>NC_072440.2:1262500-2512500 GCF_028878055.3 Symphalangus syndactylus
CTCTTAGCGCTCCAAATGTCCAGTTGCATTCTCTACAGAAAGAGTGTTCAGATCTGCTCAATCAAACGTATGGTTTAACTCTGTTAGCTGAATGCACAGATCAGAAAGAAGTTTCACAGAATGATTCTGTGTAGTTTATATTTGGGGACATTCCTTTTTCCACTATTACCCTCTTAGCGCTCCGAATCTCCACTTGCATTTTCTACAGAAAGAGTGCTTCAGAACGGCTCAATCAAAACTAAGGTTCAACACTATTAGTTGAACAATCAGAACAGAAAGAAGTTTCACACAATTCTTCTGTGTAGTTTTTATTTGTAGACATTCTTTTTCCCAATATAGGCCTCTTAGCGCTCAGAATATCCAATAGCAGTTTCTACAGAAAGAGTGTTTCAGAACGGCTCAATCAAAAGTAAGGTTCAACTCTGTTAGTTGAATGCACAGAACAGAAAGAAGTTTCATACAATGCTTCTGTGTAGTTTATATTTGAACATATTCTTTTTTCCACTATTACCCACTTAGCGCTACGAATGTGCAGTTGCATTTTCTACAGACAGAGTGTTTCAAAACTGCTCAATCAAAAGTATGGTTTAACTCTGTTAGCTGAATGCTCAGATCAGAAAGAAGTTTCACAGAATGCTTCTGTGTAGTTTATATTGAATATATTCCTTTTTCCACTACTACGCTGTTAGCGCTCCAAATGTCCAGTTGCATTTTCTACAGAAAGAGTGTTCAGATCTGCTCAATCAAAAGTATGGTTTAACTCTGTTAGCTGAATGCACAGATCAGAAAGAAGTTTCACCGAATGATTCTGTGTAGTTTTTATTGGAAGACATTCCTTTTTCCACTATTACCCTCTTAGCGCTCCGAATCTCCACTTGCATTTTCTACAAAAAGAGTGTTTCATAACTGCTCAATCAAAAATATGTTTTATCTCGGTTAACTGAATTTACAGATCAGAAATAAGTTTCACAGAATGCATCTGTGTAGTTTTTATTTGAAGATATTCTTTTTCCCAATGTAGGCCTCTTAGCGCTTAGCATGTCCAATTGCAGTTTCTACAGAAAGAGTGTTTCACAACGGCTCAATCAAAAGTAAGGTTCAACTGTGTTAGTTGAATGCACTGAACAGAAAGAATTTTCACAGAATGCTACTGTGTAGTTTATATTTGAATATATTCCTTTTTCCACTATTACCCTCTTAGCGCTCCGAATGTCCACTTGCATTTTCTACAGAAAGAGTGTTCAGAACTGCGCAATCAAAAGTATGGTTTAACTCTGTTAGCTTAATGAACATATCAGAAATAAGTTTCACACAATGCTTCTGTGTAGTTTTTATTTGAAGATATTATTTTTCCCAATAAAGGCCTCTTAGCGCTCAGAATGTCCAATTGCAGTTTCTACAGAAAGAGTGTTTCAGAAAGGCTCAATCAAAAGTAAGGTTCAACTCTGTTAGTTGAATGCACAGAACAGAAAGAAGTTTCATACAATGCTTCTGTGTAGTTTATATTTGAATATATTCTTTTTTCCACTATTACCCACTTAGCGCTATGAATGTCCAGTTGCATTTTCTACAGACAGAGTGTTTCAAAACTGCTCAATCAAAAGTATGGTTTAACTCTGTTAGCTGAATGCTCAGATCAGAAAGAAGTTTCACAGAATGCTTCTGTGTAGTTTATATTTGAATATATTCCTTTTTCCACTACTACTCTCTTAGCGCTCCAAATGTCCAGTTGCATTTTCTACAGAAAGAGTGTTCAGATCTGCTCAATCAAAAGTATGGTTTAACTCTGTTAGCTGAATGCACAGATCAGAAAGAAGTTTCACAGAATGATTCTGTGTAGTTTATATTTGGAGACATTCCTTTTTCCACTGTTACCCTCTTTGCGCTCCGAATCTCCACTTGCATTTTCTATAGAAAGTGTGTTTCAGAACGGCTCAATCAAAACTAAGGTTCAACTCTTTTAGTTGAACAAACAGAACAGAAAGAAGTTTCACACAATTCTTCTGTGTAGTTTTTATTTGTAGACATTCTTTTTCCCAATATAGGCCTCTTAGCGCTCAGAATGTCCAATTGCAGTTTCTACAGAAAGAGTGTTTCAGAACGGCTCAATCAAAAGTAAGGTTCAACTCTGTTAGTTGAATGCACAGAACAGAAAGAAGTTTCATACAATGCTTCTATGTAGTTTATATTTGAACATATTCTTTTTTCCACTATTACCAACTTAGCGCTACGAATGTCCAGTTGCATTTTCTACAGACAGAGTGTTTAAAAACTGCTCAATCAAAAGTATGGTTTAACTCTGTTAGCTGAATGCTCAGATCAGAAAGAAGTTTCACAGAATGCTTCTGTGTAGTTTATATTTGAATATATTCCTTTTTCCACTACTACTCTCTTAGCGCTCCAAATGTCCAGTTGCATTCTCTACAGAAAGAGTGTTCAGATCTGCTCAATCAAACGTATGGTTTAACTCTGTTAGCTGAATGCACAGATCAGAAAGAAGTTTCACAGAATGATTCTGTGTAGTTTATATTTGGGGACATTCCTTTTTCCACTATTACCCTCTTAGCGCTCCGAATCTCCACTTGCATTTTCTACAGAAAGAGTGCTTCAGAACGGCTCAATCAAAACTAAGGTTCAACACTATTAGTTGAACAATCAGAACAGAAAGAAGTTTCACACAATTCTTCTGTGTAGTTTTTATTTGTAGACATTCTTTTTCCCAATATAGGCCTCTTAGCGCTCAGAATATCCAATAGCAGTTTCTACAGAAAGAGTGTTTCAGAACGGCTCAATCAAAAGTAAGGTTCAACTCTGTTAGTTGAATGCACAGAACAGAAAGAAGTTTCATACAATGCTTCTGTGTAGTTTATATTTGAACATATTCTTTTTTCCACTATTACCCACTTAGCGCTACGAATGTGCAGTTGCATTTTCTACAGACAGAGTGTTTCAAAACTGCTCAATCAAAAGTATGGTTTAACTCTGTTAGCTGAATGCTCAGATCAGAAAGAAGTTTCACAGAATGCTTCTGTGTAGTTTATATTTGAATATATTCCTTTTTCCACTACTACGCTGTTAGCGCTCCAAATGTCCAGTTGCATTTTCTACAGAAAGAGTGTTCAGATCTGCTCAATCAAAAGTATGGTTTAACTCTGTTAGCTGAATGCACAGATCAGAAAGAAGTTTCACCGAATGATTCTGTGTAGTTTTTATTGGAAGACATTCCTTTTTCCACTATTACCCTCTTAGCGCTCCGAATCTCCACTTGCATTTTCTACAAAAAGAGTGTTTCATAACTGCTCAATCAAAAATATGTTTTATCTCGGTTAACTGAATTTACAGATCAGAAATAAGTTTCACAGAATGCATCTGTGTAGTTTTTATTTGAAGATATTCTTTTTCCCAATGTAGGCCTCTTAGCGCTTAGCATGTCCAATTGCAGTTTCTACAGAAAGAGTGTTTCACAACGGCTCAATCAAAAGTAAGGTTCAACTGTGTTAGTTGAATGCACTGAACAGAAAGAATTTTCACAGAATGCTACTGTGTAGTTTATATTTGAATATATTCCTTTTTCCACTATTACCCTCTTAGCGCTCCGAATGTCCACTTGCATTTTCTACAGAAAGAGTGTTCAGAACTGCGCAATCAAAAGTATGGTTTAACTCTGTTAGCTTAATGAACATATCAGAAATAAGTTTCACACAATGCTTCTGTGTAGTTTTTATTTGAAGATATTATTTTTCCCAATAAAGGCCTCTTAGCGCTCAGAATGTCCAATTGCAGTTTCTACAGAAAGAGTGTTTCAGAAAGGCTCAATCAAAAGTAAGGTTCAACTCTGTTAGTTGAATGCACAGAACAGAAAGAAGTTTCATACAATGCTTCTGTGTAGTTTATATTTGAATATATTCTTTTTTCCACTATTACCCACTTAGCGCTACGAATGTCCAGTTGCATTTTCTACAGACAGAGTGTTTCAAAACTGCTCAATCAAAAGTATGGTTTAACTCTGTTAGCTGAATGCTCAGATCAGAAAGAAGTTTCACAGAATGCTTCTGTGTAGTTTATATTTGAATATATTCCTTTTTCCACTACTACTCTCTTAGCGCTCCAAATGTCCAGTTGCATTTTCTACAGAAAGAGTGTTCAGATCTGCTCAATCAAAAGTATGGTTTAACTCTGTTAGCTGAATGCACAGATCAGAAAGAAGTTTCACAGAATGATTCTGTGTAGTTTATATTTGGAGACATTCCTTTTTCCACTGTTACCCTCTTTGCGCTCCGAATCTCCACTTGCATTTTCTATAGAAAGTGTGTTTCAGAACGGCTCAATCAAAACTAAGGTTCAACTCTTTTAGTTGAACAAACAGAACAGAAAGAAGTTTCACACAATTCTTCTGTGTAGTTTTTATTTGTAGACATTCTTTTTCCCAATATAGGCCTCTTAGCGCTCAGAATGTCCAATTGCAGTTTCTACAGAAAGAGTGTTTCAGAACGGCTCAATCAAAAGTAAGGTTCAACTCTGTTAGTTGAATGCACAGAACAGAAAGAAGTTTCATACAATGCTTCTGTGTAGTTTATATTTGAACATATTCTTTTTTCCACTATTACCCACTTAGCGCTACGAATGTCCAGTTGCATTTTCTACAGACAGAGTGTTTCAAAACTGCTCAATCAAAAGTATGGTTTAACTCTGTTAGCTGAATGCTCAGATCAGAAAGAAGTTTCACAGAATGCTTCTGTGTAGTTTATATTTGAATATATTCCTTTTTCCACTACTACGCTGTTAGCGCTCCAAATGTCCAGTTGCATTTTCTACAGAAAGAGTGTTCAGATCTGCTCAATCAAAAGTATGGTTTAACTCTGTTAGCTGAATGCACAGATCAGAAAGAAGTTTCACCGAATGATTCTGTGTAGTTTTTATTGGAAGACATTCCTTTTTCCACTATTACCCTCTTAGCGCTCCGAATCTCCACTTGCATTTTCTACAAAAAGAGTGTTTCATAACTGCTCAATCAAAAATATGTTTTATCTCGGTTAACTGAATTTACAGATCAGAAATAAGTTTCACAGAATGCATCTGTGTAGTTTTTATTTGAAGATATTCTTTTTCCCAATGTAGGCCTCTTAGCGCTTAGCATGTCCAATTGCAGTTTCTACAGAAAGAGTGTTTCACAACGGCTCAATCAAAAGTAAGGTTCAACTGTGTTAGTTGAATGCACTGAACAGAAAGAATTTTCACAGAATGCTACTGTGTAGTTTATATTTGAATATATTCCTTTTTCCACTATTACCCTCTTAGCGCTCCGAATGTCCACTTGCATTTTCTACAGAAAGAGTGTTCAGAACTGCGCAATCAAAAGTATGGTTTAACTCTGTTAGCTTAATGAACATATCAGAAATAAGTTTCACACAATGCTTCTGTGTAGTTTTTATTTGAAGATATTATTTTTCCCAATAAAGGCCTCTTAGCGCTCAGAATGTCCAATTGCAGTTTCTACAGAAAGAGTGTTTCAGAAAGGCTCAATCAAAAGTAAGGTTCAACTCTGTTAGTTGAATGCACAGAACAGAAAGAAGTTTCATACAATGCTTCTGTGTAGTTTATATTTGAATATATTCTTTTTTCCACTATTACCCACTTAGCGCTACGAATGTCCAGTTGCATTTTCTACAGACAGAGTGTTTCAAAACTGCTCAATCAAAAGTATGGTTTAACTCTGTTAGCTGAATGCTCAGATCAGAAAGAAGTTTCACAGAATGCTTCTGTGTAGTTTATATTTGAATATATTCCTTTTTCCACTACTACTCTCTTAGCGCTCCAAATGTCCAGTTGCATTTTCTACAGAAAGAGTGTTCAGATCTGCTCAATCAAAAGTATGGTTTAACTCTGTTAGCTGAATGCACAGATCAGAAAGAAGTTTCACAGAATGATTCTGTGTAGTTTATATTTGGAGACATTCCTTTTTCCACTGTTACCCTCTTTGCGCTCCGAATCTCCACTTGCATTTTCTATAGAAAGTGTGTTTCAGAACGGCTCAATCAAAACTAAGGTTCAACTCTTTTAGTTGAACAAACAGAACAGAAAGAAGTTTCACACAATTCTTCTGTGTAGTTTTTATTTGTAGACATTCTTTTTCCCAATATAGGCCTCTTAGCGCTCAGAATGTCCAATTGCAGTTTCTACAGAAAGAGTGTTTCAGAACGGCTCAATCAAAAGTAAGGTTCAACTCTGTTAGTTGAATGCACAGAACAGAAAGAAGTTTCATACAATGCTTCTATGTAGTTTATATTTGAACATATTCTTTTTTCCACTATTACCAACTTAGCGCTACGAATGTCCAGTTGCATTTTCTACAGACAGAGTGTTTAAAAACTGCTCAATCAAAAGTATGGTTTAACTCTGTTAGCTGAATGCTCAGATCAGAAAGAAGTTTCACAGAATGCTTCTGTGTAGTTTATATTTGAATATATTCCTTTTTCCACTACTACGCTCTTAGCGCTCCAAATGTCCAGTTGCAATCTCTACAGAAAGAGTGTTCAGATCTGCTCAATCAAAAGTATGGTTTAACTCTGTTAGCTGAATGAACAGATCAGAAAGAAGTTTCACCGAATGATTCTGTGTAGTTTATATTTGAAGACATTCCTTTTTCCACTATTACCCTCTTAGCGCTCCGAATCTCCACTTGCATTTTCTACAGAATGAGTGTTTCAGAACGGCTCAATCAAAACTAAGGTTCAACTCTTTTAGTTGAACAAACAGAACAGAAAGAAGTTTCACACAATTCTTCTGTGTAGTTTTTATTTGTAGACATTCTTTTTCCCAATATAGGCCTCTTAGCGCTCAGAATGTCCAATTGCAGTTTCTACAGAAAGAGTGTTTCAGAACGGCTCAATCAAAATAAGGTTCAACTCTGTTAGTTGAATGCACAGAACAGAAAGAAATTTCATACAATGCTTCTGTGTAGTTTATATTTGAACATATTCTTTTTTCCACTATTACCCACTTAGCGCTACGAATGTCCAGTTGCATTTTCTACAGACAGAGTGTTTCAAAACTGCTCAATCCAAAGTATGGTTTAACTCTGTTAGCTGAATGCTCAGATCAGAAAGAAGTTTCACAGAATGCTTCTGTGTAGTTTATATTTGAATATATTCCTTTTTCCACTACTACGCTCTTAGCGCTCCAAATGTCCAGTTGCATTTTCTACAGAAAGAGTGTTCAGATCTGCTCAATCAAAAGTATGGTTTAACTCTGTTAGCTGAATGCACAGATCAGAAAGAAGTTTCACCGAATGATTCTGTGTAGTTTATATTTGAAGCCATTCCTTTTTCCACTATTACCCTCTTAGCGCTCCGAATCTCCACTTGCATTTTCTACAAAAAGAGTGTTTCATAACTGCTCAATCAAAAATATGTTTTATCTCTGTTAACTGAATTTACAGATCAGAAATAAGTTTCACAGAATGCATCTGTGTAGTTTTTATTTGAAGATATTCTTTTTCCCAATGTAGGCCTCTTAGCGCTTAGCATGTCCAATTGCAGTTTCTACAGAAAGAGTGTTTCAGAACGGCTCAATCAAAAGTAAGGTTCAACTCTGTTAGTTGAATGCACAGAACAGAAAGAATTTTCACAGAATGCTACTGTGTAGTTTATATTTGAATATATTCCTTTTTCCACTATTACCCTCTTAGCGCTCCGAATGTCCACTTGCATTTTCTACAGAAAGAGTGTTCAGAACTGCGCAATCAAAAGTATGGTTTAACTCTGTTAGCTTAATGAACATATCAGAAATAAGTTTCACACAATGCTTCTGTGTAGTTTTTATTTGAAGATATTATTTTTCCCAATAGAGGCCTCTTAGCGCTCAGAATGTCCAATTGCAGTTTCTACAGAAATAGTGTTTCAGAAAGGCTCAATCAAAAGTAAGGTTCAACTCTGTTAGTTGAATGCACAGAACAGAAAGAAGTTTCATACAATGCTTCTGTGTAGTTTATATTTGAACATATTCTTTTTTCCACTATTACCCACTTAGCGCTACGAATGTCCAGTTGCATTTTCTACAGAAAGAGTGTTTCAAAACTGCTCAATCAAAAGTATGGTTTAACTCTGTTAGCTGAATGCTCAGATCAGAAAGAAGTTTCACAGTATGCTTCTGTGTAGTTTATATTTGAATATATTCCTTTCTCCACTACTACTCTCTTAGCGCTCCAAATGACCAGTTGCATTTTCTACAGAAAGAGTGTTCAGATCTGCTCAATCAAAAGTATGGTTTAACTCTGTTAGCTGAATGCACGGATCAGAAAGAAGTTTCACAGAATGATTCTGTGTAGTTTATATTTGGAAACATTCCTTTTTCCACTATTACCCTCTTAGCGCTCCGAATCTCCACTTGCATTTTCTACAGAAAGAGTGTTTCAGAACGGCTCAATCAAAACTAAGGTTCAACTCTTTTAGTTGAACAAACAGAACAGAAAGAAGTTTCACACAATTCTTCTGTGTAGTTTTTATTTGTAGACATTCTTTTTCCCACTATAGGCCTCTTAGCGCTCAGAATGTCCAATTGCAGTTTCTACAGAAAGAGTGTTTCAGAACGGCTCAATCAAAAGTAAGGTTCAACTCTGTTAGTTGAATGCACAGAACAGAAAGAAGTTTCATACAATGCTTCTGTGTAGTTTATATTTGAACATATTCTTTTTTCCACTATTACCCACTTAGCGCTACGAATGTCCAGTTGCATTTTCTACAGACAGAGTGTTTCAAAACTGCTCAATCAAAAGTATGGTTTAACTCTGTTAGCTGAATGCTCAGATCAGAAAGAAGTTTCACAGAATGCTTCTGTGTAGTTTATATTTGAATATATTCCTATTTCCACTACTACGCTCTTAGCGCTCCAAATGTCCAGTTGCATTTTCTACAGAAAGAGTGTTCAGATCTGCTCAATCAAAAGTATGGATTAACTCTGTTAGCTGAATGCACAGATCAGAAAGAAGTTTCACCGAATGATTCTGTGTAGTTTTTATTTGAAGACATTCCTTTTTCCACTATTACCCTCTTAGCGCTCCGAATCTCCTCTTGCATTTTCTACAAAAAGAGTGTTTCATAACTGCTCAATCAAAAATATGTTTTATCTCGGTTAACTGAATTTACAGATCAGAAATAAGTTTCACAGAATGCATCTGTGTAGTTTTTATTTGAAGATATTCTTTTTCCCAATGTAGGCCTCTTAGCGCTTAGCATGTCCAATTGCAGTTTCTACAGAAAGAGTGTTTCAGAACGGCTCTATCAAAAGTAAGGTTCAACTGTGTTAGTTGAATGCACAGAACAGAAAGGATTTTCACAGAATGCTACTGTGTAGTTTATATTTGAATATATTCCTTTTTCCACTATTACCCTCTTAGCGCTCCGAATGTCCACTTTCATTTTCTACAAAAAGAGTGTTCAGAACTGCGCAATCAAAAGTATGGTTTAACTCTGTTAGCTTAATGAATATATCAGAAATAAGTTTCACACAATGCTTCTGTGTAGTTTTTATTTGAAGATATTATTTTTCCCAATAGAGGCCTCTTAGCGCTCAGAATGTCCAATTGCAGTTTCTACAGAAAGAGTGTTTCAGAAAGGCTCAATCAAAAGTAAGGTTCAACTCCGTTAGTTGAATGCACAGAACAGAAAGAAGTTTCATACAATGCTTCTGTGTAGTTTATATTTGAATATATTCTTTTTTCCACTATTACCCACTTAGCGCTACGAATGTCCAGTTGCATTTTCTACAGACAGAGTGTTTCAAAACTGCTCAATCAAAAGTATGGTTTAACTCTGTTAGCTGAATGCTCAGATCAGAAAGAAGTTTCACAGAATGCTTCTGTGTAGTTTATATTTGAATATATTACTTTTTCCACTACTACTCTCTTAGCGCTCCAAATGTCCAGTTGCATTTTCTAAAGAAAGAGTGTTCAGATCTGCTCAATCAAAAGTATGTTTTAACTCTGTTAGCTGAATGCACAGATCAGAAAGAAGTTTCACAGAATGATTCTGTGTAGTTTATATTTGGAGACATTCCTTTTTCCACTATTACCCTCTTAGCGCTCTGAATCACCACTTGCATTTTCTACAGAAAGAGTGTTTCAGAACGGCTCAATCAAAACTAAGGTTCAACTCTTTTAGTTGAACAAACAGAACAGAAAGAAGTTTCACACAATTGTTCTGTGTAGTTTTTATTTGTAGACATTTTTTTTCCCAATATAGGCCTCTTAGCGCTCAGAATGTCCAATTGCAGTTTCTACAGAAAGAGTGTTTCAGAACGGCTCAATCAAAAGTAAGGTTCAACTCTGTTAGTTGAATGCACAGAACAGAAAGAAGTTTCATACAATGCTTCTGTGTAGTTTATATTTGAACATATTCTTTTTTCCACTATTACCCACTTAGCGCTACGAATGTCCAGTTGCATTTTCTACAGACAGAGTGTTTCAAAACTGCTCAATCAAAAGTATGGTTTAACTCTGTTAGCTGAATGCTCAGATCAGAAAGAAGTTTCACAGAATGCTTCTGTGTAGTTTATATTTGAATATATTCCTTTTTCCACTACTACGCTCTTAGCGCTCCAAATGTCCACTTGCATTTTCTACAGAAAGATTGTTCAGATCTGCTCAATCAAAAGTATGGTTTAACTCTGTTAGCTGAATGCACAGATCAGAAAGAAGTTTCACCGAATGATTCTGTGTAGTTTATATTTGAAGACATTCCTTTTTCCACTATTACCCTCTTAGCGCTCGGAATCTCCACTTGCATTTTCTTCAAAAAGAGTGTTTCATAACTGCTCAATCAAAAATATGTTTTATCTCTGTTAACTGAATTTACAGATCAGAAATAAGTTTCACGGAATGCATCTGTGTAGTTTTTATTTGAAGATATTCTTTTTCCCAATGTAGGCCTCTTAGCGCTTAGCATGTCCAATTGCAGTTTCTACAGAAAGAGTGTTTCAGAAAGGCTCAATCAAAAGTAAGGTTCAACTCTGTTAGTTGAATGCACAGAACAGAAAGAAGTTTCATACAATGCTTCTGTGTAGTTTATATTTGAACATATTCTTTTTTCCACTATTACCCACTTAGCGCTACGAATGTCCAGTTGCATTTTCTACAGACAGAGAGTTTCAAAACTGCTCAATCAAAAGTATGGTTTTACTCTGTTAGCTGAATGCTCAGATCAGAAAGAAGTTTCACAGAATGCTTCTGTGTAGTTTATATTTGAATATATTCCTTTCTCCACTACTACTCTCTTATCGCTCCAAATGTCCAGTTGCATTTTCTACAGAAAGAGTGTTCAGATCTGCTCAATCAAAAGTATGGTTTAACTCTGTTAGCTGAATGCACGGATCAGAAAGAAGTTTCACAGAATGATTCTGTGTAGTTTATAGTTGGAGACATTCATTTTTCCACTATTACCCTCTTAGCGCTCCGAATCTCCACTTGCATTTTCTACAGAAAGAGTGTTTCAGAACGGCTCAATCAAAACTAAGGTTCAACTCTTTTAGTTGAACAAACAGAACAGAAAGAAGTTTCACACAATTCTTCTGTGTAGTTTTTATTTGTAGACATTCTTTTTCCCACTATAGGCCTCTTAGCGCTCAGAATGTCCAATTGCAGTTTCTACAGAAAGAGTGTTTCAGAACGGCTCAATCAAAAGTAAGGTTCAACTCTGTTAGTTGAATGCACAGAACAGAAAGAAGTTTCATACAATGCTTCTGTGTAGTTTATATTTGAACATATTCTTTTTTCCACTATTACCCACTTAGCGCTACGAATGTCCAGTTGCATTTTCTACAGACAGAGTGTTTCAAAACTGCTCAATCAAAAGTATGGTTTAACTCTGTTAGCTGAATGCTCAGATCAGAAAGAAGTTTCACAGAATGCTTCTGTGTAGTTTATATTTGAATATATTCCTATTTCCACTACTACGCTCTTAGCGCTCCAAATGTCCAGTTGCATTTTCTACAGAAAGAGTGTTCAGATCTGCTCAATCAAAAGTATGGATTAACTCTGTTAGCTGAATGCACAGATCAGAAAGAAGTTTCACCGAATGATTCTGTGTAGTTTTTATTTGAAGACATTCCTTTTTCCACTATTACCCTCTTAGCGCTCCGAATCTCCTCTTGCATTTTCTACAAAAAGAGTGTTTCATAACTGCTCAATCAAAAATATGTTTTATCTCGGTTAACTGAATTTACAGATCAGAAATAAGTTTCACAGAATGCATCTGTGTAGTTTTTATTTGAAGATATTCTTTTTCCCAATGTAGGCCTCTTAGCGCTTAGCATGTCCAATTGCAGTTTCTACAGAAAGAGTGTTTCAGAACGGCTCTATCAAAAGTAAGGTTCAACTGTGTTAGTTGAATGCACAGAACAGAAAGTATTTTCACAGAATGCTACTGTGTAGTTTATATTTGAATATATTCCTTTTTCCACTATTACCCTCTTAGCGCTCCGAATGTCCACTTTCATTTTCTACAAAAAGAGTGTTCAGAACTGCGCAATCAAAAGTATGGTTTAACTCTGTTAGCTTAATGAACATATCAGAAATAAGTTTCACACAATGCTTCTGTGTAGTTTTTATTTGAAGATATTATTTTTCCCAATAGAGGCCTCTTAGCGCTCAGAATGTCCAATTGCAGTTTCTACAGAAAGAGTGTTTCAGAAAGGCTCAATCAAAAGTAAGGTTCAACTCTGTTAGTTGAATGCACAGAACAGAAAGAAGTTTCATACAATGCTTCTGTGTAGTTTATATTTGAATATATTCTTTTTTCCACTATTACCCACTTAGCGCTACGAATGTCCAGTTGCATTTTCTACAGACAGAGTGTTTCAAAACTGCTCAATCAAAAGTATGGTTTAACTCTGTTAGCTGAATGCTCAGATCAGAAAGAAGTTTCACAGAATGCTTCTGTGTAGTTTATATTTGAATATATTACTTTTTCCACTACTACTCTCTTAGCGCTCCAAATGTCCAGTTGCATTTTCTAAAGAAAGAGTGTTCAGATCTGCTCAATCAAAAGTATGTTTTAACTCTGTTAGCTGAATGCACAGATCAGAAAGAAGTTTCACAGAATGATTCTGTGTAGTTTATATTTGGAGACATTCCTTTTTCCACTATTACCCTCTTAGCGCTCCGAATCACCACTTGCATTTTCTACAGAAAGAGTGTTTCAGAACGGCTCAATCAAAACTAAGGTTCAACTCTTTTAGTTGAACAAACAGAACAGAAAGAAGTTTCACACAATTGTTCTGTGTAGTTTTTATTTGTAGACATTTTTTTCCCAATATAGGCCTCTTAGCGCTCAGAATGTCCAATTGCAGTTTCTACAGAAAGAGTGTTTCAGAACGGCTCAATCAAAAGTAAGGTTCAACTCTGTTAGTTGAATGCACAGAACAGAAAGAAGTTTCATACAATGCTTCTGTGTAGTTTATATTTGAACATATTCTTTTTTCCACTATTACCCACTTAGCGCTACGAATGTCCAGTTGCATTTTCTACAGACAGAGTGTTTCAAAACTGCTCAATCAAAAGTATGGTTTAACTCGGTTAGCTGAATGCTCAGATCAGAAAGAAGTTTCACAGAATGCTTCTGTGTAGTTTATATTTGAATATATTCCTTTTTCCACTACTACGCTCTTAGCGCTCCAAATGTCCACTTGCATTTTCTACAGAAAGATTGTTCAGATCTGCTCAATGAAAAGTATGGTTTAACTCTGTTAGCTGAATGCACAGATCAGAAAGAAGTTTCACCGAATGATTCTGTGTAGTTTATATTTGAAGACATTCCTTTTTCCACTATTACCCTCTTAGCGCTCGGAATCTCCACTTGCATTTTCTTCAAAAAGAGTGTTTCATAACTGCTCAATCAAAAATATGTTTTATCTCTGTTAACTGAATTTACAGATCAGAAATAAGTTTCACAGAATGCATCTGTGTAGTTTTTATTTGAAGATATTCTTTTTCCCAATGTAGGCCTCTTAGCGCTTAGCATGTCCAATTGCAGTTTCTACAGAAAGAGTGTTTCAGAAAGGCTCAATCAAAAGTAAGGTTCAACTCTGTTAGTTGAATGCACAGAACAGAAAGAAGTTTCATACAATGCTTCTGTGTAGTTTATATTTGAACATATTCTTTTTTCCACTATTACCCACTTAGCGCTACGAATGTCCAGTTGCATTTTCTACAGACAGAGAGTTTCAAAACTGCTCAATCAAAAGTATGGTTTTACTCTGTTAGCTGAATGCTCAGATCAGAAAGAAGTTTCACAGAATGCTTCTGTGTAGTTTATATTTGAATATATTCCTTTCTCCACTACTACTCTCTTATCGCTCCAAATGTCCAGTTGCATTTTCTACAGAAAGAGTGTTCAGATCTGCTCAATCAAAAGTATGGTTTAACTCTGTTAGCTGAATGCACGGATCAGAAAGAAGTTTCACAGAATGATTCTGTGTAGTTTATATTTGGAGACATTCATTTTTCCACTATTACCCTCTTAGCGCTCCGAATCTCCACTTGCATTTTCTACAGAAAGAGTGTTTCAGAACGGCTCAATCAAAACTAAGGTTCAACTCTTTTAGTTGAACAAACAGAACAGAAAGAAGTTTCACACAATTCTTCTGTGTAGTTTTTATTTGTAGACATTCTTTTTCCCAATATAGGCCTCTTAGCGCTCAGAATGTCCAATTGCAGTTTCTACAGAAAGAGTGTTTCAGAACGGCTCAATCAAAAGTAAGGTTCAACTCTGTTAGTTGAATGCACAGAACAGAAAGAAGTTTCATACAATGCTTCTGTGTAGTTTATATTTGAACATATTCTTTTTTCCACTATTACCCACTTAGCGCTATGAATATCCAGTTGCATTTTCTACAGACAGAGTGTTTCAAAACTGCTCAATCAAAAGTATGGTTTAACTCTGTTAGCTGAATGCTCAGATCAGAAAGAAGTTTCACAGAATGCTTCTGTGTAGTTTATATTTGAATATATTCCTTTTTCCACTACTACGCTCTTAGCGCTCCAAATGTCCAGTTGCATTTTCTACAGAAAGAGTGTTCAGATCTGCTCAATCAAAAGTATGGTTTAACTCTGTTAGCTGAATGCACAGATCAGAAAGAAGTTTCACCGAATGATTCCGTGTAGTTTATATTTGAAGACATTACTTTTTCCACTATTACCCTCTTAGTACTCCGAATCTCCACTTGCATTTTCTACAAAAAGAGTGTTTCATAACTGCTCAATCAAAAATATCTTTTATCTCTGTTAACTGAATTTACAGATCAGAAATAAGTTTCACAGAATGCATCTGTGTAGTTTTTATTTGAAGATATTCTTCTTCCCAATGTAGGCCTCTTAGCGCTTAGCATGTCCAATTGCAGTTTCTACAGAAAGAGTGTTTCAGAACGGCTCAATCAAAAGTAAGGTTCAACTCTGTTAGTTGAATGCACAGAACAGAAAGAATTTTCACAGAATGCTACTGTGTAGTTTATATTTGAATATATTCCTTTTTCCACTATTACCCTCTTAGCGCTCCGAATGTCCACTTGCATTTTCTACAGAAAGAGTGTTCAGAACTGCGCAATCAAAAGTATGGTTTAACTCTGTTAGCTTAATGAACATATCAGAAATAAGTTTCACACAATGCTTCTGTGTAGTTTTTATTTGAAGATATTTTTTTTCCAATAGAGGCCTCTTAGCGCTCAGAATGTCCAATTGCAGTTTCTACAGAAAGAGTGTTTCAGAAAGGCTCAATCAAAAGTAAGGTTCAACTCTGTTAGTTGAATGCACAGAACAGAAAGTAGTTTCATACAATGCTTCTGTGTAGTTTATATTTGAACATATTCTTTTTTCCACTATTACCCACTTAGCGCTACGAATGTCCAGTTGCATTTTCTACAGACAGAGTGTTTCAAAACTGCTCAATCAAAAGTTTGGTTTAACTCTGTTAGCTGAATGCTCAGATCAGAAAGAAGTTTCACAGAATGCTTCTGTGTAGTTTATATTTGAATATATTCCTTTCTCCACTACTACACTCTTAGCGCTCCAAATGTCCAGTTGCATTTTCTACAGAAAGAGTGTTCAGATCTGCTCAATCAAAAGTATGGTTTAACTCTGTTAGCTGAATGCACGGATCAGAAAGAAGTTTCACAGAATGATTCTGTGTAGTTTATATTTGGAGACATTCCTTTTTCCACTATTACCCTCTTAGCGCTCCGAATCTCCACTTGCATTTTCTACCGAAAGAGTGTTTCAGAACGGCTCAATCAAAACTAAGGTTCAACTCTTTTAGTTGAACAAACAGAACAGAAAGAAGTTTCACACAATTCTTCTGTGTAGTTTTTATTTGTAGACATTCTTTTTCCCAATATAGGCCTCTTAGCGCTCAGAATGTCCAATTGCAGTTTCTACAGAAAGAGTGTTTCAGAACTGCTCAATCAAAAGTAAGGTTCAACTCTGTTAGTTGAATGCACAGAACAGAAAGAAGTTTCATACAATGCTTCTGTGTAGTTTATATTTGAACATATTTTTTTTCCACTATTACCCACTTAGCGCTACGAATGTCCAGTTCCATTTTCTACAGACAGAGTGTTTCAAAACTGCTCAATCAAAAGTATGGTTTAACTCTGTTAGCTGAATGCTCAGATCAGAAAGAAGTTTCACAGAATGCTTCTGTGTAGTTTATATTTGAATATATTCCTTTTTCCACTACTACGCTCTTAGTGCTCCAAATGTCCAGTTGCATTTTCTACAGAAAGAGGGTTCAGAACTGCTCAATCAAAAGTATGGTTTAACTCTGTTAGCTGAATGCACAGATAAGAAAGAAGTTTCACCGAATGATTCTGTGTAGTTTATATTTGAAGACATTCCTTTTTCCACTATTACCCACTTAGCGCTCTGAATCTCCACTTGCATTTTCTACAAAAAGATTGTTTCATAACTGCTCAATCAAAAATATGTTTTATCTCTGTTAACTGAATTTACAGATCAGAAATAAGTTTCACAGAATGCATCTGTGTAGTTTTTATTTGAAGATATTCTTTTTCCCAATGTAGGCCTCTTAGCGCTTAGCATGTCCAATTGCAGTTTCTACAGAAAGAGTGTTTCAGAACGGCTCAATCAAAAGTAAGGTTCAACTCTGTTAGTTGAATGCACAGAACAGAAAGAATTTTCACAGAATGCTACTGTGTAGTTTATATTTGAATATATTCCATTTTCCACTATTACCCTCTTAGCGCTCCGAAGGTCCACTTGCATTTTCTACAGAAAGAGTGTTCAGAACTGCGCAATCAAAAGTATGGTTTAACTCTGTTAGCTTAATGAACATATCAGAAATAAGTTTCACACAATGCTTCTGTGTAGTTTTTATTTGAAGACATTATTTTTCCCAATAGAGGCCTCTTAGCGCTCAGAATGTCCAATTGCAGTTTCTACAGAAAGAGTGTTTCAGAAAGGCTCAATCAAAGTAAGGATCAACTCTGTTAGTTGAATGCACAGAACAGAAAGAAGTTTCATACAATGCTTCTGTGTAGTTTATATTTGAACATATTCTTTTTTCCACTATTACCCACTTAGCGCTACGAATGTCCAGTTGCATTTTCTACAGACAGAGAGTTTCAAAACTGCTCAATCAAAAGTATGGTTTAACTCTGTTAGCTGAATGCTCAGATCAGAAAGAAGTTTCACAGAATGCTTCTGTGTAGTTTATATTTGAATATATTCCTTTCTCCACTACTACTCTCTTAGCGCTCCAAATGTCCAGTTGCATTTTCTACAGAAAGAGTGTTCAGATCTGCTCAATCAAAAGTATGGTTTAACTCTGTTAGCTGAATGCACGGATCAGAAAGAAGTTTCACAGAATGATTCTGTGTAGTTTATATTTGGAGACATTCCTTTTTCCACTATTACCCTCTTAGCGCTCCGAATCTCCACTTGCATTTTCTACAGAAAGAGTGTTTCAGAACGGCTCAATCAAAACTAAGGTTCAACTCTTTTAGTTGAACCAACAGAACAGAAAGAAGTTTCACACAATTCTTCTGTGTAGTTTTTATTTGTAGACATTCTTTTTCCCAATATAGTCCTCTTAGCGCTCAGAATGTCCAATTGCAGTTTCTACAGAAAGAGTGTTTCAGAACGGCTCAATCAAAAGTAAGGTTCAACTCTGTTAGTTGAATGCACAGAACAGAAAGAAGTTTCATACAATGCTTCTGTGTAGTTTATATTTGAACATATTCTTTTTTCCACTATAACCCACTTAGCGCTACGAATGTCCAGTTGCATTTTCTACAGACAGAGTGTTTCAAAACCGCTCAATCAAAAGTATGGTTTAACTCTGTTAGCTGAATGCTCAGATCAGAAAGAAGTTTCACAGAATGCTTCTGTGTAGTTTATATTTGAATATATTCCTTTTTCCACTACTACGCTCTTAGCGCTCCAAATGTCCAGTTGCATTTTCTACAGAAAGAGTGTTCAGATCTGCTCAATCAAAAGTATGGTTTAACTCTGTTAGCTGAATGCACAGATCAGAAAGAAGTTTCACCGAATGATTCTGTGTAGTTTATATTTGAAGTCATTCCTTTTTCCACTATTACCCACTTAGCGCTCCGAATCTCCACTTGCATTTTCTACAAAAAGAGTGTTTCATAACTGCTCAATCAAAAATATGTTTTATCTCTGTTAACTGAATTTACAGATCAGAAATAAGTTTCACAGAATGCATCTGTGTAGTTTTTATTTGAAGATATTCTTTTTCCCAATGTAGGCCTCTTAGCGCTTAGCATGTCCAATTGCAGTTTCTACAGAAAGAGTGTTTCAGAACGGCTCAATCAAAAGTAAGGTTCAACTCTGTCAGTTGAATGCACAGAACAGAAAGAATTTTCACAGAATGCTACTGTGTAGTTTATATTTGAATATATTCCTTTTTCCACTATTACCCTCTTAGCGCTCCGAATGTCCACTTGCATTTTCTACAGAAAGAGTGTTCAGAACTGCGCAATCAAAAGTATGGTTTAACTCTGTTAGCTTAATGAACATATCAGAAATAAGTTTCACACAATGCTTCTGTGTAGTTTTTATTTGAAGATATTATTTTTCCCAATAGAGGCCTCTTAGCGCTCAGAATGTCCAATTGCAGTTTCTACAGAAAGAGTGTTTCAGAAAGGCTCAATCAAAAGTAAGGTTCAACTCTGTTAGTTGAATGCACAGAACAGAAAGAAGTTTCATACAATGCTTTTGTGTAGTTTATATTTGAACATATTCTTTTTTCCACTATTACCCACTTAGCGCTACGAATGTCCAGTTGCATTTTCTACAGACAGAGAGTTTCAAAACTGCTCAATCAAAAGTATGGTATAACTCTGTTAGCTGAATGCTCAGATCAGAAAGAAGTTTCACAGAATGCTTCTGTGTAGTTTATATTTGAATATATTCCTTTCTCCACTACTACTCTCTTAGCGCTCGAAATGTCCAGTTGCATTTTCTACAGAAAGAGTGTTCAGATCTGCTCAATCAAAAGTATGGTTTAACTCTGTTAGCTGAATGCACGGATCAGAAAGAAGTTTCACAGAATGATTCTGTGTAGTTTATATTTGGAGACATTCCTTTTTCCACTATTAACCTCTTAGCGCCCCGAATCTCCACTTGCATTTTCTACAGAAAGAGTGTTTCAGAACGGCTCAATCAAAACTAAGGTTCAACTCTTTTAGTTGAGCAAACAGAACAGAAAGAAGTTTCACACAATTCTTCTGTGTAGTTTTTATTTGTAGACATTCTTTTTCCCAATATAGGCCTCTTAGCGCTCAGAATGTCCAATTGCAGTTTCTACAGAAAGAGTGTTTCAGAACGGCTCAATCAAAAGTAAGGTTCAACTCTGTTAGTTGAATGCACAGAACAGAAAGAAGTTTCATACAATGCTTCTGTGTAGTTTATATTTGAACATATTCTTTTTTCCACTATTACCCACTTAGCGCTATGAATATCCAGTTGCATTTTCTACAGACAGAGTGTTTCAAAACTGCTCAATCAAAAGTATGGTTTAACTCTGTTAGCTGAATGCTCAGATCAGAAAGAAGTTTCACAGAATGCTTCTGTGTAGTTTATATTTGAATATATTCCTTTTTCCACTACTACGCTCTTAGCGCTCCAAATGTCCAGTTGCATTTTCTACAGAAAGAGTGTTCAGATCTGCTCAATCAAAAGTATGGTTTAACTCTGTTAGCTGAATGCACAGATCAGAAAGAAGTTTCACCGAATGATTCCGTGTAGTTTATATTTGAAGACATTACTTTTTCCACTATTACCCTCTTAGTACTCCGAATCTCCACTTGCATTTTCTACAAAAAGAGTGTTTCATAACTGCTCAATCAAAAATATCTTTTATCTCTGTTAACTGAATTTACAGATCAGAAATAAGTTTCACAGAATGCATCTGTGTAGTTTTTATTTGAAGATATTCTTCTTCCCAATGTAGGCCTCTTAGCGCTTAGCATGTCCAATTGCAGTTTCTACAGAAAGAGTGTTTCAGAACGGCTCAATCAAAAGTAAGGTTCAACTCTGTTAGTTGAATGCACAGAACAGAAAGAATTTTCACAGAATGCTACTGTGTAGTTTATATTTGAATATATTCCTTTTTCCACTATTACCCTCTTAGCGCTCCGAATGTCCACTTGCATTTTCTACAGAAAGAGTGTTCAGAACTGCGCAATCAAAAGTATGGTTTAACTCTGTTAGCTTAATGAACATATCAGAAATAAGTTTCACACAATGCTTCTGTGTAGTTTTTATTTGAAGATATTTTTTTTCCAATAGAGGCCTCTTAGCGCTCAGAATGTCCAATTGCAGTTTCTACAGAAAGAGTGTTTCAGAAAGGCTCAATCAAAAGTAAGGTTCAACTCTGTTAGTTGAATGCACAGAACAGAAAGTAGTTTCATACAATGCTTCTGTGTAGTTTATATTTGAACATATTCTTTTTTCCACTATTACCCACTTAGCGCTACGAATGTCCAGTTGCATTTTCTACAGACAGAGTGTTTCAAAACTGCTCAATCAAAAGTTTGGTTTAACTCTGTTAGCTGAATGCTCAGATCAGAAAGAAGTTTCACAGAATGCTTCTGTGTAGTTTATATTTGAATATATTCCTTTCTCCACTACTACTCTCTTAGCGCTCCAAATGTCCAGTTGCATTTTCTACAGAAAGAGTGTTCAGATCTGCTCAATCAAAAGTATGGTTTAACTCTGTTAGCTGAATGCACGGATCAGAAAGAAGTTTCACAGAATGATTCTGTGTAGTTTATATTTGGAGACATTCCTTTTTCCACTATTACCCTCTTAGCGCTCCGAATCTCCACTTGCATTTTCTACCGAAAGAGTGTTTCAGAACGGCTCAATCAAAACTAAGGTTCAACTCTTTTAGTTGAACAAACAGAACAGAAAGAAGTTTCACACAATTCTTCTGTGTAGTTTTTATTTGTAGACATTCTTTTTCCCAATATAGGCCTCTTAGCGCTCAGAATGTCCAATTGCAGTTTCTACAGAAAGAGTGTTTCAGAACTGCTCAATCAAAAGTAAGGTTCAACTCTGTTAGTTGAATGCACAGAACAGAAAGAAGTTTCATACAATGCTTCTGTGTAGTTTATATTTGAACATATTTTTTTTCCACTATTACCCACTTAGCGCTACGAATGTCCAGTTCCATTTTCTACAGACAGAGTGTTTCAAAACTGCTCAATCAAAAGTATGGTTTAACTCTGTTAGCTGAATGCTCAGATCAGAAAGAAGTTTCACAGAATGCTTCTGTGTAGTTTATATTTGAATATATTCCTTTTTCCACTACTACGCTCTTAGTGCTCCAAATGTCCAGTTGCATTTTCTACAGAAAGAGGGTTCAGAACTGCTCAATCAAAAGTATGGTTTAACTCTGTTAGCTGAATGCACAGATAAGAAAGAAGTTTCACCGAATGATTCTGTGTAGTTTATATTTGAAGACATTCCTTTTTCCACTATTACCCACTTAGCGCTCTGAATCTCCACTTGCATTTTCTACAAAAAGATTGTTTCATAACTGCTCAATCAAAAATATGTTTTATCTCTGTTAACTGAATTTACAGATCAGAAATAAGTTTCACAGAATGCATCTGTGTAGTTTTTATTTGAAGATATTCTTTTTCCCAATGTAGGCCTCTTAGCGCTTAGCATGTCCAATTGCAGTTTCTACAGAAAGAGTGTTTCAGAACGGCTCAATCAAAAGTAAGGTTCAACTCTGTTAGTTGAATGCACAGAACAGAAAGAATTTTCACAGAATGCTACTGTGTAGTTTATATTTGAATATATTCCATTTTCCACTATTACCCTCTTAGCGCTCCGAAGGTCCACTTGCATTTTCTACAGAAAGAGTGTTCAGAACTGCGCAATCAAAAGTATGGTTTAACTCTGTTAGCTTAATGAACATATCAGAAATAAGTTTCACACAATGCTTCTGTGTAGTTTTTATTTGAAGACATTATTTTTCCCAATAGAGGCCTCTTAGCGCTCAGAATGTCCAATTGCAGTTTCTACAGAAAGAGTGTTTCAGAAAGGCTCAATCAAAGTAAGGATCAACTCTGTTAGTTGAATGCACAGAACAGAAAGAAGTTTCATACAATGCTTCTGTGTAGTTTATATTTGAACATATTCTTTTTTCCACTATTACCCACTTAGCGCTACGAATGTCCAGTTGCATTTTCTACAGACAGAGAGTTTCAAAACTGCTCAATCAAAAGTATGGTTTAACTCTGTTAGCTGAATGCTCAGATCAGAAAGAAGTTTCACAGAATGCTTCTGTGTAGTTTATATTTGAATATATTCCTTTCTCCACTACTACTCTCTTAGCGCTCCAAATGTCCAGTTGCATTTTCTACAGAAAGAGTGTTCAGATCTGCTCAATCAAAAGTATGGTTTAACTCTGTTAGCTGAATGCACGGATCAGAAAGAAGTTTCACAGAATGATTCTGTGTAGTTTATATTTGGAGACATTCCTTTTTCCACTATTACCCTCTTAGCGCTCCGAATCTCCACTTGCATTTTCTACAGAAAGAGTGTTTCAGAACGGCTCAATCAAAACTAAGGTTCAACTCTTTTAGTTGAACCAACAGAACAGAAAGAAGTTTCACACAATTCTTCTGTGTAGTTTTTATTTGTAGACATTCTTTTTCCCAATATAGTCCTCTTAGCGCTCAGAATGTCCAATTGCAGTTTCTACAGAAAGAGTGTTTCAGAACGGCTCAATCAAAAGTAAGGTTCAACTCTGTTAGTTGAATGCACAGAACAGAAAGAAGTTTCATACAATGCTTCTGTGTAGTTTATATTTGAACATATTCTTTTTTCCACTATAACCCACTTAGCGCTACGAATGTCCAGTTGCATTTTCTACAGACCGAGTGTTTCAAAACCGCTCAATCAAAAGTATGGTTTAACTCTGTTAGCTGAATGCTCAGATCAGAAAGAAGTTTCACAGAATGCTTCTGTGTAGTTTATATTTGAATATATTCCTTTTTCCACTACTACGCTCTTAGCGCTCCAAATGTCCAGTTGCATTTTCTACAGAAAGAGTGTTCAGATCTGCTCAATCAAAAGTATGGTTTAACTCTGTTAGCTGAATGCACAGATCAGAAAGAAGTTTCACCGAATGATTCTGTGTAGTTTATATTTGAAGTCATTCCTTTTTCCACTATTACCCACTTAGCGCTCCGAATCTCCACTTGCATTTTCTACAAAAAGAGTGTTTCATAACTGCTCAATCAAAAATATGTTTTATCTCTGTTAACTGAATTTAGAGATCAGAAATAAGTTTCACAGAATGCATCTGTGTAGTTTTTATTTGAAGATATTCTTTTTCCCAATGTAGGCCTCTTAGCGCTTAGCATGTCCAATTGCAGTTTCTACAGAAAGAGTGTTTCAGAACGGCTCAATCAAAAGTAAGGTTCAACTCTGTCAGTTGAATGCACAGAACAGAAAGAATTTTCACAGAATGCTACTGTGTAGTTTATATTTGAATATATTCCTTTTTCCACTATTACCCTCTTAGCGCTCCGAATGTCCACTTGCATTTTCTACAGAAAGAGTTTTCAGAACTGCGCAATCAAAAGTATGGTTTAACTCTGTTAGCTTAATGAACATATCAGAAATAAGTTTCACACAATGCTTCTGTGTAGTTTTTATTTGAAGATATTATTTTTCCCAATAGAGGCCTCTTAGCGCTCAGAATGTCCAATTGCAGTTTCTACAGAAAGAGTGTTTCAGAAAGGCTCAATCAAAAGTAAGGTTCAACTCTGTTAGTTGAATGCACAGAACAGAAAGAAGTTTCATACAATGCTTTTGTGTAGTTTATATTTGAACATATTCTTTTTTCCACTATTACCCACTTAGCGCTACGAATGTCCAGTTGCATTTTCTACAGACAGAGAGTTTCAAAACTGCTCAATCAAAAGTATGGTATAACTCTGTTAGCTGAATGCTCAGATCAGAAAGAAGTTTCACAGAATGCTTCTGTGTAGTTTATATTTGAATATATTCCTTTCTCCACTACTACTCTCTTAGCGCTCGAAATGTCCAGTTGCATTTTCTACAGAAAGAGTGTTCAGATCTGCTCAATCAAAAGTATGGTTTAACTCTGTTAGCTGAATGCACGGATCAGAAAGAAGTTTCACAGAATGATTCTGTGTAGTTTATATTTGGAGACATTCCTTTTTCCACTATTAACCTCTTAGCGCCCCGAATCTCCACTTGCATTTTCTACAGAAAGAGTGTTTCAGAACGGCTCAATCAAAACTAAGGTTCAACTCTTTTAGTTGAGCAAACAGAACAGAAAGAAGTTTCACACAATTCTTCTGTGTAGTTTTTATTTGTAGACATTCTTTTTCCCAATATAGGCCTCTTAGCGCTCAGAATGTCCAATTGCAGTTTCTACAGAAAGAGTGTTTCAGAACGGCTCAATCAAAAGTAAGGTTCAACTCTGTTAGTTGAATGCACAGAACAGAAAGAAGTTTCATACAATGCTTCTGTGTAGTTTATATTTGAACATATTCTTTTTTCCACTATTACCCACTTAGCGCTACGAATGTCCAGTTGCATTTTCTACAGACAGAGAGTTTCAAAACTGCTCAATCAAATGTATGGTTTAACTCTGTTAGCTGAATGCTCAGATCAGAAAGAAGTTTCACAGAATGCTTCTGTGTAGTTTATATTTGAATATTTTCCTTTCTCCACTACTACTCTCTAGGCGCTGCAAATGTCCAGTTGCATTTTCTACAGAAAGAGTGTTCAGATCTGCTCAATCAAAAGTATGGTTTAACTCTGTTAGCTGAATGCACGGATCAGAAAGAAGTTTCACAGAATGATTCTGTGTAGTTTATATTTGGAGACATTCCTTTTTCCACTATTACCCTCTTAGCGCTCCGAATCTCCACTTGCATTTTCTACAGAAAGAGTGTTTCAGAACGGCTCAATCAAAACTAAGGTTCAACTCTTTTAGTTGAACAAACAGAACAGAAAGAAGTTTCACACAATTCTTCTGTGTAGTTTTTATTTGTAGACATTCTTTTTCCCAATATAGGCCTCTTAGCGCTCAGAATGTCCAATTGCAGTTTCTACAGAAAGAGTGTTTCAGAATGGCTCAATCAAAAGTAAGGTTCAACTCTGTTAGTTGAATGCACAGAACAGAAAGTAGTTTCATACAATGCTTCTGTGTAGTTTATATTTGAACATATTCTTTTTTCCAATATTACCCACTTAGCGCTACGAATGTCCAGTTGCATTTTCTACAGACAGAGTGTTTCAAAACTGCTCAATCAAAAGTATGGTTTAACTCTGTTAGCTGAATGCTCAGATCAGAAAGAAGTTTCACAGAATGCTTCTGTGTAGTTCATATTTGAATATATTCCTTTTTCCACTACTACGCTCTTAGCGCTCCAAATGTCCAGTTGCATTTTCTACAGAAAGAGTGTTCAGATCTGCTCAATCAAAAGTATGGTTTAACTCTGTTAGCTGAATGCACAGATCAGAAAGAAGTTTCACCGAATGATTCTGTGTAGTTTATATTTGAAGACATTCCTTTTTCCACTATTACCCTCTTAGCGCTCCGAATCTCCACTTGCATTTTCTACAAAAAGAGTTTTTCATAACTGCTCAATCAAAAATATGTTTTATCTCTGTTAACTGAATTTACAGATCAGAAATAAGTTTCACAGAATGCATCTGTGTAGTTTTTATTTGAAGATATTCTTCTTCCCAATGTAGGCCTCTTAGCGCTTAGCATGTCCAATTGCAGTTTCTACAGAAAGAGTGTTTCAGAACGGCTCAATCAAAAGTAAGGTTCAACTCTGTTAGTTGAATGCACAGAACAGAAAAATTTTCACAGAATGCTACTGTGTAGTTTATATTTGAATATATTCCTTTTTCCACTATTACCCTCTTAGCGCTCCGAATGTCCACTTGCATTTTCTACAGAAAGAGTGTTCAGAACTGCGCAATCAAAAGTATGGTTTAACTCTGTTAGCTTAATGAACATATCAGAAATAAGTTTCACACAATGCTTCTGTGTAGTTTTTATTTGAAGATATTATTTTTCCCAATAGAGGCCTCTTAGCGCTCAGAATGTCCAATTGCAGTTTCTACAGAAAGAGTGTTTCAGAAAGGCTCAATCAAAAGTAAGGTTCAACTCTGTTAGTTGAATGCACAGAACAGAAAGAAGTTTCATACAATGCTTCTGTGTAGTTTATATTTGAACAGATTCTTTTTTCCACTATTACCCACTTAGCGCTACGAATGTCCAGTTGCATTTTCTACAGACAGAGTGTTTCAAAACTGCTCAATCAAAAGTATGGTTTAACTCTGTTAGCTGAATGCTCAGATCAGAAAGGAGTTTCACAGAATGCTTCTGTGTAGTTTATATTTGAATATATTCCTTTCTCCACTACTACTCTCTTAGCGCTCCAAATGTCCAGTTGCATTTTCTACAGAAAGAGTGTTCAGATCTGCTCAATCAAAAGTATGGTTTAACTCTGTTAGCTGAATGCACGGATCAGAAAGAAGTTTCACAGAATGATTCTGTGTAGTTTATATTTGGAGACATTCCTTTTTCCACTATTACCCTCTTAGCGCTCCGAATCTCCACTTGCATTTTCTACAGAAAGAGTGTTTCAGAACGGCTCAATCAAAACTAAGGTTCAACTCTTTTAGTTGAACCAACAGAACAGAAAGAAGTTTCACACAATTCTTCTGTGTAGTTTTTATTTGTAGACATTCTTTTTCCCAATATAGTCCTCTTAGCGCTCAGAATGTCCAATTGCAGTTTCTACAGAAAGAGTGTTTCAGAACGGCTCAATCAAAAGTAAGGTTCAACTCTGTTAGTTGAATGCACAGAACAGAAAGAAGTTTCATACAATGCTTCTGTGTAGTTTATATTTGAACATATTCTTTTTTCCACTATAACCCACTTAGCGCTACGAATGTCCAGTTGCATTTTCTACAGACCGAGTGTTTCAAAACCGCTCAATCAAAAGTATGGTTTAACTCTGTTAGCTGAATGCTCAGATCAGAAAGAAGTTTCACAGAATGCTTCTGTGTAGTTTATATTTGAATATATTCCTTTTTCCACTACTACGCTCTTAGCGCTCCAAATGTCCAGTTGCATTTTCTACAGAAAGAGTGTTCAGATCTGCTCAATCAAAAGTATGGTTTAACTCTGTTAGCTGAATGCACAGATCAGAAAGAAGTTTCACCGAATGATTCTGTGTAGTTTATATTTGAAGTCATTCCTTTTTCCACTATTACCCACTTAGCGCTCCGAATCTCCACTTGCATTTTCTACAAAAAGAGTGTTTCATAACTGCTCAATCAAAAATATGTTTTATCTCTGTTAACTGAATTTAGAGATCAGAAATAAGTTTCACAGAATGCATCTGTGTAGTTTTTATTTGAAGATATTCTTTTTCCCAATGTAGGCCTCTTAGCGCTTAGCATGTCCAATTGCAGTTTCTACAGAAAGAGTGTTTCAGAACGGCTCAATCAAAAGTAAGGTTCAACTCTGTCAGTTGAATGCACAGAACAGAAAGAATTTTCACAGAATGCTACTGTGTAGTTTATATTTGAATATATTCCTTTTTCCACTATTACCCTCTTAGCGCTCCGAATGTCCACTTGCATTTTCTACAGAAAGAGTTTTCAGAACTGCGCAATCAAAAGTATGGTTTAACTCTGTTAGCTTAATGAACATATCAGAAATAAGTTTCACACAATGCTTCTGTGTAGTTTTTATTTGAAGATATTATTTTTCCCAATAGAGGCCTCTTAGCGCTCAGAATGTCCAATTGCAGTTTCTACAGAAAGAGTGTTTCAGAAAGGCTCAATCAAAAGTAAGGTTCAACTCTGTTAGTTGAATGCACAGAACAGAAAGAAGTTTCATACAATGCTTTTGTGTAGTTTATATTTGAACATATTCTTTTTTCCACTATTACCCACTTAGCGCTACGAATGTCCAGTTGCATTTTCTACAGACAGAGAGTTTCAAAACTGCTCAATCAAAAGTATGGTATAACTCTGTTAGCTGAATGCTCAGATCAGAAAGAAGTTTCACAGAATGCTTCTGTGTAGTTTATATTTGAATATATTCCTTTCTCCACTACTACTCTCTTAGCGCTCGAAATGTCCAGTTGCATTTTCTACAGAAAGAGTGTTCAGATCTGCTCAATCAAAAGTATGGTTTAACTCTGTTAGCTGAATGCACGGATCAGAAAGAAGTTTCACAGAATGATTCTGTGTAGTTTATATTTGGAGACATTCCTTTTTCCACTATTAACCTCTTAGCGCCCCGAATCTCCACTTGCATTTTCTACAGAAAGAGTGTTTCAGAACGGCTCAATCAAAACTAAGGTTCAACTCTTTTAGTTGAGCAAACAGAACAGAAAGAAGTTTCACACAATTCTTCTGTGTAGTTTTTATTTGTAGACATTCTTTTTCCCAATATAGGCCTCTTAGCGCTCAGAATGTCCAATTGCAGTTTCTACAGAAAGAGTGTTTCAGAACGGCTCAATCAAAAGTAAGGTTCAACTCTGTTAGTTGAATGCACAGAACAGAAAGAAGTTTCATACAATGCTTCTGTGTAGTTTATATTTGAACATATTCTTTTTTCCACTATTACCCACTTAGCGCTACGAATGTCCAGTTGCATTTTCTACAGACAGAGAGTTTCAAAACTGCTCAATCAAATGTATGGTTTAACTCTGTTAGCTGAATGCTCAGATCAGAAAGAAGTTTCACAGAATGCTTCTGTGTAGTTTATATTTGAATATTTTCCTTTCTCCACTACTACTCTCTAGGCGCTGCAAATGTCCAGTTGCATTTTCTACAGAAAGAGTGTTCAGATCTGCTCAATCAAAAGTATGGTTTAACTCTGTTAGCTGAATGCACGGATCAGAAAGAAGTTTCACAGAATGATTCTGTGTAGTTTATATTTGGAGACATTCCTTTTTCCACTATTACCCTCTTAGCGCTCCGAATCTCCACTTGCATTTTCTACAGAAAGAGTGTTTCAGAACGGCTCAATCAAAACTAAGGTTCAACTCTTTTAGTTGAACAAACAGAACAGAAAGAAGTTTCACACAATTCTTCTGTGTAGTTTTTATTTGTAGACATTCTTTTTCCCAATATAGGCCTCTTAGCGCTCAGAATGTCCAATTGCAGTTTCTACAGAAAGAGTGTTTCAGAATGGCTCAATCAAAAGTAAGGTTCAACTCTGTTAGTTGAATGCACAGAACAGAAAGTAGTTTCATACAATGCTTCTGTGTAGTTTATATTTGAACATATTCTTTTTTCCAATATTACCCACTTAGCGCTACGAATGTCCAGTTGCATTTTCTACAGACAGAGTGTTTCAAAACTGCTCAATCAAAAGTATGGTTTAACTCTGTTAGCTGAATGCTCAGATCAGAAAGAAGTTTCACAGAATGCTTCTGTGTAGTTCATATTTGAATATATTCCTTTTTCCACTACTACGCTCTTAGCGCTCCAAATGTCCAGTTGCATTTTCTACAGAAAGAGTGTTCAGATCTGCTCAATCAAAAGTATGGTTTAACTCTGTTAGCTGAATGCACAGATCAGAAAGAAGTTTCACCGAATGATTCTGTGTAGTTTATATTTGAAGACATTCCTTTTTCCACTATTACCCTCTTAGCGCTCCGAATCTCCACTTGCATTTTCTACAAAAAGAGTTTTTCATAACTGCTCAATCAAAAATATGTTTTATCTCTGTTAACTGAATTTACAGATCAGAAATAAGTTTCACAGAATGCATCTGTGTAGTTTTTATTTGAAGATATTCTTCTTCCCAATGTAGGCCTCTTAGCGCTTAGCATGTCCAATTGCAGTTTCTACAGAAAGAGTGTTTCAGAACGGCTCAATCAAAAGTAAGGTTCAACTCTGTTAGTTGAATGCACAGAACAGAAAAATTTTCACAGAATGCTACTGTGTAGTTTATATTTGAATATATTCCTTTTTCCACTATTACCCTCTTAGCGCTCCGAATGTCCACTTGCATTTTCTACAGAAAGAGTGTTCAGAACTGCGCAATCAAAAGTATGGTTTAACTCTGTTAGCTTAATGAACATATCAGAAATAAGTTTCACACAATGCTTCTGTGTAGTTTTTATTTGAAGATATTATTTTTCCCAATAGAGGCCTCTTAGCGCTCAGAATGTCCAATTGCAGTTTCTACAGAAAGAGTGTTTCAGAAAGGCTCAATCAAAAGTAAGGTTCAACTCTGTTAGTTGAATGCACAGAACAGAAAGAAGTTTCATACAATGCTTCTGTGTAGTTTATATTTGAACAGATTCTTTTTTCCACTATTACCCACTTAGCGCTACGAATGTCCAGTTGCATTTTCTACAGACAGAGTGTTTCAAAACTGCTCAATCAAAAGTAAGGTTTAACTCTGTTAGCTGAATGCTCAGATCAGAAAGGAGTTTCACAGAATGCTTCTGTGTAGTTTATATTTGAATATATTCCTTTCTCCACTACTACTCTCTTAGCGCTCCAAATGTCCAGTTGCATTTTCTACAGAAAGAGTGTTCAGATCTGCTCAATCAAAAGTATGGTTTAACTCTGATAGCTGAATGCACGGATCAGAAAGAAGTTTCACAGAATGATTCTGTGTAGTTTATATTTGGAGACATTCCTTTTTCCACTATTAACCTCTTAGCGCTCCGAATCTCCACTTGCATTTTCTACAGAAAGAGTGTTTCAGAACGGCTCAATCAAAACTAAGGTTCAACTCTTTTAGTTGAACAAACAGAACAGAAAGAAGTTTCACACAATTCTTCTGTGTAGTTTTTATTTGTAGACATTCTTTTTCCCAATATAGGCCTCTTAGCGCTCAGAATGTCCAATTGCAGTTTCTACAGAAAGAGTGTTTCAGAACGGCTCAATCAAAAGTAAGGTTCAACTCTGTTAGTTGAATGCACAGAACAGAAAGAAGTTTCATACAATGCTTCTGTGTAGTTTATATTTGAACATATTGTTTTTTCCACTATTACCCACTTAGCGCTACGAATGTCCAGTTGCATTTTCTACAGACAGAGAGTTTCAAAACTGCTCAATCAAAAGTATGGTTTAACTCTGTTAGCTGAATGCTCAGATCAGAAAGAAGTTTCACAGAATGCTTCTGTGTAGTTTATATTTGAATATTTTCCTTTCTCCACTACTACTCTCTAGGCGCTCCAAATGTCCAGTTGCATTTTCTACAGAAAGAGTGTTCAGATCTGCTCAATCAAAAGTATGGTTTAACTCTGTTAGCTGAATGCACGGATCAGAAAGAAGTTTCACAGAATGATTCTGTGTAGTTTATATTTGGAGACATTCCTTTTTCCACTATTACCCTCTTAGCGCTCCGAATCTCCACTTGCATTTTCTACAGAAAGAGTGTTTCAGAACGGCTCAATCAAAACTAAGGTTCAACTCTTTTAGTTGAACAAACAGAACAGAAAGAAGTTTCACACAATTCTTCTGTGTAGTTTTTATTTGTAGACATTCTTTTTCCCAATATAGGCCTCTTAGCGCTCAGAATGTCCAATTGCAGTTTCTACAGAAAGAGTGTTTCAGAACGGCTCAATCAAAAGTAAGGTTCAACTCTGTTAGTTGAATGCACAGAACAGAAAGAAGTTTCATACAATGCTTCTGTGTAGCTTATATTTGAACATATTCTTTTTTCCACTATTACCCACTTAGCGCTACGAATGTCCAGTTGCATTTTCTACAGACAGAGTGTTTCAAAACTGCTCAATCAAAAGTATGGTTTAACTCTGTTAGCTGAATGCTCAGATCAGAAAGAAGTTTCACAGAATGCTTCTGTGTAGTTCATATTTGAATATATTCCTTTTTCCACTACTACGCTCTTAGCGCTCCAAATGTCCAGTTGCATTTTCTACAGAAAGAGTGTTCAGATCTGCTCAATCAAAAGTATGGTTTAACTCTGTTAGCTGAATGCACAGATCAGAAAGAAGTTTCACCGAATGATTCTGTGTAGTTTATATTTGAAGACATTCCTTTTTCCACTATTACCCTCTTAGCGCTCCGAATCTCCACTTGCATTTTCTACAAAAAGAGTGTTTCATAACTGCTCAATCAAAAATATGTTTTATCTCTGTTAACTGAATTTACAGATCAGAAATAAGTTTCACAGAATGCATCTGTGTAGTTTTTATTTGAAGATATTCTTCTTCCCAATGTAGGCCTCTTAGCGCTTAGCATGTCCAATTGCAGTTTCTACAGAAAGAGTGTTTCAGAACGGCTCAATCAAAAGTAAGGTTCAACTCTGTTAGTTGAATGCACAGAACAGAAAAATTTTCACAGAATGCTACTGTGTAGTTTATATTTGAATATATTCCTTTTTCCACTATTACCCTCTTAGCGCTCCGAATGTCCACTTGCATTTTCTACAGAAAGAGTGTTCAGAACTGCGCAATCAAAAGTATGGTTTAACTCTGTTAGCTTAATGAACATATCAGAAATAAGTTTCACACAATGCTTCTGTGTAGTTTTTATTTGAAGATATTATTTTTCCCAATAGAGGCCTCTTAGCGCTCAGAATGTCCAATTGCAGTTTCTACAGAAAGAGTGTTTCAGAAAGGCTCAATCAAATGTAAGGTTCAACTCTGTTAGTTGAATGCACAGAACAGAAAGAAGTTTCATACAATGCTTCTGTGTAGTTTATATTTGAACAGATTCTTTTTTCCACTATTACCCACTTAGCGCTACGAATATCCAGTTGCATTTTCTACAGACAGAGTGTTTCAAAACTGCTCAATCAAAAGTATGGTTTAACTCTGTTAGCTGAATGCTCAGATCAGAAAGGAGTTTCACAGAATGCTTCTGTGTAGTTTATATTTGAATATATTCCTTTTTCCACTACTACTCTCTTAGCGCTCCAAATGTCCAGTTGCATTTTCTACAGAAAGAGTGTTCAGATCTGCTCAATCAAAAGTATGGTTTAACTCTGTTAGCTGAATGCACGGATCAGAAAGAAGTTTCACAGAATGATTCTGTGTAGTTTATATTTGTAGACATTCCTTTTTCCACTATTACCCTCTTAGCGTTCCTAATCTCCACTTGCATTTTCTACAGAAAGACTGTTACAGAACGGCTCAATCAAAACTAAGGTTCAATTCTTTTAGTTGAACAAACAGAACAGAAAGAAGTTTCACACAATTCTTCTGTGTAGTTTTTATTTGTAGACATTCTATTTCCCAATATAGGCCTCTAAACGCTCAGAATATCCAATTGCAGTTTCTACAGAAAGTGTGTTTCAGAACGGCTCAATCAAAAGTAAGGTTCAACTCTGTTAGTTGAATGCACAGAACAGAAAGAAGTTTCATACAATGCTTCTGTGTATTTTATATTTGAACATATTCTTTTTTCCACTATTACCCACTTATCGCTACGAATGTCCAGTTGCATTTTCTACAGACAGAGTGTTTCAAAACTGCTCAATCAAATGTATGGTTTAACTCTGTTAGCTGAATGCTCAGATGAGAAAGAAGTTTCACAGAATGCTTCTGTGTAGTTTATATTTGAATATATTCCTTTTTCCACTACTACGCTCTTAGCGCTCCAAACGTCCAGTTGCATTTTCAACAGAAAGAGTGTTCAGATCTGCTCAATCAAAATATGGTTTAACACTGTTAGCTGAATGCACAGATCAGAAAGAAGTTTCACCGAATGATTCTGTGTAGTTTATATTTGAAGACATTCCTTTTTCCACTATTAACCCCTTAGCGCTCCGAATCTCCACTTGCATTTTCTACAAAAAGAGTGTTTCATAACGGCTCAATCAAAAATATGTTTTATCTCTGTTAACTGAATTTACAGATCAGAAATAAGTTTCACAGAATGCATCTGTGTAGTCTTTATTTGAAGATATTCTTTTTCCCAATGTAGGCCTCTTAGTGCTTAGCATGTCCAATTGCAGTTTCTACAGAAAGAGTGTTTCAGAACGGCTCAATCAAAAGTAAGGTTCAACTCTGTTAGTTGAATGCACAGAACAGAAAGAATTTTCACAGAATGCTACTGTGTAGTTTATATTTGAATATATTCCTTTTTCCACTATTACCCTCTTAGCGCTCCGAATGTCCACTTGCATTTTCTACAGAAAGAGTGTTCAGAACTGCGCAATCAAAAGTATGGTTTAACTCTGTTAGCTTAATGAACATATCAGAAATAAGTTTCACACAATGCTTCTGTGTAGTTTTTATTTGAAGATATTATTTTTCCCAATAGAGGCCTCTTAGCGCTCAGAATGTCCAATTGCAGTTTCTACAGAAAGAGTGTTTCAGAAAGGCTCAATCAAAAGTAAGGTTCAACTCTGTTAGTTGAATGCACAGAACAGAAAGAAGTTTCATACAATGCTTCTGTGTAGTTTATATTTGAACATATTCTTTTTTCCACTATGACCCACTTAGCGCTACGAATGTCCAGTTGCATTTTCTACAGACAGAGTGTTTCAAAACTGCTCAATCAAAAGTATGGTTTAACTCTGTTAGCTGAATGCTCAGATCAGAAAGAAGTTTTACAGAATGCTTCTGTGTAGTTTATATTTGAACATATTCTTTTTTCCACTATTACCCACTTAGCGCTATGAATGTCCAGTTGCATTTTCTACAGACAGAGTGTTTCAAAACTGCTCAATCAAAAGTATGGTTTAACTCTGTTAGCTGAATGCTCAGATCAGAAAGAAGTTTCACAGAATGCTTCTGTGTAGTTTATATTTGAATATATTCCTTTTTCCACTACTACGCTCTTAGCGCTCCAAATGTCCAGTTGCATTTTCTACAGAAAGAGTGTTCAGATCTGCTCAATCAAAAGTATGGTTTAACTCTGTTAGCTGAATGCACAGATCAGAAAGAAGTTTCACCGAATGATTCCGTGTAGTTTATATTTGAAGACATTACTTTTTCCACTATTACCCTCTTAGCGCTCCGAATCTCCACTTGCATTTTCTACAAAAAGAGTGTTTCATAACTGCTCAATCAAAAATATCTTTTATCTCTGTTAACTGAATTTACAGATCAGAAATAAGTTTCACAGAATGCATCTGTGTAGTTTTTATTTGAAGATATTCTTCTTCCCAATGTAGGCCTCTTAGCGCTTAGCATGTCCAATTGCAGTTTCTACAGAAAGAGTGTTTCAGAACGGCTCAATCAAAAGTAAGGTTCAACTCTGTTAGTTGAATGCACAGAACAGAAAGAATTTTGACAGAATGCTACTGTGTAGTTTATATTTGAATATATTCCTTTTTCCACTATTACCCTCTTAGCGCTCCAAATGTCCACTTGCATTTTCTACAGAAAGAGTGTTCAGAACTGCGCAATCAAAAGTATGGTTTAACTCTGTTAGCTTAATGAACATATCAGAAATAAGTTTCACACAATGCTTCTGTGTAGTTTTTATTTGAAGATATTTTTTTTTCCCAATAGAGGCCTCTTAGCGCTCAGAATGTCCAATTGCAGTTTCTACAGAAAGAGTGTTTCAGAAAGGCTCAATCAAAAGTAAGGTTCAACTCTGTTAGTTGAATGCACAGAACAGAAAGGAGTTTCATACAATGCTTCTGTGTAGTTTATATTTGAACATATTCTTTTTTCCACTATTACCCACTTAGCGCTACGAATGTCCAGTTGCATTTTCCACAGACAGAGTGTTTCAAAACTGCTCAATCAAAAGTATGGTTTAACTCTGTTAGCTGAATGCTCAGATCAGAAAGAAGTTTCACAGAATGCTTCTGTGTAGTTTATATTTGAATATATTCCTTTCTCCACTACTACTCTCTTAGCGCTCCAAATGTCCAGTTGCATTTTCTACAGAAAGAGTGTTCAGATCTGCTCAATCAAAAGTATGGTTTAACTCTGTTAGCTGAATGCTCAGATCAGAAAGAAGTTTCACAGAATGCTTCTGTGTAGTTTATATTTGAATATATTCCTTTTTCCACTACTACGCTCTTAGCGCTCCAAATGTCCAGTTGCATTTTCTACAGAAAGAGTGTTCAGATCTGCTCAATCAAAAGTATGGTTTAACTCTGTTAGCTGAATGCACAGATCAGAAAGAAGTTTCACCGAATGATTCCGTGTAGTTTATATTTGAAGACATTACTTTTTCCACTATTACCCTCTTAGCGCTCCGAATCTCCACTTGCATTTTCTACAAAAAGAGTGTTTCATAACTGCTCAATCAAAAATATCTTTTATCTCTGTTAACTGAATTTACAGATCAGAAATAAGTTTCACAGAATGCATCTGTGTAGTTTTTATTTGAAGATATTCTTCTTCCCAATGTAGGCCTCTTAGCGCTTAGCATGTCCAATTGCAGTTTCTACAGAAAGAGTGTTTCAGAACGGCTCAATCAAAAGTAAGGTTCAACTCTGTTAGTTGAATGCACAGAACAGAAAGAATTTTGACAGAATGCTACTGTGTAGTTTATATTTGAATATATTCCTTTTTCCACTATTACCCTCTTAGCGCTCCGAATGTCCACTTGCATTTTCTACAGAAAGAGTGTTCAGAACTGCGCAATCAAAAGTATGGTTTAACTCTGTTAGCTTAATGAACATATCAGAAATAAGTTTCACACAATGCTTCTGTGTAGTTTTTATTTGAAGATATTTTTTTTTCCCAATAGAGGCCTCTTAGCGCTCAGAATGTCCAATTGCAGTTTCTACAGAAAGAGTGTTTCAGAAAGGCTCAATCAAAAGTAAGGTTCAACTCTGTTAGTTGAATGCACAGAACAGAAAGTAGTTTCATACAATGCTTCTGTGTAGTTTATATTTGAACATATTCTTTTTTCCACTATTACCCACTTAGCGCTACGAATGTCCAGTTGCATTTTCCACAGACAGAGTGTTTCAAAACTGCTCAATCAAAAGTTTGGTTTAACTCTGTTAGCTGAATGCTCAGATCAGAAAGAAGTTTCACAGAATGCTTCTGTGTAGTTTATATTTGAATATATTCCTTTCTCCACTACTACTCTCTTAGCGCTCCAAATGTCCAGTTGCATTTTCTACAGAAAGAGTGTTCAGATCTGCTCAATCAAAAGTATGGTTTAACTCTGTTAGCTGAATGCACGGATCAGAAAGAAGTTTCACAGAATGATTCTGTGTAGTTTATATTTGGAGACATTCCTTTTTCCACTATTACCCTCTTAGCGCTCCGAATCTCCACTTGCATTTTCTACAGAAAGAGTGTTTCAGAACGGCTCAATCAAAACTAAAGTTCAACTCTTTTTGTTGAACAAACAGAACAGAAAGAAGTTTCACACAATTCTTCTGTGTAGTTTTTATTTGTAGACATTCTTTTTCCCAATATAGGCCTCTTAGCGCTCAGAATGTCCAATTGCAGTTTCTACAGAAAGAGTGTTTCAGAACGGCTCAATCAAAAGTAAGGTTCAACTCTGTTAGTTGAATGCACAGAACAGAAAGAAGTTTCATACAATGCTTCTGTGTAGTTTATATTTGAACATATTTTTTTTCCACTATTACCCACTTAGCGCTACGAATGTCCAGTTGCATTTTCTACAGACAGAGTGTTTCAAAACTGCTCAATCAAAAGTATGGTTTAACTCTGTTAGCTGAATGCTCAGATCAGAAAGAAGTTTCACAGAATGCTTCTGTGTAGTTTATATTTGAATATATTCCTTTTTCCACTACTACGCTCTTAGCGCTCCAAATGTCCAGTTGCATTTTCTACAGAAAGAGGGTTCAGAACTGCTCAATCAAAAGTATGGTTTAACTCTGTTAGCTGAATGCACAGATCAGAAAGAAGTTTCACCGAATGATTCTGTGTAGTTTATATTTGAAGACATTCCTTTTTCCACTATTACCCACTTAGCGCTCTGAATCTCCACTTGCATTTTCTACAAAAAGATTGTTTCATAACTGCTCAATCAAAAATATGTTTTATCTCTGTTAACTGAATTTACAGATCAGAAATAAGTTTCACAGAATGCATCTGTGTAGTTTTTATTTGAAGATATTCTTTTTCCCAATGTAGGCCTCTTAGCGCTTAGCATGTCCAATTGCAGTTTCTACAGAAAGAGTGTTTCAGAACGGCTCAATCAAAAGTAAGGTTCAACTCTGTTAGTTGAATGCACAGAACAGAAAGAATTTTCACAGAATGCTACTGTGTAGTTTATATTTGAATATATTCCATTTTCCACTATTACCCTCTTAGCGCTCCGAAGGTCCACTTGCATTTTCTACAGAAAGAGTGTTCAGAACTGCGCAATCAAAAGTATGGTTTAACTCTGTTAGCTTAATGAACATATCAGAAATAAGTTTCACACAATGCTTCTGTGTAGTTTTTATTTGAAGATATTATTTTTCCCAATAGAGGCCTCTTAGCGCTCAGAATGTCCAATTGCAGTTTCTACAGAAAGAGTGTTTCAGAAAGGCTCAATCAAAAGTAAGGATCAACTCTGTTAGTTGAATGCACAGAACAGAAAGAAGTTTCATACAATGCTTCTGTGTAGTTTATATTTGAACATATTCTTTTTTCCACTATTACCCACTTAGCGCTACGAATGTCCAGTTGCATTTTCTACAGACAGAGAGTTTCAAAACTGCTCAATCAAAAGTATGGTTTAACTCTGTTAGCTGAATGCTCAGATCAGAAAGAAGTTTCACACAATGCTTCTGTGTAGTTTATATTTGAATATATTCCTTTCTCCACTACTACTCTCTTAGCGCTCCAAATGTCCAGTTGCATTTTCTACAGAAAGAGTGTTCAGACCTTCTCAATCAAAAGTATGGTTTAACTCTGTTAGCTGAATGCACGGATCAGAAAGAAGTTTCACAGAATGATTCTGTGTAGTTTATATTTGGAGACATTCCTTTTTCCACTATTACCCTCTTAGCGCTCCGAATCTCCACTTGCATATTCTACAGAAAGACTGTTACAGAACGGCTCAATCAAAACTAAGGTTCAACTCTTTTAGTTGAACAAACAGAACAGAAAGAAGTTTCACACAATTCTTCTGTGTAGTTTTTATTTGTAGACATTCTATTTCCCAATATAGGCCTCTAAGCGCTCAGAATATCCAATTGCAGTTTCTACAGAAAGTGTGTTTCAGAACGGCTCAATCAAAAGTAAGGTTCAACTCTGTTAGTTGAATGCACAGAACAGAAAGAAGTTTCATACAATGCTTCTGTGTAGTTTATATTTGAACATATTCTTTTTTCCACTATTACCCACTTATCGCTACGAATGTCCAGTTGCATTTTCTACAGACAGAGTGTTTCAAAACTGCTCAATCAAATGTATGGTTTAACTCTGTTAGCTGAATGCTCAGATCAGAAAGAAGTTTCACAGAATGCTTCTGTGTAGTTTATATTTTAATATATTCCTTTTTCCACTACTACGCTCTTAGCGCTCCAAACGTCCAGTTGCATTTTCAACAGAAAGAGTGTTCAGATCTGCTCAATCAAAAGTATGGTTTAACACTGTTAGCTGAATGCACAGATCAGAAAGAAGTTTCACCGAATGATTCTGTGTAGTTTATATTTGAAGACATTCCTTTTTCCACTATTAACCTCTTAGCGCTCCGAATCTCCACTTGCATTTTCTACAAAAAGAGTGTTTCATAACTGCTCAATCAAAAATATGTTTTATCTCTGTTAACTGAATTTACAGATCAGAAATAAGTTTCACAGAATGCATCTGTGTAGTCTTTATTTGAAGATATTCTTTTTCCCAATGTAGGCCTCTTAGTGCTTAGCATGTCCAATTGCAGTTTCTACAGAAAGAGTGTTTCAGAACGGCTCAATCTAAAGTAAGGTTCAACTCTGTTAGTTGAATGCACAGAACAGAAAGAATTTTCACAGAATGCTACTGTGTAGTTTATATTTGAATATATTCCTTTTTCCACTATTACCCTCTTAGCGCTCCGAATGTCCACTTGCATTTTCTACAGAAAGAGTGTTCAGAACTGCGCAATCAAAAGTATGGTTTAACTCTGTTAGCTTAATGAACATATCAGAAATAAGTTTCACACAATGCTTCTGTGTAGTTTTTATTTGAAGATATTATTTTTCCCAATAGAAGCCTCTTAGCGCTCAGAATGTCCAATTGCAGTTTCTACAGAAAGAGTGTTTCAGAAAGGCTCAATCAAAAGTAAGGTTCAACTCTGTTAGTTGAATGCACAGAACAGAAAGAAGTTTCATACAATGCTTCTGTGTAGTTTATATTTGAACATATTCTTTTTTCCACTATGACCCACTTAGCGCTACGAATGTCCAGTTGCATTTTCTACAGACAGAGTGTTTCAAAACTGCTCAATCAAAAGTATGGTTTAACTCTGTTAGCTGAATGCTCAGATCAGAAAGAAGTTTCACAGAATGCTTCTGTGTAGTTTATATTTGAATGTATTCCTTTTTCCACTACTACTCTCTTAGCGCTCCAAATGTCCAGTTGCATTTTCTACAGAAAGAGTGTTCAGATCTGCTCAATCAAAAGTATGGTTTAACTCTGTTAGCTGAATGCACGGATAAGAAAGAAGTTTCACAGAATGATTCTGTGTAGTTTATATTTGGAGACATTCCTTTTTCCACTATTACCCTCTTAGCGCTCCGAATCTCCACTTGCATTTTCTACAGAAAGAGTGTTTCAGAACGGCTCAATCAAAACTAAGGCTCAACTCTTTTAGTTGAACAAACAGAACAGAAAGAAGTTTCACACAATTCTTCTGTGTAGTTTTTATTTGTAGACATTCTATTTCCCAATATAGGCCTCTAAGCGCTCAGAATATCCAATTGCAGTTTCTACAGAAAGTGTGTTTCAGAACGGCTCAATCAAAAGTAAGGTTCAACTCTGTTAGTTGAATGCACAGAACAGAAAGAAGTTTCATACAATGCTTCTGTGTAGTTTATATTTGAACATATTCTTTTTTCCACTATTACCCACTTATCGCTACGAATGTCCAGTTGCATTTTCTACAGACAGAGTGTTTCAAAACTGCTCAATCAAATGTATGGTTTAACTCTGTTAGCTGAGTGCTCAGATCAGAAAGAAGTTTCACAGAATGCTTCTGTGTAGTTTATATTTGAATATATTCCTTTTTCCACTACTACGCTCTTAGCGCTCCAAACGTCCAGTTGCATTTTCAACAGAAAGATTGTTCAGATCTGCTCAATCAAAAGTATGGTTTAACACTGTTAGCTGAATGCACAGATCAGAAAGAAGTTTCACCGAATGATTCTGTGTAGTTTATATTTGAAGACATTCCTTTTTCCACTATTAACCTCTTAGCGCTCCGAATCTCCACTTGCATTTTCTACAAAAAGAGTGTTTCATAACTGCTCAATCAAAAATATGTTTTATCTCTGTTAACTGAATTTACAGATCAGAAATAAGTTTCACAGAATGCATCTGTGTAGTCTTTATTTGAAGATATTCTTTTTCCCAATGTAGGCCTCTTAGTGCTTAGCATGTCCAATTGCAGTTTCTACAGAAAGAGTGTTTCAGAACGGCTCAATCTAAAGTAAGGTTCAACTCTGTTAGTTGAATGCACAGAACAGAAAGAATTTTCACAGAATGCTACTGTGTAGTTTATATTTGAATATATTCCTTTTTCCACTATTACCCTCTTAGCGCTCCGAATGTCCACTTGCATTTTCTACAGAAAGAGTGTTCAGAACTGCGCAATCAAAAGTATGGTTTAACTCTGTTAGCTTAATGAACATATCAGAAATAAGTTTCACACAATGCTTCTGTGTAGTTTTTATTTGAAGATATTATTTTTCCCAATAGAGGCCTCTTAGCGCTCAGAATGTCCAATTGCAGTTTCTACAGAAAGAGTGTTTCAGAAAGGCTCAATCAAAAGTAAGGTTCAACTCTGTTAGTTGAATGCACAGAACAGAAAGAAGTTTCATACAATGCTTCTGTGTAGTTTATAATTGAACATATTCTTTTTTCCACTATGACCCACTTAGCGCTACGAATGTCCAGTTGCATTTTCTACAGACAGAGTGTTTCAAAACTGCTCAATCAAAAGTATGGTTTAACTCTGTTAGCTGAATGCTCAGATCAGAAAGAAGTTTCACAGAATGCTTCTGTGTAGTTTATATTTGAATATATTCCTTTTTCCACTACTACTCTCTTAGCGCTCCAAATGTCCAGTTGCATTTTCTACAGAAAGAGTGTTCAGATCTGCTCAATCAAAAGTATGGTTTAACTCTGTTAGCTGAATGCACAGATCAGAAAGAAGTTTCACAGAATGATTCTGTGTAGTTTATATTTGGAGACATTCCTTTTTCCAATATTACCCTCTTAGAGCGCCGAATCTCCACTTGCATTTTCTACAGAAAGAGTGTTTCAGAACGGCTCAATCAAAACTAAGGCTCAACTCTTTTAGTTGAACAAACAGAACAGAAAGAAGTTTCACACAATTCTTCTGTGTAGTTTTATTTGTAGACATTCTTTTTCCCAATATAGGCCTCTTAGGGCTCAGAATGTCCAACTGCAGTTTCTACAGAAAGAGTGTTTCAGAACGGCTCAATCAAAAGTAAGGTTCAACTCTGTTAGTTGAATGCACAGAACAGAAAGAATTTTCACAGAATGCTACTGTGTAGTTTATATTTGAATATATTCCTTTTTCCACTATTACCCTCTTAGCGCTCCGAATGTCCACTTGCATTTTCTACAGAAAGAGTGTTCAGAACTGCGCAATCAAAAGTATGGTTTAACTCTGTTAGCTTAATGAACATGTCTGAAATAAGTTTTACACAATGCTTCTGTGTAGTTTTTATTTGAAGATATTATTTTTCCCAATAGAGGCCTCTTAGCGCTCAGAATGTCCAATTGCAGTTTCTACAGAAAGAGTGTTTCAGAAAGGCTAAATCAAAGTAAGGTTCAACTCTGTTAGTTGAATGCACAGAACAGAAAGAAGTTTCATACAATGCTTCTGTGTAGTTTACATTTGAACATATTATTTTTTCCACTATTACCCACTTAGCGCAACGAATGTCCAGTTGCATTTTCTACAGACAGAGTGTTTCAAAACTGCTCAATCAAAAGTATGGTTTAACTCTGTTAGCTGAATGTACAGATCAGAAAGAAGTTTCACAGAATGATTCTGTGTAGTTTATATTTGGAGACATTCCTTTTTCCACTATTAACCTCTTAGCGCTCCGAATCTCCACTTGCATTTTCTACAGAAAGAGTGATTCAGAAAGGCTCAATCAAAACTAAGGTTCAACTCTTTTAGTTGAACAAACAGAACAGAAAGAAGTTTCACACAATTCTTCTGTGTAGTTTTTATTTTAGACATTCTTTTTCCCAATATAGGCCTCTTAGCGCTCAGAATGTCCAATTGCAGTTTCTACAGAAAGAGTGTTTCAGAACGGCTCAATCAAAAGTAAGGTTCAACTCTGTTAGTTGAATGCACAGAACAGAAAGAAGTTTCATACAATGCTTCTGTGTAGTTTATATTTGAACATATTCTTTTTTCCACTATTACCCACTTAGCGCTACGAATGTCCAGTTGCATTTTCTACAGACAGAGTGTTTCAAAACTGCTCAATCAAAAGTATGGTTTAACTCTGTTAGCTGAATGCTCAGATCAGAAAGAAGTTTCACAGAATGCTTCTGTGTAGTTTATATTTGAATATATTCCTTTTTCCACTACTACTCTCTTAGCGCTCCAAATGTCCAGTTGCATTTTCTACAGAAAGAGTGTTCAGTTCTGCTCAATCAAAAGTATGGTTTAACTCTGTTAGCTGAATGCACAGATCAGAAAGAAGTTTCACAGAATGATTCTGTGTAGTTTATATTTGGAGACATTCCTTTTTCCACTATTACCCTCTTAGCGCTCCGAATCTCCACTTGCATTTTCTACAGAAAGAGTGTTTCAGAACGGCTCAATCAAAACTAAGGCTCAACTCTTTTAGTTGAACAAACAGAACAGAAAGAAGTTTCACACAATTCTTCTGTGTAGTTTTTATTTGTAGACATTCTTTTTCCCAATATAGGCCTCTTAGCGCTCAGAATGTCCAACTGCAGTTTCTACAGAAAGAGTGTTTCAGAACGGCTCAATCAAAAGTAAGGTTCAACTCTGTTAGTTGAATGCACAGAACAGAAAGAAGTTTCATACAATGCTTCTGTGTAGTTTATATTTGGACATATTCTTTTTTCCACTATTACCCACTTAGCGCTACGAATGTCCAGTTGCATTTTCTACAGACAGAGTGTTTCAAAACTGCTCAATCAAAAGTATGGTTGAACTCTGTTAGCTGAATGCTCAGATCAGAAAGAAGTTTCACAGAATGCTTCTGTGTAGTTTATATTTGAATATATTCCTTTTTCCACTACTACGCCCTTAGCGCTCCAAATGTCCAGTTGCATTTTCTACAGAAAGAGTGTTCAGATCTGCTCAATCAAAAGTATGGTTTAACTCTGTTAGCTGAATGCACACATCAGAAAGAAGTTTCACAGAATGATTCCGTGTAGTTTATATTTGGAGACATTCCTTTTTCCACTATTACCCACTTAGCGCTCCGAATCTCCACTTGCATTTTCTACAAAAAGAGTGTTTCATAACTGCTCAATCAAAAATATGTTTTATCTCTGTTAACTGAATTTACAGATCAGAAATAAGTTTCACAGAATGCATCTGTGTAGTTTTTATTTGAAGATATTCTTTTTCCCAATGTAGGCCTCTTAGCGCTTAGCATGTCCACTTGCAGTTTCTACAGAAAGAGTGTTTCAGAATGGCTCAATCAAAAGTAAGGTTCAACTCTGTTAGTTGAATGCACAGAACAGAAAGAATTTTCACAGAATGCTACTGTGTAGTTTATATTTGAATATATTCCTTTTTCCACTATTACCCTCTTAGCGCTCCGAATGTCCACTTGCATTTTCTACAGAAAGAGAGTTCAGAACTGCGCAATCAAAAGTATGGTTTAACTCTGTTAGCTTAATGAACATGTCTGAAATAAGTTTTACACAATGCTTCTGTGTAGTTTTTATTTGAAGATATTATTTTTCCCAATAGAGGCCTCTTAGCGCTCAGAATGTCCAATTGCAGTTTCTACAGAAAGAGTGTTTCAGAAAGGCTCAATCAAAGTAAGGTTCAACTCTGTTAGTTGAATGCACAGAACAGAAAGAAGTTTCATACAATGCTTCTGTGTAGTTTATATTTGAACATATTCTTTTTTCCACTATTACCCACTTAGCGCAACGAATGTCCAGTTGCATTTTCTACAGACAGAGTGTTTCAAAACTGCTCAATCAAAAGTATGGTTTAACTCTGTTAGCTGAATGCACAGATCAGAAAGAAGTTTCACAGAATGATTCTGTGTAGTTTATATTTGGAGACATTCCTTTTTCCACTATTACCCTCTTAGCGCTCCGAATCTCCACTTGCATTTTCTACAGAAAGAGTGATTCAGAACGGCTCAATCAAAACTAAGGTTCAACTCTTTTAGTTGAACAAACAGAACAGAAAGAAGTTTCACACAATTCTTCTGTGTAGTTTTTATTTTAGACATTCTTTTTCCCAATATAGGCCTCTTAGCGCTCAGAATGTCCAATTGCAGTTTCTACAGAAAGAGTGTTTCAGAACGGCTCAATCAAAAGTAAAGTTCAACTCTGTTAGTTGAATGCACAGAACAGAAAGAAGTTTCATACAATGCTTCTGTGTAGTTTATATTTGAACATATTCTTTTTTCCACTATTACCCACTTAGCGCTACGAATGTCCAGTTGCATTTTCTACAGACAGAGTGTTTCAAAACTGCTCAATCAAAAGTATGGTTTAACTCTGTTAGCTGAATGCTCAGATCAGAAAGAAGTTTCACAGAATGCTTCTGTGTAGTTTATATTTGAATATATTCCTTTTTCCACTACTACTCTCTTAGCGCTCCAAATGTCCAGTTGCATTTTCTACAGAAAGAGTGTTCAGATCTGCTCAATCAAAAGTATGGTTTAACTCTGTTAGCTGAATGCACGGATAAGAAAGAAGTTTCACAGAATGATTCTGTGTAGTTTATATTTGGAGACATTCCTTTTTCCACTATTACCCTCTTAGCGCTCCGAATCTCCACTTGCATTTTCTACAGAAAGAGTGTTTCAGAACGGCTCAATCAAAACTAAGGCTCAACTCTTTTAGTTGAACAAACAGAACAGAAAGAAGTTTCACACAATTCTTCTGTGTAGTTTTTATTTGTAGACATTCTATTTCCCAATATAGGCCTCTAAGCGCTCAGAATATCCAATTGCAGTTTCTACAGAAAGTGTGTTTCAGAACGGCTCAATCAAAAGTAAGGTTCAACTCTGTTAGTTGAATGCACAGAACAGAAAGAAGTTTCATACAATGCTTCTGTGTAGTTTATATTTGAACATATTCTTTTTTCCACTATTACCCACTTATCGCTACGAATGTCCAGTTGCATTTTCTACAGACAGAGTGTTTCAAAACTGCTCAATCAAATGTATGGTTTAACTCTGTTAGCTGAGTGCTCAGATCAGAAAGAAGTTTCACAGAATGCTTCTGTGTAGTTTATATTTGAATATATTCCTTTTTCCACTACTACGCTCTTAGCGCTCCAAACGTCCAGTTGCATTTTCAACAGAAAGATTGTTCAGATCTGCTCAATCAAAAGTATGGTTTAACACTGTTAGCTGAATGCACAGATCAGAAAGAAGTTTCACCGAATGATTCTGTGTAGTTTATATTTGAAGACATTCCTTTTTCCACTATTAACCTCTTAGCGCTCCGAATCTCCACTTGCATTTTCTACAAAAAGAGTGTTTCATAACTGCTCAATCAAAAATATGTTTTATCTCTGTTAACTGAATTTACAGATCAGAAATAAGTTTCACAGAATGCATCTGTGTAGTCTTTATTTGAAGATATTCTTTTTCCCAATGTAGGCCTCTTAGTGCTTAGCATGTCCAATTGCAGTTTCTACAGAAAGAGTGTTTCAGAACGGCTCAATCTAAAGTAAGGTTCAACTCTGTTAGTTGAATGCACAGAACAGAAAGAATTTTCACAGAATGCTACTGTGTAGTTTATATTTGAATATATTCCTTTTTCCACTATTACCCTCTTAGCGCTCCGAATGTCCACTTGCATTTTCTACAGAAAGAGTGTTCAGAACTGCGCAATCAAAAGTATGGTTTAACTCTGTTAGCTTAATGAACATATCAGAAATAAGTTTCACACAATGCTTCTGTGTAGTTTTTATTTGAAGATATTATTTTTCCCAATAGAGGCCTCTTAGCGCTCAGAATGTCCAATTGCAGTTTCTACAGAAAGAGTGTTTCAGAAAGGCTCAATCAAAAGTAAGGTTCAACTCTGTTAGTTGAATGCACAGAACAGAAAGAAGTTTCATACAATGCTTCTGTGTAGTTTATAATTGAACATATTCTTTTTTCCACTATGACCCACTTAGCGCTACGAATGTCCAGTTGCATTTTCTACAGACAGAGTGTTTCAAAACTGCTCAATCAAAAGTATGGTTTAACTCTGTTAGCTGAATGCTCAGATCAGAAAGAAGTTTCACAGAATGCTTCTGTGTAGTTTATATTTGAATATATTCCTTTTTCCACTACTACTCTCTTAGCGCTCCAAATGTCCAGTTGCATTTTCTACAGAAAGAGTGTTCAGATCTGCTCAATCAAAAGTATGGTTTAACTCTGTTAGCTGAATGCACAGATCAGAAAGAAGTTTCACAGAATGATTCTGTGTAGTTTATATTTGGAGACATTCCTTTTTCCAATATTACCCTCTTAGAGCGCCGAATCTCCACTTGCATTTTCTACAGAAAGAGTGTTTCAGAACGGCTCAATCAAAACTAAGGCTCAACTCTTTTAGTTGAACAAACAGAACAGAAAGAAGTTTCACACAATTCTTCTGTGTAGTTTTATTTGTAGACATTCTTTTTCCCAATATAGGCCTCTTAGGGCTCAGAATGTCCAACTGCAGTTTCTACAGAAAGAGTGTTTCAGAACGGCTCAATCAAAAGTAAGGTTCAACTCTGTTAGTTGAATGCACAGAACAGAAAGAATTTTCACAGAATGCTACTGTGTAGTTTATATTTGAATATATTCCTTTTTCCACTATTACCCTCTTAGCGCTCCGAATGTCCACTTGCATTTTCTACAGAAAGAGTGTTCAGAACTGCGCAATCAAAAGTATGGTTTAACTCTGTTAGCTTAATGAACATGTCTGAAATAAGTTTTACACAATGCTTCTGTGTAGTTTTTATTTGAAGATATTATTTTTCCCAATAGAGGCCTCTTAGCGCTCAGAATGTCCAATTGCAGTTTCTACAGAAAGAGTGTTTCAGAAAGGCTAAATCAAAGTAAGGTTCAACTCTGTTAGTTGAATGCACAGAACAGAAAGAAGTTTCATACAATGCTTCTGTGTAGTTTACATTTGAACATATTATTTTTTCCACTATTACCCACTTAGCGCAACGAATGTCCAGTTGCATTTTCTACAGACAGAGTGTTTCAAAACTGCTCAATCAAAAGTATGGTTTAACTCTGTTAGCTGAATGTACAGATCAGAAAGAAGTTTCACAGAATGATTCTGTGTAGTTTATATTTGGAGACATTCCTTTTTCCACTATTAACCTCTTAGCGCTCCGAATCTCCACTTGCATTTTCTACAGAAAGAGTGATTCAGAAAGGCTCAATCAAAACTAAGGTTCAACTCTTTTAGTTGAACAAACAGAACAGAAAGAAGTTTCACACAATTCTTCTGTGTAGTTTTTATTTTAGACATTCTTTTTCCCAATATAGGCCTCTTAGCGCTCAGAATGTCCAATTGCAGTTTCTACAGAAAGAGTGTTTCAGAACGGCTCAATCAAAAGTAAGGTTCAACTCTGTTAGTTGAATGCACAGAACAGAAAGAAGTTTCATACAATGCTTCTGTGTAGTTTATATTTGAACATATTCTTTTTTCCACTATTACCCACTTAGCGCTACGAATGTCCAGTTGCATTTTCTACAGACAGAGTGTTTCAAAACTGCTCAATCAAAAGTATGGTTTAACTCTGTTAGCTGAATGCTCAGATCAGAAAGAAGTTTCACAGAATGCTTCTGTGTAGTTTATATTTGAATATATTCCTTTTTCCACTACTACTCTCTTAGCGCTCCAAACGTCCAGTTGCATTTTCTACAGAAAGAGTGTTCAGTTCTGCTCAATCAAAAGTATGGTTTAACTCTGTTAGCTGAATGCACAGATCAGAAAGAAGTTTCACAGAATGATTCTGTGTAGTTTATATTTGGAGACATTCCTTTTTCCACTATTACCCTCTTAGCGCTCCGAATCTCCACTTGCATTTTCTACAGAAAGAGTGTTTCAGAACGGCTCAATCAAAACTAAGGCTCAACTCTTTTAGTTGAACAAACAGAACAGAAAGAAGTTTCACACAATTCTTCTGTGTAGTTTTTATTTGTAGACATTCTTTTTCCCAATATAGGCCTCTTAGCGCTCAGAATGTCCAACTGCAGTTTCTACAGAAAGAGTGTTTCAGAACGGCTCAATCAAAAGTAAGGTTCAACTCTGTTAGTTGAATGCACAGAACAGAAAGAAGTTTCATACAATGCTTCTGTGTAGTTTATATTTGGACATATTCTTTTTTCCACTATTACCCACTTAGCGCTACGAATGTCCAGTTGCATTTTCTACAGACAGAGTGTTTCAAAACTGCTCAATCAAAAGTATGGTTGAACTCTGTTAGCTGAATGCTCAGATCAGAAAGAAGTTTCACAGAATGCTTCTGTGTAGTTTATATTTGAATATATTCCTTTTTCCACTACTACGCCCTTAGCGCTCCAAATGTCCAGTTGCATTTTCTACAGAAAGAGTGTTCAGATCTGCTCAATCAAAAGTATGGTTTAACTCTGTTAGCTGAATGCACACATCAGAAAGAAGTTTCACAGAATGATTCCGTGTAGTTTATATTTGGAGACATTCCTTTTTCCACTATTACCCACTTAGCGCTCCGAATCTCCACTTGCATTTTCTACAAAAAGAGTGTTTCATAACTGCTCAATCAAAAATATGTTTTATCTCTGTTAACTGAATTTACAGATCAGAAATAAGTTTCACAGAATGCATCTGTGTAGTTTTTATTTGAAGATATTCTTTTTCCCAATGTAGGCCTCTTAGCGCTTAGCATGTCCACTTGCAGTTTCTACAGAAAGAGTGTTTCAGAATGGCTCAATCAAAAGTAAGGTTCAACTCTGTTAGTTGAATGCACAGAACAGAAAGAATTTTCACAGAATGCTACTGTGTAGTTTATATTTGAATATATTCCTTTTTCCACTATTACCCTCTTAGCGCTCCGAATGTCCACTTGCATTTTCTACAGAAAGAGAGTTCAGAACTGCGCAATCAAAAGTATGGTTTAACTCTGTTAGCTTAATGAACATGTCTGAAATAAGTTTTACACAATGCTTCTGTGTAGTTTTTATTTGAAGATATTATTTTTCCCAATAGAGGCCTCTTAGCGCTCAGAATGTCCAATTGCAGTTTCTACAGAAAGAGTGTTTCAGAAAGGCTCAATCAAAGTAAGGTTCAACTCTGTTAGTTGAATGCACAGAACAGAAAGAAGTTTCATACAATGCTTCTGTGTAGTTTATATTTGAACATATTCTTTTTTCCACTATTACCCACTTAGCGCAACGAATGTCCAGTTGCATTTTCTACAGACAGAGTGTTTCAAAACTGCTCAATCAAAAGTATGGTTTAACTCTGTTAGCTGAATGCACAGATCAGAAAGAAGTTTCACAGAATGATTCTGTGTAGTTTATATTTGGAGACATTCCTTTTTCCACTATTACCCTCTTAGCGCTCCGAATCTCCACTTGCATTTTCTACAGAAAGAGTGATTCAGAACGGCTCAATCAAAACTAAGGTTCAACTCTTTTAGTTGAACAAACAGAACAGAAAGAAGTTTCACACAATTCTTCTGTGTAGTTTTTATTTTAGACATTCTTTTTCCCAATATAGGCCTCTTAGCGCTCAGAATGTCCAATTGCAGTTTCTACAGAAAGAGTGTTTCAGAACGGCTCAATCAAAAGTAAAGTTCAACTCTGTTAGTTGAATGCACAGAACAGAAAGAAGTTTCATACAATGCTTCTGTGTAGTTTATATTTGAACATATTCTTTTTTCCACTATTACCCACTTAGCGCTACGAATGTCCAGTTGCATTTTCTACAGACAGAGTGTTTCAAAACTGCTCAATCAAAAGTATGGTTTAACTCTGTTAGCTGAATGCTCAGATCAGAAAGAAGTTTCACAGAATGCTTCTGTGTAGTTTATATTTGAATATATTCCTTTTTCCACTACTACTCTCTTAGCGCTCCAAATGTCCAGTTGCATTTTCTACAGAAAGAGTGTTCAGATCTGCTCAATCAAAAGTATGGTTTAACTCTGTTAGCTGAATGCACGGATAAGAAAGAAGTTTCACAGAATGATTCTGTGTAGTTTATATTTGGAGACATTCCTTTTTCCACTATTACCCTCTTAGCGCTCCGAATCTCCACTTGCATTTTCTACAGAAAGAGTGTTTCAGAACGGCTCAATCAAAACTAAGGCTCAACTCTTTTAGTTGAACAAACAGAACAGAAAGAAGTTTCACACAATTCTTCTGTGTAGTTTTTATTTGTAGACATTCTATTTCCCAATATAGGCCTCTAAGCGCTCAGAATATCCAATTGCAGTTTCTACAGAAAGTGTGTTTCAGAACGGCTCAATCAAAAGTAAGGTTCAACTCTGTTAGTTGAATGCACAGAACAGAAAGAAGTTTCATACAATGCTTCTGTGTAGTTTATATTTGAACATATTCTTTTTTCCACTATTACCCACTTATCGCTACGAATGTCCAGTTGCATTTTCTACAGACAGAGTGTTTCAAAACTGCTCAATCAAATGTATGGTTTAACTCTGTTAGCTGAGTGCTCAGATCAGAAAGAAGTTTCACAGAATGCTTCTGTGTAGTTTATATTTGAATATATTCCTTTTTCCACTACTACGCTCTTAGCGCTCCAAACGTCCAGTTGCATTTTCAACAGAAAGATTGTTCAGATCTGCTCAATCAAAAGTATGGTTTAACACTGTTAGCTGAATGCACAGATCAGAAAGAAGTTTCACCGAATGATTCTGTGTAGTTTATATTTGAAGACATTCCTTTTTCCACTATTAACCTCTTAGCGCTCCGAATCTCCACTTGCATTTTCTACAAAAAGAGTGTTTCATAACTGCTCAATCAAAAATATGTTTTATCTCTGTTAACTGAATTTACAGATCAGAAATAAGTTTCACAGAATGCATCTGTGTAGTCTTTATTTGAAGATATTCTTTTTCCCAATGTAGGCCTCTTAGTGCTTAGCATGTCCAATTGCAGTTTCTACAGAAAGAGTGTTTCAGAACGGCTCAATCTAAAGTAAGGTTCAACTCTGTTAGTTGAATGCACAGAACAGAAAGAATTTTCACAGAATGCTACTGTGTAGTTTATATTTGAATATATTCCTTTTTCCACTATTACCCTCTTAGCGCTCCGAATGTCCACTTGCATTTTCTACAGAAAGAGTGTTCAGAACTGCGCAATCAAAAGTATGGTTTAACTCTGTTAGCTTAATGAACATATCAGAAATAAGTTTCACACAATGCTTCTGTGTAGTTTTTATTTGAAGATATTATTTTTCCCAATAGAGGCCTCTTAGCGCTCAGAATGTCCAATTGCAGTTTCTACAGAAAGAGTGTTTCAGAAAGGCTCAATCAAAAGTAAGGTTCAACTCTGTTAGTTGAATGCACAGAACAGAAAGAAGTTTCATACAATGCTTCTGTGTAGTTTATAATTGAACATATTCTTTTTTCCACTATGACCCACTTAGCGCTACGAATGTCCAGTTGCATTTTCTACAGACAGAGTGTTTCAAAACTGCTCAATCAAAAGTATGGTTTAACTCTGTTAGCTGAATGCTCAGATCAGAAAGAAGTTTCACAGAATGCTTCTGTGTAGTTTATATTTGAATATATTCCTTTTTCCACTACTACTCTCTTAGCGCTCCAAATGTCCAGTTGCATTTTCTACAGAAAGAGTGTTCAGATCTGCTCAATCAAAAGTATGGTTTAACTCTGTTAGCTGAATGCACAGATCAGAAAGAAGTTTCACAGAATGATTCTGTGTAGTTTATATTTGGAGACATTCCTTTTTCCAATATTACCCTCTTAGAGCGCCGAATCTCCACTTGCATTTTCTACAGAAAGAGTGTTTCAGAACGGCTCAATCAAAACTAAGGCTCAACTCTTTTAGTTGAACAAACAGAACAGAAAGAAGTTTCACACAATTCTTCTGTGTAGTTTTATTTGTAGACATTCTTTTTCCCAATATAGGCCTCTTAGGGCTCAGAATGTCCAACTGCAGTTTCTACAGAAAGAGTGTTTCAGAACGGCTCAATCAAAAGTAAGGTTCAACTCTGTTAGTTGAATGCACAGAACAGAAAGAATTTTCACAGAATGCTACTGTGTAGTTTATATTTGAATATATTCCTTTTTCCACTATTACCCTCTTAGCGCTCCGAATGTCCACTTGCATTTTCTACAGAAAGAGTGTTCAGAACTGCGCAATCAAAAGTATGGTTTAACTCTGTTAGCTTAATGAACATGTCTGAAATAAGTTTTACACAATGCTTCTGTGTAGTTTTTATTTGAAGATATTATTTTTCCCAATAGAGGCCTCTTAGCGCTCAGAATGTCCAATTGCAGTTTCTACAGAAAGAGTGTTTCAGAAAGGCTAAATCAAAGTAAGGTTCAACTCTGTTAGTTGAATGCACAGAACAGAAAGAAGTTTCATACGATGCTTCTGTGTAGTTTACATTTGAACATATTATTTTTTCCACTATTACCCACTTAGCGCAACGAATGTCCAGTTGCATTTTCTACAGACAGAGTGTTTCAAAACTGCTCAATCAAAAGTATGGTTTAACTCTGTTAGCTGAATGTACAGATCAGAAAGAAGTTTCACAGAATGATTCTGTGTAGTTTATATTTGGAGACATTCCTTTTTCCACTATTAACCTCTTAGCGCTCCGAATCTCCACTTGCATTTTCTACAGAAAGAGTGATTCAGAAAGGCTCAATCAAAACTAAGGTTCAACTCTTTTAGTTGAACAAACAGAACAGAAAGAAGTTTCACACAATTCTTCTGTGTAGTTTTTATTTTAGACATTCTTTTTCCCAATATAGGCCTCTTAGCGCTCAGAATGTCCAATTGCAGTTTCTACAGAAAGAGTGTTTCAGAACGGCTCAATCAAAAGTAAGGTTCAACTCTGTTAGTTGAATGCACAGAACAGAAAGAAGTTTCATACAATGCTTCTGTGTAGTTTATATTTGAACATATTCTTTTTTCCACTATTACCCACTTAGCGCTACGAATGTCCAGTTGCATTTTCTACAGACAGAGTGTTTCAAAACTGCTCAATCAAAAGTATGGTTTAACTCTGTTAGCTGAATGCTCAGATCAGAAAGAAGTTTCACAGAATGCTTCTGTGTAGTTTATATTTGAATATATTCCTTTTTCCACTACTACTCTCTTAGCGCTCCAAATGTCCAGTTGCATTTTCTACAGAAAGAGTGTTCAGTTCTGCTCAATCAAAAGTATGGTTTAACTCTGTTAGCTGAATGCACAGATCAGAAAGAAGTTTCACAGAATGATTCTGTGTAGTTTATATTTGGAGACATTCCTTTTTCCACTATTACCCTCTTAGCGCTCCGAATCTCCACTTGCATTTTCTACAGAAAGAGTGTTTCAGAACGGCTCAATCAAAACTAAGGCTCAACTCTTTTAGTTGAACAAACAGAACAGAAAGAAGTTTCACACAATTCTTCTGTGTAGTTTTTATTTGTAGACATTCTTTTTCCCAATATAGGCCTCTTAGCGCTCAGAATGTCCAACTGCAGTTTCTACAGAAAGAGTGTTTCAGAACGGCTCAATCAAAAGTAAGGTTCAACTCTGTTAGTTGAATGCACAGAACAGAAAGAAGTTTCATACAATGCTTCTGTGTAGTTTATATTTGGACATATTCTTTTTTCCACTATTACCCACTTAGCGCTACGAATGTCCAGTTGCATTTTCTACAGACAGAGTGTTTCAAAACTGCTCAATCAAAAGTATGGTTGAACTCTGTTAGCTGAATGCTCAGATCAGAAAGAAGTTTCACAGAATGCTTCTGTGTAGTTTATATTTGAATATATTCCTTTTTCCACTACTACGCCCTTAGCGCTCCAAATGTCCAGTTGCATTTTCTACAGAAAGAGTGTTCAGATCTGCTCAATCAAAAGTATGGTTTAACTCTGTTAGCTGAATGCACACATCAGAAAGAAGTTTCACAGAATGATTCCGTGTAGTTTATATTTGGAGACATTCCTTTTTCCACTATTACCCACTTAGCGCTCCGAATCTCCACTTGCATTTTCTACAAAAAGAGTGTTTCATAACTGCTCAATCAAAAATATGTTTTATCTCTGTTAACTGAATTTACAGATCAGAAATAAGTTTCACAGAATGCATCTGTGTAGTTTTTATTTGAAGATATTCTTTTTCCCAATGTAGGCCTCTTAGCGCTTAGCATGTCCACTTGCAGTTTCTACAGAAAGAGTGTTTCAGAATGGCTCAATCAAAAGTAAGGTTCAACTCTGTTAGTTGAATGCACAGAACAGAAAGAATTTTCACAGAATGCTACTGTGTAGTTTATATTTGAATATATTCCTTTTTCCACTATTACCCTCTTAGCGCTCCGAATGTCCACTTGCATTTTCTACAGAAAGAGAGTTCAGAACTGCGCAATCAAAAGTATGGTTTAACTCTGTTAGCTTAATGAACATGTCTGAAATAAGTTTTACACAATGCTTCTGTGTAGTTTTTATTTGAAGATATTATTTTTCCCAATAGAGGCCTCTTAGCGCTCAGAATGTCCAATTGCAGTTTCTACAGAAAGAGTGTTTCAGAAAGGCTCAATCAAAGTAAGGTTCAACTCTGTTAGTTGAATGCACAGAACAGAAAGAAGTTTCATACAATGCTTCTGTGTAGTTTATATTTGAACATATTCTTTTTTCCACTATTACCCACTTAGCGCAACGAATGTCCAGTTGCATTTTCTACAGACAGAGTGTTTCAAAACTGCTCAATCAAAAGTATGATTTAACTCTGTTAGCTGAATGCACAGATCAGAAAGAAGTTTCACAGAATGATTCTGTGTAGTTTATATTTGGAGACATTCCTTTTTCCACTATTACCCTCTTAGCGCTCCGAATCTCCACTTGCATTTTCTACAGAAAGAGTGATTCAGAACGGCTCAATCAAAACTAAGGTTCAACTCTTTTAGTTGAACAAACAGAACAGAAAGAAGTTTCACACAATTCTTCTGTGTAGTTTTTATTTTAGACATTCTTTTTCCCAATATAGGCCTCTTAGCGCTCAGAATGTCCAATTGCAGTTTCTACAGAAAGAGTGTTTCAGAACGGCTCAATCAAAAGTAAAGTTCAACTCTGTTAGTTGAATGCACAGAACAGAAAGAAGTTTCATACAATGCTTCTGTGTAGTTTATATTTGAACATATTCTTTTTTCCACTATTACCCACTTAGCGCTACGAATGTCCAGTTGCATTTTCTACAGACAGAGTGTTTCAAAACTGCTCAATCAAAAGTATGGTTTAACTCTGTTAGCTGAATGCTCAGATCAGAAAGAAGTTTCACAGAATGCTTCTGTGTAGTTTATATTTGAATATATTCCTTTTTCCACTACTACTCTCTTAGCGCTCCAAATGTCCAGTTGCATTTTCTACAGAAAGAGTGTTCAGATCTGCTCAATCAAAAGTATGGTTTAACTCTGTTAGCTGAATGCACAGATCAGAAAGAAGTTTCACAGAATGATTCTGTGTAGTTTATATTTGGAGACATTCCTTTTTCCACTATTACCCTCTTAGCGCTCCGAATCTCCACTTGCATTTTCTACAGAAAGAGTGTTTCAGAACGGCTCAATCAAACTAAGGTTCAACTCTTTTAGTTGAACAAACAGAACAGAAAGAAGTTTCACACAATTCTTCTGTGTAGTTTTTATTTGTAGACATTCATTTTCCCAATATAGGCTTCTTAGCGCTCAGAATGTCCAATTGCAGTTTCTAGAGAAAGAGTGTTTCAGAACGGCTCAATCAAAAGTAAGGTTCAACTCTGTTAGTTGAATGCACAGAACAGAAAGAAGTTTCATACAATGCTTCTGTGTAGTTTATATTTGAACATATTCTTTTTTCCACTATTACCCACTTAGCGCTACGAATGTCCAGTTGCATTTTCTACAGACAGAGTGTTTCAAAACTGCTCAATCAAACGTATGGTTTAACTCTGTTAGCTGTATGCTCAGATCAGAAAGAAGTTTCACAGAATGCTTCTGTGTAGTTTATATTTGAATATATTCCTTTTTCCACTACTACGCTCTTAGCGCTCCAAATGTCCAGTTGCATTTTCTACAGAAAGAGTGTTCAGATCTGCTCAATCAAAAGGATGGTTTAACTCTGTTAGCTGAATGCACAGATCAGAAAGAAGTTTCACAGAATGATTCTGTGTAGTTTATATTTGGAGACATTCCTTTTTCCACTATTACCCTCTTAGCGCTCCGAATCTCCACTTGCATTTTCTACAAAAAGAGTGTTTCATAACTGCTCAATCAAAAATATGTTTTATCTCTGTTAACTGAATTTACAGATCAGAAATAAGTTTCACAGAATGCATCTGTGTAGTTTTTATTTGAAGATATTCTTTTTCCCAATGTAGGCCTCTTAGCGCTTAGCATGTCCAATTGCAGTTTCTACAGAAAGAGTGTTTCAGAACGGCTCAATCAAAAGTAAGGTTCAACTCTGTTAGTTAAATGCACAGAACAGAAAGAATTTTCACAGAATGCTACTGTGTAGTTTATATTTGAAAATATTCCTTTTTCCACTATTACCCTCTTAGCGCTCCGAATGTCCACTTGCAGTTTCTACAGAAAGAGTGTTCAGACCTGCGCGATCAAAAGTATGGTTTAACTCTGTTAGCTTAATGAACATATCAGAAATAAGTTTCACACAATGCTTCTGTGTAGTTTTTATTTGAAGATATTTTTTTTCCCAATAGAGGCCTCTTAGCGCTCAGAATGTCCAATTGCTGTTTCTACAGAAAGAGTGTTTCAGAAAGGCTCAATCAAAAGTAAGGTTCAACTCTGTTAGTTGAATGCACAGAACAGAAAGAAGTTTCATACAATGCTTCTGTGTAGTTTATATTTGAACATATTCTTTTTTCCACTATTACCCACTTAGCGCTACGAATGTCCAGTTGCATTTTCTACAGACAGAGTGTTTCAAAACTGCTCAATCAAAAGTATGGTTTAACTCTGTTAGCTGAATGCTCAGATCAGAAAGAAGTTTCACAGAATGCTTCTGTGTAGTTTATATTTTAATATATTCCTTTTTCCACTACTACTCTCTTAGCGCTCCAAATGTCCAGTTGCATTTTCTACAGAAAGAGTGTTCAGATCTGCTCAATCAAAAGTATGGTTTAACTCTGTTAGCTGAATGCACAGATCAGAAAGAAGTTTCACAGAATGATTCTGTGTAGTTTATATTTGGAGACATTCCTTTTTCCACTATTACCCTCTTAGCGCTCCGAATCTCCACTTCATTTTCTACAGAAAGAGTGTTTCAGAACGGCTCAATCAAAACTAAGGTTCAACTCTTTTAGTTGAACAAACAGAACAGAAAGAAGTTTCACACAATTCTTCTGTGTAGTTTTTATTTGTAGACATTCTTTTTCCCAATATAGGCCTCTTAGCGCTCAGAATGTCCAATTGCAGTTTCTACAGAAAGAGTGTTTCAGAACGGCTCAATCAAAAGTAAGGTTCAACTCTGTTAGTTGAATGCACAGAACAGAAAGAAGTTGCATACAATGCTTCTGTGTAGTTTATATTTGAACGTATTCTTTTTTCCACTATTACCCACTTAGCACTACGAATGTCCAGTTGCATTTTCTACAGACAGAGTGTTTCAAAACTGCTCAATCAAAAGTATGGTTTAACTCTGTTAGCTGAATGCTCAGATCAGAAAGAAGTTTCACAGAATGCTTCTGTGTAGTTTATATTTGAATATATTCCTTTTTCCACTAATACGCTCTTAGCGCTCCAAATGTCCAGTTGCATTTTCAAAAGAAACAGTGTTCAGATCTGCTCAATCAAAAGTATGGTTTAACTCTGTTAGCTGAATGCACAGATCAGAAAGAAGTTTCACCGAATGATTCTGTGTAGTTTATATTTGAAGACATTCCTTTTTCCACTATTACCCTCTTAGCGCTCCGAATCTCCACTTGCATTTTCTACAAAAACAGTGTTTCATAACTGCTCAATCAAAAATATGTTTTCTCTCTGTTAACTGAATTTACAGATCAGAAATAAGTTTCACAGTATGCATCTGTGTAGTTTTTATTTGAAGATATTTTTTTCCCAATGTAGGCCTCTTAGCGCTGAGCATGTCCAATTGCAGTTTCTACAGAAAGAGTGTTTCAGAACGGCTCAATCAAAATTAAGGTTCAACTCTGTTAGTTGATTGCACAGAAGAGAAAGAATTTTCACAGAATGCTACTGTGTAGTTTATATTTGAATATATTCCTTTTTCCACTATTACCCTCTTAGCGCTCCGAATGTCCACTTGCAGTTTCTACAGAAAGAGTGTTCAGAACTGCGCGATCAAAAGTATGGTTTAACTCTGTTAGCTTAATGAACATATCAGAAATAAGTTTCACACAATGCTTCTGTGTAGTTTTTATTTGAAGATATTATTTTTCCCAATAGAGGCCTCTTAGCGCTCAGAATGTCCAATTGCAGTTTCTACAGAAAGAGTGTTTAAGAAAGGCTCAATCAAAAGTAAGGTTCAACTCTGTTAGTTGAATGCACAGAACAGAAAGAAGTTTCATACAATGCTTCTGTGTAGTTTATATTTGAACATATTCTTTTTTCCACTATTACCCACTTAGCGCTACGAATGTCCAGTTGCATTTTCTACAGACAGAGTGTTTCAAAACTGCTCAATCAAATGTATGGTTTAACTCTGTTAGCTGAATGCTCAGATCAGAAAGAAGTTTCACAGAATGCTTCTGTGTAGTTTATATTTGAATATATTCCTTTTTCCACTACTACTCTCTTAGCGCTCCAAATGTCCAGTTGCATTTTCTACAGAAAGAGTGTTCAGATCTGCTCAATCAAAAGTATGGTTTAACTCTGTTAGCTGAATGCACAGATCAGAAAGAAGTTTCACAGAATGACTCTGTGTAGTTTATATTTGGAGACATTCCTTTTTCCACTATTACCCTGTTAGCGCTCCGAATCTCCACTTGCATTTTCTACAGAAAGAGTGTTTCAGAACGGCTCAATCAAAACTAAGGTTCAACTCTTTTAGTTGAACAAACAGAACAGAAAGAAGTTTCACACAATTCTTCTGTGTAGTTTTTATTTGTAGACATTCTTTTTCCCAATATAGGCCTCTTAGCGCTCAGAATGTCCAATTGCAGTTTCTACAGAAAGAGTGTTTCAGAACGGCTCAATCAAAAGTAAGGTTCAACTCTGTTAGTTGAATGCACAGAACAGAAAGAAGTTTCATACAATGCTTTTGTGTAGTTTATATTTGAACGTATTTTTTTTCCACTATTACCCACTTAGCACTACGAATGTCCAGTTGCATTTTCTACAGACAGAGTGTTTCAAAACTGCTCAATCAAAAGTATGGTTTAACTCTGTTAGCTGAATGCTCAGATCAGAAAGAAGTTTCACAGAATGCTTCTGTGTAGTTTATATTTGCATATATTCCTTTTTCCACTAATACGCTCTTAGCGCTCCAAATGTCCAGTTGCATTTTCAACAGAAAGAGTGTTCAGATCTGCTCAATCAAAAGTATGGTTTAACTCTGTTAGCTGAATGCACAGATCAGAAAGAAGTTTCACCGAATGATTCTGTGTAGTTTATATTTGAAGACATTCCTTTTTCCACTATTACCCTCTTAGCGCTCCGAATCTCCACTTGCATTTTCTACAAAAACAGTGTTTCATAAGTGCTCAATCAAAAATATGTTTTATCTCTGTTAACTGAATTTACAGATCAGAAATAAGTTTCACAGTATGCATCTGTGTAGTTTTTATTTGAAGATATTTTTTTCCCAATGTAAGCCTCTTAGCGCTTAGCATGTCCAATTGCAGTTTCTACAGAAAGAGTGTTTCAGAACGGCTCAATAAAAAGTAAGGTTCAACTCTGTTAGTTGAATGCACAGAACAGAAAGAATTTTCACAGAATGCTACTGTGTAGTTTATATTTGAATATATTCCTTTTTCCACTATTACCCTCTTAGCGCTCCGAATGTCCACTTGCATTTTCTACAGAAAGAGTGTTCAGAACTGCGCAATCAAAAGTATGGTTTAACTCTGTTAGCTTAATGAACATGTCTGAAATAAGTTTTACACAATACTTCTGTGTAGTTTTTATTTGAAGATATTATTTTTCCCAATAGAGGCCTCTTAGCGCTCAGAATGTCCAATTGCAGTTTCTACAGAAAGAGTGTTTCAGAAAGGCTAAATCAAAGTAAGGTTCAACTCTGTTAGTTGAATGCACAGAACAGAAAGAAGTTTCATACAATGCTTCTGTGTAGTTTATATTTGAACATATTATTTTTTCCACTATTACCCACTTAGCGCAACGAATGTCCAGTTGCATTTTCTACAGACAGAGTGTTTCAAAACTGCTCAATCAAAAGTATGGTTTAACTCTGTTAGCTGAATGTACAGATCAGAAAGAAGTTTCACAGAATGATTCTGTGTAGTTTATATTTGGAGACATTCCTTTTTCCACTATTACCCTCTTAGCGCTCCGAATCTCCACTTGCATTTTCTACAGAAAGAGTGATTCAGAAAGGCTCAATCAAAACTAAGGTTCAACTCTTTCAGTTGAACAAACAGAACAGAAAGAAGTTTCACACAATTCTTCTGTGTAGTTTTTATTTTAGACATTCTTTTTCCCAATATAGGCCTCTTAGCGCTCAGAATGTCCAATTGCAGTTTCTACAGAAAGAGTGTTTCAGAACGGCTCAATCAAAAGTAAGGTTCAACTCTGTTAGTTGAATGCACAGAACAGAAAGAAGTTTCATACAATGCTTCTGTGTAGTTTATATTTGAACATATTCTTTTTTCCACTATTACCCACTTAGCGCTACGAATGTCCAGTTGCATTTTCTACAGACAGAGTGTTTCAAAACTGCTCAATCAAAAGTATGGTTTAACTCTGTTAGCTGAATGCTCAGATCAGAAAGAAGTTTCACAGAATGCTTCTGTGTAGTTTATATTTGAATATATTCCTTTTTCCACTACTACTCTCTTAGCGCTCCAAATGTCCAGTTGCATTTTCTACAGAAAGAGTGTTCAGATCTGCTCAATCAAAAGTATGGTTTAACTCTGTTAGCTGAATGCACAGATCAGAAAGAAGTTTCACAGAATGATTCTGTGTAGTTTATATTTGGAGACATTCCTTTTTCCACTATTACCCTCTTAGCGCTCCGAATCTCCACTTGCATTTTCTACAGAAAGAGTGTTTCAGAACGGCTCAATCAAAACTAAGGCTCAACTCTTTTAGTTGAACAAACAGAACAGAAAGAAGTTTCACACAATTCTTCTGTGTAGTTTTTATTTGTAGACATTCTTTTTCCCAATATAGGCCTCTTAGCACTCAGAATGTCCAACTGCAGTTTCTACAGAAAGAGTGTTTCAGAACGGCTCAATCAAAAGTAAGGTTCAACTCTGTTAGTTGAATGCACAGAACAGAAAGAAGTTTCATACAATGCTTCTGTGTAGTTTATATTTGGACATATTCTTTTTTCCACTATTACCCACTTAGCGCTACGAATGTCCAGTTGCATTTTCTACAGACAGAGTGTTTCAAAACTGCTCAATCAAAAGTATGGTTTAACTCTGTTAGCTGAATGCTCAGATCAGAAAGAAGTTTCACAGAATGCTTCTGTGTAGTTTATATTTGAATATATTCCTTTTTCCACTACTACGCCCTTAGCGCTCCAAATGTCCAGTTGCATTTTCTACAGAAAGAGTGTTCAGATCTGCTCAATCAAAAGTATGGTTTAACTCTGTTAGCTGAATGCACAGATCAGAAAGAAGTTTCACAGAATGATTCTGTGTAGTTTATATTTGGAGACATTCCTTTTTCCACTATTACCCACTTAGCGCTCCGAATCTCCACTTGCATTTTCTACAAAAAGAGTGTTTCATAACTGCTCAATCAAAAATATGTTTTATCTCTGTTAACTGAATTTACAGATCAGAAATAAGTTTCACAGAATGCATCTGTGTAGTTTTTATTTGAAGATATTCTTTTTCCCAATGTAGGCCTCTTAGCGCTTAGCATGTCCACTTGCAGTTTCTACAGAAAGAGTGTTTCAGAATGGCTCAATCAAAAGTAAGGTTCAACTCTGTTAGTTGAATGCACAGAACAGAAAGAATTTTCACAGAATGCTACTGTGTAGTTTATATTTGAATATATTCCTTTTTCCACTATTACCCTCTTAGCGCTCCGAATGTCCACTTGCATTTTCTACAGAAAGAGAGTTCAGAACTGCGCAATCAAAAGTATGGTTTAACTCTGTTAGCTTAATGAACATGTCTGAAATAAGTTTTACACAATGCTTCTGTGTAGTTTTTATTTGAAGATATTATTTTTCCCAATAGAGGCCTCTTAGCGCTCAGAATGTCCAATTGCAGTTTCTACAGAAAGAGTGTTTCAGAAAGGCTCAATCAAAGTAAGGTTCAACTCTGTTAGTTGAATGCACAGAACAGAAAGAAGTTTCATACAATGCTTCTGTGTAGTTTATATTTGAACATATTCTTTTTTCCACTATTACCCACTTAGCGCAACGAATGTCCAGTTGCATTTTCTACAGACAGAGTGTTTCAAAACTGCTCAATCAAAAGTATGGTTTAACTCTGTTAGCTGAATGCACAGATCAGAAAGAAGTTTCACAGAATGATTCTGTGTAGTTTATATTTGGAGACATTCCTTTTTCCACTATTACCCTCTTAGCGCTCCGAATCTCCACTTGCATTTTCTACAGAAAGAGTGATTCAGAACGGCTCAATCAAAACTAAGGTTCAACTCTTTTAGTTGAACAAACAGAACAGAAAGAAGTTTCACACAATTCTTCTGTGTAGTTTTTATTTTAGACATTCTTTTTCCCAATATAGGCCTCTTAGCGCTCAGAATGTCCAATTGCAGTTTCTACAGAAAGAGTGTTTCAGAACGGCTCAATCAAAAGTAAAGTTCAACTCTGTTAGTTGAATGCACAGAACAGAAAGAAGTTTCATACAATGCTTCTGTGTAGTTTATATTTGAACATATTCTTTTTTCCACTATTACCCACTTAGCGCTACGAATGTCCAGTTGCATTTTCTACAGACAGAGTGTTTCAAAACTGCTCAATCAAAAGTATGGTTTAACTCTGTTAGCTGAATGCTCAGATCAGAAAGAAGTTTCACAGAATGCTTCTGTGTAGTTTATATTTGAATATATTCCTTTTTCCACTACTACTCTCTTAGCGCTCCAAATGTCCAGTTGCATTTTCTACAGAAAGAGTGTTCAGATCTGCTCAATCAAAAGTATGGTTTAACTCTGTTAGCTGAATGCACAGATCAGAAAGAAGTTTCACAGAATGATTCTGTGTAGTTTATATTTGGAGACATTCCTTTTTCCACTATTACCCTCTTAGCGCTCCGAATCTCCACTTGCATTTTCTACAGAAAGAGTGTTTCAGAACGGCTCAATCAAAACTAAGGCTCAACTCTTTTAGTTGAACAAACAGAACAGAAAGAAGTTTCACACAATTCTTCTGTGTAGTTTTTATTTGTAGACATTCTTTTTCCCAATATAGGCCTCTTAGCGCTCAGAATGTCCAACTGCAGTTTCTACAGAAAGAGTGTTTCAGAACGGCTCAATCAAAAGTAAGGTTCAACTCTGTTAGTTGAATGCACAGAACAGAAAGAAGTTTCATACAATGCTTCTGTGTAGTTTATATTTGGACATATTCTTTTTTCCACTATTACCCACTTAGCGCTACGAATGTCCAGTTGCATTTTCTACAGACAGAGTGTTTCAAAACTGCTCAATCAAAAGTATGGTTTAACTCTGTTAGCTGAATGCTCAGATCAGAAAGAAGTTTCACAGAATGCTTCTGTGTAGTTTATATTTGAATATATTCCTTTATCCACTACTACGCCCTTAGCGCTCCAAATGTCCAGTTGCATTTTCTACAGAAAGAGTGTTCAGATCTGCTCAATCAAAAGTATGGTTTAACTCTGTTAGCTGAATGCACAGATCAGAAAGAAGTTTCACAGAATGATTCTGTGTAGTTTATATTTGGAGACATTCCTTTTTCCACTATTACCCACTTAGCGCTCCGAATCTCCACTTGCATTTTCTACAAAAAGAGTGTTTCATAACTGCTCAATCAAAAATATGTTTTATCTCTGTTAACTGAATTTACAGATCAGAAATAAGTTTCACAGAATGCATCTGTGTAGTTTTTATTTGAAGATATTCTTTTTCCCAATGTAGGCCTCTTAGCGCTTAGCATGTCCACTTGCAGTTTCTACAGAAAGAGTGTTTCAGAATGGCTCAATCAAAAGTAAGGTTCAACTCTGTTAGTTGAATGCACAGAACAGAAAGAATTTTCACAGAATGCTACTGTGTAGTTTATATTTGAATATATTCCTTTTTCCACTATTACCCTCTTAGCGCTCCGAATGTCCACTTGCATTTTCTACAGAAAGAGAGTTCAGAACTGCGCAATCAAAAGTATGGTTTAACTCTGTTAGCTTAATGAACATGTCTGAAATAAGTTTTACACAATGCTTCTGTGTAGTTTTTATTTGAAGATATTATTTTTCCCAATAGAGGCCTCTTAGCGCTCAGAATGTCCAATTGCAGTTTCTACAGAAAGAGTGTTTCAGAAAGGCTCAATCAAAGTAAGGTTCAACTCTGTTAGTTGAATGCACAGAACAGAAAGAAGTTTCATACAATGCTTCTGTGTAGTTTATATTTGAACATATTCTTTTTTCCACTATTACCCACTTAGCGCAACGAATGTCCAGTTGCATTTTCTACAGACAGAGTGTTTCAAAACTGCTCAATCAAAAGTATGGTTTAACTCTATTAGCTGAATGCACAGATCAGAAAGAAGTTTCACAGAATGATTCTGTGTAGTTTATATTTGGAGACATTCCTTTTTCCACTATTACCCTCTTAGCGCTCCGAATCTCCACTTGCATTTTCTACAGAAAGAGTGATTCAGAACGGCTCAATCAAAACTAAGGTTCAACTCTTTTAGTTGAACAAACAGAACAGAAAGAAGTTTCACACAATTCTTCTGTGTAGTTTTTATTTTAGACATTCTTTTTCCCAATATAGGCCTCTTAGCGCTCAGAATGTCCAATTGCAGTTTCTACAGAAAGAGTGTTTCAGAACGGCTCAATCAAAAGTAAAGTTCAACTCTGTTAGTTGAATGCACAGAACAGAAAGAAGTTTCATACAATGCTTCTGTGTAGTTTATATTTGAACATATTCTTTTTTCCACTATTACCCACTTAGCGCTACGAATGTCCAGTTGCATTTTCTACAGACAGAGTGTTTCAAAACTGCTCAATCAAAAGTATGGTTTAACTCTGTTAGCTGAATGCTCAGATCAGAAAGAAGTTTCACAGAATGCTTCTGTGTAGTTTATATTTGAATATATTCCTTTTTCCACTACTACTCTCTTAGCGCTCCAAATGTCCAGTTGCATTTTCTACAGAAAGAGTGTTCAGATCTGCTCAATCAAAAGTATGGTTTAACTCTGTTAGCTGAATGCACAGATCAGAAAGAAGTTTCACAGAATGATTCTGTGTAGTTTATATTTGGAGACATTCCTTTTTCCACTATTACCCTCTTAGCGCTCCGAATCTCCACTTGCATTTTCTACAGAAAGAGTGTTTCAGAACGGCTCAATCAAAACTAAGGTTCAACTCTTTTAGTTGAACAAACAGAACAGAAAGAAGTTTCACACAATTCTTCTGTGTAGTTTTTATTTGTAGACATTCATTTTCCCAATATAGGCTTCTTAGCGCTCAGAATGTCCAATTGCAGTTTCTAGAGAAAGAGTGTTTCAGAACGGCTCAATCAAAAGTAAGGTTCAACTCTGTTAGTTGAATGCACAGAACAGAAAGAAGTTTCATACAATGCTTCTGTGTAGTTTATATTTGAACATATTCTTTTTTCCACTATTACCCACTTAGCGCTACGAATGTCCAGTTGCATTTTCTACAGACAGAGTGTTTCAAAACTGCTCAATCAAACGTATGGTTTAACTCTGTTAGCTGTATGCTCAGATCAGAAAGAAGTTTCACAGAATGCTTCTGTGTAGTTTATATTTGAATATATTCCTTTTTCCACTAGTACGCTCTTAGCTCTCCAAATGTCCAGTTGCATTTTCTACAGAAAGAGTGTTCAGATCTGCTCAATCAAAAGGATGGTTTAACTCTGTTAGCTGAATGCACAGATCAGAAAGAAGTTTCACAGAATGATTCTGTGTAGTTTATATTTGGAGACATTCCTTTTTCCACTATTACCCTCTTAGCGCTCCGAATCTCCACTTGCATTTTCTACAAAAAGAGTGTTTCATAACTGCTCAATCAAAAATATGTTTTATCTCTGTTAACTGAATTTACAGATCAGAAATAAGTTTCACAGAATGCATCTGTGTAGTTTTTATTTGAAGATATTCTTTTTCCCAATGTAGGCCTCTTAGCGCTTAGCATGTCCAATTGCAGTTTCTACAGAAAGAGTGTTTCAGAACGGCTCAATCAAAAGTAAGGTTCAACTCTGTTAGTAAAATGCACAGAACAGAAAGAATTTTCACAGAATGCTACTGTGTAGTTTATATTTGAAAATATTCCTTTTTCCACTATTACCCTCTTAGCGCTCCGAATGTCCACTTGCAGTTTCTACAGAAAGAGTGTTCAGAACTGCGCGATCTAAAGTATGGTTTAACTCTGTTAGCTTAATGAACATATCAGAAATAAGTTTCACACAATGCTTCTGTGTAGTTTTTATTTGAAGATATTATTTTTCCCAATAGAGGCCTCTTAGCGCTCAGAATGTCCAATTGCTGTTTCTACAGAAAGAGTGTTTCAGAAAGGCTCAATCAAATGTAAGGTTCAACTCTGTTAGTTGAATGCACAGAACAGAAAGAAGTTTCATACAATGCTTCTGTGTAGTTTATATTTGAACATATTCTTTTTTCCACTATTACCCACTTAGCGCTACGAATGTCCAGTTGCATTTTCTACAGACAGAGTGTTTCAAAACTGCTCAATCAAAAGTATGGTTTAACTCTGTTAGCTGAATGCTCAGATCAGAAAGAAGTTTCACAGAATGCTTCTGTGTAGTTTATATTTTAATATATTCCTTTTTCCACTACTACTCTCTTAGCGCTCCAAATGTCCAGTTGCATTTTCTACAGAAAGAGTGTTCAGATCTGCTCAATCAAAAGTATGGTTTAACTCTGTTAGCTGAATGCACAGATCAGAAAGAAGTTTCACAGAATGATTCTGTGTAGTTTATATTTGGAGACATTCCTTTTTCCACTATTACCCTCTTAGCGCTCCGAATCTCCACTTCATTTTCTACAGAAAGAGTGTTTCAGAACGGCTCAATCAAAACTAAGGTTCAACTCTTTTAGTTGAACAAACAGAACAGAAAGAAGTTTCACAAAATTCTTCTGTGTAGTTTTTATTTGTAGACATTCTTTTTCCCAATATAGGCCTCTTAGCGCTCAGAATGTCCAATTGCAGTTTCTACAGAAAGAGTGTTTCAGAACGGCTCAATCAAAAGTAAGGTTCAACTCTGTTAGTTGAATGCACAGAACAGAAAGAAGTTGCATACAATGCTTCTGTGTAGTTTATATTTGAACGTATTCTTTTTTCCACTATTACCCACTTAGCACTACGAATGTCCAGTTGCATTTTCTACAGACAGAGTGTTTGAAAACTGCTCAATCAAAAGTATGGTTTAACTCTGTTAGCTGAATGCTCAGATCAGAAAGAAGTTTCACAGAATGCTTCTGTGTAGTTTATATTTGAATATATTCCTTTTTCCACTAATACGCTCTTAGCGCTCCAAATGTCCAGTTGCATTTTCAAAAGAAACAGTGTTCAGATCTGCTCAATCAAAAGTATGGTTTAACTCTGTTAGCTGAATGCACAGATCAGAAAGAAGTTTCACAGAATGATTCTGTGTAGTTTATATTTGGAGACATTCCTTTTTCCACTATTACCCTCTTAGCGCTCCGAATCTCCACTTGCATTTTCTACAGAAAGAGTGTTTCAGAACGGCTCAATCAAAACTAAGGCTCAACTCTTTTAGTTGAACAAACAGAACAGAAAGAAGTTTCACACAATTCTTCTGTGTAGTTTTTATTTGTAGACATTCTTTTTCCCAATATAGGCCTCTTAGCACTCAGAATGTCCAACTGCAGTTTCTACAGAAAGAGTGTTTCAGAACGGCTCAATCAAAAGTAAGGTTCAACTCTGTTAGTTGAATGCACAGAACAGAAAGAAGTTTCATACAATGCTTCTGTGTAGTTTATATTTGGACATATTCTTTTTTCCACTATTACCCACTTAGCGCTACGAATGTCCAGTTGCATTTTCTACAGACAGAGTGTTTCAAAACTGCTCAATCAAAAGTATGGTTTAACTCTGTTAGCTGAATGCTCAGATCAGAAAGAAGTTTCACAGAATGCTTCTGTGTAGTTTATATTTGAATATATTCCTTTTTCCACTACTACGCCCTTAGCGCTCCAAATGTCCAGTTGCATTTTCTACAGAAAGAGTGTTCAGATCTGCTCAATCAAAAGTATGGTTTAACTCTGTTAGCTGAATGCACAGATCAGAAAGAAGTTTCACAGAATGATTCTGTGTAGTTTATATTTGGAGACATTCCTTTTTCCACTATTACCCACTTAGCGCTCCGAATCTCCACTTGCATTTTCTACAAAAAGAGTGTTTCATAACTGCTCAATCAAAAATATGTTTTATCTCTGTTAACTGAATTTACAGATCAGAAATAAGTTTCACAGAATGCATCTGTGTAGTTTTTATTTGAAGATATTCTTTTTCCCAATGTAGGCCTCTTAGCGCTTAGCATGTCCACTTGCAGTTTCTACAGAAAGAGTGTTTCAGAATGGCTCAATCAAAAGTAAGGTTCAACTCTGTTAGTTGAATGCACAGAACAGAAAGAATTTTCACAGAATGCTACTGTGTAGTTTATATTTGAATATATTCCTTTTTCCACTATTACCCTCTTAGCGCTCCGAATGTCCACTTGCATTTTCTACAGAAAGAGAGTTCAGAACTGCGCAATCAAAAGTATGGTTTAACTCTGTTAGCTTAATGAACATGTCTGAAATAAGTTTTACACAATGCTTCTGTGTAGTTTTTATTTGAAGATATTATTTTTCCCAATAGAGGCCTCTTAGCGCTCAGAATGTCCAATTGCAGTTTCTACAGAAAGAGTGTTTCAGAAAGGCTCAATCAAAGTAAGGTTCAACTCTGTTAGTTGAATGCACAGAACAGAAAGAAGTTTCATACAATGCTTCTGTGTAGTTTATATTTGAACATATTCTTTTTTCCACTATTACCCACTTAGCGCAACGAATGTCCAGTTGCATTTTCTACAGACAGAGTGTTTCAAAACTGCTCAATCAAAAGTATGGTTTAACTCTGTTAGCTGAATGCACAGATCAGAAAGAAGTTTCACAGAATGATTCTGTGTAGTTTATATTTGGAGACATTCCTTTTTCCACTATTACCCTCTTAGCGCTCCGAATCTCCACTTGCATTTTCTACAGAAAGAGTGATTCAGAACGGCTCAATCAAAACTAAGGTTCAACTCTTTTAGTTGAACAAACAGAACAGAAAGAAGTTTCACACAATTCTTCTGTGTAGTTTTTATTTTAGACATTCTTTTTCCCAATATAGGCCTCTTAGCGCTCAGAATGTCCAATTGCAGTTTCTACAGAAAGAGTGTTTCAGAACGGCTCAATCAAAAGTAAAGTTCAACTCTGTTAGTTGAATGCACAGAACAGAAAGAAGTTTCATACAATGCTTCTGTGTAGTTTATATTTGAACATATTCTTTTTTCCACTATTACCCACTTAGCGCTACGAATGTCCAGTTGCATTTTCTACAGACAGAGTGTTTCAAAACTGCTCAATCAAAAGTATGGTTTAACTCTGTTAGCTGAATGCTCAGATCAGAAAGAAGTTTCACAGAATGCTTCTGTGTAGTTTATATTTGAATATATTCCTTTTTCCACTACTACTCTCTTAGCGCTCCAAATGTCCAGTTGCATTTTCTACAGAAAGAGTGTTCAGATCTGCTCAATCAAAAGTATGGTTTAACTCTGTTAGCTGAATGCACAGATCAGAAAGAAGTTTCACAGAATGATTCTGTGTAGTTTATATTTGGAGACATTCCTTTTTCCACTATTACCCTCTTAGCGCTCCGAATCTCCACTTGCATTTTCTACAGAAAGAGTGTTTCAGAACGGCTCAATCAAAACTAAGGCTCAACTCTTTTAGTTGAACAAACAGAACAGAAAGAAGTTTCACACAATTCTTCTGTGTAGTTTTTATTTGTAGACATTCTTTTTCCCAATATAGGCCTCTTAGCGCTCAGAATGTCCAACTGCAGTTTCTACAGAAAGAGTGTTTCAGAACGGCTCAATCAAAAGTAAGGTTCAACTCTGTTAGTTGAATGCACAGAACAGAAAGAAGTTTCATACAATGCTTCTGTGTAGTTTATATTTGGACATATTCTTTTTTCCACTATTACCCACTTAGCGCTACGAATGTCCAGTTGCATTTTCTACAGACAGAGTGTTTCAAAACTGCTCAATCAAAAGTATGGTTTAACTCTGTTAGCTGAATGCTCAGATCAGAAAGAAGTTTCACAGAATGCTTCTGTGTAGTTTATATTTGAATATATTCCTTTATCCACTACTACGCCCTTAGCGCTCCAAATGTCCAGTTGCATTTTCTACAGAAAGAGTGTTCAGATCTGCTCAATCAAAAGTATGGTTTAACTCTGTTAGCTGAATGCACAGATCAGAAAGAAGTTTCACAGAATGATTCTGTGTAGTTTATATTTGGAGACATTCCTTTTTCCACTATTACCCACTTAGCGCTCCGAATCTCCACTTGCATTTTCTACAAAAAGAGTGTTTCATAACTGCTCAATCAAAAATATGTTTTATCTCTGTTAACTGAATTTACAGATCAGAAATAAGTTTCACAGAATGCATCTGTGTAGTTTTTATTTGAAGATATTCTTTTTCCCAATGTAGGCCTCTTAGCGCTTAGCATGTCCACTTGCAGTTTCTACAGAAAGAGTGTTTCAGAATGGCTCAATCAAAAGTAAGGTTCAACTCTGTTAGTTGAATGCACAGAACAGAAAGAATTTTCACAGAATGCTACTGTGTAGTTTATATTTGAATATATTCCTTTTTCCACTATTACCCTCTTAGCGCTCCGAATGTCCACTTGCATTTTCTACAGAAAGAGAGTTCAGAACTGCGCAATCAAAAGTATGGTTTAACTCTGTTAGCTTAATGAACATGTCTGAAATAAGTTTTACACAATGCTTCTGTGTAGTTTTTATTTGAAGATATTATTTTTCCCAATAGAGGCCTCTTAGCGCTCAGAATGTCCAATTGCAGTTTCTACAGAAAGAGTGTTTCAGAAAGGCTCAATCAAAGTAAGGTTCAACTCTGTTAGTTGAATGCACAGAACAGAAAGAAGTTTCATACAATGCTTCTGTGTAGTTTATATTTGAACATATTCTTTTTTCCACTATTACCCACTTAGCGCAACGAATGTCCAGTTGCATTTTCTACAGACAGAGTGTTTCAAAACTGCTCAATCAAAAGTATGGTTTAACTCTATTAGCTGAATGCACAGATCAGAAAGAAGTTTCACAGAATGATTCTGTGTAGTTTATATTTGGAGACATTCCTTTTTCCACTATTACCCTCTTAGCGCTCCGAATCTCCACTTGCATTTTCTACAGAAAGAGTGATTCAGAACGGCTCAATCAAAACTAAGGTTCAACTCTTTTAGTTGAACAAACAGAACAGAAAGAAGTTTCACACAATTCTTCTGTGTAGTTTTTATTTTAGACATTCTTTTTCCCAATATAGGCCTCTTAGCGCTCAGAATGTCCAATTGCAGTTTCTACAGAAAGAGTGTTTCAGAACGGCTCAATCAAAAGTAAAGTTCAACTCTGTTAGTTGAATGCACAGAACAGAAAGAAGTTTCATACAATGCTTCTGTGTAGTTTATATTTGAACATATTCTTTTTTCCACTATTACCCACTTAGCGCTACGAATGTCCAGTTGCATTTTCTACAGACAGAGTGTTTCAAAACTGCTCAATCAAAAGTATGGTTTAACTCTGTTAGCTGAATGCTCAGATCAGAAAGAAGTTTCACAGAATGCTTCTGTGTAGTTTATATTTGAATATATTCCTTTTTCCACTACTACTCTCTTAGCGCTCCAAATGTCCAGTTGCATTTTCTACAGAATGAGTGTTCAGATCTGCTCAATCAAAAGTATGGTTTAACTCTGTTAGCTGAATGCACAGATCAGAAAGAAGTTTCACAGAATGATTCTGTGTAGTTTATATTTGGAGACATTCCTTTTTCCACTATTACCCTCTTAGCGCTCCGAATCTCCACTTGCATTTTCTACAGAAAGAGTGTTTCAGAACGGCTCAATCAAAACTAAGGTTCAACTCTTTTAGTTGAACAAACAGAACAGAAAGAAGTTTCACACAATTCTTCTGTGTAGTTTTTATTTGTAGACATTCATTTTCCCAATATAGGCTTCTTAGCGCTCAGAATGTCCAATTGCAGTTTCTAGAGAAAGAGTGTTTCAGAACGGCTCAATCAAAAGTAAGGTTCAACTCTGTTAGTTGAATGCACAGAACAGAAAGATGTTTCATACAATGCTTCTGTGTAGTTTATATTTGAACATATTCTTTTTTCCACTATTACCCACTTAGCGCTACGAATGTCCAGTTGCATTTTCTACAGACAGAGTGTTTCAAAACTGCTCAATCAAACGTATGGTTTAACTCTGTTAGCTGTATGCTCAGATCAGAAAGAAGTTTCACAGAATGCTTCTGTGTAGTTTATATTTGAATATATTCCTTTTTCCACTAGTACGCTCTTAGCTCTCCAAATGTCCAGTTGCATTTTCTACAGAAAGAGTGTTCAGATCTGCTCAATCAAAAGGATGGTTTAACTCTGTTAGCTGAATGCACAGATCAGAAAGAAGTTTCACAGAATGATTCTGTGTAGTTTATATTTGGAGACATTCCTTTTTCCACTATTACCCTCTTAGCGCTCCGAATCTCCACTTGCATTTTCTACAAAAAGAGTGTTTCATAACTGCTCAATCAAAAATATGTTTTATCTCTGTTAACTGAATTTACAGATCAGAAATAAGTTTCACAGAATGCATCTGTGTAGTTTTTATTTGAAGATATTCTTTTTCCCAATGTAGGCCTCTTAGCGCTTAGCATGTCCAATTGCAGTTTCTACAGAAAGAGTGTTTCAGAACGGCTCAATCAAAAGTAAGGTTCAACTCTGTTAGTAAAATGCACAGAACAGAAAGAATTTTCACAGAATGCTACTGTGTAGTTTATATTTGAAAATATTCCTTTTTCCACTATTACCCTCTTAGCGCTCCGAATGTCCACTTGCAGTTTCTACAGAAAGAGTGTTCAGAACTGCGCGATCTAAAGTATGGTTTAACTCTGTTAGCTTAATGAACATATCAGAAATAAGTTTCACACAATGCTTCTGTGTAGTTTTTATTTGAAGATATTATTTTTCCCAATAGAGGCCTCTTAGCGCTCAGAATGTCCAATTGCTGTTTCTACAGAAAGAGTGTTTCAGAAAGGCTCAATCAAATGTAAGGTTCAACTCTGTTAGTTGAATGCACAGAACAGAAAGAAGTTTCATACAATGCTTCTGTGTAGTTTATATTTGAACATATTCTTTTTTCCACTATTACCCACTTAGCGCTACGAATGTCCAGTTGCATTTTCTACAGACAGAGTGTTTCAAAACTGCTCAATCAAAAGTATGGTTTAACTCTGTTAGCTGAATGCTCAGATCAGAAAGAAGTTTCACAGAATGCTTCTGTGTAGTTTATATTTGAATATATTCCTTTTTCCACTACTACTCTCTTAGCGCTCCAAATGTCCAGTTGCATTTTCTACAGAAAGAGTGTTCAGATCTGCTCAATCAAAAGTATGGTTTAACTCTGTTAGCTGAATGCACAGATCAGAAAGAAGTTTCACAGAATGATTCTGTGTAGTTTATATTTGGAGACATTCCTTTTTCCACTATTACCCTCTTAGCGCTCCGAATCTCCACTTCATTTTCTACAGAAAGAGTGTTTCAGAACGGCTCAATCAAAACTAAGGTTCAACTCTTTTAGTTGAACAAACAGAACAGAAAGAAGTTTCACAAAATTCTTCTGTGTAGTTTTTATTTGTAGACATTCTTTTTCCCAATATAGGCCTCTTAGCGCTCAGAATGTCCAATTGCAGTTTCTACAGAAAGAGTGTTTCAGAACGGCTCAATCAAAAGTAAGGTTCAACTCTGTTAGTTGAATGCACAGAACAGAAAGAAGTTGCATACAATGCTTCTGTGTAGTTTATATTTGAACGTATTCTTTTTTCCACTATTACCCACTTAGCACTACGAATGTCCAGTTGCATTTTCTACAGACAGAGTGTTTGAAAACTGCTCAATCAAAAGTATGGTTTAACTCTGTTAGCTGAATGCTCAGATCAGAAAGAAGTTTCACAGAATGCTTCTGTGTAGTTTATATTTGAATATATTCCTTTTTCCACTAATACGCTCTTAGCGCTCCAAATGTCCAGTTGCATTTTCAAAAGAAACAGTGTTCAGATCTGCTCAATCAAAAGTATGGTTTAACTCTGTTAGCTGAATGCACAGATCAGAAAGAAGTTTCACCGAATGATTCTGTGTAGTTTATATTTGAAGACATTCCTTTTTCCACTATAACCCTCTTAGCGCTCCGAATCTCCACTTGCATTTTCTACAAAAACAGTGTTTCATAACTGCTCAATCAAAAATATGTTTTATCTCTGTTAACTGAATTTACAGATCAGAAATAAGTTTCACAGTATGCATCTGTGTAGTTTTTATTTGAAGATATTTTTTTCCCAATGTAGGCCTCTTAGCGCTGAGCATGTCCAATTGCAGTTTCTACAGAAAGAGTGTTTCAGAACGGCTCAATCAAAATTAAGGTTCAACTCTGTTAGTTGATTGCACAGAACAGAAAGAATTTTCACAGAATGCTACTGTGTAGTTTATATTTGAATATATTCCTTTTTCCACTATTACCCTCTTAGCGCTCCGAATGTCCACTTGCAGTTTCTACAGAAAGAGTGTTCAGAACTGCGCGATCAAAAGTATGGTTTAACTCTGTTAGCTTAATGAACATATCAGAAATAAGTTTCACACAATGCTTCTGTGTAGTTTTTATTTGAAGATATTATTTTTCCCAATAGAGGCCTCTTAGCGCTCAGAATGTCCAATTGCAGTTTCTACAGAAAGAGTGTTTAAGAAAGGCTCAATCAAAAGTAAGGTTCAACTCTGTTAGTTGAATGCACAGAACAGAAAGAAGTTTCATACAATGCTTCTGTGTAGTTTATATTTGAACATATTCTTTTTTCCACTATTACCCACTTAGCGCTACGAATGTCCAGTTGCATTTTCTACAGACAGAGTGTTTCAAAACTGCTCAATCAAATGTATGGTTTAACTCTGTTAGCTGAGTGCTCAGATCAGAAAGAAGTTTCACAGAATGCTTCTGTGTAGTTTATATTTGAATATATTCCTTTTTCCACTACTACTCTCTTAGCGCTCCAAATGTCCAGTTGCATTTTCTACAGAAAGAGTGTTCAGATCTGCTCAATCAAAAGTATGGTTTAACTCTGTTAGCTGAATGCACAGATCAGAAAGAAGTTTCACAGAATGACTCTGTGTAGTTTATATTTGGAGACATTCCTTTTTCCACTATTACCCTGTTAGCGCTCCGAATCTCCACTTGCATTTTCTACAGAAAGAGTGTTTCAGAACGGCTCAATCAAAACTAAGGTTCAACTCTTTTAGTTGAACAAACAGAACAGAAAGAAGTTTCACACAATTCTTCTGTGTAGTTTTTATTTGTAGACATTCTTTTTCCCAATATAGGCCTCTTAGCGCTCAGAATGTCCAACTGCAGTTTCTACAGAAAGAGTGTTTCAGAACGGCTCAATCAAAAGTAAGGTTCAACTCTGTTAGTTGAATGCACAGAACAGAAAGAAGTTTCATACAATGCTTCTGTGTAGTTTATATTTGGACATATTCTTTTTTCCACTATTACCCACTTAGCGCTACGAATGTCCAGTTGCATTTTCTACAGACAGAGTGTTTCAAAACTGCTCAATCAAAAGTATGGTTTAACTCTGTTAGCTGAATGCTCAGATCAGAAAGAAGTTTCACAGAATGCTTCTGTGTAGTTTATATTTGAATATATTCCTTTTTCCACTACTACGCCCTTAGCGCTCCAAATGTCCAGTTGCATTTTCTACAGAAAGAGTGTTCAGATCTGCTCAATCAAAAGTATGGTTTAACTCTGTTAGCTGAATGCACAGATCAGAAAGAAGTTTCACAGAATGATTCTGTGTAGTTTATATTTGGAGACATTCCTTTTTCCACTATTACCCACTTAGCGCTCCGAATCTCCACTTGCATTTTCTACAAAAAGAGTGTTTCATAACTGCTCAATCAAAAATATGTTTTATCTCTGTTAACTGAATTTACAGATCAGAAATAAGTTTCACAGAATGCATCTGTGTAGTTTTTATTTGAAGATATTCTTTTTCCCAATGTAGGCCTCTTAGCGCTTAGCATGTCCACTTGCAGTTTCTACAGAAAGAGTGTTTCAGAATGGCTCAATCAAAAGTAAGGTTCAACTCTGTTAGTTGAATGCACAGAACAGAAAGAATTTTCACAGAATGCTACTGTGTAGTTTATATTTGAATATATTCCTTTTTCCACTATTACCCTCTTAGCGCTCCGAATGTCCACTTGCATTTTCTACAGAAAGAGAGTTCAGAACTGCGCAATCAAAAGTATGGTTTAACTCTGTTAGCTTAATGAACATGTCTGAAATAAGTTTTACACAATGCTTCTGTGTAGTTTTTATTTGAAGATATTATTTTTCCCAATAGAGGCCTCTTAGCGCTCAGAATGTCCAATTGCAGTTTCTACAGAAAGAGTGTTTCAGAAAGGCTCAATCAAAGTAAGGTTCAACTCTGTTAGTTGAATGCACAGAACAGAAAGAAGTTTCATACAATGCTTCTGTGTAGTTTATATTTGAACATATTCTTTTTTCCACTATTACCCACTTAGCGCAACGAATGTCCAGTTGCATTTTCTACAGACAGAGTGTTTCAAAACTGCTCAATCAAAAGTATGGTTTAACTCTGTTAGCTGAATGCACAGATCAGAAAGAAGTTTCACAGAATGATTCTGTGTAGTTTATATTTGGAGACATTCCTTTTTCCACTATTACCCTCTTAGCGCTCCGAATCTCCACTTGCATTTTCTACAAAAAGAGTGTTTCATAACTGCTCAATCAAAAATATGTTTTATCTCTGTTAACTGAATTTACAGATCAGAAATAAGTTTCACAGAATGCATCTGTGTAGTTTTTATTTGAAGATATTCTTTTTCCCAATGTAGGCCTCTTAGCGCTTAGCATGTCCAATTGCAGTTTCTACAGAAAGAGTGTTTCAGAACGGCTCAATCAAAAGTAAGGTTCAACTCTGTTAGTTAAATGCACAGAACAGAAAGAATTTTCACAGAATGCTACTGTGTAGTTTATATTTGAAAATATTCCTTTTTCCACTATTACCCTCTTAGCGCTCCGAATGTCCACTTGCAGTTTCTACAGAAAGAGTGTTCAGAACTGCGCGATCTAAAGTATGGTTTAACTCTGTTAGCTTAATGAACATATCAGAAATAAGTTTCACACAATGCTTCTGTGTAGTTTTTATTTGAAGATATTATTTTTCCCAATAGAGGCCTCTTAGCGCTCAGAATGTCCAATTGCTGTTTCTACAGAAAGAGTGTTTCAGAAAGGCTCAATCAAAAGTAAGGTTCAACTCTGTTAGTTGAATGCACAGAACAGAAAGAAGTTTCATACAATGCTTCTGTGTAGTTTATATTTGAACATATTCTTTTTTCCACTATTACCCACTTAGCGCTACGAATGTCCAGTTGCATTTTCTACAGACAGAGTGTTTCAAAACTGCTCAATCAAAAGTATGGTTTAACTCTGTTAGCTGAATGCTCAGATCAGAAAGAAGTTTCACAGAATGCTTCTGTGTAGTTTATATTTTAATATATTCCTTTTTCCACTACTACTCTCTTAGCGCTCCAAATGTCCAGTTGCATTTTCTACAGAAAGAGTGTTCAGATCTGCTCAATCAAAAGTATGGTTTAACTCTGTTAGCTGAATGCACAGATCAGAAAGAAGTTTCACAGAATGATTCTGTGTAGTTTATATTTGGAGACATTCCTTTTTCCACTATTACCCTCTTAGCGCTCCGAATCTCCACTTCATTTTCTACAGAAAGAGTGTTTCAGAACGGCTCAATCAAAACTAAGGTTCAACTCTTTTAGTTGAACAAACAGAACAGAAAGAAGTTTCACACAATTCTTCTGTGTAGTTTTTATTTGTAGACATTCTTTTTCCCAATATAGGCCTCTTAGCGCTCAGAATGTCCAATTGCAGTTTCTACAGAAAGAGTGTTTCAGAACGGCTCAATCAAAAGTAAGGTTCAACTCTGTTAGTTGAATGCACAGAACAGAAAGAAGTTGCATACAATGCTTCTGTGTAGTTTATATTTGAACGTATTCTTTTTTCCACTATTACCCACTTAGCACTACGAATGTCCAGTTGCATTTTCTACAGACAGAGTGTTTCAAAACTGCTCAATCAAAAGTATGGTTTAACTCTGTTAGCTGAATGCTCAGATCAGAAAGAAGTTTCACAGAATGCTTCTGTGTAGTTTATATTTGAATATATTCCTTTTTCCACTAATACGCTCTTAGCGCTCCAAATGTCCAGTTGCATTTTCAAAAGAAACAGTGTTCAGATCTGCTCAATCAAAAGTATGGTTTAACTCTGTTAGCTGAATGCACAGATCAGAAAGAAGTTTCACCGAATGATTCTGTGTAGTTTATATTTGAAGACATTCCTTTTTCCACTATAACCCTCTTAGCGCTCCGAATCTCCACTTGCATTTTCTACAAAAACAGTGTTTCATAACTGCTCAATCAAAAATATGTTTTATCTCTGTTAACTGAATTTACAGATCAGAAATAAGTTTCACAGTATGCATCTGTGTAGTTTTTATTTGAAGATATTTTTTTCCCAATGTAGGCCTCTTAGCGCTGAGCATGTCCAATTGCAGTTTCTACAGAAAGAGTGTTTCAGAACGGCTCAATCAAAATTAAGGTTCAACTCTGTTAGTTGATTGCACAGAACAGAAAGAATTTTCACAGAATGCTACTGTGTAGTTTATATTTGAATATATTCCTTTTTCCACTATTACCCTCTTAGCGCTCCGAATGTCCACTTGCAGTTTCTACAGAAAGAGTGTTCAGAACTGCGCGATCAAAAGTATGGTTTAACTCTGTTAGCTTAATGAACATATCAGAAATAAGTTTCACACAATGCTTCTGTGTAGTTTTTATTTGAAGATATTATTTTTCCCAATAGAGGCCTCTTAGCGCTCAGAATGTCCAATTGCAGTTTCTACAGAAAGAGTGTTTAAGAAAGGCTCAATCAAAAGTAAGGTTCAACTCTGTTAGTTGAATGCACAGAACAGAAAGAAGTTTCATACAATGCTTCTGTGTAGTTTATATTTGAACATATTCTTTTTTCCACTATTACCCACTTAGCGCTACGAATGTCCAGTTGCATTTTCTACAGACAGAGTGTTTCAAAACTGCTCAATCAAATGTATGGTTTAACTCTGTTAGCTGAGTGCTCAGATCAGAAAGAAGTTTCACAGAATGCTTCTGTGTAGTTTATATTTGAATATATTCCTTTTTCCACTACTACTCTCTTAGCGCTCCAAATGTCCAGTTGCATTTTCTACAGAAAGAGTGTTCAGATCTGCTCAATCAAAAGTATGGTTTAACTCTGTTAGCTGAATGCACAGATCAGAAAGAAGTTTCACAGAATGACTCTGTGTAGTTTATATTTGGAGACATTCCTTTTTCCACTATTACCCTGTTAGCGCTCCGAATCTCCACTTGCATTTTCTACAGAAAGAGTGTTTCAGAACGGCTCAATCAAAACTAAGGTTCAACTCTTTTAGTTGAACAAACAGAACAGAAAGAAGTTTCACACAATTCTTCTGTGTAGTTTTTATTTGTAGACATTCTTTTTCCCAATATAGGCCTCTTAGCGCTCAGAATGTCCAATTGCAGTTTCTACAGAAAGAGTGTTTCAGAACGGCTCAATCAAAAGTAAGGTTCAACTCTGTTAGTTGAATGCACAGAACAGAAAGAAGTTTCATACAATGCTTCTGTGTAGTTTATATTTGAACGTATTTTTTTTTCCACTATTACGCACTTAGCACTACGAATGTCCAGTTGCATTTTCTACAGACAGAGTGTTTCAAAACTGCTCAATCAAAAGTATGGTTTAACTCTGTTAGCTGAATGCTCAGATCAGAAAGAAGTTTCACAGAATGCTTCTGTGTAGTTTATATTTGAATATATTCCTTTTTCCACTAATACGCTCTTAGCGCTCCAAATGTCCAGTTGCATTTTCAACAGAAAGAGTGTTCAGATCTGCTCAATCAAAAGTATGGTTTAACTCTGTTAGCTGAATGCACAGATCAGAAAGAAGTTTCACCGAATGATTCTGTGTAGTTTATATTTGAAGACATTCCTTTTTCCACTATTACCCTCTTAGCGCTCCGAATCTCCACTTGCATTTTCTACAAAAACAGTGTTTCATAAGTGCTCAATCAAAAATATGTTTTATCTCTGTTAACTGAATTTACAGATCAGAAATATGTTTCACAGTATGCATCTGTGTAGTTTTTATTTGAAGATATTTTTTTCCCAATGTAGGCCTCTTAGCGCTTAGCATGTCCAATTGCAGTTTCTACAGAAAGAGTGTTTCAGAACGGCTCAATAAAAAGTAAGGTTCAACTCTGTTAGTTGAATGCACAGAACAGAAAGAATTTTCACAGAATGCTACTGTGTAGTTTATATTTGAATATATTCCTTTTTCCACTATTACCCTCTTAGCGCTCAGAATGTCCACTTGCAGTTTCTACAGAAAGAGTGTTCAGAACTGCGCGATCAAAAGTATGGTTTAACTCTGTTAGCTTAATGAACATATCAGAAATAAGTTTCACACAATGCTTCTGTGTAGTTTTTATTTGAAGATATTATTTTTCCCAATAGAGGCCTCTTAGCGCTCAGAATGTCCAATTGCAGTTTCTACAGAAAGAGTGTTTCAGAAAGGCTCAATCAAAAGTAAGGTTCAACTCTGTTAGTTGAATGCACAGAACAGAAAGAAGTTTCATACAATGCTTCTGTGTAGTTTATATTTGAACATATTCTTTTTTCCACTATTACCCACTTAGCGCTACGAATGTCCAGTTGCATTTTCTACAGACAGAGTGTTTCAAAACTGCTCAATCAAAAGTATGGTTTAACTCTGTTAGCTCAATGCTCAGATCAGAAAGAAGTTTCACAGAATGCTTCTGTGTAGTTTATATTTGAATATATTCCTTTTTCCACTAATACTCTCTTAGCGCTCCAAATGTCCAGTTGCACTTTCTACAGAAAGAGTGTTCAGATCTGCTCAATCAAAAGTATGGTTTAACTCTGTTAGCTGAATGCACAGATCAGAAAGAAGTTTGACAGAATGATTCTGTGTAGTTTATATTTGGAGACATTCCTTTTTCCACTATTACCCTCTTAGCGCTCCGAATCTCCACTTGCATTTTCTACAGAAAGAGTGTTTCAGAACGGCTCAATCAAAACTAAGGTTCAACTCTTTTAGTTGAACAAACAGAACAGAAAGAAGTTTCACACAATTCTTCTGTGTAGTTTTTATTTGTAGACATTCTTTTTCCCAATATAGGCCTCTTAGCGCTCAGAATGTCCAATTGCAGTTTCTACAGAAAGAGTGTTTCAGAACGGCTCAATCAAAAGTAAGGTTCAACTCTGTTAGTTGAATGCACAGAACAGAAAGAAGTTTCATACAATGCTTCTGTGTAGTTTATATTTGAACATATTCTTTTTTCCACTATTACCCACTTAGCGCTACGAATGTCCAGTTGCATTTTCTACAGACAGAGTGTTTCAAAACTGCTCAATCAAAAGTATGGTTTAACTCTGTTAGCTCAATGCTCAGATCAGAAAGAAGTTTCACAGAATGCTTCTGTGTAGTTTATATTTGAATATATTCCTTTTTCCACTAATACTCTCTTAGCGCTCCAAATGTCCAGTTGCATTTTCTACAGAAAGAGTGTTCAGATCTGCTCAATCAAAAGTATGGTTTAACACTGTTAGCTGAATGCACAGATCAGAAAGAAGTTTCAACGAATGATTCTGTGTAGTTTATATTTGAAGACATTCCTTTTTCCACTATTACCCTCTTAGCGCTCCGAATCTCCACTTGCATTTTCTACAAAAACAGTGTTTCATAACTGCTCAATCAAAAATATGTTTTATCTCTGTTAACTGAATTTACAGATCAGAAATAAGTTTCACAGTATGCATCTGTGTAGTTTTTATTTGAAGATATTTTTTTCCCAATGTAGGCCTCTTAGCGCTTAGCATGTCCAATTGCAGTTTCTACAGAAAGAGTGTTTCAGAACGGCTCAATCAAAAGTAAGGTTCAACTCTGTTAGTTGAATGCACAGAACAGAAAGAATTTTCACAGAATGCTACTGTGTAGTTTATATTTGAATATATTCCTTTTTCCACTATTACCCTCTTAGCGCTCCGAATGTCCACTTGCAGTTTCTACAGAAAGAGTGTTCAGAACTGCGCGATCAAAAGTATGGTTTAACTCTGTTAGCTTAATGAACATATCAGAAATATGTTTCACACAATGCTTCTGTGTAGTTTTTATTTTAAGATATTATTTTTCCCAATAGAGGCCTCTTAGCGCTCAGAATGTCCAATTGCAGTTTCTACAGAAAGAGTGTTTCAGAAAGGCTCAATCAAAAGTAAGGTTCAACTCTGTTAGTTGAATGCACAGAACAGAAAGAAATTTCATACAATGCTTCTGTGTAGTTTATATTTGAACATATTCTTTTTTCCACTATTACCCACTTAGCGCTACGAATGTCCAGTTGCGTTTTCTACAGACAGAGTGTTTCAAAACTGCTCAATCAAAAGTATGGTTTAACTCTGTTAGCTGAATGCTCAGATCAGAAAGAAGTTTCACAGAATGCTTCTGTGTAGTTTATATTTGAATATATTCCTTTTTCCACTACTACTCTCTTAGCGCTCCAAATGTCCAGTTGCATTTTCTACAGAAAGAGTGTTCAGATCTGCTGAATCAAAAGTGTGGTTTAACTCTGTTAGCTGAATGCACAGATCAGAAAGAAGTTTGACAGAATGATACTGTGTAGTTTATATTTGGAGACATTCCTTTTTCCACTATTACCCTCTTAGCGCTCCGAATCTCCACTTGCATTTTCTACAGAAAGAGTGTTTCAGAACGGCTCAATCAAAACTAAGGTTCAACTCTTTTAGTTGAACAAACAGAACAGAAAGAAGTTTCACACAATTCTTCTGTGTAGTTTTTATTTGTAGACATTCTTTTTCCCAATATAGGCCTCTTAGCGCTCAGAATGTCCAATTGCAGTTTCTACAGAAAGAGTGTTTCAGAACGGCTCAATCAAAAGTAAGGTTCAACTCTGTTAGTTGAATGCACAGAACAGAAAGAAGTTTCATACAATGCTTCTGTGTAGTTTATATTTGAACGTATTCTTTTTTCCACTATTACCCACTTAGCACTACGAATGTCCAGTTGCATTTTCTACAGACAGAGTGTTTCAAAACTGCTCAATCAAAAGTATGGTTTAACTCTGTTAGCTGAATGCTCAGATCAGAAAGAAGTTTCACAGAATGCTTCTGTGTAGTTTATATTTGAATATATTCCTTTTTCCACTAATACGCTCTTAGCGCTCCAAATGTCCAGTTGCATTTTCAACAGAAAGAGTGTTCAGATCTGCTCAATCAAAACTATGGTTTAACTCTGTTAGCTGAATGCACAGATCAGAAAGAAGTTTCACCGAATGATTCTGTGTAGTTTATATTTGAAGACATTCCTTTTTCCACTATTACCCTCTTAGCGCTCCGAATCTCCACTTGCATTTTCTACAAAAACAGTGTTTCATAACTGCTTAATCAAAAATATGTTTTATCTCTGTTAACTGAATTTACAGATCAGAAATAAGTTTCACAGTATGCATCTGTGTAGTTTTTATTTGAAGATATTTTTTTCCCAATGTAGGCCTCTTAGCGCTTAGCATGTCCAATTGCAGTTTCTACAGAAAGAGTGTTTCAGAACGGCTCAATCAAAAGTAAGGTTCAACTCTGTTAGTTGAATGCACAGAACAGAAAGAATTTTCACAGAATGCTACTGTGTAGTTTATATTTGAATATATTCCTTTTTCCACTATTACCCTCTTAGCGCTCCGAATGTCCACTTGCCGTTTCTACAGAAAGAGTGTTCAGAACTGCGCGATCAAAAGTATGGTTTAACTCTGTTAGCTTAATGAACATATCAGAAATATGTTTCACACAATTCTTCTGTGTAGTTTTTATTTGAAGATATTATTTTTCCCAATAGAGGCCTCTTAGCGCTCAGAATGTCCAATTGCAGTTTCTACAGAAAGAGTGTTTAAGAAAGGCTCAATCAAAAGTAAGGTTCAACTCTGTTAGTTGAATGCACAGAACAGAAAGAAGTTTCATACAATGCTTCTGTGTAGTTTATATTTGAACATATTCTTTTTTCCACTATTACCCACTTAGCGCTACGAATGTCCAGTTGCATTTTCTACAGACAGAATGTTTCAAAACTGCTCAATCAAATGTATGGTTTAACTCTGTTAGCTGAATGCTCAGATCAGAAAGAAGTTTCACAGAATGCTTCTGTGTAGTTTATATTTGAATATATTCCTTTTTCCACTACTACTCTCTTAGCGCTCCAAATGTCCAGTTGCATTTTCTACAGAAAGAGTGTTCAGATCTGCTCAATCAAAAGTATGGTTTAACTCTGTTAGCTGAATGCACAGATCAGAAAGAAGTTTCACAGAATGACTCTGTGTAGTTTATATTTGGAGACATTCCTTTTTCCACTATTACCCTGTTAGCGCTCCGAATCTCCACTTGCATTTTCTACAGAAAGAGTGTTTCAGAACGGCTCAATCAAAACTAAGGTTCAACTCTTTTAGTTGAACAAACAGAACAGAAAGAAGTTTCACACAATTCTTCTGTGTAGTTTTTATTTGTAGACATTCTTTTTCCCAATATAGGCCTCTTAGCGCTCAGAATGTCCAATTGCAGTTTCTACAGAAAGAGTGTTTCAGAACGGCTCAATCAAAAGTAAGGTTCAACTCTGTTAGTTGAATGCACAGAACAGAAAGAAGTTTCATACAATGCTTCTGTGTAGTTTATATTTGAACGTATTTTTTTTCCACTATTACCCACTTAGCACTACGAATGTCCAGTTGCATTTTCTACAGACAGAGTGTTTCAAAACTGCTCAATCAAAAGTATGGTTTAACTCTGTTAGCTGAATGCTCAGATCAGAAAGAAGTTTCACAGAATGCTTCTGTGTAGTTTATATTTGAATATATTCCTTTTTCCACTAATACGCTCTTAGCGCTCCAAATGTCCAGTTGCATTTTCAACAGAAAGAGTGTTCAGATCTGCTCAATCAAAAGTATGGTTTAACTCTGTTAGCTGAATGCACAGATCAGAAAGAAGTTTCACCGAATGATTCTGTGTAGTTTATATTTGAAGACATTCCTTTTTCCACTATTACCCTCTTAGCGCTCCGAATCTCCACTTGCATTTTCTACAAAAACAGTGTTTCATAACTGCTCAATCAAAAATATGTTTTATCTATGTTAACTGAATTTACAGATCAGAAATAAGTTTCACAGTATGCATCTGTGTAGTTTTTATTTGAAGATATTTTTTTCCCAATGTAGGCCTCTTAGCGCTTAGCATGTCCAATTGCAGTTTCTACAGAAAGAGTGTTTCAGAACGGCTCAATAAAAAGTAAGGTTCAACTCTGTTAGTTGAATGCACAGAACAGAAAGAATTTTCACAGAATGCTACTGTGTAGTTTATATTTGAATATATTCCTTTTTCCACTATTACCCTCTTAGCGCTCAGAATGTCCACTTGCAGTTTCTACAGAAAGAGTGTTCAGAACTGCGCGATCAAAAGTATGGTTTAACTCTGTTAGCTTAATGAACATATCAGAAATAAGTTTCACACAATGCTTCTGTGTAGTTTTTATTTGAAGATATTATTTTTCCCAATAGAGGCCTCTTAGCGCTCAGAATGTCCAATTGCAGTTTCTACAGAAAGAGTGTTTCAGAAAGGCTCAATCAAAAGTAAGGTTCAACTCTGTTAGTTGAATGCACAGAACAGAAAGAAGTTTCATAAAATGCTTCTGTGTAGTTTATATTTGAACATATTCTTTTTTCCACTATTACCCACTTAGCGCTACGAATGTCCAGTTGCATTTTCTACAGACAGAGTGTTTCAAAACTGCTCAATCAAAAGTATGGTTTAACTCTGTTAGCTGAATGCTCAGATCAGAAAGAAGTTTCACAGAATGCTTCTGTGTAGTTTATATTTGAATATATTCCTTTTTCCACTAATACGCTCTTAGCACTCCAAATGTCCAGTTGCATTTTCAACAGAAAGAGTGTTCAGATCTGCTCAATCAAAACTATGGTTTAACTCTGTTAGCTGAATGCACAGATCAGAAAGAAGTTTCACCGAATGATTCTGTGTAGTTTATATTTGAAGACATTCCTTTTTCCACTATTACCCTCTTAGCCCTCCGAATCTCCACTTGCATTTTCCACAAAAACAGTGTTTCATAACTGCTTAATCAAAAATATGTTTTATCTCTGTTAACTGAATTTACAGATCAGAAATAAGTTTCACAGTATGCATCTGTGTAGTTTTTATTTGAAGATATTTTTTTCCCAATGTAGGCCTCTTAGCGCTTAGCATGTCCAATTGCAGTTTCTACAGAAAGAGTGTTTCAGAACGGCTCAATCAAAAGTAAGGTTCAACTCTGTTATTTGAATGCACAGAACAGAAAGAATTTTCACAGAATGCTACTGTGTAGTTTATATTTGAATATATTCCTTTTTCCACTATTACCCTCTTAGCGCTCCGAATGTCCACTTGCAGTTTCTACAGAAAGAGTGTTCAGAACTGCGCGATCAAAAGTATGGTTTAACTCTGTTAGCTTAATGAACATATCAGAAATATGTTTCACACAATTCTTCTGTGTAGTTTTTATTTGAAGATATTATTTTTCCCAATAGAGTCCTCTTAGCGCTCAGAATGTCCAATTGCAGTTTCTACAGAAAGAGTGTTTCAGAAAGGCTCAATCAAAAGTAAGGTTCAACTCTGTTAGTTGAATGCACAGAACAGAAAGTAGTTTCATACAATGATTCTGTGTAGTTTATATTTGAACATATTCTTTTTTCCACTATTACCCACTTAGCGCTACGAATGTCCAGTTGCATTTTCTACAGACAGAGTGTTTCAAAACTGCTCAATCAAAAGTATGGTTTAACTCTGTTAGCTGAATGCTCAGATCAGAAAGAAGTTTCACAGAATGCTTCTGTGTAGTTTATATTTGAATATATTCCTTTTTCCACTACTACTCTCTTAGCGCTCCAAATGTCCAGTTGCATTTTCTACAGAAAGAGTGTTCAGATCTGCTCAATCAAAAGTGTGGTTTAACTCTGTTAGCTGAATGCACAGATCAGAAAGAAGTTTCACAGAATGATTCTGTGTAGTTTATATTTGGAGACATTCCTTTTTCCACTATTACCCTCTTAGCGCTCCGAATCTCCACTTGCATTTTCTACAGAAAGAGTGTTTCAGAATGGCTCAATCAAAACTAAGGTTCAACTCTTTTAGTTGAACAAACAGAACAGAAAGAAGTTTCACACAATTTTTCTGTGTAGTTTTTATTTGTAGACATTCTTTTTCCCAATATAGGCCTCTTAGCGCTCAGAATGTCCAATTGCAGTTTCTACAGAAAGAGTGTTTCAGAACGGCTCAATCAAAAGTAAGGTTCAACTCTGTTAGTTGAATGCACAGAACAGAAAGAAGTTTCATACAATGCTTCTGTGTAGTTTATATTTGAACGTATTCTTTTTTCCACTATTACCCACTTAGCGCTACGAATGTCCAGTTGCATTTTCTACAGACAGAGTGTTTCAAAACTGCTCAATCCAAAGTATGGTTTAACTCTGTTAGCTGAATGCTCATATCAGAAAGAAGTTTCACAGAATGCTTCTGTGTAGTTTATATTTGAATATATTCCTTTTTCCACTAATACGCTCTTAGCGCTCCAAATGTCCAGTTGCATTTTCAACAGAAAGAGTGTTCAGATCTGCTCAATCAAAAGTATGGTTTAACTCTGTTAGCTGAATGCACAGATCAGAAAGAAGTTTCACCGAATGATTCTGTGTAGTTTATATTTGAAGACATTCCTTTTTCCACTATTACCCGCTTAGCGCTCCGAATCTCCACTTGCATTTTCTACAAAAACAGTGTTTCATAACTGCTCAATCAAAAATATGTTTTATCTCTGTTAACTGAATTTACAGATCAGAAATAAGTTTCACAGTATGCATCTGTGTAGTTTTTATTTGAAGATATTTTTTTCCCAATGTAGGCCTCTTAGCGCTTAGCATGTCCAATTGCAGTTTCTACAGAAAGAGTGTTTCAGAACGGCTCAATCAAAAGTAAGGTTCAACTCTGTTAGTTGAATGCACAGAACAGAAAGAATTTTCACAGAATGCTACTGTGTAGTTTATATTTGAATATATTCCTTTTTCCACTATTACCCTCTTAGCGCTCCGAATGTCCACTTGCAGTTTCTACAGAAAGAGTGTTCAGAACTGCGCGATCAAAAGTATGGTTTAACTCTGTTAGCTTAATGAACATATCAGAAATATGTTTCACACAATGCTTCTGTGTAGTTTTTATTTTAAGATATTATTTTTCCCAATAGAGGCCTCTTAGCGCTCAGAATGTCCAATTGCAGTTTCTACAGAAAGAGTGTTTCAGAAAGGCTCAATCAAAAGTAAGGTTCAACTCTGTTAGTTGAATGCACAGAACAGAAAGAAATTTCATACAATGCTTCTGTGTAGTTTATATTTGAACATATTCTTTTTTCCACTATTACCCACTTAGCGCTACGAATGTCCAGTTGCGTTTTCTACAGACAGAGTGTTTCAAAACTGCTCAATCAAAAGTATGGTTTAACTCTGTTAGCTGAATGCTCAGATCAGAAAGAAGTTTCACAGAATGCTTCTGTGTAGTTTATATTTGAATATATTCCTTTTTCCACTACTATTCTCTTAGCGCTCCAAATGTCCAGTTGCATTTTCTACAGAAAGAGTGTTCAGATCTGCTGAATCAAAAGTATGGTTTAACTCTGTTAGCTGAATGCACAGATCAGAAAGAAGTTTGACAGAATGATTCTGTGTAGTTTATATTTGGAGACATTCCTTTTTCCACTATTACCCTCTTAGCGCTCCGAATCTCCACTTGCCTTTTCTACAGAAAGAGTGTTTCAGAACGGCTCAATCAAAACTAAGGTTCAACTCTTTTAGTTGAACAAACAGAACAGAAAGAAGTTTCACACAATCCTTCTGTGTAGTTTTTATTTGTAGACATTCTTTTTCCCAATATAGGCCTCTTAGCGCTCAGAATGTCCAATTGCAGTTTCTACAGAAAGAGTGTTTCAGAACGGCTCAATCAAAAGTAAGGTTCAACTCTGTTAGTTGAATGCACAGAACAGAAAGAAGTTTCATACAATGCTTCTGTGTAGTTTATATTTGAACGTATTCTTTTTTCCACCATTACCCACTTAGCACTACGAATGTCCAGTTGCATTTTCTACAGACAGAGTGTTTCAAAACTGCTCAATCAAAAGTATGGTTTAACTCTGTTAGCTGAATGCTCAGATCAGAAAGAAGTTTCACAGAATGCTTCTGTGTAGTTTATATTTGAATATATTCCTTTTTCCACTAATACGCTGTTAGCGCTCCAAATGTATAGTTGCATTTTCAACAGAAAGAGTGTTCAGATCTGCTCAATCAAAAGTATGGTTTAACTCTGTTAGCTGAATGCACAGATCAGAAAGAAGTTTCACCGAATGATTCTGTGTAGTTTATATTTGAAGACATTCCTTTTTCCACTATTACCCTCTTAGCGCTCCGAATCTCCACTTGCATTTTCTACAAAAACAGTGTTTCATAACTGCTCAATCAAAAATATGTTTTATCTCTGTTAACTGAATTTACAGATCAGAAATAAGTTTCACAGTATGCATCTGTGTAGTTTTTATTTGAAGATATTTTTTTCCCAATGTAGGCCTCTTAGCGCTTAGCATGTCCAATTGCAGTTTCTACAGAAAGAGTGTTTCAGAACGGCTCAATCAAAAGTAAGGTTCAACTCTGTTAGTTGAATGCACAGAACAGAAAGAATTTTCACAGAATGCTACTGTGTAGTTTATATTTGAATATATTCCTTTTTCCACTATTACCCTCTTAGTGCTCCGAATGTCCACTTGCAGTTTCTACAGAAAGAGTGTTCAGAACTGCGCGATCAAAAGTATGGTTTAACTCTGTTAGCTTAATGAACATATCAGAAATATGTTTCACACAATGCTTCTGTGTAGTTTTTATTTGAAGATATTATTTTTCCCAATAGAGGCCTCTTAGCGCTCAGAATGTCCAATTGCAGTTTCTACAGAAAGAGTGTTTCAGAAAGGCTCAATCAAAAGTAAGGTTCAACTCTGTTAGTTGAATGCACAGAACAGAAAGAAATTTCATACAATGCTTCTGTGTAGTTTATATTTGAACATATTCTTTTTTCCACTATTACCCACTTAGCGCTACGAATGGCCAGTTGCGTTTTCTACAGACAGAGTGTTTCAAAACTGCTCAATCAAAAGTATGGTTTAACTCTGTTAGCTGAATGCTCAGATCAGAAAGAAGTTTCACAGAATGCTTCTGTGTAGTTTATATTTGAATATATTCCTTTTTCCACTACTACTCTCTTAGCGCTCCAAATGTCCAGTTGCATTTTCTACAGAAAGAGTGTTCAGATCTGCTCAATCAAAAGTGTGGTTTAACTCTGTTAGCTGAATGCAAAGATCAGAAAGAAGTTTCACAGAATGATTCTGTGTAGTTTATATTTGGAGACATTCCTTTTTCCACTATTACCCTCTTAGCGCTCCGAATCTCCACTTGCATTTTCTACGGAAAGAGTGTTTCAGAACGGCTCAATCAAAACTAAGGTTCAACTCTTTTAGTTGAACAAACAGAACAGAAAGAATTTTCACACAATTCTTCTGTGTAGTTTTTATTTGTAGACATTCTTTTTCCCAATATAGGCCTCTTAGCGCTCAGAATGTCCAATTGCAGTTTCTACAGAAAGAGTGTTTCAGAAGGGCTCAATCAAAATTAAGGTTCAACTCTGTTAGTTGAATGCACAGAACAGAAAGAAGTTTCATACAATGCTTCTGTGTAGTTTATATTTGAACATATTCTTTTTTCCACTATTACCCACTTAGCGCTACGAATGTCCAGTTGCATTTTCTACAGACAGAGTGTTTCAAAACTGCTCAATCAAAAGTATGGTTTAACTCTGTTAGCTGTATGCTCAGATCAGAAACAAGTTTCACAGAATGCTTCTGTGTAGTTTATATTGAATATATTCCTTTTTCCACTGCTACGCTCTTAGCGCTCCAAATGTCCAGTTGCATTTTCAACAGAAAGAGTGTTCAGATCTGCTCAATCAAAAGTATGGTTTAACTCTGTTAGCTGAATGCACAGATCAGAAAGAAGTTTCACCGAATGATTCTGTGTAGTTTATATTTGAAGACATTCCTTTTTCCACTATTACCCTCTTAGCGCTCCGAATCTCCACTTGCATTTTCTACAAAAAGAGTGTTTCATAACTGCTCAATCAAAAATATGTTTTATCTCTGTTAACTGAATTTACAGATCAGAAATAAGTTTCACAGAATGCATCTGTGTAGTTTTTATTTGAAGATATTTTTTCCCAATGTAGGCCTCTTAGCGCTTAGCATGTCCAATTGCAGTTTCTACAGAAAGAGTGTTTCAGAACGGCTCAATCAAAAGTAAGGTTCAACTCTGTTAGTTGAATGCACAGAACAGAAAGAATTTTCACAGAATGCTACTGTGTAGTTTATATTTGAATATATTCCTTTTTCCACTATTTCCCTCTTAGCGCTCAGAATGTCCACTTGCATTTTCTACAGAAAGAGTTTTCAGAACTGAGCAGTCAAAAGTATGGTTTAACTCTGTTAGCTTAATGAACATATCAGAAATAAGTTTCACACAATGCTTCTGTGTAGTTTTTATTTGAAGATTTTATTTTTCCCAATAGAGGCCTCTTAGCGCTCAGAATGTCCAATTGCAGTTTCTACAGAAAGAGTGTTTCAGAAAGGCTCAATCAAAAGTAAGGTTCAACTCTGTTAGTTGAATGCACAGAACAGAAAGAAGTTTCATACAATGCTTCTGTGTAGTTTATATTTGAACATATTCTTTTTTCCACTATTACCCACTTAGCGCTACGAATGTCCAGTTGCATTTTCTACAGACAGAGTGTTTCAAAACTGCTCAATCAAAAGTATGGTTTAACTCTGTTAGCTGAATGCTCAGATCAGAAAGAAGTTTCACAGAATGCTTCTGTGTAGTTTATATTTGAATATATTCCTTTTTCCACTACTACTCTCTTAGCGCTCCAAATGTCCAGTTGCATTTTCTACAGAAAGAGTGTTCAGATCTGCTCAATCAAAAGTATGGTTTAACTCTGTTAGCTGAAAGCACAGATCAGAAAGAAGTTTCACCGAATGATTCCGTGTAGTTTATATTTGAAGACATTTCTTTTTCCACTATTACCCTCTTAGCGCTCCGAATCTCCACTTGCATTTTCTACAAAAAGAGTGTTTCATAACTGCTCAATCAAAAATATGTTTTATCTCTGTTAACTGAATTTACAGATCAGAAATAAGTTTCACAGAATGCATCTGTGTAGTTTTTATTTGAAGATATTCTTTTTCCCAATGTAGGCCTCTTAGCCCTTAGCATGTCCAATTGCAGTTTCTACAGAAAGAGTGTTTCAGAACGGCTCAATCAAAAGTAAGGTTCAACTGTGTTAGTTGAATGCACAGAACAGAAAGTATTTTCACAGAATGCTACTGTGTACTTTATATTTGAATATATTCCTTTTTCCACTATTACACTCTTAGCGCTCCGAATGTCCACTTGCATTTTCTACAGAAAGACTGTTCAGAACTGCGCAATCAAAAGTATGGTTTAACTCTGTTAGCTTAATGAACATATCAGAAATAAGTTTCACACAATGCTTCTGTGTAGTTTTTATTTGAAGATATTATTTTTCCCAATAGAGGCCTCTTAGCGCTCAGAATGTCCAATTGCAGTTTCTACAGAAAGAGTGTTTCAGAAAGGCTCAATCAAAGGTAAGGTTCAACTCTGTTAGTTGAATGCACAGAACAGAAAGAAGTTTCATACAATGCTTCTGTGTAGTTTATATTTGAACATATTCTTTTTTCCACTATTACCCACTTAGCGCTACGAATGTCCAGTTGCATTTTCTACAGACAGAGTGTTTCAAAACAGCTCAATCAAAAGTATGGTTTAACTCTGTTAGCTGAATGCTCAGATCAGAAAGTAGTTTCACAGAATGCTTCTGTGTATTTATATTTGAATATATTCCTTTTTCCACTACTACTCTCTTAGCGCTCCAAATGTCCAGTTGCATTTTCTACAGAAAGAGTGTTCAGATCTGCTCAATCAAAAGTATGGTTTAACTCTGTTAGCTGAATGCACAGATCAGAAAGAAGTTTCACAGAATGATTCTGTGTAGTTTATATTTGGAGACATTCCTTTTTCCACTATTACCCTCTTAGCGCTCCGAATCTCCACTTGCATTTTCTACAGAAAGAGTGTTTCGGAACGGCTCAATCAAAACTAAGGTTCAACTCTTTTAGTTGAACAAACAGAACAGAAAGAAGTTTCACACAATTCTTCTGTGTAGTTTTTATTTGTAGACATTCTTTTTCCCAATATAGGCCTCTTAGCGCTCAGAATGTCCAATTGCAGTTTCTACAGAAAGAGTGTTTCAGAACGGCTCAATCAAAAGTAAGGTTCAACTCTGTTAGTTGAATGGACAGAACAGAAAGAAGTTTCATACAATGCTTCTGTGTAGTTTATATTTGAACATATTCTTTTTTCCACTATTACCCACTTAGTGCTACGAATGTCCAGTTGCATTTTCTACAGACAGAGTGTTTCAAAACTGCTCAATCAAAAGTATGGTTTAACTCTGTTAGCTGAATGCTCAGATCAGAAAGAAGTTTCACAGAATGCTTCTGTGTAGTTTATATATGAATATATTCCTTTTTCCACTACTACGCTCTTAGCGCTCCAAATGTCCAGTTGCATTTTCTACAGAAAGTGTGTTCAGATCTGCTCAATCAAAAGTATGGTTTAACTCTGTTAGCTGAATGCACAGATCAGAAAGAAGTTTCACCGAATGATTCCGTGTAGTTTATATTTGAAGACATTCCTTTTTCCACTATTACCCTCTTAGCGCTCCGAATCTCCACTTGCATTTTCTACAAAAAGAGTGTTTCATAACTGCTCAATCAAAAATATGTTTTATCTCTGTTAACTGAATTTACAGATCAGAAATAAGTTTCACAGAATGCATCTGTGTAGTTTTTATTTGAAGATATTCTTTTCCCAATGTAGGCCTCTTAGCGCTTAGCATGCCCAATTGCAGTTTCTACAGAAAGAGTGTTTCAGAACGGCTCAATCAAAAGTAAGGTTCAACTCTGTTAGTTGAATGCACAGAACAGAAAGAATTTTCACAGAATGCTACTGTGTAGTTTATATTTGAATATATTCCTTTTTCCACTGTTATCCTCTTAGCGCTCCGAATGTCCACTTGCATTTTCTACAGAAAGAGTGTTCAGAACTGCGCAATCAAAAGTATGGTTTAACTCTGTTAGCTTAATGAACATATCAGAAATAAGTTTCACTCAATGCTTCTGTGTAGTTTTTATTTGAAGATATTATTTTTCCCAATAGAGGCCTCTTAGCGCTCAGAATGTCCAATAGCAGTTTCTACAGAAAGAGTGTTTCAGAAAGGCTCAATCAAAAGTAAGGTTCAACTCTGTTAGTTGAATGCACAGAACAGAAAGTAGTTTCATACAATGCTTCTGTGTAGTTTATATTTGAACATATTCTTTTTTCCACTCTTACACACTTAGCGCTACGAATGTCCAGTTGCATTTTCTACAGACAGAGTGTTTCAAAACTGCTCAATCAAAAGTATGGTTTAACTCTGTTAGCTGAATGCTCAGATCAGAAAGAAGTTTCACAGAATGCTTCTGTGTAGTTTATATTTGAATATATTCCTTTTTCCACTACTACACTCTTAGCGCTCCAAATGTCCAGTTGCATTTTCAACAGAAAGAGTGTTCAGATCTGCTCAATCAAAAGTATGTTTTAACTCTGTTAGCTGAATGCACAGATCAGAAAGAAGTTTCACCGAATGATTCTGTGCAGTTTATATTTGAAGACATTCCTTTTTCCACTATTACCCTCTTAGCGCTCCGAATCTCCACTTGCATTTTCTACAGAAAGAGTGTTTCAGAACGGCTCAATCAAAACTAAGGTTCAACTCTTTTAGTTGAACAAACAGAACAGGAAGAAGTTTCACACAATTCTTCTGTGTAGTTTTTATTTGTAGACATTCTTTTTCCCAATATAGGCCTCTTAGCGCTCAGAATGTCCAATTGCAGTTTCTACAGAAAGAGTGTTTCAGAACGGCTCAATCAAAAGTAAGGTTCAACTCTGTTAGTTGAATGCACAGAACAGAAAGTAGTTTCATACAATGCTTCTGTGTAGTTTATATTTGAACACATTTTTTTTCCACTATTACCCACTTAGCGCTACGAATGTCCAGTTGCATTTTCTACAGACAGAGTGTTTCAAAACTGCTCAATCAAAAGTATGGTTTAACTCTGTTAGCTGAATGCTCAGATCAGAAAGAAGTTTCACAGAATGCTTCTGTGTAGTTTATATTTGAATATATTCCTTTTTCCACTACTACGCTCTTAGCGCTCCAAATATCCAGTTGCATTTTCTACAGAAAGAGTGTTCAGATCTGCTCAATCAAAAGTATGTTTTAACTCTGTTAGCTGAATGCACAGATCAGAAAGAAGTTTCACCGAATGATTCTGTGTAGTTTATATTTGAAGACATTCCTTTTTCCACTATTACCCTCTTAGCGCTCCGAATCTCCACTTGCATTTTCTACAAAAAGAGTGTTTCATAACTGCTCAATCAAAAATATGTTTTATCTCTGTTAACTGAATTTACAGATCAGAAATATGTTTCACAGAATGCATCTGTGTAGTTTTTATTTGAAGATATTCTTTTTCCCAATGTAGGCCTCTTAGCGCTTAGCATGTCCAATTGCAGTTCCTACAGAAAGAGTGTTTCAGAATGGCTCAATCAAAAGTAAGGTTCAACTCTGTTAGTTGAATGCACAGAACAGAAAGAATTTTCACAGAATGCTACTGTGTAGTTTATATTTGAATATATTCCTTTTTCCACTATTACCCTCTTAGCGCTCCGAATGTCCACTTGCATTTTCTACAGAAAGAGTGTTCAGAACTGCGCAATCAAAAGTATGGTTTAACTCTGTTAGCTTAATGAACCTATCAGAAATAAGTTTCACACAATGCTTCTGTGTAGTTTTTATTTGAAGATATTATTTTTCCCAACAGAGGCCTCTTAGCGCTCAGAATGTCCAATTGCAGTTTCTACAGAAAGAGTGATTCAGAAAGGCTCAATCAAAAGTAAGGTTCAACTCTGTTAGTTGAATGCACAGAACAGAAAGAAGTTTCATACAATGCTTCTGTGTAGTTTATATTTGAACATATTCTTTATTCCACTATTACCCACTTAGCGTTACGAATGTCCAGTTGCATTTTCTACAGACAGAGTGTTTCAAAACTGCTCAATCAAAAGTATGGTTTAACTCTGTTAGCTGAATGCTCAGATCAGAAAGAAGTTTCACAGAATGCTTCTGTGTAGTTTATATTTGAATATATTCCTTTTTCCACTACTACGCTCTTAGCGCTCCAAATGTCTAGTTGCATTTTCAACAGAAAGAGTGTTCAGATCTGCTCAATCAAAAGTATGTTTTAACTCTGTTAGCTGAATGCACAGATCAGAAAGAATTTTCACCGAATGATTCTGTGTAGTTTATATTTGAAGACATTCCTTTATCCACTATTACCCTCTTAGCGCTCCGAATCTCCACTTGCATTTTCTACAGAAAGAGTGTTTCAGAACGGCTCAATCAAAACTAAGGTTCAACTCTTTTAGTTGAACAAACAGAACAGGAAGAAGTTTCACACAATTCTTCTGTGTAGTTTTTATTTGTAGACATTCTTTTTCCCAATATAGGCCTCTTAGCGCTCAGAATGTCCAATTGCAGTTTCTACAGAAAGAGTGTTTCAGAAGGGCTCAATCAAAATTAAGGTTCAACTCTGTTAGTTGAATGCACAGAACAGAAAGAAGTTTCATACAATGCTTCTGTGTAGTTTATATTTGAACATATTCTTTTTTCCACTATTACCCACTTAGCGCTACGAATGTCCAGTTGCATTTTCTACAGACAGAGTGTTTCAAAACTGCTCAATCAAAAGTATGGTTTAACTCTGTTAGCTGTATGCTCAGATCAGAAACAAGTTTCACAGAATGCTTCTGTGTAGTTTATATTGAATATATTCCTTTTTCCACTGCTACGCTCTTAGCGCTCCAAATGTCCAGTTGCATTTTCAACAGAAAGAGTGTTCAGATCTGCTCAATCAAAAGTATGGTTTAACTCTGTTAGCTGAATGCACAGATCAGAAAGAAGTTTCACCGAATGATTCTGTGTAGTTTATATTTGAAGACATTCCTTTTTCCACTATTACCCTCTTAGCGCTCCGAATCTCCACTTGCATTTTCTACAAAAAGAGTGTTTCATAACTGCTCAATCAAAAATATGTTTTATCTCTGTTAACTGAATTTACAGATCAGAAATAAGTTTCACAGAATGCATCTGTGTAGTTTTTATTTGAAGATATTTTTTCCCAATGTAGGCCTCTTAGCGCTTAGCATGTCCAATTGCAGTTTGTACAGAAAGAGTGTTTGAGAACGGCTCAATCAAAAGTAAGGTTCAACTCTGTTAGTTGAATGCACAGAACAGAAAGAATTTTCACAGAATGCTACTGTGTAGTTTATATTTGAATATATTCCTTTTTCCACTATTTCCCTCTTAGCGCTCAGAATGTCCACTTGCATTTTCTACAGAAAGAGTTTTCAGAACTGAGCAGTCAAAAGTATGGTTTAACTCTGTTAGCTTAATGAACATATCAGAAATAAGTTTCACACAATGCTTCTGTGTAGTTTTTATTTGAAGATTTTATTTTTCCCAATAGAGGCCTCTTAGCGCTCAGAATGTCCAATTGCAGTTTCTACAGAAAGAGTGTTTCAGAAAGGCTCAATCAAAAGTAAGGTTCAACTCTGTTAGTTGAATGCACAGAACAGAAAGAAGTTTCATACAATGCTTCTGTGTAGTTTATATTTGAACATATTCTTTTTTCCACTATTACCCACTTAGCGCTACGAATGTCCAGTTGCATTTTCTACAGACAGAGTGTTTCAAAACTGCTCAATCAAAAGTATGGTTTAACTCTGTTAGCTGAATGCTCAGATCAGAAAGAAGTTTCACAGAATGCTTCTGTGTAGTTTATATTTGAATATATTCCTTTTTCCACTACTACTCTCTTAGCGCTCCAAATGTCCAGTTGCATTTTCTACAGAAAGAGTGTTCAGATCTGCTCAATCAAAAGTATGGTTTAACTCTGTTAGCTGAATGCACAGATCAGAAAGAAGTTTCACCGAATGATTCCGTGTAGTTTATATTTGAAGACATTTCTTTTTCCACTATTACCCTCTTAGCGCTCCGAATCTCCACTTGCATTTTCTACAAAAAGAGTGTTTCATAACTGCTCAATCAAAAATATGTTTTATCTCTGTTAACTGAATTTACAGATCAGAAATAAGTTTCACAGAATGCATCTGTGTAGTTTTTATTTGAAGATATTCTTTTTCCCAATGTAGGCCTCTTAGCCCTTAGCATGTCCAATTGCAGTTTCTACAGAAAGAGTGTTTCAGAACGGCTCAATCAAAAGTAAGGTTCAACTGTGTTAGTTGAATGCACAGAACAGAAAGTATTTTCACAGAATGCTACTGTGTACTTTATATTTGAATATATTCCTTTTTCCACTATTACACTCTTAGCGCTCCGAATGTCCACTTGCATTTTCTACAGAAAGACTGTTCAGAACTGCGCAATCAAAAGTATGGTTTAACTCTGTTAGCTTAATGAACATATCAGAAATAAGTTTCACACAATGCTTCTGTGTAGTTTTTATTTGAAGATATTATTTTTCCCAATAGAGGCCTCTTAGCGCTCAGAATGTCCAATTGCAGTTTCTACAGAAAGAGTGTTTCAGAAAGGCTCAATCAAAGGTAAGGTTCAACTCTGTTAGTTGAATTCACAGAACAGAAAGAAGTTTCATACAATGCTTCTGTGTAGTTTATATTTGAACATATTCTTTTTTCCACTATTACCCACTTAGCGCTACGAATGTCCAGTTGCATTTTCTACAGACAGAGTGTTTCAAAACAGCTCAATCAAAAGTATGGTTTAACTCTGTTAGCTGAATGCTCAGATCAGAAAGAAGTTTCACAGAATGCTTCTGTGTATTTATATTTGAATATATTCCTTTTTCCACTACTACTCTCTTAGCGCTCCAAATGTCCAGTTGCATTTTCTACAGAAAGAGTGTTCAGATCTGCTCAATCAAAAGTATGGTTTAACTCTGTTAGCTGAATGCACAGATCAGAAAGAAGTTTCACAGAATGATTCTGTGTAGTTTATATTTGGAGACATTCCTTTTTCCACTATTACCCTCTTAGCGCTCCGAATCTCCACTTGCATTTTCTACAGAAAGAGTGTTTCGGAACGGCTCAATCAAAACTAAGGTTCAACTCTTTTAGTTGAACAAACAGAACAGAAAGAAGTTTCACACAATTCTTCTGTGTAGTTTTTATTTGTAGACATTCTTTTTCCCAATATAGGCCTCTTAGCGCTCAGAATGTCCAATTGCAGTTTCTACAGAAAGAGTGTTTCAGAACGGCTCAATCAAAAGTAAGGTTCAACTCTGTTAGTTGAATGCACAGAACAGAAAGAAGTTTCATACAATGCTTCTGTGTAGTTTATATTTGAACATATTCTTTTTTCCACTATTACCCACTTAGTGCTACGAATGTCCAGTTGCATTTTCTACAGACAGAGTGTTTCAAAACTGCTCAATCAAAAGTATGGTTTAACTCTGTTAGCTGAATGCTCAGATCAGAAAGAAGTTTCACAGAATGCTTCTGTGTAGTTTATATATGAATATATTCCTTTTTCCACTACTACGCTCTTAGCGCTCCAAATGTCCAGTTGCATTTTCTACAGAAAGTGTGTTCAGATCTGCTCAATCAAAAGTATGGTTTAACTCTGTTAGCTGAATGCACAGATCAGAAAGAAGTTTCACCGAATGATTCCGTGTAGTTTATATTTGAAGACATTCCTTTTTCCACTATTACCCTCTTAGCGCTCCGAATCTCCACTTGCATTTTCTACAAAAAGAGTGTTTCATAACTGCTCAATCAAAAATATGTTTTATCTCTGTTAACTGAATTTACAGATCAGAAATAAGTTTCACAGAATGCATCTGTGTAGTTTTTATTTGAAGATATTCTTTTCCCAATGTAGGCCTCTTAGCGCTTAGCATGCCCAATTGCAGTTTCTACAGAAAGAGTGTTTCAGAACGGCTCAATCAAAAGTAAGGTTCAACTCTGTTAGTTGAATGCACAGAACAGAAAGAATTTTCACAGAATGCTACTGTGTAGTTTATATTTGAATATATTCCTTTTTCCACTGTTATCCTCTTAGCGCTCCGAATGTCCACTTGCATTTTCTACACAAAGAGTGTTCAGAACTGCGCAATCAAAAGTATGGTTTAACTCTGTTAGCTTAATGAACATATCAGAAATAAGTTTCACTCAATGCTTCTGTGTAGTTTTTATTTGAAGATATTATTTTTCCCAATAGAGGCCTCTTAGCGCTCAGAATGTCCAATAGCAGTTTCTACAGAAAGAGTGTTTCAGAAAGGCTCAATCAAAAGTAAGGTTCAACTCTGTTAGTTGAATGCACAGAACAGAAAGTAGTTTCATACAATGCTTCTGTGTAGTTTATATTTGAACATATTCTTTTTTCCACTCTTACACACTTAGCGCTACGAATGTCCAGTTGCATTTTCTACAGACAGAGTGTTTCAAAACTGCTCAATCAAAAGTATGGTTTAACTCTGTTAGCTGAATGCTCAGATCAGAAAGAAGTTTCACAGAATGCTTCTGTGTAGTTTATATTTGAATATATTCCTTTTTCCACTACTACACTCTTAGCGCTCCAAATGTCCAGTTGCATTTTCAACAGAAAGAGTGTTCAGATCTGCTCAATCAAAAGTATGTTTTAACTCTGTTAGCTGAATGCACAGATCAGAAAGAAGTTTCACCGAATGATTCTGTGCAGTTTATATTTGAAGACATTCCTTTTTCCACTATTACCCTCTTAGCGCTCCGAATCTCCACTTGCATTTTCTACAAAAAGAGTGTTTCATAACTGCTCAATCAAAAATATGTTTTATCTCTGTTAACTGAATTTACAGATCAGAAATAAGTTTTACAGAATGCATCTGTGTAGTTTTAATTTGAATATATTCTTTTTCCCAATGTATGCCTCTTAGCGCTTAGCATGTCCAATTGCAGTTCCTACAGAAAGAGTGTTTCAGAACGGCTCAATCAAAAGTAAGGTTCAACTCTGTTAGTTGAATGCACAGAACAGAAAGAATTTTGACAGAATGCTACTGTGTAGTTTATATTTGAATATATTCCTTTTTCCACTATTACCCTCTTAGCGCTCCGAATGTCCACTTGCATTTTCTACAGAAAGAGTGTTCAGAACTGCGCAATCAAAAGTATGGTTTAACTCTGTTAGCTTAATGAACATATCAGAAATAAGTTTCACACAATGCTTCTGTGTAGTTTTTATTTGAAGATATTATTTTTCCCAACAGAGTCCTCTTAGCGCTCAGAATGTCCAATTGCAGTTTCTACAGAAAGAGTGTTTCAGAAAGGCTCAATCAAAAGTAAGGTTCAACTCTGTTAGTTGAATGCACAGAACAGAAAGTAGTTTCATACAATGCTTCTGTGTAGTTTATATTTGAACATATTCTTTATTCCACTATTACCCACTTAGCGCTACGAATGTCCAGTTGCATTTTCTACAGACAGAGTGTTTCAAAACTGCTCAATCAAAAGTATGGTTTAACTCTGTTAGCTGAATGCTCAGATCAGAAAGAAGTTTCACAGAATGCTTCTGTGTAGTTAATATTTGAATATATTCCTTTTTCCACTACTACTCTCTTAGCGCTCCAAATGTCCAGTTGCATTTTCTAGAGAAAGAGTGTTCAGATCTGCTCAATCAAAATATGGTTTAACTCTGTTAGCTGAATGCACAGATCAGAAAGAAGTTTCACAGAATGATTCTGTGTAGTTTATATTTGGAGACATTCCTTTTTCCACTATTACCCTCTTAGCGCTCCGAATCTCCACTTGCATTTTCTACAGAAAGAGTGTTTCAGAACGGGTCAAACAAAAGTAAGGTTCAACTCTTTTAGTTGAACAAACAGAACATAAATAAGTTTCACACAATTCTTCTGTGTAGTTTTTATTTGTAGACATTCTTTTTCCCAATATAGGCCTCTTAGCGCTCAGAATGTCCAATTGCAGTTTCTACAGAAAGAGTGTTTCAGAAAGGCTCAATCAAAAGTAAGGTTCAACTCTGTTAGTTGAATGCACAGAACAGAAAGAAGTTTCATACAATGCTTCTGTGTAGTTTATATTTGAACATATTCTTTATTCCACTATTACCCACTTAGCGCTACGAATGTCCAGTTGCGTTTTCTACAGACAGAGTGTTTCAAAACTGCTCAATCAAAAGTATGGTTTAACTCTGTTAGCTGAATGCTCAGATCAGAAAGAAGTTTCACAGAATGCTTCTGTGTAGTTTATATTTGAATATATTCCTTTTTCCACTACTACTCTCTTAGCGCTCCAAATGTCCAGTTGCATTTTCTACAGAAAGAGTGTTCAGATCTGCTCAATCAAAAGTATGGTTTAACTCTGTTAGCTGAATGCACAGATCAGAAAGAAGTTTCACAGAATGATTCTGTGTAGTTTATATTTGGAGACATTCCTTTTTCCACTATTACCCTCTTAGCGCTCCGAATCTCCACTTGCATTTTCTACAGAAAGAGTGTTTCAGAACGGCTCAATCAAAACTAAGGTTCAACTCTTTTAGTTGAACAAACAGAACAGAAAGAAGTTTCACACAATGCTTCTGTGTAGTTTTTATTTGAAGATATTATTTTTCCCATTACAGGCCTCTTAGCGCTCAGAATGTCCAATTGCAGTTTCTACAGAAAGAGTGTTTCAGAAAGGCTCAATCAAAAGTAAGGTTCAACTCTGTTAGTTGAATGCACAGAACAGAAAGAAGTTTCATACAATGCTTCTGTGTAGTTTATATTTCAACAAACTCTTTTTTCCACTATTACCCACTTAGCGCTACGAGTGTCCAGTTGCATTTTCTACAGACAGACTGTTTCAATACTGCTCAATCAAAAGTATGGTTTAAATCTGTTGGCTGAATGCTCAGATCAGAAAGAAGTTTCACAGAATGCTTCTGTGTAGTTTATATTTGAATATATTCCTTTTTCCACTACTACTCTCTTAGCGCTCCAAATGTCCAGTTGCATTTTCTACAGAAAGATTGTTCTGATCTGCTCAATCGAAAGTATGGTTTAACTCTGTTAGCTGAATGCACAGATCAGAAAGGAGTTTCACAGAATGATTCTGTGTAGTTTATATTTGGAGACATTCCTTTTTCCACTATTACCCTCTTAGCGCTCCGAATCTCCACTTGCATTTTCTACAGAAAGAGTGTTTAAGAACGGCTCAATCAAAACTAAGTTTCAAATCTTTTAGTTGAACAAACAGAACAGAAAGAAGTTTCACACAATTCTTCTGTGTAGTTTTTATTTGTAGACATTCTTTTTCCCAATATAGGCCTCTTAGCGCTCAGAATGTCCAATTGCAGTTTCTACAGAAAGAGTGTTTCAGAACGGCTCAATCAAAAGTAAGGTTCAACTCTGTTTGTTGAATGCACAGAACAGAAAGAATTTTCACAGAATGCTACTGTGTAGTTTATATTTGAATATATTCCTTTTTCCACTATTAGCAACTTAGCGCTCCGAATGTACACTTGCATTTTCTACAGAACGAGTGTTCAGAACTGCGCAATCAAAAGTATGGTTTACTCTGTTAGCTTAATGAACATATCAGAAATAAGTTTCACACAATGCTTCTGTGTAATTTTTATTTGAAGATATTATTTTTCCCAATAGAGGGCTCTTAGCGCTCAGAATGTCCAATTGCAGTTTCTAAAGAAAGAGTGTTTCAGAAAGGCTCAATCAAAAGTAAGGTTCAACTCTGTTAGTTGAATGCACAGAACAGAAAGAAGTTTCATACGATGCTTCTGTGTAGTTTATATTTGAACATACTCTTTTTTCCACTATTACCCACTTAGCGCTACGAATGTCCAGTTGTATTTTCTACAGACAGAGTGTTTCAAAACTGCTCAATCAAAAGTATGGTTTAACTCTGTTAGCTGAATGCTCAGATCAGAAAGAAGTTTCACAGAATGCTTCTGTGTAGTTTATATTTGAATATATTCCTTTTTCCACTACTACTCTCTTAGCGCTCCAAATGTCCAGTTGCATTTTCTACAGAAAGAGTGTTCAGATCTGCTCAATCAAAAGTATGGTTTAACTCTGTTAGCTGAATGCACAGATCAGAAAGAAGTTTCACAGAATATTCTGTGTATTTCATATTTGGAGACATTCCTTTTTCCAATATTACCCCCTTAGCGCTCCGAATCTCCACTTGCATTTTCTACAGAAAGAGTGTTTCAGAACGGCTCAATCAAAACTAAGGTTCATCTCTTTTACTTGAACAAACAGAACAGAAAGAAGTTTCACACAATTCTTCTGTGTAGTTTTTATTTGTAGACATTCTTTTTCCCAATATAGGCCTCTTAGCTCTCAGAATGTCCAATTGCAGTTTTTACAGAAAGAGTGTTTCAGAACGGCTCAATCAAAAGTAAGGTTCAACTCTGTTAGTTGAATGCACAGAACAGAAAGAAGTTTCATACAATGATTCTGTGTAGTTTATATTTGAACATATTCTTTTTTCCACTATTACCCACTTAGCGCTACGAATGTCCAGTTGCATTTTCTACAGACAGAGTGTTTCAAAACTGCTCAATCAAAAGTATGGTTTAACTCTGTTAGCTGAATGCTCAGATCAGAAAGAAGTTTCACAGAATGCTTCTGTGTAGTTTATATTTGAATATATTCCTTTTTCCACTACTACGCTCTTAGCGCTCCAAATGTCCAGTTGCATTTTCAACAGAAAGAATGTTCAGATCTGCTCAATCAAAAGTATGGTTTAACTCTGTTAGCTGAATGCACAGATCAGAAAGAAGTTTCACCGAATGATTCTGTGTAGTTTATAGTTGAAGATATTCCTTTTTCCACTATTACCCCCTTAGCGCTCAGAATCTCCACTTGCATTTTCTACAAAAAGAGTGTTTCATAACTGCTCAATCAAAAATATGTTTTATCTCTGTTAACCGAATTTACAGATCAGAAATAAGTTTCACAGAATGCATCTGTGTAGTTTTTATTTGACGATATTCTTTTTCCCAATGTAGGCCTCTTAGCGCTTAGCATGTCCAATTGCAGTTTCTACAGAAAGAGTGTTTCAGAACGGCTCAATCAAAAGTAAGGTTCAACTCTGTTAGTTGAATGCACAGAACAGAAAGAATTTTCACAGAATGCTACTGTGTAGTTTATATTTGAATATATTCCTTTTTCCACTATTACCCTCTTAGCGCTCCGATTGTCCACTTGCATTTTCTACAGAAAGAGTGTTCAGAACTGCGCAATCAAAAGTATGGTTTAACTCTGTTAGCTTAATGAACATATCAGAAATAAGTTTCACACAATGCTTCTGTGTAGTTTTTATTTGAAGATATTATTTTTCCCAATAGAGGCCTCTTAGCGCTCAGAATGTCCAATTGCAGTTTATACAGAAAGAGTGTTTCAGAAAGGCTCAATCAAAAGTAAGGTTCAACTCTGTTAGTTGAATGCACAGAACAGAAAGAAGTTTCATACAATGCTTCTGTGTAGTTTATATTTGAACATATTCTTTTTTCCACTATTACCCACTTAGCGCTACGAATGTCCAGTTGCATTTTCTACAGACAGAGTGTTTCAAAACTGCTCAATCAAAAGTATGGTTTAACTCTGTTAGCTGAATGCTCAGATCAGAAAGAAGTTTCACAGAATGCTTCTGTGTAGTTTATATTTGAATATATTCCTTTTTCCACTACTACTCTCTTAGCGCTCCAAATGTCCAGTTGCATTTTCTACAGAAAGAGTGTTCAGATCTGCTCAATCAAAAGTATGGTTTAACTCTGTTAGCTGAATGCACAGATCAGAAAAAAGTTTCACAGAATGATTCTGTGTAGTTTATAATTGCAGACATTCCTTTTTCCACTATTACCCACTTAGCGCTCCGAATCTCCACTTGCATTTTCTACAGAAAGACTGTTACAGAACGGCTCAATCAAAACTAAGGTTCAACTCTTTTAGTTGAACAAACAGAACAGAAAGAAGTTTCACACAATTCTTCTGTGTAGTTTTTATTTGTAGACATTCTTTTTCCCAATAGAGGCCTCTTAGCGCTCAGAATGTCCAATTGCAGTTTCTACAGAAAGTGTGTTTCAGAACGGCTCAATCAAAAGTAAGGATCAACTCTGTTAGTTGAATGCACAGAACAGAAAGAAGTTTCATACAATGCTTCTGTGTAGTTTATATTTGAACATATTCTTTTTTCCACTATTACCCACTTAGCGCTACGAATGTCCAGTTGCATTTTCTACAGACAGAGTGTTTCAAAACTGCTCAATCAAAAGTATGGTTTAACTCTGTTAGCTGAATTCTCAGATCAGAAAGAAGTTTCACAGAATGCTTCTGTGTAGTTTATATTTGAATATATTCCTTTTTCCACTACTACGCTCTTAGCGCTCCAAATGTCCAGTTGCATTTTCAACAGAAAGAGTGTTCAGATCTGCTCAATCAAAAGTATGCTTTAACTCTGTTAGCTGAATGCACAGATCAGAAAGAAGTTTCACCGAATGATTCTGTGTAGTTTATATTTGAAGACATTCATTTTTCCAATATTACCCTCTTAGCGCTCCGAATCTCCACTTGCATTTTCTACAAAAAAAGTGTTTCATAACTGCTCAATCAAAAATATGTTTTATCTCTGTTAACTGAATTTACAGATCAGAAATAAGTTTCACAGAATGCATCTGTGTAGTTTTTATTTGAAGATATTCTTTTTCCCAATGTAGGCCTCTTAGCGCTTAGCATGTCCAATTGCAGTTTCTACAGAAAGAGTGTTTCAGAACGGCTCAATCAAAAGTAAGGTTCAACTCTGTTAGTTGAATGCACAGAACAGAAAGAATTTTCACAGAATGCTACTGTGTAGTTTATATTTGAATATATTCCTTTTTCCACTATTACCCTCTTAGCGCTCCGAATGTCCACTTGCATTTTCTACAGAAAGAGTGTTCAGAACTGCGCAATCAAAAGTATGGTTTAACTCTGTTAGCTTAATGAACATATCAGAAATAAGTTTCACACAATGCTTCTGTGTAGTTTTTATTTGAAGATATTATTTTTCCCAATATAGGCCTCTTCGCGCTCAGAATGTCCAATTGCAGTTTCTACAGAAAGAGTGTTTCAGAAAGGCTCAATCAAAAGTAAGGTTCAACTCTGTTAGTTGAATGCACAGAACAGAAAGAAGTTTCATACAATGCTTCTGTGTAGTTTATATTTGAACATATTATTTTTTCCACTATTACCCACTTAGCACTACGAATGTCCAGTTGCATTTTCTACAGACAGTGTGTTTCAAAACTGCTCAATCAAAAGTATGGTTTAACTCTGTTAGCTGAATGCTCAGATCAGAAAGAAGTTTCACAGAATGCTTCTGTGTAGTTTATATTTGAATATATTCCTTTTTCCACTACTACTCTCTTAGCGCTCCAAATGTCCAGTTGCATTTTCTACGGAAAGAGTGTTCAGATCTGCTCAATCAAAAGTATGGTTTAACTCTGTTAGCTGAATGCACAGATCAGAAAGAAGTTTCACAGAATGATTCTGTGTAGTTTAATTTGGAGACATTCCTTTTTTCCACTAATACCCTCTTAGCACTCCGAATCTCCACTTGCATTTTCTACAGAAAGAGTGTTTCAGAACGGCTCAATCAAAACTAAGCTTCAACTCTTTTAGTTGAACAAACAGAACAGAAAGAAGTTTCACACAATTCTTCTGTGTAGTTTTTGTTTGTAGACATTCTTTTTCCCAATATAGGCCTCTTAGCGCTCAGAATGTCCAATTGCAGTTTCTACAGAAAGAGTGTTTCAGAACGGCTCAATCAAAAGTAAGGTTCAACTCTGTTAGTTGAATGCACAGAACAGAAAGAAGTTTCATACAATGCTTCTGTGTAGTTTATATTTGAACATATTCTTTTTTCCACTATTACCCACTTAGCGCTACGAATCTCCAGTTGCATTTTCTACAGACAGAGTGTTTCAAAACTGCTCAATCAAAAGTATGGTTTAACTCTGTTAGCTGAATGCTCAGATCAGAAAGAAGTTTCATAGAAGGCTTCTGTGTAGTTTATATTTGAATATATTCCTTTTTCCACTACTACGCTCTTAGCGCTCCAAATGTCCAGTTGCATTTTCTACAGAAAGAGTGTTCAGATCTGCTCAATCAAAAGTATGGTTTAACTCTGTTAGCTGAATGCACAGATCAGAAAGAAGTTTCACCGAATGATTCTGTGTAGTTTATATTTGAAGACATTACTTTTTCAACTATTACCCTCTTAGCGCTCCGAATCTCCACTTGCATTTTCTACAAAAAGAGTGTTTCATAACTTCTCAATCAAAAATATGTTGTATCTCTGTTAACTGAATTTACAGATCAGAAATAAGTTTCACAGAATGCATCTGTGTAGTTTTTATTTGAAGATATTCTTTTTCCCAATGTAGGCCTCTTAGCGCTTAGCATGTCCAATTGCAGTTTCTACAGAAAGAGTGTTTCAGAACGGCTCAATCAAAAGTAAGGTTCAACTCTGTTAGTTGAATGCACAGAACAGAAAGAATTTTCACAGAATGCTACTGTGTAGTTTATATTTGAATATATTCCTTTTTCCACTATTACCCTCTTAGCGCTCCGAATGTCCACTTGCATTTTCCACAGAAAGAGTGTTCAGAACTGAGCAATCAAAAGTATGGTTTAACTCTGTTAGCTTAATGAACATATCAGAAATAAGTTTCACACAATGCTTCTGTGTAGTTTTTATTTGAAGATATTATATTTCCCAATAGAGGCCTCTTAGCGCTCAGAATGTCCAATTGCAGTTCCTACAGAAAGAGTGTTTCAGAAAGGCTCAATCAAAAGTAAGGTTCAACTCTGTTAGTTGAATGCACAGAACAGAAAGTAATTTCATACAATGCTTCTGTGTAGTTTATATTTGAACATACTCTTTTTTCCACTATTACGCACTTAGCGCTACGAATGTCCAGTTGCATTTTCTACAGACAGAGTGTTTCAAAACTGCTCAATCAAAAGTATGGTTTAACTCTGTTAGCTGAATGCTCAGATCAGAAAGAAGTTTCACAGAATGCTTCTGTGTAGTTTATATTTGAATATATTCCTTTTTCCACTACTACGCTCTTAGCGCTCCAAATGTCCAGTTGCATTTTCTACAGAAAGAGTGTTCAGATCTGCTCAATCAAAAGTATGGTTTAACTCTGTTAGCTGAATGCACAGATCAGAAAGAAGTTTCACCGAATGATTCTGTGTAGTTTATATTTGAAGACATTCCTTTTTCCACTGTTACCCTCTTAGCGCTCCGAATCTCCACTTGCATTTTCTACAAAAAGAGTGTTTCATAACTGCTCAATCAAAAATATGTTTTATCTCCGTTAACTGAATTTACAGATCAGTAATAAGCTTCACAGAATGCATCTGTGTAGTTTTTATTTGAAGATATTCTTTTTCCTAATGTAGGCCTCTTAGCGCTTAGCATGTCCAATTGCAGTTTCTACAGAAAGAGTGTTTCAGAACGGCTCAATCAAAAGTAAGGTTCAACTCTGTTAGTTGAATGCACAGAACAGAAACAATTTTCACAGAATGCTACTGTGTAGTTTATATTTGAATATATTCCTTTTTCCACTATTACCCTCTTAGCGCTCCGAATGTCCACTTGCATTTTCTACAGAAAGAGTGTTCAGAACTGCGCAAACAAAAGTATGGTTTAACTCTGTTAGCTTAATGAACATATCAGAAATAAGTTTCACACAATGCTTCTGTGTAGTTTTTATTTGAAGATATTATTTTTCCCAATAGAGGCCTCTTAGCGCTCAGAATGTCCAATTGCAGTTTCTACAGAAAGAGTGTTTCAGAAAGGCTCAATCAAAGTAAGGTTCAACTCTGTTAGTTGAATGCACAGAACAGAAAGAAGTTTCATACAATGCTTCTGTGTAGTTTATATTTGAACATATTCTTTTTTCCACTATTACCCACTTAGCGCTACGAATGTCCAGTTGCATTTTCTACAGACAGAGTGTTTCAAAACTGCTCAATCAAAAGTATGGTTTAACTCTGTTAGCTGAATGCTCAGATCAGAAAAAAGTTTCACAGAATGCTTCTGTGTAGTTTATATTTGAATATATTCCTTTTTCCACTACTACTCTCTTAGTGCTCCAAATGTCCAGTTGCATTTTCTACAGAAAGAGTGTTCAGATCTGCTCAATCAAAAGTATGTTTAAACTCTGTTAGCTGAATGCACAGATCGAAAGAAGTTTCACAGAATGATTCTGTGTAGTTTATATTTGGAGACAATCCTTTTTCCACTATTACCCTCTTAGCGCTCCGAATCTCCACTTGCATTTTCTACAGAAAGAGTGTTTCAGAACGGCTCAATCAAAACTAAGGTTCAACTCTTTTAGTTGAACAAACAGAACAGAAAGATGTTTCACACAATTCTTCTGTGTAGTTTTTACTTGTAGACATTCTTTTTCCCAATATAGGCCTCTTAGCGCTCAGAATGTCCAATTGCAGTTTCTACAGAAAGAGTGTTTCAGAACGGCTCAATCAAAAGTAAGGTTCAACTCTGTTAGTTGAATGCACAGAACAGAAAGAAGTTTCATACAATGCTTCTGTGTAGTTTATATTTGAATATATTCTTTTTTCCACTATTACCCACTTAGCGCTACGAATGTCCAGTTGCATTTTCTGCAGACAGAGTGTTTCAAAACTGCTCAATCAAAAGTATGGTTTAACTCTGTTAGCTGAATGCTCAGATCAGAAAGAATTTTCACAGAATCCTTCTGTGTGGTTTATATTTGAATATATTCCTTTTTCCACTACTACGCTCTTAGCGCTCTAAATGTCCAGTTGCATTTTCTACAGAAAGAGTGTTCAGATCTGCTCAATCAAAAGTATGGTTTAAATCTGTTAGCTGAATGCACAGATCAGAAAGAAGTTTCACAGAATGATTCTGTGTAGTTTATATTTGGAGACATTCCTTTTTCCACTATTACCCTATTAGCGCTCCGAATCTCCACTTGCATTTTCTACAGAAAGAGTTTTTCAGAACGGCTCAATCAAAACTAAGGTTCAACTCTTTTAGTTGAACAAACAGAACAGAAAGAAGTTTCACACAATTCTTCAGTGTAGTTTTTATTTGTAGACATTCTTTTTCCCAATAGAGGCCTCTTAGCGCTCAGAATGTCCAATTGCAGTTTCTACAGAAAGTGTGTTTCAGAACGGCTCAATCAAAAGTAAGGATCAACTCTGTTAGTTGAATGCACAGAACAGAAAGAAGTTTCATACAATGCTTCTGTGTAGTTTATATTTGAACATATTCTTTTTTCCACTATTACCCACTTAGCGCTACGAATGTCCAGTTGCATTTTCTACAGACAGAGTGTTTCAAAACTGCTCAATCAAAAGTATGGTTTAACTCTGTTAGCTGAATTCTCAGATCAGAAAGAAGTTTCACAGAATGCTTCTGTGTAGTTTATATTTGAATATATTCCTTTTTCCACTACTACGCTCTTAGCGCTCCAAATGTCCAGTTGCATTTTCAACAGAAAGAGTGTTCAGATCTGCTCAATCAAAAGTATGCTTTAACTCTGTTAGCTGAATGCACAGATCAGAAAGAAGTTTCACCGAATGATTCTGTGTAGTTTATATTTGAAGACATTCATTTTTCCAATATTACCCTCTTAGCGCTCCGAATCTCCACTTGCATTTTCTACAAAAAAAGTGTTTCATAACTGCTCAATCAAAAATATGTTTTATCTCTGTTAACTGAATTTACAGATCAGAAATAAGTTTCACAGAATGCATCTGTGTAGTTTTTATTTGAAGATATTCTTTTTCCCAATGTAGGCCTCTTAGCGCTTAGCATGTCCAATTGCAGTTTCTACAGAAAGAGTGTTTCAGAACGGCTCAATCAAAAGTAAGGTTCAACTCTGTTAGTTGAATGCACAGAACAGAAAGAATTTTCACAGAATGCTACTGTGTAGTTTATATTTGAATATATTCCTTTTTCCACTATTACCCTCTTAGCGCTCCGAATGTCCACTTGCATTTTCTACAGAAAGAGTGTTCAGAACTGCGCAATCAAAAGTATGGTTTAACTCTGTTAGCTTAATGAACATATCAGAAATAAGTTTCACACAATGCTTCTGTGTAGTTTTTATTTGAAGATATTATTTTTCCCAATATAGGCCTCTTCGCGCTCAGAATGTCCAATTGCAGTTTCTACAGAAAGAGTGTTTCAGAAAGGCTCAATCAAAAGTAAGGTTCAACTCTGTTAGTTGAATGCACAGAACAGAAAGAAGTTTCATACAATGCTTCTGTGTAGTTTATATTTGAACATATTATTTTTTCCACTATTACCCACTTAGCACTACGAATGTCCAGTTGCATTTTCTACAGACAGTGTGTTTCAAAACTGCTCAATCAAAAGTATGGTTTAACTCTGTTAGCTGAATGCTCAGATCAGAAAGAAGTTTCACAGAATGCTTCTGTGTAGTTTATATTTGAATATATTCCTTTTTCCACTACTACTCTCTTAGCGCTCCAAATGTCCAGTTGCATTTTCTACGGAAAGAGTGTTCAGATCTGCTCAATCAAAAGTATGGTTTAACTCTGTTAGCTGAATGCACAGATCAGAAAGAAGTTTCACAGAATGATTCTGTGTAGTTTAATTTGGAGACATTCCTTTTTTCCACTATTACCCTCTTAGCACTCCGAATCTCCACTTGCATTTTCTACAGAAAGAGTGTTTCAGAACGGCTCAATCAAAACTAAGCTTCAACTCTTTTAGTTGAACAAACAGAACAGAAAGAAGTTTCACACAATTCTTCTGTGTAGTTTTTGTTTGTAGACATTCTTTTTCCCAATATAGGCCTCTTAGCGCTCAGAATGTCCAATTGCAGTTTCTACAGAAAGAGTGTTTCAGAACGGCTCAATCAAAAGTAAGGTTCAACTCTGTTAGTTGAATGCACAGAACAGAAAGAAGTTTCATACAATGCTTCTGTGTAGTTTATATTTGAACATATTCTTTTTTCCACTATTACCCACTTAGCGCTACGAATCTCCAGTTGCATTTTCTACAGACAGAGTGTTTCAAAACTGCTCAATCAAAAGTATGGTTTAACTCTGTTAGCTGAATGCTCAGATCAGAAAGAAGTTTCACAGAAGGCTTCTGTGTAGTTTATATTTGAATATATTCCTTTTTCCACTACTACGCTCTTAGCGCTCCAAATGTCCAGTTGCATTTTCTACAGAAAGAGTGTTCAGATCTGCTCAATCAAAAGTATGGTTTAACTCTGTTAGCTGAATGCACAGATCAGAAAGAAGTTTCACCGAATGATTCTGTGTAGTTTATATTTGAAGACATTACTTTTTCAACTATTACCCTCTTAGCGCTCCGAATCTCCACTTGCATTTTCTACAAAAAGAGTGTTTCATAACTTCTCAATCAAAAATATGTTGTATCTCTGTTAACTGAATTTACAGATCAGAAATAAGTTTCACAGAATGCATCTGTGTAGTTTTTATTTGAAGATATTCTTTTTCCCAATGTAGGCCTCTTAGCGCTTAGCATGTCCAATTGCAGTTTCTACAGAAAGAGTGTTTCAGAACGGCTCAATCAAAAGTAAGGTTCAACTCTGTTAGTTGAATGCACAGAACAGAAAGAATTTTCACAGAATGCTACTGTGTAGTTTATATTTGAATATATTCCTTTTTCCACTATTACCCTCTTAGCGCTCCGAAGGTCCACTTGCATTTTCCACAGAAAGAGTGTTCAGAACTGAGCAATCAAAAGTATGGTTTAACTCTGTTAGCTTAATGAACATATCAGAAATAAGTTTCACACAATGCTTCTGTGTAGTTTTTATTTGAAGATATTATATTTCCCAATAGAGGCCTCTTAGCGCTCAGAATGTCCAATTGCAGTTCCTACAGAAAGAGTGTTTCAGAAAGGCTCAATCAAAAGTAAGGTTCAACTCTGTTAGTTGAATGCACAGAACAGAAAGAAATTTCATACAATGCTTCTGTGTAGTTTATATTTGAACATACTCTTTTTTCCACTATTACGCACTTAGCGCTACGAATGTCCAGTTGCATTTTCTACAGACAGAGTGTTTCAAAACTGCTCAATCAAAAGTATGGTTTAACTCTGTTAGCTGAATGCTCAGATCAGAAAGAAGTTTCACAGAATGCTTCTGTGTAGTTTATATTTGAATATATTCCTTTTTCCACTACTACGCTCTTAGCGCTCCAAATGTCCAGTTGCATTTTCTACAGAAAGAGTGTTCAGATCTGCTCAATCAAAAGTATGGTTTAACTCTGTTAGCTGAATGCACAGATCAGAAAGAAGTTTCACCGAATGATTCTGTGTAGTTTATATATGAAGACATTCCTTTTTCCACTGTTACCCTCTTAGCGCTCCGAATCTCCACTTGCATTTTCTACAAAAAGAGTGTTTCATAACTGCTCAATCAAAAATATGTTTTATCTCCGTTAACTGAATTTACAGATCAGTAATAAGCTTCACAGAATGCATCTGTGTAGTTTTTATTTGAAGATATTCTTTTTCCTAATGTAGGCCTCTTAGCGCTTAGCATGTCCAATTGCAGTTTCTACAGAAAGAGTGTTTCAGAACGGCTCAATCAAAAGTAAGGTTCAACTCTGTTAGTTGAATGCACAGAACAGAAACAATTTTCACAGAATGCTACTGTGTAGTTTATATTTGAATATATTCCTTTTTCCACTATTACCCTCTTAGCGCTCCGAATGTCCACTTGCATTTTCTACAGAAAGAGTGTTCAGAACTGCGCAAACAAAAGTATGGTTTAACTCTGTTAGCTTAATGAACATATCAGAAATAAGTTTCACACAATGCTTCTGTGTAGTTTTTATTTGAAGATATTATTTTTCCCAATAGAGGCCTCTTAGCGCTCAGAATGTCCAATTGCAGTTTCTACAGAAAGAGTGTTTCAGAAAGGCTCAATCAAAGTAAGGTTCAACTCTGTTAGTTGAATGCACAGAACAGAAAGAAGTTTCATACAATGCTTCTGTGTAGTTTATATTTGAACATATTCTTTTTTCCACTATTACCCACTTAGCGCTACGAATGTCCAGTTGCATTTTCTACAGACAGAGTGTTTCAAAACTGCTCAATCAAAAGTATGGTTTAACTCTGTTAGCTGAATGCTCAGATCAGAAAAAAGTTTCACAGAATGCTTCTGTGTAGTTTATATTTGAATATATTCCTTTTTCCACTACTACTCTCTTAGTGCTCCAAATGTCCAGTTGCATTTTCTACAGAAAGAGTGTTCAGATCTGCTCAATCAAAAGTATGTTTAAACTCTGTTAGCTGAATGCACAGATCAGAAAGAAGTTTCACAGAATGATTCTGTGTAGTTTATATTTGGAGACATTCCTTTTTCCACTATTACCCTCTTAGCGCTCCGAATCTCCACTTGCATTTTCTACAGAAAGAGTGTTTCAGAACGGCTCAATCAAAACTAAGGTTCAACTCTTTTAGTTGAACAAACAGAACAGAAAGATGTTTCACACAATTCTTCTGTGTAGTTTTTACTTGTAGACATTCTTTTTCCCAATATAGGCCTCTTAGCGCTCAGAATGTCCAATTGCAGTTTCTACAGAAAGAGTGTTTCAGAACGGCTCAATCAAAAGTAAGGTTCAACTCTGTTAGTTGAATGCACAGAACAGAAAGAAGTTTCATACAATGCTTCTGTGTAGTTTATATTTGAATATATTCTTTTTTCCACTATTACCCACTTAGCGCTACGAATGTCCAGTTGCATTTTCTGCAGACAGAGTGTTTCAAAACTGCTCAATCAAAAGTATGGTTTAACTCTGTTAGCTGAATGCTCAGATCAGAAAGAAGTTTCACAGAATCCTTCTGTGTGGTTTATATTTGAATATATTCCTTTTTCCACTACTACGCTCTTAGCGCTCTAAATGTCCAGTTGCATTTTCTACAGAAAGAGTGTTCAGATCTGCTCAATCAAAAGTATGGTTTAAATCTGTTAGCTGAATGCACAGATCAGAAAGAAGTTTCACAGAATGATTCTGTGTAGTTTATATTTGGAGACATTCCTTTTTCCACTATTACCCTATTAGCGCTCCGAATCTCCACTTGCATTTTCTACAGAAAGAGTTTTTCAGAACGGCTCAATCAAAACTAAGGTTCAACTCTTTTAGTTGAACAAACAGAACAGAAAGAAGTTTCACACAATTCTTCAGTGTAGTTTTTATTTGTAGACATTATTTTTCCCAATATAGGCCTCTTAGCGCTCAGAATGTCCAATTGCAGTTTCTACAGAAAGAGTGTTTCAGAACGGCTCAATCAAAAGTAAGGTTCAACTCTGTTAGTTGAATGCACAGAACAGAAAGAATTTTCATACAATGCTTCTGTGTAGTTTATATTTGAACATATTCTTTTTTCCACTATTACCCACTTAGCGCTACGAATGTCCAGTTGCATTTTCTACAGACAGAGTGTTTCAAAACTGCTCAATCAAAAGTATGGTTTAACTCTGTTAGCTGAATGCTCAGATCAGAAAGAAGTTTCACAGAAGGCTTCTGTGTAGTTTATATTTGAATATATTCCTTTTTCCACTACTACGCTCTTAGCGCTCCAAATGTCCAGTTGCATTTTCTACAGAAAGAGTGTTCAGATCTGCTCAATCAAAAGTATGGTTTAACTCTGTTAGCTGAATGCACAGATCAGAAAGAAGTTTCACCGAATGATTCTGTGTAGTTTATATTTGAAGACATTCCTTTTTCAACTATTACCCTCTTAGCGCTCCGAATCTCCACTTGCATTTTCCACAAAAAGAGTGTTACATAACTGCTCAATCAAAAATATGTTTTATCTCCGTTAACTGAATTTACAGATCAGAAATAAGTTTCACAGAATGCATCTGTGTAGTTTTTATTTGAAGATATTCTTTTTCCCAATGTAGGCCTCTTAGCGCTTAGCATGTCCAATTGCAGTTTCTACAGAAAGAGTGTTTCAGAACGGCTCAATCAAAAGTAAGGTTCAACTCTGTTAGTTGAATGCACAGAACAGAAAGAATTTTCACAGAATGCTACTGTGTAGTTTATATTTGAATATATTCCTTTTTCCACTATTACCCTCTTAGCGCTCCGAATGTCCACTTGCATTTTCCACAGAAAGAGTGTTCAGAACTGAGCAATCAAAAGTATGGTTTAACTCTGTTAGCTTAATGAACATATCAGAAAAAAGTTTCACACAATGCTTCTGTGTAGTTTTTATTTGAAGAAATTATATTTCCCAATAGAGGCCTCTTAGCGCTCAGAATGTCCAATTGCAGTTCCTACACAAAGAGTGTTTCAGAAAGGCTCAATCAAAAGTAAGGTTCAACTCTGTTAGTTGAATGCACAGAACAGAAAGAAATTTCATACAATGCTTCTGTGTAGTTTATATTTGAACATACTCTTTTTTCCACTATTACCCACTTAGCGCTACGAATGTCCAGTTGCATTTTCTACAGACAGAGTGTTTCAAAACTGCTCAATCAAAAGTATGGTTTAACTCTGTTAGCTGAATGCTCAGATCAGAAAGAAGTTTCACAGAATGCTTCTGTGTAGTTTATATTTGAATATATTCCTTTTTCCACTACTACGCTCTTAGCGCTCCAAATGTCCAGTTGCATTTTCTACAGAAAGAGTGTTCAGATCTGCTCAATCAAAAGTATGGTTTAACTCTGTTAGCTGAATGCACAGATCAGAAAGAAGTTTCACCGAATGATTCTGTGTAGTTTATATTTGAAGACATTCCTTTTTCCACTGTTACCCTCTTAGCGCTCCGAATCTCCACTTGCATTTTCTACAAAAAGAGTTTTTCATAACTGCTCAATCAAAAATATGTTTTATCTCCGTTAACTGAATTTACAGATCAGTAATAAGCTTCACAGAATGCATCTGTGTAGTTTTTATTTGAAGGTATTCTTTTTCCCAATGTAGGCCTCTTAGCGCTTAGCATGTCCAATTGCAGTTTCTACAGAAAGAGTGTTTCAGAACGGCTCAATCAAAAGTAAGGTTCAACTCTGTTAGTTGAATGCACAGAACAGAAACAATTTTCACAGAATGCTACTGTGTAGTTTATATTTGAATATATTCCTTTTTCCACTATTACCCTCTTAGCGCTCCGAATGTCCACTTGCATTTTCTACAGAAAGAGTGTTCAGAAGTGCGCAAACAAAAGTATGGTTTAACTCTGTTAGCTTAATGAACATATCAGAAATAAGTTTCACACAATGCTTCTGTGTAGTTTTTATTTGAAGATATTATTTTTCCCAATAGAGGCCTCTTCGCGCTCAGAATGTCCAATTGCAGTTTCTACAGAAAGAGTGTTTCAGAAAGGCTCAATCAAAAGTAAGGTTCAACTCTGTTAGTTGAATGCACAGAACAGAAAGAAGTTTCATACAATGCTTCTGTGTAGTTTATATTTGAACATATTCTTTTTTCCACTATTACCCACTTAGCGCTACGAATGTCCAGTTGCATTTTTTACAGACAGAGTGTTTCAAAACTGCTCAATCAAAAGTATGATTTTACTCTGTTAGCTGAATGCTCAGATCAGAAAAAAGTTTCACAGAATGCTTCTGTGTAGTTTATATTTGAATATATTCCTTTTTCCACTACTACTCTCTTAGCGCTCCAAATGTCCAGTTGCATTTTCTACAGAAAGAGTGTTCAGATCTGCTCAATCAAAAGTATGTTTAAACTCTGTTAGCTGAATGCACAGATCAGAAAGAAGTTTCACAGAATGATTCTGTGTAGTTTATATTTGGAGACATTCCTTTTTCCACTATTACCCTCTTAGCGCTCCGAATCTCCACTTGCATTTTCTACAGAAAGAGTGTTTCAGAACGGCTCAATCAAAACTAAGGTTCAACACTTTTAGTTGAACAAACAGAACAGAAAGAAGTTTCACACAATTCTTCTGTGTAGTTTTTACTTGTAGACATTCTTTTTCCCAATATAGGCCTCTTAGCGCTCAGAATGTCCAATTGCAGTTTCTAAAGAAAGAGTGTTTCAGAACGGCTCAATCAAAAGTAAGGTTCAACTCTGTTAGTTGAATGCACAGAACAGAAAGAAGTTTCATACAATGCTTCTGTGTAGTTTATATTTGAACATATTCTTTTTTCCACTATTACCCACTTAGCGCTACGAATGTCCAGTTGCATTTTCTACAGACAGAGTGTTTCAAAACTGCTCAATCAAAAGTATGGTTTAACTCTGTTAGCTGAATGCTCAGATCAGAAAGAAGTTTCACAGAATGCTTCTGTGTAGTTTATATTTGAATATATTCCTTTTTCCACTACTACGCTCTTAGCGCTCCAAATGTCCAGTTGCATTTTCTACAGAAAGAGTGTTCAGATCTGCTCAATCAAAAGTATGGTTTAACTCTGTTAGCTGAATGCACAGATCAGAAAGAAGTTTCACAGAATGATTCTGTGTAGTTTATATTTGGAGACATTCCTTTTTCCACTATTACCCTATTAGCGCTCCGAATCTCCACTTGCATTTTCTACAGAAAGAGTTTTTCAGAACGGCTCAATCAAAACTAAGGTTCAACTCTTTTAGTTGAACAAACAGAACAGAAAGAAGTTTCACACAATTCTTCTGTGTAGTTTTTATTTGTAGACATTATTTTTCCCAATATAGGCCTCTTAGCGCTCAGAATGTCCAATTGCAGTTTCTACAGAAAGAGTGTTTCAGAACGGCTCAATCAAAAGTAAGGTTCAACGCTGTTAGTTGAATGCACAGAACAGAAAGAAGTTTCATACAATGCTTCTGTGTAGTTTATATTTGAACATATTCTTTTTTCCACTATTACCCACTTAGCGCTACGAATGTCCAGTTGCATTTTCTACAGACAGAGTGTTTCAAAACTGCTCAATCAAAAGTATGGTTTAATTCTGTTAGCTGAATGCTCAGATCAGAAAGAAGTTTCACAGAAGGCTTCTGTGTAGTTTATATTTGAATATATTCCTTTTTCCACTACTACGCTCTTAGCGCTCCAAATGTCCAGTTGCATTTTCTACAGAAAGAGTGTTCAGATCTGCTCAATCAAAAGTATGGTTTAACTCTGTTAGCTGAATGCACAGATCAGAAAGAAGTTTCACCGAATGATTCTGTGTAGTTCATATTTGAAGACATTCCTTTTTCAACTATTACCCTCTTAGCGCTCCGAATCTCCACTTGCATTTTCTACAAAAAGAGTGTTTCATAACTGCTCAATTAAAAATATGTTTTATCTCTGTTAACTGAATTTACAGATCAGAAATAAGTTTCACAGAATGCATCTGTGTAGTTTTTATTTGAAGATATTCTTTTTCCCAATGTAGGCCTCTTAGCGCTTAGCATGTCCAATTGCAGTTTCTACAGAAAGAGTGTTTCAGAACGGCTCAATCAAAAGTAAGGTTCAACTCTGTTAGTTGAATGCACAGAACAGAAACAATTTTCACAGAATGCTACTGTGTAGTATATATTTGAATATATTCCTTTTTCCACTATTACCCTCTTAGCGCTCCGAATGTCCACTTGCATTTTCTACAGAAAGAGTGTTCAGAACTGCGCAAACAAAAGTATGGTTTAACTTTGTTAGCTTAATGAACATATCAGAAATAAGTTTCACACAATGCTTCTGTGTAGTTTTTATTTGAAGACATTATTTTTCAGAATAGAGGCCTCTTAGCGCTCAGAATGTCCAATTGCCGTTTCTACAGAAAGAGTGTTTCAGAAAGGCTCAATCAAAAGTAAGGTTCAACTCTGTTATTTGAATGCACAGAACAGAAAGAAGTTTCATACAATGCTTCTGTGTAGTTTATGTTTGAACATATTGTTTTTTCCACTATTACCCACTTAGCGCTACGAATGTCCAGTTGCATTATCTACAGACAGAGTGTTTCAAAACTGCTCAATCAAAAGTATGGTTTAACTCTGTTAGCTGAATGCTCAGATCAGAAAAAAGTTTCACAGAATGCTTCTTTGTAGTTTATATTTGAGTATATTCCTTTTTCCAATACTACTCTCTTAGCGCTCCAAATGTCCAGTTGCATTTTCTACAGAAAGAGTGTTCAGATCTGCTCAATCAAAAGTATGTTTAAACTCTGTTAGCTGAATGCACAGATCAGAAAGAAGTTTCACAGAATGATTCTGTGTAGTTTATATTTGGAGACATTCCTTTTTCCACTATTACCCTCTTAGCGCTCCGAATCTCCACTTGCATTTTCTACAGAAAGAGTGTTTCAGAACGGCTCAATCAAAACTAAGGTTCAACTCTTTTAGTTGAACAAACAGAACAGAAAGAAGTTTCACACAATTCTTCTGTGTAGTTTTTATTTGTAGACATTATTTTTCCCAATATAGGCCTCTTAGCGCTCAGAATGTCCAATTGCAGTTTCTACAGAAAGAGTGTTTCAGAACGGCTCAATCAAAAGTAAGGTTCAACTCTGTTAGTTGAATGCACAGAACAGAAAGAAGTTTCATACAATGCTTCTGTGTAGTTTATATTTGAACATATTCTTTTTTCCACTATTACCCACTTAGCGCTACGAATGTCCAGTTGCATTTTCTACAGACAGAGTGTTTCAAAACTGCTCAATCAAAAGTATGGTTTAATTCTGTTAGCTGAATGCTCAGATCAGAAAGAAGTTTCACAGAAGGATTCTGTGTAGTTTATATTTGAATATATTCCTTTTTCCACTACTACGCTCTTAGCGCTCTAAATGTCCAGTTGCATTTTCTACAGAAAGAGTGTTCAGATCTGCTCAATCAAAAGTATGGTTTAACTCTGTTAGCTGAATGCACAGATCAGAAAGAAGTTTCACAGAATGATTCTGTGTAGTTTATATTTGGAGACATTCCTTTTTCCACTATTACCCTATTAGCGCTCCGAATCTCCACTTGCATTTTCTACAGAAAGAGTTTTTCAGAACGGCTCAATCAAAACTAAGGTTCAACTCTTTTAGTTGAACAAACAGAACAGAAAGAAGTTTCACACAATTCTTCTGTGTAGTTTTTATTTGTAGACATTATTTTTCCCAATATAGGCCTCTTAGCGCTCAGAATGTCCAATTGCAGTTTCTACAGAAAGAGTGTTTCAGAACGGCTCAATCAAAAGTAAGGTTCAACTCTGTTAGTTGAATGCACAGAACAGAAAGAATTTTCACAGAATGCTACTGTGTAGTTTATATTTGAATATATTCCTTTTTCCACTATTACCCTCTTAGCGCTCCGAATGTCCACTTGCATTTTCCACAGAAAGAGTGTTCAGAACTGAGCAATCAAAAGTATGGTTTAACTCTGTTAGCTTAATGAACATATCAGAAATAAGTTTCACACAATGCTTCTGTGTAGTTTTTATTTGAAGATATTATATTTCCCAATAGAGGCCTCTTAGCGCTCAGAATGTCCAATTGCAGTTCCTACAGAAAGAGTGTTTCAGAAAGGCTCAATCAAATGTAAGGTTCAACTCTGTTAGTTGAATGCACAGAACAGAAAGAAATTTCATACAATGCTTCTGTGTAGTTTATATTTGAACATACTCTTTTTTCCACTATTACCCACTTAGCGCTACGAATGTCCAGTTGCATTTTCTACAGACAGAGTGTTTCAAAACTGCTCAATCAAAAGTATGGTTTAACTCTGTTAGCTGAATGCTCAGATCAGAAAGAAGTTTCACAGAATGCTTCTGTGTAGTTTATATTTGAATATATTCCTTTTTCCACTACTACGCTCTTAGCGCTCCAAATGTCCAGTTGCATTTTCTACAGAAAGAGTGTTCAGATCTGCTCAATCAAAAGTATGGTTTAACTCTGTTAGCTGAATGCACAGATCAGAAAGAAGTTTCACCGAATGATTCTGTGTAGTTTATATTTGAAGACATTCCTTTTTCCACTGTTACCCTCTTAGCGCTCCGAATCTCCACTTGCATTTTCTACAAAAAGAGTGTTTCATAACTGCTCAATCAAAAATATGTTTTATCTCCATTAACTGAATTTACAGATCAGTAATAAGCTTCACAGAATGCATCTGTGTAGTTTTTATTTGAAAATATTCTTTTTCCCAATGTAGGCCTCTTAGCGCTTAGCATGTCCAATTGCAGTTTCTACAGAAAGAGTGTTTCAGAACGGCTCAATCAAAAGTAAGGTTCAACTCTGTTAGTTGAATGCACAGAACAGAAACCATTTTCACAGAATGCTACTGTGTAGTTTATATTTGAATATATTCCTTTTTCCACTATTACCCTCTTAGCGCTCCGAATGTCCACTTGCATTTTCTACAGAAAGAGTGTTCAGAACTGCGCAAACAAAAGTATGGTTTAACTCTGTTAGCTTAATGAACATATCAGAAATAAGTTTCACACAATGCTTCTGTGTAGTTTTTATTTGAAGATATTATTTTTCCCAATAGAGGCCTCTTAGCGCTCAGAATGTCCAATTGCAGTTTCTACAGAAAGAGTGTTTCAGAAAGGCTCAATCAAAAGTAAGTTTCAACTCTGTTAGTTGAATGCACAGAACAGAAAGAAGTTTCATACAATGCTTCTGTGTAGTTTATATTTGAACATATTCTCTTTTCCACTATTACCCACTTAGCGCTACGAATGTCCAGTTGCATTTTCTACAGACAGAGTGTTTCAAAACTGCTCAATCAAAAGTATGGTTTAACTCTGTTAGCTGAATGCTCAGATCAGAAAAAAGTTTCACAGAATGCTTCTGTGTAGTTTATATTTGAATATATTCCTTTTTCCACTACTACTCTCTTAGCGCTCCAAATGTCCAGTTGCATTTTCTACAGAAAGAGTGTTCAGATCTGCTCATTCAAAAGTATGTTTAAACTCTGTTAGCTGAATGCACAGATCAGAAAGAAGTTTCACAGAATGATTCTGTGTAGTTTATATTTGGAGACATTCCTTTTTCCACTATTACCCTCTTAGCGCTCCGAATCTCCACTTGCATTTTCTACAGAAAGAGTGTTTCAGAACGGCTCAATCAAAACTAAGGTTCAACTCTTTTAGTTGAACAAACAGAACAGAAAGAAGTTTCACACAATTCTTCTGTGTAGTTTTTACTTGTAGACATTCTTTTTCCCAATATAGGCCTCTTAGCGCTCAGAATGTCCAATTGCAGTTTCTACAGAAAGAGTGTTTCAGAACGGCTGAATCAATAGTAAGGTTCAACTCTGTTAGTTGAATGCACAGAACAGAAAGAAGTTTCTTACAATGCTTCTGTGTAGTTTATATTTGAACATATTCTTTTTTCCACTATTACCCACTTAGCGCTATGAATATCCAGTTGCATTTTCTACAGACAGAGTGTTTCAAAACTGCTCAATCAAAAGTATGGTTTAACTCTGTTAGCTGAATGCTCAGATCAGAAAGAAGTTTCACAGAATGCTTCTGTGTAGTTTATATTTGAATATATTCCTTTTTCCACTACTACGCTCTTAGCGCTCCAAATGTCCAGTTGCATTTTCTACAGAAAGAGTGTTCAGATCTGCTCAATCAAAAGTATGGTTTAATTCTGTTAGCTGAATGCACAGATCAGAAAGAAGTTTCACAGAATGATTCTGTGTAGTTTATATTTGGAGACATTCCTTTTTCCACTATTAACCTATTAGCGCTCCGAATCTCCACTTGCATTTGCTACAGAAAGAGTTTTTCAGAACGGCTCAATCAAAACTAAGGTTCAACTCTTTTAGTTGAACAAACAGAACAGAAAGAAGTTTCACACAATTCTTCTGTGTAGTTTTTATTTGTAGACATTATTTTTCCCAATATAGGCCTCTTAGCGCTCAGAATGTCCAATTGCAGTTTCTACAGAAAGAGTGTTTCAGAACGGCTCAAACAAAAGTAAGGTTCAACTCTGTTAGTTGAATGCACAGAACAGAAAGAAGTTTCATACAATGCTTCTGTGTAGTTTATATTTGAACATATAATTTTTTCCACTATTACCCACTTAGCGCTACGAATGTCCAGTTGCATTTTCTACAGACAGAGTGTTTCAAAACTGCTCAATCAAAAGTATGGTTTAACTCTGTTAGCTGAATGCTCAGATCAGAAAGAAGTTTCACAGAATGCTTCTGTGTAGTTTATATTTGAATATATTCCTTTTTCCACTACTACGCTCTTAGCGCTCCAAATGTCCAGTTGCATTTTCAACAGAAAGAATGTTCAGATCTGCTCAATCAAAAGTATGGTTTAACTCTGTTAGCTGAATGCACAGATCAGAAAGAAGTTTCACCGAATGATTCTGTGTAGTTTATATTTGAAGACATTCCTTTTTCCACTCTTACCCTCTTAGCGCTCCGAATCTCCACTTGCATTTTCTACAAAAAGAGTGTTTCATAACTGCTCAATCAAAAATATGTTTTATCTCTGTTAACTGAATTTACAGATCAGAAATAAGTTTCACAGAATGCAACTGTGTAGTTTTTATTTGAAGATATTCTTTTTCCCAATGTAGGCCTCTTAGCGCTTAGCATGTCCAATTGCAGTTTCTACAGAAAGAGTGTTTCAGAACGGCTCAATCAAAAGTAAGGTTCAACTCTGTTAGTTGAATGCACAGAACAGAAAGAATTTTCACAGAATACTACTGTGTAGTTTATATTTGAATATATTCCTTTTTCCATTATTACCCTCTTAGCGCTCCGAAAGTCCACTTGCATTTTCTACAGAAAGAGTGTTCAGAACTGCGCAATCAAAGTATGGTTTAACTCTGTTAGCTTAATGAACATATCAGAAATAAGTTTCACACAATGCTTCTGTGTAGTTTTTATTTGAAGATATTATTTTTCCCAATAGAGGCCTCTTAGCGCTCAGAATGTCCAATTGCAGTTTCTACAGAAAGAGTGTTTCAGAACGGCTCAATCAAAAGTAAGGTTCAACTCTGTTAGTTGAATGCACAGAACAGAAAGAAGTTTCATACAATGCTTCTGTGTAGTTTATATTTGAACATATTCTTTTTTCCACTATTACCCACTTAGCGCTACGAATGTCCAGTTGCATTTTCTACAGACAGAGTGTTTCAAAACTGCTCAATCAAAAGTATGGTTTAACTCTCTTAGCTGAATGCTCAGATCAGAAAGAAGTTTGACAGAATGCTTCTGTGTAGTTTATATTTGAATATATTCCCTTTTCCACTTCTACTCTCTTAGCGCTCCAAATGTCCAGTTGCATTTTCTACAGAAATAGTGTTCAGATCTTCTCAATCAAAAGTATGGTTTAACTCTGTTAGCTGAATGCACAGATCAGAAAGAAGTTTCACAGAATGATTCTGTGTAGTTTATATTTGGAGACATTCCTTTTTCCACTATTACCCTCTTAGCGCTCCGAATCTCCACTTGCATTTTCTACCGAAAGTCTGTTACAGAACGGCTCAATCAAAACTAAGGTTCAACTCTTTTAGTTGAACAAACAGAACAGAAAGAAGTTTCACACAATTCTTCTGTGTAGTTTTTATTTGTAGACATTCTTTTTCCCAATATAGGCCTCTTAGCGCTCAGAATGTCCAATTGCAGTTTCTACAGAAAGAGTGTTTCAGAACGGCTCAATCAAAAGTAAGGTTCAACTCTGTTAGTTGAATGCACAGAACAGAAAGAAGTTTCATACAATGCATCTGTGTAGTTTATATTTGAACTTATTCTTTTTTCCACTATTACCCACTTAGCGCTACGAATGTCCAGTTGCATTTTCTACAGACAGAGTGTTTCAAAACTGCTCAATCAAAAGTATGGTTTAACTCTGTTAGCTGAATGCTCAGATCAGAAAGAAGTTTCACAGAATGCTTCTGTGTAGTTTATATTTGAATATATTCCTTTTTCCACTACTACGCTCTTAGCGCTCCAAATGTCCAGTTGCATTTTCTACAGAAAGAGTGTTCAGATCTGCTCAATCAAAAGTATGGTTTAACTCTGTTAGCTGAATGCACAGATCAGAAAGAAGTTTCACCGAATGCTTCTGTGTAGTTTATATTTGAAGACATTCCTTTTTCCACTATTACCCTCTTAGCGCTCCGAATCTCCACTTGCATTTTCTACAAAAAGAGTGTTTCATAACTGCTCAATCAAAAATATGTTTTATCTCTGTTAACTGCATTTACAGATCAGAAATAAGTTTCACAGAATGCATCTGTGTAGTTTTTATTTGAAGATATTCTTTTTCCCAATGTAGGCCTCTTAGCGCTTAGCATGTCCAATTGCAGTTTCTACAGGAAGAGTGTTTCAGAACGGCTCAATCAAAAGTAAGATTCAACTCTGTTAGTTGAATGCACAGAACAGAAAGAATTTTCACAGAATGCTACTGTGTAGTTTATATTTGAATATATTCCTTTTTCCATTATTACCATCTTAGCGCTCCGAATGTCCACTTGCATTTTCTACAGAAAGAGTGTTTCAGAACGGCTCAATCAAAACTAAGGTTCAACTCTTTTAGTTGAACAAACAGAACAGAAAGAAGTTTTACACATTTCTTCTGTGTAGTTTTTATTTGTAGACATTCTTTTCCCAATATAGGCCTCTTAGCGCTCAGAATGTCCAACTGCAGTTTCTACAGAAAGAGTGTTTCAGAACGGCTCAATCAAAAGTAAGGTTCAACTCTGTTAGTTGAATGCACAGAACAGAAAGAAGTTTCATACAATGCTTCTGTGTAGTTTATATTTGAACATATTTTTTTTTCCACTATTACCCACTTAGCGCTACGAATGTCCAGTTGCATTTTCTACAGACAGAGTGTTTCAAAACTGCTCAATCAAAAGTATGGTTTAACTCTGTTAGCTGAATGCTCAGATCAGAAAGAAGTTTCACAGAATGCTTCTGTGTAGTTTATATTTGAATATATTCCTTTTTCCACTACTACGCTCTTAGCGCTCCAAATGCCCAGTTGCATTTTCTACAGAAAGATTGTTCAGATCTGCTCAATCAAAAGTATGGTTTAACTCTGTTAGCTGAATGCACAGATCAGAAAGAAGTTTCACAGAATGATTCTGTGTAGTTTATATTTGGAGACATTCCTTTTTCCACTATTACCCTATTAGCGCTCCGAATCTCCACTTGCATTTTCTACAGAAAGAGTGTTTCAGAACGGTTCAATCAAAACTAAGGTTCAACTCTTTTAGTTGAACAAACAGAACAGAAAGAAGTTTCACACAATTCTTCTGTGTAGTTTTTATTTGTAGACATTCTTTTTCCCAATATAGGCCTCTTAGCGCTCAGAATGTCCAATTGCAGTTTCTACAGAAAGAGTGTTTCCGAACGGCTCAATCAAAAGTAAGGTTCAACTCTGTTAGTTGAATGCACAGAACAGAAAGTAGTTTCATACAATGCTTCTGTGTAGTTTATATTTGAACATATTCTTTTTTCCACTATTACCCACTTAGCGCTACGAATGTCCAGTTGCATTTTCTACAGACAGAGTGTTTCAAAACTGCTCAATCAAAAGTATGGTTTAACTCTGTAAGCTGAATGCTCAGATCAGAAAGAAGTTTCACAGAAGGTTTCTGTGTAGTTTATATTTGAATATATTCCTTTTTCCACTACTACGCTCTTAGCGCTCCAAATGTCCAGTTGCATTTTCTACAGAAAGAGTGTTCAGATCTGCTCAATCAAAAGTATGGTTTAACTCTGTTAGCTGAATGCACAGATCAGAAAGAAGTTTCACCGAATGATTCTGTGTAGTTTATATTTGAAGACATTCCTTTTTCCACAATTAAACTCTTAGCGCTCCGAATCTCCACTTGCATTTTCTACAAAAAGAGTGTTTCATAACTGCTCAATCAAAAATATGTTTTATCTCTGTTAACTGAATTTACAGATCAGAAATAAGTTTCACAGAATGCATCTGTGTAGTCTTTATTTGAAGATATTCTTTTTCCCAATGTAGGCCTCTTAGCGCTTAGCATGTCCAATTGCAGTTTCTACAGAAAGAGTGTTAAAGAACGGCTCAATCAAAAGTAAGGTTCAACTCTGTTAGTTGAATGCACAGAACAGAAAGAATTTTCACAGAATGCTACTGTGTAGTTTATATTTGAATATATTCCTTTTTCCACTATTACCGTCTTAGCGCTCCGAATGTCCACTTGCATTTTCTACAGAAAGAGTGTTCAGAACTGCGCAATCAAATGTATGGTTTAACTCTGTTAGCTCAATGAACATATCAGAAATAAGTTTCACACAATGCTTCTGTGTAGTTTTTATTTGAAGATATTATTTTTCCCAATATAGGCCTCTTCGCGCTCAGAATGCCCAATTGCAGTTTCTGGAGAAAGAGTGTTTCAGAAAGGCTCAATCAAAAGTAAGGTTCAACTCTGTTAGTTGAATGCAATGAACAGAAAGAAGTTTCATACAATGCTTCTGTGTAGTTTATATTTGAACATATTCTTTTTTCCACTATTACCCACTTAGCGCTACGAATGTCCAGTTGCATTTTCTACAGACAGAGTGTTTCAAAACTGCTCAATCAAAAGTATGGTTTAACTCTGTTAGCTGAATGCTCAGATCAGAAAGAAGTTTCACAGAATGCTTCTGTGTAGTTTATATTTGAATATATTCCTTTTTCCACTACTACTCCCTTAGCGCTCCAAATGTCCAGTTGCATTTTCTACAGAAAGAGTGTTCAGATCTGCTCAATCAAAAGTATGGTTTAACTCTGTTAGCTGAATGCACAGATCAGAAAGAAGTTTCACAGAATGATTCTGTGTAGTTTATATTTGTAGACATTCCTTTTTCCACTGTTACCCTCTTAGCGCTCCGAATCTCCACTTGCATTTTCAACAGAAAGACTGTTACAGAACGGCTCAATCAAAACTAAGGTTCAAATCTTTTAGTTGAACAAACAGAACAGAAAGAAGTTTCACACAATTCTTCTGTGTAGTTTTTATTTGTAGACATTCTTTTCCCAATATAGGCCTCTTAGCGCTCAGAATGTCCAACTGCAGTTTCTACAGAAAGAGTGTTTCAGAACGGCTCAATCAAAAGTAAGGTTGAACTCCGTTTGTTGAATGCACAGAACAGAAAGAAGTTTCATACAATGCTTCTGTGTAGTTTATATTTGAACATATTCTTTTTTCCACTATTACCCACTTAGCGCTACGAATGTCCAGTTGCATTTTCTACAGACAGAGTGTTTCAAAACTGCTCAATCAAAAGTATGGTTTAACTCTGTTAGCTGAATGCTCAGATCAGAAAGAAGTTTCACAGAATGTTTCTGTGTAGTTTATATTTGAATATATTCCTTTTTCCACTACTACGCTCTTAGCGCTCCAAATGTCCAGTTGCATTTTCTACAGAAAGAGTGTTCAGATCTGCTCAATCAAAATTATGGTTTAACTCTGTTAGCTGAATGCACAGATCAGAAAGAAGTTTCACAGAATGATTCGGTGTAGTTTATATTTGGAGACATTCCTTTTTCCACTATTACCCTCTTAGCGCTCCGAATCTCCACTTGCATTTTCTACAGAAAGAGTGTTTCAGAACGGTTCAATCAAAACTAAGGTTCAACTCTTTTAGTTGAACAAACAGAACAGAAAGAAGTTTCACACAATTCTTCTGTGTAGTTTTTATTTGTAGACATTCTTTTTCCCAATATAGTCCTCTTAGCGCTCAGAATGTCCAATTGCAGTTTCTACAGAAAGAGTGTTTCAGAACGGCTATATCAAAAGTAAGGTTCAACTCTGTTAGTTGAATGCACAGAACAGAAAGAAGTTTCATACAATGGTTCTGTGTAGTTTATATTTGAACATATTCTTTTTTCTACTATTACCCACTTAGCGCTACGAATGTCCAGTTGCATTTTCTACAGACAGAGTGTTTCAAAACTGCTCAATCAAAAGTATGGTTTAACTCTGTAAGCTGAATGCTCAGATCAGAAAGAAGTTTCACAGAAGTCTTCTGTGTAGTTTATATTTGAATATATTCCTTTTTCCACTACTACGCTCTTAGCGCTCCAAATGTCCAGTTGCATTTTCTACAGAAAGAGTGTTCAGATCTGCTCAATCAAAAGTATGGTTTAACTCTGTTAGCTGAATGCACAGATCAGAAAGAAGTTTCACCGAATGATTCTGTGTAGTTTATATTTGAAGACATTCCTTTTTCCACTATTAAACTCTTAGCGCTCCGAATCTCCACTTGCATTTTCTACAAAAAGAGTGTTTCATAACTGCTCAATCAAAAATATGTTTTATCTCTGTTAACTGAATTTACAGATCAGAAATAAGTTTCACAGAATGCATCTGTGTAGTCTTTATTTGAAGATATTCTTTTTCCCAATGTAGGCCTCTTAGCGGTTAGCATGTCCAATTGCAGTTTCTACAGAAAGAGTGTTTCAGAACGGCTCAATCAAAAGTAAGGTTCAACTCTGTTAGTTGAATGCACAGAACAGAAAGAATTTTCACAGAATGCTACTGTGTAGTTTATATTTGAATATATTCCTTTTTCCACTATTACCGTCTTAGCGCTCCGAATGTCCACTTGCATTTTCTACAGAAAGAGTGTTCAGAACTGCGCAATCAAATGTATGGTTTAACTCTGTTAGCTCAATGAACATATCAGAAATAAGTTTCACACAATGCTTCTGTGTAGTTTTTATTTGAAGATATTATTTTTCCCAATATAGGCCTCTTCGCGCTCAGAATGCCCAATTGCTGTTTCTAGAGAAAGAGTGTTTCAGAAAGGCTCAAACAAAGCTAAGGTTCAACTCTTTTAGTTGAACAAACAGAACAGAAAGAAGTTTCACACAATTCTTCTGTGTAGTTTTTATTTGTAGACATTCTTTTTCCCAATATAGGCCTCTTAGCGCTCAGAATGTCCAATTTCAATTTCTACAGAAAGAGTGTTTCACAATGGCTCAATCAAAAGTAATGTTCAACTCTGTTAGTTGAATGCACAGAACAGAAAGAAGTTTCATACAATGCTTCTGTGTAGTTTATATTTGAACATATTATTTTTTCCACTATTATCTACTTAGCGCTACGAATGTCCAGTTGCATTTTCTACAGACAGAGTGTTTCAAATCTGCTCAATCAAAAGTATAGTTTAACTCTGTTAGCTGAATGCTCAGATCAGAAAGAAGTTTCACAGAATGCTTCTGTGTAGTTCATATTTGAATATATTCCTTTTTCCACTACTACTCTCTTAGCGCTCCAAATGTCCAGTTGCATTTTCTACAGAAAGAGTGTTCAGATCTGCTCAATCGAAAGTATGGTTTAACTCTGTTAGCTGAATGCACAGATCAGAAAGAAGTTTCACAGAATGATTCTGTGTAGTTTATATTTGGAGACATTCCTTTTTCCACTATTACCCTCTTAGCGCTCCGAATCTCCACTTGCATTTTCTACAGAAAGAGTGTTTCAGAACGGCTCAATCAAAATTAAGGTTCAACTCTTTTAGTTGAACAAACAGAACAGAAAGAAGTTTCACACAATTCTTCTGTGTAGTTTTTATTCGTAGACATTCTTTTTCCCAATATAGGCCTCTTAGCGCTCAGAATGTCCAATTGCAGTTTCTACAGAAAGAGTGTTTCAGAACGGCTCAATCAAAAGTAAGGTTCAACTCTGTTAGTTGAATGCACAGAACAGAAAGAAGTTTCATACAATGCTTCTGTGTAGTTTATATTTGAACATATTCTTTTTTCCACTATTACCCACTTAGCGCTACGAATGTCCAGTTGCATTTTCTACAGACAGTTTCAAAAATACTCAATCAAACGTATGGTTTAACTCTGTTAGCTGTATGCTCAGATGAGAAAGAAGTTTCACAGAATGCTTCTGTGTAGTTTATATTTGAATATATTCCTTTTTCCACTACTACGCTCTTAGCGCTCCAAATGTCCAGTTGCATTTTCAACAGAAAGAGTGTTCAGATCTGCTCAATCAAAAGTATGGTTTAACTCTGTTAGCTGAATGCACAGATCAGAAAGAAGTTTCACCGAATGATTCTGTGTAGTTTATATTTGAAGACATTCCTTTCTCCACTATTACCCACTTAGCGCTCCGAATCTCCACTTGCATTTTCTACAAAAAGAGTGTTTCATAACTGCTCAATCAAAAATATGTTTTATCTCTGTTAACTGAATTTACAGATCAGAAATAAGTTTCACAGAATGCATCTGTGTAGTTTTTATTTGAAGATATTCTTTTTCCCAATGTAGGCCTCTTAGCGCTTAGCATGTCCAATTGCAGTTTCTACAGAAAGAGTGTTTCAGAACGGCTCAATCAAAAGTAAGGTTCAACTCTGTTAGTTGAAAGCACAGAACAGAAAGAATTTTCACAGAATGATTCTGTGTAGTTTATATTTGGAGACATTCCTTTTTCCACTATTACCCTCTTAGCGCTCCGAATCTCCACTTGCATTTTCTACAGAAAGAGTGTTTCAGAACGGCTCAATCAAAACTAAGGTTCAACTCTTTTAGTTGAACAAACAGAACAGAAAGAAGTTTCACCCAATTCTTCTGTGTAGTTTTTATTTGTAGACATTCTTTTTCCCAATATAGGCCTCTTAGCGCTCAGAATGTCCAATTGCAGTTTCTACAGAAAGAGTGTTTCAGAACGGCTCAATTAAAGTAAGGTTCAACTCTGTTAGTTGAATGCACAGAACAGAAAGAAGTTTCATACAATGCTTCTGTGTAGTTTATATTTGAACATATTCTTTTTTCCACTATTACCCACTTAGCGCTACGAATGTCCAGTTGCATTTTCTACAGACAGAGTGTTTCAAAACTGCTCAATCAAAAGTATGGTTTAACTCTGTTAGCTGAATGCTCAGATCAGAAAGAAGTTTCACAGAATGCTTCTGTGTAGTTTATATTTGAATATATTCCTTTTTCCACCACTACGCTCTTAGCGCTCCAAATGTCCAGTTGCATTTTCTACAGAAAGAGTGTTCAGATCTGCTCAATCAAAACTATGCTTTAACTCTGTTAGCTGAATGCACAGATCAGAAAGATGTTTCACCGAATGATTCTGTGTAGTTTATATTTGAAGACATTCCTTTTTCCACTACTACCCTCTTAGCGCTCCGAATCTCCACTTGCATTTTCTACAAAAAGAGTGTTTCATAACTGCTCAATCAAAAATATGTTTTATCTCTGTTAACTGAATTTACAGATCAGAAATAAGTTTCACAGAATGCTTCTGTGTTGTTTTTATTTGAAGATATTCTTTTTCCCAATGTAGGCCTCTTAGCTCTTAGCATGTCCAATTGCAATTTCTACAGAAAGAGTGTTTCAGAACGGCTCAATCAAAAGTAGGGTTCAACTCTGTTAGTTGAATGCACAGAACAGAAAGAATTTTCACAGAATGCTACTGTGTAGTTTATATTTGAATATATTCCTTTTTCCACTATTACCCTCTTAGCGCTCCGAATGTCCACTTGCATTTTCTACAGAAAGAGTGTTCAGAACTGCGCAATCAAAAGTATGGTTTAACTCTGTTAGCTTAATGAACATATCAGAAATAAGTTTCACACAATGCTTCTGTGTAGTTTTTATTTGAAGATATTATTTTTCCCAATAGAGGCCTCTTAGCGCTCAGAATGTCCAATTGCAGTTTCTACAGAAAGAGTGTTTCAGAAAGGCTCAATCAAAAGTAAGGTTCAACTCTGTTAGTTGAATGCACAGAACAGAAAGAAGTTTCATACAATGCTTCTGTGTAGCTTATATTTGAACATATTTTTTTTCCACTATTACCCACTTAGCGCTACGAATGTCCAGTTGCATTTTCTACAGACACAGTGTTTCAAAACTGCTCAATCAAAAGTATGGTTTAAGTCTGTTAGCTGAATGCTCAGGTCAGAAAGAAGTTTCACAGAATGCTTCTGTGTAGTTTATATTTGAATATATTCCTTTTTCCGCTACTACTCTCTTAGCGCTCCAAATGTCCAGTTGCATTTTCTACAGAAAGAGTGTTCAGATCTGCTCAATCAAAAGTATGGTTTAACTCTGTTAGCTGAATGCACAGATCAGAAAGAAGTTTCACAGAATGATTCTGCGTAGTTTATATTTGGAGACATTCCTTTTTCCACTATTACCCTATTAGCGCTCCGAATCTCCACTTGCATTTTCTACAGAAAGAGTGTTTCAGAACGGCTCAATCAAAACTAAGTTTCAACTCTTTTAGTTGAACAAACAGAACAGAAAGAAGTTTCACACAATTCTTCTGTGTAGTTTTTATTTGTAGACATTCTTTTTCCCAATATAGGCCTCTTAGCGCTCAGAATGTCCAATTGCAGTTTCTACAGAAAGAGTGTTTCAGAACGGCTCAATCACAAGTAAGGTTCAACTCTGTTAGTTGAATGCACAGAACAGAAAGAATTTCATACAATGCTTCTGTGTAGTTTATATTTGAACATATTCTTTTTTCCACTATTACCCACTTAGCGCTACGAATGTCCAGTTGCATTTTCTACAGACAGAGTGTTTCAAAACTGCTCAATCAAAAGTATGGTTTAACTCTCTTAGCTAAATGCTCAGATCAGAAAGAAGTTTCACAGAATGCTTCTGTGTAGTTTATATTTGAATATATTACTTTTTCCACTACTACTCTCTTAGCGCTCCAAATGTCCAGTTGCATTTTCTACAGAAAGAGTGTTCAGATCTGCTCAATCAAAACTATGGTTTAACTCTGTTAGCTGAATGCACAGATCAGAAAGAAGTTTCACCGAATGATTCTGTGTAGTTTATATTTGAAGACATTCCTTTTTCCACTATTACCCTCTTAGCGCTCCGAATCTCCACTTGCATTTTCTACAAAAAGAGTGTTTCATAACTGCTCAATCAAAAATATGTTTTATCTCTGTTAACTGAATTTACAGATCAGAAATAAGTTTCACAGAATGCATCTGTGTAGTTTTTATTTGAAGATATTCTTTTTCCCAATGTAGGCCTCTTAGCTCTTGGCATGTCCAGTTGCAATTTCTACAGAAAGAGTGTTTCAGAACGGCTCAATCAAAAGTAGGGTTCAACTCTGTTATTTGAATGCACAGAACAGAAAGAATTTTCACAGAATGCTACTGTGTAGTTTATATTTGAATATATTCCTTTTTCCACTATTACCCTCTTAGCGCTCCGAATGTCCACTTGCATTTTCTACAGAAAGAGTGTTCAGAACTGCGCAATCAAAAGTATGGTTTAACTCTGTTAGCTTAATGAACATATCAGAAATAAGTTTCACACAATGCTCCTGTGTAGTTTTTATTTGAAGATATTATTTTTCCCAATAGAGGCCTCTTAGCGCTCAGAATGTCCAATTGCAGTTTCTACAGAAAGAGTGTTTCAGAAAGGCTCAATCAAATGTAAGGTTCAACTCTGTTAGTTGAATGCACAGAACAGAAAGAAGTTTCATACAATGCTTCTGTGTAGCTTATATTTGAACATATTCTTTTTTCCACTATTACCCACTTAGCGCTACGAATGTCCAGTTGCATTTTCTACAGACAGAGTGTTTCAAAACTGCTCAATCAAAAGTATGGTTTAACTCTGTTAGCTGAATGCTCAGATCAGAAAGAAGTTTCACAGAATGCTTCTGTGTAGTTTATATTTGAATATATTCCTTTTTCCGCTACTACTCTCTTAGCGCTCCAAATGTCCAGTTGCATTTTCTACAGAAAGAGTGTTCAGATCTGCTCAATCAAAAGTATGGTTTAACTCTGTTAGCTCAATGCACAGATCAGAAAGAAGTTTCACAGAATGATTCTGTGTAGTTTATATTTGGAGACATTCCTTTTTCCACTATTACCCTATTAGCGCTCCGAATCTCCACTTGCATTTTCTACAGAAAGAGTGTTTCAGAACGGCTCAATCAAAACTAAGGTTCAACTCTCTTAGTTGAACAAAGAGAACAGAAAGGAGTTTCACACAATTCTTCTGTGTAGTTTTTATTTGTAGATATTCTTTTTCCCAATATAGGCCTCTTAGCTCTCAGAATGTCCAATTGCAGTTTCTACAGAAAGAGTGTTTCAGAACGGCTCAATAAAAAGTAAGGTTCAACTCTGTTAGTTGAATGCACAGAACAGAAAGAAGTTTCATACAATGCTTCTGTGTAGTTTATATTTGAACATATTGTTTTTTCCACTATTACCCACTTAGCGCTACGAATGTCCAGTTGCATTTTCTACAGACAGAGTGTTTCAAAACTACTCAATCAAAAGTATGGTTTAACTCTGTTAGCTGAATGCTCAGATCAGAAAGTAATTTCACAGAATGCTTCTGTGTAGTTTATATTTGAATATATTCCTTTTTCCACTACTACTCTCTTAGCGCTCAAAATGTCCAGTTGCATTTTCTACAGAAAGAGTGTTCAGATCTGCTGAATCAAAAGTATGGTTTAACTCTGTTAGCTGAATGCACATATCAGAAAGAAGTTTCACAGAATGATTCTGTGTAGTTTATATTTGGAGACATTCCTTTTTCCACTATTACCCTCTTAGCGCTCCGAATCTCCACTTGCATTTTCTACAGAAAGAGTGTTTCAGAACGGCTCAATCAAAACTAAGGTTCAACTCTTTTAGTTGAACAAACAGAACAGAAAGAAGTTTCACCCAATCCTTCTGTGTAGTTTTTATTTGTAGACATTCTTTTTCCCAATATAGGCCTCTTAGCGCTCAGAATGTCCAATTGCAGTTTCTACAGAAAGAGTGTTTCAGAACGGCTCAATTAAAGTAAGGTTCAACTCTGTTAGTTGAATGCACAGAACAGAAAGAAGTTTCATACAATGCTTCTGTGTAGTTTATATTTGAACATATTCTTTTTTCCACTATTACCCACTTAGCGCTACGAATGTCCAGTTGCATTTTCTACAGACAGAGTGTTTCAAAACTGCTCAATCAAAAGTATGGTTTAACTCTGTTAGCTGAATGCTCAGATCAGAAAGAAGTTTCACAGAATGCTTCTGTGTAGTTTATATTTGAATATATTCCTTTTTCCACCACTACGCTCTTAGCGCTCCAAATGTCCAGTTGCATTTTCTACAGAAAGAGTGTTCAGATCTGCTCAATCAAAACTATGCTTTAACTCTGTTAGCTGAATGCACAGATCAGAAAGATGTTTCACCGAATGATTCTGTGTAGTTTATATTTGAAGACATTCCTTTTTCCACTACTACCCTCTTAGCGCTCCGAATCTCCACTTGCATTTTCTACAAAAAGAGTGTTTCATAACTGCTCAATCAAAAATATGTTTTATCTCTGTTAACTGAATTTACAGATCAGAAATAAGTTTCACAGAATGCTTCTGTGTTGTTTTTATTTGAAGATATTCTTTTTCCCAATGTAGGCCTCTTAGCTCTTAGCATGTCCAATTGCAATTTCTACAGAAAGAGTGTTTCAGAACGGCTCAATCAAAAGTAGGGTTCAACTCTGTTAGTTGAATGCACAGAACAGAAAGAATTTTCACAGAATGCTACTGTGTAGTTTATATTTGAATATATTCCTTTTTCCACTATTACCCTCTTAGCGCTCCGAATGTCCACTTGCATTTTCTACAGAAAGAGTGTTCAGAACTGCGCAATCAAAAGTATGGTTTAACTCTGTTAGCTTAATGAACATATCAGAAATAAGTTTCACACAATGCTTCTGTGTAGTTTTTATTTGAAGATATTATTTTTCCCAATAGAGGCCTCTTAGCGCTCAGAATGTCCAATTGCAGTTTCTACAGAAAGAGTGTTTCAGAAAGGCTCAATCAAAAGTAAGGTTCAACTCTGTTAGTTGAATGCACAGAACAGAAAGAAGTTTCATACAATGCTTCTGTGTAGCTTATATTTGAACATATTTTTTTTCCACTATTACCCACTTAGCGCTACGAATGTCCAGTTGCATTTTCTACAGACAGAGTGTTTCAAAACTGCTCAATCAAAAGTATGGTTTAAGTCTGTTAGCTGAATGCTCAGGTCAGAAAGAAGTTTCACAGAATGCTTCTGTGTAGTTTATATTTGAATATATTCCTTTTTCCGCTACTACTCTCTTAGCGCTCCAAATGTCCAGTTGCATTTTCTACAGAAAGAGTGTTCAGATCTGCTCAATCAAAAGTATGGTTTAACTCTGTTAGCTGAATGCACAGATCAGAAAGAAGTTTCACAGAATGATTCTGCGTAGTTTATATTTGGAGACATTCCTTTTTCCACTATTACCCTATTAGCGCTCCGAATCTTCACTTGCATTTTCTACAGAAAGAGTGTATCAGAACGGCTCAATCAAAACTAAGTTTCAACTCTTTTAGTTGAACAAACAGAACAGAAAGAAGTTTCACACAATTCTTCTGTGTAGTTTTTATTTGTAGACATTCTTTTTCCCAATATAGGCCTCTTAGCGCTCAGAATGTCCAATTGCAGTTTCTACAGAAAGAGTGTTTCAGAACGGCTCAATCAAAAGTAAGGTTCAACTCTGTTAGTTGAATGCACAGAACAGAAAGAATTTCATACAATGCTTCTGTGTAGTTTATATTTGAACATATTCTTTTTTCCACTATTACCCACTTAGCGCTACGAATGTCCAGTTGCATTTTCTACAGACAGAGTGTTTCAAAACTGCTCAATCAAAAGTATGGTTTAACTCTGTTAGCTAAATGCTCAGATCAGAAAGAAGTTTCACAGAATGCTTCTGTGTAGTTTATATTTGAATATATTACTTTTTCCACTACTACTCTCTTAGCGCTCCAAATGTCCAGTTGCATTTTCTACAGAAAGAGTGTTCAGATCTGCTCAATCAAAACTATGGTTTAACTCTGTTAGCTGAATGCACAGATCAGAAAGAAGTTTCACCGAATGATTCTGTGTAGTTTATATTTGAAGACATTCCTTTTTCCACTATTACCCTCTTAGCGCTCCGAATCTCCACTTGCATTTTCTACAAAAAGAGTGTTTCATAACTGCTCAATCAAAAATATGTTTTATCTCTGTTAACTGAATTTACAGATCAGAAATAAGTTTCACAGAATGCATCTGTGTAGTTTTTATTTGAAGATATTCTTTTTCCCAATGTAGGCCTCTTAGCTCTTAGCATGTCCAGTTGCAATTTCTACAGAAAGAGTGTTTCAGAACGGCTCAATCAAAAGTAGGGTTCAACTCTGTTATTTGAATGCACAGAACAGAAAGAATTTTCACAGAATGCTACTGTGTAGTTTATATTTGAATATATTCCTTTTTCCACTATTACCATCTTAGCGCTCCGAATGTCCACTTGCATTTTCTACAGAAAGAGTGTTCAGAACTGCGCAATCAAAAGTATGGTTTAACTCTGTTAGCTTAATGAACATATCAGAAATAAGTTTCACACAATGCTCCTGTGTAGTTTTTATTTGAAGATATTATTTTTCCCAATAGAGGCCTCTTAGCGCTCAGAATGTCCAATTGCAGTTTCTACAGAAAGAGTGTTTCAGAAAGGCTCAATCAAATGTAAGGTTCAACTCTGTTAGTTGAATGCACAGAACAGAAAGAAGTTTCATACAATGCTTCTGTGTAGCTTATATTTGAACATATTCTTTTTTCCACTATTACCCACTTAGCGCTACGAATGTCCAGTTGCATTTTCTACAGACAGAGTGTTTCAAAACTGCTCAATCAAAAGTATGGTTTAACTCTGTTAGCTGAATGCTCAGATCAGAAAGAAGTTTCACAGAATGCTTCTGTGTAGTTTATATTTGAATATATTCCTTTTTCCGCTACTACTCTCTTAGCGCTCCAAATGTCCAGTTGCATTTTCTACAGAAAGAGTGTTCAGATCTGCTCAATCAAAAGTATGGTTTAACTCTGTTAGCTCAATGCACAGATCAGAAAGAAGTTTCACAGAATGATTCTGTGTAGTTTATATTTGGAGACATTCCTTTTTCCACTATTACCCTATTAGCGCTCCGAATCTCCACTTGCATTTTCTACAGAAAGAGTGTTTCAGAACGGCTCAATCAAAACTAAGGTTCAACTCTCTTAGTTGAACAAAGAGAACAGAAAGGAGTTTCACACAATTCTTCTGTGTAGTTTTTATTTGTAGATATTCTTTTTCCCAATATAGGCCTCTTAGCTCTCAGAATGTCCAATTGCAGTTTCTACAGAAAGAGTGTTTCAGAACGGCTCAATAAAAAGTAAGGTTCAACTCTGGTAGTTGAATGCACAGAACAGAAAGAAGTTTCATACAATGCTTCTGTGTAGTTTATATTTGAACATATTGTTTTTTCCACTATTACCCACTTAGCGCTACGAATGTCCAGTTGCATTTTCTACAGACAGAGTGTTTCAAAACTACTCAATCAAAAGTATGGTTTAACTCTGTTAGCTGAATGCTCAGATCAGAAAGTAATTTCACAGAATGCTTCTGTGTAGTTTATATTTGAATATATTCCTTTTTCCACTACTACTCTCTTAGCGCTCAAAATGTCCAGTTGCATTTTCTACAGAAAGAGTGTTCAGATCTGCTGAATCAAAAGTATGGTTTAACTCTGTTAGCTGAATGCACATATCAGAAAGAAGTTTCACAGAATGATTCTGTGTAGTTTATATTTGGAGACATTCCTTTTTCCACTATTACCCTCTTAGCGCTCCGAATCTCCACTTGCATTTTCTACAGAAAGAGTGTTTCAGAACGGCTCAATCAAAACTAAGGTTCAACTCTTTTAGTTGAACAAACAGAACAGAAAGAAGTTTCACACAATTCTTCTGTGTAGTTTTTATTTGTAGACATTCTTTTTCCCAATATAGGCCTCTTAGCGCTCAGAATGTCCAATTGCAGTTTCTACAGAAAGAGTGTTTCAGAACGGCTCAATCAAAAGTAAGGTTCAACTCTGTTAGTTGAATGCACAGAACAGAAAGTAGTTTCATACAATGCTTCTGTGTAGTTTATATTTGAACATATTCTTTTTTCCACTATTACCCACTTAGCGCTACGAATGTCCAGTTGCATTTTCTACAGACAGAGTGTTTCAAAACTGCTCAATCAAAAGTATGGTTTAACTCTGTTAGCTGAATGCTCAGATCAGAAAGAAGTTTCACAGAATGCTTCTGTGTAGTTTATATTTGAATATATTCCTTTTTCCACTACTACGCTCTTAGCGCTCCAAATGTCCAGTTGCATTTTCTACAGAAATAGTTTTCAGATCTGTTCAATCAAAAGTATGGTTTAACTCTGTTAGCTGAATGCACAGATCAGAAAGAAGTTTCACCGAATGATTCTGTGTAGTTTATATTTGAAGACATTCCTTTTTCCACTATTACCCACTTAGCGCTCCGAATCTCCACTTGCATTTTCTACAAAAAGAGTGTTTCATAACTGCTCAATCAAAAATATGTTTTATCTCTGTTAACTGAATTTACAGATCAGAAATAAGTTTCACAGAATGCATCTGTGTAGTTTTTATTTGAAGATATTCTTTTTCCCAATGTAGGCCTCTTAGCGCTTAGCATGTCCAATTGCAGTTTCTTCAGAAAGAGTGTTTCAGAACGGCTCAATCAAAAGTAAGGTTCACCTCTGTTAGTTGAATGCACAGAACAGAGAGAATTTTCACAGAATGCTACTGTGTAGTTTATATTTGAATATATTCCTTTTTCCACTATTACCCTCTTAGCGCTCCGAATGTACACTTGCATTTTCTACAGAAAGAGTGTTCAGAACTGCGCAATCAAAAGTATGGTTTAACTCTGTTAGCTTAATGAACATATCAGAAATAAGTTTCACACAATGCTTCTGTGTAGTTTTTATTTGAAGATATTATTTTTCCCAATAGAGGGCTCTTAGCGCTCAGAATGTCCAATTGCAGTTTCTACAGAAAGAGTGTTTCCGAAAGGCTCAATCAAAAGTGAGGTTCAACTCTGTTAGTTGAATGCACAGAACAGAAAGAAGTTTCATACAATGTTTCTGTGTAGTTTATATTTGAACATATTCTTTTTTCCACTATTACCCACTTAGCGCTACGAATGTCCAGTTGCATTTTCTACAGACAGAGTGTTTCAAAACTGCTCAATCAAAAGTATGGTTTAACTCTGTTAGCTGAATGCTCAGATCAGAAAGAAGTTTCACAGAATGCTTCTGTGTAGTTTATATTTGAATATATTCCTTTTTCCACTACTACTCTCTTAGCGCTCCAAATGTCCAGTTGCATTTTCTACAGAAAGAGTGTTCAGATCTGCTGAATCAAAAGTATGGTTTAACTCTGTTAGCTGAATGCACAGATCAGAAAGAAGTTTCACAGAATGATTCTGTGTACTTTATATTTAGAGACATTCCTTTTTCCACTATTACCCTCTTAGCGCTCCGAATCTCCACTTGCATTTTCTACAGAAAGAGTGTTTCAGAACGGCTCAATCAAAACTAAGGTTCAACTCTTTTAGTTGAACAAACAGAACAGAAAGGAGTTTCACACAATTCTTCTGTGTAGTTTTTATTTGTAGATACTCTTTTTCCCAATATAGGCCTCTTAGCGCTCAGAATGTCCAATTGCAGTTTCTACAGAAGGAGTGTTTCAGAACGGCTCACTCAAAAGTAAGGTTCAACTCTGTTAGTTGAATGCACAGAACAGAAAGAAGTTTCATACAATGCTTCTGTGTAGTTTATATTTGAACATATTCTTTTTTCCACTATTACCCACTTAGCGCTACGAATGTCCAGTTGCATTTTCTACAGACAGAGTGTTTCAAAACTGCTCAATCAAAAGTATGGTTTAACTCTGTTAGCTGAATGCTCAGATCAGAAAGAAGTTTCACAGAATGCTTCTGTGTAGTTTATATTTGAATATATTCCTTTTTCCACTGCTACGCTCTTAGCGCTCCAAATGTCCAGTTGCATTTTCTACAGAAAGAGTGTTCAGATCTGCTCAATCAAAACTATGGTTTAACTCTGTTAGCTGAATGCACAGATCAGAAAGAAGTTTCACCGAATGATTCTGTGTAGTTTATATTTGAAGACATTCCTTTTTCCACTATTACCCTCTTAGCGCTCCGAATCTCCACTTGCATTTTCTACAAAAAGAGTGTTTCATAACTGCTCAATCAAAAATATGTTTTATCTCTGTTAACTGAATTTACAGATCAGAAATAAGTTTCACAGAATGCATCTGTGTAGTTTTTATTTGAAGATATTCTTTTTCCCAATGTAGGCCTCTTAGCGCTTAGCATGTCCAATTGCAATTTCTACAGAAAGAGTGTTTCAGAACGGCTCAATCAAAAGTAGGCTTCAACTCTGTTAGTTGAATGCACAGAACAGAAAGAATTTTCACAGAATGCTACTGTGTAGTTTATATTTGAATATATTAATTTTTTCCACTATTACCCTCTTAGCGCTCCGAATGTCCACTTGCATTTTCTTCAGAAAGAGTGTTCAGAACTGCGCAATCAAAAGTATGGTTTAACTCTGTTAGCTTAATGAACATATCAGAAATAAGTTTCACACAATGCTTCTGTGTAGTTTTTATTTGAAGATATTATTTTTCCCAATAGAGGCCTCTTAGCGCTCAGAATGTCCAATTGCAGTTTCTACAGAAAGAGTGTTTCAGAAAGGCTCAATCAAACGTAAGGTTCAACTCTGTTAGTTGAATGCACAGAACAGAAAGAAGTTTCATACAATGCTTCTGTGTAGTTTATATTTGAACATATTCTTTTTTCCACTATTACCCACTTAGCTCTACGAATGTCCAGTTGCATTTTCTACAGACAGAGTGTTTCAAAACTGCTCAATCAAAAGTATGGTTTAACTCTGTTAGCTGAATGCTCAGATCAGAAAGAAGTTTCACAGAATGCTTCTGTGTAGTTTATATTTGAATATATTCCTTGTTCCACTACTACTCTCTTAGCGCTACAAATGTCCAGTTGCATTTTCTACAGAAAGAGTGTTCAGATCTGCTGAATCAAAAGTATGGTTTAAATCTGTTAGCTGAATGCACAGATCAGAAAGAAGTTTCACAGAATGATTCTGTGTAGTTTATATTTGGAGACATTCCTTTTTCCACTATTACCCTCTTAGCGCTCCGAATCTCGACTTGCATTTTCTACAGAAAGAGTGTTTCAGAACGGCTCAATCAAAACTAAGGTTCAAATCTTTTAGTTGAACAAACAGAACAGAAAGAAGTTTCACACAATTTTTCTGTGTAGTTTTTATTTGTAGACATTCTTTTTCCCAATATAGGCCTCTTAGCGCTCAGAATGTCCAATTGCAGTTTCTACAGAAAGAGTGTTTCAGAACGGCTCAATCAAAAGTAAGGTTCAACTCTGTTAGTTGAATGCACAGAACAGAAAGAAGTTTCATACAATGCTTCTGTGTAGTTTATATTTGAACATATTCTTTTTTCCGCTATTACCCACTTAGTGCTACGAATGTCCAGTTGCATTTTCTACAGACAGAGTGTTTCAAAACTGCTCAATCAAAAGTATGGTTTAACTCTGTTAGCTGAATGCTCAGATCAGAAAGAAGTTTCACAGAATGCTTCTGTGTAGTTTATATTTGAATATATTCCTTTTTCCACTACTACGCTCTTAGCGCTCCAAATGTCCAGTTGCATTTTCTACAGAAAGAGTGTTCAGATCTGCTCAATCAAAAGTATGGTTTAACTCTGTTAGCTGAATGCACAGATCAGAAAGAAGTTTCACCGAATGATTCTGTGTAGTTTATATTTGAAGACATTCCTTTTTCCACTATTACCCTCTTAGCGCTCCGAATCTCCACTTGCATTTTCTACAAAAAGAGTGTTTCATAACTGCTCAATCAAAAATATGTTTTATCTCTGTTAACTGAATTTACAAATCAGAAATAAGTTTCACAGAATGCATCTGTGTAGTTTTTATTTGAAGATATTCTTTTTCCCAATGTAGGCCTCTTAGCGCTTAGCATGTCCAATTGCAGTTTCTACAGAAAGAGTGTTTCAGAACGGCTCAATCAAAAGTAAGGTTCAACTCTGTTAGTTGAATGCACAGAACAGAAAGAATTTTCACAGAATGCTACTGTGTAGTTTATATTTGAATATATTCCTTTTTCCACTATTACCCACTTAGCGCTCCGAATGTCCACTTGAATTTTCTACAGAAAGAGTGTTCAGAACTGCGCAATCAAAAGTATGGTTTAACTCTGTTAGCTTAATGAACATATCAGAAATAAGTTTCACACAATGCTTCTGTGTAGTTTTTATTTGAAGATATTATTTTTCCCAATATAGGCCTCTTAGCGCTCAGAATGTCCAATTGCAGTTTCTACAGAAAGAGTGTTTCAGAAAGGCTCAATCAAAAGTGAGGTTCAACTCTGTTAGTTGAATGCACAGAACAGAAAGAAGTTTCATACAATGCTTCTGTGTAGTTTATATTTGAACATATTCTTTTTTCCACTATTACCCACTTAGCGCTACGAATGTCCAGTTGCATTTTCTACCGACAGAGTGTTTCAAAACTGCTCAATCAAAAGTATGGTTTAACTCTGTTAGCTGAATGCTCAGATCAGAAAGAAGTTTCACAGAATGCTTCTGTGTAGTTTATATTTGAATATATTCCTTTTTCCACTACTACGCTCTTAGCGCTCCAAATGTCCAGTTGCATTTTCTACAGAAAGAGTTTTCAGATCTGCTCAATCAAAAGTATGGTTTAACTCTGTTAGCTGAATGCACAGATCAGAAAGAAGTTTCACCGAATGATTCTGTGTAGTTTATATTTGAAGACATTCCTTTTTCCACTATTACCCACTTAGCGCTCCGAATCTCCACTTGCATTTTCTACAAAATGAGTGTTTCATAACTGCTCAATCAAAAATATGTTTTATCTCTGTTAACTGAATTTACAGATCAGAAATAAGTTTCACAGAATGCATCTGTGTAGTTTTTATTTGAAGATATTCTTTTTCCCAATGTAGGCCTCTTAGCGCTTAGCATGTCCAATTGCAGTTTCTTCAGAAAGAGTGTTTCAGAACGGCTCAATCAAAAGTAAGGTTCACCTCTGTTAGTTGAATGCACAGAACAGAGAGAATTTTCACAGAATGCTACTGTGTAGTTTATATTTGAATATATTCCTTTTTCCACTATTACCCTCTTAGCGCTCCGAATGTACACTTGCATTTTCTACAGAAAGAGTGTTCAGAACTGCGCAATCAAAAGTATGGTTTAACTCTGTTAGCTTAATGAACATATCAGAAATAAGTTTCACACAATGCTTCTGTGTAGTTTTTATTTGAAGATATTATTTTTCCCAATAGAGGGCTCTTAGCGCTCAGAATGTCCAATTGCAGTTTCTACAGAAAGAGTGTTTCCGAAAGGCTCAATCAAAAGTGAGGTTCAACTCTGTTAGTTGAATGCACAGAACAGAAAGAAGTTTCATACAATGCTTCTGTGTAGTTTATATTTGAACATATTCTTTTTTCCACTATTACCCACTTAGCGCTACGAATGTCCAGTTGCATTTTCTACAGACAGAGTGTTTCAAAACTGCTCAATCAAAAGTATGGTTTAACTCTGTTAGCTGAATGCTCAGATCAGAAAGAAGTTTCACAGAATGCTTCTGTGTAGTTTATATTTGAATATATTCCTTTTTCCACTACTACTCTCTTAGCGCTCCAAATGTCCAGTTGCATTTTCTACAGAAAGAGTGTTCAGATCTGCTGAATCAAAAGTATGGTTTAACTCTGTTAGCTGAATGCACAGATCAGAAAGAAGTTTCACAGAATGATTCTGTGTACTTTATATTTAGAGACATTCCTTTTTCCACTATTACCCTCTTAGCGCTCCGAATCTCCACTTGCATTTTCTACAGAAAGAGTGTTTCAGAACGGCTCAATCAAAACTAAGGTTCAACTCTTTTAGTTGAACAAACAGAACAGAAAGGAGTTTCACACAATTCTTCTGTGTAGTTTTTATTTGTAGATACTCTTTTTCCCAATATAGGCCTCTTAGCGCTCAGAATGTCCAATTGCAGTTTCTACAGAAGGAGTGTTTCAGAACGGCTCAATCAAAAGTAAGGTTCAACTCTGTTAGTTGAATGCACAGAACAGAAAGAAGTTTCATACAATGCTTCTGTGTAGTTTATATTTGAACATATTCTTTTTTCCACTATTACCCACTTAGCGCTACGAATGTCCAGTTGCATTTTCTACAGACAGAGTGTTTCAAAACTGCTCAATCAAAAGTATGGTTTAACTCTGTTAGCTGAATGCTCAGATCAGAAAGAAGTTTCACAGAATGCTTCTGTGTAGTTTATATTTGAATATATTCCTTTTTCCACTGCTACGCTCTTAGCGCTCCAAATGTCCAGTTGCATTTTCTACAGAAAGAGTGTTCAGATCTGCTCAATCAAAACTATGGTTTAACTCTGTTAGCTGAATGCACAGATCAGAAAGAAGTTTCACCGAATGATTCTGTGTAGTTTATATTTGAAGACATTCCTTTTTCCACTATTACCCTCTTAGCGCTCCGAATCTCCACTTGCATTTTCTACAAAAAGAGTGTTTCATAACTGCTCAATCAAAAATATGTTTTATCTCTGTTAACTGAATTTACAGATCAGAAATAAGTTTCACAGAATGCATCTGTGTAGTTTTTATTTGAAGATATTCTTTTTCCCAATGTAGGCCTCTTAGCGCTTAGCATGTCCAATTGCAATTTCTACAGAAAGAGTGTTTCAGAACGGCTCAATCAAAAGTAGGGTTCAACTCTGTTAGTTGAATGCACAGAACAGAAAGAATTTTCACAGAATGCTACTGTGTAGTTTATATTTGAATATATTAATTTTTTCCACTATTACCCTCTTAGCGCTCCGAATGTCCACTTGCATTTTCTACAGAAAGAGTGTTCAGAACTGCGCAATCAAAAGTATGGTTTAACTCTGTTAGCTTAATGAACATATCAGAAATAAGTTTCACACAATGCTTCTGTGTAGTTTTTATTTGAAGATATTATTTTTCCCAATAGAGGCCTCTTAGCGCTCAGAATGTCCAATTGCAGTTTCTACAGAAAGAGTGTTTCAGAAAGGCTCAATCAAACGTAAGGTTCAACTCTGTTAGTTGAATGCACAGAACAGAAAGAAGTTTCATACAATGCTTCTGTGTAGTTTATATTTGAACATATTCTTTTTTCCACTATTACCCACTTAGCTCTACGAATGTCCAGTTGCATTTTCTACAGACAGAGTGTTTCAAAACTGCTCAATCAAAAGTATGGTTTAACTCTGTTAGCTGAATGCTCAGATCAGAAAGAAGTTTCACAGAATGCTTCTGTGTAGTTTATATTTGAATATATTCCTTGTTCCACTACTACTTTCTTAGCGCTACAAATGTCCAGTTGCATTTTCTACAGAAAGAGTGTTCAGATCTGCTGAATCAAAAGTATGGTTTAAATCTGTTAGCTGAATGCACAGATCAGAAAGAAGTTTCACAGAATGATTCTGTGTAGTTTATATTTGGAGACATTCCTTTTTCCACTATTACCCTCTTAGCGCTCCGAATCTCGACTTGCATTTTCTACAGAAAGAGTGTTTCAGAACGGCTCAATCAAAACTAAGGTTCAAATCTTTTAGTTGAACAAACAGAACAGAAAGAAGTTTCACACAATTTTTCTGTGTAGTTTTTATTTGTAGACATTCTTTTTCCCAATATAGGCCTCTTAGCGCTCAGAATGTCCAATTGCAGTTTCTACAGAAAGAGTGTTTCAGAACGGCTCAATCAAAAGTAAGGTTCAACTCTGTTAGTTGAATGCACAGAACAGAAAGAAGTTTCATACAATGCTTCTGTGTAGTTTATATTTGAACATATTCTTTTTTCCGCTATTACCCACTTAGTGCTACGAATGTCCAGTTGCATTTTCTACAGACAGAGTGTTTCAAAACTGCTCAATCAAAAGTATGGTTTAACTCTGTTAGCTGAATGCTCAGATCAGAAAGAAGTTTCACAGAATGCTTCTGTGTAGTTTATATTTGAATATATTCCTTTTTCCACTAATACGCTCTTAGCGCTCCAAATGTCCAGTTGCATTTTCTACAGAAAGAGTGTTCAGATCTGCTCAATCAAAAGTATGGTTTAACTCTGTTAGCTGAATGCACAGATCAGAAAGAAGTTTCACCGAATGATTCTGTGTAGTTTATATTTGAAGACATTCCTTTTTCCACTATTACCCTCTTAGCGCTCCGAATCTCCACTTGCATTTTCTACAAAAAGAGTGTTTCATAACTGCTCAATCAAAAATATGTTTTATCTCTGTTAACTGAATTTACAAATCAGAAATAAGTTTCACAGAATGCATCTGTGTAGTTTTTATTTGAAGATATTCTTTTTCCCAATGTAGGCCTCTTAGCGCTTAGCATGTCCAATTGCAGTTTCTACAGAAAGAGTGTTTCAGAACGGCTCAATCAAAAGTAAGGTTCAACTCTGTTAGTTGAATGCACAGAACAGAAAGAATTTTCACAGAATGCTACTGTGTAGTTTATATTTGAATATATTCCTTTTTCCACTATTACCCACTTAGCGCTCCGAATGTCCACTTGAATTTTCTACAGAAAGAGTGTTCAGAACTGCGCAATCAAAAGTATGGTTTAACTCTGTTAGCTTAATGAACATATCAGAAATAAGTTTCACACAATGCTTCTGTGTAGTTTTTATTTGAAGATATTATTTTTCCCAATATAGGCCTCTTAGCGCTCAGAATGTCCAATTGCAGTTTCTACAGAAAGAGTGTTTCAGAAAGGCTCAATCAAAAGTGAGGTTCAACTCTGTTAGTTGAATGCACAGAACAGAAAGAAGTTTCATACAATGCTTCTGTGTAGTTTATATTTGAACATATTCTTTTTTCCACTATTACCCACTTAGCGCTACGAATGTCCAGTTGCATTTTCTACCGACAGAGTGTTTCAAAACTGCTCAATCAAAAGTATGGTTTAACTCTGTTAGCTGAATGCTCAGATCAGAAAGAAGTTTCACAGAATGCTTCTGTGTAGTTTATATTTGAATATATTCCTTTTTCCACTACTACTCTCTTAGCGCTCCAAATGTCCAGTTGCATTTTCTGCAGAAAGAGTGTTCAGATCTGCTCAATCAAAAGTATGGTTTAACTCTGTTAGTTGAATGCACAGATCAGAAAGAAGTTTCACAGAATGATTCTGTGTAGTTTATATTTGGAGACATTCCTTTTTCCACTATTACCCTCTTAGCGCTCTGAATCTCCACTTGCATTTTCTACAAAAAGAGTGTTTCATAACTGCTCAATCAAAAATATGTTTTATCTCTGTTAACTGAATTTGCAGATCAGAAATAAGTTTCACAGAATGCATCTGTGTAGTTTTTATTTGAAGATATACTTTTTCCAAATGTAGGCCTCTTAGCGCTTAGCCTGTCCAATTGCAGTTTCTACAGAAAGAGTGTTTCAGAACGGCTCAATCAAAAGTAAGGTTCAACTCTGTTAGTTGAATGCACAGAACAGAAAGAATTTTCACAGAATGCTACTGTGTAGTTTATATTTGAATATATTCCTTTTTCCACTATTACCCTCTTAGTGCTCTGAATGTCCACTTGCATTTTCTACAGAAAGAGTGTTCAGAACTGCGCAATCAAAAGTATGGTTTAACTCTGTTAGCTTAATGAACATATCAGAAATAAGTTTCACACAACGCTTCTGTGTAGTTTTTATTTGAAGATATTATTTTTCCCAATAGAGGCCTCTTAGCGCTCAGAATGTCCAATTGCAGTTTCTACAGAAAGAGTGTTTCAGAAAGGCTCAATCAAATGTGAGGTTCAACCCTGTTAGTTGAATGCACAGAACAGAAAGTAGTTTCATACAATGCTTCTGTGTAGTTTATATTTGAACATATTCTTTTTTCCACTATTACCCACTTAGCGCTACGAATGTCCAGTTGCATTTTCTACAGACAGAGTGTTTCAAAACTGCTCAATCAAAAGTATGGTTTAACTCTGTTAGCTGAATGCTCAGATCAGAAAGAAGTTTCACAGAATGCTTCTGTGTAGTTTATATTTGAATATATTCCTTTTTCCACTACTACTCTCTTAGCGCTCCAAATGTCCAGTTGCATTTTCTACAGGAAGAGTGTTCAGATCTGCTCAATCAAAAGTATGGTTTAACTCTGTTAGTTGAATGCACAGATCAGAAAGAAGTTTCACAGAATGATTCTGTGTAGTTTATATTTGGAGACATTCCTTTTTCCACTATTACCCTCTTAGCGCTCCGAATCTCCACTTGCATTTTCTACAGAAAGAGTGTTTCAGAACGGCTCAATCAAAACTAAGTTTCAACTATTTTAGTTGAACAAACAGAACAGAAAGAAGTTTCACACAATTCTTTTGTGTAGTTTTTATTTGTAGACATTCTTTTTCCCAATATAGGCCTCTTAGCGCTCAGAATGTCCAATTGCAGTTTCAACAGAAAGAGTGTTTCAGAACGGCTCAATCAAAAGTAAGGTTCAACTCTGTTAGTTGAATGCACAGAACAGAAAGAAGTTTCATACAATGCTTCTGTGTAGTTCATATTTGAACATATTCTTTTTTCCACTATTACCCACTTAGCGCTACGAATGTCCAGTTGCATTTTCTACAGACAGAGTGTTTCAAAACTGCTCAATCAAAAGTATGGTTTAACTCTGTTAGCTGAATGCTCAGATCAGAAAGAAGTTTCACAGAATGCTTCTGTGTAGTTTATATTTGAATATATTCCTTTTTCCACTACTACGCTCTTAGCGCTCCAAATGTCCAGTTGCATTTTCTACAGAAAGAGTGTTCAGATCTGCTCAATCAAAAGTATGGTTTAACTCTGTTAGCTGAATGCACAGATCAGAAAGAAGTTTCACCGAATGATTCTGTGTAGTTTATATTTGAAGAAATTCCTTTTTCCACTATTACCCACTTAGCGCTCTGAATCTCCACTTGCATTTTCTACAAAAAGAGTGTTTCATAACTGCTCAATCAAAAATATGTTTTATCTCTGTTAACTGAATTTACAGATCAGAAATAAGTTTCACAGAATGCATCTGTGTAGTTTTTATTTGAAGATATTCTTTTTCCCAATGTAGGCCTCTTAGCGCTTAGCCTGTCCAATTGCAGTTTCTACAGAAAGAGTGTTTCAGAACGGCTCAATCAAAAGTAAGGTTCAACTCTGTTAGTTGAATGCACAGAACAGAATGAATTTTCACAGAATGCTACTGTGTAGTTTATATTTGAATATATTCCTTTTTCCACTATTACCCTCTTAGCGCTCCGAATGTCCACTTGCATTTTCTACAGAAAGAGTGTTCAGAACTGGGCAATCAAAAGTATGGTTTAACTCTGTTAGCTTAATGAACATATCAGAAATAAGTTTCACACAATGCTTCTGTGTAGTTTTTATTTGAAGATATTATTTTTCCCAATAGAGGCCTCTTAGCGCTCAGAATGTCCAATTGCAGTTTCTACAGAAAGAGTGTTTCAGAAAGGCTCAATCAAAAGTAAGGTTCAACTCTGTTAGTTGAATGCACAGAACAGAAAGAAGTTTCATACAATGCTTCTGTGTAGTTTATATTTGAACATATTCTTTTTTCCACTATTACCCACTTAGCGCTACGAATGTCCAGTTGCATTTTCTACCGACAGAGTGTTTCAAAACTGCTCAATCAAAAGTATGGTTTAACTCTGTTAGCTGAATGCTCAGATCAGAAAGAAGTTTCACAGAATGCTTCTGTGTAGTTTATATTTGAATATATTCCTTTTTCCACTACTACTCTCTTAGCGCTCCAAATGTCCAGTTGCATTTTCTACAGAAAGAGTGTTCAGATCTGCTGAATCAAAAGTATGCTTTAACTCTGTTAGCTGAATGCACAGATCAGAAAGAAGTTTCACAGAATGATTCTGTGTAGTTTATATTTGGAGACATTCCTTTTTCCACTATTACCCTCTTAGCGCTCCGAATCTCCACTTGCATTTTCTATAGAAAGAGTGTTTCAGAACGGCTCAATCAAACCTAAGGTTCAACTCTTTTAGTTGAACAAACAGAACAGAAAGAAGTTTCACACAATTCTTCTGTGTAGTTTTTATTTGTAGACATTCGTTTTCCCAATATAGGCCTCTTAGCGCTCAGAATGTCTAATTGCAGTTTCTACAGAAAGAGTGTTTCAGAACGGCTCAATCAAAAGTAAGGTTCAACTCTGTTAGTTGAATGCACAGAACAGAAAGAAGTTTCATACAATGCTTCTGTGTAGTTTATATTTGAACATATTCTTTTTTCCACTATTACCCACTTAGCGCTACGAATGTCCAGTTGCATTTTCTACAGACAGAGTGTTTCAAAACTGCTCAATCAAAAGTATGTTTTAACTCTGTTAGCTGAATGCTCAGATCAGAAAGAAGTTTCACAGAATGCTTCTGTGTAGTTTATATTTGAATATATTCCTTTTTCCACTACTACGCTCTTAGCGCTCCAAATGTCCAGTTGCATTTTCTACACAAAGAGTGTTCAGATCTGCTCAATCAAAAGTACTGTTTAACTCTGTTAGCTGAATGCACAGATCAGAAAAATGTTTCACCGAATGATTCTGTGTAGATTATATTTGAAGACATTCCTTTTTCCACTATTACCCTCAGCGCTCCGAATCTCCACTTGCATTTTCTACAAAAAGAGTGTTTCACAACTGCTCAATCAAAAATATGTTTTATCTCTGTTAACTGAATTTACAGATCAGAAATAAGTTTCACAGAATGCATCTGTGTAGTTTTTATTTGAAGATATTCTTTTTCCCAATGTAGGCCTCTTAGCGCTTAGCATGTCCAATTGCAGTTTCTACAGAAAGAGTGTTTCAGAACGGCTCAATCAAAAGTAAGGTTCAACTCTGTTAGTTGAATGCACAGAACAGAAAGAATTTTCACAGAATGCTACTGTGTAGTTTATATTTGTATATATTCCTTTTTCCACTATTACCCTCTTAGCGCTCCGAATGTCCACTTGCATTTTCTACAGAAAGAGTGTTCAGAACTGTGCAATCAAAAGTATGGTTTAACTCTGTTAGCTTAATGAACATATCAGAAATAAGTTTCACACAATGCTTCTGTGTAGTTTTTATTTGAAGGTATTATTTTTCCCAATAGAGGCCTCTTAGCGCTCAGAATGTCCAATTGCAGTTTCTACAGAAAGAGTGTTTCAGAAAGGCTCAATCAAAAGTAAGGTTCAACTCTGTTAGTTGAATGCACAGAACAGAAAGAAGTTTCATACAATGCTTCTGTGTAGTTTATATTTGAACATATTCTTTTTTCCACTATTACCCACTTAGCGCTACGAATGTCCAGTTGCATTTTCTACAGACAGAGTGTTTCAAAACTGCTCAATCAAAAGTATGGTTTAACTCTGTTAGCTGAATGCTCAGATCAGAAAGAAGTTTCACAGAATGCTTCTGTGTAGTTTATATTTGAATATATTCCTTTTTCCACTACTACTCTCTTAGCGCTCCAAATGTCCGGTTGCATTTTCTACAGAAAGAGTGTTCAGATCTGCTCAATCAAAAGTATGGTTTAACTTTGTTAGCTGAATGCACAGATCAGAAAGAAGTTTCACAGAATGATTCTGTGTAGTTTCTATTTGTAGACATTCCTTTTTCCACTATTACCCTCTTAGCGCACCGAATCTCCACTTGCATTTTCTACAGAAAGAGTGTTCAGATCTGCTCAATCAAAAGTATGGTTTAACTCTGTTAGCTGAATGCACAGATCAGAAAGAAGTTTCACAGAATGATTCTGTGTAGTTTATATTTGGAGACATTCCTTTTTCCACTAATACCCTCTTAGCGCTCCGAATCTCCACTTGCATTTTCTACAGAAATAGTGTTTCAGAACGGCTCAATCAAAACTAAGGTTCAACTCTTTTAGTTGAACAAACAGAACAGAAAGAAGTTTCACACAATTCTTCTGTGTAGTTTTTATTTGTAGACATTCTTTTTCCCAATATAGGCCTCTTAGCGCTCAGAATGTCTAATTGCAGTTTCTACAGAAAGAGTGTTTCAGAAAGGCTCAATCAAAAGTAAGGTTCAACTCTGTTAGTTGAATGCACAGAACAGAAAGAAGTTTCATACAATGCTTCTGTGTAGTTTATATTTGAACATATTCTTTATTCCACTATTACCCACTTAGCGCTACGAATGTACAGTTGCATTTTCTACAGACAGAGTGTTTCAAAACTGCTCAATCAAAAGTATGGTTTAACTCTGTTAGCTGAATGCTCAGATCAGAAAGAAGTTTCACAGAATGCTTCTGTGTAGTTTATATTTGAATATATTCCTTTTTCCACTACTACTCTCTTAGCGCTCCAAATGTCCAGTTGCATTTTCTACAGAAAGAGTGTTCAGATCTGCTGAATCAAAAGTATGGTTTAACTGTTTTAGCTGAATGCACAGATCAGAAAGAAGTTTCACAGAATGATTCTGTGTAGTTTATATTTGGAGACATTCCTTTTTCCACTATTACCCTCTTAGCGCTCCGAATCTCCAATTGCATTTTCTACAGAAAGACTGTTACAGAACGGCTCAATCAAAACTAAGGTTCAACTCTTTTAGTTGAACAAACCGAACAGAAAAAAGTTTCACACAATTCTTTTGTGTAGTTTTTATTTGTAGACATTCTTTTTCCCAATATAGGCCTCTTAGCGCTCAGAATGTCCAATTGCAGTTTCTACAGAAAGAGTGTTTCAGAACGGCTCAATCAAAAGTAAGGTTCAACTCTGTTAGTTGAATGCACAGAACAGAAAGAAGTTTCATACAATGCTTCTGTGTAGTTCATATTTGAACATATTCTTTTTCCACTATTACCCACTTAGCGCTACGAATGTCCAGTTGCATTTTCTACAGACAGAGTGTTTCAAAACTGCTCAATCAAAAGTATGGTTTAACTCTGTTAGCTGAATGCTCAGATCAGAAAGAAGTTTCACAGAATGCTTCTGTGTAGTTTATATTTGAATATATTCCTTTTTCCACTACTACGCTCTTAGCGCTCCAAATGTCCAGTTGCATTTTCTACAGAAAGAGTGTTCAGATCTGCTCAATCAAAAGTATGGTTTAACTCTGTTAGCTGAATGCACAGATCAGAAAGAAGTTTCACCGAATGATTCTGTGTAGTTTATATTTGAAGACATTCCTTTTTCCACTATTACCCACTTAGCGCTCTGAATCTCCACTTGCATTTTCTACAAAAAGAGTGTTTCATAACTGCTCAATCAAAAATATGTTTTATCTCTGTTAACTGAATTTACAGATCAGAAATAAGTTTCACAGAATGCATCTGTGTAGTTTTTATTTGAAGATATTCTTTTTCCCAATGTAGGCCTCTTAGCGCTTAGCCTGTCCAATTGCAGTTTCTACAGAAAGAGTGTTTCAGAACGGCTCAATCAAAAGTAAGGTTCAACTCTGTTAGTTGAATGCACAGAACAGAAAGAATTTTCACAGAATGCTACTGTGTAGTTTATATTTGAATATATTCCTTTTTCCACTATTACCCTCTTAGCGCTCCGAATGTCCACTTGCATTTTCTACAGAAAGAGTGTTCAGAACTGGGCAATCAAAAGTATGGTTTAACTCTGTTAGCTTAATGAACATATCAGAAATAAGTTTCACACAATGCTTCTGTGTAGTTTTTATTTGAAGATATTATTTTTCCCAATAGAGGCCTCTTAGCGCTCAGAATGTCCAATTGCAGTTTCTACAGAAAGAGTGTTTCAGAAAGGCTCAATCAAAAGTAAGGTTCAACTCTGTTAGTTGAATGCACAGAGCAGAAAGAAGTTTCATACAATGCTTCTGTGTAGTTTATATTTGAACATATTCTTTTTTCCACTATTACCCACTTAGCGCTACGAATGTCCAGTTGCATTTTCTACCGACAGAGTGTTTCAAAACTGCTCAATCAAAAGTATGGTTTAACACTGTTAGCTGAATGCTCAGATCAGAAAGAAGTTTCACAGAATGCTTCTGTGTAGTTTATATTTGAATATATTCCTTTTTCCACTACTATTCTCTTAGCGCTCCAAATGTCCAGTTGCATTTTCTACAGAAAGAGTGTTCAGATCTGCTGAATCAAAAGTATGCTTTAACTCTGTTAGCTGAATGCACAGATCAGAAAGAAGTTTCACAGAATGATTCTGTGTAGTTTATATTTGGAGACATTCCTTTTTCCACTATTACCCTCTTAGCGCTCCGAGGCTCCACTTGCATTTTCTACAGAAAGAGTGTTTCAGAACGGCTCAATCAAAACTAAGGTTCAACTCTTTTAGTTGAACAAACAGAACAGAAAGGAGTTTCACACAATTCTTCTGTGTAGTTTTTATTTGTGGACAATCTTTTTCCCAATATAGGCCTCTTAGCGCTCAGAATGTCCAATTGCAGTTTCTACAGAAAGAGTGTTTCAGAACGGCTCAATCAAAAGTAAGGTTCAACTCTGTTAGTTGAATGCACAGAACAGAAAGAAGTTTCATACAATGCTTCTGTGTAGTTCATATTTGAACATATTCTTTTTTCCACTATTACCCACTTAGCGCTACGAATGTCCAGTTGCATTTTCTACAGACAGAGTGTTTCAAAACTGCTCAATCAAAAGTATGGTTTAACTCTGTTAGCTGAATGCTCAGATCAGAAAGAAGTTTCACAGAATGCTTCTGTGTAGTTTATATTTGAATATATTCCTTTTTCCACTACTACGCTCTTACTGCTCCAAATGTCCAGTTGCATTTTCTACAGAAAGAGTGTTCAGATCTGCTCAATCAAAAGTATGGTTTAACGCTGTTAGCTGAATGCACAGATCAGAAAGAAGTTTCACCGAATGATTCTGTGTAGTTTATATTTGAAGACATTCCTTTTTCCACTATTACCCACTTAGCGCTCCGAATCTCCACTTGCATTTTCTACAAAAAGTGTGTTTCATACCTGCTCAATCAAAAATATGTTTTATCTCTGTTAACTGAATTTACAGATCAGAAATAAGTTTCACAGAATGCATCTGTGTAGTTTTTATTTGAAGATATTCTTTTTCCCAATGTAGGCCTCTTAGCGGTTAGCATTTCCAATTGCAGTTTCTACAGAAAGAGTGTTTCAGAACGGCTCAATCAAAAGTAAGGTTCAACTCTGTTAGTTGAATGCACAGAACAGAAAGAATTTTCACAGAATGCTACTGTGTAGTTTATATTTGAATATATTCCTTTTTCCATTATTACCCTCTTAGCGCTCCGAATGTCCACTTGCATTTTCTACAGAAAGAGTGTTCAGAACTGCGCAATCAAAAGTATGGTTTAACTCTGTTAGCTTAATGAACATATCAGAAATAAGTTTCACACAATGCTTCTGTGTAGTTTTTATTTGAAGATATTATTTTTCCCAATAGAGGTCTCTTAGCGCTCAGAATGTCCAATTGCAGTTTCTACAGAAAGAGTGTTTCAGAAAGGCTCAATCAAAAGTAAGGTTCAACTCTGTTAGTTGAATGCACAGAACAGAAAGAAGTTTCATACAATGCTTCTGTGTAGTTTATATTTGAACATATTGTTTTTTCCACTATTACCCACTTAGCGCTACGAATGTCCAGTTGCATTTTCTACAGACAGAGTGTTTCAAAACTGCTCAATCAAAAGTATGGTTTAACTCTGTTAGCTGAATGCTCAGATCAGAAAGAAGTTTCACAGAATGCTTCTGTGTAGTTTATATTTGAATATATTCCTTTTTCCACTACTACTCTCTTAGCGCTCCAAATGTCCAGTTGCATTTTCTACAGAAAGAGTGTTCAGATCTGCTCAATCAAAAATATGGTTTAACTCTTTTAGCTGAATGCACAGATCAGAAAGAAGTTTCACAGAATGATTCTGTGTAGTTTATATTTGGAGACATTCCTTTTTCCACTATTACCCTCTTAGCGCTCCGAATCTCCACTTGCATTTTCTACAGAAAGAGTGTTTCAGAACGGCTCAATCAAAACTAAGTTTCAAATCTTTTAATTGAACAAACAGAACAGAAAGAAGTTTCACACAATTCTTCTGTGTAGTTTTTATTTGTAGACATTCTTTTTCCCAATATAGGCCTCTTAGCGCTCAGAATGTCCAATTGCAGTTTCTACAGAAAGAGTGTTTCAGAACGGCTCAATCAAAAGTAAGGTTCAACTCTGTTAGTTGAATGCACAGAACAGAAAGAAGTTTCATACAATGCTTCTGTGTAGTTCATATTTGAACATATTCTTTTTCCACTATTACCCACTTAGCGCTACGAATGTCCAGTTGCATTTTCTACAGACAGAGTGTTTCAAAACTGCTCAATCAAAAGTATGGTTTAACCCTGTTAGCTGAATGCTCAGATCAGAAAGAAGTTTCACAGAATGCTTCTGTGTAGTTTATATTTGAATATATTCCTTTTTCCACTACTACGCTCTTAGCGCTCCAAATGTCCAGTTGCATTTTCTACAGAAAGAGTGTTCAGATCTGCTCAATCAAAAGTATGGTTTAACTCTGTTAGCTGAATGCACAGATCAGAAAGAAGTTTCACCGAATGATTCTGTGTAGTTTATATTTGAAGACATTCCTTTTTCCACTATTACCCTCTTAGCGCTCCGAATCTCCACTTGCATTTTCTACAAAAAGAGTGTTTCATAACTGCTCAATCAAAAATATATTTTATCTCTATTAACTGAATTTACAGATCAGAAATAAGTTTCACAGAATGCATCTGTGTAGTTTTAATTTGAAGATATTCTTTCTCCCAATGTAGGCCTCTTAGCGCTTAGCATGTCCAATTGCAGTTTCTACAGAAAGAGTGTTTCAGAACGGCTCAATCAAAAGTAAGGTTCAACTCTGTTAGTTGAATGCACAGAACAGAAAGAATTTTCACAGAATGCTACTGTGTAGTTTATGTTTGAATATATTCCTTTTTCCACTATTACCCTCTTAGCGCTCCGAATGTCCACTTGCATTTTCTACAGAAAGAGTGTTCAGAACTGCGCAATCAAAAGTATGGTTTAACTCTGTTAGCTTAATGAACATATCAGAAATAAGTTTCACACAATGCTTCTGTGTAGTTTTTATTTGAAGATATTATTTTTCCCAATAGAGGTCTCTTAGCGCTCAGAATGTCCAATTGCAGTTTCTACAGAAAGAGTGTTTCAGAAAGGCTCAATCAAAAGTAAGGTTCACCTCTGTTAGTTGAATGCACAGAACAGAAAGAAGTTTCATACATTGCTTCTGTGTAGTTTATATTTGAACATATTCTTTTTTCCACTATTACCCACTTAGCGCTACGAATGTCCAGTTGCATTTTCTACAGACAGAGTGTTTCAAAACTGCTCAATCAAAAGTATGGTTTAACTCTGTTAGCTGAATGCTCAGATCAGAAAGAAGTTTCACAGAATGCTTCTGTGTAGTTTATATTTGAATATATTCCTTTTTCCACTACTACTCTCTTAGCGCTCCAAATGTCCAGTTGCATTTTCTACAGAAAGAGTGTTCAGATCTGCTCAATCAAAAGTATGGTTTAACTCTGTTAGCTGAATGCACAGATCAGAAAGAAGTTTCACAGAATGATTCTGTGTAGTTTATATTTGGAGACATTCCTTTTTCCACTATTACCCTCTTAGCGCTCCGAGGCTCCACTTGCATTTTCTACAGAAAGAGTGTTTCATAACGGCTCAATCAAAACTAAGGTTCAACTCTTTTAGTTGAACAAACAGAACAGAAAGGAGTTTCACACAATTCTTCTGTGTAGTTTTTATTTGTAGACATTCTTTTTCCCAATATAGGCCTCTTAGCGCTCAGAATGTCCAATTGCAGTTTCTACAGAAAGAGTGTTTCAGAACGGCTCAATCAAAAGTAAGGTTCAACTCTGTTAGTTGAATGCACAGAACAGAAAGAAGTTTCATACAATGCTTCTGTGTAGTTCATATTTGCACATATTCTTTTTTCCACTATTACCCACTTAGCGCTACGAATGTCCAGTTGCATTTTCTACAGACAGAGTGTTTCAAAACTGCTCAATCAAAAGTATGGTTTAACTCTGTTAGCTGAATGCTCAGATCAGAAAGAAGTTTCACAGAATGCTTCTGTGTAGTTTATATTTGAATATATTCCTTTTTCCACTACTACGCTCTTAGTGCTCCAAATGTCCAGTTGCATTTTCTACAGAAAGAGTGTTCAGATCTGCTCAATCAAAAGTATGGTTTAACGCTGTTAGCTGAATGCACAGATCAGAAAGAAGTTTCACCGAATGATTCTGTGTAGTTTATATTTGAAGACATTCCTTTTTCCACTATTACCCTCTTAGCGCTCCGAATCTCCACTTGCATTTTCTACAAAAAGTGTGTTTCATAACTGCTCAATCAAAAATATGTTTTATCTCTGTTAACTGAATTTACAGATCAGAAATAAGTTTCACAGAATGCATCTGTGTAGTTTTTATTTGAAGATATTCTTTTTCCCAATGTAGGCCTCTTAGCGGTTAGCATTTCCAATTGCAGTTTCTACAGAAAGAGTGTTTCAGAACGGCTCAATCAAAAGTAAGGTTCAAATCTGTTAGTTGAATGCACAGAACAGAAAGAATTTTCACAGAATGCTACTGTGTAGTTTATATTTGAATATATTCCTTTTTCCATTATTACCCTCTTAGCGCTCCGAATGTCCACTTGCATTTTCTACAGAAAGAGTGTTCAGAACTGCGCAATCAAAAGTATGGTTTAACTCTGTTAGCTTAATGAACATATCAGAAATAAGTTTCACACAATGCTTCTGTGTAGTTTTTATTTGAAGATATTATTTTTCCCAATAGAGGTCTCTTAGCGCTCAGAATGTCCAATTGCAGTTTCTACAGAAAGAGTGTTTCAGAAAGGCTCAATCAAAAGTAAGGTTCAACTCTGTTAGTTGAATGCACAGAACAGAAAGAAGTTTCATACAATGCTTCTGTGTAGTTTATATTTGAACATATTTTTTTTTCCACTATTACCCACTTAGCGCTACGAATGTCCAGTTGCATTTTCTACAGACAGAGTGTTTCAAAACTGCTCAATCAAAAGTATGGTTTAACTCTGTTAGCTGAATGCTCAGATCAGAAAGAAGTTTCACAGAATGCTTCTGTGTAGTTTATTTTTGAATATATTCCTTTTTCCACTACTACTCTCTTAGCGCTCCAAATGTCCAGTTGCATTTTCTACAGAAAGAGTGTTCAGATCTGCTCAATCAAAAATATGGTTTAACTCTGTTAGCTGAATGCACAGATCAGAAAGAAGTTTCACAGAATGATTCTGTGTAGTTTATATTTGGAGACATTCCTTTTTCCACTATTACCCTCTTAGCGCTCCGAATCTCCACTTGCATTTTCTACAGAAAGAGTGTTTCAGAACGGCTCAATCAAAACTAAGGTTCAAATCTTTTAATTGAACAAACAGAACAGAAAGAAGTTTCACACAATTCTTCTGTGTAGTTTTTATTTGTAGACATTCTTTTTCCCAATATAGGCCTCTTAGCGCTCAGAATGTCCAATTGCAGTTTCTACAGAAAGAGTGTTTCAGAACGGCTCAATCAAAAGTAAGGTTTAACTCTGTTAGTTGAATGCACAGAACAGAAAGAAGTTTCATACAATGCTTCTGTGTAGTTCATATTTGAACATAATTTTTCCACTATTACCCACTTAGCGCTACGAATGTCCAGTTGCATTTTCTACAGACAGAGTGTTTCAAAACTGCTCAATCAAAAGTATGGTTTAACCCTGTTAGCTGAATGCTCAGATCAGAAAGAAGTTTCACAGAATGCTTCTGTGTAGTTTATATTTGAATATATTCCTTTTTCCACTACTACGCTCTTAGCGCTCCAAATGTCCAGTTGCATTTTCTACAGAAAGAGTGTTCAGATCTGCTCAATCAAAAGTATGGTTTAACTCTGTTAGCTGAATGCACAGATCAGAAAGAAGTTTCACCGAATGTTTCTGTGTAGTTTATATTTGAAGACATACCTTTTTCCACTATTACCCTCTTAGCGCTCCGAATCTCCACTTGCATTTTCTACAAAAAGAGTGTTTCATAACTGCTCAATCAAAAATATATTTTATCTCTATTAACTGAATTAACAGATCAGAAATAAGTTTCACAGAATGCATCTGTGTAGTTTTTATTTGAAGATATTCTTTCTCCCAATGTAGGCCTCTTAGCGCTTAGCATGTCCAATTGCAGTTTCTACAGAAAGAGTGTTTCAGAACGGCTCAATCAAAAGTAAGGTTCAACTCTGTTAGTTGAATGCACAGAACAGAAAGAATTTTCACAGAATGCTACTGTGTAGTTTATATTTGAATATATTCCTTTTTCCACTATTACCCTCTTAGCGCTCCGAATGTCCACTTGCATTTTCTACAGAAAGACTGTTCAGAACTGCGCAATCAAAAGTATGGTTTAACTCTGTTAGCTTAATGAACATATCAGAAATAAGTTTCACACAATGCTTCTGTGTAGTTTTTATTTGAAGATATTATTTTTCCCAATAGAGGTCTCTTAGCGCTCAGAATGTCCAATTGCAGTTTCTACAGAAAGAGTGTTTCAGAAAGGCTCAATCAAAAGTAAGGTTCAACTCTGTTAGTTGAATGCACAGAACAGAAAGAAGTTTCATACAATGCTTCTGTGTAGTTTATATTTGAACATATTCTTTTTTCCACTATTACCCACTTAGCGCTACGAATGTCCAGTTGCATTTTCTACAGACAGAGTGTTTCAAAACTGCTCAATCAAAAGTATGGTTTAACTCTGTTAGCTGAATGCTCAGATCAGAAAGAAGTTTCACAGAATGCTTCTGTGTAGTTTATATTTGAATATATTCCTTTTTCCACTACTACTCTCTTAGCGCTCCAAATGTCCAGTTGCATTTTCTACAGAAAGAGTGTTCAGATCTGCTCAATCAAAAATATGGTTTAACTCTGTTAGCTGAATGCACAGATCAGAAAGAAGTTTCACAGAATGATTCTGTGTAGTTTATATTTGGAGACATTCCTTTTTCCACTATTACCCTCTTAGCGCTCCGAATCTCCAATTGCATTTTCTACAGAAAGACTGTTTCAGAACGGCTCAATCAAAACTAAGGTTCAAATCTTTTAATTGAACAAACAGAACAGAAACAAGTTTCACACAATTCTTCTGTGTAGTTTTTATTTGTAGACATTCTTTTTCCCAATATAGGCCTCTTAGCGCTCAGAATGTCCAATTGCAGTTTCTACAGAAAGAGTGTTTCAGAACGGCTCAATCAAAAGTAAGGTTCAACTGTGTTAGTTGAATGCACAGAACAGAAAGGAGTTTCATACAATGCTTCTGTGTAGTTCATATTTGAACATATTCTTTTTTCCACTGTTACCCACTTAGCGCTACGAATGTCCAGTTGCATTTTCTACAGACAGAGTGTTTCAAAACTGCTCAATCAAAATTATGGTTTATCCCTGTTAGCTGAATGCTCAGATCAGAAAGAAGTTTCACAGAATGCTTCTGTGTAGTTTATATTTGAATATATTCCTTTTTCCACTACTACGCTCTTAGCGCTCCAAATGTCCAGTTGCATTTTCTACAGAAAGAGTGTTCAGATCTGCTCAATCAAAAGTATGGTTTAACTCTGTTAGCTGAATGCACAGATCAGAAAGAAGTTTCACCGAATGATTCTGTGTAGTTTATATTTGAAGACATTCCTTTTTCCACTATTACCCTCTTAGCGCTCCGAATCTCCACTTGCATTTTCTACAAAAAGAGTGTTTCATAACTGCTCAATCAAAAATATGTTTTATCTCTGTTAACTGAATTTACAGATCAGAAATAAGTTTCACAGAATGCATCTGTGTAGTTTTTATTTGAAGATATTCTTTTTCCCAATGTAGGCCTCTTAGCGGTTAGCATTTCCAATTGCAGTTTCTACAGAAAGAGTGTTTCAGAACGGCTGAATCAAAAGTAAGGTTCAACTCTGTTAGTTGAATGCACAGAACAGAAAGAATTTTCACAGAATGCTACTGTGTAGTTTATATTTGAATATATTCCTTTTTCCACTATTACCCTCTTAGCGCTCCGAATGTCCACTTGCATTTTCTACAGAAAGAGTGTTCAGAACTGCGCAATCAAAAGTATGGTTTAACTCTGTTAGCTTAATGAACATATCAGAAATAAGTTTCACACAATGCTTCTGTGTAGTTTTTATTTGAAGATATTATTTTTCCCAATAGAGTTCTCTTACCGCTCAGAATGTCCAATTGAAGTTTCTACAGAAAGAGTGTTTCAGAAAGGCTCAATCAAAAGTAAGGTTCAACTCTGTTAGTTGAATGCACAGAACAGAAAGAAGTTTCATACAATGCTTCTGTGTAGTTTATATTTGAACATATTCTTTTTTCCACTATTACCCACTTAGCGCTACGAATGTCCAGTTGCATTTTCTACAGACAGAGTGTTTCAAATCTGCTCAATCAAAAGTATGGTTTAACTCTGTTAGCTGAATGCTCAGATCAGAAAGAAGTTTCACAGAATGCTTCTGTGTAGTTTATATTTGAATATATTCCTTTTTCCACTACTACTCTCTTAGCGCTCCAAATGTCCAGTTGCATTTTCTACAGAAAGAGTGTTCAGATCTGCTCAATCAAAAATATGGTTTAACTCTGTTAGCTGAATGCACAGATCAGAAGGAAATTTCACAGAATGATTCTGTGTAGTTTATATTTGGAGACATTCCTTTTTCCACTATTACCCTCTTAGCGCTCCGAATCTCCACTTGAATTTTCTACAGAAAGACTGTTTCAGAACGGCTCAATCAAAACTAAGGTTCAAATCTTTTAATTGAACAAACAGAACAGAAAGAAGTTTCACACAATTCTTCTGTGTAGTTTTTATTTGTAGACATTCTTTTTCCCAATATAGGCCTCTTAGCGCTCAGAATGTCCAATTGCAGTTTCTACAGAAAGAGTGTTTCAGAACGGCTCAATCAAAAGTAAGGTTCAACTCTGTTAGTTGAATGCACAGAACAGAAAGAAGTTTCATACAATGCTTCTGTGTAGTTCATATTTGAACATATTCTTTTTTCCACTATTACACACTTAGCGCTACGAATGTCCAGTTGCATTTTCTACAGACAGAGTGTTTCAAAACTGCTCAATCAAAAGTATGGTTTAACCCTGTTAGCTGAATGCTCAGATCAGAAAGAAGTTTCACAGAATGCTTCTGTGTAGTTTATATTTGAATATATTCCTTTTTCCACTACTACGCTCTTAGCGCTCCAAATGTCCAGTTGCATTTTCTACAGAAAGAGTGTTCAGATCTGCTCAATCAAAAGTATGGTTTAACTCTGTTAGCTGAATGCACAGATCAGAAAGAAGTTTCACCGAATGATTCTGTGTAGTTTATATTTGAAGACATACCTTTTTCCACTATTACCCTCTTAGCGCTCCGAATATCCACTTGCATTTTCTACAAAAAGAGTGTTTCATAACTGCTCAATCAAAAATATGTTTTATCTCTATTAACTGAATTTACAGATCAGCAATAAGTTTCACAGAATGCATCTGTGTAGTTTTTATTTGAAGATATTCTTTCTCCCAATGTAGGCCTCTTAGCGCTTAGCATGTCCAATTGCAGTTTCTACAGAAAGAGTGTTTCAGAACGGCTCAATCAAAAGTAAGGTTCAACTCTGTTAGTTGAATGCACAGAACAGAAAGAATTTTCACAGAATGCTACTGTGTAGTTTATATTTGAATATATTCCTTTTTCCACTATTACCCTCTTAGCGCTCCGAATGTCCACTTGCATTTTCTACAAAAAGAGTGTTCAGAACTGCGCAACCCAAAGTATGGTTTAACTCTGTTAGCTTAATGAACATATCAGAAATAAGTTTCACACAATGCTTCTGTGTAGTTTTTATTTGAAGATATTATTTTTCCCAATAGAGGCCTCTTAGCGCTCAGAATGTCCAATTGCAGTTTCTACAGAAAGAGTGTTTCAGAAAGGCTCAATCAAAAGTAAGGTTCAACTCTGTTAGTTGAATGAACAGAACAGAAAGAAGTTTCATACAATGCTTCTGTGTAGTTTATATTTGAACATATTTTTTTTCCACTATTACCCACTTAGCGCTACGAATGTCCAGTTGCATTTTCTACAGACAGAGTGTTTCAAAACTGCTCAATCAAAAGTATGGTTTAACTCTGTTAGCTGAATGCTCAAATCAGAAAGAAGTTTCACAGAATGCTTCTGTGTAGTTTATATTTGAATATATTCCTTTTTCCACTACTACTCTCTTAGCGCTCCAAATGTCCAGTTGCATTTTCTACAGAAAGAGTGTTCAGATCTGCTCAATCAAAAGTATGGTTTAACTCTGTTAGCTGAATGCACAGATCAGAAAGAAGTTTCACAGAATTATTCTGTGTAGTTTATATTTGGAGACATTCCTTTTTCCACTATTACCCTCTTAGCGCTCAGAATCTCCACTTGCATTTTCTACAGAAAGAGTGTTTCAGAACGGCTCAATCAAAACTAAGGTTCAACTCTTTTAGTTGAACAAACATAACAGAAAGAAGTTTCACACAATTGTTCCGTGTAGTTTTTATTTGTAGACATTCTTTTTCCCAATATGGGCCTCTTAGCGCTCAGAATGTCCAATTGCAGTTTCTACAGAAAGAGTGTTTCAGAACGGCTCAATCAAAACTAAGGTTCAACTCTGTTAGTTGAATGCACAGAACAGAAAGAAATTTCATACAATGCTTCTGTGTAGTTCATATTTGAACATATTCTTTTTTCCACTATTACCCACTTAGCGCTACGAATGTCCAGTTGCATTTTCTACAGACAGAGTGTTTCAAAACTGCTCAATCAAAAGTATGGTTTAACTCAGTTAGCTGAATGCTCAGATCAGAAAGAAGTTTCACAGAATGCTTCTGTGTAGTTTATATTTGAATATATTCCTTTTTCAACTACTACGCTCTTAGCGCTCCAAATGTCCAGTTGCATTTTCTACAGAAAGAGTGTTCAGATCTGCTCAATCAAAAGTATGGTTTAACTCTGTTAGCTGAATGCACAGATCAGAAAGAAGTTTCACCGAATGATTCTGTGTAGTTTATATTTGAAGACATTCCTTTTTCCACTATTACCCACTTAGCGCTCCGAATCTCCACTTGCATTTTCTACAAAAAGAGTGTTCATAACTGCTCAATCAAAAATATGTTTTATCTCTGTTAACTGAATTTACAGGTCAGAAATAAGTTTCACAGAATGCATCTGTGTAGTTTTTATTTGAAGATATTCTTTTTCCCAATGTAGGCCTCTTAGCGCTTAGCATGTCCAATTGCAGTTTCTACAGAAAGAGTGTTTCAGAACGGCTCAATCAAAAGTAAGGTTCAACTCTGTTAGTTGAATGCACAGAACAGAAAGAATTTTCACAGAATGCTACTGTGTAGTTGATATTTGAATATATTCCTTTTTCCACTATTACCCTCTTAGCGCTCCGAATGTCCACTTGCATTTTCTACAGAAAGAGTGTTCAGAACTGCGCAATCAAAAGTATGGTTTAACTCTGTTAGCTTAATGAACATATCAGAAATATGTTTCACACAATGCTTCTGTGTAGTTTTTATTTGAAGGTATTATTTTTCCCAATATAGGCCTCTTAGCGCTCAGAATGTCCAATTGCAGTTTCTACAGAAAGAGTGTTTCAGAAAGGCTCAATCAAAAGTAAGGTTCAACTCTGTTAGTTGAATGCACAGAACAGAAAGAAGTTTCATACAATGCTTCTGTGTAGTTTATATTTGAACATATTCTTTTTCCACTATTACCCACTTAGCGCTACGAATGTCCAGTTGCATTTTCTACAGACAGAGTGTTTCAAAACTGCTCAATCAAAAGTATGGTTTAACTCTGTTAGCTGAATGCTCAGATCAGAAAGAAGTTTCACAGAATGCTTCTGTGTAGTTTATATTTGAATATATTCCTTTTTCCACTACTACTCTCTTAGCGCTCCAAATGTCCAGTTGCATTTTCTACAGAAAGAGTGTTCAGATCTGCTCAATCAAAAGTATGTTTTAACTCTGTTAGCTGAATTCACAGATCAGAAAGAAGTTTCACAGAATGATTCTGTGTAGTTTATATTTGGAGACATTCCTTTTTCCACTATAACCCTCTTAGCGCTCCGAATCTCCACTTGCATTTTCTACAGAAAATGTGTTTCAGAACGGCTCAATCAAAACTAAGGTTCAACTCTTTTAGTTGAACAAACAGAACAGAAAGAAGTTTCACACAATTCTTCTGTGTAGTTTTTATTTGTAGACATTCTATTTCCCAATATAGGCCTCTTAGCGCTCAGAATGTCTAATTGCATTTTCTACAGAAAGAGTGTTTCAGAACGGCTCAATCAAAAGTAAGGTTCAACTCTGTTAGTTGAATGCACAGAACAGAAAGAAGTTTCATACAATGCTTCTGTGTAGTTTATATTTGAACATATTCTTTTTTCCACTATTACCCACTTAGCGCTACGAATGTCCAGTTGCATTTTCTACAGACAGAGTGTTTCAAAACTGCTCAATCAAAAGTATGGTTTAACTCTGTTAGCTGAATGCTCAGATCAGAAAGAAGTTTCACAGAATGCTTCTGTGTAGTTTATATTTGAATATATTACTTTTTCCACTACTACGCTATTCGCGCTCCAAATGTCCAGTTGCATTTTCTACAGAAAGAGTGTTCAGATCTGCTCAATCAAAAGTATGGTTTAACTCTGTTAGCTGAATGCACAGATCAGAAAGAAGTTTCACCGAAAGATTCTGTGGAGTTTATATTTGAAGACATTCCTTTTTCCACTATTACCCTCTTAGCGCTCCGAATCTCCACTTGCATTTTCTACAAAAAGAGTGTTTCATAACTGCTCAATCAAAAATATGTTTTATCTCTGTTAACTGAATTCACAGATCAGAAATAAGTTTCACAGAATGCATCAGTGTAGTTTTTATTTGAAGATATTCTTTTTCCCAATGTAGGCCTCTTAGCGCTTAGCATGTCCAATTGCAGTTTCTACAGAAAGAGTGTTTCAGAACGGCTCAATCAAAAGTAAAGTTCAACTCTGTTAGTTGAATGCACAGAACAGAAAGAATTTTCACAGAATGCTACTGTGTAGTTTATATTTGAATATATTCCTTTTTCCACTATTACCCTCTTAGCGCTCCGAATGTAAACTTGCATTTTCTACAGAAAGAGTGTTCAGAACTGCGCAATCCAAAGTATGGTTAACTCTGTTAGCTTAATGAACATATCAGAAATAAGTTTCACACAATGCTTCTGTGTAGTTTTTATTTGAAGATATTATTTTTCCCAATAGAGGCCTCTTAGCGCTCAGAATGTCCAATTGCAGTTTCTACAGAAAGAGTGTTTCAGAAAGGCTCAATCAAAAGTAAGGTTCAACTCTGTTACTTGAATGCACAGAACAGAAAGAAGTTTCATACAATGCTTCTGTGTAGTTTATATTTGAACATATTCTTTTTTCCACTATTACCCACTTAGCGCTACGAATGTCCAGTTGCATTTTCTACAGACAGAGTGTTTCAAAACTACTCAATCAAAAGTATGGTTTAACTCTGTTAGCTGAATGCTCAGATCAGAAAGAAGTTTCACAGAATGCTTCTGTGTAGTTTATATTTGAATATATTCCTTTTTCCACTACTACTCTCTTAGCGCTCCAAATGTCCAGTTGCATTTTCTACAGAAAGAGTGTTCAGATCTGCTCAATCAAAAGTATGGTTTAACTCTGTTAGCTGAATGCACAGATCAGAAAGACGTTTCACAGAATGATTCTGTGTAGTTTATATTTGGAGACATTCCTTTTTCCACTATTACCCTCTTAGCGCTCCGAATCTCCAATTGCATTATCTACAAAAAGAGTGTTCATAACTGCTCAATCAAAAATATGTTTTATCTCTGTTAACTGAATTTACAGGTCAGAAATAAGTTTCACAGAATGCATCTGTGTAGTTTTTATTTGAAGATATTCTTTTTCCCAATGTAGGCCTCTTAGCGCTTAGCATGTCCAATTGCAGTTTCTACAGAAAGAGTGTTTCAGAACGGCTCAATCAAAAGTAAGGTTCAACTCTGTTAGTTGAATGCACAGAACAGAAAGAATTTTCACAGAATGCTACTGTGTAGTTGATATTTGAATATATTCCTTTTTCCACTATTACCCTCTTAGCGCTCCGAATGTCCACTTGCATTTTCTACAGAAAGAGTGTTCAGAACTGCGCAATCAAAAGTATGGTTTAACTCTGTTAGCTTAATGAACATATCAGAAATATGTTTCACACAATGCTTCTGTGTAGTTTTTATTTGAAGATATTATTTTTCCCAATATAGGCCTCTTAGCGCTCAGAATGTCCAATTGCAGTTTCTACAGAAAGAGTGTTTCAGAAAGGCTCAATCAAAAGTAAGGTTCAACTCTGTTATTTGAATGCACAGAACAGAAAGAAGTTTCATACAATGCTTCTGTGTAGTTTATATTTGAACATATTCTTTTTCCACTATTACCCACTTAGCGCTACGAATGTCCAGTTGCATTTTCTACAGACAGAGTGTTTCAAAACTGCTCAATCAAAAGTATGGTTTAACTCTGTTAGCTGAATGCTCAGATCAGAAAGAAGTTTCACAGAATGCTTCTGTGTAGTTTATATTTGAATATATTCCTTTTTCCACTACTACTCTCTTAGCGCTCCAAATGTCCAGTTGCATTTTCTACAGAAAGAGTGTTCAGATCTGCTCAATCAAAAATATGGTTTAACTCTGTTAGCTGAATGCACAGATCAGAAAGAAGTTTCACAGAATGATTCTGTGTAGTTTATATTTGGAGACATTCCTTTTTCCACTATTACCCTCTTAGCGCTCCGAATCTCCAATTGCATTTTCTACAGAAAGACTGTTTCAGAACGGCTCAATCAAAACTAAGGTTCAAATCTTTTAATTGAACAAACAGAACAGAAACAAGTTTCACACAATTCTTCTGTGTAGTTTTTATTTGTAGACATTCTTTTTCCCAATATAGGCCTCTTAGCGCTCAGAATGTCCAATTGCAGTTTCTACAGAAAGAGTGTTTCAGAACGGCTCAATCAAAAGTAAGGTTCAACTGTGTTAGTTGAATGCACAGAACAGAAAGGAGTTTCATACAATGCTTCTGTGTAGTTCATATTTGAACATATTCTTTTTTCCACTGTTACCCACTTAGCGCTACGAATGTCCAGTTGCATTTTCTACAGACAGAGTGTTTCAAAACTGCTCAATCAAAATTATGGTTTATCCCTGTTAGCTGAATGCTCAGATCAGAAAGAAGTTTCACAGAATGCTTCTGTGTAGTTTATATTTGAATATATTCCTTTTTCCACTACTACGCTCTTAGCGCTCCAAATGTCCAGTTGCATTTTCTACAGAAAGAGTGTTCAGATCTGCTCAATCAAAAGTATGGTTTAACTCTGTTAGCTGAATGCACAGATCAGAAAGAAGTTTCACCGAATGATTCTGTGTAGTTTATATTTGAAGACATTCCTTTTTCCACTATTACCCTCTTAGCGCTCCGAATCTCCACTTGCATTTTCTACAAAAAGAGTGTTTCATAACTGCTCAATCAAAAATATGTTTTATCTCTGTTAACTGAATTTACAGATCAGAAATAAGTTTCACAGAATGCATCTGTGTAGTTTTTATTTGAAGATATTCTTTTTCCCAATGTAGGCCTCTTAGCGGTTAGCATTTCCAATTGCAGTTTCTACAGAAAGAGTGTTTCAGAACGGCTGAATCAAAAGTAAGGTTCAACTCTGTTAGTTGAATGCACAGAACAGAAAGAATTTTCACAGAATGCTACTGTGTAGTTTATATTTGAATATATTCCTTTTTCCACTATTACCCTCTTAGCGCTCCGAATGTCCACTTGCATTTTCTACAGAAAGAGTGTTCAGAACTGCGCAATCAAAAGTATGGTTTAACTCTGTTAGCTTAATGAACATATCAGAAATAAGTTTCACACAATGCTTCTGTGTAGTTTTTATTTGAAGATATTATTTTTCCCAATAGAGTTCTCTTACCGCTCAGAATGTCCAATTGAAGTTTCTACAGAAAGAGTGTTTCAGAAAGGCTCAATCAAAAGTAAGGTTCAACTCTGTTAGTTGAATGCACAGAACAGAAAGAAGTTTCATACAATGCTTCTGTGTAGTTTATATTTGAACATATTCTTTTTTCCACTATTACCCACTTAGCGCTACGAATGTCCAGTTGCATTTTCTACAGACAGAGTGTTTCAAATCTGCTCAATCAAAAGTATGGTTTAACTCTGTTAGCTGAATGCTCAGATCAGAAAGAAGTTTCACAGAATGCTTCTGTGTAGTTTATATTTGAATATATTCCTTTTTCCACTACTACTCTCTTAGCGCTCCAAATGTCCAGTTGCATTTTCTACAGAAAGAGTGTTCAGATCTGCTCAATCAAAAATATGGTTTAACTCTGTTAGCTGAATGCACAGATCAGAAGGAAATTTCACAGAATGATTCTGTGTAGTTTATATTTGGAGACATTCCTTTTTCCACTATTACCCTCTTAGCGCTCCGAATCTCCACTTGAATTTTCTACAGAAAGACTGTTTCAGAACGGCTCAATCAAAACTAAGGTTCAAATCTTTTAATTGAACAAACAGAACAGAAAGAAGTTTCACACAATTCTTCTGTGTAGTTTTTATTTGTAGACATTCTTTTTCCCAATATAGGCCTCTTAGCGCTCAGAATGTCCAATTGCAGTTTCTACAGAAAGAGTGTTTCAGAACGGCTCAATCAAAAGTAAGGTTCAACTCTGTTAGTTGAATGCACAGAACAGAAAGAAGTTTCATACAATGCTTCTGTGTAGTTCATATTTGAACATATTCTTTTTTCCACTATTACACACTTAGCGCTACGAATGTCCAGTTGCATTTTCTACAGACAGAGTGTTTCAAAACTGCTCAATCAAAAGTATGGTTTAACCCTGTTAGCTGAATGCTCAGATCAGAAAGAAGTTTCACAGAATGCTTCTGTGTAGTTTATATTTGAATATATTCCTTTTTCCACTACTACGCTCTTAGCGCTCCAAATGTCCAGTTGCATTTTCTACAGAAAGAGTGTTCAGATCTGCTCAATCAAAAGTATGGTTTAACTCTGTTAGCTGAATGCACAGATCAGAAAGAAGTTTCACCGAATGATTCTGTGTAGTTTATATTTGAAGACATACCTTTTTCCACTATTACCCTCTTAGCGCTCCGAATATCCACTTGCATTTTCTACAAAAAGAGTGTTTCATAACTGCTCAATCAAAAATATGTTTTATCTCTATTAACTGAATTTACAGATCAGCAATAAGTTTCACAGAATGCATCTGTGTAGTTTTTATTTGAAGATATTCTTTCTCCCAATGTAGGCCTCTTAGCGCTTAGCATGTCCAATTGCAGTTTCTACAGAAAGAGTGTTTCAGAACGGCTCAATCAAAAGTAAGGTTCAACTCTGTTAGTTGAATGCACAGAACAGAAAGAATTTTCACAGAATGCTACTGTGTAGTTTATATTTGAATATATTCCTTTTTCCACTATTACCCTCTTAGCGCTCCGAATGTCCACTTGCATTTTCTACAAAAAGAGTGTTCAGAACTGCGCAACCCAAAGTATGGTTTAACTCTGTTAGCTTAATGAACATATCAGAAATAAGTTTCACACAATGCTTCTGTGTAGTTTTTATTTGAAGATATTATTTTTCCCAATAGAGGCCTCTTAGCGCTCAGAATGTCCAATTGCAGTTTCTACAGAAAGAGTGTTTCAGAAAGGCTCAATCAAAAGTAAGGTTCAACTCTGTTAGTTGAATGAACAGAACAGAAAGAAGTTTCATACAATGCTTCTGTGTAGTTTATATTTGAACATATTTTTTTTCCACTATTACCCACTTAGCGCTACGAATGTCCAGTTGCATTTTCTACAGACAGAGTGTTTCAAAACTGCTCAATCAAAAGTATGGTTTAACTCTGTTAGCTGAATGCTCAAATCAGAAAGAAGTTTCACAGAATGCTTCTGTGTAGTTTATATTTGAATATATTCCTTTTTCCACTACTACTCTCTTAGCGCTCCAAATGTCCAGTTGCATTTTCTACAGAAAGAGTGTTCAGATCTGCTCAATCAAAAGTATGGTTTAACTCTGTTAGCTGAATGCACAGATCAGAAAGAAGTTTCACAGAATTATTCTGTGTAGTTTATATTTGGAGACATTCCTTTTTCCACTATTACCCTCTTAGCGCTCAGAATCTCCACTTGCATTTTCTACAGAAAGAGTGTTTCAGAACGGCTCAATCAAAACTAAGGTTCAACTCTTTTAGTTGAACAAACATAACAGAAAGAAGTTTCACACAATTGTTCCGTGTAGTTTTTATTTGTAGACATTCTTTTTCCCAATATGGGCCTCTTAGCGCTCAGAATGTCCAATTGCAGTTTCTACAGAAAGAGTGTTTCAGAACGGCTCAATCAAAACTAAGGTTCAACTCTGTTAGTTGAATGCACAGAACAGAAAGAAATTTCATACAATGCTTCTGTGTAGTTCATATTTGAACATATTCTTTTTTCCACTATTACCCACTTAGCGCTACGAATGTCCAGTTGCATTTTCTACAGACAGAGTGTTTCAAAACTGCTCAATCAAAAGTATGGTTTAACTCAGTTAGCTGAATGCTCAGATCAGAAAGAAGTTTCACAGAATGCTTCTGTGTAGTTTATATTTGAATATATTCCTTTTTCAACTACTACGCTCTTAGCGCTCCAAATGTCCAGTTGCATTTTCTACAGAAAGAGTGTTCAGATCTGCTCAATCAAAAGTATGGTTTAACTCTGTTAGCTGAATGCACAGATCAGAAAGAAGTTTCACCGAATGATTCTGTGTAGTTTATATTTGAAGACATTCCTTTTTCCACTATTACCCACTTAGCGCTCCGAATCTCCACTTGCATTTTCTACAAAAAGAGTGTTCATAACTGCTCAATCAAAAATATGTTTTATCTCTGTTAACTGAATTTACAGGTCAGAAATAAGTTTCACAGAATGCATCTGTGTAGTTTTTATTTGAAGATATTCTTTTTCCCAATGTAGGCCTCTTAGCGCTTAGCATGTCCAATTGCAGTTTCTACAGAAAGAGTGTTTCAGAACGGCTCAATCAAAAGTAAGGTTCAACTCTGTTAGTTGAATGCACAGAACAGAAAGAATTTTCACAGAATGCTACTGTGTAGTTGATATTTGAATATATTCCTTTTTCCACTATTACCCTCTTAGCGCTCCGAATGTCCACTTGCATTTTCTACAGAAAGAGTGTTCAGAACTGCGCAATCAAAAGTATGGTTTAACTCTGTTAGCTTAATGAACATATCAGAAATATGTTTCACACAATGCTTCTGTGTAGTTTTTATTTGAAGGTATTATTTTTCCCAATATAGGCCTCTTAGCGCTCAGAATGTCCAATTGCAGTTTCTACAGAAAGAGTGTTTCAGAAAGGCTCAATCAAAAGTAAGGTTCAACTCTGTTAGTTGAATGCACAGAACAGAAAGAAGTTTCATACAATGCTTCTGTGTAGTTTATATTTGAACATATTCTTTTTCCACTATTACCCACTTAGCGCTACGAATGTCCAGTTGCATTTTCTACAGACAGAGTGTTTCAAAACTGCTCAATCAAAAGTATGGTTTAACTCTGTTAGCTGAATGCTCAGATCAGAAAGAAGTTTCACAGAATGCTTCTGTGTAGTTTATATTTGAATATATTCCTTTTTCCACTACTACTCTCTTAGCGCTCCAAATGTCCAGTTGCATTTTCTACAGAAAGAGTGTTCAGATCTGCTCAATCAAAAGTATGTTTTAACTCTGTTAGCTGAATTCACAGATCAGAAAGAAGTTTCACAGAATGATTCTGTGTAGTTTATATTTGGAGACATTCCTTTTTCCACTATAACCCTCTTAGCGCTCCGAATCTCCACTTGCATTTTCTACAGAAAATGTGTTTCAGAACGGCTCAATCAAAACTAAGGTTCAACTCTTTTAGTTGAACAAACAGAACAGAAAGAAGTTTCACACAATTCTTCTGTGTAGTTTTTATTTGTAGACATTCTATTTCCCAATATAGGCCTCTTAGCGCTCAGAATGTCTAATTGCATTTTCTACAGAAAGAGTGTTTCAGAACGGCTCAATCAAAAGTAAGGTTCAACTCTGTTAGTTGAATGCACAGAACAGAAAGAAGTTTCATACAATGCTTCTGTGTAGTTTATATTTGAACATATTCTTTTTTCCACTATTACCCACTTAGCGCTACGAATGTCCAGTTGCATTTTCTACAGACAGAGTGTTTCAAAACTGCTCAATCAAAAGTATGGTTTAACTCTGTTAGCTGAATGCTCAGATCAGAAAGAAGTTTCACAGAATGCTTCTGTGTAGTTTATATTTGAATATATTACTTTTTCCACTACTACGCTATTCGCGCTCCAAATGTCCAGTTGCATTTTCTACAGAAAGAGTGTTCAGATCTGCTCAATCAAAAGTATGGTTTAACTCTGTTAGCTGAATGCACAGATCAGAAAGAAGTTTCACCGAAAGATTCTGTGGAGTTTATATTTGAAGACATTCCTTTTTCCACTATTACCCTCTTAGCGCTCCGAATCTCCACTTGCATTTTCTACAAAAAGAGTGTTTCATAACTGCTCAATCAAAAATATGTTTTATCTCTGTTAACTGAATTCACAGATCAGAAATAAGTTTCACAGAATGCATCAGTGTAGTTTTTATTTGAAGATATTCTTTTTCCCAATGTAGGCCTCTTAGCGCTTAGCATGTCCAATTGCAGTTTCTACAGAAAGAGTGTTTCAGAACGGCTCAATCAAAAGTAAAGTTCAACTCTGTTAGTTGAATGCACAGAACAGAAAGAATTTTCACAGAATGCTACTGTGTAGTTTATATTTGAATATATTCCTTTTTCCACTATTACCCTCTTAGCGCTCCGAATGTAAACTTGCATTTTCTACAGAAAGAGTGTTCAGAACTGCGCAATCCAAAGTATGGTTAACTCTGTTAGCTTAATGAACATATCAGAAATAAGTTTCACACAATGCTTCTGTGTAGTTTTTATTTGAAGATATTATTTTTCCCAATAGAGGCCTCTTAGCGCTCAGAATGTCCAATTGCAGTTTCTACAGAAAGAGTGTTTCAGAAAGGCTCAATCAAAAGTAAGGTTCAACTCTGTTACTTGAATGCACAGAACAGAAAGAAGTTTCATACAATGCTTCTGTGTAGTTTATATTTGAACATATTCTTTTTTCCACTATTACCCACTTAGCGCTACGAATGTCCAGTTGCATTTTCTACAGACAGAGTGTTTCAAAACTACTCAATCAAAAGTATGGTTTAACTCTGTTAGCTGAATGCTCAGATCAGAAAGAAGTTTCACAGAATGCTTCTGTGTAGTTTATATTTGAATATATTCCTTTTTCCACTACTACTCTCTTAGCGCTCCAAATGTCCAGTTGCATTTTCTACAGAAAGAGTGTTCAGATCTGCTCAATCAAAAGTATGGTTTAACTCTGTTAGCTGAATGCACAGATCAGAAAGACGTTTCACAGAATGATTCTGTGTAGTTTATATTTGGAGACATTCCTTTTTCCACTATTACCCTCTTAGCGCTCCGAATCTCCAATTGCATTATCTACAAAAAGAGTGTTCATAACTGCTCAATCAAAAATATGTTTTATCTCTGTTAACTGAATTTACAGGTCAGAAATAAGTTTCACAGAATGCATCTGTGTAGTTTTTATTTGAAGATATTCTTTTTCCCAATGTAGGCCTCTTAGCGCTTAGCATGTCCAATTGCAGTTTCTACAGAAAGAGTGTTTCAGAACGGCTCAATCAAAAGTAAGGTTCAACTCTGTTAGTTGAATGCACAGAACAGAAAGAATTTTCACAGAATGCTACTGTGTAGTTGATATTTGAATATATTCCTTTTTCCACTATTACCCTCTTAGCGCTCCGAATGTCCACTTGCATTTTCTACAGAAAGAGTGTTCAGAACTGCGCAATCAAAAGTATGGTTTAACTCTGTTAGCTTAATGAACATATCAGAAATATGTTTCACACAATGCTTCTGTGTAGTTTTTATTTGAAGATATTATTTTTCCCAATATAGGCCTCTTAGCGCTCAGAATGTCCAATTGCAGTTTCTACAGAAAGAGTGTTTCAGAAAGGCTCAATCAAAAGTAAGGTTCAACTCTGTTATTTGAATGCACAGAACAGAAAGAAGTTTCATACAATGCTTCTGTGTAGTTTATATTTGAACATATTCTTTTTCCACTATTACCCACTTAGCGCTACGAATGTCCAGTTGCATTTTCTACAGACAGAGTGTTTCAAAACTGCTCAATCAAAAGTATGGTTTAACTCTGTTAGCTGAATGCTCAGATCAGAAAGAAGTTTCACAGAATGCTTCTGTGTAGTTTATATTTGAATATATTCCTTTTTCCACTACTACTCTCTTAGCGCTCCAAATGTCCAGTTGCATTTTCTACAGAAAGAGTGTTCAGATCTGCTCAATCAAAAGTATGTTTTAACTCTGTTAGCTGAATTCACAGATCAGAAAGAAGTTTCACAGAATGATTCTGTGTAGTTTATATTTGGAGACATTCCTTTTTCCACTATTACCCTCTTAGCGCTCCGAATCTCCACTTGCATTTTCTACAGAAAATGTGTTTCAGAACGGCTCAATCAAAACTAAGGTTCAACTCTTTTAGTTGAACAAACAGAACAGAAAGAAGTTTCACACAATTCTTCTGTGTAGTTTTTATTTGTAGACATTCTATTTCCCAATATAGGCCTCTTAGCGCTCAGAATATCTAATTGCATTTTCTACAGAAAGAGTGTTTCAGAACGGCTCAATCAAAAGTAAGGTTCAACTCTGTTAGTTGAATGCACAGAACAGAAAGAAGTTTCATACAATGCTTCTGTGTAGTTTATATTTGAACATATTCTTTTTTCCACTATTACCAACTTAGCGCTACGAATGTCCAGTTGCATTTTCTACAGACAGAGTGTTTCAAAACTGCTCAATCAAAAGTATGGTTTAACTCTGTTAGCTGAATGCTCAGATCAGAAAGAAGTTTCACAGAATGCTTCTGTGTAGTTTATATTTGAATATATTACTTTTTCCACTACTACGCTCTTCGCGCTCCAAATGTCCAGTTGCATTTTCTACAGAAAGAGTGTTCAGATCTGCTCAATCAAAATTATGGTTTAACTCTGTTAGCTGAATGCACAGATCAGAAAGAAATTTCACCGAAGGATTCTGTGTAGTTTATATTTGAAGACATTCCTTTTTCCACTATTACCCTCTTAGCGCTCCGAATCTCCACTTGCATTTTCTACAAAAAGAGTGTTTCATAACTGCTCAATCAAAAATATGTTTTATCTCTGTTAACTGAATTTACAGATCAGAAATAAGTTTCACAGAATGCATCTGTGTAGTTTTTATTTGAAGATAATCTTTTTCCCAATGTAGGCCTCTTAGCGCTTAGCATGTCCAATTGCAGTTTCTACAGAAAGAGTGTTTCAGAACGGCTCAATCAAAAGTAAGGTTCAACTCTTTTAGTTGAATGCACAGAACAGAAAGAATTTTCACAGAATGCTACTGTGTAGTTTATATTTGAATATATTCCTTTTTCCAGTATTACACTCTTAGCGCTCCGAATGTCCACTTGCATTTTCTACAGAAAGAGTGTTCAGAACTGCGCAATCAAAAGTATGGTTTAACTCTGTTAGCTTAATGAACATATCAGAAATAAATTTCACACAATGCTTCTGTGTAGTTTTTATTTGAAGATATTATTTTTCCCAATAGAGGTCTCTTAGCGCTCAGAATGTCCAATTGCAGTTTCTACAGAAAGAGTGTTTCAGAAAGGCTCAATAAAAATTAAGGTTCAACTCTGTTAGTTGAATGCACAGAACAGAAAGTAGTTTCATACAATGCTTCTGTGTAGTTTATATTTGAACATATTCTTTTTTCCACTATTACCCACTCTGCGCTACGAATGTCCAGTTGCATTTTCTACAGACAGAGTCTTTCAAAACTGCTCAATCAAAAGTATGGTTTAACTCTGTTAGCTGAATGCTCAGATCAGAAAGAAGTTTCACAGAATGCTTCTGTGTAGTTTATATTTGTATATATTCCTTTTTCCACTACTACTCTCCTAGCGCTCCAAATGTCCAGTTGCATTTTCTACAGAAAGAGTGTTCAGATCTCCTCAATCAAAAGTATGGTTTAACTCTGTTAGCTGAATGCACAGATCAGAAAGAAGTTTCACAGAATGATTCTGTGTAGTTTATATTTGGAGACATTCCTTTTTCCACTATTACCCTCTTAGCGCTCCGAATCTCCACTTGCATTTTCTACAGAAAGAGTGTTTCAGAACGGATCAATCAAAACAAAGGTTCAACTCTTTTAGTTGAACAAACAGAACAGAAAGAAGTTTCACACAATTCTTCTGTGTAGTTTTTATTTGTAGACATTCTTTTTCCCAATATAGGCCTCTTAGCCCTCAGAATGTCCAATTGCATTTTCTACAGAAAGAGTGTTTCAGAACGGCTCAATCAAAAGTAAGGTTCAACTCTGTTAGTTGAATGCACAGAACAGAAAGAAGTTTCATACAATGCTTCTGTGTAGTTCATATTTGAACATATTCTTTTTTCCGCTACTACCCACTTAGCGCTACGAATGTCCAGTTGCATTTTCTACAGACAGAGTGTTTCAAAACTGCTCAATCAAAAGTATTGTTTAACTCTGTTAGCTGAATGCTCAGATCAGAAAGAAGTTTCACAGAATGCTTCTGTGTAGTTTATATTTGAATATATTCCTTTTTCCACTACTACTCTCTTAGCGCTCCAAATGTCCAGTTGCATTTTCTACAGAAAGAGTGTTCAGATCTGCTCAATCAAAAGTATGGTTTAACTCTGTTAGCTGAATGCACAGATCAGAAGGAAGTTTCACCGAATGATTCTGTGTAGTTTATATTTGAAGACATTCCTTTTTCCACTATTACCCTCTTAGCGCTCCGAATCTCCACTTGCATTTTCTACAAAAAGAGTGTTTCATAACTGCTCAATCAAAAATATGTTTTATCTCTGTTAACTGAATTTACAGATCAGAAATAAGTTTCACAGAATGCATCTGTGTAGTTTTTATTTGAAGATATTCTTTTTCCCAATGTAGGCCTCTTAGCGGTTAGCATTTCCAATTGCAGTTTCTACAGAAAGAGTGTTTCAGAACGGCTCAATCAAAAGTAAGGTTCAACTCTGTTAGTTGAATGCACAGAACAGAAAGAATTTTCACAGAATGCTAATGTGTAGTTTATATTTGAATATATTCCTTTTTCCACTATTACCCTCTTAGCGCTCCGAATGTCCACTTGCATTTTCTACAGAAAGAGTGTTCAGAACTGCGCAATCAAAAGTATGGTTTAACTCTGTTAGCTTAATGAACATATCAGAAATAAGTTTCACACAATGCTTCTGTATAGTTTTTATTTGAAGATATTATTTTTCCCAATAGAGGTCTCTTAGCGCTCAGAATGTCCAATTGAAGTTTCTACAGAAAGAGTGTTTCAGAAAGGCTCAATCAAAAGTAAGGTTCAACTCTGTTAGTTGAATGCACAGAACAGAAAGAAGTTTCATACAATGCTTCTGTGTAGTTTATATTTGAACATATTCTTTTTTCCACTATTACCCACTTAGCGCTACGAATGTCCAGTTGCATTTTCTACAGACAGAGTGTTTCAAAACTGCTCAATCAAAAGTATGGTTTAACTCTGTTAGCTGAATGCTCAGATCAGAAAGAAGTTTCACAGAATGCTTCTGTGTAGTTTATATTTGAATATATTCCTTTTTCCACTACTACTCTCTTAGCGCTCCAAATGTCCAGTTGCATTTTCTACAGAAAGAGTGTTCAGATCTGCTCAATCAAAAATATGTTTTAACTCTGTTAGCTGAATGCACAGATCAGAAAGAAGTTTCACAGAATGATTCTGTGTAGTTTATATTTGGAGACATTTCTTTTTCCACTATTACCCTCTTAGCGCTCCGAATCTCCACTTGCATTTTCTACAGAAAGTCTGTTTCAGAACGGCTCAATCAAAACTAAGGTTCAAATCTTTTAATTGAACAAACAGAACAGAAAGAAGTTTCACACAATTCTTCTGTGTAGTTTTTATTTGTAGACATTCTTTTTCCCAATATAGGCCTCTTAGCGCTCAGAATGTCCAATTGCAGTTTCTACAGAAAGAGTGTTTCAGAACGGCTCAATCAAAAGTAAGGTTCAACTCTGTTAGTTGAATGCACAGAACAGAAAGAAGTTTCATACAATGCTTCTGTGTAGTTCATATTTGAACATATTCTTTTTTCCACTATTACCCACTTAGCGCTACGAATGTCCAGTTGCATTTTCTACAGACAGAGTGTTTCAAAACTGCTCAATCAAAAGTATGGTTTAACCCTGTTAGCTGAATGCTCAGATCAGAAAGAAGTTTCACAGAATGCTTCTGTGTAGTTTATATTTGAATATATTCCTTTTTCCGCTACTACGCTCTTAGCGCTCCAAATGTCCAGTTGCATTTTCTACAGAAAGAGTGTTCAGATCTGCTCAATCAAAAGTATGGTTTAACTCTGTTAGCTGAATGCACAGATCAGAAAGAAGTTTCACCGAATGATTCTGTGTAGTTTATATTTGAAGACATATCTTTTTCCACTATTACCCTCTTAGCGCTCCGAATCTCCACTTGCATTCTCTACAAAAAGAGTGTTTCATAACTGCTCAATCAAAAATATGTTTTATCTCTATTAACTGAATTTACAGATCAGAAATAAGTTTCACAGAATGCATCTGTGTAGTTTTTATTTGAAGATATTCTTTCTCCCAATGTAGGCCTCTTAGCGCTTAGCATGTCCAATTGCAGTTTCTACAGAAAGAGTGTTTCAGAACGGCTCAATCAAAAGTAAGGTTCAACTCTGTTAGTTGAATGCACAGAACAGAAAGAATTTTCACAGAATGCTACTGTGTAGTTTATATTTGAATATATTCCTTTTTCCACTATTACCCTCTTAGCGCTCCGAATGTCCACTTGCATTTTCTACAAAAAGAGTGTTCAGAACTGCGCAACCCAAAGTATGGTTTAACTCTGTTAGCTTAATGAACATATCAGAAATAAGTTTCACAGAATGCTTCTGTGTAGTTTTTATTTGAAGATATTATTTTTCCCAATAGAGGCCTCTTAGCGCTCAGAATGTCCAATTGCAGTTTCTACAGAAAGAGTGTTTCAGAAAGGCTCAATCAAAAGTAAGGTTCAACTCTGTTAGTTGAATGAACAGAACAGAAAGAAGTTTCATACAATGCTTCTGTGTAGTTTATATTTGAACATATTCTTTTTTCCACTATTACCCACTTGGCGCTACGAATGTCCAGTTGCATTTTCTACAGACAGAGTGTTTCAAAACTGCTCAATCAAAAGTATGGTTTAACTCTGTTAGCTGAATGCTCAGATCAGAAAGAAGTTTCACAGAATGCTTCTGTGTAGTTTATATTTGAATATATTCCTTTTTCCACTACTACTCTCTTAGCGCTCCAAATGTCCAGTTGCATTTTCTACAGAAAGAGTGTTCAGATCTGCTCAATCAAAAGTATGGTTTAACTCTGTTAGCTGAATGCACAGATCAGAAAGAAGTTTCACAGAATGATTCTGTGTAGTTTATATTTGGAGACATTCCTTTTTCCACTATTACCCTCTTAGCGCTCCGAATCTCCACTTGCATTTTCTACAGAAAGAGTGTTTTAGAACGGCTCAATCAAAACTAAGGTTCAACTCTTTTAGTTGAACAAACATAACAGAAAGAAGTTTCACACAATTGTTCCGTGTAGTTTTTATTTGTAGACATTCTTTTTCCCAATATAGGCCTCTTAGCGCTCAGAATGTCCAATTGCAGTTTCTACAGAAAGAGTGTTTCAGAACGGCTCAATCAAAAGTAAGGTTCAACTCTGTTAGTTGAATGCACAGAACAGAAAGAAGTTTCATACAATGCTTCTGTGTAGTTCATATTTGAACATATTCTTTTTTCCACTATTACCCACTTAGCGCTACGAATGTCCAGTTGCATTTTCTACAGACAGAGTGTTTCAAAACTGCTCAATCAAAAGTATGGTTTAACTCTGTTAGCTGAATGCTCAGATCAGAAAGAAGTTTCACAGAATGCTTCTGTGTAGTTTATATGTGAATACATTCCATTTTCCACTTCTACGCCCTTAGCGCTCCAAATGTCCAGTTGCATTTTCTACACAAAGAGTTTTCAAATCTGCTCAATCAAATGTATGGTTTAACTCTGTTAGCTGAATGCACAGATCAGAAAGAAGTTTCACCGAATGATTCTGTGTAGTTTACATTTGAAGACATTCCTTTTTCCACTATTACCCTCTTAGCGCTCCGAATCTCCACTTGCATTTTCTACAAAAAGAGTGTTTCATAACTGCTCAATCAAAAATATGTTTTATCTCTGTTAACTGAATTTACAGATCAGAAATAAGTGTCACAGAATGCATCTGTGTAGTTTTTATTTGAAGATATTCTTTTTCCCAATGTAGGCCTCTTAGCGCTTAGCATGTCCAATTGCAGTTTCTACAGAAAGAGTGTTTCAGAACGGCTCAATTATAAGTAAGGTTCAACTCTGTTAGTTGAATGCACAGAACATAAAGAATTTTCACAGAATGCTACTGTGTAGTTTATATTTGAATATATTCTTTTTCCACTATTACCCTCTTAGCGCTCCGAATGTCCACTTGCATTTTCTACAGAAAGAGTGTTCAGAACTGCGCAATCAAAACTATGGTTTAACTCTGTTAGCTTAATGAACATATCAGAAATAAGTTTCACACAATGCTTCTGTGTAGTTTTTATTTGAAGATATTATTTTTCCCTATAGAGGCCTCTTAGCGCTCAGAATGTCCAATTGCAGTTTCTACAGAAAGAGTGTTTCAGAAAGGCTCAATCAAAAGTAAGGTTCAACTCTGTTAGTTGAATGCACAGAAGAGAAAGTAGTTTCATACAATGCTTCTGTGTAGTTTATATTTGAACATATTCTTTTTTCCACTATTACCCACTTAGCGCTACGAATGTCCAGTTGCATTTTCTACAGACAGAGTGTTTCCAAACAGCTCAATCAAAAATATGGTTTAACTCTGTTAGCTGAATGCTCAGATCAGAAAGAAGTTTCACAGAATGCTTCTGTGTATTTTATATTTGAATATATTCCTTTTTCCACTACTACTCTCTTAGCGCTCCAAATGTCCAGTTGCATTTTCTACAGAAAGAGTGTTCAGATCTGCTCAATCAAAAGTATGGTTTAACTCTGTTAGCTGAATGCACAGATCAGAAAGAAGTTTCACCGAATGATTCTGTGTAGTTTATATTTGAAGACATTCCTTTTTCCACTATTACCCTCTTAGCGCTCCTAATCTCCACTTGCATTTTCTACAAAAAGAGTGTTTCATAACTGCTCAATCAAAAATATGTTTTATCTCTGTTAACTGAATTTACAGATCAGAAATAAGTTTCACAGAATGCATCTGTGTAGTTTTTATTTGAAGATATTCTTTTTCCCAATGTAGGCCTCTTAGCGCTTAGCATGTCCAATTGCAGTTTCTACAGAAAGAGTGTTTCAGAACGGCTCAATCAAAAGTAAGGTTCAACCCTGTTAGTTGAATGCACAGAACAGAAAGAATTTTCACAGAATGCTACTGTGTAGTTTATATTGGAATATATTCCTTTTTCCACTATTACCCTCTTAGCGCTCCGAATGTCCACTTGCATTTTCTACAGAAAGAGTGTTCAGAACTGCGCAATCAAAAGTATGGTTTAACCCTGTTAGGTTAATGAACATATCAGAAATAAGTTTCACACAATGCTTCTGTGTAGTTTTTATTTGAAGATATTATTTTTCCCAATATAGGCCTCTTAGCGCTCAGAATGTCCAATTGCAGTTTCTACAGAAAGAGTGTTTCAGAAAGGCTCAATCAAAACTAAGGTTCAACTCTGTTAGTTGAATGCACAGAACAGAATGAAATTTCATACAATGCTTCTGTGTAGTTTATATTTGAACATATTCTTTTTTCCACTATTACCCACTTGGCGCTACGAATGTCCAGTTGCATTTTCTACAGACAGAGTGTTTCAAAACTGCTCAATCAAAAGTATGGTTTAACTCTGTTAGCTGAATGCTCAGATCAGAAAGAAGTTTCACAGAATGCTTCTGTGTAGTTTATATTTGAATATATTCCTTTTTCCACTACTACGCTCTTAGCGCTCCAAATGTCCAGTTGCATTTTCTACAGAAAGAGTGTTCAGATCTGCTCAATCAAAAGTATGGTTTAACTCTGTTAGCTGAATGCACAGATCAGAAAGAAGTTTCACCGAATGATTCTGTGTAGTTTATATTTGAAGACATTCCTTTTTCCACTATTACCCTCTTAGCGCTCCGAATCTCCACTTGCATTTTCTACAAAAAGAGTGTTTCATAACTGCTCAATCAAAAATATGTTTTATCTCTGTTAACTGAATTTACAGATCAGAAATAAGTTTCACAGAATGCATCTGTGTAGTTTTTATTTGAAGATATTCTTTTTCCCAATGTAGGCCTCTTAGCGCTTAGCATGTCCAATTGCAATTTCTACAGAAAGAGTGTTTCAGAACGGCTCAATCAAAAGTAAGGTTCAACTCTGTTAGTTGAATGCACAGAACAGAAAGAATTTTCACAGAATTCTACTGTGTAGTTTATATTTGAATATATTCCTTTCTCCACTATTACCCTCTTAGCGCTCCGAATGTCCACTTGCATTTTCTACAGAAAGAGTGTTCAGAACTGCGCAATCAAAAGTATGGTTTAACTCTGTTAGCTTCATGAACATATCAGAAATAAGTTTCACACAATGCTTCTGTGTAGTTTTTATTTGAAGATATTATTTTTCCCAATATAGGCCTCTTAGCGCTCAGAATGTCCAATTGCAGTTTTTACAGAAAGAGTGTTTCAGAAAGGCTCAATCAAAACTAAGGTTCAACTCTGTTAGTTGAATGCACAGAACAGAAAGAAATTTCATACAATGCTTCTGTGTAGTTTATATTTGAACATATTCTTTTTTCCACTATTACCCACTTGGCGCTATGAATGTCCAGTTGCATTTTCTACAGACAGTGTGTTTCAAAACTGCTCAATCAAAAGTATGGTTTAACTCTGTTAGCTGAATGCTCAGATCAGAAAGAAGTTTCACAGAATGCTTCTGTGTAGTTTATATTTGAATATATTCCTTTTTCCACTACTACTCTCTTAGCGCTCCAAATGTCCAGTAGCATTTTCTACAGAAAGAGTGTTCAGATCTGCTCAATCAAAAGTATGGTTTAACTCTGTTAGCTGAATGCACAGATCAGAAAGAAGTTTCACAGAATGATTCTGTGTAGTTTATATTTGGAGACATTCCTTTTTACACTATTAACCTCTTAGCGCTCCGAATCTCCACTTGCATTTTCTACAAAAAGAGTGTTTCATAACTGCTCAATCAAAAATATGTTTTATCTCTGTTAACTGAATTTACAGCTCAGAAATAAGTTTCACAGAATGCATCTGTGTAGTTTTTATTTGAAGATATTCTTTTTCCCAATGTAGGCCTCTTAGCGCTTAGCATGTCCAATTGCAGTTTCTACAGAAAGAGTGTTTCAGAACGGCTCAATTAAAAGTAAGGTTCAACTCCGTTAGTTGAATGCACAGAACAGAAAGAATTTTCACAGAATGCTACTGTGTAGTTTATATTTGAATATATTCCTTTTTCCACTATTACCCTCTTAGCGCTCCGAAACTCCACTTGCATTTTCTACAGAAAGAGTGTTTCAGAACGGCTCAATCAAAACTAAGGTTCAAATCTTTTAGTTGAACAAACAGAACAGAAAGAAGTTTCACACAATTTTTCTGTGTAGTTTTTATTTGTAGACATTCTTTTTCCCAATATAGGCCTCTTAACGCTCAGAATATCCAATTGCAGTTTCTACAGAAAGAGTGTTTCAGAACGGCTCAATCAAAAGTAAGGTTCAACTCTGTTAGTTGAATGCACAGAACAGAAAGAAGTTTCATACAATGCTTCTGTGTAGTTTATATTTGAACATATTCTTTTTTCCACTATTACCCACTTAGCGCTACGAATGTCCAGTTGCATTTTCTACAGACAGAGTGTTTCAAAACTGCTCAATCAAAAGTATGGTTTAACTCTGTTAGCTGAATGCTCAGATCAGAAAGAAGTTTCACAGAATGCTTCTGTGTAGTTTATATTTGAATATATTCCTTTTTCCACTACTACGCTCTTAGCGCTCCAAATGTCCAGTTGCATTTTCTACAGAAAGAGTGTTCAGATCTGCTCAATCAAAAGTATGGTTTAACTCTGTTAGCTGAATGCACAGATCAGAAAGTAGTTTCACCGAATGATTCTGTGTAGTTTATAGTTGAAGACATTCCTTTTTCGACTATTACCCTCTTAGCGCTCCGAATCTCCACTTGCATTTTCTACAAAAAGAGTGTTTCATAACTGCTCAATCAAAAATATGTTTTATCTCTGTTAACTGAATTTACAGATCAGAAATTAGTTTCACAGAATGCATCTGTGTAGTTTTTATTTGAAGATATTCTTTTTCCCAATGTAGGCCTCTTAGCGCTTAGCATGTCCAATTGCAGTTTCTACAGAAAGAGTGTTTCAGAACGGCTCAATCAAAAGTAAGGTTCAACTCTGTTAGTTGAATGCACAGAACAGAAAGAATTTTCACAGAATGCTACTGTGTAGTTTATATTTGAATATATTCCTTTTTCCACTATTACCCTCTTAGCGCTCCGAATGTCCACTTGCATTTTCTACAGAAAGAGTGTTCAGAACTGCGCAATCAAAAGTATGGTTTAACTCTGTTAGCTTAATGAACATATCAGAAATAAGTTTCACACAATGCTTCTGTGTAGTTTTTATTTGAAGATATTATTTTTCCCAATATAGGCCTCTTAGCGCTCAGAATGTCCAATTGCAGTTTCTACAGAAAGAGTGTTTCAGAAAGGCTCAATCAAAAGTAAGGTTCAACTCTGTTAGTTGAATGCACAGAACAGAAAGAAATTTCATAAAATGCTTCTGTGTAGTTTATATTTGAACATATTCTTTTTTCCACTATTACCCACTTGGCGCTACGAATGTCCAGTTGCATTTTCTACAGACAGAGTGTTTCAAAACTGCTCAATCAAAAGTATGGTTTAACTCTGTTAGCTGAATCCTCAGATCAGAAAGAAGTTTCACAGAATGCTTCTGTGTAGTTTATATTTGAATATATTCCTTTTTCCACTACTACTCTCTTAGCGCTCCAAATGTCCAGTTGCATTTTCTACAGAAAGAGTGTTCAGATCTGCTCAATCAAAAGTATGGTTTAACTCTGTTAGCTGAATGCACAGATCAGAAAGAAGTTTCACAGAATGATTCTGTGTAGTTTATATTTGGAGACATTCCTTTTTCCACTATTACCCTCTTAGCGCTCCGAACCTCCACTTGCATTTTCTACAGAAAGAGTGTTTCAGAACGGCTCAATCAAAACTAAGGTTCAACTCTTCTAGTTGAACAAACAGAACAGAAAGAAGTTTCACACAATTCTTCTGTGTAGTTTTTATTTGTAGACATTCTTTTTCCCAATATAGGCCTCTTAGCGCTCAGAATGTCCAATTGCAGTTTCTACAGAAAGAGTGTTTCAGAACGGCTCAATCAAAAGTAAGGTTCAACTCTGTTAGTTGAATGCACAGAACAGAAAGAAGTTTCATACAATGCTTCTGTGTAGTTTATATTTGAACATATTCTTTTTTCCACTATTACCCACTTAGCGCTACGAATGTCCAGTTGCATTTTCTACAGACAGAGTGTTTCAAAACTGCTCAATCAAAAGTATGGTTTAACTCTGTTAGCTGAATGCTCAGATCAGAAAGAAGTTTCACAGAATTCTTCTGTGTAGTTTATATGTGAATACATTCCATTTTCCACTACTACGCCCTTAGCGCTCCAAATGTCCAGTTGCATTTTCTACACAAAGAGTTTTCAAATCTGCTCAATCAAATGTATGGTTTAACTCTGTTAGCTGAATGCACAGATCAGAAAGAAGTTTCACCGAATGATTCTGTGTAGTTTATATTTGAAGACATTCCTTTTTCCACTATTACCCCCTTAGCGCTCCGAATCTCCACTTGCATTTTCTACAAAAAGAGTGTTTCATAACTGCTCAATCAAAAATATGTTTTATCTCTGTTAACTGAATTTACAGAACAGAAATAAGTGTCACAGAATGCATCTGTGTAGTTTTTATTTGAAGATATTCTTTTTCCCAATGTAGGCCTCTTAGCGCTTAGCATGTCCAATTGCAGTTTCTACAGAAAGAGTGTTTCAGAACGGCTCAATTATAAGTAAGGTTCAACTCTGTTAGTTGAATGCACAGAACAGAAAGAATTTTCACAGAATGCTACTGTGTAGTTTATATTTGAATATATTCTTTTTCCACTATTACCCTCTTAGCGCTCCGAATGTCCACTTGCATTTTCTACAGAAAGGGTGTTCAGAACTGCGCAATCAAAAGTATGGTTTAACTCTGTTAGCTTAATGAACATATCAGAAATAAGTTTCACACAATGCTTCTGTGTAGTTCTTATTTGAAGATATTATTTTTCCCAATAGAGGCCTCTTAGCGCTCAGAATGTCCAATTGCAGTTTCTACAGAAAGAGTGTTTCAGAAAGGCTCAATCAAAAGTAAGGTTCAACTCTGTTAGTTGAATGCACAGAAGAGAAAGTAGTTTCATACAATGCTTCTGTGTAGTTTATATTTGAACATATTCTTTTTTCCACTATTACCCACTTAGCGCTACGAATGTCCAGTTGCATTTTCTACAGACAGAGTGTTTCAAAACTGCTCAATCAAAAATATGGTTTAACTCTGTTAGCTGAATGCTCAGATCAGAAAGAAGTTTCACAGAATGCTTCTGTGTATTTTATATTTGAATATATTCCTTTTTCCACTACTACTCTCTTAGCGCTCCAAATGTCCAGTTGCATTTTCTACAGAAAGAGTGTTCAGATCTGCTCAATCAAAAGTATGGTTTAACTCTGTTAGCTGAATGCACAGATCAGAAAGAAGTTTCACCGAATGATTCTGTGTAGTTTATATTTGAAGACATTCCTTTTTCCACTATTACCCTCTTAGCGCTCCTAATCTCCACTTGCATTTTCTACAAAAAGAGTGTTTCATAACTGCTCAATCAAAAATATGTTTTATCTCTGTTAGCTGAATTTACAGATCAGAAATAAGTTTCACAGAATGCATCTGTGTAGTTTTTATTTGAAGATATTCTTTTTCCCAATGTAGGCCTCTTAGCGCTTAGCATGTCCAATTGCAGTTTCTACAGAAAGAGTGTTTCAGAACGGCTCAATCAAAAGTAAGGTTCAACCCTGTTAGTTGAATGCACAGAACAGAAAGAATTTTCACAGAATGCTACTGTGTAGTTTATATTGGAATATATTCCTTTTTCCACTATTACCCTCTTAGCGCTCCGAATGTCCACTTGCATTTTCTACAGAAAGAGTGTTCAGAACTGCGCAATCAAAAGTATGGTTTAACTCTGTTAGCTTAATGAACATATCAGAAATAAGTTTCACACAATGCTTCTGTGTAGTTTTTATTTGAAGATATTATTTTTCCCAATATAGGCCTCTTAGCGCTCAGAATGTCCAATTGCAGTTTCTACAGAAAGAGTGTTTCAGAAAGGCTCAATCAAAACTAAGGTTCAACTCTGTTAGTTGAATGCACAGAACAGAATGAAATTTCATACAATGCTTCTGTGTAGTTTATATTTGAACATATTCTTTTTTCCACTATTACCCACTTGGCGCTACGAATGTCCAGTTGCATTTTCTACAGACAGAGTGTTTCAAAACTGCTCAATCAAAAGTATGGTTTAACTCTGTTAGCTGAATGCTCAGATCAGAAAGAAGTTTCACAGAATGCTTCTGTGTAGTTTATATTTGAATATATTCCTTTTTCCACTACTACGCTCTTAGCGCTCCAAATGTCCAGTTGCATTTTCTACAGAAAGAGTGTTCAGATCTGCTCAATCAAAAGTATGGTTTAACTCTGTTAGCTGAATGCACAGATCAGAAAGAAGTTTCACCGAATGATTCTGTGTAGTTTATATTTGAAGACATTCCTTTTTCCACTATTACCCTCTTAGCGCTCCGAATCTCCACTTGCATTTTCTACAAAAAGAGTGTTTCATAACTGCTCAATCAAAAATATGTTTTATCTCTGTTAACTGAATTTACAGATCAGAAATAAGTTTCACAGAATGCATCTGTGTAGTTTTTATTTGAAGATATTCTTTTTCCCAATGTAGGCCTCTTAGCGCTTAGCATGTCCAATTGCAATTTCTACAGAAAGAGTGTTTCAGAACGGCTCAATCAAAAGTAAGGTTCAACTCTGTTAGTTGAATGCACAGAACAGAAAGAATTTTCACATAATTCTACTGTGTAGTTTATATTTGAATATATTCCTTTCTCCACTATTACCCTCTTAGCGCTCCGAATGTCCACTTGCATTTTCTACAGAAAGAGTGTTCAGAACTGCGCAATCAAAAGTATGGTTTAACTCTGTTAGCTTAATGAACATATCAGAAATAAGTTTCACACAATGCTTCTGTGTAGTTTTTATTTGAAGATATTATTTTTCCCAATATAGGCCTCTTAGCGCTCAGAATGTCCAATTGCAGTTTCTACAGAAAGAGTGTTTCAGAAAGGCTCAATCAAAACTAAGGTTCAACTCTGTTAGTTGAATGCACAGAACAGAAAGAAATTTCATACAATGCTTCTGTGTAGTTTATATTTGAACATATTCTTTTTTCCACTATTACCCACTTGGCGCTATGAATGTCCAGTTGCATTTTCTACAGACAGTGTGTTTCAAAACTGCTCAATCAAAAGTATGGTTTAACTCTGTTAGCTGAATGCTCAGATCAGAAAGAAGTTTCACAGAATGCTTCTGTGTAGTTTATATTTGAATATATTCCTTTTTCCACTACTACTCTCTTAGCGCTCCAAATGTCCAGTAGCATTTTCTACAGAACGAGTGTTCAGATCTGCTCAATCAAAAGTATGGTTTAACTCTGTTAGCTGAATGCACAGATCAGAAAGAAGTTTCACAGAATGATTCTGTGTAGTTTATATTTGGAGACATTCCTTTTTACACTATTAACCTCTTAGCGCTCCGAATCTCCACTTGCATTTTCTACAAAAAGAGTGTTTCATAACTGCTCAATCAAAAATATGTTTTATCTCTGTTAACTGAATTTACAGCTCAGAAATAAGTTTCACAGAATGCATCTGTGTAGTTTTTATTTGAAGATATTCTTTTTCCCAATGTAGGCCTCTTAGCGCTTAGCATGTCCAATTGCAGTTTCTACAGAAAGAGTGTTTCAGAACGGCTCAATTAAAAGTAAGTTTCAACTCCGTTAGTTGAATGCACAGAACAGAAAGAATTTTCACAGAATGCTACTGTGTAGTTTATATTTGAATATATTCCTTTTTCCACTATTACCCTCTTAGCGCTCCGAAACTCCACTTGCATTTTCTACAGAAAGAGTGTTTCAGAACGGCTCAATCAAAACTAAGGTTCAAATCTTTTAGTTGAACAAACAGAACAGAAAGAAGTTTCACACAATTCTTCTGTGTAGTTTTTATTTGTAGACATTCTTTTTCCCAATATAGGCCTCTTAGCGCTCAGAATGTCCAATTGCAGTTTCTACAGAAAGAGTGTTTCAGAACGGCTCAATCAAAAGTAAGGTTCAACTCTGTTAGTTGAATGCACAGAACAGAAAGAAGTTTCATACAATGCTTCTGTGTAGTTTATATTTGAACATATTCTTTTTTCCACTATTACCCACTTAGCGCTACGAATGTCCAGTTGCATTTTCTACAGACAGAGTGTTTCAAAACTGCTCAATCAAAAGTATGGTTTAACTCTGTTAGCTGAATGCTCAGATCAGAAAGAAGTTTCACAGAATGCTTCTGTGTAGTTTATATTTGAATATATTCCTTTTTCCACTACTACGCTCTTAGCGCTCCAAATGTCCAGTTGCATTTTCTACAGAAAGAGTGTTCAGATCTGCTTAATCAAAAGTATGGTTTAACTCTGTTAGCTGAATGCTCAGATCAGAAAGAAGTTTCACAGAATGCTTCTGTGTAGTTTATATTTGAATATATTCCTTTTTCCACTACTACTCTCTTAGCGCTCCAAATGTCCAGTTGCATTTTCTACAGAAAGAGTGTTCAGATCTGCTCAATCAAAAGTATGGTTTAACTCTGTTAGCTGAATGCACAGATCAGAAAGAAGTTTCACAGAATGATTCTGTGTAGTTTATATTTGGAGACATTCCTTTTTCCACTATTACCCTCTTAGCGCTCCGAACCTCCACTTGCATTTTCTACAGAAAGAGTGTTTCAGAACGGCTCAATCAAAACTAAGGTTCAACTCTTCTAGTTGAACAAACAGAACAGAAAGAAGTTTCACACAATTCTTCTGTGTAGTTTTTATTTGTAGACATTCTTTTTCCCAATATAGGCCTCTTAGCGCTCAGAATGTCCAATTGCAGTTTCTACAGAAAGAGTGTTTCAGAACGGCTCAATCAAAAGTAAGGTTCAACTCTGTTAGTTGAATGCACAGAACAGAAAGAAGTTTCATACAATGCTTCTGTGTAGTTTATATTTGAACATATTCTTTTTTCCACTATTACCCACTTAGCGCTACGAATGTCCAGTTGCATTTTCTACAGACAGAGTGTTTCAAAACTGCTCAATCAAAAGTATGGTTTAACTCTGTTAGCTGAATGCTCAGATCAGAAAGAAGTTTCACAGAATGCTTCTGTGTAGTTTATATGTGAATACATTCCATTTTCCACTACTACGCCCTTAGCGCTCCAAATGTCCAGTTGCATTTTCTACACAAAGAGTTTTCAAATCTGCTCAATCAAATGTATGGTTTAACTCTGTTAGCTGAATGCACAGATCAGAAAGAAGTTTCACCGAATGATTCTGTGTAGTTTATATTTGAAGACATTCCTTTTTCCACTATTACCCCCTTAGCGCTCCGAATCTCCACTTGCATTTTCTACAAAAAGAGTGTTTCATAACTGCTCAATCAAAAATATGTTTTATCTCTGTTAACTGAATTTACAGATCAGAAATAAGTGTCACAGAATGCATCTGTGTAGTTTTTATTTGAAGATATTCTTTTTCCCAATGTAGGCCTCTTAGCGCTTAGCATGTCCAATTGCAGTTTCTACAGAAAGAGTGTTTCAGAACGGCTCAATTATAAGTAAGGTTCAACTCTATTAGTTGAATGCACAGAACAGAAAGAATTTTCACAGAATGCTACTGTGTAGTTTATATTTGAATATATTCTTTTTCCACTATTACCCTCTTAGCGCTCCGAATGTCCACTTGCATTTTCTACAGAAAGGGTGTTCAGAACTGCGCAATCAAAAGTATGGTTTAACTCTGTTAGCTTAATGAACATATCAGAAATAAGTTTCACACAATGCTTCTGTGTAGTTTTTATTTGAAGATATTATTTTTCCCAATATAGGCCTCTTAGCGCTCAGAATGTCCAATTGCAGTTTCTACAGAAAGAGTGTTTCAGAAAGGCTCAATCAAAACTAAGGTTCAACTCTGTTAGTTGAATGCACAGAACAGAATGAAATTTCATACAATGCTTCTGTGTAGTTTATATTTGAACATATTCTTTTTTCCACTATTACCCACTTGGCGCTACGAATGTCCAGTTGCATTTTCTACAGACAGAGTGTTTCAAAACTGCTCAATCAAAAGTATGGTTTAACTCTGTTAGCTGAATGCTCAGATCAGAAATAAGTTTCACAGAATGCTTCTGTGTAGTTTATATTTGAATATATTCCTTTTTCCACTACTACGCTCTTAGCGCTCCAAATCTCCAGTTGCATTTTCTACAGAAAGAGTGTTCAGATCTGCTCAATCAAAAGTATGGTTTAACTCTGTTAGCTGAATGCACAGATCAGAAAGAAGTTTCACCGAATGATTCTGTGTAGTTTATATTTGAAGACATTCCTTTTTCCACTATTACCCTCTTAGCGCTCCGAATCTCCACTTGCATTTTCTACAAAAAGAGTGTTTCATAACTGCTCAATCAAAAATATGTTTTATCTCTGTTAACTGAATTTACAGATCAGAAATAAGTTTCACAGAATGCATCTGTGTAGTTTTTATTTGAAGATATTCTTTTTCCCAATGTAGGCCTCTTAGCGCTTAGCATGTCCAATTGCAATTTCTACAGAAAGAGTGTTTCAGAACGGCTCAATCAAAAGTAAGGTTCAACTCTGTTAGTTGAATGCACAGAACAGAAAGAATTTTCACATAATTCTACTGTGTAGTTTATATTTGAATATATTCCTTTCTCCACTATTACCCTCTTAGCGCTCCGAATGTCCACTTGCATTTTCTACAGAAAGAGTGTTCAGAACTGCGCAATCAAAAGTATGGTTTAACTCTGTTAGCTTAATGAACATATCAGAAATAAGTTTCACACAATGCTTCTGTGTAGTTTTTATTTGAAGATATTATTTTTCCCAATATAGGCCTCTTAGCGCTCAGAATGTCCAATTGCAGTTTCTACAGAAAGAGTGTTTCAGAAAGGCTCAATCAAAACTAAGGTTCAACTCTGTTAGTTGAATGCACAGAACAGAAAGAAATTTCATACAATGCTTCTGTGTAGTTTATATTTGAACATATTCTTTTTTCCACTATTACCCACTTGGCGCTATGAATGTCCAGTTGCATTTTCTACAGACAGTGTGTTTCAAAACTGCTCAATCAAAAGTATGGTTTAACTCTGTTAGCTGAATGCTCAGATCAGAAAGAAGTTTCACAGAATGCTTCTGTGTAGTTTATATTTGAATATATTCCTTTTTCCACTACTACTCTCTTAGCGCTCCAAATGTCCAGTAGCATTTTCTACAGAAAGAGTGTTCAGATCTGCTCAATCAAAAGTATGGTTTAACTCTGTTAGCTGAATGCACAGATCAGAAAGAAGTTTCACAGAATGATTCTGTGTAGTTTATATTTGGAGACATTCCTTTTTACACTATTAACCTCTTAGCGCTCCGAATCTCCACTTGCATTTTCTACAAAAAGAGTGTTTCATAACTGCTCAATCAAAAATATGTTTTATCTCTGTTAACTGAATTTACAGCTCAGAAATAAGTTTCACAGAATGCATCTGTGTAGTTTTTATTTGAAGATATTCTTTTTCCCAATGTAGGCCTCTTAGCGCTTAGCATGTCCAATTGCAGTTTCTACAGAAAGAGTGTTTCAGAACGGCTCAATTAAAAGTAAGGTTCAACTCCGTTAGTTGAATGCACAGAACAGAAAGAATTTTCACAGAATGCTACTGTGTAGTTTATATTTGAATATATTCCTTTTTCCACTATTACCCTCTTAGCGCTCCGAAACTCCACTTGCATTTTCTACAGAAAGAGTGTTTCAGAACGGCTCAATCAAAACTAAGGTTCAAATCTTTTAGTTGAACAAACAGAACAGAAAGAAGTTTCACACATTTCTTCTGTGTAGTTTTTATTTGTAGACATTCTTTTTCCCAATATAGGCCTCTTAGCGCTCAGAATGTCCAATTGCAGTTTCTACAGAAAGAGTGTTTCAGAACGGCTGAATCAAAAGTAAGGTTCAACTCTGTTAGTTGAATGCACAGAACAGAAAGAAGTTTCATACAATGCTTCTGTGTAGTTTATATTTGAACATATTCTTTTTTCCACTATTACCCACTTAGCGCTACGAATGTCCAGTTGCATTTTCTACAGACAGAGTGTTTCAAAACTGCTCAATCAAAAGTATGGTTTAACTCTGTTAGCTGAATGCTCAGATCAGAAAGAAGTTTCACAGAATGCTTCTGTGTAGTTTATATTTGAATATATTCCTTTTTCCACTACTACGCTCTTAGCGCTCCAAATGTCCAGTTGCATTTTCTACAGAAAGAGTGTTCAGATCTGCTCAATCAAAAGTATGGTTTAACTCTGTTAGCTGAATGCACAGATCAGAAAGAAGTTTCACCGAATGATTCTGTGTATTTTATAGTTGAAGACATTCCTTTTTCGACTATTACCCTCTTAGCGCTCCGAATCTCCACTTGCATTTTCTACAAAAAGAGTGTTTCATAACTGCTCAATCAAAAATATGTTTTATCTCTGTTAACTGAATTTACAGATCAGAAATAAGTTTCACAGAATGCATCTGTGTAGTTTTTATTTGAAGATATTCTTTTTCCCAATGTAGGCCTCTTAGCGCTTAGCATGTCCAATTGCAGTTTCTACAGAAAGAGTGTTTCAGAACGGCTGAATCAAAAGTAAGGTTCAACTCTGTTAGTTGAATGCACAGAACAGAAAGAATTTTCACAGAATGCTACTGTGTAGTTTATATTTGAATATATTCTTTTTCCACTATTACCCTCTTAGCGCTCCGAATGTCCACTTGCATTTTCTACAGAAAGGGTGTTCAGAACTGCGCAATCAAAAGTATGGTTTAACTCTGTTAGCTTAATGAACATATCAGAAATAAGTTTCACACAATGCTTCTGTGTAGTTCTTATTTGAAGATATTATTTTTCCCAATAGAGGCCTCTTAGCGCTCAGAATGTCCAATTGCAGTTTCTACAGAAAGAGTGTTTCAGAAAGGCTCAATCAAAAGTAAGGTTCAACTCTGTTAGTTGAATGCACAGAAGAGAAAGTAGTTTCATACAATGCTTCTGTGTAGTTTATATTTGAACATATTCTTTTTTCCACTATTACCCACTTAGCGCTACGAATGTCCAGTTGCATTTTCTACAGACAGAGTGTTTCAAAACTGCTCAATCAAAAATATGGTTTAACTCTGTTAGCTGAATGCTCAGATCAGAAAGAAGTTTCACAGAATGCTTCTGTGTATTTTATATTTGAATATATTCCTTTTTCCACTACTACTCTCTTAGCGCTCCAAATGTCCAGTTGCATTTTCTACAGAAAGAGTGTTCAGATCTGCTCAATCAAAAGTATGGTTTAACTCTGTTAGCTGAATGCACAGATCAGAAAGAAGTTTCACCGAATGATTCTGTGTAGTTTATATTTGAAGACATTCCTTTTTCCACTATTACCCTCTTAGCGCTCCTAATCTCCACTTGCATTTTCTACAAAAAGAGTGTTTCATAACTGCTCAATCAAAAATATGTTTTATCTCTGTTAGCTGAATTTACAGATCAGAAATAAGTTTCACAGAATGCATCTGTGTAGTTTTTATTTGAAGATATTCTTTTTCCCAATGTAGGCCTCTTAGCGCTTAGCATGTCCAATTGCAGTTTCTACAGAAAGAGTGTTTCAGAACGGCTCAATCAAAAGTAAGGTTCAACCCTGTTAGTTGAATGCACAGAACAGAAAGAATTTTCACAGAATGCTACTGTGTAGTTTATATTGGAATATATTCCTTTTTCCACTATTACCCTCTTAGCGCTCCGAATGTCCACTTGCATTTTCTACAGAAAGAGTGTTCAGAACTGCGCAATCAAAAGTATGGTTTAACTCTGTTAGCTTAATGAACATATCAGAAATAAGTTTCACACAATGCTTCTGTGTAGTTTTTATTTGAAGATATTATTTTTCCCAATATAGGCCTCTTAGCGCTCAGAATGTCCAATTGCAGTTTCTACAGAAAAGGTGTTTCAGAAAGGCTCAATCAAAACTAAGGTTCAACTCTGTTAGTTGAATGCACAGAACAGAATGAAATTTCATACAATGCTTCTGTGTAGTTTATATTTGAACATATTCTTTTTTCCACTATTACCCACTTGGCGCTACGAATGTCCAGTTGCATTTTCTACAGACAGAGTGTTTCAAAACTGCTCAATCAAAAGTATGGTTTAACTCTGTTAGCTGAATGCTCAGATCAGAAAGAAGTTTCACAGAATGCTTCTGTGTAGTTTATATTTGAATATATTCCTTTTTCCACTACTACGCTCTTAGCGCTCCAAATGTCCAGTTGCATTTTCTACACAAAGAGTGTTCAGATCTGCTCAATCAAAAGTATGGTTTAACTCTGTTAGCTGAATGCACAGATCAGAAAGATGTTTCACCGAATGATTCTGTGTAGTTTATATTTGAAGACATTCCTTTTTCCACTATTACCCTCTTAGCGCTCCGAATCTCCACTTGCATTTTCTACAAAAAGAGTGTTTCATAACTGCTCAATCAAAAATATGTTTTATCTCTGTTAACTGAATTTACAGATCAGAAATAAGTTTCACAGAATGCATCTGTGTAGTTTTTATTTGAAGATATTCTTTTTCCCAATGTAGGCCTCTTAGCGCTTAGCATGTCCAATTGCAATTTCTACAGAAAGAGTGTTTCAGAACGGCTCAATCAAAAGTAAGGTTCAACTCTGTTAGTTGAATGCACAGAACAGAAAGAATTTTCACATAATTCTACTGTGTAGTTTATATTTGAATATATTCCTTTCTCCAATATTACCCTCTTAGCGCTCCGAATGTCCACTTGCATTTTCTACAGAAAGAGTGTTCAGAACTGCGCAATCAAAAGTATGGTTTAACTCTGTTAGCTTAATGAACATATCAGAAATAAGTTTCACACAATGCTTCTGTGTAGTTTTTATTTGAAGATATTATTTTTCCCAATATAGGCCTCTTAGCGCTCAGAATGTCCAATTGCAGTTTCTACAGAAAGAGTGTTTCAGAAAGGCTCAATCAAAACTAAGGTTCAACTCTGTTAGTTGAATGCACAGAACAGAAAGAAATTTCATACAATGCTTCTGTGTAGTTTATATTTGAACATATTCTTTTTTCCACTATTACCCACTTGGCGCTATGAATGTCCAGTTGCATTTTCTACAGACAGTGTGTTTCAAAACTGCTCAATCAAAAGTATGGTTTAACTCTGTTAGCTGAATGCTCAGATCAGAAAGAAGTTTCACAGAATGCTTCTGTGTAGTTTATATTTGAATATATTCCTTTTTCCACTACTACTCTCTTAGCGCTCCAAATGTCCAGTAGCATTTTCTACAGAAAGAGTGTTCAGATCTGCTCAATCAAAAGTATGGTTTAACTCTGTTAGCTGAATGCACAGATCAGAAAGAAGTTTCACAGAATGATTCTGTGTAGTTTATATTTGGAGACATTCCTTTTTACACTATTAACCTCTTAGCGCTCCGAATCTCCACTTGCATTTTCTACAAAAAGAGTGTTTCATAACTGCTCAATCAAAAATATGTTTTATCTCTGTTAACTGAATTTACAGCTCAGAAATAAGTTTCACAGAATGCATCTGTGTAGTTTTTATTTGAAGATATTCTTTTTCCCAATGTAGGCCTCTTAGCGCTTAGCATGTCCAATTGCAGTTTCTACAGAAAGAGTGTTTCAGAACGGCTCAATTAAAAGTAAGGTTCAACTCTGTTAGTTGAATGCACAGAACAGAAAGAATTTTCACAGAATGCTACTGTGTAGTTTATATTTGAATATATTCCTTTTTCCACTATTACCCTCTTAGCGCTCTGAAACTCCACTTGCATTTTCTACAGAAAGAGTGTTTCAGAACGGCTCAATCAAAACTAAGGTTCAAATCTTTTAGTTGAACAAACAGAACAGAAAGAAGTTTCACACAATTCTTCTGTGTAGTTTTTATTTGTAGACATTCTTTTTCCCAATATAGGCCTCTTAGCGCTCAGAATGTCCAATTGCAGTTTCTACAGAAAGAGTGTTTCAGAACGGCTCAATCAAAAGTAAGGTTCAACTCTGTTAGTTGAATGCACAGAACAGAAAGAAGTTTCATACAATGCTTCTGTGTAGTTTATATTTGAACATATTCTTTTTTCCACTATTACCCACTTAGCGCTACGAATGTCCAGTTGCATTTCCTACAGACAGAGTGTTTCAAAACTGCTCAATCAAAAGTATGGTTTAACTCTGTTAGCTGAATGCTCAGATCAGAAAGAAGTTTCACAGAATGCTTCTGTGTAGTTTATATTTGAATATATTCCTTTTTCCACTACTACGCTCTTAGCGCTCCAAATGTCCAGTTGCATTTTCTACAGAAAGAGTGTTCAGATCTGCTCAATCAAAAGTATGGTTTAACTCTGTTAGCTGAATGCACAGATCAGAAAGAAGTTTCACCGAATGATTCTGTGTAGTTTATAGTTGAAGACATTCCTTTTTCGACTATTACCCTCTTAGCGCTCCGAATCTCCACTTGCATTTTCTACAAAAAGAGTGTTTCATAACTGCTCAATCAAAAATATGTTTTATCTCTGTTAACTGAATTTACAGATCAGAAATAAGTTTCACAGAATGCATCTGTGTAGTTTTTATTTGAAGATATTCTTTTTCCCAATGTAGGCCTCTTAGCGCTTAGCATGTCCAATTGCAGTTTCTACAGAAAGAGTGTTTCAGAACGGCTCAATCAAAAGTAAGGTTCAACTCTGTTAGTTGAATGCACAGAACAGAAAGAATTTTCACAGAATGCTACTGTGTAGTTTATATTTGAATATATTCCTTTTTCCACTATTACCCTCTTAGCGCTCCGAATGTCCACTTGCATTTTCTACAGAAAGAGTGTTCAGAACTGCGCAATCAAAAGTATGGTTTAACTCTGTTAGCTTAATGAACATATCAGAAATAAGTTTCACACAATGCTTCTGTGTAGTATTTATTTGAAGATATTATTTTTCCCAATATAGGCCTCTTAGCGCTCAGAATGTCCAATTGCAGTTTCTACAGAAAGAGTGTTTCAGAAAGGCTCAATCAAAAGTAAGGTTCAACTCTGTTAGTTGAATGCACAGAACAGAAAGAAATTTCATACAATGCTTCTGTGTAGTTTATATTTGAACATATTCTTTTTTCCACTATTACCCACTTGGCGCTACGAATGTCCAGTTGCATTTTCTACAGACAGAGTGTTTCAAAACTGCTCAATCAAAAGTATGGTTTAACTCTGTTAGCTGAATGCTCAGATCAGAAAGAAGTTTCACAGAATGCTTCTGTGTAGTTTATATTTGAATATATTCCTTTTTCCACTACTACTCTCTTAGCGCTCCAAATGTCCAGTTGCATTTTCTACAGAAAGAGTGTTCAGATCTGCTCAATCAAAAGTATGGTTTAACTCTGTTAGCTGAATGCACAGATCAGAAAGAAGTTTCACAGAATGATTCTGTGTAGTTTATATTTGGAGACATTCCTTTTTCCACTATTACCCTCTTAGCGCTCCGAATCTCCACTTGCATTTTCTACAGAAAGAGTGTTTCAGAACGGCTCAATCAAAACTAAGGTTCAACTCTTTTAGTTGAACAAACAGAACAGAAAGAAGTTTCACACAATTCTTCTGTGTAGTTTTTATTTGTAGACATTCTTTTTCCCAATATAGGCCTCTTAGCGCTCAGAATGTCCAATTGCAGTTTCTACAGAAAGAGTGTTTCAGAACGGCTCAATCAAAAGTAAGGTTCAACTCTGTTAGTTGAATGCACAGAACAGAAAGAAGTTTCATACAATGCTTCTGTGTAGTTTATATTTGAACATATTCTTTTTTCCACTATTACCCACTTAGCGCTACGAATGTCCAGTTGCATTTTCTACAGACAGAGTGTTTCAAAACTGCTCAATCATAATTATGGTTTAACTCTGTTAGCTGAATGTTCAGATCAGAAAGAAGTTTCACAGAATGCTTCTGTGTAGTTTATATTTGAATACATTCCTTTTTCCACTACTACGCTCTTAGCGCTCCAAATGTCCAGTTGCATTTTCTACACAAAGAGTGTTCAGATCTGCTCAATCAAAAGTATGGTTTAACTCTGTTAGCTGAATGCACAGATCAGAAAGATGTTTCACCGAATGATTCTGTGTAGTTTATATTTGAAGACATTCCTTTTTCCACTATTACCCTCTTAGCGCTCCGAATCTCCACTTGCATTTTCTACAAAAAGAGTGTTTCATAACTGCTCAATCAAAAATATGTTTTATCTCTGTTAACTGAATTTACAGATCAGAAATAAGTTTCACAGAATGCATCTGTGTAGTTTTTATTTGAAGATATTCTTTTTCCCAATGTAGGCCTCTTAGCGCTTAGCATGTCCAATTGCAGTTTCTACAGAAAGAGTGTTTCAGAACGGCTCAATTAAAAGTAAGGTTCAACTCTGTTAGTTGAATGCACAGAACAGAAAGAATTTTCACAGAATGCTCCTGTGTAGTTTATATTTGAATATATTCCTTTTTCCACTATTACCCTCTTAGCGCTCCGAATGTCCACATGCAATTTCTACAGAAAGAGTGTTCAGAACTGCGCAATCAAAAGTATGGTTTAACTCTGTTAGCTTAATGATCATATCAGAAATAAGTTTCACACAATGCTTCTGTGTAGTTTTTATGTGAAGATATTATTTTTCCCAATAGAGGCCTCTTAGCGCTCAGAATGTCCAATTGCAGTTTCTACAGAAAGAGTGTTTCAGAAAGGCTCAATCAAAAGTAAGGTTCAACTCTGTTAGTTGAATGCACAGAACAGAAAGAAGTTTCATACAATGCTTCTGTGTAGTTTATATTTGAACATATTCTTTTTTCCACTATTACCCACTTAGCGCTACGAATGTCCAGTTGCATTTTCTACAGACAGAGTGTTTCAAATCTGCTCAATTAAATGTATGGTTTAACTCTGTTAGCTGAATGCTCAGATCAGAAAGAAGTTTCACAGAATGCTTCTGTGTAGTTTATATTTGAATATATTCCTTTTTCCACTACTACTCTCTTAGCGCTCCAAATGTCCAGTTGCATTTTCTACAGAAAGAGTGTTCAGATCTGCTCAATCAAAAGTATGTTTTAACTCTGTTAGCTGAATGCACAGATCAGAAAGAAGTTTCACAGAATGATTCTGTGTAGTTTATATTTGGAGACATTCCTGTTTCCACTATTACCCTCTTAGCGCTCCGAATCTCCACTTGCATTTTCTACAGAAAGAGGGTTTCAGAACGGCTCAATCAAAACTAAGGTTCAACTCTTTTAGTTGAACAAACAGAACAGAAAGAAGTTTCACACAATTCTTCTGTGTAGTTTTTATTTGTAGACATTCTTTTTCCCAATATAGGCCTCTTAGCGCTCAGAATGTCCAATTGCAGTTTCTACAGAAAGAGTGTTTCAGAACGGCTCAATCAAAAGTAAGGTTCAACTCTGTTAGTTGAATGCACAGAACAGAAAGAAGTTTCATACAATGTTTCTGTGTAGTTTATATTTGAACATATTCTTTTTTCCACTATTACCCACTTAGCGCTACGAATGTCCAGTTGCATTTTCTACAGACAGAGTGTTTCAAAACTGCTCAATCAAAAGTATGGTTTAAATCTGTTAGCTGAATGCTCAGATCAGAAAGAAGTTTCACAGAATGCTTCTGTGTAGTTTATATTTGAATATATTCCTTTTTCCACTACTACGCTCTTAGCGCTCCAAATGTCCAGTTGCATTTTCTACAGAAAGAGTGTTCAGATCTGCTCAATCAAAAGTATGGTTTAACTCTGTTAGCTGAATGCACACATCAGAAGGATGTTTCACCGAATGATTCTGTGTAGTTTATATTTGAAGACATTCCTTTTTCCACTATTTCCCTCTTAGCGCTCCGAATCTCCACTTGCATTTTCTACAAAAAGAGTGTTTCATAACGGCTCAATCAAAAATATGTTTTATCTCTGTTAACTGAATTTACAGATCAGAAATAAGTTTCACAGAATGCATCTGTGTAGTTTTTATTTGAAGATATCCTTTTTCCCAATGTAGGCCTCTTAGCGCTTAGCATGTCCAATTGCAGTTTCTACAGAAAGAGTGTTTCAGAACGGCTCAATCAAAAGTAAGGTTCAACTCTGTTAGTTGAATGCACAGAACAGAAAGAATTTTCACAGAATGCTACTGTGTAGTTTATATTTGAATATATTCCTTTTTCCACTATTACCCTCTTAGCGCTCCGAATGTCCACTTGCATTTTCTACAGAAATAGTGTTCAGAACTGCGCAATCAAAAGTATGGTTTAACTCTGTTAGCTTAATGAACATATCAGAAATAAGTTTCACACAATGCTTCTGTGTAGTTTTTATTTGAAGATATTATTTTTCCCAATATAGGCCTCTTAGCGCTCAGAATGTCCAATTGCAGTTTCTACAGAAAGAGTGTTTCAGAAAGGCTCAATCAAAAGTAAGGTTCAACTCTGTTAGTTGAATGCACAGAACAGAAAGAAGTTTCATACAATGCTTCTGTGTAGTTTATATTTGAACATATTCTTTTTTCCACTATTACCCACTTAGCGCTACGAATGTCCAGTTGCATTTTCTACAGACAGAGTGTTTCAAATCTGCTCAATCAAATGTATGGTTTAACTCTGTTAGCTGAATGCTCAGATCAGAAAGAAGTTTCACAGAATGCTTCTGTGTAGTTTATATTTGAATATATTCCTTTTTCCAATACTACTCTCTTAGCGCTCCAAATGTCCAGTTGCATTTTCTACAGAAAGAGTGTTCAGATCTGCTCAATCAAAAGTATGGTTTAACTCTGTTAGCTGAATGCACAGATCAGAAAGTAGTTTCACAGAATGATTCTGTGTAGTTTATATTTGTAGACATTCCTGTTTCCACTATTACCCTCTTAGCGCTCCGAATCTCCACTTGCATTTTCTACAGAAAGAGTGTTTCAGAACGGCTCAATCAAAACTAAGGTTCAACTCTTTTAGTTGAACAAACAGAACAGAAAGAAATTTCACACAATTCTTCTGTGTAGTTTTTATTTGTAGACATTCTTTTTCCCAATATAGGCCTCTTAGCGCTCAGAATGTCCAATTGCAGTTTCTACAGAAAGAGTGTTTCAGAACGGCTCAATCAAAAGTAAGGTTCAACTCTGTTAGTTGAATGCACAGAACAGAAAGAAGTTTCATACAATGCTTCTGTGTAGTTTATATTTGAACATATTCTTTTTTCCACTATTACCCACTTAGCGCTACGAATGTCCAGTTGCATTTTCTACAGACAGAGTGTTTCAAAACTGCTCAATCAAAAGTATGGTTTAACTCTGTTAGCTGAATGCTCAGATCAGAAAGAAGTTTCACAGAATGCTTCTGTGTAGTTTATATTTGAATATATTCCTTTTTCCACTACTACGCTCTTAGCGCTCCAAATGTCCAGTTGCATTTTCTACAGAAAGAGTGTTCAGATCTGCTCAATCAAAAGTATGGTTTAACACTGTTAGCTGAATGCACACATCAGAAGGAAGTTTAACCGAATGATTCTGTGTAGTTTATATTTGAAGACATTCCTTTTTCCACTATTTCCCTCTTAGCGCTCCGAATCTCCACTTGCATTTTCTACAAAAAGAGTGTTTCATAACTGCTCAATCAAAAATATGTTTTATCTCTGTTAACTGAATTTACAGATCAGAAATAAGTTTCACAGAATGCATCTGTGTAGTTTTTATTTGAAGATATCCTTTTTCCCAATGTAGGCCTCTTAGCGCTTAGCATGTCCAATTGCAGTTTCTACAGAAAGAGTGTTTCAGAACGGCTCAATCAAAAGTAAGGTTCAACTCTGTTAGTTGAATGCACAGAACAGAAAGAATTTTCACAGAATGCTACTGTGTAGTTTATATTTGAATATATTCCTTTTTCCACTATTACCCTCTTAGCGCTCCGAATGTCCACTTGCATTTTCTACAGAAAGAGTGTTCAGAACTGCGCAATCAAAAGTATGGTTTAACTCTGTTAGCTTAATGAACATATGAGAAATAAGTTTCACACAATGCTTCTGTGTAGTTTTTATTTGAAGATATTATTTTTCCCAATATAGGCCTCTTAGCGCTCAGAATGTCCAATTGCAGTTTCTACAGAAAGAGTGTTTCAGAAAGGCTCAATCAAAAGTAAGGTTCAACTCAGTTAGTTGAATGCACAGAACAGAAAGAAGTTTCATACAATGCTTCTGTGTAGTTTATATTTGAACATATTCTTTTTTCCACTATTACCCACTTAGCGCTACGAATGTCCAGTTGCATTTTCTACAGACAGAGTGTTTCAAATCTGCTCAATCAAATGTATGGTTTAACTCTGTTAGCTGAATGCTCAGATCAGAAAGAAGTTTCACAGAATGCTTCTGTGTAGTTTATATTTGAATATATTCCTTTTTCCACTACTACTCTCTTAGCGCTCCAAATGTCCAGTTGCATTTTCTACAGAAAGAGTGTTCAGATCTGCTCAATCAAAAGTATGGTTTAACTCTTTTAGCTGAATGCACAGATCAGAAAGAAGTTTCACAGAATGATTCTGTGTAGTTTATATTTGGAGACATTCCTGTTTCCACTATTACCCTCTTAGCGCTCCGAATCTCCACTTGCATTTTCTACAGAAAGAGTGTTTCAGAACGGCTCAATCAAAACTAAGGTTCAACTCTTTTAGTTGAACAAACAGAACAGAAAGTAGTTTCACACAATTATTCTGTGTAGTTTTTATTTGTAGACATTCTTTTTCCCAATATAGGCCTCTTAGCGCTCAGAATGTCCAATTGCAGTTTCTACAGAAAGAGTGTTTCAGAACGGCTCAATCAAAAGTAAGGTTCAACTCTGTTAGTTGAATGCACAGAACAGAAAGAAGTTTCATACAATGCTTCTGTGTAGTTTATATTTGAACATATTCTTTTTTCCACTATTACCCACTTAGCGCTACGAATGTCCAGTTGCATTTTCTACAGACAGAGTGTTTCAAAACTGCTCAATCAAAAGTATGGTTTAAATCTGTTAGCTGCATGCTCAGATCAGAAAGAAGTTTCACAGAATTCTTCTGTGTAGTTTATATTTGAATATATTCCTTTTTCCACTACTACGCTCTTAGCGCTCCAAATGTCCAGTTGCATTTTCTACAGAAATAGTGTTCAGATCTGCTCAATCAAAAGTATGGTTTAACATTGTTAGCTGAATGCACACATCAGAAGGAAGTTTCACCGAATGATTCTTTGTAGTTTATATTTGAAGACATTCCTTTTTCCACTATTTCCCTCTTAGCGCTCCGAATCTCCACTTGCATTTTCTACAAAAAGAGTGTTTCATAACTGCTCAATCAAAAATATGTTTTATCTCTGTTAACTGAATTTACAGATCAGAAATAAGTTTCACAGAATGCATCTGTGTAGTTTTTATTTGAAGATATTCTTTTTCCCAATGTAGGCCTCTTAGCGCTTAGCATGTCCAATTGCAGTTTCTACAGAAAGAGTGTTTCAGAACGGCTCAATCAAAAGTAAGGTTCAACTCTGTTAGTTGAATGCACAGAACAGAAAGAATTTTCACAGAATGCTACTGTGTAGTTTATATTTGAATATATTCCTTTTTCCACTATTACCCTCTTAGCGCTCCGAATGTCCACTTGCATTTTCTACAGAAAGAGTGTTCAGAACTGCGCAATCAAAAGTATGGTTTAACTCTGTTAGCTTAATGAACATATCAGAAATAAGTTTCACACAATGCTTCTGTGTAGTTTTTATTTGAAGATATTATTTTTCCCAATATAGGCCTCTTAGCGCTCAGAATGTCCAATTGCAGTTTCTACAGAAAGAGTGTTTCAAAAGGCTCAATCAAAAGTAAGGTTCAACTCTGTTAGTTCAATGCACAGAACAGAAAGAAGTTTCATACAATGCTTCTGTGTAGATTATATTTGAATATATTCTTTTTTCCACTATTACCCACTTAGCGCTACGAATGTCCAGTTGCATTTTCTACAGACAGAGTGTTTCAAATCTGCTCAATCAAATGTATGGTTTAACTCTGTTAGCTGAATGCTCAGATCAGAAAGAAGTTTCACAGAATGCTTCTGTGTAGTTTATATTTGAATATATTCCTTTTTCCACTACTACTCTCTTAGCGCTCCAAATGTCCAGTTGCATTTTCTACAGAAAGAGTGTTCAGATCTGATCAATCAAAAGTATGGTTTAACTCTGTTAGCTGAATGCACAGATCAGAAAGAAGTTTCACAGAATGATTCTGTGTAGTTTATATTTGGAGACATTCCTTTTTCCACTATTACCCTCTTAGCGCTCCGAATCTCCACTTGCATTTTCTACAGAAAGAGTGTTTCAGAACGGCTCAATCAAAACTAAGGTTCAACTCTTTTAGTTGAACAAACAGAACAGAAAGAAGTTTCACACAATTCTTCTGTGTAGTTTTTATTTGTAGACATTCTTTTTCCCAATATAGGCCTCTTAGCGCTCAGAATGTCCAATTGCAGTTTCTACAGAAAGAGTGTCTCAGAACGGCTCAATCAAAAGTAAGGTTCAACTCTGTTAGTTGAATGCACAGAACAGAAAGAAGTTTCATACAATGCTTCTGTGTAGTTTATATTTGAACATATTCTTTTTTCCACTATTACCCACTTAGCGCTACGAATGTCCAGTTGCATTTTCTACAGACAGAGTGTTTCAAAACTGCTCAATCAAAAGTATGGTTTAACTCTGTTAGCTGAATGCTCAGATCAGAAAGAAGATTCACAGAATGCTTCTGAGTAGTTTATATTTGAATGTATTCCTTTTTCCACTACTACGCTCTTAGCGCTCCAAATGTCCAGTTGCATTTTCTACAGAAAGAGTGTTCAGATCTGCTCAATCAAAAGTATGGTTTAACTCTGTTAGCTGAATGCACACATCAGAAGGAAGTTTCACCGAATGATTCTGTGTAGTTTATATTTGAAGACATTCCTTTTTCCACTATTACCCTCTTAGCGCTCCGAATCTCCACTTGCATTTTCTACAAAAAGAGTGTTTCATAACTGCTCAATCAAAAATATGTTTTATCTCTGTTAACTGAATTTACAGATCAGAAATAAGTTTCACAGAATGCATCTGTGTAGTTTTTATTTGAAGATATTCTTTTTCCCAATGTAGGCCTCTTAGCGCTTAGCATGTCCAATTGCAGTTTCTACAGAAAGAGTGTTTCAGAACGGCTCAATCAAAAGTAAGGTTCAACTCTGTTAGTTGAATGCACAGAACAGAAAGAATTTTCACAGAATGCTACTGTGTAGTTTATATTTATATATATTCCTTTTTCCACTATTACCCTCTTAGCGATCCGAATGTCCACTTGCATTTTCTACAGAAAGAGTGTTCAGAACTGCGCAATCAAAAGTATGGTTTAACTCTGTTAGCTTAATGAACATATCAGAAATAAGTTTCACACAATGCTTCTGTGTAGTTTTTATTTGAAGATATTATTTTTCCCAATATAGGCCTCTTAGCGCTCAGAATGTCCAATTGCAGTTTCTACAGAAAGAGTGTTTCAGAAAGGCTCAATCAAAACTAAGGTTCAACTCTGCTAGTTGAATGCACAGATCAGAAAGTAATTTCATACAATGCCTCTGTGTAGTTTATATTTGAACATATTCTTTTTTCCACTATTACCCACTTGGCGCTACGAATGTCCAGTTGCATTTTCTACAGACAGAGTGTTTCAAAACTGCTCAATCAAAAGTATGGTATAACTCTGTTAGCTGAATGCTCAGATCAGAAAGAAGTTTCACAGAATGCTTCTGTGTAGTTTATATTTGAATATATTCCTTTTTCCACTACTACTCTCTTAGCGCTCCAAAGGTCCAGTTGCATTTTCTACAGAAAGAGTGTTCAGATCTGCTCAATCAAAAGTATGGTTTAACTCTGTTAGCTGAATGTACAGATCAGAAAGAAGTTTCACAGAATGATTCTGTGTAGTTTATATTTGGAGACATTCCTTTTTCCACTATTACCCTCTTAGCGCTCCGAATCTCCACTTGCATTTTCTACAAAAGAGTGTTTCAGAACGGCTCAATCAAAACTAAGTTTCAACTCTTTTAGTTGAACAAACAGAACAGAAAGAAGTTTCACACAATTCTTCTGTGTAGTTTTTATTTGTAGACATTCTTTTTCCCAATATAGGCCTCTTAGCACTCAGAATGTCCAATTGCAGTTTCTACAGAAAGAGTGTTTCAGAACGGCTCAATCAAAAGTAAGGTTCAACTCTGTTAGTTGAATGCACAGAACAGAAAGAAGTTTCATACAATGCTTCTGTGTAGTTTATATTTGAACATATTCTTTTTTCCACTATTACCCACTTAGCGCTACGAATGTCCAGTTGCATTTTCTACAGACAGAGTGTTTCAAAACTGCTCAATCAAAAGTATGTTTTAACTCTGTTAGCTGAATGCTCAGATCAGAAAGAAGTTTCACAGAATGCTTCTGTGTAGTTTATATTTGAATATATTCCTTTTTCCACTACTACGCTCTTAGCGCTCCAAATGTCCAGTTGCATTTTCTACACAAAGAGTGTTCAGATCTGCTCAATCAAAAGTATGGTTTAACTCTGTTAGCTGAATGCACAGATCAGAAAGAAGTTTCACCGAATGATTCTGTGTAGTTTATATTTGAAGACATTCCTTTTTCCACTATTACCCTCTTAGCGCTCCGAATCTCCACTTGCATTTTCTACAAAAAGAGTGTTTCATAACTGCTCAATCAAAAATATGTTTTATCTCTGTTAACTGAATTTACAGATCAGAAATATGTTTCACAGAATGCATCTGTGTAGTTTTTATTTGAAGTTATTCTTTTTCCCAATGTAGGCCTCTTAGCGCTTAGCATGTCCAATTGCAGTTTCTACAGAAAGAGTGTTTCAGAACGGCTCAATTAAAACTAAGGTTCAACTCTGTTAGTTGAATGCACAGAACAGAAAGAATTTTCACAGAATGCTACTGTGTAGTTTATATTTGAATATATTCCTTTTTCCACTATTACCCTCTTAGCGCTCAGAATGTCCACTTGCATTTTCTACAGAAAGAGTGTTCAGAACTGCCCAATCAAAAGTATGGTTTAACTCTGTTAGCTTAATGAACATATCAGAAATAAGTTTCACACAATGCTTCTGTGTAGTTTTTATTTGAAGATATTATTTTACCCAATAGAGGCCTCTTAGCGCTCAGAATGTCCAATTGCAGTTTCTACAGAAAGAGTGTTTCAGAAAGGCTCAATCAAAAGTAAGGTTCAACTCTGTTAGTTGAATGCACAGAACAGAAAGAATGTTCATACAATGCTTCTGTGTACTTTATATTTGAACATATATTTTTCCACTATTACCCACTTAGTGCTACGAATGTCCAGTTGCATTTTCTACAGACAGAGTGTTTCAAAACTGCTCAATCAAAAGTATGGTTTAACTCTGTTAGCTGAATGCTCAGATCAGCAAGAAGTTTCACAGAATGCTTCTGTGTAGTTTATATTTGAATATATTCCTTTTTCCACTACTACGCTATTAGCGCTCCAAATGTCCAGTTGCATTTTGTACAGAAAGAGTGTTCAGATCTGCTCAATCAAAAGTATGGTTTAACTCTGTTAGCTGAATGCACAGATCAGAAAGAAGTTTCACAGAATGATTCTGTGTAGTTTATATTTGGAGACATTCCTTTTTCCACTATTACCCTCTTAGCGCTCCGAATCTCCACTTGCATTTTCTACAGAAAGAGTGTTTCAGAACGGCTCAATCAAAACTAGAGTTCAACTCTTTTAGTTGAACAAACAGAACAGAAAGAAGTTTCACACAATTCTTCTGTGTAGTTTTTATTTGTAGACATTCTTTTTCCCAATATACGCCTCTTAGCGCTCAGAATGTCCAATTGCAGTTTCTACAGAAAGAGTGTTTCAGAACGGCTCAATCAAAAGTAAGATTCAACTCTGTTAGTTGAATGCACTGAACAGAAAGAAGTTTCATACAATGCTTCTGTGTAGTTTATATTTGAACATATTCTTTTTTCCACTATTACCCACTTAGCGCTACGAATGTCCAGTTGCATTTTCTACAGACAGAGTGTTTCAAAACTGCTCAATCAAAAGTATGGTTTAACTCTGTTAGCTGAATGCTCAGATCAGAAAGAAGTTTCACAGAATGTTTCTGTGTAGTTTATATTTGAATATATCCCTTTTTCCACTACTACGCTCTTAGCGCTCCAAATGTCCAGTTGCATTTTCTACACAAAGAGTGTTCAGATCTGCTCAATCAAAAGTATGGTTTAACTCTGTTAGCTGAATGCACAGATCAGAAAGAAGTTTCACCGAATGATTCTGTGTAGTTTATATTTGAAGACATTCCATTTTCCACTATTACCCCCTTAGCGCTCCGAATCTCCACTTGCATTTTCTACAAAAAGAGTGTTTCATAACTGCTCAATCAAAAATATGTTTTATCTCTGTTAACTGAATTTACAGATCAGAAATAAGTTTCACAGAATGCATCTGTGTAGTTTTTATTTGAAGATATTCTTTTTCCCAATGTAGGCCTCTTAGCGCTTAGCATGTCCAATTGCAGTTTCTACAGAAAGAGTGTTTCACAACGGCTCAATTAAAAGTAAGGTTCAACTCTGTTAGTTGAATGCACAGAACAGAAAGTATTTTCACAGAATGCTACTGTGTAGTTTATATTTGAATATATTCCTTTTTCCACTATTACCCTCTTAGCGCTCCGAATGTCCACTTGAATTTTCTACAGAAAGAGTGTTCAGAACTGCGCAAACAAAAGTATGGTTTAACTCTGTTAGCTTAATGAACATATCAGAAATAAGTTTCACAGAATTCTTCTGTGTAGTTTTTATTTGAAGTTATTATATTTCCCAATAGAGGCCTCTTAGCGCTCAGAATGTCCAATTGCAGTTTCTACAGAAAGAGTGTTTCAGAAAGGCTCAATCAAAAGTAAGGTTCAACTCTGTTAGTTGAATGCACAGAACAGAAAGAAGTTTCATACAATGCTTCTGTGTAGTTTATATTTGAACATATTCTTTTTTCCACTATTACCCACTTAGCGCTAAGAATGTCCAGTTGCATTTTCTACAGACAGAGTGTTTCAAAACTGCTCAATCAAAAGTATGGTTTAACTCTGTTAGCTGAATGCTCAGATCAGAAAGAAGTTTCACAGAATGCTTCTGTGTAGTTTATATTTGAATATATTCCTTTTTCCACTACTACTCTCTTAGCGCTCCAAATGTCCAGTTGCATTTTCTACAGAAAGAGTGTTCAGATCTGCTCAATCAAAAGTATGGTTTAACTCTGTTAGCTGAATGCACAGATCAGAAAGAAGTTTCACAGAGTGATTCTGTGTAGTTTATATTTGGAGACATTCCTTTTTCCACTATTACCCTCTTAGCGCTCCGAATCTCCACTTGCATTTTCTACAGAAAGACTGTTTCAGAACGGCTCAATCAAAACTAAGGTTCAACTCTTTTAGTTGAACAAACAGAACAGAAAGAAGTTTCACACAATTCTTCTGTGTAGTTTTTATTTGTAGACATTCTTTTTCCCAATATAGGCCTCTTAGCGCTCAGAATGTCCAATTGCAGTTTCTACAGAAAGAGTGTTTCAGAACGGCTCAATCAAAAGTAAGGTTCAACTCTGTTAGTTGAATGCACAGAACAGAAAGAAGTTTCATACAATGCTTATGTGTAGTTTATATTTGAACATATTCTTTTTTCCACTATTACCCACTTAGCGCTAAGAATGTCCAGTTGCATTTTCTACAGACAGAGTGTTTCAAAACTGCTCAATCAAAAGTATGGTTTAACTCTGTTAGCTGAATGCTCAGATCAGAAAGAAGTTTCACAGAATGATTCTGTGTAGTTTATATTTGGAGACATTCCTTTTTCCACTATTACCCTCTTAGCGCTCCGAATCTCCACTTGCATTTTCTACAGAAAGAGTGTTTCAGAACGGCTCAATCAAAACTAAGGTTCAACTCTTTTAGTTGAACAAACAGAACTGAAAGAAGTTTCACACAATTCTTCTGTGTAGTTTTTATTTGTAGACATTCTTTTTCCCAATATAGGCCTCTTAGTGCTCCGAATGTCCAGTTGCATTTTCTACAGAAAGAGTGTTTCAGAACGGCTCAATCAAAAGTAAGGTTCAACTCTGTTAGTTGAATGCACAGAACAGAAAGAAGTTTCACAGAATGCTTCTGTGTAGTTTATATTTGAATATATTCCTTTTTCCACTACTACGCTCTTAGCGCTCCAAATGTCCAGTTGCATTTTCTACAGAAAGAGTGTTCAGATCTGCTCAATCAAAGGTATGGTTTAACTCTGTTAGCTGAATACACAGATCAGAAAGAAGTTTCACCGAATGATTCCGTGTAGTTTATATTTGAAGACATTCCTTTTTCCACTATTACCAACTTAGCGCTCCGAATCTCCACTTGCATTTTCTACAAAAAGAGTGTTTCATAACTGCTCAATCAAAAATATGTTTTATCTCTGTTAACTGAATTTACAGATCAGAAATAAGTTTCACAGAATGCATCTGTGTAGTTTTTATTTGAAGATATTCTTTTTCCCAATGTAGGCCTCTTAGCGCTTAGCATGTCCAATTGCAGTTTCTACAGAAAGAGTGTTTCAGAACGGCTCAATCAAAAGTAAGGTTCAACTCTGTTAGTTGAATGCACAGAACAGAAAGAATTTTCACAGAATGCTACTGTGTAGTTTATATTTGAATATATTCCTTTTTCCACTATTACCCTCTTAGCGCTCCGAATGTCCACTTGCATTTTCTACAGAAAGAGTGTTCAGAACTGCGCAATCAAAAGTATGGTTTAACTCTGTTAGATTAATGAACATATCAGAAATAAGTTTCACACAATGCTTCTGTGTAGTTTTTATTTGAAGATATTATTTTTCCCAATATAGGCCTCTTAGCGCTCAGAACGTCCAATTGCAATTTCTACAGAAAGAGTGTTTCAGGAAGGCTCAATCAAAAGTAAGGTTCAACTCTGTTAGTTGAATGCACAGAACAGAAAGAAATTTCACACAATGCTTCTGTGTAGTTTATATTTGAACATATTCTTTTTTCCACTATTACCCACTTGGCGCTACGAATGTCCAGTTGCATTTTCTACAGACAGAGTGTTTCAAAACTGCTCAATCAAAAGTATGGTTTAACTCTGTTAGCTGAATGCTCAGATCAGAAAGAAGTTTCACAGAATGCTTCTGTGTAGTTTATATTTGAATATATTCCTTTTTCCACTACTACTCTCTTAGCGCTCCAAATGTCCAGTTGCATTTTCTACAGAAATAGTGTTCAGATCTGCTCAATCAAAAGTATGGTTTAACTCTGTTAGCTGAATGCACAGATCAGAAAGAAGTTTCACAGAATGATTCTGTGTAGTTTATATTTGGAGACATTCCTTTTTCCACTATTACCCTCTTAGCGCTCCGAATCTCCACTTGCATTTTCTACAGAAAGCGTGTTTCAGAACGGCTCAATCAAAACAAAGGTTCAACTCTTTTAGTTGAACAGACAGAACAGAAAGTAGTTTCACACAATTCTTCTGTGTAGTTTTTATTTGTAGACATTCTTTTTCCCAATATAGGCCTCTTAGCGCTCAGAATGTCCAATTGCAGTTTCTACAGAAAGAGTGTTGCAGAACGGCTCAATCAAAAGTAAGTTTCAACACTGTTAGTTGAATGCACAGAACAGAAAGAAGTTTCATACAATGCTTCTGTGTAGTTTATATTTGAACATATTCTTTTTTCCACTATTACCCACTTAGCGCTACGAATATCCAGTTGCATTTTCTACAGACAGAGTGATTCAAAACTGCTCAATCAAAAGTATGGTTTAACTCTGTTAGCTGAATGCTCAGATCAGAAAGAAGTTTCACAGAATGATTCTGTGTAGTTTATATTTGGAGACATTCCTTTTTCCACTATTACCCTCTTAGCGCTCCGAATCTCCACTTGCATTTTCTACAGAAAGAGTGTTTCAGAACGGCTCAATCAAAACTAAGGTTCAACTCTTTTAGTTGAACAAACAGAACTGAAAGTAGTTTCACACAATTCTTCTGTGTAGTTTTTATTTGTAGACATTCTTTTTCCCAATATAGGCCTCTTAGCGCTCAGAATGTCCAATTGCAGTTTCTACAGAAAGAGTGTTTCAGAACGGCTCAATCAAAAGTAAGGTTCAACTCTGTTAGTTGAATGCACAGAACAGAAAGAAGTTTCATACAATGCTTTTGTGTAGTTTATATTTGAACATATTCTTTTTTCCACTATTACCCACTTAGCGCTACGAATGTCCAGTTGCATTTTCTACAGACAGAGTGTTGCAAAACTGCTCAATCAAAAGTATGGTTTAAATCTGTTAGCTGAATGCTCAGATCAGAAAGAAGTTTCACAGAATGCTTCTGTGTAGTTTATATTTGAATATATTCCTTTTTCCACTACTACGCACTTAGCGCTCCAAATGTCCAGTTGCATTTTCTACAGAAAGAGTGTTCAGATCTGCTCAATCAAAGGTATGGTTTAACTCTGTTAGCTGAATACACAGATCAGAAAGAAGTTTCACCGAATGATTCCGTGTAGTTTATATTTGAAGACATTCCTTTTTCCACTATTACCAACTTAGCGCTCCGAACCTCCACTTGCATTTTCTACAAAAAGGGTGTTTCATAACTGCTCAATCAAAAATATGTTTTATCTCTGTTAACTGAATTTACAGATCAGAAATAAGTTTCACAGAATGCATCTGTGTAGTTTTTATTTGAAGATATTCTTTTTCCCAATGTAGGCCTCTTAGCGCTTAGCATGTCCAATTGCAGTTTCTACAGAAAGAGTGTTTCAGAACGGCTCAATCAAAAGTAAGGTTCAACTCTGTTAGTTGAATGCACAGAACAGAAAGAATTGTCATAGAATGCTACTGTGTAGTTTATATTTGAATATATTCCTTTCTCCACTATTACACTCTTAGCGCTCCGAATGTCCACTTGCATTTTCTACAGAAGGAGTGTTCTAAACTGTGCAATCAAAAGTATGGTTTAACTCTGTTAGCTTAATGAACATATCAGAAATAAGTTTCACACAATGCTTCTGTGTAGTTTTTATTTGAAGATATTATTTTTCCCAATATAGGCCTCTTAGCGCTCAGAACGTCCAATTGCAATTTCTACAGAAAGAGTGTTTCAGAAAGGCTCAATCAAAAGTAAGGTTCAACTCTGTTAGTTGAATGCACAGAACAGAAAGAAATTTCACACAATGCTTCTGTGTAGTTTATATTTGAACATATTCTTTTTTCCACTATTACCCACTTGGTGCTACGAATGTCCAGTTGCATTTTCTACAGACAGAGTGTTTCAAAACTGCTCAATCAAAAGTATGGTTTAACTCTGTTAGCTGAATGCTCAGATCAGAAAGAAGTTTCACAGAATGCTTCTGTGTAGTTTATATTTGAATATATTCCTTTTCCCACTACTACTCTCTTAGCGCTCCAAATGTCCAGTTGCATTTTCTACAGAAAGAGTGTTCAGATCTGCTCAATCAAAAGTATGGTTTAACTCTGTTAGCTGAATGCACAGATCAGAAAGAAGTTTCACAGAATGATTCTGTGTAGTTTATATTTGGAGACATTCCTTTTTCCACTATTACCCTCTTAGCGCTCCGAATCTCCACTTGCATTTTCTACAGAAAGAGTGTTTCAGAACGGCTCAATCAAAACTAAGGTTCAACTCTTTTAGTTGAACGAACAGAACAGAAAGAAGTTTCACACAATTCTTCTGTGTAGTTTTTATTTGTAGACATTCTTTTTCCCAATATAGGCCTCTTAGCGCTCAGAATGTCCAATTGCAGTTTCTACAGAAAGAGTGTTTCAGAACGGCTCAATCAAAAGTAAAGTTCAACTCTGTTAGTTGAATGCACAGAACAGAAAGAAGTTTCATACAATGCTTCTGTGTAGTTTATATTTGAACATATTCTTTTTTCCACTATTACCCACTTAGCGCTACGAATGTCCAGTTGCATTTTCTACAGACAGAGTGTTTCAAAACTGCTCAATCAAAAGTATGGTTTAACTCTGTTAGCTGAATTCTCAGATCAGAAATAAGTTTCACAGAATGCTTCTGTGTAGTTTATATTTGAATATATTCCTTTTTCCACTACTACGCTCTTAGCGCTCCAAATGTCCAGTTGCATTTACTACAGAAAGAGTGTTCAGATCTGCTCAATCAAAAGTATGGTTTAACACTGTTAGCTGAATGCACACATCAGAAAGAAGTTTCACCGAATGATTCCGTGTAGTTTATATTTGAAGACATTCCTTTTTCCACTATTACCCTCTTAGCGCTCCGAATCTCCACTTGCATTTTCTACAAAAAGAGTGTTTCATAACTGCTCAATCAAAAATATGTTTTATCTCTGTTAACTGAATTTACAGATCAGAAATAAGTTTCACAGAATGCATCTGTGTAGTTTTTATTTGAAGATATTCTTTTTCCCAATGTAGGCCTCTTAGCGCTTAGCATGTCCAATTGCAGTTTCTACAGAAAGAGTGTTTCAGAACGGCTCAATCAAAAGTCAGGTTCAACTCTGTTAGTTGAATGCACAGAACAGAAAGAAGTTTCACAGAATGCTCCTTGTAGTTTATATTTGAATATATTCCTTTTTCCACTATTACCCTCTTAACGCTCCGAATGTCCACTTGCATTTTCTACAGAAAGAGTGTTCAGAACTGCGCAATCAAAAGTATGGTTTAACTCTGTTAGCTTAATGAACATATCAGAAATAAGTTTCACACAATGCTTCTGTGTAGTTTTTAATTGAAGATATTATTTTTCCCAATATAGGCCTCTTAGCGCTCAGAATGTCCAATTGCAGTTTCTACAGAAAGAGTGTTTCAGAAAGGCTCAATCAAAAGTAAGGTTCAACTCTGTTAGTTGAATGCACAGAACAGAAAGAAGTTTCATACAATGCTTCTGTGTAGTTTATATTTGAACATATTCTTTTTTCCACTATTACCCACTTAGCGCTACGAATGTCCAGTTGCATTTTCTACAGACAGAGTGTTTCAAAACTGCTCAATCAAAAGTATGGTTTAACTCTGTTAGCTGAATGCTCAGATCAGAAAGAAGTTTCACAGAATGCTTCTGTGTAGTTTATATTTGAATATATTCCTTTTTCCACTACTACGCTCTTAGCGCTCCAAATGTCCAGTTGCATTTTCTACAGAAAGAGTGTTCAGATCTGCTCAATCAAAAGTATGGTTTAACTCTGTTAGCTGAATGCACAGATCAGAAAGAAGTTTCACCGAATGATTCTGTGTAGTTTATATTTGAAGACATTCCTTTTTCCACTATTACCCTCTTAGCGCTCCGAATCTCCACTTGCATTTTCTACAAAAAGAGTGTTTCATAACTGCTCAATCAAAAATATGTTTTATCTCTGTTAACTGAATTTACAGATCAGAAATAAGTTTCACAGAATGCATCTGTGTAGTTTTTATTTGAAGATATTCTTTTTCTCAATGTAGGCCTCTTAGCGCTTAGCATGTCCAATTGCAGTTTCTACAGTAAGGGTGTTTCAGAACGGCTGAATCAAAAGTAAGATACAACTCCGTTAGTTGAATGCACAGAACGAAAGAATTTTCACAGAATGCTACTGTGTAGTTTATATTTGAATATATTCCTTTTTCCACTATTACCCTCTTAGCGCTCCGAATGTCCACTTGCATTTTCTACAGAAAGAGTGTTCAGAACTGCGCAATCAAAAGTATGGTTTAACTCTGTTAGCTTAATGAACATATCAGAAATAAGTTTCACACAATGCTTCTGTGTAGTTTTTATTTGAAGATATTATTTTTCCCAATAGAGTCCTCTTAGCGCTCAGAATGTCCAATTGCAGTTTCTACAGAAAGAGTGTTTCAGAAAGGCTCAATCAAAAGTAAGGTTCAACTCTGTTAGTTGAATGCACAGAACAGAAAGAAGTTTCATACAATGCTTCTGTGTAGTTTATATTTGAACATATTCTTTTTTCCACTATTACCCACCTAGCGCTACGAATGTCCAGTTGCATTTTCTACAGACAGAGTGTTTCAAAACTGCTCAATCAAAAGTATGGTTTAACTCTGTTAGCTGAATGTTCAGATCAGAAAGAAGTTTCACAGAATGCTTCTGTGTAGTTTATATTTGAATATATTCCTTTTTCCACTACTACTCTCTTAGCGCTCCAAATGTCCAGTTGCATTTTCTACAGAAAGAGTGTTCAGATCTGCTCAATCAAAAGTATGTTTTAACACTGTTAGCTGAATGCACAGATCAGAAAGAAGTTTCACAGAATGATTCTGTGTAGTTTGTATTTGGAGACATTCTTTTTCCACTATTACCCTCTTAGCGCTCCGAATCTCCACTTGCATTTTCTACAGAAAGAGTGTTTCAGAACGGCTCAATCAAAACTAAGGTTCAACTCTTTTAGTTGAACAAACAGAACAGAAAGAAGTTTCACACAATTCTTCTGTGTAGTTTTTATTTGTAGACATTCTTTTTCCCAATATAGGCCTCCTAGCGCTCAAAATGTCCAATTGCAGTTTCTACAGAAAGAGTGTTTCAGAACGGCTCAATCAAAAGTAAGGTTCAACTCTGATAGTTGAATGCACAGAACAGAAAGAAGTTTCATACAATGCTTCTGTGTAGTTTATATTTGAAAATATTCTTTTTTCCACTATTACCCACTTAGCGCTACGAATGTCCAGTTTCATTTTCTACAGACAGAGTGTTTCAAAACTGCTCAATCAAAAGTATGGTTTAAGTCTGTTAGCTGAATGCTCAGATCAGAAAGAAGTTTCACAGAATGCTTCTGTGTAGTTTATATTTGAATATATTCCTTTTTCCACTACTACTCTCTTAGCGCTCCAAATGTCCAGTTGCATTTTCTACAGAAAGATTGTTCAGATCTGCTCTATCAAAAGTATGGTTTAACTCTGTTAGCTGAATGCACAGATCAGAAAGAAGTTTCACAGAATGATTCTGTGTAGTTTATATTTGGAGACATTCCTTTTTCCACTATTACCCTCTTAGCGCTCCGAATCTCCACTTGCATTTTCTACAGAAAGAGTTTCTCAGAACGGCTCAATCAAAACTAAGGTTCAACCCTTTTAGTTGAACAAACAGAACAGAAAGAAGTTTCACACAATTCTTCTCTGTAGTTTTTATTTGTAGACATTCTTTTTCCCAATATAGGCCTCCTAGCGCTCAGAATGTCCAATTGCAGTTCCTACAGAAAGAGTGTTTCAGAACGGCTCAATCATAAGTAAGGTTCAACTATGTTAGTTGAATGCACAGATCAGAAAGAAGTTTCATACAATGCTTCTGTGTAGTTTATATTTGAACATATTCTTTTTTCCACTATTACCCACTTAGCGCTACGAATGTCCAGTTGTATTTTCTACAGACAGAGTGTTTCAAAACTGCTCAATCAAAAGTATGGTTTAACTCTGTTAGCTGAATGCTCAGATCAGAAAGAAGTTTCACAGAATGCTTCTGTGTAGTTTATATTTGAATATATTCCTTTTTCCACTACTACGCTCTTAGCGCTCCAAATGTCCAGTTGCATTTTCTACAGAAAGAGTGTTCAGATCTGCTCAATCAAAAGTATGGTTTAACTCTGTTAGCTGAATGCACAGATCTGAAAGAAGTTTCACCGAATGATTCTGTGTAGTTTATATTTGAAGACATTCCTTTTTCCACTATTACCCTCTTAGCGCTCGGAATCTCCACTTGCATTTTCTACAAAAAGAGTGTTTCATAACTGCTCAATCAAAAATATGTTTTATCTCTGTTAACTGAATTTACAGATCAGAAATAAGTTTCACAGAATGCATCTGTGTAGTTTTTATTTGAAGATATTCTTTTTCCCAATGTAGGCCTCTTAGCGCTAAGCATGTCCAATTGCAGTTTCTACAGAAAGGGTGTTTCAGAACGGCTGAATCAAAAGTAAGGTTCAACTCTGTTAGTTGAATGCACAGAACAGAAAGGATTTTCACAGAATGCTACTGTGTAGTTTATATTTGAATATATTACTTTTTCCACTATTACCCTCTTAGCACTCCGAATGTCCACTTGCATTTTCTACAGAAAGAGTGTTCAGAACTGCGCAATCAAAAGTATGGTTTAACTCTGTTAGCTTAATGAACATATCAGAAATAAGATTCACACAATGTTTCTGTGTAGTTTTTATTTGAAGATATTATTTTTCCCAATATAGGCCTCTTAGCGCTCAGAATGTCCAATTGCAGTTTCTACAGAAAGAGTGTTTCAGAAAGGCTCAATCAAAAGTAAGGTTCAACTCTGTTAGTTGAATGCAGAGAACAGAAAGAAGTTTCATACAATGCTTCTGTGTAGTTTATATTTGAACATATTCTTTTTTCCACTATTACCCAATTAGCGCTACAAATGTCCAGTTGCATTTTCTACAGACAGAGTGTTTCAAAACTGCTCAATCAAAAGTATGGTTTAACTCTGTTAGCTGAATGCTCAGATCAGAAAGAAGTTTCACAGAATGCTTCTGTGTAGTTTATATTTGAATATATTCCTTTTTCCACTACTACTCTCTTAGTGCTCCAAATGTCCAGTTGCATTTTCTACAGAAAGAGTCTTCAGATCTGCTCAATCAAAAGTATGGTTTAACTCTGTTAGCTGAATGCACAGATCAGAAAGAAGTTTCACAGAATGATTCTGTGTAGTTTATATTTGGAGACATTCTTTTTCCACTATTACCCTCTTAGCGCACCGAATCTCCACTTGCATTTTCTACAGAAAGAGTGTTTCAGAACGGCTCAATCAAAACTAAGGTTCAACTCTTTTAGTTGAACAAACAGAACAGAAAGAAGTTTCACACAATTCTTCTCTGTAGTTTTTATTTGTGGAAATTCTTTTTCCCAATATAGGCCTCCTAGCGCTCAGAATGTCCAATTGCAGTTTCTACAGAAAGAGTGTTTCAGAACGGCTCAATCAAAAGCAAGGTTCAACTCTGTTAGTTGAATGCACAGAACAGAAAGAAGTTTCATACAATGCTTCTGTGTAGTTTATATTTGAACATATTCTTTTTTCCACTATTACCCACTTAGCGCTAGGAATGTCCAGTTGTATTTTCTACAGACAGAGTGTTTGAAAACTGCTCAATCAAAAGTATGGTTTAACTCTGTTAGCTGAATGCTCAGATCAGAAAGAAGTTTCACAGAATGCTTCTGTGTAGTTTATATTTGAATATATTCCTTTTTCCACTACTACGCTCTTAGCGCTCCAAATGTCCAGTTGCATTTTCTACAGAAAGAGTGTTCAGATCTGCTCAATCAAAAGTATGGTTTAACTCTGTTAGCTGAATGCACAGATCAGAAAGAAGTTTCACCGAATGATTCTGTGTAGTTTATATTTGATGACATTCCTTTTTCCACTATTACCCTCTTAGCGCTCCGAATCTCCACTTGCATTTTCTACAAAAAGAGTGTTTCATAACTGCTCAATCAAAAATATGTTTTATCTCTGTTAACTGAATTTACAGATCAGAAATAAGTTTCACAGAATGCATCTGTGTAGTTTTTATTTGAAGATATTCTTTTTCTCAATGTAGGCCTCTTAGCGCTTAGCATGTCCAATTGCAGTTTCTACAGTAAGGGTGTTTCAGAACGGCTGAATCAAAAGTAAGGTTCAACTCTGTTAGTTGAACGCACAGAACGAAAGAATTTTCACAGAATGCTACTGTGTAGTTTATATTTGAATATATTCCTTTTTCCACTATTACCCTCTTAGCGCTCCGAATGTCCACTTGCATTTTCTACCGAAAGAGTGTTCAGAACTGCGCAATCAAAAGTATGGTTTAACTCTGTTAGCTTAATGAACATATCAGAAATAAGTTTCACACAATGCTTCTGTGTAGTTTTTATTTGAAGATATTATTTTTCCCAATAGAGGCCTCTTAGCGCTCAGAATGTCCAATTGCAGTTTCTACAGAAAGAGTGTTTCAGAAAGGCTCAATCAAAAGTAAGGTTCAACTCTGTTAGTTGAATGCACAGAACAGAAAGAAGTTTCATACAATGCTTCTGTGTAGTTTATATTTGAACATATTCTTTTTTCCACTATTACCCACCTAGCGCTACGAATGTCCAGTTGCATTTTCTACAGACAGAGTGTTTCAAAACTGCTCAATCAAAAGTATGGTTTAACTCTGTTAGCTGAATGCTCAGATCAGAAAGAAGTTTCACAGAATGCTTCTGTGTAGTTTATATTTGAATATATTCCTTTTTCCACTACTACTCTCTTAGCGCTCCAAATGTCCAGTTGCATTTTCTACAGAAAGAGTGTTCAGATCTGCTCAATCAAAAGTATGTTTTAACACTGTTAGCTGAATGCACAGATCAGAAAGAAGTTTCACAGAATGATTCTGTGTAGTTTGTATTTGGAGACATTCTTTTTCCACTATTACCCTCTTAGCGCTCCGAATCTCCACTTGCATTTTCTACAGAAAGAGTGTTTCAGAACTTCTCAATCAAAACTAAGGTTCAACTCTTTTAGTTGAACAAACAGAACAGAAAGAAGTTTCACACAATTCTTCTGTGTAGTTTTTATTTGTAGACATTCTTTTTCCCAATATAGGCCTCCTAGCGCTCAAAATGTCCAATTGCAGTTTCTACAGAAAGAGTGTTTCAGAACGGCTCAATCAAAAGTAAGGTTCAACTCTGATAGTTGAATGCACAGAACAGAAAGAAGTTTCATACAATGCTTCTGTGTAGTTTATATTTGAACATATTCTTTTTTCCACTATTACCCACTTAGCGCTACGAATGTCCAGTTTCATTTTCTACAGACAGAGTGTTTCAAAACTGCTCAATCAAAAGTATGGTTTAACTCTGTTAGCTGAATGCTCAGATCAGAAAGAAGTTTCACAGAATGCTTCTGTGTAGTTTATATTTGAATATATTCCTTTTTCCACTACTACTCTCTTAGCGCTCCAAATGTCCAGTTGCATTTTCTACAGAAAGATTGTTCAGATCTGCTCTATCAAAAGTATGGTTTAACTCTGTTAGCTGAATGCACAGATCAGAAAGAAGTTTCACAGAATGATTCTGTGTAGTTTATATTTGGAGACATTCCTTTTTCCACTATTACCCTCTTAGCGCTCCGAATCTCCACTTGCATTTTCTACAGAAAGAGTTTCTCAGAACGGCTCAATCAAAACTAAGTTTCAACCCTTTTAGTTGAACAAACAGAACAGAAAGAAGTTTCACACAATTCTTCTCTGTAGTTTTTATTTGTAGACATTCTTTTTCCCAATATAGGCCTCCTAGCGCTCAGAATGTCCAATTGCAGTTCCTACAGAAAGAGTGTTTCAGAACGGCTCAATCATAAGTAAGGTTCAACTCTGTTAGTTGAATGCACAGAACAGAAAGAAGTTTCATACAATGCTTCTGTGTAGTTTATATTTGAACATATTCTTTTTTCCACTATTACCCACTTAGCGCTACGAATGTCCAGTTGTATTTTCTACAGACAGAGTGTTTCAAAACTGCTCAATCAAAAGTATGGTTTAACTCTGTTAGCTGAATGCTCAGATCAGAAAGAAGTTTCACAGAATGCTTCTGTGTAGTTTATATTTGAATATATTCCTTTTTCCACTACTACGCTCTTAGCGCTCCAAATGTCCAGTTGCATTTTCTACAGAAAGAGTGTTCAGATCTGCTCAATCAAAAGTATGGTTTAACTCTGTTAGCTGAATGCACAGATCAGAAAGAAATTTCACCGAATGATTCTGTGTAGTTTATATTTGAAGACATTCCTTTTTCCACTATTACCCTCTTAGCGCTCCGAATCTCCACTTGCATTTTCTACAAAAAGAGTGTTTCATAACTGCTCAGTCAAAAATATGTTTTATCTCTGTTAACTGAATTTACAGATCAGAAATAAGTTTCACAGAATGCATCTGTGTAGTTTTTATTTGAAGATATTCTTTTTCCCAATGTAGGCCTCTTAGCGCTTAGCATGTCCAATTGCAGTTTCTACAGAAAGGGTGTTTCAGAACGGCTGAATCAAAAGTAAGGTTCAACTCTGTTAGTTGAATGCACAGAACAGAAAGGATTTTCACAGAATGCTACTGTGTAGTTTATATTTGAATATATTCCTTTTTCCACTATTACCCTCTTAGCGCTCCGAATGTCCACTTGCATTTTCTACAGAAAGAGTGTTCAGAACTGCGCAATCAAAAGTATGGTTTAACTCTGTTAGCTTAATGAACATATCAGAAATAAGTTTCACACAATGTTTCTGTGTAGTTTTTATTTGAAGATATTATTTTTCCCAATATAGGCCTCTTAGCGCTCAGAATGTCCAATTGCAGTTTCTACAGAAAGAGTGTTTCAGAAAGGCTCAATCAAAAGTAAGGTTCAACTCTGTTAGTTGAATGCAGAGAACAGAAAGAAGTTTCATACAATGCTTCTGTGTAGTTTATATTTGAACATATTCTTTTTTCCACTATTACCCACTTAGCGCTACGAATGTCCAGTTGCATTTTCTACAGACAGAGTGTTTCAAAACTGCTCAATCAAAAGTATGGTTTAACTCTGTTAGCTGAATGCTCAGATCAGAAAGAAGTTTCACAGAATGCTTCTGTGTAGTTTATATTTGAATATATTCCTTTTTCCACTACTACTCTCTTAGCGCTCCAAATGTCCAGTTGCATTTTCTACAGAAAGAGTCTTCAGATCTGCTCAATCAAAAGTATGGTTTAACTCTGTTAGCTGAATGCACAGATCAGAAAGAAGTTTCACAGAATGATTCTGTGTAGTTTATATTTGGAGACATTCTTTTTCCACTATTACCCTCTTAGCGCTCCGAATCTCCACTTGCATTTTCTACAGAAAGAGTGTTTCAGAACGGCTCAATCAAAACTAAGGTTCAACTCTTTTAGTTGAACAAACAGAACAGAAAGAAGTTTCACACAATTCTTCTGTGTAGTTTTTATTTGTAGACATTCTTTTTCCCAATATAGGCCTCCTAGCGCTCAAAATGTCCAATTGCAATTTCTACAGAAAGAGTGTTTCAGAACGGCTCTATCAAAAGTAAGGTTCAACTCTGTTAGTTGAATGCACAGAACAGAAAGAAGTTTCATACAATGCTTATGTGTAGTTTATATTTGAACATATTCTTTTTCCACTATTACCCACATAGCGCTACGAATGTCCAGTTGCATTTTCTACAGACAGAGTGTTTCAAACCTGCTCAATCAAAAGTATGGTTTAACTCTGTTAGCTGAATGCTCAGATCAGAAAGAAGTTTCACAGAATGCTTCTGTGTAGTTTATATTTGAATATATTCCTTTTTCCACTACTACTCTCTTAGCGCTCCAAATGTCCAGTTGCATTTTCTACAGAAAGAGTCTTCAGATCTGCTCAATCAAAAGTATGGTTTAACTCTTTTAGCTGAATGCACAGATCAGAAAGAAGTTTCACAGAATGATTCTGTGTAGTTTATATTTGGAGACATTCTTTATCCACTATTACCCTCTTAGCGCTCCGAATCTCCACTTGCATTTTCTACAGAAAGAGTGTTTCAGAACGGCTCAATCAAAACTAAGGTTCAACTCTTTTAGTTGAACAAACAGAACAGAAAGAAGTTTCACACAATTCTTCTGTGTAGTTTTTATTTGTAGACATTCTTTTTCCCAATATAGGCCTCCTAGCGCTCAAAATGTCCAATTGCAGTTTCTACAGAAAGAGTGTTTCAGAACGGCTCAATCAAAACTAAGGTTCAACTCTGTTAGTTGAATGCACAGAACAGAAAGAAGTTTCATACAATGCTTCTGTGTAGTTTATATTTGAACATATTCTTTTTTCCACTATTACCCACTTAGCGCTACGAATGTCCAGTTGCATTTTCTACAGACAGAGTGTTTCAAAACTGCTCAATCAAATGTATGGTTTAACTCTGTTAGCTGAATGCTCAGATCAGAAAGAAGTTTCACAGAATGCTTCTGTGTAGTTTATATTTGAATATATTCCTTTTTCCACTACTACTCTCTTAGGGCTCCAAATGTCCAGTTGCATTTTCTACAGAAAGAGTGTTCAGATCTGCTCTATCAAAAGTATGGTTTAACTCTGTTAGCTGAATGCACAGATCAGAAAGAAGTTTCACAGAATGATTCTATGTAGTTTATATTTGGAGACATTCCTTTTTCCACTATTACCCTCTTAGCGCTCCGAATCTCCACTTGCGTTTTCTACAGAAAGAATGTTTCAGAACGGCTCAATCAAAACTGAGGTTCAACTCTTTTAGTTGAACAAACAGAACAGAAAGAAGTTTCACACAATTCTTCTCTGTAGTTTTTATTTGTAGACATTCTTTTTCCCAATATAGGCCTCCTAGCGCTCAGAATGTCCAATTGCAGTTTCTACAGAAAGAGTGTTTCAGAACGGCTCAATCAAAAGTAAGGTTCAACTCTGTTAGTTGAATGCACAGAACAGAAAGAACTTTCATACAATGCTTCTGTGTAGTTTATATTTGAACATATTCTTTTTTCCACTATTACCCACTTAGCGCTACGAATGTCCAGTTGCATTTTCTACAGACAGAGTGTTTCAAAACTGCTCAATCAAAAGTATGGTTTAACTCTGTTAGCTGAATGCTCAGATCAGAAAGAAGTTTCACAGAATGCTTCTGTGTAGTTTATATTTGAATATATTCCTTTTTCCACTACTACGCTCTTAGCGCTCCAAATGTCCAGTTGCATTTTCTACAGAAAGAGTGTTCAGATCTGCTCAATTAAAAGTATGGTTTAACTCTGTTAGCTGATTGCACAGATCAGAAAGAAGTTTCACCGAATGATTCTGTGTAGTTTATATTTGAAGACATTCCTTTTTCCACTATTACCCACTTAGCGCTCCGAATCTCCACTTGCATTTTCTACAAAAAGAGTGTTTCATAACTGCTCAATCAAAAATATGTTTTATCTCTGTTAACTGAATTTACAGATCAGAAATAAGTTTCACAGAATGCATCTGTGTAGTTTTTATTTGAAGATATTCTTTTTCCCAATGTAGGCCTCTTAGCACTTAGCATGTCCAATTGCAGTTTCTACAGAAAGAGTGTTTCAGAACGGCTCAATCAAAAGTAAGGTTCAACTCTGTTAGTTGAATGCACAGAACAGAAAGGATTTTCACAGAATGCTACTGTGTAGTTTATATTTGAATATATTCCTTTTTCCACTATTACCCTCTTAGCGCTCCGAATGTCCACTTGCATTTTCTACAGAAAGAGTGTTCAGAACTGCGCAATCAAAAGTATGGTTTAACTCTGTTAGCTTAATAAACATATCAGAAATAAGTTTCACACAATGTTTCTGTGTAGTTTTTATTTGAAGATATTATTTTTCCCAATATAGGCCTCTTAGCGCTCAGAATGTCCAATTGCAGTTTCTACAGAAAGAGTGTTTCAGAAAGGCTCAATCAAAAGTAAGGTTCAACTCTGTTAGTTGAATGCACAGAACAGAAAGAAGTTTCATACAATGCTTCTGTGTAGTTTATATTTGAACATATTCTTTTTTCCACTATTACCCACTTAGCGCTACGAATGTCCAGTTGCATTTTCTACAGACAGAGTGTTTCAAAACTGCTCAATCAAAAGTATGGTTTAACTCTGTTAGCTGAATGCTCAGATCAGAAAGAAGTTTCACAGAATGCTTCTGTGTAGTTTATATTTGAATATATTCCTTTTTCCACTACTACTCTCTTAGTGCTCCAAATGTCCAGTTGCGTTTTCTACAGAAAGAGTCTTCAGATCTGCTCAATCAAAAGTATGGTTTAACTCTGTTAGCTGAATGCACAGATCAGAAAGAAGTTTCACAGAATGATTCTGTGTAGTTTATATTTGGAGACATTCTTTTTCCACTATTACCCTCTTAGCGCTCCGAATCTCCACTTGCATTTTCTACAGAAAGAGTGTTTCAGAACGGCTCAATCAAAACTAAGGTTCAACTCTTTTAGTTGAACAAACAGAACAGAAAGAAGTTTCACACAATTCTTCTGTGTAGTTTTTATTTGTAGACATTCTTTTTCCCAATATAGGCCTCTTAGCGCTCAGAATGTCCAATTGCAGTTTCTACAGAAAGAGTGTTTCAGAACGGCTCAATCAAAACTAAGGTTCAACTCTGTTAGTTGAATGCACAGAACAGAAAGAAGTTTCATACAATGCTTATGTGTAGTTTATATTTGAACATATTATTTTTTCCACTATTACCCACTTAGCGCTACGAATGTCCAGTTGCATTTTCTACAGACAGAGTGTTTCAAAACTGCTCAATCAAAAGTATGGTTTAACTCTGTTAGCTGAATGCTCAGATCAGAAAGAAGTTTCACAGAATGCTTCTGTGTAGTTTATATTTGAATATATTCCTTTTTCCACTACTACTCTCTTAGCGCTCCAAATGTCCAGTTGCATTTTCTACAGAAAGAGTCTTCAGATCTGCTCAATCAAAAGTATGGTTTAACTCTGTTAGCTGAATGCACAGATCAGAAAGAAGTTTCACAGAATGATTCTGTGTAGTTTATATTTGGAGACATTATTTATCCATTATTACCCTCTTAGCGCTCCGAATCTCCACTTGCATTTTCCACAGAAATAGTGTTTCTGAACGGCTCAATCAAAACTAAGTTTCAACTCTTTTAGTTGAACAAACAGAACAGAAAGAAGTTTCACACAATTCTTCTGTGTAGTTTTTATTTGTAGACATTCTTTTTCCCAATATAGGCCTCCTAGCGCTCAGAATGTCCAATTGCAGTTTCTACAGAAAGAGTGTTTCAGAACGGCTCAATCAAAAGTAAGGTTCAACTCTGTTATTTGAATGCACAGAACAGAAAGAAGTTTCATACAATGCTTCTGTGTAGTTTATATTTGAACATATTCTTTTTTCCACTATTACCCACTTAGCGCTACGAATGTCCAGTTGCATTTTCTACAGACAGAGTGTTTCAAAACTGCTCAATCAAAAGTATGGTTTAACTCTGTTAGCTGAATGCTCAGATCAGAAAGAAGTTTCACAGAATGCTTCTGTGTAGTTTATATTTGAATATATTCCTTTTTCCACTACTACGCTCTTAGCGCTCCAAATGTCCAGTTGCATTTTCTACAGAAAGAGTGTTCAGATCTGCTCAATCAAAAGTATGGTTTAACTCTGTTAGCTGAATGCACAGATCAGAAAGAAGTTTCACCGAATGATTCTGTGTAGTTTATATTTGAAGACATTCCTTTTTCCACTATTACCCTCTTAGCGCTCCGAATCTCCACTTGCATTTTCTACAAAAAGAGTGTTTCATAACTGCTCAATCAAAACTAAGGTTCAACTCTTTTAGTTGAACAAACAGAACAGAAAGAAGTTTCACACAATTCTTCTGTGTAGTTTTTATTTGTAGACATTCTTTTTCCCAATATAGGCCTCCTAGCGCTCAGAATGTCCAATTGCAGTTTCTACAGAAAGAGTGTTTCAGAACGGCTCAATCAAAAGTAAGGTTCAACTCTGTTAGTTGAATGCACAGAACAGAAAGAAGTTTCATACAATGCTTCTGTGTAGTTTATATTTGAACATATTCTTTTTTCCACTATTACCCACTTAGCGCTACGAATGTCCAGTTGCATTTTCTACATACAGAGTGTTTCAAAACTGCTCAAACAAAAGTATGGTTTAACTCTGTTAGCTGAATGCTCAGATCAGAATTAAGTTTCACAGAATGCTTCTGTGTAGTTTATATTTGAATATATTCCTTTTTCCACTACTACGCTCTTAGCGCTCCAAATGTCCAGTTGCATTTTCTACAGAAAGAGTGTTCAGATCTGCTCAATCAAAAGTATGGTTTAACTCTGTTAGCTGAATGCACAGATCAGAAAGAAGTTTCACCGAATGATTCTGTGTAGTTTATATTTGAAGACATTCCTTTTTCCACTATTAACCTCTTAGCGCTCCGAATCTCCACTTGCATTTTCTACAAAAAGAGTGTTTCATAACTGCTCAATCAAAAATATGTTTTATCTCTGTTAACTGAATTTACAGATCAGAAATAAGTTTCACAGAATGCATCTGTGTAGTTTTTATTTGAAGATATTCTTTTTCCCAATGTAGGCCTCTTAGCGCTTAGCATGTCCAATTGCAGTTTCTACAGAAAGAGTGTTTCAGAACGGCTCAATCAAAAGTAAGGTTCAACTCTGTTAGTTGAATGCACAGAACAGAAAGAATTTTCACAGAATGCTACTGTGTAGTTTATATTTGAATATATTCCTTTTTCCACTATTACCCTCTTAGCGCTCCGAATGTCCACTTGCATTTTCTACAGAAAGAGTGTTCAGAACTGCGCAATCAAAAGTATGTTTTAACTCTGTTAGCTTAATGAACATATCAGAAATAAGTTTCACACAATGCTTCTGTGTAGTTTTTATTTGAAGATATTATTTTTCCCAATATAGGCCTCTTAGCGCTCAGAATGTCCAATTGCAGTTTCTACAGAAAGAGTGTTTCAGAAAGGCTCAATCAAAAGTAAGGTTCAACTCTGTTAGTTGAATGCACAGAACAGAAAGAAGTTTCATACAATGCTTCTGTGTAGTTTATATTTGAACATATTCTTTTTTCCACTATTACCCACTTAGCGCTACGAATGTCCAGTTGCATTTTCTACAGACAGAGTGTTTCAAAACTGCTCAATCAAAAGTATGGTTTAACTCTGTTAGCTGAATGCTCAGATCAGAAAGAAGTTTCACAGAATGCTTCTGTGTAGTTTATATTTGAATATATTCCTTTTTCCACTACTACTCTCTTAGTGCTCCAAATGTCCAGTTGCGTTTTCTACAGAAAGAGTCTTCAGATCTGCTCAATCAAAAGTATGGTTTAACTCTGTTAGCTGAATGCACAGATCAGAAAGAAGTTTCACAGAATGATTCTGTGTAGTTTATATTTGGAGACATTCTTTTTCCACTATTACCCTCTTAGCGCTCCGAATCTCCACTTGCATTTTCTACAGAAAGAGTGTTTCAGAACGGCTCAATCAAAACTAAGGTTCAACTCTTTTAGTTGAACAAACAGAACAGAAAGAAGTTTCACACAATTCTTCTGTGTAGTTTTTATTTGTAGACATTCTTTTTCCCAATATAGGCCTCCTAGCGCTCAAAATGTCCAATTGCAATTTCTACAGAAAGAGTGTTTCAGAACGGCTCAATCAAAAGTAAGGTTCAACTCTGTTAGTTGAATGCACAGAACAGAAAGAAGTTTCATACAATGCTTATGTGTAGTTTATATTTGAACATATTATTTTTTCCACTATTACCCACTTAGCGCTACGAATGTCCAGTTGCATTTTCTACAGACAGAGTGTTTCAAAACTGCTCAATCAAAAGTATGGTTTAACTCTGTTAGCTGAATGCTCAGATCAGAAAGAAGTTTCACAGAATGCTTCTGTGTAGTTTATATTTGAATATATTCCTTTTTCCACTACTACTCTCTTAGCGCTCCAAATGTCCAGTTGCATTTTCTACAGAAAGAGTCTTCAGATCTGCTCAATCAAAAGTATGGTTTAACTCTGTTAGCTGAATGCACAGATCAGAAAGAAGTTTCACAGAATGATTCTGTGTAGTTTATATTTGGAGACATTCTTTATCCATTATTACCCTCTTAGCGCTCCGAATCTCCACTTGCATTTTCCACAGAAATAGTGTTTCTGAACGGCTCAATCAAAACTAAGTTTCAACTCTTTTAGTTGAACAAACAGAACAGAAAGAAGTTTCACACAATTCTTCTGTGTAGTTTTTATTTGTAGACATTCTTTTTCCCAATATAGGCCTCCTAGCGCTCAGAATGTCCAATTGCAGTTTCTACAGAAAGAGTGTTTCAGAACGGCTCAATCAAAAGTAAGGTTCAACTCTGTTAGTTGAATGCACAGAACAGAAAGAAGTTTCATACAATGCTTCTGTGTAGTTTATATTTGAACATATTCTTTTTTCCACTATTACCCACTTAGCGCTACGAATGTCCAGTTGCATTTTCCACAGACAGAGTGTTTCAAAACTGCTCAATCAAAAGTATGGTTTAACTCTGTTAGCTGAATGCTCAGATCAGAAAGAAGTTTCACAGAATGCTTCTGTGTAGTTTATATTTGAATATGTTCCTTTTTCCACTACTACGCTCTTAGCGCTCCAAATGTCCAGTTGCATTTTCTACAGAAAGAGTGTTCAGATCTGCTCAATCAAAAGTATGGTTTAACTCTGTTAGCTGAATGCACAGATCAGAAAGAAGTTTCACCGAATGATTCTGTGTAGTTTATATTTGAAGACATTCCTTTTTCCACTATTACCCTCTTAGCGCTCCGAATCTCCACTTGCATTTTCTACAAAAAGAGTGTTTCATAACTGCTCAATCAAAACTAAGGTTCAACTCTTTTAGTTGAACAAACAGAACAGAAAGAAGTTTCACACAATTCTTCTGTGTAGTTTTTATTTGTAGACATTCTTTTTCCCAATATAGGCCTCCTAGCGCTCAGAATGTCCAATTGCAGTTTCTACAGAAAGAGTGTTTCAGAACGGCTCAATCAAAAGTAAGGTTCAACTCTGTTAGTTGAATGCACAGAACAGAAAGAAGTTTCATACAATGCTTCTGTGTAGTTTATATTTGAACATATTCTTTTTTCCACTATTACCCACTTAGCGCTACGAATGTCCAGTTGCATTTTCTACATACAGAGTGTTTCAAAACTGCTCAAACAAAAGTATGGTTTAACTCTGTTAGCTGAATGCTCAGATCAGAATTAAGTTTCACAGAATGCTTCTGTGTAGTTTATATTTGAATATATTCCTTTTTCCACTACTACGCTCTTAGCGCTCCAAATGTACAGTTGCATTTTCTACAGAAAGAGTGTTCAGATCTGCTCAATCAAAAGTATGGTTTAACTCTGTTAGCTGAAAGCACAGATCAGAAAGAAGTTTCACCGAATGATTCTGTGTAGTTTATATTTGAAGACATTCCTTTTTCCACTATTAACCTCTTAGCGCTCCGAATCTCCACTTGCATTTTCTACAAAAAGAGTGTTTCATAACTGCTCAATCAAAAATATGTTTTATCTCTGTTAACTGAATTTACAGATCAGAAATAAGTTTCACAGAATGCATCTGTGTAGTTTTTATTTGAAGATATTCTTTTTCCCAATGTAGGCCTCTTAGCGCTTAGCATGTCCAATTGCAGTTTCTACAGAAAGAGTGTTTCAGAACGGCTCAATCAAAAGTAAGGTTCAACTCTGTTAGTTGAATGCACAGAACAGAAAGAATTTTCACAGAATGCTACTGTGTAGTTTATATTTGAATATATTCCTTTTTCCACTATTACCCTCTTAGCGCTCCGAATGTCCACTTGCATTTTCTACAGAAAGAGTGTTCAGAACTGCGCAATCAAAAGTATGTTTTAACTCTGTTAGCTTAATGAACATATCAGAAATAAGTTTCACACAATGCTTCTGTGTAGTTTTTATTTGAAGATATTATTTTTCCCAATATAGGCCTCTTAGCGCTCAGAATGTCCAATTGCAGTTTCTACAGAAAGAGTGTTTCAGAAAGGCTCAATCAAATGTAAGGTTCAACTCTGTTAGTTGAATGCACAGAACAGAAAGAAGTTTCATAGAATGCTTCTGTGTAGTTTATATTTGAACATATTCTTTTTTCCACTATTACCCACTTAGCGCTACGAATGTCCAGTTGCATTTTCTACAGATAGAGTGTTTCAAAACTGCTCAATCAAAAGTATGGTTTAACTCTGTTAGCTGAATGCTCAGATCAGAAAGAAGTTTCACAGAATGCTTCTGTGTAGTTTATATTTGAATATATTACTTTTTCCACTACTACTCTCTTAGCGCTCGAAATGTCCAGTTGCATTTTCTACAGAAAGAGTGTTCAGATCTGCTCAATCAAAAGTATGGTTTAACTCTGTTAGCTGAATGCACAGATCAGAAAGAAGTTTCACAAAATGATTCTGTGTAGTTTATATTTGGAGACATTCCTTTTTCCACTATTACCCTCTTAGCGCTCCGAATCTCCACTTGCATTTTCTACAGAAAGAGTGTTTCAGAACGGCTCAATCAAAACTAAGGTTCAACTCTTTTAGTTGAACAAACAGAACAGAAAGAAGTTTCACACAATTCTTCTGTGTAGTTTTTATTTGTAGACATTCTTTTTCCCAATATAGGCCTCCTAGCGCTCAGAATGTCCAATTGCAGTTTCTACAGAAAGAGTGTTTCAGAACGGCTCAATCAAAACTAAGGTTCAACTCTTTTACTTGAACAAACAGAACAGAAAGAAGTTTCACACAATTCTTCTGTGTAGTTTTTATTTGTAGACATTCTTTTTCCCAATATAGGCCTCCTAGCGCTCAGAATGTCCAATTGCAGTTTCTACAGAAAGAGTGTTTCAGAACGGCTCAATCAAAAGTAAGGTTCAACTCTGTTAGTTGAATGCACAGAACAGAAATAAGTTTCATACAATGCTTCTGTGTAGTTTATATTTGAACATATATTTTTTCCACTATTACCCACTTAGCGCTACGAATGTCCAGTTGCATTTTCTACAGACAGAGTGTTTCAAAACTGCTCAATCAAAAGTATGGTTTAATTCTGTTAGCTGAATGCTCAGATCAGAAAGAAGTTTCACAGAATGCTTCTGTGTAGTTTATATTTGAATATATTCCTTTTTCCACTACTACGCTCTTAGCGCTCCAAATGTCCAGTTGCATTTTCTACAGAAAGAGTGTTCAGATCTGCTCAATCAAAAGTATGGTTTAACTATGTTAGCTGAATGCACAGATCAGAAAGAAGTTTCACCGAATGATTCTGTGTAGTTTATATTTGAAGACATTCCTTTTTCCACTATTACCCTCTTAGCGCTCCGAATCTCCACTTGCATTTTCTACAAAAAGAGTGTTTCATAACGGCTCAATCAAAAATATGTTTTATCTCTGTTAACTGAATTTACAGATCAGAAATAAGTTTCACAGAATGCATCTGTGTAGTTTTTATTTGAAGATATTCTTTTTCCCAATGTAGGCCTCTTAGCGCTTAGCATGTCCAATTGCAGTTTCTACAGAAAGAGTGTTTCAGAACGGCTCAATCAAAAGTAAGGTTCAACTCTGTTAGTTGAATGCACAGAACAGAAAGAATTTTCACAGAATGCTACTGTGTAGTTTATATTTGAATATATTCCTTTTTCCACTATTACCCTCTTAGCGCTCCAAATGTCCACTTGCATTTTCTACAGAAAGAGTGTTCAGAACTGCGCAATCAAAAGTATGTTTTAACTCTGTTAGCTTAATGAACATAACAGAAATAAGTTTCACACAATGCTTCTGTGTAGTTTTTATTTGAAGATATTATTTTTCCCAATAGAGGCCTCTTAGCGCTCAGAATGTCCAATTGCAGTTTCTACAGTAAGAGTGTTTCAGAAATGCTCAGTCAAAAGTAAGGTTCAACTCTGTTAGTTGAATGCACAGAACAGAAAGAAGTTTCATACAATGCTTCTGTGTAGTTTATATTTGAACATATTCTTTTTTACACTATTACCCACTTAGCGCTACGAATGTCCAGTTGCATTTTCTACAGACAGAGTGTTTCAAAACTGCTCAATCAAAAGTATGGTTTAACTCTGTTAGCTGAATGCTCAGATCAGAAAGAAGTTTCACAGAATGCTTCTGTGTAGTTTATATTTGAATATATTCCTTTTTCCACTACTACTCTCTTAGCGCTCCAAATGTCCAGTTGCATTTTCTACAGAAAGAGTGTTCAGATCTGCTCAATCAAAAGTATGGTTTAACTCTGTTAGCTGAATGCACAGATCAGAAAGAAGTTTCACAGAATGATTCTGTGTAGTTTATATTTGGAGACATTCCTTTTTCCACTATTACCCTCTTAGCGCTCCGAATCTCCACTTGCATTTTCTACAGAAAGAGTGTTTCAGAACGGCTCAATCAAAACTAAGGTTCAACTCTTTTACTTGAACAAACAGAACAGAAAGAAGTTTCACACAATTCTTCTGTGTAGTTTTTATTTGTACACATTCTTTTTCCCAATATAGGCCTCCTAGCGCTCAGAATGTCCAATTGCAGTTTCTATAGAAAGAGTGTTTCAGAACGGCTCAATCAAAAGTAAGGTTCAACTCTGTTAGTTGAATGCACAGAACAGAAATAAGTTTCATACAATGCTTCTGTGTAGTTTATATTTGAACATATTTTTTTTCCACTATTACCCACTTAGCACTACGAATGTCCAGTTGCATTTTCTACAGACAGAGTGTTTCAAAACTGCTCAATCAAAAGTATGGTTTAACTCTGTTAGCTGAATGCTCAGATCAGAAAGAAGTTTCACAGAATGCTTCTGTGTAGTTTATATTTGAATATATTCCTTTTTCCACTACTACGCTCTTAGCGCTCCAAATGTCCAGTTGCATTTTCTACAGAAAGAGTGTTCAGATATGCTCAATCAAAAGTATGGTTTAACTCTGTTAGCTGAATGCACAGATCAGAAAGAAGTTTCACCGAATGATTCTGTGTAGTTTATATTTGAAGACATTCCTTTTTCCACTATTACCCACTTAGCGCTCCGAATCTCCACTTGCATTTTCTACAAAAAGAGTGTTTCATAACTGCTCAATCAAAAATATGTTTTATCTCTGTTAACTGAATTTACAGATCAGAAATAAGTTTCACAGAATGCATCTGTGTAGTTTTTATTTGAAGATATTCTTTTTCCCAATGTTGGCCTCTTAGCGCTTAGCATGTCCAATTGCAGTTTCTACAGAAAGAGTGTTTCAGAACGGCTCAATCAAAAGTAAGGTTCAACTCTGTTAGTTGAATGCACAGAACAGAAAGAATTTTCACAGAATGCTACTGTGTAGTTTATATTTGAATATATTCCTTTTTCCACTATTACCTTCTTAGCGCTCCAAATGTCCACCTGCATTTTCTACAGAAAGAGTGTTCAGAACTGCGCAATCAAAAGTATGGTTTAACTCTGTTAGCTTAATGAACATAACAGAAATAAGTTTCACACAATGCTTCTGTGTAGTTTTTATTTGAAGATATTATTTTTCCCAATAGAGGCCTCTTAGCGCTCAGAATGTCCAATTGCAGTTTCTACAGTAAGAGTGTTTCAGAAATGCTCAGTCAAAAGTAAGGTTCAACTCTGTTAGTTGAATGCACAGAACAGAAAGAAGTTTCATACAATGCTTCTGTGTAGTTTATATTTGAACATATTCTTTTTTCCACTATTACCCACTTAGCGCTACGAATGTCCAGTTGCATTTTCTACAGACAGAGTGTTTCAAAACTGCTCAATCAAAAGTATGGTTTAACTCTGTTAGCTGAATGCTCAGATCAGAAAGAAGTTTCACAGAATGCTTCTGTGTAGTTTATATTTGAATATATTCCTTTTTCCACTACTACTCTCTTAGCGCTACAAATGTCCAGTTGCATTTTCTACAGAAAGAGTGTTCAGATCTGCTCAATCAAAAGTATGTTTTAACTCTGTTAGCTGAATGCACAGATCAGAAAGAAGTTTCACAGAATGATTCTGTGTAGTTTATATTTGGAGACATTCCTTTTTCCACTATTAACCTGTTAGCGCTCCGATTCTCCACTTGCATTTTCTACAGAAAGAGTGTTTCAGAACATCTCAATCAAAACTAAGGTTCAACTCTTTTAGTTGAACAAACAGAACAGAAAGAAGTTTCACACAATTCTTCTGTGTAGTTTTTATTTGTAGACATTCTTTTTCCCAATATAGGCCTCCTAGCGCTCAGAATGTCCAATTGCAGTTTCTACAGAAAGAGTGTTTCAGAACGGCTCAATCAAAAGTAAGGTTCAACTCTGTTAGTTGAATGCACAGAACAGAAAGAAGTTTCATACAATGCTTCTGTGTAGTTTATATTTGAACATATTCTTTTTTCCACTATTACCCACTTAGCGCTACGAATGTCCAGTTGCATTTTCTACATACAGAGTGTTTCAAAACTGCTCAATCAAAAGTATGGTTTAACTCTGTTAGCTGAATGCTCAGATCAGAAATAAGTTTCACAGAATGCTTCTGTGTAGTTTATATTTGAATATATTCCTTTTTCCACTACTACGCTCTTAGCGCTCCAAATGTCCAGTTGCATTTTCTACAGAAAGAGTGTTCAGATCTGCTCAATCAAAAGTATGGTTTAACTCTGTTAGCTGAATGCACAGATCAGAAAGAAGTTTCACCGAATGATTCTGTGTAGTTTATATTTGAAGACATTCCTTTTTCCACTATTACCCTCTTAGCGCTCCGAATCTCCACTTGCATTTTCTACAAAAAGAGTGTTTCATAACTGCTCAATCAAAAATATGTTTTATCTCTGTTAACTGAATTTACAGATCAGAAATAAGTTTCACAGAATGCATCTGTGTAGTTTTTATTTGAAGATATTCTTTTTCCCAATGTAGGCCTCTTAGCGCTTAGCATGTCCAATTGCAGTTTCTACAGAAAGAGTGTTTCAGAACGGCTCAATCAAAAGTAAGGTTCAACTCTGTTAGTTGAATGCACAGAACAGAAAGAATTTTCACAGAATGCTACTGTGTAGTTTATATTTGAATATATTCCTTTTTCCACTATTACCCTCTTAGCGCTCCGAATGTCCACTTGCATTTTCTACAGAAAGAGTGTTCAGAACTGCGCAATCAAAAGTATGGTTTAACTCTGTTAGCTTAATGAACATATCAGAAATAAGTTTCACACAATGCTTCTGTGTAGTTTTTATTTGAAGATATTATTTTTCCCAATATAGTCCTCTTAGCGCTCAGAATGTCCAATTACAGTTTCTACAGAAAGAGTGTTTCAGAAAGGCTCAATCACAAGTAAGGTTCAACTCTGTTAGTTGAATGCACAGAACAGAAAGAAGTTTCATACAATGCTTCTGTGTAGTTTATATTTGAACATATTATTTTTTCCACTATTACCCACTTAGCGCTACGAATGTCCAGTTGCATTTTCTACAGACAGAGTGTTTCAAAACTGCTCAATCAAAAGTATGGTTTAACTCTGTTAGCTGAATGCTCAGATCAGAAAGAAGTTTCACAGAATGCTTCTGTGTAGTTTATATTTGAATATATTCCTTTTTCCACTACTACGCTCTTAGCGCTCCAAATGTGCAGTTGCATTTTCTACAGAAAGAGTGTTCAGATCTGCTCAATCAAAAGTATGGTTTAACTCTGTTAGCTGAATGCACAGATCAGAAAGAAGTTTCACCGAATGATTCTGTGTAGTTTATATTTGAAGACATTTCTTTTTCCACTATTACCCTCTTAGCGCTCCGAATCTCCACTTGCATTTTCTACAAAAAGAGTGTTTCATAACTGCTCAATCAAAAATATGTTTTATCTCTGTTAACTGAATTTACAGATCAGAAATAAGTTTCACAGAATGCATCTGTGTAGTTTTTATTTGAAGATATTATTTTTCCCAATATAGACCTCTTAGCGCTCAGAATGTCCAATTGCAGTTTCTACAGAAAGAGTGTTTCAGAACGGCTCAATCAAATGTAAGTTTCAACTCTCTTAGTTGAATGCACAGAACAGAAAGAAGTTTCACTGAATGCTTCTGTGTAGTATTTAGTTGAAGATACTCCTTTTTGGACTATTACACACTTAGCGCTCCAAATATCCACTGGCAGTTTCTACACAAAGAGTGTTTCAGAACTGCTCCTTCAAAAGTAAGGCTCAACTCTGTTAGTTGAATGCGGAGAACAGAAAGGGGTTTCAGAGAATGCTTCTGTGTAGTTTTTAATTGGAGATATCCCTTTTTCCTCTATTACAATCTTAGTGCTCCGAATGTCCACTTGCATTTTCTAAAAAAAGATTGTTTCATAACTGCTCAATCAAAAATATGGTTTAGCTCTGTTAACTGAATTTACAGATCAGAAATAAGTTTCACAGAATGCATCTGTGTAGTTTTTATTTGAAGATATTCTTTTTCCCAGTGTAGGCCTCTTAGCGCTTAGAATGTCCAATTGCAGTTTCTACAAAAAGAATGTTTCAGAACGGCTCAATCAAAAGTAAGGTTCAACTCTGTTAGTTGAATGCACAGAACAGAAATAAGTTTCACAGAATGCTACTGTGTAGTTTATATTTGAATATATTCCTTTTTCCACTATTACCCTCTTAGCGCTCCGAATGTCCACTAGCATTTTCTACAGAAAGAGTGTTCGGAACTGCGCAATCAAAAGTATGGTTTAACTCTGTTAGCTGAATGCACACATCAGAAATAAGTTTCACACAATGCTTCTGTGTAGTTTTTAATTGAAGATATTATTTTTCCCAATATAGGCCTCTTAGCGCTCAGAATGTCCAATTGCAGTTTCTACAGAAAGAGTGTTCAAGAACGGCTCAATCAAAAGTAAGGTTCAACTCTGTTAGCTGAATGCACAGAACAGAAAGATGTTTCATACAATGCTTCTGTGTAGTTTATATTTGAACATATTCTTTTTTCCACTATTACCCACTTAGCGCTACGAATGTCCAGTTGCATTTTCTACAGACAGAGTGTTTCAAAACTGCTCAATCAAAAGTATGGTTTAACTCTGTTAGCTGAATGCTCAGATCAGAAAGAAGTTTCACAGAATGCTTCTGTGTAGTTTATATTTGAATATATTACTTTTTCCACTACTACCCTCTTAGCGCTCCAAATGTCCAGTTGCATTTTCTACAGAAAGAGTGTTCAGATCTGCTCTATCAAAAGTATGGTTTAACTCTGTTAGCTGAATGCACAGATCAGAAAGAAGTTTCACAGAATGATTCTGTGTAGTTTATATTTGAAGACATTCCTTTTTCCACTATTACCCTCTTAGCGCTCCGAATCTCCACTTGCATTTTCTACAGAAAGGCTGTTTCAAAACGGCTCCATCAAAACTAACGTTCAAATCTTTTAGTTGAATGAACAGAACAGAAAGAAGTTTCACAGAATGCTTCTGTGTAGTTTTTATTTGTAGATATTCTTTTTCCCAATATAGGCCTCTTAGCACTCAGAATGTCCAATTGCAGTTTCTACAGAAAGAGTGTTTCAGAACGGCTCAATCAAAAGTAAGGTTCAACCCTGGTAGTTGAATGCACAGAACAGAAGGAAGTTTCACAGAATGCTTCTGTGTAGTTTATATTTGAATATGTTCCTTTTTCCACTATTACCCTCTTAGCGCTCCGAATGTCCACTTGCATTTTCTACAGAAAGAGTGTTCTGAACTGCGCAATCAAAAGTATGGTTTAACTCTGTTAGCTGAATGCACATATCAGAAATATGTTTCAAACAATGCTTCTGTGTAGTTTTTATTTGATGATATTATTTTTCCCAATATAGGCCTCTTAGCGCTCAGAATGTCCAATAGCATTTTCTACAGAAAGAGTGTTTCAGAACGGCTCAATCAAATGTAAGGTTCAACTTTCTTAGTTGAATGCACAGAACAGAAAGAAGTTTCACAGAATGCTTCTGTGTAGTATTTAGTTGAAGATACTACTTTTTGGACTATTACCCACTTAGCGCTCCGAATATCCACTGGCAGTTTCTACACAAAGTGTGTTTCAGAACTGCTCCTTCAAAAGTAAGGCTCAACTCTGTTAGTTGAATGCGGAGAACAGAAAGGGGTTTCAGAGAATGCTTCTGTGTAGTTTTTAATTGGAGATATTCGTTTTTACTCTATTACAATCTTAGCGCTCCGAATTTCCACTTGCATTTTCTACAAAAAGATTGTTTCATAACTGCTCAATCAAAAATATGTTTTAGCTCTGTTAATTGAATTTATAGATCAGAAATAAGTTTCACAGAATGCATCTGTGTAGTTTTTATTTGAAGATATTCTTTTTCCCAATGTAGGCCTCTTAGCGCTTAGAATGTCCAATTGCAGTTTCTACAGAAAGAGTGTTTCAGAACGGCTCAATCAAAAGTAAGGTTCAACGCTGTTAGTTGAATGCACAGAAGAGAAAGCAGTTTCACAGAATGCTACTGTGTAGTTTATATTTGAATATATCCCTTTTTCCACTATTACCCTCTTAGCGCTCCGAATGTCAACTTGCATTTTCTACAGAAAGAGTGTTCTGAACTGCGCAATCAAAAGTATTGTTTAACTCTGTTAGCTGAATGCACATATCAGAAATGAGTTTTAAACAATGCTTCTGGGTAATTTTTATTTGAAGATATTATTTTTCCCAATATAGGCCTCTTAGCGCTCAGAATGTCCAATTGCAGTTTCTACAGAAAGAGTGTTTCAGAACGGCTGAATCAAATGTAAGGTTCAACTCTCTTAGTTGAATGCACAGAAGAGAAAGAAGTTTCACTGAATGCTTCTGTGTAGTATTTAGTTGAAGATACTGCTTTTTGGACTATTACACACTTAGCGCTCCGAATATCCACTGGCAGTTTCTACACAAAGAGTTTTTCAGAACTGCTCCTTCAAAAGTAAGGCTCAACTCTGTTAGTTGAATGCGGAGAACTGAAAGGGGTTTCAGAGAATGCTTCTGTGTAGTTTTTAATTGGAGATATCCCTTTTTCCTCTATTACAATCTTAGTGCTCTGAATGTCCACTTGCATTTTCTACAAAAAGATTGTTTCAGAACGGCTCATTCAAAAATATGGTTTAGCTCTGTTAACTGAATTTACAGATCAGAAATAAGTTTCACAGAATGCATCTGTGTAGTTTTTATTTGAAGATATTCTTTTTCCCAATGTAGGCCTCTTAGCGCTTAGAATGTCCAATTGCAGTTTCTACAGAAAGAGTGTTTCAGAACGGCTCAATCAAAAGTAAGGTTCAACGCTGTTAGTTGAATGCACAGAACAGAAAGAAGTTTCACAGAATGCTACTGTGTAGTTTATATTAGAATATATTCCTTTTTCCAATATTACCCTCTTAGCGCTCCGAATGTCCACTTGCATTTTCTACAGAAAGAGTGTTCGGAACTGCGCAATCAAAAGTACGGTTTAACTCTGTTAGCTGAATGCACATATCAGAAATAAGTTTCACACAATGCTTCTGTGTAGTTTTTATTTGAAGATATTATTTTTCCCAATATAGGCCTCTTAGCGCTCAGAATGTCCAATTGCAGTTTCTACAGAAAGAGTGTTTCAGAACGGCAAAAATCAAAAGTAAGTTTCAACTCTGTTAGTTGAATGCACAGAACAGAAAGAAGTTTCATACAATGCTTCTGTGTAGTTTATATTTGAACATATTCTTCTTTCCACTATTACCCACTTAGCGATACGAATGTCCAGTTGCATTTTCTACAGACAGAGTGTTTCAAAACTGCTCAATCAAAAGTATGGTTTAACTCTGTTAGCTGAATGCTCAGATCACAAAGAAGTTTCACAGAACGCTTCTGTGTAGTTTATATTTGAATATATTCTTTTTCCACTACTACCCTCTTAGCGCTCCAAATGTCCAGTTGCATTTTCTACAGAAAGAGTTTTCAGATCTGCTCAATCAAAAGTATGGTTTAACTCTGTTAGCTGAATGCACAGATCAGAAAGAAGTTTCACAGAATGATTCTTTGTAGTTTATATTTGAAGACATTCCTTTTTCCACTATTACCCACTTAGCGCTCCGAATTTCCACTTGCATTTTCTACAGAAAGAGTGTTTCAGAAAGGCTCAATCAAAACTAAGGTTCAACTCTTTTAGTTGAATGAACAGAACAGAAAGAAGTTTCACAGAATGCTTCTGTGTAGTTTTTATTTGTAGATATTCTTTTTCCCAATATAGGCCTCTTAGCGCTCAGAATGTCCAATTGCAGTTTCTACAGAAAGAGTGTTTCAGAACGGCTCAATCAAAAGTAAGGTTCAACCCTGGTACTTGAATGCACAGAACAGAAAGAAGTTTCACAGAATGCTTCTGTGTAGTTTATATTTGAATATATTCCTTTTTCCACTATTACCCTCTTAGCGCTCCAAATGTCCACTTGCATTTTCTACAGAAAGAGTGTTCTGAACTGCACAATCAAAAGTATGGTTTAACTCTGTTAGCTGAACGGACATATCAGAAATAAGTTTCACACAATGCTTCTGTGTAGCTTTTATTTGAAGATATTTTTTTTCCCAATATTGTCCTCTTAGCGCTCAGAATGTCCAATTGCAGTTTCTACAGAAAGAGTGTTTCAGAATGGCTCAATCAAATGTAAGGTTCAACTTTCTTAGTTGAATGCACAGAACAGAAAGAAGTTTCACAGAATGCTTCTGTGTAGTATTTAGTTGAAGATACTACTTTTTGGACTATTACCCACTTAGCGCTCCGAGTATCCACTGGCAGTTTCTACACAAAGAGTGTTTCAGAACTGCTCCTTCAAAAGTAAGGCTCAACTCTGTTAGTTGAATGCGGAGAACAGAAAGGGGTTTCAGAGAATGCTTCTGTGTAGTTTTTAATTGGAGATATTCCTTTTTCCTCTATTACAATCTTAGCGCTCCGAATGTCCACTTGCATTTTCTAAAAAAGAATGTTTCATAACTGCTCAATCAAAAATATGGTTTAGCTCTGTTAACTGAATTTACAGATCAGAAATAAGTTTCACAGAATGCATCTGTGTAGTTTTTATTTGAAGATATTCTTTTTCCCAATGTAGGCCTCTTAGCGCTTAGAATGTCCAATTGCAGTTTCTACAGAAAGAGTGTTTCAGAAAGGCTCAATCAAAAGTAAGGTTCAACGCTGTTAGTTGAATGCACAGAAGAGAAAGAAGTTCTACAGAATGCTTCTGTGTAGTTTATATTTGAATATATCCCTTTTTCCACTATTACCCTCTTAGCGCTCCGAATGTCCACTTGCATTTTCTACAGAAAGAGTGTTCTGAACTGCGCAATCAAAAGTATGGTTTAACTCTGTTAGCTGAATGCTCAGATCAGAAAGAAGTTTCACAGAATGCTTCTGTGTAGTTTATATTTGAATATATTACTTTTTCCACTACTACCCTCTTAGCGCTCCAAATGTCCAGTTGCATTTTCTACAGAAAGAGTGTTCAGATCTGCTCAATCAAAAGTATGGTTTAACTCTGTTAGCTGAATGCACAGATCAGAAAGTAGTTTCACAGAATGATTCTGTGTAGTTTATATTTGAAGACATTTCTTTTTTCACTATTACCATATTAGCGCTCCGAATCTCCACTTGCATTTTCTACAGAAAGTGTGTTTCAGAACGGCTCAATCAAAACTAAGGTTCAACACTTTTAGTTGAATGAACAGAACAGAAAGAAGTTTCACAGAATGCTTCTGTGTAGTTTTTATTTGTAGATATTCTTTTTCCCAATATAGGCCTCTTAGCGCTCAGAATGTCCAATTGCAGTTTCTACAGAAAGAGTGTTTCAGAACGGCTCAATGAAAAGTAAGGTTCAACCCCGGTAGTTGAATGCACAGAACAGAAAGACGTTTCACAGAATGCTTCTGTGTAGTTTTATTTGTACATATTCCTTTTTCCAATATTACCCTCTTAGCGCTCCGAATGTCCACTTGCATTTTCTACAAAAGAGTGTTCTGAACTGCGCAATGAAAAGTATGGTTTAACTCTGTTAGCTGAATGCACATATCAGAAATAAGTTTCAAACAATGCTACTGTGTAGTTTTTATTTGAAGACATTATTTTTCCCAATATAGGCCTCTTAGCGCTCAGAATGTCCAATTGCAGTTTCTACAGAAAGAGTGTTTCAGAACGGCTCAATCAAATGTAAGTTTCAACTCTCTTAGTTGAATGCACAGAACAGAAAGGAGTTTCACAGAATGCTTCTGTGTAGTATTTAGTTGAAGATACTGCTTTTTGGACTATTACCCACTTAGCGCTCCGAATATCCACTGGCAGTTTCTACAAAAACAGTGTTTCAGAACTGCTCCTTCAAAAGTAAGGTTCAACTCTGTTAGTTGAATGCGGAGAACAGAGGGGGTTTCAGAGAATGCTTCTGTGTAGTTTTTAATTGGAGATATTCCTTTTTCCTCTATTACAATCTTAGCGCTCCGAATGTCCACTTGCATTTTCAACAAAAAGAGTATTTCATAGCTGCCCAATCAAAAATATGGTTAAGCTCTGTTAACTGAATTTACAGATCATAAATAAGTTTCACAGAATGCATCTGTGTAGTTTTTATTTGAAGATATTCTTTTTCCCAATGTAGGCCTCTTAGCGCTTAGAATGTCCAATTGCAGTTTCTACAAAAAGAGTGTTTCACAACGGCTCAATCAAAAGTAAGGTTCAACTCTGTTAGTTGAATGCACAGAACAGAAAGAAGTTTCACAGAATGCTACTGTGTAGATTATATTTGAATATATTCCTTTTTCCACTATTACCCTCTTAGCGCTCCGAATGTCCACTTGCATTTTCTACAGAAATAGTGTTCGGAACTGCGCAATCAAAAGTATGGTTTAACTCTGTTAGCTGAATGCACATATCAGTAATAAGTTTCACACAATGCTTCTGTGTAGTTTTTATTTGAAGATATTATTTTTCCCAATATAGGCCTCTTAGCACTCAGAATGTCCAATTGCAGTTTCTACAGAAAGAGTGTTTCAGAACGGCTCAATCAAAAGTAAGGTTCAACTCTTTTAGTTGAATGAACAGAACAGAATGAAGTTTCACAGAATGCTTCTGTGTAGTTTTTATTTGTAGATATTCTTTTTCCCAATATAGTCCTCTTAGCGCTCAGAATGTCCAATTGCACTTTCTACAGAAAGAGTGTTTCAGAACGGCTCAATCAAAAGTAAGGTTCAACTCTGTTAGTTGAATGCACAGAACAGAAAGAAGTTTCATACAATGCTTCTGTGTAGTTTATATTTGAACATATTCTTTTTTCCCCTATTACCCACTAAGCGCTACGAATGTCCAGTTGCATTTTCTACAGACAGAGTGTTTCAAAACTGCTCAATCAAAGGTATGGTTTAACTCTGTTAGCTTAATGCTCAGATCAGAAAAATTTTCACAGAATGCTTCTGTGTAGTTTATATTTGAATATATAACTTTTTCCACTACTACCCTCTTAGCTCTCCAAATGTCCAGTTGCATTTTCTATAGAAAGAGTGTTCAGATCTGCTCAATCAAAAGTATGGTTTAACTCTGTTAGCTGAATGCACAGATCAGAAATAAGTATCACAGAATGCTTCTGTGTAGTTTTTATTTGTAGATATTCTTTTTCCCAATATAGGCCTCTTAGCGCTCAGAATGTCCAATTGCAGTTTCTACAGAAAGAGTCTTTAAGAACGGCTCAATCAAAACTAAGGTACAACTCTTTTAGTTGAATGAACAGAACAGAAAGAAGTTTCACAGAATGCTTCTGTGTACTTTTTATTTGTAGATATTCATTTTCCCAATATAGGCCTCTTAGCGCTCAAAATGTCCAATTGCAGTTTCTACAAAAAGAGTGTTTCACAACGGCTCAATCAAAAGTAAGGTTCAACTCTGTTAGTTGAATGCACAGAACAGAAAGAAGTTTCACAGAATGCTACTGTGTAGTTTATATTTGAATATATTCCTTTTTCCACTATTACCCTCTTAGCGCTCCGAATGTCCACTTGCATTTTCTACAGAAATAGTGTTCGGAACTGCGCAATCAAAAGTATGGTTTAACTCTGTTAGCTGAATGCACATATCAGTAATAAGTTGCACACAATGCTTCTGTGTAGTTTTTATTTGAAGATATTATTTTTCCCAATATAGGCCTCTTAGCGCTCAGAATGTCCAATTGCAGTTTCTACAGAAAGAGTGTTTCAGAACGGCTCAATCAAAAGTAAGGTTCAACTCTTTTAGTTGAATGAACAGAACAGAATGAAGTTTCACAGAATGCTTCTGTGTAGTTTTTATTTGTAGATATTCTTTTTCCCAATATAGGCCTCTTAGCGCTCAGAATGTCCAATTGCACTTTCTACAGAAAGTGTGTTTCAGAACGGCTCAATCAAAAGTAAGGTTCAACTCTGTTAGTTGAATGCACAGAACAGAAAGAAGTTTCATACAATGCTTCTGTGTAGTTTATATTTGAACATATTCTTTTTTCCACTATTACCCACTAAGCGCTACGAATGTCCAGTTGCATTTTCTACAGACAGAGTGTTTCAAAACTGCTCAATCAAAGGTATGGTTTAACTCTGTTAGCTTAATGCTCAGATCAGAAAAATTTTCACAGAATGCTTCTGTGTAGTTTATATTTGAATATATTACTTTTTCCACTACTACCCTCTTAGCTCTCCAAATGTCCAGTTGCATTTTCTATAGAAAGAGTGTTCAGATCTGCTCAATCAAAAGTATGGTTTAACTCTGTTAGCTGAATGCACAGATCAGAAATAAGTATCACAGAATGCTTCTGTGTAGTTTTTATTTGTAGATATTCTTTTTCCCAATATAGGCCTCTTAGCGCTCAGAATGTCCAATTGCAGTTTCTACAGAAAGAGTCTTTAAGAACGGCTCAATCAAAACTAAGGTACAACTCTTTTAGTTGAATGAACAGAACAGAAAGAAGTTTCACAGAATGCTTCTGTGTACTTTTTATTTGTAGATATTCATTTTCCCAATATAGGCCTCTTAGCGCTCAGAATGTCCAATTGCAGTTTCTACAGAAAGAGTGTTTCAGAACGGCTCAATCATAAGTAAGGTTCAACCCTGGAAATTGAATGCACAGAACAGAAAGAAGTTTCATACAATGCTTCTGTGTAGTTTATATTTGAACATATTCTTTTTTCCACTATTACCCACTTAGCGCTACGAATGTCCAGTTGCATTTTCTACAGACAGAGTGTTTCAAAACTGGTCAATCAAAAGTATGGTTTAACTCTGTTAGCTGAATGCTCAGATCAGAAAGAAGTTTCACAGAATGCTTCTGTGTAGTTTATATTTGAATATATTCCTTTTCCACTACTACCCTCTTAGCGCTACAAATATCCAGTTGCATTTTCGAAAGAAACAGTGTTCACATCTGCTCAATCAAAAGTATGGTTTAACTCTGTTAGCTGAATGCACAGATCAGAAAGAAGTTTCACCGAATGATTCTGTGTAGTTTATATTTGAAGACATTCCTTTTTCCACTATTACCCTCTTAGCGCTCCGAATCTCCACTTGCATTTTCTACAGAAAGAGTGTTTCAGAACGGCTCAATCAAAACTAAGGTTCAACTCTTTTAGTTGAATGAACAGAACAGAAAGAAGTTTCACAGAATGCTTCTGTGTAGTTTTTATTTGTAGATATTATTTTTCCCAATAGAGGCCTCTTAGCGCTCAGAATGTCCAATTGCAGTTTCTACAGAAAGAGTGTTTCAGAACGGCTCAATCAAAACTAAGGTTCAACTCTTTTAGTTGAATGAACAGAACAGAAAGAAGTTTCACAGAATGCTACTGTGTAGTTTATATTTGAATATATTCCTTTTTCCACTCTTACCCTCATAGCGCTCCGAATGTCCACTTGCATTTTCCACAGAAAGAGTGTTCTGAACTGCGCAATCAAAAGTATTGTTTCACTCTGTTAGCTGAATGCACATATCAGAGATAAGTTTCAAACAATGCTTCTGTGTAGTTTTTATTTGAAGATATTATTTTTCCCAATATAGGCCTCTTAGCACTCAGAATGTCCAATTCCAGATTCTACAGAAAGAGTGTTTCAGAATGGCTCAATCAAATGTAAGGTTCAACTCTCTTAGTTGAATGCACAGAACAGAAAGAAGTTTCACAGAATGCTTCTGTGTAGTATTTAGTTGAAGATACTCCTTTTTGGACTATTACCCACTTAGCGCTCCGAATATCCACTGGCAGTTTCTACACAAAGAGTGTTTCAGAACTGCTCCTTCGAAAGTAAGGCTCAACTCTCTTAGTTGAATGCGGAGAACAGAAAGGGGTTTCAGAGAATGCTTCTGTGTAGTTTTTAATTGGAGATATTCCTTTTTCCTCTATTACAATCTTAGCGCTCCGAATGTCCACTTGCATTTTCTACAAAAAGAGGGTTTCATAACTGCTCAATCAAAAATATGGTTTAGCTCTGTTATCTGAATTTACAGATCAGAAATAAGTTTCACAGAATGCATCTGTGTAGTTTTTATTTGAAGATATTATTTTTCCCAATGTAGGCCTCTTAGCGCTTAGAATGTCCAATTGCAGTTTCTACAGAAAGAGTGTTTCAGAACGGCTCAATCAAAAGTAAGGTTCAACTCTTTTAGTTGAATGCACAGAACAGAAAGAAGTTTCATACAATGCTTCTGTGTAGTTTATATTTGAACATATTCTTTTTTCCAATATTACCCACTTAGCGCTACGAATGACCAGTTGCATTTTCTACAGACAGAGTGTTTCAAAACTGCTCAATCAAAAGTATGGTTTAACTCTGTTAGCTGAATGCTCAGATCAGAAAGAAGTTTCACAGAATGCTTCTGTGTAGTTTATATTTGAATATATTCCTTTTTCCACTACTAGCCTCTTAGCGCTCCAAATGTCCAGTTGCATTTTCTACAGAAAGAGTGTTCAGATCTGCTGAATCAAAAGTATGGTTTAACTCTGTTAGCTTAATGCACAGATCAGAAAGAAGTTTCACAGAATGATTCTGTGCAGTTTATATTTGAAGACATTCCATTTTCCACTATTACCCTCTTAGCGCTCCGAATCTCCACTTGCATTTTCTACAGAAAGAGTGTTTCAGAACGGCTCAATCAAATCTAAGGTTCAAATCTGTTACTTGAATGCACAGAACAGAATGTATTTTCACAGATTGCTTCTGTGTAGTTTGTATTTGAAGATATTCCTTTTTCCACTGTTACCCTCTTAGAGCTCAGAATGTCCACTTGCATTTTCTACAGAAAGTGTGTTCAGAACTGCTCTATCAAAAGTATGATTTAACTCTGTTAGGTGAATGCACAGATCAGAAATAAGTTTCACAGAATTCTTCTGTGTAGTTTATATATGAAGATATTCCGTTTTCCACTATTACCCACTTAGCTCTCTGAATGTCCAGTTGCATTTTCTACAGAAAGAGTGTTTCAGAACTGCTCAATCAAAAGTATGGTTTAGCTCTGTTAGCTGAATGCACAGATCAGAAAGATGTTTCACAGAATGCTGCTGTGTAGTGTTTATATGGAGATATTCTTTTTACCAATATAGGCCTCTTAGCGCACAGAATGTCCAATTGCAGTTTCTACAGAAAGAGTGTTTCAGAAAGGCTCAATCAAAAGTAAGGTTCAACTCTGTTAGTTGAATGAACAGAACAGAAAGAAGTTTCAGAGAATGATTCTGTGTAGTTTATATTTGAAGATATTCCTTTTTCCACTATTACCTTCTAAGCGCTCCGAATGTCCACTTGCATTTTCTACAGAAAGAGTGTTTCCGAACTGCTCAATCAAAAGTATGGTTTAACTCTGTTAGCTGAATGCACTGATCAGTACGAAGTTTCACAGAATGTTTCTGTGTAGTTTTCATTTGAAGATAGTCCTTTCTCATATATAGGCCTCTTAGCGCTCCGAATATCCAATTGCAGTTTCTACAGAAAGAGTGTTTCTGAACGGCTCAATGAAAAGTAGGTTTCAACTCCTTTAGTTGAATTCACAGAACAGAAAGAATTTTCACAGAATGCTTCTGTGTAGTATTTATTTGAAGGTATTCCTTTTTCCACTATTAACCTCTTAGCGCTCCAAATGTCCAGTTGCATTTTCTACAGAAGGAGTGTTCAGAACTGCTCAAACATAAGTGTGTTTTAACCCTTTTAGGTGAATGCACAGATCAGAAAGAAGTTTCACAGAATTCTTCTGTGTAGTTTATATTTGAAGATATTCCATTTTTCACTATTACCCACTTAGCGCTCTGAATCTCCAGTTGCATTATCTACAGAAAGATTGTTTCAGAACTGCTCAATCAAAAGAATGGTTTAACTCTGTTAGCTGAATGCATAGAACAGAAAGAAGTTTCACAGAATGCTGCGGTGTAATGTTTATATGAAGATATTCTTTTTACCAATATAGGCCTCTTAGTGCTCAGAATGTCCAATTGCAGTTTCTACAGAAAGGGTGTTTCAGAAAAGCTCAATCAAAAGTAAGGTTCAACTATGTTAGTTGAATGCACAGAACAAAAAGAAGTTTCATAGAATGATTCTGTGTAGTTTATATTTGAATATATTGCTTTTTCCAATACTACCCTCTTAGCGCTCCAAATGTCCAGTTGCATTTTCTACAGAAAGAGTGTTCAGAACTGCTCAATCAAATGTATGATTTAACTCTCTTTGCTGAATGCACAGATTAGAAAGAAGTTGCACAAAATGCTTCTGTGTAATTTTTATTTGAAGATATTCTTTTTCCCAATATAGGCCTCTAGCGCTCAGATTGTCCAATTGCAGTTTCTACACAAAGAGTGTTTCAGAACTGCTCCTTCAAAAGTAGGGCTCAACTCTTTTATTTGAATGCACAGAACAGAAAGTAGTTTCACAGAATGCTTCTCTGTAATTCATATTTGACGATATTACTTTTTCCACTATTACCCACTTAGAGCTCCGAATGTCCACTTGCATTTTCTACAGAAAGAGTGTTCAGAACTGCTCAATCAAAAGTATGGTTTAACTTTGTTAGTTGAATGCACAGATCAGAAAGAAGTTTCACAGAATTCTTCTGTGTAGTTTTTATTTGAAGATATTCCTTTTTCCAATATAGGTCTCTTAGCGCTCAGAATGTCCAATTGCAGTATCTGCAGAAAGAGAGTTTCAGAACTGCTCAATCAAAAGTAAGGTTCAATACTGTTAGTTGAATGCACGGAACAGAAAGAAGTTTCAGAGAATGCTTCTGTGTAGTTTATATTTGAAGATATTCCTTTTTTCACTATTACCCTCTTAGCGCTCCGAATCACCACTTGCATTTTCTACAGAAAGAGTTTTTCAGAACGGCTCAATCAAAAGTAAGGTTCAACTCTTTTAGTTGAATGAACAGAACAGAAAGAAGTTTCACAGAATGCTTCTGTGTAGTATTTAGTTATAGATATTCCTTTTTCAACTATTACCCTCTTAGCGTTCCGAATGTCCACTGGCAGTTTCTACACAATGAGTGTTTCAGAACAGCTCCTTCAAAGTAAGGCTCAAATCGGTTAGTTGAATGCAGAGAACAGAAAAGAGTTTCAGAGAATGCTTCTGTGTAGTTTTAATTTGGGGATATTCCTTTTTCCACTAATACAATCTTAGCGCTCCGAATGTCCACTTGCATTTTCTACAGAAAGAGTGTCTCATAAATTCTCAATCAAAAGTATCGTTTAACTCTGTTAGCTGAATGCACAGATCAGAAATAAGTTTCACAGAATGCTTCTGAGTAGTTTTTATTTGGAGATATTCTTTTTCCCAATATAGGCCACTTAGCGCTCAGAATGTCCAATTGCAGTTTCTACAGAATGAGTGTTTCAGAAGGCTCAATCAAAAGTAAGGTTCAACTCTGTTAGTTGAATGCACAGAACAGAAAGAAGTTTCACAGAATGCTTCTGTGTAGTTTATATTTGAATGTATTCCTTTTTCCACTATTACCATCTTAGCGCTCCGAATGTCCACTTGCATTTTCTACAGAAAGAGGGTTTCAGAACGGTTCCATCAAAAGTAAGGTTCAACTCTGTTACTTGAATGCACAGAACAGCAAGAAGTTTCACAGAATGCTTCTGTGTAGTTTATATTTGAATATATTCCTTTTTCCAGTATTACCCTCTTAGTGCTCCGAATGTCCACTTGCATTTTCTACAGAAAGAGTGTTCAGAACGGCTCAATCAAAAGTATGGTTTTATTCTGTTATTTGAATGCACATATCAGAAATAAGTTTCACAGAATCCTTCCGTGTAGTATTTTGTTGAAGATATTCCTTTTTCGACTATTATCCTCTTAGCTCTCCGAATGTCCAATTTCAGTTTCTACACAAAGAGTGTTTCAGAACTGCTCCTTCAAAAGTAGGGCTCAACTCTGTTATTTGAATGCAGAGAACAGAAAGGAGTTACACAGAATGCCTCTGTGTAGTTTATATTTGAATATATTCCCTTTTTCAGTATTACCCTCTTAGCGCTCCGAATGTCCACTTGCATTTTCTACAGAAAGAGTGTTCAGAACTGCTCAATCAAAAGTATGGTTTAACTCTGTTAGCTGAATGCACAGATCAGAAAGAATTTTCACAGAATGCTTCTGTGTACTTTTTATTTGAAGATATTCCTTTCTCCAATATAGGAGTCTTAGTGCTCAGTATGTCCAATTGCAGTATCTACAGAAAGAGTGTTTCTGAACTGCTCAATCAAATGTAAGGTTCAACTCTGTTAGTTGAATGAACGGAACAGAAAGAAGTTTCATAGAATGCTTCTGTGTAGTTTATATTTGAAGATGTTCCTTTTTCCACTATTACCTTCTAAGCGCTCCGAATGTCCACTTGCATTTTCTACAGAAAGAGTGTTTCCAAACTGCTCAATCAAAAGTATGGTTTAATTCTGTTAGCTGAATGCACAGATCAGTACGAAGTTTCACGGAATGCTTCTGTGTAGTTTTTATTTGAAGATAGTCCTTTTTCCAATATAGGCCTCTTAGCGCTCCGAATATCCAATTGCAGTTTCTACAGAAAGAGTGTTTCAGAATGGCTCAATCAAAAGTAGGGTTCAACTCTTTTAGTTGAATGCACAGAACAGAAAGTAGTTTCACAGAATGCTTCTGTGTAGTATTTATTTGAATATATTCCTTTTTCCACTATTACCCTCTTAGCGCTCCGAATGTCCACTTGCAGTTTCTACAGAAAGAGTGTTTCAGGACTGCTCCTTCAAAAATAAGGCTCAACCCTGTTAGTTGAAAGCAGAGAACAGAAACAAGTTTCAGAGAATGCCTCTGTGTAGTTTTTATTTGAAGATATTCCTTTTTCCACAGTTACCATCTTAGCGCACCGAATGACCACTTGCATTTTCTACAGAAAGAGTGTTTCAGAACTGCTAAATCAAAAGTATCGTTTAACTCTGTTAGCTGAATGCACAGATAAGAAAGAAGTTTCACAGAATGCATCTGTTTAGTTTTTATTTTAAGATATTCTTTATCCCAATATAGGCATCATAGCGCTCAGTATGTTAAATTGCAGTTTCTACAGAAAGAGTGTTTCAGAACGGCTCAATCAAAAGTAAGGTTCAACTCTGTTAGTTGAATGCACAGAACAAAAAGAAGTTTCACAGAATGCTTCTCAGTAGTTTATATTTGAATATATTCCTTTTTCCACTATTACCCTCTTAGTGCTCCGAATGTCCACTTGCATTTTCTACATAAAGAGTGTTCAGAACGGCTCAATCAAAAATATGGTTTTACTCTGTTAGTTAAATGCACATATCAGAAATAAGTTTCAGAGAAGGCTTCTGTGTAGTATTTAGTTGAAGATATTCCTTTTTTGAATATTAACCTCTTAGCACTCCGAATGTCCACTGGCAGTTTCTACACAAAGAGTTTTTCAGAACTGCTCCTTCAAAAGTAATGCTCAACACTGTAAGTTGAATGCAGAGAACAAAAAGAAGTTTCACAGAATGCTTCTGTGTAGTTTATATTTGAATATATTCCTTTTTTCAGTATTACCCTCTTAGCGCTCCGAATGTCCACCTGCATTTTCTACAAAAAGAGTGTTCAGAACTGCTCAATCAAAAGTATGGTTTATCTCTGTTAGCTGAATGCACATATCAGTACGAAGTTTCACAGAATGCTTCTGTGTAGTTTTTATTTGAAGATAGTCCTTTTTCAAATATAGGCCTCTTAGCGCTCCGAATATCCAATTGCAGTTTCTACAGAAAGAGTGTTTCAGAACGGCAAAATGAAAAGTAGGGTTCAACACTTTTAGTTGAATTCACAGAACAGAAAGTAGTTTCACAGATTGCTTCTGTGTAGTATTTATTTGAAGGTATTCCTTTTTCCACTATTACCCTAGTAGCGCTCGGAATGTCCACTTGCAGTTTCTACAGAAAGTGTGTTTCAGGGCTGCTCCTTCAAAAATAAGGCTCAACTCTGTTAGTTGAATGCAGAGAACAGAAAGAAGTTTCAGAGAATGCCTCTGTGTAGTTTTTATTTGAAGATATTACTTTTTCCACAATTACCAACTTAGCGCACCGAATGTCCACTTGCATTTTCTACAGAAAGAGTGTTTCAGAACTGCTAAATGAAATGTATCATTTAATTCTGTTAGCTGAATGCACAGATCAGAAAGTAGTTTCAGAGAATGCATCTCTGTAGTTTTTATTTGAAGATATTATTTTTCTCAATATAGGACTCTTAGCGTTCAGAAATCCAATTACACTTTCTACAGAAAGAGTGTTTCAGAACTGCTCAATCAAAATTAAGGTTCAACTCTGTTAGTTGAATGCACAGAACAGAATGTAGTTTCACAGAATGCTTCTGTGTAGTTTATATTTGAATATATTCCATTTTCCACTATTACCCACTTAGCGCTCTGAATGTCCAGTTGCATTTTCTACAGAAAGAGTGTTTCAGAACTGCTCAATCAAAAGTATGGTTTAACTCTGTTAGCTGAATGCACAGATCAGAAAGAAGCTTCACAGAATGCTGCTGTGTTGTGTTTATATGAAGATATACTTTTTACCAATATAGGCCTCTTAGATCTCCCAATGTCCACTTGCATTTTCTACAGAAAGTGTGTTCAGAACTGCTCTATCAAAAGTATGGTTTAACTGTGTTAGGTGAATGCACAGATCAGAAATAAGTTTCACAGAATTATTCTGTGTAGTTTATATTTGAAGATATTCCATTTTCCACTATTACCCACTTAGCGCTCTGAATGTCCAGTTGCATTTTCTACAGAAAGAGTGTTTCAGAACTGCTCAATCGAAAGTATGGTTTAACTCTGTTAGCTGAATGCACAGATCAGAAAGAAGTTTCACAGAATGCTGCTGTGTAGTGTTTATATGAAGATATTCTTTTTACCAATATAGGCCTCTTAGCGCTCAGAATGTCCAATTGCATTTTCTACAGAAAGAGTGTTTCAGAAAGGCTCAATCAAAAGTAAGGTTCAACTATGTTAGTTGAATGCACAGAACAGAAACAAGTTTCACAGAATGCTTCTGTGTAGTTTATATTTGAATATATTCCTTTTTGCACTACTACCCTCTTAGCGCTCCAAATGTCCAGTTGTATTTTCTACAGAAAGAGTGTTCAGAACTGATTAATCAAATGTATGATTTAACTCTGTTAGCTGAATGCACAGATCAGAAAAAGTGTCACAGAATGCTTCTGTGTAGTTTTTATTTGAAGATATTCTTTTTCCCAATGTAGGCCTCTTATCGCTCAGATAGTCCAATTGAATTTTCTACAGAAAGAGTGTTTCAGAATGGCTCTATCAAAAGTAAGGTTCAACTCTGTTATTTGAATGCACAGAACAGAAAGTAGTTTCACAGAATGCTTGTCTGTAGTTCTTATTTGACGATATTACTTTTTCCACTATTACCCTCTTAGAGCTCCGAATGTCCACTTGCATTTTCTACAGAAAGAGTGTTCAGAACTGCTCAATCAAAAGTATGGTTTAACTCTGTTATTTGAATGCACAGATCAGAAAGAAGTTTCAAAGAATTCTTCTGTGTAGTTTTTATTTGAAGATATTCCTTTTTCCAATATAGGACTCTTAGCGTTCAGAATTTCCAATTGCAGTATCTACAGAAAGAGAGTTTCAGAACTGGTCAATCAAAAGTAAGGTTCAATATTGTTAGTTGAATGCAAGGAACAGAAAGAAGTTCTACAGAATGCTTCTGTGTAGTTTATATTTGAAGATATTCCTTTTTCCTCTATTACCCTCTTAGCGCTCCGAATCACCACTTGCATTTTCTACAGAAAGAGTGTTTCAGAACGGCTCAATCAAAAGTAAGGTTCAACTCTTTTAGTTGAATGCACAGAAAAGAAAGAAATTTCACAGAATGCTTCTGTTTAGTATTTAGTTGAAGATATTCCTTTTTCGACTATTACCCTCTTAGCGTTCCGAATGTCCACTGGCAGTTTCTACACAAAGAGTGTTTCAGAACAGCTCCTTCAAAAGTAAGGCTCAACTCTGTTAGTTTAATGCAGAGAACAGAAAGGAGTTTCAGAGAATGCTTCTGTGTAGTTTTTATTTGGGGATATTCCTTTTTCCACTATTACAATCTTAGCGCTCCTAATGTCCACTTGCATTTCCTACAGAAACAGTGTTTTATAAGTGCTCAATCAAAAGTATGGTTTAACTCTGTTAGCTGAATGCACAGATCAGAAATAAGTTTCACAGAATTCTTCTGAGTAGTTTTTATTTGGAGATATTCTTTTTCCCAATATAGGCCACTTAGCGCTCAGAATGTCCAATTGCAGTTTCTACAGAATGAGTGTTTCAGGACGGCTCAATCAAAAGTAAGGTTCAACTCTGTTAGTTGAATGCACAGAACAGAAAGAAGTTTCACAGAATTCTTCTGTGTAGTTTATATTTGAATATATTCCTTTTTCCTGTATTACCTTCTTAGTGCTCCGAATGTCCACTTGCATTTTCTTCAGAAAGAGTGTTCATAATGGCTCAATCAAAAGTATGGTTTTACTCTTTTAGTTGAATGCACATATCAGAAATAAGTTTCACAGAATGCTTCTGTGTAGTATTTAGCTGAAGATATTCCTTTTTCGACTTTTATCCTCTTAGCTCTCCGAATGTCCAATTTCAGTTTCTACACAAAGAGTGTTTCGGAACTGCTCCTTCAAAAGTAAGGCTCAACTCTGTTAGTTGAATGCAGAGAACAGAAAGAAGTTGCAGAGAACAGAAAGAAATTTCACAGAATGCTTCTGTTTACTTTATATTTGAATATATTCCTTTTTCCACTACTACCCTCTTAGCGCTGCAAATGTCCAGTTGCATTTTCTACAGAAAGAGTGTTCAGAACTGCTCAATCAAAAGTACGGTTTAACTCTGTTAGCTGAATGCACAGATCAGAAAGATGTTTCACAGAATGATTCTGTGTAGTTTATATTTGAAGATATTCCTTTCTGTTCTCTGCATTAAAATCAATCAAAAAATTATATTGAAATTGAAATACTGAATTTTATACTAAAGACAAGTCATACAACTGAAAATGAAATTTTCCAGGTGAAAATTTCCAAATCATAAATATGTAGGGACAAAAAACTTTATTTATAAAGAAAAAGATAATTCTAATTAATTGATGATTCAAAGGTTTACAACTTTAAAAGTAAATATTATCTTTGAAGTAAAGTCCATTTAAATTATTTATGCCGCCAAAATTTTAGTAATTGTATATGTATATCATGTAAACTTTTTCGAGAAAGATGGAATTGGAAATGTTAGAGTATTATGCGGAAAAAATCACCTAAAGGAAAAAATTATCTCCTCATGAAATATTACTTTAGCCACTTTGACAGGTGTAGGTAAAAGAACACTTAATGCACATCAATATGATTAGGAGATGCGCGCTTAGAAATACGTTATCATTGAAAAGAGAATTGTATTATCAGGTTTGCAGGGGCCCTTCTTATCCTTCATATTTATGTAACTTTGTCATCTATAGAAAGATTATAAGAATTTTAAAAATAGCTGATAGTTAAGAAACATCACCATAACACTGTGCTGAATTCATAATAAAACATTTCCCTTCTCTCTAAAAGCCTTTTAAAATTATGTACCATAATCAGTATGGCCAGCAGAGGGTCATTTCCATGTTCAAGTTCCTCTGTTTCTCGAGGGTGAGAATCCTTCTATAGTCTTCTGAGGGTGACACTGTAGTGTTTTCTTAGCCTGATTATTTTTATCTATTTTTTCCGATCCTTTCCTTTGTATATTTACATTTTACATATTGAAAGTTATTTTTTCAAATATTTTATATGCAAATTTACAAAGTACAATGACTGTACATTAAAATAACTTATTTATGCCATATGGAAGATTAAATATAATTTTACAATATCTAATATTGATTGTTTAGTTTCTAATCATTGATACTTGACATGATTTTTCCCAGCATACCTCAAAATATTCTTCAAAATCCTGCGAATTAATTCCTGTAACACTTCTGAGGTGTATTAATAAGCTAGAGATGTAAAGAAGATTTGCAGAGAAAATTAGGTTCCCAAATTAGAAATTTTGTCCCACTATCGACTAGAAACCTCTTGAAATGATCAAAAACAATAATAATGCATGTCATAGAGGAAAACCAATAAGGCTGCTGCAGCATGACTACCTCTGTGACCTCATACAAGTTACGTGTGGGTCCCTACTTCTGTGACCTCAGACAAGTTACGTGTGGGTCCGCACTTATTTTCTTCATCTCTAATAAATATTTGACAAATCTCATTTTCAAAAGTCTTTTAAGGCCTATCCACCTTTATTTTTCAGATGGAGTTTTGCTCTCATTGCCCAGGCTGCAGTGCAATGTCATGGTCTCGGCTCACACAACCTCCGACTCCCGGGTTCATGTGATTCTCCTGCCTCCACCTCCTGAGTAGCTGGGATTACAGGTGCGCAACACAACGCCCAGCTAATTTTTTGTATTTTTAGTAGAGATGGGGTTTCACCATGTTGGTCAGGCTGGTCTTGAACTCCCGACCTCAGGTGATCTGCACGCCTCGGCCTCTCAAAGTGCTGGGATTACAGGCATGAGCAACCGCGGCCTGTGAGGGCTTTCTACTTTTAAGATGTCAGGACGTATAGCCTGGGAGGTAAATGGTAGTATATATATACATATATATATATATGTATATATATATACACACACACACTGTATATATATACATATATACGGTATATTATACTATATATACATATATACTGAATATTATACTCTATATATACATATCTACTGTATATTATATGTATATATATATATACACATACACACATACACACATGAGACAGAGAGAAGAGATAGACAATTTCATGTGAAAATATAAACTGTTAACATAATATTTTGCTTCTCTGAGGAATATTTAGCATTGTTCTCAATCTTCTCTGCAGAATTTAAGCATTTTTCTCAGAACTCACCAGATAGAATGAGGGAGGGGCCATATGATACGAGCCAGAGATGAAGGGAGAACAATAGAGAGGGTGCTTTGGGAAAAATAGTACAGTAAGGCTAGGGAATACTTCTCTCCAACAAAAAGACCAAGGTCACAGCTGTATCTCTTCAGAAGCCAAACTTTCTTTTAAAATGTCAATTTCCATCTATTTCTTGCTTCACAGACATTCCATTCATTGCTGGATTTCAAATAAAGCCTTTCCATGTGCAACCTTTCTATAGAAAAAGAGAAATATGGGGGACAGTACAGTCTAAGAAGTGATTAAGAATATCTAGTGGACTTTCCCAGACTGTAAATCTTTACATATATCTGAGCCTAATGAGGTGATTTATTGTGCTATAATGCACAGTGAACTATACAGATGCTTCTTTTTGATCATGCTGCAGAATGGAACTAAATACTAAATACCAAATAGCACTCCCATGATTCTTATACATGTCATTCATATGGCATATTTATGCTTTTTTATATAGCAATTCTTATTCTTAGCTCTTAGGCAATTACGGAATCTTTTTGTCATTTTAATAATCATGCTCCATTTGAGTTATGCAAGGTAGAAATTCTAAGTAGAAAATCTTGTTTTTATTGAAAGTTTTTAGTAAACATTTTGGAAAAAGTCTGTTTTTTGATGCTACTTCTGCACGCTTTCTCAACATGATATTACTTGGTATTGTCCTTATTAACCATAGTACACCATATTCTGCAAATGTTAGAGAAGGTTAAAAATCAGTCATGTATAAGTAAAGCTAATGAAATAGAAAGGAAACCATATTTAGGAAATGGAAGGCAGAAGCAAATGTATTAACCGTGAGTTAGAAACGGTTTAGTCTTTGGAATGAAGCAGCAAGAGTTTAAAAATCTGGTTTGTGATTCACTAGCTTTGTGACCTTGGAGAATTACTTCAGATTTCTGAGTATCAGTTTAGTAGGTGATATCAATTGCAACTTCGCAGAAATATCACAAGTATTAAATAAAGGACTTAGTATCTGGGAGAGCATAGAAAATTACTAATAGTTACATTTTTGTTAATATTACCGTTATTATTATCATACGTATAGTATTTTCTTTCACTGACAATGCATTTAGGACATAAGGAGAACTATAGAACAGTGCTTCTCCAACTTAAATGCAGAGCATGAATCACCTGGAGTTTTGTCAAAATGCGAATTCTGACTCAGTAGCCCTGCAAACTAAGGAAATCTTGATAATGCTGGTGCTGCTAGTTCACCAACAGACCACACGTTTTGCAACAGCTATATAGAATGTCCTGTTTCTTTTTTTAATCACAAAACATGGCAAGCTCTAAAATAAAGCAGAATAACAGATTTAAATGTTAATACTCATGTCCTCAATTTATAATTTCTCCCTCCCTAACAATGGTATAATTCTGATTAAAAATTAGCAAAGAAAAAAATGGAAATTAATCTTCCTATGTTTATTCTTTTAACAAATTCTGTGTGATTACTACTGGGTTACTTGCTGTAGGAAATAGAAAAATTGCTTTGACATAGATCCTCAAGAATCTGTCCCACTACAAGCTTATTTTTGTAGGAAGCTAAAAGATTTATATAAATAACCGTAATTAAAGAGACAAATGAAGAAGTGCAATGAAAGACGTAGGGAAAGTGCTAGAGGAGTTCGGGGTGGAGGAAAATTATCCTATAATAATATCTATGCGTAACATTATGCTATCTTCCCTAACCAGCGCTTGACCAGATTGTCACAGTGAACTTTGGTCCTTTCTTATATCTTAGTTTTGGTTCCCACATCCTTCTGTTTGGGGAAGTTCTTGTTTTCCTCATGTAATGACAACAACACTTAAACAATGTATACTAGATAAAAGGAACTATATTGCTTTATTTACATAGTTAATTTAATTTGTACAATGAACTATGAAGTAATCAGCATTATTTCCTTCATTTTACATATGAGAAAATGGAGAATCAGCGACATTGAATCATCTCAAGTTTCTAAAATATCCACTCTCACCAGGCTGTTTACCCTGTTTTTGTCTGTATGCTGCTATAACAAAATGCCACAGATTGAGTAATTCATAAAAAACAGAAATGTATTTCTCACAGTTCTGGGGCTGAGAAGTCCGAAATCAAGGCAGTGGAGATTTGGCAGTTGGTCCCGAGGTGGCACCTTCTTGCTTCGTCTTCACGTGACAAAAGTGGGCAAAAACGGACAATGTAACGACATGGCAGAAGAGACTGAGGAGCCCGGCATTCCTCTAAAGCATCTTTTACGAGGACGTTTATCTCATTCATGAGGGTGGATCCTTCTTCATTTAATCACTTAACCAAAAGCCCCATCTCTTGATGTCATTGTCCTGGGATTTTAGTTTCAACATACAAACTTTGGATGGGCACATAGGTTCAAATCATAGCACCCTCCAAATTATAATGCCTCTCTCATGCCTGTTCTCCTTGAAGTACCCTCTGGTTTTGCTCTCTTCATTCTTGCCATCACAGTTAACCCTTCAGTTCCATTTCTTTAAGTAATCTCTAAATTTGTAAGATGGTTCCATCTTTTTTTTTTGTATATGGCAGTCTCTCAAACATATTTGTCATATGAACTAAGCAGGTAAATATGTAAATGCCAGCTAAATTTTAGTGAATGATATAATGGCCTAAAGTTGTATCTACCCTTCAGCCAAATATATTTACTTTTAGTAGCAATCTCCTGTCATATACAAAGTCACGACTCTAGGGGTAAACATTTTAGCCTGTGGGTAAGATGTAAAGCAGTGGTATGTTATAGTGACAACTCACTGTCATAGCACTGGGACATGCTCCTCTATCTGCTACAAATTGAATCAATAAAATATATATGATTTTGTCAGATTTAAATGTATGCTCCTGTTAGTAAAATAAAAGTATGGGAAAACTTTACGGAGTAGATTTAATAGAAATGTTTTCCTGAGTTATCTGCCTTCTTTATTTTTATGTTATGCTTTAAGTCTATGGTCAATGTATAGAGCTATGATTGATGTGCTTTTCCAATTCTGTTCAGATCAGACAGGTTAATTTTCTTCTTTTAAATCTTCTTGAATTTTGTCTAACACTTTTTGTTCCAATTTCTTACTAGATTATACTCCCTTCCCTAACTGCTTCATGATTACTTATACACAAACAATATTATGATATTGACACATTGAATTCATTTTAGGTGATGATTTTGGTCATAAACATGAGCAGGTTGTGAAGTGTTTCAGCCATCCCAGGGCATGGCTGTGAGTCCCTTGTCTAATGTTTCAAAAAAATCTTGAATTTGTGATGATGCTGTGATGGTCCCTCAGATATTCTTACACACATCTTTGCCCCTTGTTCCCTCTAACTTTCCTCTTCTGATAAAAAAGCAAACACTGCCAAGCTCAAATGGAATTACATTTGGATGCAAGTGTCACTATGCAATGGTTGCCAATAAAAGTACACAAGGAATTTCATTATGGTGAATTAAAGGCAAACAGACTTCAGAGAAATGAGCACGAACATGAAAATGGCGCATGGTACGCGGATCTCACTGGAAAGTCATTCGGTACACAATGTTTTCACTAGAAAAATCCATTAGCTTTAGCTAGAAATTGAAATTACTTTGTAGGAAATCAGAATAAAATATGTGAAAACATTATATTCTGTGCAAGATTAATACCACGCCTGGTGTTGAAAGGTTTGTGGTCTTGCTTCGACGATGCTAAAAGGTCAGAAACCACAAAGATGCATATGTGTTGTCGTTTGCACAGTTACTAATTTTTCTCATTATTTCCATAATGCGATGTGCTGTTTCAACAGAGAAACCCTCTGGAGAGTGGCTTGCACTGTTTTCAGGCAGCTCTTTTGCTTTCATGTTTTGGCCTTGGCCAGGGAATTCAGACAGACTTTTCAGTTATTTTCGACAAGAATGTATTCATTGATTGTTTTAAATAATAATAAATAGATTTTAAAATTACTGTACATTACTGCACTTTAAACGCCATGAGGTCAAGGACTCTAAAGTCTGGACATCATTGTATACCCTACATCTTGCACAAGGTTTAGAAAAAATGGCATGGACACCTATTTTTTGAATCAATAAATGAATACATAAAAGAATTCCAAACTCTAGTCCAAGGTTTTAGATTAATAATGTATTAAAATGCGTAAAATTTATAGACAAAACTCTTCTTATTTAGAAGTTTATTCTTTAGTTGGAGAGATAAAATATATGCACATAAAAGCTTAAGGAAAAATAATAAGGGTTTTGAAGTACTTACTATGTGAAAAATTTAGCATAAATCTTACATCCATTTATTTAACACATTTTATACGTTGCATTATTTATATATAGTGCTGATTGGTAGAATTCATATGTGAACGGAACTATAAAAATTTTGAGGATAAGCACTAGAAACACAGAATAAATAGAGTGTTAACATGCAAAACACAGAAATACTTCAATTGACTAGGTGAAAGAAAAGATTTCTGGTTCCATGTACACTGATTATTGAGGGATGAGTATGACATTATTATGCCAGAATCAATAAATATTTTAAATAGGGAGAAAACTATAATTATATATCTTTGTGTTCAACAGGAGTAGCAGTACTGATAAAGTAGAAGTTTGTTATACCTTTTTTATAGTCTTTTAAAGTTGTTTATAAATAAAATCTACTCTTAGTTAATTAATGGTTGATGTTCATTGAAGTGTTTTCAAATTTTTGACCTCTGAATTGCCTTGTACATATGGAGAAATAAAGCTTGCCTAGCATAATTTCTTGAGTGGAGAATGAATGATCTGGATAGATTTGTTGACAATATGTCTGTACTTATTTTATTAATTCTTTAATCTTCATGAAGAAAAATATAAAAGTCATATTCTAGTATTTTATACCATGGAAAAAATGTCTTATCCTTTTCCTAAGGAAAAATACATCATGACACAAAAGTAAAGTTAATTAAATTACTTACTTTATTAATTAACTGTCTATTATTTCTATGGGTTGAAGTAAATTTGATACTCAATGCTATTTAATCTAATTCTAAAAGCTTGAATGAGTAATGATTTTTTCATGTAAGGTTAGTTGAAATAAATTATCACTGATTTTCAGATTTAATATTAATTAGCTATTGCATATTCTTAATGGGAAATAAGTGTTTAAAAAGCCCTTTTTGGTTGCGAAAAGACCACGCCCATTGTAGACTTCTTAGAATACATCACATCTGGCCTCCTTTTTAGAGTGGGGAATTCAACTCATAAGTGGCTGGACATTGATTCTGAACATTTTGAACATTATTTGCCTGTCTTCACTCATACTGGTTGCTGTTCTTTTATAAGTAATCACCATGTTTAGCATGCACTTGAACTATTGTTACTTAGGGTGCTTGACTATTTACAAGTCTCACTAGGATTCTAGGTATTCATTAGTCTCGTGGTGTGTATTTGCTGATGGTCCTATTATCTTTGTTGGTTCAGTTACACAGTACCATCCAAGATGCTGCAACACATTATACACAGGCTATGGGTTGTGGGAGCTACAGATTTCAGTTATTATTTAGGCTCAGAAACTTAGAATCTCTGCAAGGTTGGACATGATCCTTAGTCTTGTTTTAAGACCGTCTTGTTTTAAAAGTTAAACCCAAATTCTTAAAATATAGAATAGGGGTGCTAGTAGTGCTCACAGAATTGTAGTAAAGATCAGCTGGGAAAGAAGAGCCTATTAAACAGAGCCTGGTATTTAATAAGTATCAGCTGCCTTCAATTAGGAATCTGTGTTGTCATGATTAGAAGATTGCTGGTTTATTTTACAGATCTGTAAGTATAGCCAAAATATGTCAAAATAACCACCAGAAAGAATCATATACCGTCCCTTGAACATTTCATCCCTAGAATCTAGCCAGATTAGCATCTCTATACTGGCAATACTGTTAACACAGATTGTGCTCAAACCCCTCATTGACTTTTCAGCACCTGTAAATTACTGGAGATTTAGGAAGAAGTCTGGGGTTATGGCTTAGTTAAGCTGAGTGGCCAGAAAGTGTGAGATGCTGGATGCCTCCTCCAGTTCATTTCTCCAGCGGCCGCACCAGGCGTATCCATAGCTCCGCTCCCGGGAGCTCGTCTCCGGCGTGGGGTGTGTGCGCACCCCTGGCCGGGCGGAGCCTGGAGCCTGCTCATTAGCAGCGCGGGCAGCTCGTGCGCCCGCAGGAGGGAGGCGGAAGCACAGCCCTGAGCCGCCAGCAGGAGGAGGGAGCGCGGCGGCTGCAGGCAGGGGAGGGAGAGGAAAGAACGGAGGGACGGTTCCCGGACAGAGCGGGAGGAATCGGGGAGCGGCCAGTCCAGGGGGAGCTGCTCCGCTGCGCTGCGCTCGTTATTCACAGGACGCGGCGGCGCTTCCCGGGGCCGCTTCCCGGTCCCCTGGGTGGAGGCTGCCATCTAAACCTGACTCCAGGTGAGTTCCCCAAAGAGGCGAAGCGAGGGGTCTCGAACCAGAGACTTGGAACTGGCGAGGCTGCTCGGCTCCCCAAGCGCTGCTGCCTTGACATTTCCCGATTCACGGGAGGTTTTGGGGGCGGCTGCACAGGCTGGAGGGGCGGATGGGCGGTTGCGATCCTCAGCCGGCGTGGGGGCGTTCGGGAGGAATTAGCTTCAGTGAACGGGGTTTTAGGAGATGTCCGCAAGGCACGCGCTATGTACGCGTTTCTAGACGAGCTTTTGAGACAGAAATTTGGCTTCCCGGATGCCCGTTTTGGCCTTCTGTCCTTCCTTTTGCTTGCCTCATGCCCAATTTTCCAAGCCGAGGAAAGGACTGGAAGGGCGTGGAAGTAGGAGGTCTGGGCACAGCATTCGGCAGGGCAGCCCTGGTCTCCAAGTTTGGGGGTGGGGGGTGGGACTCTTTTCCTTTCAGCCTAATTTACCAGGGGAAAACCCGCAGAGCACCTTGAGGTGCCTTTGCTCCGCACCCTCCATAAGCTTATTAGAGGGAACTTGAGGCTCGCTAGACAACCTGTGACAGGTGACGGCAATTTAGCTTAAAAGCCATGTTGGTTCACTTCGTCTCCTCTTTATCCTTTGTTGCAAAATTGATACCTTTTTGGATTTCTTTAACAGCACAAAGTTTAAGTGGCCGGCTGACAGGAAATATTTCTTTTGAAAATGCTATGAGAAAAGTGATGAGTTAACGTTGAGAGAAAGGCAACTTTATTTTCTCGGAAGAACTTTGGGGAAAGAGATTGATAGGGAAATTCTGGGCATGAAATTATGGACATTTCCCACAGAACTTCCTTCATTTATTTATTTTTTTACATTTCCTTCATTTTTTTTTTTAATCGTGTGTGTGTGTATCAGAGAGACAAAATTCGTTGGAGGTATTAGGACTTTATTTGGTTTAGAAGTTTCTTTCTTACTAATAGCACTAATTTGTGATCTTCATGATTATAAGAATTTACTAAGTGTTTTGCTTTTAGGTGTTTTGGGTCTGTTTTTTAAAAAAATTCAATACTTACTTTGTGGGCCTTGCTGAATACCTCTCAATAAAATCGGTGGGCATACAGTTAGTGACATGACCCCTGTGGATTTAATAGCAGGTAAGTATACAAATGATAAGTTTAGGAAATAAATGTCAGAATCAACATTTAGGTGTGAAATTGAAATATCTTTCAAATATTTACCAAACTCTCTTATAGGATCCAATGTCATTTTATGGTCAAGAGAGCTTAAAGGTTTCTCAGATTGAGATATATGTATCTACTTTGTTAATCCAAATGTAATGTTTTATTTTGTTCTTTAATGACTGTTTGAATTCAACAAATAAAACTTGCATATTTAATGTAAGGTTCTTTCACATATATTACTTCTCCAATTTTTAATATAAATTTAAGGAGAAAAGCAATATTCCATTTTGTAGATGAAGAGACTGTGTCACAGAAGTATTACTTTACCTAGATTTCTGTAATTATTATGTTATAAACTTAGAAATTACATATTATTCTGGAACATATAAAATATATGAATGTTATAAACCATAAGAATTCAGACCTATGCTATTTAACTTCAAGTTTAGTTCTTTACCCAAACAATTGCATGACTACATTGAGACTACTGAAGTAATTATATATGAACACGCTATACGAAAAAATACTTAAAACATTTCTTATTTTTGTCGTTTCTCTTTGATATAAAATATACTATAATTTAATGGAGTTATATTCCATATTTAGATGCTCCTAACTTCCAAATAACACCTAAACTCCTAAAAACTGACCTGTGTCCTTCTTAATAGAAGTGGCTTGACCGGGAGACCCAATTTTTACTAAGAATATTCTTGGGATAATTTATGTCTTATAATCAAGATAAAGACAGGCCACATTTAGTTGTATTTTTAAACCACTTAGTGTGAAGTTGCAACGCAGACATAACTTGCTTTCAGGCTACACTGCCAGCTTTGCAGTGAATAGTCTTTAAGATTCCGTGGAAACATTGGCAGATATAGCTAATGTCTATCTGATGTAGGATTTATGAGAAAAGGAGAGGTAGAAACTGAATGCTCTTATATTTCATATGTGACCACATTCATAAAACTTTATTGATAAGTACTTTGTTGTCTGACACGGGCTGATACAAATAGGCTTCTTCAAGAGTTGAGGAAGAAAACTAAATCCCTATAATACAGCCTTTTTCCTCCTTTTCTTTCTTAAGCGGTAATAGTTGATCCTAGCTTTTGTGTGTCTATGCATGCTCAATACAGTTAGGGGTATAAGGAGAAGTTAAGCAAGAATATTGAATGCTAGCTAGGAAAGTTTTTGGAGTCTCAAATACTTTGGAACGATTTTTCACATTATATACATAAAATTCCTAGTTACATTTGGGAACTAAGTATATTATACACAACTTTGCATCTGATTACAGGATTCCCTGTACATTTATAGCTCAGGTATTCTGGAAAGAGTCAAGATAATTAGTTTTATGGCTCTTGCCCGTGTGACCTGTTTCTTTCTGGTCCTGATATTAAAAGGATGACTTAAATTTTCTGGAATGTCAAAATTTTCTCTTCCCTTGGATCCTACAAAATACTTCAAGCAGTGTATGTGTGATACTCGCTGTCATTCCAACATTTCCAATCCTCCTGAGAATGCTAAACAATGCCCTAGATTTCTTCCTTTGTAATTCTTTCAGATAGAGGGTTAGCTGAGTTAGGAAGAAAGGAGAGAGGGAGAGAAGAAGAGAGATGACATTTTATCCCTCAGGAAAGAACAAGACCAATTGTATTCCTAATTTAGAAATATTATTCTACAAACATTCCTGAACAAGAGGGCTTTGCATATACATTAAAGCAGAATACCTAGTCAACTTCTAGTTATGCCATGTAGTGAAATGGAAGTAAGATGAGCAGGCCAAGATCATTTTTGTTGGAGAACTGAGACCACATGAAATAGGTAACAGAGTTACCCCAACTGGGGGGCAAGAGGACTTGAAAGTTTCCTCCATAAATTTGCAGTTAGTACAGGGCTGCTCCAGTGATCAGAGTCATGAATGCCCTAGAGTGTCTGTATAACCCTGTACACAGGCTGAGACAGCTCTAACGGCCCAGAAAAGCCTCTGGACAGAATCACTGCACCCTTGGACATTGTCCGACCGCATGTATGAGAATAGTGAGTGCTGAGGAGTTGTGGGTAGCTCGGTACAACTCTTGCTAAAGGAGTGTCATCAACATTCATTGCTGAAAGTGAATTTTTTCATTCACATATGTGATGCCTATTAGGTCATGATTTCTTGGATACCAATTTGTACAAGATATGAATTAATTTTTGAACATCCTTTCTTAAAAGTACCATGTTCATATAGTTGCTCATTTTAATATGAGTAGTTCAGATGGGACATAATAGAGTAAGGAAATGATTGAACATCCTAAGATCTAGTGTATATACCTTTGTTCATGATGAGATTCATCCCCTGTCCCCCTTTGTAGTGACACTGATGGCATAAGGAGTATTAGATGAAATTTAATGCAGAAAACAATGGGATATATGAATGGTAGATATGGTTGACAACCACCATTTTCACTGAAGTTGTTTCAAAGCAAAGAAATTTGGGATAAATTCATTTTATTTGCTCCTGAAGGGTAATTAGGAATAAGTAGGAATTGTGAAGAGGCTGTAGTGTTGACATTAAGAGAAGTTTTTGATTCTTAAAATAGGATATATTACACAAGAGTGAACAAACAGAAGATACTGAACAAATATTCTGTCATAAGTAAGTGATGGATTATTCGGACTTGTTGAACTATGTTTTTAAATGTATTATTTAAATATTTAAATATTATTAAAACCTTAAATAATATTTAAATATTATAAAAGTTGTAGAAAATTATGTTTTCAATACAAATATACACTTATAAGCTATATTGTAGATATGGGAGTAAACAATGCAATTTTTTTTAACTGAGTGAAAAATTTAGTTTTTTAAAATTCCAAATGGAGCTAACAGCTTAGTGTGATACATATTTTGAATTTCAAAATTTGTAACCAAATAGGACAAATGTGTTGAACTGTACTTTTCTTGAAGAACCGTGATAAGAATGAGCGGTGAAAAAATTACAGCATACTTACCAGGGATCAAATACTTGCTTAGGGTTAATAAGAAAAATCTCAGCAAACGCTAGAAATGAGGTACACGATCTATCAGAGACCCATGATTAAAGTGGTATCTTGTTAGGTATATGAGCTTGAAAAGAAACGGCATAGCTTCACTTTACCCCAGTTGCTTCTTTTGTAAAACGGGGAGACTAAGAGTGTGGTAACTCAAAATCCTTTGTTAATGATTTTCTTCTTAGAACAGTGCCAGGTCCAATTAGGATTAGATTGCTATTTTTATTATTGATATTTGCCCTAGTTCTGCCTTTTATTGACTGTGTGACATTGGTGAAGATCCCTTTCTGAAGCTTTGTTTCTTACCTACAAGCTGGGAATAGAATACCTGCTATGAAGAGTGGTTGTTAGTACATTAGAAAGGCTGGATATTTGTTTATATAAGGGGCTCAGCGCATGGTAGAAATTTGATAGCATTTTTTGCTTGCCCTCCCATGTATTACTGTGAAGACATCCCACATATTATGTCCAAGTTTTTATTTTCCCCTCAAATGCAATGTCAAGCACAAAACATTCCCATCTCCCAATTCTCTTCTGATGTTCTACAACCATTAAAGTATAGAAAACTAGAATGAGTGTTTTTATAACTTTTGCTGTACTTAAGCATGTGGAGAGAAGAGCGCTAGATCACAGGACACACTTTGATAGGAAAAGGGAAATATTTACACTGCAAACAACTTTCTCCTCATGCTTAACAGTTTTATGCTGTCATTCTGTCAGCACCAAGTGAGATTTTTCTATTTAAATAGTTTTCTATTTGTGGTATGATAATTCATGTATGGACTTCATGTAACTAACATAAATATAATGGATGGTTGAGAAGTGGTTTATTTTTACCAAGAGGAAAAAATGTGTACACGATTTTTTAAAATATTGCTTTGAAAATATTTAAAATTAATTTTGATTCAGTTGGTGGAAGATAGCGTCACAAACTCACTGCTAGTGGTATTCTTGAGAAGTAATGTTTGAATTTTCTAGGTATTGTCCCCAGACTGCCTTAAAAGAATTTAATTTTAGATGTAAATTTTCTGCTTAACATGGAAGATTTTCCCTGAAAATATTAGCTTCATCAGATACATAGTTGCTTAGGGGTAGCTGCATGGAATTATGGGAAGAGTGAAATAGAAAAAAATTTTCATGTCTAAGTTATACATACTGGTGTAATCATATTGATTGGATGATAATGATAATTACAGCAATAATGTGATTGAAAGGGTAAGCAAGTAACATATACTACAGTTACTAATATAATCCTGTGATTGAGTTTACCACTTCGTTTCTCTTTCCTGGAAACCCTTAAGTTTGTCACTATTGCACTTTATTTCCTTTGCTTATTGTAGTGGTGTATTAGTTGTATTACTGCTGCTATAACAAATTACGACACATTTACATAACTTAACACATATTTATTGTCTTGCAGTTTCAAAGGTCAGAAGTCCAAAATCACTTTAATTAGGCTAAGTCAATGTGTCTGCAGTGTGGGTTCCTTCTCGAGGTGCTGAGGGGAGAATCCATTCTCTTGCATTTTCTGCTTCTGGTGGCACCTGTCTTCATTGTCTTTTCCCCATTCCTCCATTTTCAAGGTGCGTTGCTTTTATTTCTGTTTCTGTCTCCGCGCTGTCCCCTCCTTTAACTTTGAGTCCTTCTCTCCACTTCATCTAAGGACTCCTGTGATTACTTTGGACTCACGTGGATGATCTGGGATAATCACCTTGTCTCCAGATCCTTAAATGAATCGTATCTACAAGTCCTTTGGCTGTGTAAGGCAGCACATTCCCAGGGCCGGGAGATTAGGTGAAGAACATCTTTTGGGACTATTATGCAGCCTATCACAAGTGGTAATATCACTTTTATGCCTTGAGACCCTGAAATTAATGTACTTGCTTACGCATGGAAAAACAATGTATCTGTGGGGGTAACAGTTTATTTTTGAACCATTAGAAGGTATTGATGGGGAAGTTTTCATCTGACAACAGATACTGATAAATTAAATACCCTTAGATTTGTCAAAACTAGCTTTAGTAAAATATAAGTAAAAGTATTTGCACTGCTAGGGTCAAAAATATTAATTAAACCCATTATTTATCAAGGCCAAGTCCTGGATTAGTTAGGTTTAAATTAACCTAGAACATTATCTTCCATAGTGCTTAATTGTGAAGCTTAGTTCTTGTTGACAAAAGCTCATCCATATAAGAAAGCATCGAAAGGTTGGTGTTTTTTTAACCTTTGCAGAATATAACTTTTCAAAGGGATGTTAGACAGTAGTTCCATCACAATTGATGCAGTTCACAGACATTCTTTGTGAATATTTTATCTCATGAGTTATATCTATGACACTAATCATAGACTTCTAGAAGAAATTTAGCAATGGTCATGTCAGCCTTTCAAATCTTTCTGTAACCTAGAAGAGGATCATTGCATAAGATAGATTCATTTTCCCCTTTATTCCATTGTTGCCAGAGAGAACTTGAAATGCCCTGTTCAAATTAATTTAATGCAAATGAATTCTTGCTGCCTCACAAGTAGTTTGTCCTTCATTTTTCTTAAAATTATATTGAAAATGGATGTGACCTGCTTTACTGGTTGTTGTGCAGGAAGCGTTGTCCTTCCTGAAAGCTCCCTCCGTTGTCAAAATGAAGCCATTAAGAGTAAAGTAAATTATATTATCTGATCATAGTATCACAATTGACCTTAAAACAATAAATTTTATAGTCAGTGCAAATTGCTGAATAGTGTTTGCAGTTGTAGAAATTTCAAAGGAAACCCTGGTTGAGATACAAAGCTGCTATAATCATTTTTAAAATCTTTGTTTTTCTTTTACTTTGGAACAGTAGTGCAGTAAGTACTTTTGCCTTATTGTTCTCTCTGCCTTCCAGAAACCCTCATTCAAATATTCTAAGTTTTTAAGTCTTTTTCATTTCTTTTAATATTGTAACATTTAACAATGTCAAAGAAAGTATAATTTTTCTGGAAATCAAGCTAAAAATAAAGAGAAGCCGATGTAAATGAACATCAAATTAACAAGATTGATTAGGAAAAGTAATTTTTGAAAAGGGCCCAAAATCCCTTTGCACATAAATGCAAAAGAATTTAGTGAAAGAAGGTGAAACTGGAGTAAAGAACTCTACGGATGCGTAAGTAACTCTTAATAAGAATGAGTAACGTACATGCGTATCTTTAGCTCCCAGTTTCAGAGATACAGTAGTTGTACAACAAATGGTCCTTTCCTGCTCTTAAGGAAGCCTCTCCTCCTCCAGCCATGCCATTCCTCAGAGCAAGCTCTTCCACTGAGTTTTCAGCAACCATAAGTAAGAAGGATGGTACGATAGGCTGCGTGTACATATGGCCCTCATTAGCAGGCCAACTGTTCCTTTTGCCCACCCACATCACTGGGGACATATGGCGTTACTTTGACTGTTGAAACAAGTGTGTGTGGACATATCTTGGTATGAGTAAAAGACTGTTGATTGTCTTTCTCTTGTCGCTCGTGCAACCGTCTCCTTGTGGAGATCGTATTATCCATAACACTAGATTTGAGGATGATAAATGACGTTGTTATTATTAACTGAATTTGCCTCTCTAGTTTGATCACAAAACCAGCGAATGTTTGCTTATGGAACATGTAAAGCTTATAGAAGACGGAAAGCTTACAGAAAGAAATGATGGCTTTTCTAAGCATAAGAGTCAGGTCTTTTTCAATCAAAAACTAACTCATTCAAAAATTCAAGAGTTCTGTAAAACCAGAACAGCAGAGGTTTCAGAAATGCTATTGAGATCATTTATTATAAAATAGCCATTAATGAAATGTAATAGTGAGTCTGTTGTTGTGACTATGTGGAGAAATGAATGAGAAAATATAAGATAGGCTGGAATGAAGAGAGTCATCGGATCCCAACATAATTCATTTTGTATAGTTCACAGTATTGTAGCTTTAAAAAAATTATGAATTTTTTCAGTACTGTGAATTCTGAATTTGCAATATGAGGCTTTTCAATCCTTGCAACAAGTGTGTATCTTTCAGTGGTTCTAGAATTATCGGGGCTTTCGAGCTGCTTCTGATAAGAAGGCAAGGCTAGAGGACTCGTGTTGAGGTGGCATTTGCACAGGACTTTAGATAACATACATCGATGATGTAGAGAGAAGAGCGGGTGATGTTGCTGTGGATTATAGTGGAAAGGCACCTTTTGCTCCCTCTGCTGACCTATTTGTGTATTCAGCTGTGTAGCATATTTCTTGTATAATTACATAGTAATTTCACACACTACATTAAGAAAATCTGAACAATTTTTACTAAACTCATGTTTTCTAAATATTAAGTAAATAAAACCAATATTTGGCTAGGTAACATTTATAAAAACAGGATTTCTAGATAGATGATGATAAATTTTCATCTATATCTATAGAGCTGATAAATTTTCAAAACCCTTTGAATATCACTTGTACTACAAAGTCTCGTTTCAGTTTCAGTGCCATGGCACATTGATTAATCACCACTAAAGCGGTACATGAAATATTTGGCAATATAGGTATTTGGTAATGGTGATTGATGCACAGAATACGGCACCGTTATTATGCACTGGCCTTGAGAACTTTAGTTTTCATCTTCGATCACCTGATAGAGAACAAACTAACAGCTTTTTTCTTTCACCTTGCTGGAGAATAAACTAACAACTTCAAATTATCTGATCCATCCAAAAACTTATTTCCGTGAAACTCACTGATTTATTTATTATTTCGTGGGGATCACTATTATTTGCTGTAGTAAAATATCAAATGATCGATGTTTTATACCAACATGGCAGCTCACATGGTAGGCAACAGAATGAAAACAAACAGGTTTACTACCAAGAATTATACTAGATTGCTTTTATTGACAGAAAAAGCATACAGATAATTTTATTCAGAGATTTTATGTGAATTATTTTGATAAGTGTACACATATATTTATAACTGACCTTTCTTTGTCAAGTGTGTGCCCACACACGTATTCATACTAAATCAATCTTAGAGATCTTATCCAAAGATTGAATTTCTTAAAGTGACTGTTCCAAATATGTATAATTTATGGCAAAAAAGTCACAAAATGGCAATACAAGGAGGCATAAAAGTGAAGATAAAGGGGGAGATGATGGTTAAAAACACCTGTAAATGAATAATTGATTTTGATTTAAATTCTTTTTAGTTCTTAGCTGATGAAATGAATATAAATGAAATTATTATGCAAAACACCTCTATTTGTTGTATATGCATGTACATATATGTGTTACAAATACAAAACTGATAGGATATTATTTAACATATATTCACACTCATAATGTGCATATATGTACATAATGAAAATGAGTGCTTGTTTTATATGTATGTATACACACACATACACATATTGCATATTTTCATTTTTTAAAATTTTACTTTAAGTCCTGGGATACATGTGCTGAACATGCAGGTTTGTTACATAGGTATACTTGTGCCATGGTAATTTGCTGCACCCATCAACCCGTCATCTAGGTTTTAAGCTCCACATGCATTAGCTATTTGTCCTAATGCTCTCCCTCCCCTTTCCCCACACCCACCTACAGACCCCAGTGTGTGATGTTCCTCTCCCTGTGTCAACATGTTCTCATTGTTCAGCACCCACTTATGAGTGAGAACATGCAGTGTTTGGTTTTCTGTTCCTGTGTTAGTTTGCTGAGGATGATGGTTTCCAGCTTCATCCATATCCCCGCAAAGGACGTGAACTCATCCTTTTTTATGGCTGTGTAGTATTCCATGGTGAATATGTGCCACATTTTCTTCATCCAGTCTATCATTGATGGGCATTATGTTGGTTCCAAGTCTTTGCTATTGTAAATAGTCCCATGATAAACATATATGTACATGTGTCTTTAGAGTAGAATGATGTATAATCCTTTGGTATATACCCAGTAATGGGATTGCTGGGTCAAATGGTATTTCTGGTTTTATATCCTTGAGGAATCACCACATTGTATTCCACAATGGTTGAACTATTTTACAAGCCCACCAACAGTGTAAAAGTGTTCCTACTTCTCTGCATCTTCTCCAGCATCTGTTTCCAGAATTTTTAATGATCACCATTCTAACTGGTGTGAGATGGTATGTCATTGTGGTTTTGATTTGCATTTCTCTAATGAACAGTGATAATGAGCTTTTTTCATATGTTTATTGGCCACATACATATCTTCTTTTGAGGAGTGTCTGTTCATATCCTTTGCCCACTTTTTGATGGGGTTGTTTGTTTTTTTTTTCTTGTAAATTTGTTTAAGTTCCTTCTAGATTCTGGATATTAGACCTTTGGCAGATGGATAGATTGCAAAAATTTTCTCATATTTTGTAGGTTGCCTGTTCACTCTTGTGATAGTTTATTTTACTGAGCAGAAGCTCTTTAGTTTGATTAGATTCCATCTGTCAATTTTGGCTGTTGTTTCAAGCGCTGTTGGTGATTTAGTCATGAAGTCTTTGCCCACACCTATGTCCTGAATCATATTGCCTAGGTTTTCTTCTAGGGTTTTTATAGTTTTAGGTTTTACATTTATGTTTTTAATCCACCTTGAGTTAATTCTTTTATAAGGTATAATGAAGGGGTCTAGTTTCTCTTTTCTGCATATGGCTACCCAGTTTTCCCAGCGCCATTTATTACATAGGGAATCCTTTCCCCATTGCTTGCTTTTGTCAGGTTTGTTGAAGATCATATTGTTGTAGATGTGTGGTGTTATTTCTGAGGCCTCTATTCTGTTTCATTGGTCTATATATCTGTTTTGGTATTAGCACCATGCTGTTTTGGTTACTTTAGCTTTGTAATATAGTTTGAAGTCAGGCAGCGTCATGCCTCCAGCTTTGTTCTTTTTGCTTAGGTTAGCCTTGGCTCCACAGGCTCTTTTTTGCTTCCATATGAAATTTAACATAGTTTTTTTCTAGTTCTGTGAAGAAAGTCAATGGTAGCTTGATGGGAATAGCATTGAATCTATAAATTACTTTGGGCAATATGGCCATTTTCATGATATTGAGTCTTCCTATCCATAAGGATGGAGTGTTTCTCTATATGTTTGTGTCCTGTCATTTCCTTGAGCTCTGGTTTGTAGTTTTCTTTGAAGAGGTCCTTCACATCCCTTGTAGGTTGTATTCCTAGGTATTTTGTTTTCTTTTTAGCAATTGTGAATGGGAGTTTACTAATGATTTGGCTCTCTGCTTGTCTGTTATTGGTATATAAGAATGATTGTGATTTTTGCACATTAATTTTATATCCTGAGACTTTGCCAAAGTTGCTTATCAGGTTAAGGAATTTTTGGGCTGAGGTGGTGGCGTTTTGTAAATATACAATCATGTCATCTGCAGACAGAGACAATTTGATTTCCTCTCTTCCTATTTGCATGCTTTTATTTCTTTCTCTTACTCGATTGCCCTGGCCAGAACTTCCAATACTATCTTGATAAGAGTGGGGAGAGAGGGCATCCTACTCTTGGGCCAGTTTTCAAAGGTAATGCTTCCAGCTTTTGGCCATTTAGCATGATATTAGCTATGCATTTGTCATAAATAGCTCTTATTTTTGTGAGATATGTTCCATCAATACCTAGTTTATTGAGAGTTTTTAGTATGAGGGGTGTTGAATTTTATTGAAGGCCTTTTCTGCATCTATTGAGATAATCATGTGGTTTTTGTCATTGGTTCTGTTTATGTGATGGATTATGTTTATTGATTTGCATATGTTGAACCAGCCTTGCATGCCAGGCATGAAGCCAACTTGATCGTGGTGGATAAGTTTTTGATGTGCTGCTGGATTCTCTTGCCGGTATTTTATTCAGGATTTTCGCATCGATGTTCATCAGTGATATTGGCCTGAAATTTTCTTTTTCTATTGGGTCTCTGCCAGGTTTTGGAATCAGAGTGATGCTGGCCTCATAAAATGATTTAGGGAGGAGTCTTTCTTTTTCTATTGTTCAGAATAGTTTCAGAAGGAATGGTACCAGCTCCTCTTTGTACCTCTGGTAGAACTCGGCTGTGAAGACATCTGGTCCTGGGCTTTTTTTGGTTGGTAGGCTAGTAATTACTGAGTCAATTTCAGAACTTGTTATTGGTCTATTCAGGGATTTGACTTCTTCCTGCTTTAGTCTTGGGAGGGTGTATGTGTCCAGGACTTTATCCATTTCTTCTAGATTTTCTAGTTTATTTGTGTAGAGGTGTTTACAGTATTCTCTAATAATAGTTTGTATTTCTGTGGGATCAGTGGTGATATACCCTTTATCGTTTTTTAATGTGTCTATTTGATCTTTCTCTCTTTTCTTCCTTGTTAGTCTGGCTACCGGTCTATCTATTTTGTTAATCTTTTCAAAAAACCCACTCCTAGATTCATTGATTTTTTTTTGAAGGTTTTTTTGTGTTTCTCTCCCATTCGGTTCTGCTGTGATCTTAGTTATTTCTTGTTTTATACTAGGTTTTTAATGTGTTTTCCATTGCTTCTTTTGATTGTGATGTTAGGGTGTCTATTTTAGATCTTTCCCACTTTCTAATGTGGACATTTAATGCTGTAAATTTCCCTCTAAACACTGTTTTAACTGTATCCCAGAAATTCTGATATGTTGTGTCTTTGTTCTCATTGGTTTCAAAGAACTTATTTATTTCTGCCTTAATTTTGCTATTTACCCAGTAGTCATTCATAAGCAGGTTGTTCAGTTTCCATGTAGTTGTGCAGTTTTGAGTGAGCTTCTTAATTCTGAGTTCTAATTTGATTACACTGTGGTGTGAGAGATTGTTTGTTATGATTTTCATTCTTTTGCATTTGCTGAGGAGTGTTTTACTTCCAATTATGTGGTTGATTTCAGAATAAGTGCTATGTGGTGCTGAGAAGAATGTATATTCTGTTGATTTGGGGTGGAGGGTTCTGTAGGTATCTATTAGGTCCACTTGGACCAGAGCTGAGTTCAAGTCTGAATATCCTTGTTAATTTCCTTTCTTGTTGATCTGTCTAATATTGATAGTGGGTTGTTAAAGTTTCCCACTATTATTGTGTGGGAGTCTAAGTCTCCTTGTAGGTCTCTAGGAACTCGTTTTATGAATCCTGGTGCTCCTGTATTTGGCATATATATATATTTAGGATACTCAGCTCTTCTTGTTGCATTGATCCCTTTACTACTATGTAATGCCCTTCTTTGTCCTTTTTTATCCTTGTTGGTTTAAAGTCTGTTTTATTAGGGACTAGGATTGCAACTCCTGCTTTTTTTTCTTTCTTTCCATTTGCTTGGTAAATATTCCTCCATCCCTTTATTTTGAGCCTATGTGTGTCCTTGCAAGTGAGATGTGTCTCCTGAATACAGCACACCTGTGGATATTGACTCTTTATCCAATTTGCCAGTGTATGTCTTTTAATTGGGGCATTTAGCTCATTTATATTTACCGTTAATATTGTTATGTGTGAATTTGGTCCTGTCATCATGATGTTAGCTGGTTATTCTGCACATTAGTTGAAGCAGTTTCTTCCTAGTTTCATTGGTTTATATATTTTGGTGTGTTTTTGCAGTGGCTGGTACTGGTTTTTCCTTTCCATGTTTAGTGCTTCCTTTAGGAGCTCTTGGAAGGCAGGTCTGATGGTGACTAAATCTGTCAGCATCTGCTTGTCTGTAAAGGATTTTATTTCTCATTCACTTATGAAGCTTAGTTTGGCTGGTTATGAAATTCCATATGTACATCATGGAAACGAGTGCATGTGATACACACACACACACACGCACACACATTGCATACTTTCATTTTTGTGTCCATTACTTTTCTGATTTTATCAGCAGCCAACTAAAGAAAATAGAAAAAAAAATTGGTAATTCGATCTTTCATGTTCTGCATCTTCCAGCTTCACAACTTATAGTTTTCTATTTTTATTGTTATTGTGATCAGAATGAAAATGTATACAATAGAATCAGAATCAGGTCAGAATCAACAAAAATACTATAATGTTTGTACATGCTTTCGATGCAGTTTGTCTCTGCAAAGGGTGTGTGTGTTTCTATGCACATGTGCATGTACACAAGTGTGTAAATAAGTGTTTTATTCATGATGGAGAAAGGCTGGTCAAAATGATTCTGAATGAGATAGCACCACTACAGCAGATAATTAGGTCTCTAGCAATAAAACAAGTCATTAAACATGTTTCTAAGCATCTACTCAGTATCTGGCACAATGTTAAGTAGTGTAAATATAATCATTAGCAAAATTCAGCTTCTACCCTCAATGGTATATGTGTAGAACAAATTGGTAAAGCTGGAGTACATTTCAGGACCAAAAACAGTTTCTGTGTAGTTCCCACTTCATCAAGACCATGTTGTATACCTCTCATACACTTAAGCCATAGGGAAGCAATTATTCCATCCATCCTTTTACAGGGTAGTGGTGGGGAAGAAGAGCTGACTGTCATGCTTGAATTCACATAATTTCATAATTAAATAATTTCATGTTACATAATCTCGATAAACCTAAAATCCAATATATGATAAAGATAGTGTTTCAAATCAGTGGATAAGTGATAAACAGTTCATAAAATGGTGTTCAGATAATTGGCTATATGTATTTTATAGTTGCACAAAGGTATAATATGTCATTAATAAATATTAATTCCATAGTGGATGTCAAATACACTTTTTCAAAATATAAAGAAAAAATACCATAGACAAATATCACTTGCAACATTACGGTTAAAATTAAATATCCAAACATAGCCCTAACCAATAACAGAAAATTTAAAAAAAAAATTATGGATTGGAATTTGTTAAAATATAAAACTTTTCTTTTTCAGAGGATACAATGAATATGTGTAAAAAGCAAATATCAAATCAGCAACAAGTGCTTGCAGTTCACTTGACATATTTAAAATATGAGTAGTTCCAACAAATCATAAATAAATGATTAGTAGTCCAATAAAAAAAAGACAAAGTACATTGACAGGAAACTGTATGAAACTCATGAACACTAAATGTCTTAGATTCTCTATTGTTAAACAAAATGCAAAAACAATAGAGAACATTATGAATATGGAGTTAATATTTAACAAAATTATTTTATCCATGTTATAAGTAAATATTTACATCCAAAAACCCTTGTTTTCTCTGAAAGTTGTCACTTATAAGTCTATTTTGAAAATGTTTAAAGAATAGTAATTAATTAACTTTAATAAATAGGTACTCCTATTGAGGGAAAACAGACATTTCCATAATTTTTCTTCTGTTTCTAATCTAGTAGATGGTAGGAAAATAATGACAATTGCATGTTCATACCTGGAGAATATGCATTCCATTTCTTTTAAACTTTTGCATTCTCAAAACTATATTGATACCTCAAAGCATACCCTTTGCTGTTGAAAACAGCCTTTCAAGTATAAAGACACACACATCACTTTCCTTAAATCTTATATAAGGCAAGGGCCTAGATTCCTATCAGAAAATGTATTTCAAGAATGCTTTTTTAGTAGTTCCTGTGGCCTTATCTTATAGAGGAAGGTTTTTTTTTAAACATACACACAGTATTTGATGCACATTTTTATTGGAAAGAGCTTTTATTTCCTTAAATGTTTTGTTGTCTAAGTGTGAAAAGTATCCTGCAGTGGAATTCAGTGGCACAGATGCTTATTGTGATAGATGAGATGAACTTGCTTCCCTAAGCATGCATGGGCATGAAATGCATCTGGCTTCTGTACATAAAAGTCAGTTATGTTCCCAAATGTGTCTCTGCATTTACACAGACGTTTAGGGGCAGACACCCTACTGTTCCCTCAAAAGGCGGCTCTGCTTAATTATGAAGTTCAAGTTAGACCAGAAGTTGGAAAATACTAAATTCCACATTGCAGACAGAGCCTGAGCAGGTGATGTCACCACTGCATTCTAAGGTGGCAAGTCCTCAGAGAAGTAACTTATCACCTTACCATGGAGAAAAATAACCGTGTCCAGAACACAAGAGGATGCTTTAAGGTAGCGTACAATCAAGTGTGCAAACCTGTGCAATACATACCAGATGAAATCCAGTTCAGAGGCTCAGGAAAACAAACAAATGAGGATATGCTTTAAAAAATAGGACTTAATATAAACAGTCGTGAGAGTAAAACTATTGCTAAGCACATAGGAAACATAAACCAGGCTTTCAGGAAGGAGTTTGGCACATGTGTGCACTGGTAGGAGGTGTAATGTGCAGAAATCCGGCCTTTTGTGGCATAGCAACTAAAGTTCCTTTTCTATTGTCCAGACAACCTTAAATATTCCTTTATGCAGTACTATTTTAAAAAGGCCATCTACTGTGCACAATGTGTTAGCATCAAGGACATGAAATTTATCTGGAATATACCAAAACTTTAATCAATAGACTAGGACCAAAGCTTTTAAAAACAGGTTTTCGTAGATAAATCATTATAAGTTATTATTTCCTCGCCATAGGTAAGGCATGATAGATAACTTTACTTTTTCTCAGTCACTTAGTGTGTAGGTAGAATAATGACCCTTAGCAGGATGACCTTTTGAATGTGTTGTTAGGCAGCATGGAAGCATTATGGTTAGAGGTGGAATTAAGATTGCTAATCACCTCACCTTAAACTGGAGCGATTATCCTGAATTATCTAGGTGGGCCCACTGTAGTCACAAAGAACCTTCAGACAGGAAGGCGGAGAGACCAGAGTGAGCAGAAGAGCTTGGGGAAACTGGAGCCGAGGCTGAAGTGATGTGCTGTGTCCAAGATGTGCAGAGGCCAAGAGCTCAGGGATACATGTGACCCCTCAAACCTGGCGAATTCTCTCCTGGAATCTCTAGACAAAATATACACTTGATGATACCTTGATTTTAGCACACTAAGACCCATTTTGGACTTCTGACCCCCAGAAGTATAAAGAAAAAAAATGTGTTGTTTTAAGCCTCTGAGTTTATGTTAATTTACTGTAACAGCAGTAAGAAACTAACACAGTAAGACGGCTTTTATTTTTATGTGATGTATAGAATTAAATTGGATATGCTAGGAAATATTGGAAATTTATTGATTTATTTTTTTGTCTGAGCTGGAGTCTGGCTCTGTCGCCCAGGCTGGAGTGCAGTGGCGCGATCTCGGCTCACTGCATGCTCTGCCTCCCGGGTTCCCGCCATTCTCCTGCCTCAGCCTCCCGAGTTGCTGGGACTACAGGCGCCGCCACCACGCCAGCTAATTTTCTGTATTTTTAGTAGAGACGGGGTTTCACCGTGGTCTCGATCTCCTGACCTTGTGATCCGCCCGCCTCGGCCTCCCAAGGTGCTGGGATTACAAGTGTGAGCCACCGCGCCCGGCCAGGAATTTATTTTCTTAATATAGTTCTTCATATTAGAATAATGAGAACCATCGAGTAATGAAGTGTTCTATTTTGTGAAGGATGATTATATAAACAGTACGAAGGTTAAAAACCGGGCGGGACCGGCTGGGCACAATGGCTCGTTCATGTAATCCCAGCACTTTGGGAGGCCGGGGCAGGTGGATCTCTTGAGCCCAGGAGTCTCAGATCAACCTGGGCAACATGTGAAACCCCATCTCCACAAAAATACAAAAACCAGGCAGACGTGGTGGCGGCGCCTGTGGTCCCAGCCACTCAGGAGGCTGCGGTGGAAGGATCGGAGCCCGGCAGGTGCAGGCTGCGGTGGACCGTGATTATGCCACTGCGCTCCAGTCTGGGTGACAGAGTAAGACCCTGTCTCCATTAAATAAATAGATAAATAAATATATATATAAGTAAAAGAGGAGGGTGTCTTTTGAAGGCTATTAAAGTCGTCTAAGTGTCCTCTGATTATATGAGGCTGGAATGGTGCATGGAATGTTGTGTTGAATAACCTGATACAGTCTCTGAAACTATAGAAGCATTAGTAATTTTAGCCTGAGAGTGCTATAATCTGGGATAATTTGGTCCAATACTTCCAGAGAGGGTTGAAGTTTTGAGATAGCTGGAGTTATTTCAGTTGAAGACCTGAATATGAGGCAACTGCATACTCAATTACAATTCAATTTCTACTCTTTATATAAGGTAGAAATGGGTAACATGTGGGACACTGTGTTAAAAGTAATGCAGCCATAGTGTAGTGGTAAAAGCAGATGAAAAGTACTATAATAGTCGTATAGATGAGGTACTGGAAAGAAGCAGATTTGAAAAATTGGAGATAAATGTCAGTTTTCCGGAGCCATGGGATGAAAACCAAACCGGATTACAACAGATTCAATTCACTCAAGATGTCTAACTTGGTAATAGGTCAGAAAACTCAATTTGTCGTATTTTCTTAAAAGTACACAAAAATGTTCCTTTTGATAAAACACGTGTAGTGCACCTTCGGATTTGATTTTTCTTTATGTTCTGTAAACTGCTCACAGTAAAACAGAAAAAAAGTCTGACAAATATGATGGTCCTTAAATCTTGTAGGAGTATGATGCTTCTCCAAAGAATAGAGGTTTTCCTAGGAAGGCCCTAAGCAAGGAATCAAGTTTCCTTTTGCAAGAAATAAAATTCTCAAAAGTTCCCTGCACCTTGGAAAGGCTCTGGTTGAAATTAATAGCACAACGTTATTTATTTAAATTTTAACTTTTAAGTTCAGGGGTACAAGTGTAGGTTTGTTACAGAGGTAAGCTTATGCCATGGGATTGGTTGTACAGTTTATTTCATCACCCAGATATTAAGCCTAATATCCATTAGTTGTTTTTCCTGATCCTCATAGCAAATATGACCCCCATAAAGTTTTATGGTTACTTTTTTCTTATCTTCTGATTAATGCCATTAGATTCACCAATTGAAATTATTTTTCAGTAGTTTAATTCCCTCTAGAAGGTTTAAAAAATGTTTCCGAATTTCCTAAGTCTTCTTTCTTTGTTAGACTTCTAAAAAGCTATATTCAATAGAATTCATGTGCTTAGGTACAGTTTCACTAAAAGCGTATCTTCAACATTTGATCTGTTTAAAAGTTCTTAAGGTGTTAAGGAACTTAGGTATCAGAGTTTATGGCATTTGATTAATCTGAATAAATCTTGGCATCAAATTGAATTCAGCAAAAGTAACAGTGATAAATCAGAGAGCAATATTTGAAATGTCTCCAGGAAACATTTTAAAACAATTTTTAAGTTCACTAATTTGAGTCATTACACTTGGCCCTAATATGGTAGATTTTAAGTGAAGCTCAGTCGAACCTGGCAGATATCATATACAAACTTTTAATAGTCCTAACAATTCCTGTACCTCATTTGGATAAAGATTATTTCCAGAGCATCAGTGCTTTGACCAGAAAGGCATTTATTATTCTGTAACACTTTTCTTGAGAAATTAGCATGATTCATCATTTGAGTACGCTCTCTCAGATAAGATTCTAATATTTGGGTGTGAATAAAACTTCAGGGCATTGAAAACAGCTGGAAGATAGACAATAGGGTGATCATCCTCTCTTGTCATTCTCTATCAAGGTCCTCTTTAATTATTGGCCTAAACAGCTATAACTTTATGGTGAAAACAAACCGCTCGGATATAGCGTTAAAGGTTGAAATAATGAATTATACATAAATCGATTTAGTTCAGTTATATTCTGTTGAATTGGGAGAACATCGAATTTTTAAATTCCTCTGCATTTCTTGAAGTTAGGAATAAAAGCTGGGGTGGGGTCTCCTGAAATAATGAGGTCTAGAATAATTTCTGTTAAATTTACTTTTTAGTAGGATAAGTCTACTAAAATCAATATGAATGGAACCTTCAATGTACCACTGAAGATAATTAATCTTTGAGAGGTTAAGTAACCATTACAAGGTAATTTACCTAATTAGCAACTAAACCAACCAAATTTTAGATTTCTTAACTTTAAGACTATTGCTCACATAGTCACGTAAAGTATATCTTCCACATAGTCACAGGCAATCACAAGCTAACACGAGCAGTTAGCACAAAATAGATGTTCCACATAGAATGCAGAACAAAAAAAGACACTTTAAAAATCCTTTTCCCTTTTCCAAATTCATATTTAAAAAGTTTCTTGTGGAATTTCCCAAATGCCAGCATGGCCACATATAATACAGATTGATACTCAGACCTCTAATGAGAAACAGTTAGAATTATGCTAAACAAGGAACATTCTATATTGATTTCACAAATTCTCCTCTTTCCACTTATAGTTTCTCATAAAATGTAACATGTTTGTCTTGTGTGGAGTCTGTATAGAAAAAGTGTGATAACTGAAGATATAGACACACAGGTGTATGTATGTCTGTGTGTTCCTGTGTATTATAGCCTTTCTTTAATGGTTTTCTCTTTATATATATATATATACTTTAAGTTCTAGGACACATGTGCACAACGTGCAGGTTTGTTACATATGTATACATGTGCCATGTTGGTGTGCTGCACCCAGTAACTCATCATTTACATTAGGTATATCTCCAAATGCTGTCCCTCCCCCTCACCCCACCCCATGACAGGCCCCGGAGTGTGATGTTCCCCTTCCTGGGTCCATGTGTTCTCATTGTTCAATTCACACCTATGAGTGAGAACATGCAGCGTTTGGTTTTTTTTGTCCTTGTGATAGTTTGCTGAGAATTATGGTTTCCAGCTTCATCCATGTGTCTACAAAGGACATGAACTCATCCTTTTTTATGGCTGCATAGTATTCCATGGTGTATATGTGCCACATTTTCTTTTTTTTTTCTTTTTTTTATTATACTTTAGGTTTTAGGGTACATATGCACAATGTGCAGGTTTGTTACATATGTATCCAGCCACATTTTCTTAATCCAGTCTATCATCATTGGACGTTTGGGTTGGTTCCAAGTCTTTGCTATTGTGAATAGTGCCACAATAAACATACGTGTGCATGTGTCTTTATAGCAGCATGACTTATAATCCTTTGGGTATATATACATATATATATATAAAAACTATATATATATATTTTGGGGACGGAGTTTCGCTCTGTCACCCAGCTGGAGTGCAGTGGCGCGATCTCGGCTCACTGCAAGCTCCGCCTCCCGGGTTCACACCATTCTCCTGCCTCAGCCTCCAGAGTAGGTGGGACTACAGGTGCCCGCCACCATGCCCGGCTAATTTTTTGCATTTTTACTACAGACGGGGTTTCACCGTGTTAGCCAGGATGGTCTCGATCTCCTGACCTCATGATCCACCCTCCTCGGCCTCCCAAAGTGCTGGGATTACAGGCATGAACCACCGCGCCTGGTCTCTATTTAAGTTAGCTCTGTCCAGGGCAAACCAGCATTTCAAAGATACAAACTGTTTTTGCAAAAAACAGGTATACACCTATCCATAGTGCAGACATTATGTCTACTTATTTCTCTCTAAATAGATCTTTCATTTTAACAAGTACTTCACCTTCACAAAATTTAGTTGAGTCAGTGAACTCTTATCCAGATGCTATATCTTGGCCAGATTATCAAGAATTAAGCCTCACAGATAGGCTGTTTCCATTTCCTTTAACAAAGTTTATCAGTCCTGAGTTACTTCTTGATTTCTTGCCAGTGGCATATAATGATGACTCAGCCAAGTCAGTTCCCAGAGTTGGACTCTTTTTTTTCTTATACACAGGAAACTTCTTTTCCAAGAATACTTGTTCCAGTTGCTCACAATCTTCATAGTTGATGATTATAGAATGATCTATGTACTTTCAATGTACCTTCAAAAATGAGATCTGCAGCTGGATAAGACGTGTGTGTGTGTGTGTGTGTGTGTCTTAGTAGACTTAAACCTTTCATTGAATAAGAAGCCTAGTTGATAGTGTAAGGTGAGAGTTAGAAGAACAGGGAATTATTTGGTTTAAGGAATTGTGAAGAAATGTGCTATGCCATTAAAATTTTTCTCTACTTTTGTGTTAAATCTTAATTTTGTGCAGAATTTACTAAGCTGCAGGAAACTGTCAAAATTGACTCTTGCTAAGTTCCATATTGGTTTGTAATTATCTTAAAACAAAAGTTGGTTGATACTAAAGTGCAGTTTTTCCTCTAGCTTTCATAAATTGAGACAGGTCTTTTTCTCACCCTCCACATACCTATGGCTGGAAGCCGAGGTGGTTGTTCTTGGTTCCCGTTACAACTTCTAGACTGTTAATTTCTCCGCTCCTTGCAAATTAGACTGTTCCTTTGAAACTCAAACCCCTTGGAAATATCAGCCATGCCCCTTTGGTATTACCATCATCAACAGACCTCCCTCCTGGGCACTCTGGTCTTATTTTTTTTTTTTTTGAGATGGAGTCTTGCTCTGTCACCCATGCTGGAGTGTAATGGTGTGATCTCGGCTCACTGCAAACTCCTCCTCCCGGTTTCAAGTGATTCTCCTGCCTCAGGTTCCTGAGTAACTGGGATTACAGGTGCATACCACCACACCCAGCTAATTTTTGTATTTTTGGTAGAGACGGGGTTTCGCCATGTTGGCCAGGCTGGTCTCGAACTCCTGACCTCAGGTGATATGCCTGCCTCAGCCCCCCAAAGTGCTGGGATTACAGGCATGATCCACTGCACCTGGCCTCTTGCCATTTATTTAAGGCTTTAGATCTTTTGCTCAATATCATCTTCAGGCAAGTTCAGCCATCATTTTAGTGGCTCAGCTTTCACGTGAAAGGACCAGTACAAACCTCGGTTCCCCGTTTTTTGACATCTTTATTTCCATTACTTTTTTTCTTTCCTCCACTTTATTGTCATCAAATCTGAAACATTTTCTATAAGGGTATGTACCACCAGGATCTAGATGCAAATATTCTGCCTCCTGGACATCACTCCTTGCCAGCTCGTTGGCCCAGATGTCCTCATTCCTACAACCCTTCATTTTCACTGAGACTCTCCTTAGGACACAGATGCTGCTGCTCCCTCACGATCCATCCGTACTCTCTTGCTTTCAGTTTCCACGTTTTCCTCCTCAAATGCCATAGTTCATTTTTAGCATTCCCTTGCAACTACCCTGAGCTTCATTTTCCCACAATTTATTTGTTTCTCTTTCTCTTCCCAAATTTTAAATGTTGATGTTTCTAAGGGTTCTGTCCTAATTGCTCTTCTTTTCTCTCCACACACATACTCTCTCTAAGCTCTAAACACTACTAAACAGCTCATAATTTCCAGTCTTAGAGTTTGGTCCAGACCTTTATTCTGGGAGTTGATGATTTACGTGACAATAGCACTCGAATAATTCAGAGGTAACATGTCCTGGTTTCCCACATGATAGTAAGTGGCACTGCCAGCCATGCTAGATGCTTATAAGTCATTTTTGGCCCTTCCTCAATATTCTGACAATATCCAATTCAACATTCATTTAAAGAATATTTTGGTTCCAAATACATCTGTAATTTCCTCCACCTATTTTGATTTCCAATGTCCCCAGCCTAGCCAGAGCCACATATTTTCTTACCTACGCTTATTTTCTTAGGTCATCCTTAGTCAACTTACTTTAATTCTTATCTCCGACACCCTGTTAGCTACAGAGAAACCAAAGTGATCTCTTAACATGTCTTTCAGTTTCCAACTCTCCCACTTTTCTGGTGTACTTGGACTAAGATTTATGTTCCTCATCATTACTAATGAAGACCTGTACTGTTTCACATATCCTTCTCTTTCAGCCACGTCTCACATTACTCTTTCTCCCTTCTGTACTTCATCCAGATTCCTACTTTTCAGTTTTTCATTTCATCCAATTCACAGGTTTCTTCTACATGCCAAGATCTTGCTCATATATTAGGGTCCTTGAACACTGGGGGTTTTTCCTATAAGACGAATCTTTCTGTATTGTATGAAAAGCTAACTCTTTTTATTCTCAGGTCTTAGCTTAAATATTCTCACTTGAAAGAAGTGGTTAGAGTCTGTATAATCCAAATTAATATTTCTTTTTTTCTTTTTCTTTTGAGACAGGGTCTTGCTGTGTCACCCAGGCTGGAGTGCAGTGCCACAATCTTGGCTCACGGAAACCTCTGCCTCCTGGGTTCAAGCAGTTTTCCTTTCTCAGCCTCCTGAGTAGCTGGGACTACAAGCGCACACCACTACACCCGGCTAACTTTTTTATTTTTAGTAGAGATGGGGTTTTGCCATGTTGATCAGACTGGTCTCAAACTCCTGGACTCAAGTGATCCATCCGCCTTGGCCTCCCAAAATGCTGGCATTACAGGCATAAGCCACCACGCCCGGCCCAAATTAATATATCTATATATAAAAATTATATGTATGAATCTTATATAATGTGAATTAAGATTATATCTAATGTTCGCCCCAACACCCTTGTTGGATATTCAGTCCCTTGCTTCACTTTGCATGTGAACACATTTTGTAATAATCTCTTCACTTTGCTCAGTTGGATTTCTGTGCCTGTCTTCGTCTTCAGAATTGAAACCCTAGGAGTACAGGACTGTGGCTTTCTTATTCACCACTGCAGCTCCGTAACTAAGAGAGCATCTGATACATATGTGTGAAGGGAATTGGTTAAATATAGACCACTAGGTCCAGTGGAGTCCACAGCCTATTCACTTCATGTAGTTTCCAAGAAACAAATGCTTCTCAACATATATTAATGAATGAGATATGGGCCAGGGTATCTGGTCTGGCTGGAGATGGCTTAACTTTGAGTTCACTTGAGAGGGTATCAGTGTGAGCAGGAATGCTTTCACTCACTTCAAGAATTGCATGGTGTTGGCTGGGCGCGGTGGCTCTCGCTTGTAATCCCAGCACTTTGGGAGGCCGAGGCGGGCGGATCACGAGGGCAGAAGATCGAGACCACGGTGAAACCCCGTCTCCACTAAAAATACAAAAAAAATTAGCCAGTCGTGGTGTCGGGCGCCTGTAGTCCCAGCTACTTCGAGAGGCTGAGGCAGGAGAACGGCGTGAACACAGGAGGCGGAGCTTGCAGTGAGCCGAGATTGCACCACTGCACTCCAGCCTGGGTGACAGAGCGAGACTCCGTCTCAAAAAAAAAAAAAAGAAGAAGAATTGCATGGTGTTTAGGGGGAAGAATCACCCCGCTTCTCTGGGGAGACATGAGGGCTCTGTGGCTCCTGTGGGCTCTCAAACTGTTGGAAGATGATTGCTAAACCTGAGTTTTCAGGTCTCCTAGTTATATTCATTTAAACTTATACATGATTTGTCACTATTTTAAGTTGTTTTTCACTGAAAAGTCAGTCTGAATATAGAGCCTTATTTCATTCAGATCAGAAAAACTGGGTTTTGGTAAAATCTGTTTATCTATAATTTTTAAGTAAGTACAATTTTATAAACCAGTTATTCCTAACTTGAGAGGCCTGGAGGATTTATTACAATGTGTATTTCAGGGCCACATCTGCAGAAGTTTTGATACAACATTTCCTTACTAATACCCCTGACAGCACATTTTAGCAGGCATCCTGTGTTATTCAGAAGCAGAACGTTTATGCACTACACTTTGGGAGAGAGAAGTGCATGTTATGTTACCATTTAAAGATGCCTGGTTCTTGTGGGGCAAATTGGCAAATGATTTATCTGAACTAATGGCAGAGTGGAATTTTAATACTTTAGGGTTTTCAGGAATCTTAGAGCTGTTTTCATTTGTCTCACACATACAGCCTGAACCTTGAAGACATTAATGAATTTGTCACAGAAATTAAATTGGGCCAAAATTTACATTTGCAACCCATGTCTGTGCTCTTCATTCTAAAGCACAATGGCCTAGAGTCATATTTTAACCTCTAAGTTTCATCTTATTAAAAAATAAAATAAAATAAATGTAAATACATGCATGTATTATACTATATATACAATTTATATACATTACAATATTAATTTGAATTACACATGACATCACTAGTAAAGGCCAGTTACAGTTTAGACTGAGATAAGCCCTGTGAGAATTTACTAAGGTCAAAAAGACTCCTTTTAATAGTGACTCAGTGGTACCTACTCTAAGGACAAAGGCTCCAGTATGTATCCTAATCTAAGTTATTACTGAATGTGAGTCCTGTGATAGCTTCTAATGAAAATTTTCCATTGAAAAAAATCAATGTTAATAACTGGAACTCGAGAGCTGTAATGGGTTCTGCTGTGTTTTTCGGGCTTAGACTGTGTGCTATAATATGCTAAGAAGAGGAGTTGATGACCTGTGAGCTCTGGTCACTTCCTGATCTCATTTGACTCTTTGGTCTTTAGTTTTAAAAGGGTGATCAGAGAGGTTGCTTTATAATGGAGAAGTTGAACAAAAGGACCATCAACCTGCAGGCTCACTGGCACAGCGCAAGTTTCACCGGATAAGCATTTCAGTAAAGAGGACTATTGCCAACAGCAATACTTGCAAGGAAGCTTTGTTACAGAGAGGATTTTTTTTTTTAAAGAAGCTGCTAGGAAAACTGACACTAGAAGCTAACTAGAGTCACTCTTTATAGATATCAATGAAATTGTAAGTCTGAAGACATTACTTACCTAGATACAGTAATGGACTTTATTTAAGAACCAACTTTATACATACCTAATATACCTAGGCTTGTTGATCAAGTTGGCTGGCTGGGGAAGAATAAAACCATCTAGAAGATCCACATGATGAGAGAAAGCATTCGGGGAGGGCAGACAGACACATGATGCTGGCCACAGATAGAACCCAGAGACGCTCTGTGATTGAAGTAGTTCTAATACCTGGAAGCTTCGATTTGCTCTTATAACGTGTCTAAAGCCATTTAATTCAAGACTACCCTTCCTAGTTGGTACCTGTAGATGTAATGCATCTCCTAAGGTATTAGTCTAGGCTCCACCGGACAGAACAACTACCTGGAGGTAGGTGGTGGAGCCTCCGGACTCCGCGACACATTTCACAATGCTGTTTACTCCAAAACACTGGCCTTATTGAACTAATCTAGCTATTGGGTAAGACGAGAAGTAATACACGAACATTCTTAAAGTCTGTTCTCTTTTGCTTTGTGACCTTAAACATTTCAAAGACCAACATGAACACTATTGAATAGAATTGTGTTTCCATCGTCATAACTAATCTGAAAGCCTAAGTTATACCTCTTTCACTGCACATCCAATCTATTTTATGGGCAGAAGAGCACAATGGGCTCAGCTATGCAGGCTTTAGGAGTTATTTTAACCTTTAAAGAACAATAGACACAAGTAAAAGTACATACATAAAGTAGGCATTTTATATTTAATTTTTATTTTCATATGCATGAAAAGTGTGTTCCAAAAAAAGATTAGAGAAATCCATGGCATGTCTTTCTGGTTAATGTTACTTTATTTTTTGGTTCATCTACGCTACTACTTACAAGTTACTTGTTTTTTTTTTCATGGAAAATTTTTTTTAAATGAATTGATTTTGCTTTTCATCAGCACACTTTTTGACTAATACCAAAGTTAGTTAGAAGGTTATGATTTTTACATTTATAGAATGTCAGGGGCAGCATTTAGACAATACATCATAGTAACTTGGCATTTATGAAATATTAGTTTTCCATAAACATGAAATCAGAGAGGAAGGTTACATTTTTTTAAATTATAATAACATTTTGAAAACCATCTGTCCTTTAAAATGTTACTAAAATATATATTGGAACTGGTGTTTTAGATGCCAGTCCTTCCTGAAGAGTGTTTTGAGATTTTTTTCAAATACTGCCTCAGTTCTATATAAAATAGAAAATATTCTGCCTTGTAAAATGACTACTGGATGTAGGTAAGAAGAAGTTAAGGAAATATTACATAAAAGTAGATTTGCAAAGGTAATTTGCTGAAGGATTATTTACACTTTGATGAGTGGATCTGGATATTTTGATACTAAGTGAAAGTGGTTCCACTGGAATTAGAAGGGAATAGAGATCTGAAAGCAGGAGTGAAAAGAATGTGTGTAAGCCGGGCACGGTGGCTCATGCCTGACCTCAGGTGAGCCGCCCACCTCAGCCTCCCAAAGTGCTGGGATGACACGCTTGTTAAGTGGTACTCTAATTAATCAGTAACTTAAACCTCAAAAGAGATTCATTATGTACACAAAATCAATCTTGTGTAATCAAGTGTATAAGTAAAATTAATTGAAGAAATCAAAAAACGCAAGGTGGCTGACACCTGTAATCTCAGTGCTTTCGGAAGTCTAGGTGGGAGGATCCCTTGACTTAAGGAGGCTGAGACCAGTCAAGCAACACGGTGGGACCCCATCTCTGTAAAACAATTAGCCGGGGATGGTGGTGCGTGCCTGTAGTCCGAGCTACTTGAGAGGCTGAGGCAAAAGTATCGCTTGAGCCTAGGACTTGGAGTCTGCAGTGAGCTATGATCACACCACTGACTCCAGCCAGAGCAACAGAGGGAGACAATGAGAACACGTGGACACAGGAAGGGGAACATCACACTCTGGGGACTGTTGTGGGGTGGGGGGAGGGGGCAGGGACAGCATTAGGAGATACACCTAATGCTAAATGACGAGTTAATGGGTGCATCACACCAACATGGCACATGGATACATATGTAAGAATCCTGCACGTTGTGCACATGTACCCCAAAACTCAAAGTATAATAATAAATAAATAATAAACCACAAAACACTTGTAATTCCAAATCCAGATATATAAACCACAGGAATACTTAGATAAACACACGTTATACACACATATAGTATATGTATGATAAAATATACTTGTATGTTCAACTTGGGAAAGGTTGATGATTTTAGAAACTAATAATTCTATTGCCTTGTGCTCTAATGATTTTCAATTTGAAGATTTATTTGGGATCAAATATATGAGGCTCCATATACAAGACATCTTTCTTTCCCCTCTTCTCAGCACCATGTTTTGGCTGATTATTGGACTACAACTGGGAGATCTAGAACTAAATTCCTGCTTAGTGTTTACTTGTTCAGAGCATAGGCTTTGAAATCGTCCTGTTTTGCCTCAGTCTCCACAGTGGTACCTACTAACCTCATGACTAGGGGATCGTGTAGCATTTCTCTAAGCCTTGTTTTCTTAGCTGTGAAGTGGTAAATTTTGGAAGTGCTTTGTTCATAGGATTTCTGTGGAAACTGAATTGGGTAAAGAATGTAAGGCATTTAGCACAGTAAAATAACCTGGATTACAGTAACTTTTCAAGGAATGTTTATTAGTACTTAAACTGCCATTGTCATCAAAATTCTGTTTTTACATATGAACTTAGAAATGCCATTGTAACCTTCTCAACTCATTTGGTCATTTAAAATAGAGAGGTTGAGTTAGGTGTTTCTTAAATTTCTCTTTAGCTCTGATACTATGTGTCTGACGTTAAGTAATGCAAAGTTGGTAATTAAATCTTCCCCTTTCGTGATGTAGGAGAAAGGCATAAAAAATTTCTGGGTGACTGGATTCCCTTGCAAGTTTATTAGAATTGTAATTACGTAGCATTTTGAATAAAGCGTTCATTCTGGAAATCATTAAGTTTATTTTTCTTAACTCCGTATTTTGTCAACTGTGGAAAAATTGGGATTTAGGAGTAACCTCTGATTTAAAATTCCACCTAGTAACCATCTAAATTGTAGTCTTGTAATTTCCTAACTTTGGTCTTGAAGGTGTTTATCATTCTTATGCGTTATCATACTGTATTATATATTTATGCAACATAAAATGTATAGTTTTAACTATTGCACATGTTTACATATGAAAGGTGTAGTTTTGAACTTATCATTATTAAATTTGCTAATTTTGCTTCACTATTCATTTTGGACACTTATCCATATTAGTACATGCAACTCAAGTTTATTCTTTTGAGCTACTGTATATCATTCAAATGTATGAATAAATAACCTTGCTTTGGTGGACATTTAAGTATTTTCATGTATCAGTATGAAAAACAGTTTCAAAATGAACATTCAAATATACATTGCATATATGTGTATAATATTTGTATATATGAAGGTTCCTGTGGGTCATATATCTGAAATCAAAATTACAAGTGTTTTGTACCTTCTATAATTAATTTTACTCTCAATTTTAAGTAAACAAGATTAGTTTTTGCACATGATGCATCTCTTTATTCAGTTAAAATTACTGACATAATTAGAATACCACTTAAAACTTGAGAATATTTTCAAGGGTATTTATGCAAAACTTACATAAATGTGTTGAAAAGTCCTTTTGTATATATGTAGAGATTACATGGTATGTTAAATTCATCAATTTGCCTAAATATCAAGTTATACTTAAGTAGTGTCCATACACCATGCTTTTGCTTGACTGAACTCCAATATGTATATCCGGAGTACTTTTTAACATTCATAGGTTAAGTGGCCTGTTTTGGAAAATGATATTAAAAATGTAATTCAGATGAATGCTTAAAGATTAAAAATGAATGAGCTTTCGTATTAATCATCAATATGACAACCCTAAAGGGAAGCATGATTTTCAAATATACCTCCTTGTAGGCAGGATAATTCAGAAATGCACAGTGCATATTAGATATGGGATTTGAGTCATAGTGTATTTCTCTAAGAATGTAATTTATTGTACTTTCACATCCACCCCACTGAATATGCAGAGTTTAAGATGCAATGGCCAGAAGACATGAGCGTGTCACTAGAAGGATGTGGACGTGGGCTCCGGGGCTGTTGATGATGACGGTGGTCTTTTGGGGTCATCTGGGGAATGGACAAGGCCAAGGTAAGTGCAAGGATTTTCTAATTCTTTGCGAGTTGGATGCGAATTTCACTTTGTGATGAAATTATGTTGAGTCTTTGGTTTGATGTTTAAGCAATTTTTTACAATCTTCCGTCAGGTTTTTGTTACAGGGTATTGTAATATCTCTGCACCAGTTAAATTGAAATAGAATTAGGTGTGAGTAAATGCATCAAAATTGAAGCCATCTTTCTGAAATTGGCTTTTCTCTGTTGTAATTGATGATATGTATATATATGTGAGGTTTTATGAAGCCATATATATGCGTGTGTCTCTGTTGTAGTTGGTGGTATGTATATATATGTGAGGTGTTACGAGGCCATAAATATGCGTGTGTGTGGGTTTTGGGTGGGTGGGTGTGCCTGTGAGTTTGTGTGTGTGGTATTTTACAAGAACACGTAGCATATAAAGTTGTCGTGATTTTGAAGAAAAGTTTTTGGACGTTTGTCTGTTTAGGGTTTTTATGTTTTTGGATGTTTGTCTCTTTAGGGTTTTTATGTTTTACATTTTAAAATTTCAAGAACCTATTCTTAAAGGATGCGATGTTCTTTAGAAATTAAATGAAAAATGTGACGTTTCTCATTCTTCTGCCAAGTGTATTTAGGGGAAATTAATGAGAGAGTGGAGCTGCAAGGTTGTGGCATCCTGAAATGTCTGTTGGAGCGTAGAAAAAGGCCATAGATTTTGTAATAAGGCTTTCAATACTGATTTCATCAATAGCTGTATGGAGTGGTTTGTGCCAAATCTAGTATCTGTGAATGTATTTTGTGATAAGTATTGTATTATTTTTGGAGGTGTGTTGCCTGCTCAGATACAAATTGCAATTCTGTATTTTATGTGATAAAACATCCTGACATCGCTGAAATTTTCTTTTCCTTTCCGGGCAAGTATATTCGGCATTGATTTCCTGCATTTTCAAGGCTTGAAATGAAATCTGTGAGCAGGAAGTTTACAGAGTTATTTCAAGGGATAGGTATATTTCTCCAGATAAAATTGAAAGTGTGCAGTGTTATTATATAATTGTGATGAAGTTGAGCTTTGCTAGTTTGAAGTATCTAATAAAGTTTAACACTTTTTAAAAGATCCTTCAAAAAAAGCAGTTTTCTTGCCATATGTAATATTGTTCAATGAAGTTTTGAAATGAAATAGATATTTTTCAAAACCACAAATGCATCTGTGCCTTTATATGAACAGTTGTATATACATGTAAGCAGATAATACATTTTGTTAATTAAGATCAGCTTTGATTTTAATTTTTCTTTCCTGTCATTCAGAATTTGTATTTGCATCTAATAGAATTCTCATTTTTCTTTTTTGTCATAAAACTAATGTAAAATATATTCAATACACATAGTAGTTTTTTTCACCAAAGGTCTAAAACAAGAATATGTAGACAGTAGCTACGTTGGATTTCTTTGGCTATAAGAGTTGTCTATTTCTCTGGTGATGTGTAGAATTACTAAAATGCAGCATGACAACTGTTTCTCTGTAATAGTGATCCAACATGACATGTAGTATTACACAGGGTTGCTAATACCTTCCTCTGACCATCATTTCCAGTAATTGTGGCTTGTTTTAGATGAGGAATAGGTTATTAGATATTTAAAATATTTGAGAAAAATAGGTATCTTCTCTCTTATTTACCCAAACCCTTTTATTTACTCAATATTGATGGCTCAAGTATTCTATCTTTCACTAGGGACCATCATTTATTAAAAAATGGCCTGAAATCAATTCCAAGTCTAGCTGTAGTGAAGCTTCTAGTGGGAAATGCAAATTAAGTAATTTGTTTTCTTTCTAAAAGGATAAATTAAAATAGACAATGATTCAAAGAACAAAACAACTTAATAGAAAACATAATGGAATGCTTTGATACTATGATTCAGGGAATTTTGCTTCCTTAGTGGTAGCTAGATTGAGTGAAGGAGATTGCTTAGGTATAATGAGCAAATCTTATAATTGCAAGTATAACCCAAGCTGCATATCATCATTTAGCTCAATAAGCCTCATTAAATATTAAATATTACCTTTTAACTTTTATGCAATTAAGCAGAATTTAAAAATAAAAGTTTTAAAAATTAAAGTTTTTATTACTAAGTATCTTTTAAAATACAAATCTCACAGCTCCTTATTGTCAAGAAAAGAACACATGAAAATTTATAAATAAGGTTTTCTCTCTATTAAATTTACAGTCTTGCATTAAATATTGGTTATTGGGACCCACCATGTCCATGATTATGATTAAGTATCAATGAAAGATGACTCTTGCAGCAAATATGCATGCAAATGTTTTAAGATTATTTTCACATTATTTCACATAATTTCTTAAGCATAATAGGATAAGTAAATTATACTTTCTACACAAGCTCTTCATATTTATGAATAGACCATGTTCTAAATTTTTCAATCATTGGGGAATCCCAATGTCATATTTATGAATGGACCATGTTCTAAATGTTTCAGTCATTGGGGAATCCCAATGTCATATTTATGAATGGACCATGTTCTAAAAGTTTCAGTCATTGGGGAATCCCAGTGTCGTATTTATGAATGGACCATGTTCTAAATGTTTCAGTCATTGGGGAATCCCAGTGTCGTATTTATGAGTGGACCATGTTCTAAATGTTTCAGTCATTGGGGAATCCCAGTGTCGTATTTATGAATGGACCATGTTCAAAATGTTTCAGTCACTGGGGAATCCCAGTGTCGTATTTATGAATCGACCATGTTCTAAATGTTTCAGTCATTGAGGAATCTTCCTAGAGAAACCGTGTGAGAAATTGTAGCTAAGCTCAAAAACGGAAGACAAAAATCGATTTAACGAGGAATGTAGATTAATGTCATAGTATTATCGCGACTGTGTGCAACCACTACTTATAAACAATGATATAAGAAATGCAATCTGAAATCTGAATTCTAAATAGGAATGTAGTGCCATTATCCCTCTGGGACCCTTAGGGTCAAAATAAGATAAAAGTGATGAATGGTGGGTTGGAAGTCAGTCAGTGATCCTTGTCAAATTTTTGTATCTGTCAAGAAAAGCATCTGCTTGAGGACATCCATTTTCCTACTTCTGAGTTACAGAATAATAGGTACTTATCCTGAATGTGACATTCCCTGACGTGGACTCTGTCTTTGCTGCTTAGGTGGTGTGTGCATGAGAAAGTGCTTAACATCTGAAAACGGAGACAATCCTTAGAGAAAGATATATATGAATTTTAAAAGGAAATATACCTACGATGGAAATAAAACAAATAGCATAAATATCTAGCTGTATTTGGTCTTTTTGGTAACTATTACAATATATACATTTTCAAACAACTAAGTTCAGCACTGACTTTGGGAGAATCTAGATAAAACTGAGCTGACATATAATAAGCATTGGTGTAATTAATAGCACAGCGGGCAGAACCATGGGGGTATTTCCTGAGGAAGAGGGACTATAGAGAGGCAAAAGAAAACCCAGCTCATTCTGGGGAGTGCCAGGAGCAGTTATTATATTCAGAACTGAGAACTTATTTCTAACTCACCAACCCATAGTTCTGGCTGAAGTGCAGTGGTGCAGTCATAGCTCATTCTCAGCCCCAAACTCCTGGGTTCATATGGTCCTCTCATCTCAGCCTCCTGGTAGCTATGACCACAGGTGTGCACTACTTTGTCCAGACAGTTTATTTTATATTTTATTTTCATTTCATTTGTAAAGACTGGGTCTTGCTATGTTGCCCAGGCAGGTCACAAACTCCTATCCTCAAGCAGTCCTCTAACCTAGGCCTCCCAAAGTACTGACATTACAGGCATGAGCCATTGCATCTGGCTCAAAAATATTTCTGTCCTAATGGCTTTAACAAAGAAGTGCCGTTTTGGGGATATATACAATGGTGTGCTGCTTGGGAGTGACAAAAAAATAATTATAAGAAGAATGGAACGAATATGTCAGTATGTTTTCAAAAGCAAGTTAGCCCAAGTTTTTAAACAAGCATAATTTTAGGGTTTTTGTAACTAACTTAGGGTTTAAATGTAGCAAAAATTTTAAACATTATCATGAATACACAGAAAATTTTAATCAATTTGGTTTCCATGATGAATTTACATGCTTAAATTCCTAATTTCAATTTGCTGCTAGATATGAGAAAGTTTGAGATTTTGAAGAAGCAAGTGGTTCTTACAAATGTAGCAAACTTAAATTTTGAGGACAATTTAATTTAACTTCCATTTTTATGACCAGATTTTGGGTCAGCTGTTAAGCATTCAAAAAATAAAATCTGATAATATCTGACAATTCCAATTTTCAGTTTTATTGATCTTCACCATGAAATAATATATAAGCTAAGGGGCAAAATTTTGGAAAAGCAGATCACTTTGTTGTCCTATTTAGCAAGTTCTCAAATTATGCCATCTTGGAATCATTACAAGTAATTATACGAAGACAGTATCTTGTGTTTTGTATTTCATTGTTACACATCCAATTGTTCTCTAGAGATATCAGAGAAAACCCACTCAAGAAGGGAAGGTTAGATAAACAGCCCTCTCTCTCTCTCTCTCTGTCTTTGCCTCCATTTGGTTCCTTATGTTCATTTCTCAGTGCATTTCAGTTACTTTTATTGTTCCCTTCATTTTCTCTTTCATTCCAGAAGTTTAAGTGATTGCATAATTCTTTTGACAGCTGAAAGTAGTATCCGACTTTGAATGAAAGGTTTACAGCTACAGCTTTTCAATTAGAAAATCTCAGATCATGTGATCTATGAGTTTTAATATCTTAGGATCTCGACCAGTAAGGAATAATCACTTTGAAAAACCTTGATGCTACCTAGAGTTTGTGTTTTGTGAGGTTGCTTGGTAAATTATTTTCCTTTGATAATTGAATATTGCTTCAAGAGAGGTGAGCTCAGACGTTTGGCAATGAATATTGAATGTGTATTCCAAGAGACATGACCTTAAAATATCATCAAGCTAAGTAGTAGTGAAATTGAACTCTGCTGTATAATAGAAGTCAGTGTTTCTTATATCTTTGTGATATATAAATATTTTTACATTGTGGTAGATAATAATTTGTATGGGAACATTTAATTGAATTTAATTTATCCTATGGCAGAATTATGTTGCATAGGTCATTTTAGTTTTTGATTTAAGCATCTTAAAATTACAAATGCAAATATTCAACACGTAAAACCCACATGAATACACACTCCCAAACATTTGAAATCCTAACAGTCATTTCCAACAGCTTTATCCTACAAAAGAAGTCAGCTCTTCTTAGAGAAGACATGCATTCCCATAGCTTGAGAGGTGCACACTATAAGGTAAACAGAGAAAGGATTACAGCAGTTTAAGTATACCAGCGGATTTACTTTATAGACAATAGACTTTTGAATTACTTGTCTTCAAAATTTGGTTTCTTGAGAAAATTATCTGTGTAGATTAATCATGCATTTCAGATACTTTCCAGACATCTGAATGTTGTTTTCTTAAAAGTAGCCAGCACGCCTTTTTATGCAGTCTGCATGGGAGATAGTAAGAGATGTGTATGCTGTATATCTACTAGTAGAGATTGGTTTATGAGTGCTTCCTTAAAAAATTATTTTTTCTGAAGAAAGGGATTTCTTTTTTATAATTTAGATTAGATGATTTTAAATGTTTTTAGGTTTTAACCTCTCTGATCATCAGGGTCATTGCCATGGAAAAAATGCAAGTTATAGCATATTTCATTTTTATAAGGAAAGAAGTTGATAATTTAGACTTTTTTCTTTTACTAAATTGAATTACATCACTCAATATTTGGATGGCATTAATTCACAATAGCAACAAAAAAATCTTACTATTCAACAAAATAAAGTATGATTTCCTTCACATTTAACTTAATTTGTTCTTTAAAACATCTCCTAACGAAGGTTTTCTCATCCTCTGAAGCTGAATTTATTTAGGAAAAAATATTTTAAACACCATCCCAAGTGATATAACTATTTTTATTGAGCTTTGATGTTCTATTTGAACATATTTGAAGACTGTACAAGCACTCAATTTAGAATTAAGATTTTATTTGGAGATTTTGGTTGTATTTGAAATCTGTTGTGGAATTAAACATGAAGAATACGTCAATTTACTAGATGTCATTGTTTATGACACATTTTAGTCTTATCTTTCTGCCTATATGTAAAGAGGAATAGAAATAATTGGTATAAACAGGAAAAAAGAAGTAAAGTGGTAGGATCAGATGTGAGAAATATATAAGCTAAGATACTCTTTTTTTGTTTGTTTGTTTTTTGTTTTTGTGAGACAGAGTCTTGCTCTGTTGCCCAGGCTGGAGTGCAGTGACACAATCTTGGCTCACTGCGGCCTCCACCTCCCAGGCTCAATGGTTCTCCTGCCTCAGCCTCCTGTGTAGCTGGGATTACAGGTACGCATCACCACACCCGGCTAATTTTTGGATTTTTAGTAGAGACTAGGTTTGACCATGTTGGCTAGGCTAGTCTCAAACTCCTGACTTCAGTTGATCCGCCCACTTCAGCCTCCCAAAATTCTGGGATTTCAAGTGTGAGCCACCAGGGCCAGCCTAAGCTAAGATATTCTAGAAGCTATTAATAGTAAAATATCATGTAAATTGTTTAAAATTAATCTGTATATGAAATTTTTTCTAGGACTTTCCTGCCAGAAAAGTAGGAATAGAATGGCAAAAGGAACGAGGTTCCTTCTACAAGTAGGCACACATCCTATTTCACTTTATCCTGTGATCAGTCTCATAACCATCTCCTGGTGTGAAGTGCTAAAACTGTGCTTTAAGAATAACTTAAGTCCTTTATGTACAAACTAAAGTATGAGAGCCTGAACCTTGGAAACCAAGAGATTCCAAAAAGCCTTATGTGTGAGACTGGGTGCCACAGATCTTGGCAGAAATTACTGCTTATTCTTAATTCTTATTGTTCCTTTCTAGCACTTCAATTTATAATGCCAATATCTACCTCAGCCTAAAGACAAGCTCTAGAATCACTTGTGTTACTTATTACATTTCTTTTAAAAAGCTCATGAATTACACATGAATTTCAAAGTTGCCAACTGAGATTCCAAGGACTTAGAAAAGAAAAAACGTGGCACCTTTCCATTATAAAGGCTGTACGCAGTCTTCATAGTGTTTGTCTTTAAGGGACAACATGCCTCATCCATCAGCAACTTTTCTTCCTTAAATCATCATATCTTGCCTAAAAAGGTTTTCTGAAAACTAAGATTTGCAGATTGTTATATCACATCTTAATCTACGTATCAACTTTAGCATTATCAAAGCATGAACTGTTCTGGGTTTTCATAGTTAATTATGTTTGTGGTAATAACTGGGATGCAATTGTTTTTCTTCTGATGATTTTGTACTTGCTTTTCTTATGGTAACTTCTGATGCTTGTTTGTAAGATCTTCCTCTCTTTTCTCCATCTGGTTATCTTCTTACCTTCTGTCCTTTAACTCAGATGTCACCCACACTGTGTGTCTTTCTGGATTGCTTCTTATTTAACTGTTGCTTCTCATAGTTTACATACCTCCTCCTGTACCACACTATCAACATTTCTCAAGCTGCACTATATGCTGGGTTGTGTCTTTATTTATTTATAAGTTCCTTGATAATTCGGACTATATATTAGTATATTCAAAAAATACTTATGAAGTGTTTACTTTGGGTCAGGAATTATTGAGTGAAGGAAATTGACCAAAACTCTGCCATCATGAAGCTCGCATTCTAACTTAGGGAGACAGATAACAGACAATGAGCCACATAAATATGCAAAGTATCGTAAGTTAGATGGTGAAAAGTAATCCTGGATGGGGATCAGATAATTTTGATAGGATAATTTTTAACTGGGTAGTCAAGAAAGGCCGCACAGAGAAGATGGCAATTGGAAGAACAAGGTGGTGAGAACTGCTGAGTCTGGAGCAAACACACAATTTGGAGCAGTAGAAGATTCCAGAAGTAACAGTATAGAGGCGAAGAAGTGGGAATTGTGTGGAGTCTTTTACTTGCTGTTGTAATGACCTTGGCTATGCTTTGAAGTGAGGTGGAAAGTTGGCAGGGACCTTAGTTTTCTTTTTAATAATTCACTATGAATTTTGAACGGTCACTATTATAGACTCAATAATTTTGCTTTATTACTCTTGCAATTGACTACAAAAGAGCGTATTGAAGAAATGTTAAATTCTAATTTAAACTGATTGAAATAGGTTTTTATCTTTTTATGTTTCTCATCACTGAATATCTCATTTTTAATTAGTTTGAAAGCATTCTAAGATAGTGAGCCAATGCAATTTAGCATAATGCATAACTTATTATTCATCAGATTTAGGTATTTAACCGAGGATGCTAATTAGGAAAATAACTTGTTCTGTTGGATGATTTTGATAAAGCTACTTTCAAATGATTATCACATCCATTGATGTCATATTAAGTTGTGTTTCTGGAAACCAAATTTAGGCAGTGGTAATGAGTTAATATCTCTAAGTGGATACCTTTTATCTCTACAGTCAAGGATACTTGAAAGTGGAAAAACATACTGGCTTCAAGTCTTGGGAACTAGGACTTACCGGAAATGTGTGTGTTTTTTTTGTTTCCTGGTGGAATTGTCTTCTCGGAAAGATGGTGTTTCCTTTTCAATAGGAAAAAATTGATCCTATGCTGCTTTACTTTAATGCTTTGCTTTTTTCAAAATAGTGTTTTCTTAGGAAAATTAACCTATCATAATATAATGAAAAGAGAAATGCTGAAGACACAAAATGATGTCCATGTTAATATTGAGTAGGAAGCATCAAGGGACATGAGAAGAGGGAAGCGAAGAGAGGGAGAAGAGAAATTTATAGTGTAACAACAATTAGTAAAAAGGATTAGCATATACATGTAGTCAATAAGTCAATAAATGGCTGTTTATAGAAAGCCTACCAGGCACTAGGGGATATAGCAGTGAAGAAGGCAAAGACACAATTGGCTATACTGTAGTGAGGAGGGAAAGAGGAGGAAGACATACAAATACCTCAACAAAGCAATGGTGTGAAGGGCTATAAAGTACACTACTACGAAGAAGATTACATGTGATAACATGGCTGAGTAAAACTGTCAAGGAGGAAGGCACTGATCTGGCTGTAGGTATTTCAGAGCATTTTTCTCTCTGAGGAGGTAATATTTCATTTGAGAGTTGAGTGAAGACAAAGAGGAAGGTACTTTGAAGATCTGGGGTGCTCTGAGCAGAAAGAAGGGCAGATATAAAGATTCTGTAATTTAAAAAGAGAGCTTGATAGTTTCTTACAAAGAAAAGAAGGCCGGTTTGGCTGGAATGTCCATGAAGGAAGAGCATGGAGAGAGATTACATGAGTGTTCTCAGGGACCAAATCTAGATCTTATATCAAAATGTGAATATAAATTAACTACATTGAAAAGTGTATGATGGATGTGTGATACGATGAGGTTAGCTCTTAGGAGGGTGTACTATTGTGGAAGGGTACACTAGTGAAGGAAGGGGGTTCATTTAGCTGACTATTGCACCTGTCCAGTTGAAGGATGATGGTAGTTGGGATTATGAGTGTAGCAATAAAGTTGGAGAAAATCAGTTGAGATTGGAAGTTGATTTGAAGATGATTGAATTTACTGAGCAAGAATTATATCAAGGTATTTGGATTTAGGGACATGGGGGATTATGGTCACTTTTAGTGATATGGCAAAGTCTTGATGACATGAGGCAGTTTGCAAGTGACAGAGGTGTGGGTAGGTGCGTATGTGTGATTGATTTTACATTTTTTAATCTTAAATTAAGACGCTAGTTAGAATCCAAGTGGAGACATCAAGTAGGCACTGACAAGTTGACTTGGCTAGAGATGTGAGTTAGATCATCGTAGCCTATAGAGCATGCCTAAAGTCATGAATCTAGGTGAGGGGTTGGAAAACTATTATAGCCCATGAGCCAGATCTGGTCTGCCACCTATTTTTGTATGGCTCATGAGTTATAAGTACGTGTGGCATTTATAAGTCTAAAATGTAAAATACAGGGAAATTTTTCAGCAGGGAAAGTTCCATAAATTTGCCTCTTGGCAACACAAAGCCTGCAATATTTACTATCTGGCTCTTTGTCAAAAATGTTACTGACTCCTGATCTGGATGAAACCCTGTGAGGAGAGAGTGTTGACAGAAGAGAGAGAAGCATCACAGTGGAAATTAAAATTATGTCAACTGAAGTGTGTAGGGTAGAGAATTTAAGCCTGAGTATAACAGTAAGAGATTAAAATAACAGTAAATTCATTATCAGCGTGATCAATGAAACCTTTGGGGGCAAAGAGGAACTATCTTCGTCACACCTTTCACTCACTCATAGAAAGATCTTAGGCAGGAAATATAACTTGTTTGAAGATCTGAGATAAGGCTAATGTAGTTTGGACAAAGAAAGCCAATGGGAGGATGACATTACATCTGGCCAAAGATTTAGGGAAGAGCCAAATACTTCAGGCTTTTTAAAGTGATCTTTAGATAAAGAGGAGGTCATCAAGGCATTCCGAATTTGGAGGATCAAATCACATCTGATGGAAAAAATCTGGCTGTATGTGCATCTAGGATGTAAGGAAGCCAACATGGATGTGAAGTTAAAATTGTCCATTGCAAATAATAAAATGAAGGCCCCAGGTAGCCTTGGCAAGGGCAGATTTGGTATAAAATCCTTATTGGAATGGGCTTAAGCAGTAACGGGAATACGGATCTAGCTGTTGTGTTTAGTGGAATTTTATCAGTCTTTTTGTTGTGTATGATATATAGATGGTCAAAATAAGGAACTTCTACATTTTCGGTTTTTGTTTTATTTTAATTGAGATTTGAATTAAAAATAAGAAACTTTTATTTTGAAACTTGGAGACTGTGTTTAAAAAGTATAGAGTAGGGCTAGAAAAAAACCTAAAACTCTCCTGATGAGGAGAGTGCTAATCGTGACTCTAATAATAATAAAATACTTTTCTGATAATTTTTTGTGTGTTTCATTATTTATATATGTATGGGAAGTTGTACCCTAGCCACATGCCAATTCACCTGGTGAACTTGCTCTTCAACGTGGCACAAATATTTCCTTCTATCTTTAGCCTTCCGGGGTTTCTCACATGGACTATTGGCTCTTCCTACATGAACCTGCTGGTAGTACCCTGTAGGAGACATGCTACTCCATGACAACAGGCACCACGCTGTAGGGGAATTACCATACCTGTCAATCACTATCTCTAGAATGTGGCCTTTCATGAGCCCTGAGATTTCATACTGTTTCTCTGAGCTGTAACAATATTTATATTGAAAAAATAAACATGTTCTTCTATCTTTAATATTTTATATCTTATAATTTGAATATCCCATTTTCATTATACTACTTAGCTGCTAAGTTATGTTATAAAAACAAGTTTTAATTATCTGCAAACACCTTCAAATCTAATCCTTACCGGTGAAGACTGATGTCTGGTTAACATCTGTTAGGACATTTATTTCCATACAGTATTTATAGCGCCTTTTTGTTATTGATTGGTATGATAAATGTGTAACTCTTACACAAAGACAAAATTTTTAGATTTTTGTATTTAAAATACTGGTTATCAAAAGAAAAACCCAGATGTTATTTGTTTATGTTTCTGCTTGAGGTACTGAATCTATTTCAAGTCATATTTCTCAGTATTGATATACTTAATTTTGCTGAAATAATAACACACTAACTTTAGCTACTTTTTTTCTCAGTGTATCTCCTTGTCGCTCACCATTTCCGCCTCATTTCACTTCTCATCTTTATTTCTTTTTCTTTGGTCTTCTTTTACTTTAGGGATTCTTTCAATTTAGAAGTGTTCTTGTTTTCTGTTAATTACTATTCTTCTTGGATGTACACAGTTATCCTTTTCCATTTCATTTGTGAATTCATCTCAGAGGCATTTTGTATGTGCCTTTTACTCATAGCTTCTCAGAAGTCCCTTTCGAGGTTACCGATTTAACATGTCATGTACTATAAGGTTTGCATGGCATGGTGGCAGCTGACTTTGGTCTTTACAAGGATTGAAATGTTCACTCAACATGGATTGGTAGAATTTATTTTTTCCTTAAACATTTCATCGCCTTGTAAACAAACAAAAGCAAACCCAAGACTCAAAACTGACATTACTATTGGTGCCCCTGGAAATAGCTACCTTCTCACTAAAGTAGATTTTGTCATCCAACTTTATGTGTTGTTGAACACACATGGTGCTGTATGAGCACTCACTCACTAGTCTAGAAAACATTGCTGTGACCAGTTACCAGAAAAATAAATTCAGATTGCTCTTCACCTTCCACAGATGACCCTTCTGAAAGCCATTTGAATTCATTATAAATTATAGTTATATTAGTGTGACTTTAATTCACTTGTAATCTGAACTTTATGTGCAATGCATTTTTTCCCGTGTTTAATCATTTTTGAATGCTAAATCATTTGCAAACAAATGGCTTGTCCTTGAGAAAGAATTTAAGGCTGAAAGTACATTAAGTGCCATCTGGGTATCTGTGTCAATGGTTTTGTCACTACAAATGTGTGTGTGTGTGCATATCACCTACTTTATCACATTTATTTGATAAAATTGATATGCAATCTCTAAATCATTGTGTCTCCAACTTGTGTTATGCCACAAATACAAATTTTTGTCCTAAAGTTGATGGTACCCTTTGTAAAACTAGAAGTTCTCATTTGTGCAAAGGAAGGAAAAATAAAACAAGAAACAAATTCAATAAAAAAATTAAAGGTCAGATTTCTTTTATAGCTGCTGAATTCCTTTCTTTCCTTTCCATCATCCTCACATTCCCAAATCTCAACAAAGTTAAGAAATTAAAACACACATCATGAGATCATATGTTCACCTTGTTCAGGAACTGAAGGATTACATATACAAGACTATACCTTAATAAGTAGAGGGAGAAATATGAAGATATGAATAGAATATGAAAATTTATTATAATGCAGTTGTATTCTAAAGTGTTTCCTAGGCAGGCTAAGAGTATGTTGCCAGGAAATTTTAAGAGACCCACTCCATTATATAGAAGAGGATGTGTGTAGATCTCTTAATTCTGAAATGTTTAGAACTGAGTACAACAGGTCTTTGAATAACGACGTTTCATTCAATGTCATTTCATTATGATGTTGATGAGAAAAAACAAATTGATTCCAATTGGGGTTCACTGTCTGTGTAGAGCTTATGTATTCTCCCCATGTCTGCATTGATATTCTCTGGATGCTCCAGTTTCCTCTCACTTCCCAAGGCTGTGCATGTGAGGTTGATTGACGTGTCTATGTGGTCCCAGTCTGAGTAACTGTGGGTATGTGTGAGTGCACCTGCAATGCGACGGCACCCTGTCCAGGGCTGGTTCCCACATTGCGTCCTGAGCTGACAGGATAGGCTGCGGTCAACTGCAACCCTAAACTGAAATAAGTAGGTAAATAATGATTTTACTAGCTTTTATTAATCTTAAACGTATGAATAGCTGAAATTTATTTCAGCATTTAATATTAGAAGTGTTTTGATCTTTATTTACAAGTTTGTTGACGTTTTAGTTACCAAAAGCCATAGAAGCTGAACTCTTTTGATGTCAACCTATGGTAAAATGGGTTTCGCTGACTGTATTTTTGTACCAATTAACCATCCCCAATTTATCCCTCCGTATGCGTGTATCAAAACATCACGTGACCATAAATATATATACCTATGACCAGTTTTCAAGCACCTGTCAATGATGTTAAGTGAAGACTTATTGTAGTCCTTTTTTGGCATAACGAAAATGTGTGTGTTTTGTTCAAGATTGGAAAAGTTCTTTGTGTAAAGAACTAGACAGTAAATATTATAGGCTTTGCTGGCCATATGTAGTCTCTGTCTCTCCTTCATCTACTCATTCTTCTTCTCCCCTTCCTTCTCCTTCTTTAAACACTTCCAAAATGCCAAAACAATTTTTAGCTCTCAGCCATATGAAGCAAGCCATTGATTAAATTTGGCTTGTAGGCCCATAAGGTGTGAATTCCTTTACATCATCAGAATGCCGCATATATATGAAATGTTATCTATGAGAAATTAATGGGGCTCCCAGCAGAGAGAAATTAGCCTAAGTTAAGTTTGGGCTTTGGAATTCAGGGGAATGCCATGCACAAAAATGCTCTGCTTTTAAAACTAGTTACTAACAGTCCATTTCTGATATCAGAAATACATGAAAACTACCAATTGAACGGACATTATTCACTACTTTAGTGCTGCTACTCCTGTGTGGTGGAAAAAGAATCCAGAAAGTTTTCCTTTCCATTTGAACATTCATGCAATAAAAATTTCCAAATCTTTTTTTGAACAAATTTTTTATCTTATAGCTCTCTTGTGTACTTTATAAGTACGTTTTGCTGCTTATTCTCAGTAACTGTATTGAAACAATCTGTTTTCCTTTATCAATCAAAATAAAATAAGAAATTTAGCTTAATACTAATATTAAGCTGAAGTGCAAGATATATGAAAAAGAGAGAAAAGAAGCAGGATAAACTGACCTTTTGATAACTGCAGAGGACAGCAGATCAAAGACTGGACTTTAACGTCTGACATTTTCAGAATCTATCACAGTAAGTCCACTGGGTCCAGAAATAGGTTTTAATCCTAGATTGAAATGACAATGCTGTCATGACATTGAGTTTGATGGAAAAAGTGAAGTTAAAGTTTTTCTCAATATTTTTTTAAAATCAATGATTGATTTAACTATAAAATGGACTGATTCTGAAGAACTCATTCTGACGTTGGAGGTGAAAATGCTTTTACTCTAATCATTAAAATCAATTTCTCTAGATATCTGACTTTATTCTGCTTTATAACATAAAGAATGAAACTATATTTATTAATGAAGTGTAATCTAGCAAAGTGGCATAAGCATAATTATGAGTCACTTACTAAAGTTGTGTGTTTTTTTCCATTGCATGAAAACCCTGCCTTGTTTTAATTTTTATTGACTCTTTAAAAGCAATTTTAGGTTTGTAGAAAGAAGTGAATAAGCATTCACACGTCATCCTCAGCCTCTACCCCAATTTCCCCGATTTTTAACATCTTGCAATAGTGTGGTACATTTGTTATAGTTGATGAGTCAATATTGGTACATTACTATTGACTAAAGTATGTAGTTTGTATTAGAGTTTACTCCTTGTCTTATGAATTCTGTAGGTTTTGTCAAATGTGTAATGACAAATAATCCTCATTACAGTGTCATACAGAATAATGGATTCACTCTCCTAAAATTCTTCCTTGCTCCATCCGTTCATCGTTTCCTCTACTAATTTATGTAGAAGATAAATTAGTAGATTGAGTTGATGGTTATAGCAGTTTAAAGCACAGATAGAAAACTAGATTGACCTGCCTACCCAGACTGTGCTTCTCACTCTCACTGTGCCCTTTCTTAACCTTTGGAAATGCTTTTATTCATATATAAAATAGGCTATAACTTCATATAGTTGTATTACAAAAAGTTAATGCACAGAAAAAGACTTGTGCTAGGTATATGGTTTCTTCTCAGTTAAATGGAAGCCATTGCGTGTGTTTGTCAATAGAATTCGTCATACTTTATCTCACATATCTTTACGTCATTGTTGGCACATGACATGTTTAGACTGCACAAATCTCCTCCAAATCCCTAATAGTCACTGATCTCTTTACTGTCTCCATAGTTTTGCTTTCTCCAGAAGGTCATGTAGTTGAATCATACGGTATGTAGACTTTTCAGACTGGCTTCTTTCACTTGGCAATATGCATTTAAAGGTTCCTGTGTGTCTTCTGTAGCTTGACAGAATACTATTCCATTGCCTGGATATACCACAGTTTATTTTTCCATTCACTTCCTGAAGGACATTTCGATTTTAGTGATCATGAATAAGGCTCCTGTAACATTCATGGGAAGAAGGCTTTTGTGTGCATGTAAGTTTTCAAATCCTTTAAGTAAATACCGGGATTGTAATTGCTGGGTTGTGTGGTAGGAGTATGTTTAGTTTTATAAGAAACTGCCAAACTGACTGCCAAAGTAGCTGTACTATTCTGCATTCTCACAAGCAATGAATAAAAGTTCCTGTTTCTCCTCACATTTGCCAGCTTTTGGTATCATCAGACTTTTGGATATTGGTCATTTTAATAGTCATGTAATAATATCTCACGGTTGCTGTGACTTGCAGTTCCCTAATGATACATGACTAGTAACTTCAAAATCCCCATTTGACAGCTGTATTTAGACCTTTGGACTATTTTTTAAATGAGTTGTTTTCTTTCTTATTTTCGAGTTCTCTGTATACTTTAAATACCAGTAATTTATCTGATATGTTTTGAAAATGTTTTGAATATGTTTTGAAAAAATTTTCTCCCAACCTGTGGCTTTTGTTTTCATTCTAAGCACAGTTTTAATAACAAAAGCCTTTAATTTTAATGATGCTCAATTTCTCAATTTTTTCTTTGTCTAACCCAATAAATCAGAAAGCTTTTTATCATTTCACATGACTTAATATTCAGGCAAGGTCTATATAGGCCCCTTTCAAACAGTCATAAAGTTTAGAAGCTCTGACCTCACAAACAATAACAACGACAACATAGAAACAAAAATGACAGCTTTTGATGTTGTCTCAGTAATTTCTCAATTCAAGAACAGATTACTGAGCTTTATAAGCAATACGTATAGATATCAATTTCACAATAAAATACCTTATGATATTTATCAAATCACCTTAGTTTTGGTCACTTATTACTATTAGACTAAAATGTAATTTGTCAGACATGAGAAATCCTTTGGAGTATTTTTTAGAGAATCAAGTATTTGTTTTAGCCTTTTCAGTTCTTCTCTTGCTCTTTCTCCAGTATAGTCATTCCAATTGTCTCTATAGATGTATTAATACCAGGTACATAGTAAACACAATTATCTCCCACGTGTACCCCAACCCCCTTCCCTGTTCATGCAGTAAACATAAAGGAAGCAGGTCAAAAGGAAGCAGGTCATGTACCCTGTGATGTGCTGGGTTGTAAGGAAAGGTACACAATTAATGTACCATGTCTGAGTTTTCTTCTTCTCTGTATTTGTTCCATTTAATGCATGTATGTTTTTTATTCCTTAGGGCTCTCCAGTCCTAACACACTCAGGGATACTTGATACAGCTATAAGGCTGTGTCTTTATCAGGTACCTTTGGGTTACCCCCGGCCAGGGGTGGGAAATAGAGGAAGTGAATGTCTGTATCCTCATTAAGTATCACACAGAGCAGAAACATAAAGAAGCCTGTGCCATGAATGGGTCTCTTCTTTCTCCAAAAACCACCTACCCCTTCAACTCCCACTGCTTAAAGGAAAATCTTGTATTAGTCTCCCCATTTTCTCCTCAAACTTGCTTTAGCAAAGCAGTTCCTAAACCTCTGTTAATGTATGTCCCCACCCCTAACTCAACACACAGTCTCATGTCACATCACAGAAAAGAAGTTCAAAACAAAACAAAACAAAGCCACAGTCTTATAAGAAAAATAGGTAAGTTTTACAAAAGTTGTGTACTGTATCTCTGCTTTGAATTTTGTCATTGGCCAAGGATAGTAAAACTCTTGGAAAACTATAAAACAGGAACTTACGTAATAGGTTTTACCCAAGATTTTTCAAACATTTTGGAAGGATACTTATTAACATCTTGCAGAGGTAATGTTACATGAAAAACTTAGCATAAGACCAATCAGGTATTCTATGCAATAATGCAGATATATGAAAAAATAATATAATGAAATAAATGACTTTTCAAAAGGTATTGATCCTAGATCCACATTCTTTTTTTGGTTCAGGTGAGGCAATTAGAATGTGAAAAAAAGAAGCATAGAACAACTGTCTAATGAGAGGGACGAATGCTCCTGGGTGGAAAGTTATTAGAAGATAAATTAGTAGATTGACCCTTTTGTGTAGTTTATATTTGGAGACATTCCTTTTTCCACTATTACCCTCTTAGCGCTCCGAATCTCCACTTGCATTTTCTACAGAAAGAGTGTTTCAGAACGGCTCAATCAAAACTAAGGTTCAACTCTTTTAGTTGAACAAACAGAACAGAAAGAAGTTTCACATAATTCTTCTGTGTAGTTTTTATTTGTAGACATTCTTTTTCCCAATATAGGCCTCTTAGCGCTTAGCATGTCCAATTGCAGTTTCTACAGAAAGAGTGTTTCAGAACGGCTCAATCAAAAGTAAGGTTCAACTCTGTTAGTTGAATGCACAGAACAGAAATAATTTTCACAGAATGCTACTGTGTAGTTTATATTTGAATATATTCCTTTCTCCACTATTACCCTCTTAGCGCTCCGAATGTCCACTTGCATTTTCTACCGAAAGAGTGTTCAGAACTGCGCAATCAAAAATATGGTTTAACTCTGTTAGCTTAATGAACATATCAGAAATATGTTTCACAAAATGCTTCTGTGTAGTTTTTATTTGAAGATATTATTTTTCCCAATAAAGGCCTCTTAGCGCTCAGAATGTCCAATTGCAGTTTCTACAGAAAGAGTGTTTCAGAAAGGCTCAATCAAAACTAAGGTTCAACTCTGTTAGTTGAATGCACAGAACAGAAAGAAATTTCATACAATGCTTCTGTGTAGTTTATATTTGAACATATTCTTTTTTCCACTATTACCCACTTGGCGCTACGAATGTCCAGTTGCATTTTCTACAGACAGAGTGTTTCAAAACTGCTCAATCAAAAGTATGGTTTAACTCTGTTAGCTGAATGCTCAGATCAGAAAGAAGTTTCACAGAATGCTTCTGTGTAGTTTATATTTGAATATATTCCTTTTTCCACTACTACTCTCTTAGCGCTCCAAATGTCCAGTTGCATTTTCTACAGAAAGAGTGTTCAGATCTGCTCAATCAAAAGTATGGTTTAACTCTGTTAGCTGAATGCACAGATCAGAATGAAGTTTCACAGAATGATTCTGTGTAGTTTATATTTGGAGACATTCCTTTTTCCACTATTACCCTCTTAGCGCTCCGAATCTCCACTTGCATTTTCTACAGAAAGAGTGTTTCAGAACGGCTCAATCAAAACTAAAGTTCAACTCTTTTAGTTGAACAAACAGAACAGAAAGAAGTTTCACACAATTCTTCTGTGTAGTTTATATTTGTAGACATTCTTTTTCCCAATATAGGCCTCTTAGCGCTCAGAATGTCCAATTGCAGTTTCTACAGAAAGAGTGTTTCAGAACGGCTCAATCAAAAGTAAGGTTCAACTCTGTTAGTTGAATGCACAGAACAGAAAGAAGTTTCATACAATGCTTCTGTGTAGTTTATATTTGAACATATACTTTTTTCCACTATTACCCACTTAGCGCTACGAATGTCCAGTTGCATTTTCTACAGACAGAGTGTTTCAAAACTGCTCAATCAAAAGTATGGTTTAACTCTGTTAGCTGAATGCTCAGATCAGAAAGAAGTTTCACAGAATGCTTCTGTGTAGTTTATATTTGTATATATTCCTTTTTCCACTACTACGCTCTTAGCGCTCCAAATGTCCAGTTGCATTTTCTACAGAAAGAGTGTTCAGATCTGCTCAATCAAAAGTATGGTTTAACTCCGTTAGCTGAATGCACAGATCAGAAAGAAGTTTCACCGAATGATTCTGTGTAGTTTATATTTGAAGACATTCCTTTTTCCACTATTACCCACTTAGCGCTCCGAATCTCCACTTGCATTTTCTACAAAAAGAGTGTTTCATATCTGCTCAATCAAAAATATGTTTTATCTCTGTTAACTGAATTTACAGATCAGAAATAAGTTTCACAGAATGCATCTGTGTAGTTTTTATTTGAAGATATTCTTTTTCCCAATGTAGGCCTCTTAGCGCTTAGCATGTCCAATTGCAGTTTCTACAGAAAGAGTGTTTCAGAACGGCTCAATTAAAAGTAAGGTTCAACTCTGTTAGTTGAATGCACAGAACAGAAAGAATTTTCACAGAATGCTACTGTGTAGTTTATATTTGAATATATTCCTTTTTCCACTATTACCCTCTTAGCGCTCCGAATGTCCACTTGCATTTTCTACAGAAAGAGTGTTCAGAACTGCGCAATCAAAAGTATGGTTTAACTCTGTTAGCTTAATGAACATATCAGAAATAAGTTTCACACAATGCTTCTGTGTAGTTTTTATTTGAAGATATTATTTTTCCCAATATAGGCCTCTTAGCGCTCAGAATGTCCAATTGCAGTTTCTACAGAAAGAGTGTTTCAGAAAGGCTCAATCAAAACTAAGGTTCAACTCTGTTAGTTGAATGCACAGAACAGAAAGAAATTTCATACAATGCTTCTGTGTAGTTTATATTTGAACATATTCTTTTTTCCACTATTACCCACTTGGCCCTACGAATGTCCAGTTGCATTTTCTACAGACAGAGTGTTTCAAAACTGCTCAATCAAAAGTATGGTTTAACTCTGTTAGCTGAATGCTCAGATCAGAAAGAACTTTCACAGAATGCTTCTGTGTAGTTTATATTTGAATATATTCCTTTTTCCACTACTACTCTCTTAGCGCTCCAAATGTCCAGTTGCATTTTCTACAGAAAGAGTGTTCAGATCTCCTCAATCAAAAGTATGGTTTAACTCTGTTAGCTGAATGCACAGATCAGAAAGAAGTTTCACAGAATGATTCTGTGTAGTTTATATTTGGAGACATTCCTTTTTCCACTATTACCCTCTTAGCGCTCCGAATCTCCAATGGCATTTTCTACAGAAAGAGTGTTTCAGAACGGCTCAATCAAAACTAAGGTTCAACTATTTAGTTGAACAAACAGAACAGAAAGAAGTTTCACACAATTCTTCTGTGTAGTTTTTATTTGTAGACATTCTTTTTCCCAATATAGGCCTCTTAGCGCTCAGAATGTCCAATTGCAGTTTCTACAGAAAGAGTGTTTCAGAACGGCTCAATCAAAAGTAAGGTTCAACTCTGTTAGTTGAATGCACAGAACAGAAAGAAGTTTCATACAATGCTTCTGTGTAGTTTATATTTGAACATATTCTTTTTTCCACTATTACCCACTTAGCGCTACGAATGTCCAGTTGCATTTTCTACAGACAGAGTGTTTCAAAACTGCTCAATCAAAAGTATGGTTTAACTCTGTTAGCTGAATGCTCAGATCAGAAAGAAGTTTCACAGAATGCTTCTGTGTAGTTTATATTTGAAGACATTCCTTTTTCCACTATTACCCTCTTAGCGCTCCGAATCTCCACTTGCATTTTCTACAAAAAGAGTGTTTCATAACTGCTCAATCAAAAATATGTTTTATCTCTGTTAACTGAATTTACAGATCAGAATTTAGTTTCACAGAATGCATCTGTGTAGTGTTTATTTGAAGATATTATTTTTCCCAATGTAGGCCTCTTAGCGCTTAGCATGTCCAATTGCAGTTTCTACAGAAAGAGTGTTTCAGAACGGCTCAATCAAAAGTAAGGTTCAACTCTGTTAGTTGAATGCACAGAACAGAAAGAATTTTCACAGAATGCTACTGTGTAGTTTATATTTGAATATATTCCTTTCTCCACTATTACCTTCTTAGCGCTCCGAATGTCCACTTGCATTTTCTACAGAAAGAGTGTTCAGAACTGCGCAATCAAAAATATGGTTTAACTCTGTTAGCTTAATGAACATATCAGAAATAAGTTTCACACAATGCTTCTGTGTAGTTTTTATTTGAAGATATTATTTTTCCCAATATATGCCTCTTAGCGCTCAGAATGTCCAATTGCAGTTTCTACAGAAAGAGTGTTTCAGAAAGGCTCAATCAAAAGTAAGGTTCAACTCTGTTAGTTGAATGCACAGAACAGAAAGAAATTTCATACAATGCTTCTGTGTAGTTGATATTTGAACATATTCTTTTTTCCACTATTACCCACTTGGCGCTACGAATGTCCAGTTGCATTTTCTACAGACAGAGTGTTTCAAAACTGCTCAATCAAAAGTATGGTTTAACTCTGTTAGCTGAATGCTCAGATCAGAAAGAAGTTTCACAGAATGCTTCTGTGTAGTTTATATTTGAATATATTCCTTTCTCCACTACTACTCTCTTAGCGCTCCAAATGTCCAGTTGCATTTTCTACAGAAAGAGTGTTCAGATCTGCTCAATCAAAAGTATGATTTAACTCTGTTAGCTGAATGCACAGATCAGAAAGAAGTTTCACAGAATGACTCTGTGTAGTTTATATTTGGAGACATTCCTTTTTCCACTATTACCCTCTTAGCGCTCCGAATCTCCACTTGCATTTTCTACAGAAAGAGTGTTTCAGAACGGCTCAATCAAAACTAAGGTTCAACTCTTTTAGTTGAACAAACAGAACAGAAAGAAGTTTCACACAATTCTTCTGTGTAGTTTTTATTTGTATACATTCTTTTTCCCAATATAGGCCTCTTAGCGCTCAGAATGTCCAATTGCAGTTTCTACAGAAAGAGTGTTTCAGAACGGCTCAATCAAAAGTAAGGTTCAACTCTGTTAGTTGAATGCACAGATCAGAAAGAAGTTTCACAGAATGCTTCTGTGTAGTTTATATTTGAATATATTCCTTTTTCCACTACTACGCTCTTAGCGCTCCAAATGTCCAGTTGCATTTTCTACAGAAAGAGTGTTCAGATCTGCTCAATCAAAAGTATGGTTTAACTCTGTTAGCTGAATGCACAGATCAGAAAGAAGTTTCACCGAATGATTCTGTGTAGTTTATATTTGAAGACATTCCTTTTTCCACTATTAACCTCTTAGCGCTCCGAATCTCCACTTGCATTTTCTACAAAAAGAGTGTTTCATAACTGCTCAATCAAAAATATGTTTTATCTCTGTTAACTGAATTTACAGATCAGAAATAGCTTTCACAGAATGCATCTGTGTAGTGTTTATTTGAAGATATTATTTCTCCCAATGTAGGCCTCTTAGCGCTTAGCATGTCCAATTGCAGTTTCTACAGAAAGAGTGTTTCAGAACGGCTCAATCAAAAGTAAGGTTCAACTCTGTTAGTTGAATGCACAGAACAGAAATAATTTTCACAGAATGCTACTGTGTAGTTTATATTTGAATATATTACTTTCTCCACTATTACCCTCTTAGCGCTCCGAATGTCCACTTGCATTTTCTACAGAAAGAGTGTTCAGAACTGCGCAATCAAAAATATGGTTCAACTCTGTTAGCTTAATGAACATATCAGAAATAAGTTTCACACAATGCTTCTGTGTAGTTTTTATTTGAAGATATTATTTTTCCCAATATAGGCCTCTTAGCGCTCAGAATGTCCAATTGCAGTTTCTACAGAAAGAGTGTTTCAGAAAGGCTCAATCAAAAGTAAGGTTCAACTCTGTTAGTTGAATGCACAGAACAGAAAGAAATTTCATACAATGCTTCTGTGTAGTTGATATTTGAACATATTCTTTTTTCCTCTATTACCCACTTGGCGCTACGAATGTCCAGTTGCATTTTCTACAGACAGAGTGTTTCAAAACTGCTCAATCAAAAGTATGGTTTAACTCTGTTAGCTGAATGCTCAGATCAGAAAGAAGTTTCACAGAATGCTTCTGTGTAGTTTATATTTGAATATATTCCTTTTTCCACTACTACTCTCTTAGCGCTCCAAATGTCCAGTTGCATTTTCTACAGAAAGAGTGTTCAGATCTGCTCAATCAAAAGTATGATTTAACTCTGTTAGCTGAATGCACAGATCAGAAAGAAGTTTCACAGAATGATTCTGTGTAGTTTATATTTGGAGACATTCCTTTTTCCACTATTATCCTCTTAGCGCTCCGAATCTCCACTTGCATTTTCTACAGAAAGAGTGTTTCAGAACGGCTCAATCAAAACTAAAGTTCAACTCTTTTAGTTGAACAAACAGAACAGAAAGAAGTTTCACACAATTCTTCTGTGTAGTTTTTATTTGTAGACATTCTTTTTCCCAATATAGGCCTCTTAGCGCTCAGAATGTCCAATTGCAGTTTCTACAGAAAGAGTGTTTCAGAACGGCTCAATCAAAAGTAAGGTTCAACTCTGTTAGTTGAATGCACAGAACAGAAAGGAGTTTCATACAATGCTTCTGTGTAGTTTATATTTGAACATATTCTTTTTTTTACTATTACCCACTTAGCGCTACGAATGTCCAGTTGCATTTTCTACAGACAGAGTGTTTCAAAACTGCTCAATCAAAAGTATGGTTTAACTCTGTTAGCTGAATGCTCAGATCAGAAAGAAGTTTCACAGAATGCTTCTGTGTAGTTTATAATTGAATATATTCCTTTTTCCACTACTACGCTCTTAGCGCTCCAAATGTCCAGTTGCATTTTCTACAGAAAGAGTGTTCAGATCTGCTGAATCAAAAGTATGGTTTAACTCTGTTAGCTGAATGCACAGATCAGAAAGAAGTTTCACCGAATGATTCTGTGTAGTTTATATTTGAAGACATTCCTTCTTCCACTATTACCCTCTTAGCGCTCCGAATCTCCACTTGCATTTTCTACAAAAAGAGTGTTTCATAACTGCTCAATCAAAAATATGTTTTATCTCTGTTAACTGAGTTTACAGATCAGAAATAAGTTTCACAGAATGCATCTGTGTAGTGTTTATTTGAAGATATTCTTTTTCCCAATGTAGGCCTCTTAGCGCTTAGCATGTCCAATTGCAGTTTCTACGGAAAGAGTGTTTCAGAACGGCTCAATCAGAAGTAAGGTTCAACTCTGTTAGTTGAATGCACAGAACAGAAAGAATTTTCACAGAATGCTACTGTGTAGTTTATATTTGAATATATTCCTTTTTTAAACTATTACCCTCTTAGCGCTCCGAATGTCCACTTGCATTTTCTACAGAAAGAGTGTTCAGAACTGCACAATCAAAAGTATGGTTTAACTCTGTTAGCTTAATGAACATATCAGAAATAAGTTTCACACAATGCTTCTGTGTAGTTTTTATTTGAAGATATTATTTTTCCCAATAGAGGCCTCTTAGCGCTCAGAATGTCCAATTGCAGTTTCTACAGAAAGAGTGTTTCAGAAAGGCTCAATCTAAAGTAAGGTTCAACTCTGTTAGTTGAATGCACAGAACAGAAAGAATTTTCATACAATGCTTCTGTGTAGTTTATATTTGAACATATTCTTTTTTCCACTATTACCCACTTAGCGCTACGAGTGTCCAGTTGCATTTTCTACAGACAGAGTGTTTCAAAACTGCTCAATCAAAAGTATGGTTTAACTCTGTTAGCTGAATGCTCAGATCAGAAAGAAGTTTCACAGAATGCTTCTGTGTAGTTTATATTTGAATATATTCCTTTTTCCACTACTACTCTCTTAGCGCTCCAAATGTCCAGTTGCATTTTCTACAGAAAGAGTGTTCAGATCTGCTCAATCAAAAGTATGGTTTAACCCTGTTAGCTGAATGCACAGATCAGAAAGAAGTTTCACAGAATGATTCTGTGTAGTTTATATTTGGAGACATTCCTTTTTCCACTATTACCCTCTTAGCGCTCCGAATCTCCACTTGCATTTTCTACAGAAAGAGTGTTTCAGAACGGCTCCATCAAAACTAAGGTTCAACTCTTTTAGTTGAACAAATAGAACAGAAAGAAGTTTCACACAATTCTTCTGTGAAGTTTTTATTTGTAGACATTCTTTTTCCCAATATAGGCCTCTTAGCGCTCAGAATGTCCAATTGCAGTTTCTACAGAAAGAGTGTTTCAGAACGGCTCAATCAAAAGTAAGGTTCAACTCTGTTAGTTGAATGCACAGAACAGAAAGTTGTTTCATACAATGCTTCTGTGTAGTTTATATTTGAACATATTCTTTTTTCCACTATTACCCACTTAGCGCTACGAATGTCCAGTTGCATTTTCTACAGACAGAGTGTTTCAAAACTGCTCAATCAAAAGTATGGTTTAACTCTGTTAGCTGAATGCTCAGATCAGAAAGAAGTTTCACAGAATGCTTCTGTGTAGTTTATATTTGAATATATTCCTTTTTCCACTACTACGCTCTTAGCGCTCCAAATGTCCAGTTGCATTTTCTACAGAAAGAGTGTTCAGATCTGCTCAATCAAAAGTATGGTTTAACTCTGTTAGCTGAATGCACAGATCAGAAAGAAGTTTCACCGAATGATTCTGTGTAGTTTATATTTGAAGACATTCCTTTTTCCACTATTACCCTCTTAGCGCTCCGAATGTCCACTTGCATTTTCTACAAAAAGAGTGTTTCATAACTGCTCAATCAAAAATATGTTTTATCTCTGTTAACTGAATTTACAGATCAGAAATAGGTTTCACAGAATGCATCTGTGTAGTGTTTATTTGGAGATATTCTTTTTCCCAATGTAGGCCTCTTAGCGCTTAGCATGTCCAATTGCAGTTTCTACAGAAAGAGTGTTTCAGAACGGCTCAATCAAAAGTAAGGTTCAACTCTGTTAGTTGAATGCACAGAACAGAAAGAATTTTCACAGAATGCTACTGTGTAGTTTATATTTGAATATATTCCTTTCTCCACTATTACCCTCTTAGCGCTCCGAATGTCCACTTGCATTTTCTACCGAAAGAGTGTTCAGAACTGCGCAATCAAAAATATGGTTTAACTCTGTTAGCTTAATGAACATATCAGAAATATGTTTCACAAAATGCTTCTGTGTAGTTTTTATTTGAAGATATTATTTTTCCCAATATAGGCCTCTTAGCGCTCAGAATGTCCAATTGCAGTTTCTACAGAAAGAGTGTTTCAGAAAGGCTCAATCAAAACTAAGGTTCAACTCTGTTAGTTGAATGCACAGAACAGAAAGAAATTTCATACAATGCTTCTGTGTAGTTTATATTTGAACATATTCTTTTTTCCACTATTACCCACTTGGCGCTACGAATGTCCAGTTGCATTTTCTACAGACAGAGTGTTTCAAAACTGCTCAATCAAAAGTATGGTTTAACTCTGTTAGCTGAATGCTCAGATCAGAAAGAAGTTTCACAGAATGCTTCTGTGTAGTTTATATTTGAATATATTCCTTTTTCCACTACTACTCTCTTAGCGCTCCAAATGTCCAGTTGCATTTTCTACAGAAAGAGTGTTCAGATCTGCTCAATCAAAAGTATGGTTTAACTCTGTTAGCTGAATGCACAGATCAGAATGAAGTTTCACAGAATGATTCTGTGTAGTTTATATTTGGAGACATTCCTTTTTCCACTATTACCCTCTTAGCGCTCCGAATCTCCACTTGCATTTTCTACAGAAAGAGTGTTTCAGAACGGCTCAATCAAAACTAAAGTTCAACTCTTTTAGTTGAACAAACAGAACAGAAAGAAGTTTCACACAATTCTTCTGCGTAGTTTTTATTTGTAGACATTCTTTTTCCCAATATAGGCCTCTTAGCGCTCAGAATGTCCAATTGCAGTTTCTACAGAAAGAGTGTTTCAGAACGGCTCAATCAAAAGTAAGGTTCAACTCTGTTAGTTGAATGCACAGAACAGAAAGAAGTTTCATACAATGCTTCTGTGTAGTTTATATTTGAACATATACTTTTTTCCACTATTACCCACTTAGCGCTACGAATGTCCAGTTGCATTTTCTACAGACAGAGTGTTTCAAAACTGCTCAATCAAAAGTATGGTTTAACTCTGTTAGCTGAATGCTCAGATCAGAAAGAAGTTTCACAGAATGCTTCTGTGTAGTTTATATTTGAATATATTCCTTTTTCCACTACTACTCTCTTAGCGCTCCAAATGTCCAGTTGCATTTTCTACAGTAAGAGTGTTCAGATCTGCTCAATCAAAAGTATGGTTTAACTCTGTTAGCTGAATGCACAGATCAGAAAGAAGTTTCACCGAATGATTCTGTGTAGTTTATATTTGAAGACATTCCTTTTTCCACTATTACCCACTTAGCGCTCCGAATCTCCACTTGCATTTTCTACAAAAAGAGTGTTTCATATCTGCTCAATCAAAAATATGTTTTATATCTGTTAACTGAATTTACAGATCAGAAATAAGTTTCACAGAATGCATCTGTGTAGTTTTTATTTGAAGATATTCTTTTTCCCAATGTATGCCTCTTAGCGCTTAGCATGTCCAATTGCAGTTTCTACAGAAAGAGTGTTTCAGAACGGCTCAATTAAAAGTAAGGTTCAACTCTGTTAGTTGAATGCACAGAACAGAAAGAATTTTCACAGAATGCTACTGTGTAGTTTATATTTGAATATATTCCTTTTTCCACTATTACCCTCTTAGCGCTCCGAATGTCCACTTGCATTTTCTACAGAAAGAGTGTTCAGAACTGCGCAATCAAAAGTATGGTTTAACTCTGTTAGCTTAATGAACATATCAGAAATAAGTTTCACACAATGCTTCTGTGTAGTTTTTATTTGAAGATATTATTTTTCCCAATATAGGCCTCTTAGCGCTCAGAATGTCCAATTGCAGTTTCTACAGAAAGAGTGTTTCAGAAAGGCTCAATCAAAACTAAGGTTCAACTCTGTTAGTTGAATGCACAGAACAGAAAGAAATTTCATACAATGCTTCTGTGTAGTTTATATTTGAACATATTCTTTTTTCCACTATTACCCACTTGGCCCTACGAATGTCCAGTTGCATTTTCTACAGACAGAGTGTTTCAAAACTGCTCAATCAAAACTATGGTTTAACTCTGTTAGCTGAATGCTCAGATCAGAAAGAACTTTCACAGAATGCTTCTGTGTAGTTTATATTTGAATATATTACTTTTTCCACTACTACTCTCTTAGCGCTCCAAATGTCCAGTTGCATTTTCTACAGAAAGAGTGTTCAGATCTGCTCAATCAAAAGTATGGTTTAACTCTGTTAGCTGAATGCACAGATCAGAAAGAAGTTTCACAGAATGATTCTGTGTAGTTTATATTTGGAGACATTCCTTTTTCCACTATTACCCTCTTAGCGCTCCGAATCTCCACTTGCATTTTCTACAGAAAGAGTGTTTCAGAACGGCTCAATCAAAACTAAGGTTCAACTCTTTTAGTTGAACAAACAGAACAGAAAGAAGTTTCACACAATTCTTCTGTGTAGTTTTTATTTGTAGACATTCTTTTTCCCAATATAGGCCTCTTAGCGCTCAGAATGTCCAATTGCAGTTTCTACAGAAAGAGTGTTTCAGAACGGCTCAATCAAAATTAAGGTTCAACTCTGTTAGTTGAATGCACAGAACAGAAAGGAGTTTCATACAATGCTTCTGTGTAGTTTATATTTGAACATATTCTTTTTTCCACTATTACCCACTTAGCGCTACGAATGTCCAGTTGCATTTTCTACAGACAGAGTGTTTCAAAACTGCTCAATCAAAAGTATGGTTTAACTCTGTTAGCTGAATGCTCAGATCAGAAAGAAGTTTCACAGAATGCTTCTGTGTAGTTTATATTTGAAGACATTCCTTTTTCCACTATTACCCTCTTAGCGCTCCGAATCTCCACTTGCATTTTCTACAAAAAGAGTGTTTCATAACTGCTCAATCAAAAATATGTTTTATCTCTGTTAACTGAATTTACAGATCAGAATTTAGTTTCACAGAATGCATCTGTGTAGTGTTTATTTGAAGATATTATTTTTCCCAATGTATGCCTCTTAGCGCTTAGCATGTCCAATTGCAGTTTCTACAGAAAGAGTGTTTCAGAACGGCTCAATCAAAAGTAAGGTTCAACTCTGTTAGTTGAATGCACAGAACAGAAAGAATTTTCACAGAATGCTACTGTGTAGTTTATATTTGAATATATTCCTTTCTCCACTATTACCTTCTTAGCGCTCCGAATGTCCACTTGCATTTTCTACAGAAAGAGTGTTCAGAACTGCGCAATCAAAAATATGGTTTAACTCTGTTAGCTTAATGAACATATCAGAAATAAGTTTCACACAATGCTTCTGTGTAGTTTTTATTTGAAGATATTATTTTTCCCAATATAGGCCTCTTAGCGCTCAGAATGTCCAATTGCAGTTTCTACAGAAAGAGTGTTTCAGAAAGGCTCAATCAAAAGTAAGGTTCAACTCTGTTAGTTGAATGCACAGAACAGAAAGAAATTTCATACAATGCTTCTGTGTAGTTGATATTTGAACATATTCTTTTTTCCACTATTAACCACTTGGCGCTACGAATGTCCAGTTGCATTTTCTACAGACAGAGTGTTTCAAAACTGCTCAATCAAAAGTATGGTTTAACTCTGTTAGCTGAATGCTCAGATCAGAAAGAACTTTCACAGAATGCTTCTGTGTAGTTTATATTTGAATATATTACTTTTTCCACTACTACTCTCTTAGCGCTCCAAATGTCCAGTTGCATTTTCTACAGAAAGAGTGTTCAGATCTGCTCAATCAAAAGTATGGTTTAACTCTGTTAGCTGAATGCACAGATCAGAAAGAAGTTTCACAGAATGATTCTGTGTAGTTTATATTTGGAGACATTCCTTTTTCCACTATTACCCTCTTAGCGCTCCGAATCTCCACTTGCATTTTCTACAGAAAGAGTGTTTCAGAACGGCTCAATCAAAACTAAGGTTCAACTCTTTTAGTTGAACAAACAGAACAGAAAGAAGTTTCACACAATTCTTCTGTGTAGTTTTTATTTGTAGACATTCTTTTTCCCAATATAGGCCTCTTAGCGCTCAGAATGTCCAATTGCAGTTTCTACAGAAAGAGTGTTTCAGAACGGCTCAATCAAAATTAAGGTTCAACTCTGTTAGTTGAATGCACAGAACAGAAAGGAGTTTCATACAATGCTTCTGTGTAGTTTATATTTGAACATATTCTTTTTTCCACTATTACCCACTTAGCGCTACGAATGTCCAGTTGCATTTTCTACAGACAGAGTGTTTCAAAACTGCTCAATCAAAAGTATGGTTTAACTCTGTTAGCTGAATGCTCAGATCAGAAAGAAGTTTCACAGAATGCTTCTGTGTAGTTTATATTTGAAGACATTCCTTTTTCCACTATTACCCTCTTAGCGCTCCGAATCTCCACTTGCATTTTCTACAAAAAGAGTGTTTCATAACTGCTCAATCAAAAATATGTTTTATCTCTGTTAACTGAATTTACAGATCAGAATTTAGTTTCACAGAATGCATCTGTGTAGTGTTTATTTGAAGATATTATTTTTCCCAATGTAGGCCTCTTAGCGCTTAGCATGTCCAATTGCAGTTTCTACAGAAAGAGTGTTTCAGAACGGCTCAATCAAAAGTAAGGTTCAACTCTGTTAGTTGAATGCACAGAACAGAAAGAATTTTCACAGAATGCTACTGTGTAGTTTATATTTGAATATATTCCTTTCTCCACTATTACCTTCTTAGCGCTCCGAATGTCCACTTGCATTTTCTACAGAAAGAGTGTTCAGAACTGCGCAATCAAAAATATGGTTTAACTCTGTTAGCTTAATGAACATATCAGAAATAAGTTTCACACAATGCTTCAGTGTAGTTTTTATTTGAAGATATTATTTTTCCCAATATAGGCCTCTTAGCGCTCAGAATGTCCAATTGCAGTTTCTACAGAAAGAGTGTTTCAGAAAGGCTCAATCAAAAGTAAGGTTCAACTCTGTTAGTTGAATGCACAGAACAGAAAGAAATTTCATACAATGCTTCTGTGTAGTTGATATTTGAACATATTCTTTTTTCCACTATTAACCACTTGGCGCTACGAATGTCCAGTTGCATTTTCTACAGACAGAGTGTTTCAAAACTGCTCAATCAAAAGTATGGTTTAACTCTGTTAGCTGAATGCTCAGATCAGAAAGAAGTTTCACAGAATGCTTCTGTGTAGTTTATATTTGAATATATTCCTTTCTCCACTACTACTCTCTTAGCGCTCCAATTGTCCAGTTGCATTTTCTACAGAAAGAGTGTTCAGATCTGCTCAATCAAAAGTATGATTTAACTCTGTTAGCTGAATGCACAGATCAGAAAGAAGTTTCACAGAATGACTCTGTGTAGTTTATATTTGGAGACATTCCTTTTTCCACTATTACCCTCTTAGCGCTCCGAATCTCCACTTGCATTTTCTACAGAAAGAGTGTTTCAGAACGGCTCAATCAAAACTAAAGTTCAACTCTTTTAGCTGAACAAACAGAACAGAAAGAAGTTTCACACAATTCTTCTGTGTAGTTTTTATTTGTAGACATTCTTTTTCCCAATATAGGCCTCTTAGCGCTCAGAATGTCCAATTGCAGTTTCTACAGAAAGAGTGTTTCAGAACGGCTCAATCAAAAGTAAGGTTCACCTCTGTTAGTTGAATGCACAGAACAGAAAGAAGTTTCATACAATGCTTCTGTGTAGTTTATATTTGAACATATTCTTTTTCCACTATTACCCACTTAGCGCTACGACTGTCCAGTTGCATTTTCTACAGACAGAGTGTTTCAAAACTGCTCAATCAAAAGTATGGTTTAACTCTGTTAGCTGAATGCTCAGATCAGAAAGAAGTTTCACAGAATGCTTCTGTGTAGTTTATAATTGAATATGTTCCTTTTTCCACTACTACGCTCTTAGCGCTCCAAATGTCCAGTTGCATTTTCTACAGAAAGAGTGTTCAGATCTGCTCAATCAAAAGTACGGTTTAACTGTGTTAGCTGAATGCACAGATCAGAAAGAAGTTTCACCGAATGATTCTGTGTAGTTTATATATGAAGAAATTCCTTTTTCCACTATTACCCTCTTAGCGCTCCGAATCTCCACTTGCATTTTCTACAAAAAGAGTGTTTCATAACGGCTCAATCAAAAATATGTTTTATCTCTGTTAACTGAATTTACAGATCAGAAATAAGTTTTACAGAATGCATCTGTGTAGTTTTTATTTGAAGATATTCTTTTTCCCAATGTAGGCCTCTTAGCGCTTAGCATGTCCAATTGCAGTTTCTACAGAAAGAGTGTTTCAGAACGGCTCAATCAAAACTAAGGTTCAACTCTTTTAGTTGAACAAACAGAACAGAAAGAAGTTTCACACAATTCTTCTGTGTAGTTTTTATTTGTAGACACTCTTTTTAACAATATAGGCCTCTTAGCGCTCAGAATGTCCAATTGCAGTTTCTACAGAAAGAGTGTTTCAGAACGGCTCAATCAAAAGTAAGGTTCAACTCTGTTAGTTGAATGCACAGAACAGAAAGAAGTTTCATACAATGCTTCTGTGTAGTTTATATTTGAACATATTCTTTTTTCCACTATTACCCACTTAGCGCTACGAATGTCCAGTTGCATTTCCTACAGACAGAGTGTTTCAAAACTGCTCAATCAAATGTATGGTTTAACTCTGTTAGCTGAATTCTCAGATCAGAAAGAAGTTTCACAGAATGCTTCTGTGTAGTTTATATTTGAAGACATTCCTTTTTCCACTATTACCCACTTAGCGCTCCGAATCTCCACTTGCATTTTCTACAGAAAGAATGTTTCAGAACGGCTCAATCAAAACTAAGGTTCAACTCTTTTAGTTGAACAAACAGAACAGAAAGAAGTTTCACACAATTCTTCTGTGTAGTTTTTATTTGTAGATATTCTTTTTCCCAATATAGGCCTCTTAGCTCTCAGAATGTCCAATTGCAGTTTCTACAGAAAGAGTGTTTCAGAACGGCTCAATCAAAAGTAAGGTTCAACTCTGTTAGTTGAATGCACAGAATAGAAAGAAGTTTCCTACAATGCTTCTGTGTAGTTTATATTTGGACATATTCTTTTTTCCACTATTACCCACTTAGCGCTACGAATGTCCAGTTGCATTTTCTACAGACAGAGTGTTTCAAAACTGCTCAATCAAAAGTATGGTTTAACTCTGTTAGCTGAATGCTCAGATCAGAAAGAAGTTTCACAGAATGCTTCTGTGTAGTTTATATTTGAATATATTCCTTTTTCCACTACTATGCTCTTAGCGCTCCAAATGTCCAGTTGCATTTTCTACAGAAAGAGTGTTCAGATCTGCTCAATCAAAAGTATGGTTTAACTCTGTTAGCTGAATGCACAGATCAGAAAGAAGTTTCACCGAATGATTCTGTGTAGTTTATATTTGAAGACATTCCTTTTTTCACTATTACCCACTTAGCGCTCCGAATCTCCACTTGCATTTTCTACAAAAAGAGTGTTTCATAACTGCTCAATCAAAAATATGTTTTATCTCTGTTAACTGAATTTACAGATCAGAAATAAGTTCCACAGAATGCATCTGTGTAGTTTTTATTTGAAGATATTTTTTTCCCAATGTAGGCCTCTTAGCGCTTAGCATGTCCAATTGCAGTTTCTACAGAAAGAGTGTTTCAGAACGGCTCAATCAAAAGTAAGGTTCAACTCTGTTAGTTGAATGCACAGAACAGAAAGAATTTTCACAGAATGCTACTGTGTAGTTTATATTTGAATATATTCCTTTTTCCACTATTACCCTCTTAGCGCTCAGAATGTCCACTTGCATTTTCTACAGAAAGAGTGTTCAGAACTGCGCAATCAAAAGTATGGTTTAACTCTGTTAGCTTAATGAACATATCAGAAATAAGTTTCACACAACGCTTCTGTGTAGTTTTTATTTGAAGATATTATTTTTCCCAATAGAGGCCTGTTAGCGCTCAGAATGTCCAATTGCAGTTTCTACAGAAAGAGTGTTTCAGAAAGGCTCAATCAAAAGTAAGGTTCAACTCTGTTAGTTGAATGCACAGAACAGAAAGAAGTTTCATACAATGCTTCTGTGTAGTTTATATTTGAACATACTCTTTTTTCCACTATTACCCACTTAGCGCTACGAATGTCCAGTTGCATTTTCTACAGACAGAGTGTTTCAAAACTGCTCAATCAAAAGTATGGTTTAACTCTGTTAGCTGAATGCTCAGATCAGAAAGAACTTTCACAGAATGCTTCTGTGTAGTTTATATTTGAATATATTACTTTTTCCACTACTACTCTCTTAGCGCTCCAAATGTCCAGTTGCATTTTCTACAGAAAGAGTGTTCAGATCTGCTCAATCAAAAGTATGGTTTAACTCTGTTAGCTGAATGCACAGATCAGAAAGAAGTTTCACAGAATGATTCTGTGTAGTTTATATTTGGAGACATTCCTTTTTCCACTATTACCCTCTTAGCGCTCCGAATCTCCACTTGCATTTTCTACAGAAAGAGTGTTTCAGAACGGCTCAATCAAAACTAAGGTTCAACTCTTTTAGTTGAACAAACAGAACAGAAAGAAGTTTCACACAATTCTTCTGTGTAGTTTTTATTTGTAGACATTCTTTTTCCCAATATAGGCCTCTTAGCGCTCAGAATGTCCAATTGCAGTTTCTACAGAAAGAGTGTTTCAGAACGGCTCAATCAAAATTAAGGTTCAACTCTGTTAGTTGAATGCACAGAACAGAAAGGAGTTTCATACAATGCTTCTGTGTAGTTTATATTTGAACATATTCTTTTTTCCACTATTACCCACTTAGCGTTACGAATGTCCAGTTGCATTTTCTACAGACAGAGTGTTTCAAAACTGCTCAATCAAAAGTATGGTTTAACTCTGTTAGCTGAATGCTCAGATCAGAAAGAAGTTTCACAGAATGCTTCTGTGTAGTTTATATTTGAAGACATTCCTTTTTCCACTATTACCCTCTTAGCGCTCCGAATCTCCACTTGCATTTTCTACAAAAAGAGTGTTTCATAACTGCTCAATCAAAAATATGTTTTATCTCTGTTAACTGAATTTACAGATCAGAATTTAGTTTCACAGAATGCATCTGTGTAGTGTTTATTTGAAGATATTATTTTTCCCAATGTAGGCCTCTTAGCGCTTAGCATGTCCAATTGCAGTTTCTACAGAAAGAGTGTTTCAGAACGGCTCAATCAAAAGTAAGGTTCAACTCTGTTAGTTGAATGCACAGAACAGAAAGAATTTTCACAGAATGCTACTGTGTAGTTTATATTTGAATATATTCCTTTCTCCACTATTACCTTCTTAGCGCTCCGAATGTCCACTTGCATTTTCTACAGAAAGAGTGTTCAGAACTGCGCAATCAAAAATATGGTTTAACTCTGTTAGCTTAATGAACATATCAGAAATAAGTTTCACACAATGCTTCTGTGTAGTTTTTATTTGAAGATATTATTTTTCCCAATATAGGCCTCTTAGCGCTCAGAATGTCCAATTACAGTTTCTACAGAAAGAGTGTTTCAGAAAGGCTCAATCAAAAGTAAGGTTCAACTCTGTTAGTTGAATGCACAGAACAGAAAGAAATTTCATACAATGCTTCTGTGTAGTTGATATTTGAACATATTCTTTTTTCCACTATTAACCACTTGGCGCTACGAATGTCCAGTTGCATTTTCTACAGACAGAGTGTTTCAAAACTGCTCAATCAAAAGTATGGTTTAACTCTGTTAGCTGAATGCTCAGATCAGAAAGAAGTTTCACAGAATGCTTCTGTGTAGTTTATATTTGAATATATTCCTTTCTCCACTACTACTCTCTTAGCGCTCCAATTGTCCAGTTGCATTTTCTACAGAAAGAGTGTTCAGATCTGCTCAATCAAAAGTATGATTTAACTCTGTTAGCTGAATGCACAGATCAGAAAGAAGTTTCACAGAATGACTCTGTGTAGTTTATATTTGGAGACATTCCTTTTTCCACTATTACCCTCTTAGCGCTCCGAATCTCCACTTGCATTTTCTACAGAAAGAGTGTTTCAGAACGGCTCAATCAAAACTAAAGTTCAACTCTTTTAGTTGAACAAACAGAACAGAAAGAAGTTTCACACAATTCTTCTGTGTAGTTTTTATTTGTAGACATTCTTTTTCCCAATATAGGCCTCTTAGCGCTCAGAATGTCCAATTGCAGTTTCTACAGAAAGAGTGTTTCAGAACGGCTCAATCAAAAGTAAGGTTCAACTCTGTTAGTTGAATGCACAGAACAGAAAGAAGTTTCATACAATGCTTCTGTGTAGTTTATATTTGAACATATTCTTTTTCCACTATTACCCACTTAGCGCTACGACTGTCCAGTTGCATTTTCTACAGACAGAGTGTTTCAAAACTGCTCAATCAAAAGTATGGTTTAACTCTGTTAGCTGAATGCTCAGATCAGAAAGAAGTTTCACAGAATGCTTCTGTGTAGTTTATAATTGAATATGTTCCTTTTTCCACTACTACGCTCTTAGCGCTCCAAATGTCCAGTTGCATTATCTACAGAAAGAGTGTTCAGATCTGCTCAATCAAAAGTACGGTTTAACTGTGTTAGCTGAATGCACAGATCAGAAAGAAGTTTCACCGAATGATTCTGTGTAGTTTATATATGAAGAAATTCCTTTTTCCACTATTACCCTCTTAGCGCTCCGAATCTCCACTTGCATTTTCTACAAAAAGAGTGTTTCATAACGGCTCAATCAAAAATATGTTTTATCTCTGTTAACTGAATTTACAGATCAGAAATAAGTTTTACAGAATGCATCTGTGTAGTTTTTATTTGAAGATATTCTTTTTCCCAATGTAGGCCTCTTAGCGCTTAGCATGTCCAATTGCAGTTTCTACAGAAAGAGTGTTTCAGAACGGCTCAATTAAAAGTAAGGTTCAACTCTGTTAGTTGAATGCACAGAACAGAAAGAATTTTCACAGAATGCTACTGTGTAGTTTATATTTGAATATATTCCTTTTTCCACTATTACCCTCTTAGCGCTCCGAATGTCCACTTGCATTTTCTACAGAAAGAGTGTTCAGAACTGCGCAATCAAAAGTATGGTTTAACTCTGTTAGCTTAATGAACATATCAGAAATAAGTTTCACACAACGCTTCTGTGTAGTTTTTATTTGAAGATATTTTATTTCCCAATAGAGGCCTCTTAGCGCTCAGAATGTCCAATTGCAGTTTCTACAGAAAGAGTGTTTCAGAAAGGCTCAATTAAAAGTAAGGTTCAACTCTGTTAGTTGAATGCACAGAACAGAAAGAAGTTTCATACAATGCTTCTGTGTAGTTTATATTTGAACATATTCTTTTTTCCACTATTACCCACTTAGCGCTACGAATGTCCAGTTGCATTTTCTACAGACAGAGTGTTTCAAAACTGCTCAATCAAAAGTATGGTTTAACTCTGTTAGCTGAATGCTCAGATCAGAAAGAAGTTTCACAGAATGCTTCTGTGTAGTTTATATTTGAATATATTCCTTTTTCCACTACTACGCTCTTAGCGCTCCAAATGTCCAGTTGCATTTTCTACAGAAAGAGTGTTCAGATCTGCTCAATAAAAAGTATGGTTTAACCCTGTTAGCTGAATGCACAGATCAGAAAGAAGTTTCACAGAATGATTCTGTGTAGTTTATATTTGGAGACATTCCTTTTTCCACTATTACCCTCTTAGCGCTCCGAATCTCCACTTGCATTTTCTACAGAAAGAGTGTTTCAGAACGGCTCAATCAAAACTAAGGTTCAACTCTTTTAGTTGAACAAACAGAACAGAAAGAAGTTTCACACAATTCTTCTGTGTAGTTTTTATTTGTAGACACTCTTTTTAACAATATAGGCCTCTTAGCGCTCAGAATGTCCAATTGCAGTTTCTACAGAAAGAGTGTTTCAGAACGGCTCAATCAAAAGTAAGGTTCAACTCTGTTAGTTGAATGCACAGAACAGAAAGAAGTTTCATACAATGCTTCTGTGTAGTTTATATTTGAACATATTCTTTTTTCCACTATTACCCACTTAGCGCTACGAATGTCCAGTTGCATTTCCTACAGACAGAGTGTTTCAAAACTGCTCAATCAAATGTATGGTTTAACTCTGTTAGCTGAATTCTCAGATCAGAAAGAAGTTTCACAGAATGCTTCTGTGTAGTTTATATTTGAAGACATTCCTTTTTCCACTATTACCCACTTAGCGCTCCGAATCTCCACTTGCATTTTCTACAGAAAGAATGTTTCAGAATGGCTCAATCAAAACTAAGGTTCAACTCTTTTAGTTGAACAAACAGAACAGAAAGAAGTTTCACACCATTCTTCTGTGTAGTTTTTATTTGTAGATATTCTTTTTCCCAATATAGGCCTCTTAGCTCTCAGAATGTCCAATTGCAGTTTCTACAGAAAGAGTGTTTCAGAACGGCTCAATCAAAATTAAGGTTCAACTCTGTTAGTTGAATGCACAGAACAGAAAGAAGTTTCCTACAATGCTTCTGTGTAGTTTATATTTGAACATATTCTTTTTTCCACTATTACCCACTTAGCGCTACGAATGTCCAGTTGCATTTTCTACAGACAGAGTGTTTCAAAACTGCTCAATCAAAAGTATGGTTTAACTCTGTTAGCTGAATGCTCAGATCAGAAAGAAGTTTCACAGAATGCTTCTGTGTAGTTTATATTTGAATATATTCCTTTTTCCACTACTATGCTCTTAGCGCTCCAAATGTCCAGTTGCATTTTCTACAGAAAGAGTGTTCAGATCTGCTCAATCAAAAGTATGGTTTAACTCTGTTAGCTGAATGCACAGATCAGAAAGAAGTTTCACCGAATGATTCTGTGTAGTTTATATTTGAAGACATTCCTTTTTCCACTATTACCCACTTAGCGCTCCGAATCTCCACTTGCATTTTCTACAAAAAGAGTGTTTCATAACTGCTCAATCAAAAATATGTTTTATCTCTGTTAACTGAATTTACAGATCAGAAATAAGTTCCACAGAATGCATCTGTGTAGTTTTTATTTGAAGATATTTTTTTCCCAATGTAGGCCTCTTAGCGCTTAGCATGTCCAATTGCAGTTTCTACAGAAAGAGTGTTTCAGAACGGCTCAATCAAAAGTAAGGTTCAACTCTGTTAGTTGAATGCACAGAACAGAAAGAATTTTCACAGAATGCTACTGTGTAGTTTATATTTGAATATATTCCTTTTTCCACTATTACCCTCTTAGCGCTCCGAATGTCCACTTGCATTTTCTACAGAAAGAGTGTTCAGAACTGCGCAATCAAAAGTATGGTTTAACTCTGTTAGCTTAATGAACATATCAGAAATAAGTTTCACACAACGCTTCTGTGTAGTTTTTATTTGAAGATATTATTTTTCCCAATAGAGGCCTGTTAGCGCTCAGAATGTCCAATTGCAGTTTCTACAGAAAGAGTGTTTCAGAAAGGCTCAATCAAAAGTAAGGTTCAACTCTGTTAGTTGAATGCACAGAACAGAAAGAAGTTTCATACAATGCTTCTGTGTAGTTTATATTTGAACATACTCTTTTTTCCACTATTACCCACTTAGCGCTACGAATGTCCAGTTGCATTTTCTACAGACAGAGTGTTTCAAAACTGCTCAATCAAAAGTATGGTTTAACTCTGTTAGCTGAATGCTCAGATCAGAAAGAAGTTTCACAGAATGCTTCTGTGTAGTTTATATTTGAATATATTCCTTTTTCCACTACTACGCTCTTAGCGCTCCAAATGTCCAATTGCATTTTCTACAGAAAGAGTGTTCAGATCTGCTCAATCAAAAGTATGTTTTAACTCTGTTAGCTGAATGCACAGATCAGAAAGAAGTTTCACAGAATGATTCTGTGTAGTTTATATTTGGAGACATTCCTTTTTCCACTATTACCCTCTTAGCGCTCCGAATCTCCACTTGCATTTTCTACCGAAAGAGTGTTTCAGAACGGCTCAATCAAAACTAAGGTTCAACTCTTTTAGTTGAACAAACAGAACAGAAAGAAGTTTCACACAATTCTTCTGTGTAGTTTTTATTTGTAGACATTCTTTTTCCCAATATAGGCCTCTTAGCGCTCAGAATGTCCAATTGCAGTTTCTACAGAAAGAGTGTTTCAGAACGGCTCAATCAAAAGTAAGGTTCAACTCTGTTAGTTGAATGCACAGAACAGAAAGAAGTTTCATACAATGCTTCTGTGTAGTTTATATTTGAACATATTCTTTTTTCCACTATTACCCACTTGGCGCTACGAATGTCCAGTTGCATTTTCTACAGACAGAGTGTTTCAAAACTGCTCAATCAAAAGTATGGTTTAACTCTGTTAGCTGAATGCTCAGATCAGAAAGAAGTTTCACAGAATGCTTCTGTGTAGTTTATATTTGAATATATTCCTTTCTCCACTACTACTCTCTTAGCGCTCCAATTGTCCAGTTGCATTTTCTACAGAAAGAGTGTTCAGATCTGCTCAATCAAAAGTATGATTTAACTCTGTTAGCTGAATGCACAGATCAGAAAGAAGTTTCACAGAATGACTCTGTGTAGTTTATATTTGGAGACATTCCTTTTTCCACTATTACCCTCTTAGCGCTCCGAATCTCCACTTGCATTTTCTACAGAAAGAGTGTTTCAGAACGGCTCAATCAAAACTAAAGTTCAACTCTTTTAGTTGAACAAACAGAACAGAAAGAAGTTTCACACAATTCTTCTGTGTAGTTTTTATTTGTAGACATTCTTTTTCCCAATATAGGCCTCTTAGCGCTCAGAATGTCCAATTGCAGTTTCTACAGAAAGAGTGTTTCAGAACGGCTCAATCAAAAGTAAGGTTCAACTCTGTTAGTTGAATGCACAGAACAGAAAGAAGTTTCATACAATGCTTCTGTGTAGTTTATATTTGAACATATTCTTTTTCCACTATTACCCACTTAGCGCTACGACTGTCCAGTTGCATTTTCTACAGACAGAGTGTTTCAAAACTGCTCAATCAAAAGTATGGTTTAACTCTGTTAGCTGAATGCTCAGATCAGAAAGAAGTTTCACAGAATGCTTCTGTGTAGTTTATAATTGAATATGTTCCTTTTTCCACTACTACGCTCTTAGCGCTCCAAATGTCCAGTTGCATTTTCTACAGAAAGAGTGTTCAGATCTGCTCAATCAAAAGTACGGTTTAACTGTGTTAGCTGAATGCACAGATCAGAAAGAAGTTTCACCGAATGATTCTGTGTAGTTTATATATGAAGAAATTCCTTTTTCCACTATTACCCTCTTAGCGCTCCGAATCTCCACTTGCATTTTCTACAAAAAGAGTGTTTCATAACGGCTCAATCAAAAATATGTTTTATCTCTGTTAACTGAATTTACAGATCAGAAATAAGTTTTACAGAATGCATCTGTGTAGTTTTTATTTGAAGATATTCTTTTTCCCAATGTAGGCCTCTTAGCGCTTAGCATGTCCAATTGCAGTTTGTACAGAAAGAGTGTTTCAGAACGGCTCAATTAAAAGTAAGGTTCAACTCTGTTAGTTGAATGCACAGAACAGAAAGAATTTTCACAGAATGCTACTGTGTAGTTTATATTTGAATATATTCCTTTTTCCACAATTACCCTCTTAGCGCTCCGAATGTCCACTTGCATTTTCTACAGAAAGAGTGTTCAGAACTGCGCAATCAAAAGTATGGTTTAACTCTGTTAGCTTAATGAACATATCAGAAATAAGTTTCACACAACGCTTCTGTGTAGTTTTTATTTGAAGATATTTTATTTCCCAATAGAGGCCTCTTAGCGCTGAGAATGTCCAATTGCAGTTTCTACAGAAAGAGTGTTTCAGAAAGGCTCAATTAAAAGTAAGGTTCAACTCTGTTAGTTGAATGCACAGAACAGAAAGAAGTTTCATACAATGCTTCTGTGTAGTTTATATTTGAACATATTCTTTTTTCCACTATTACCCACTTAGCGCTACGAATGTCCAGTTGCATTTTCTACAGACAGAGTGTTTCAAAACTGCTCAATCAAAAGTATGGTTTAACTCTGTTAGCTGAATGCTCAGATCAGAAAGAAGTTTCACAGAATGCTTCTGTGTAGTTTATATTTGAATATATTCCTTTTTCCACTACTACGCTCTTAGCGCTCCAAATGTCCAGTTGCATTTTCTACAGAAAGAGTGTTCAGATCTGCTCAATAAAAAGTATGGTTTAACCCTGTTAGCTGAATGCACAGATCAGAAAGAAGTTTCACAGAATGATTCTGTGTAGTTTATATTTGGAGACATTCCTTTTTCCACTATTACCCTCTTAGCGCTCCGAATCTCCACTTGCATTTTCTACAGAAAGAGTGTTTCAGAACGGCTCAATCAAAACTAAGGTTCAACTCTTTTAGTTGAACAAACAGAACAGAAAGAAGTTTCACACAATTCTTCTGTGTAGTTTTTATTTGTAGACACTCTTTTTAACAATATAGGCCTCTTAGCGCTCAGAATGTCCAATTGCAGTTTCTACAGAAAGAGTGTTTCAGAACGGCTCAATCAAAAGTAAGGTTCAACTCTGTTAGTTGAATGCACAGAACAGAAAGAAGTTTCATACAATGCTTCTGTGTAGTTTATATTTGAACATATTCTTTTTTCCACTATTACCCACTTAGCGCTACGAATGTCCAGTTGCATTTCCTACAGACAGAGTGTTTCAAAACTGCTCAATCAAATGTATGGTTTAACTCTGTTAGCTGAATTCTCAGATCAGAAAGAAGTTTCACAGAATGCTTCTGTGTAGTTTATATTTGAAGACATTCCTTTTTCCACTATTACCCACTTAGCGCTCCGAATCTCCACTTGCATTTTCTACAAAAAGAGTGTTTCATAACTGCTCAATCAAAAATATGTTTTATCTCTGTTAACTGAATTTACAGATCAGAAATAAGTTCCACAGAATGCATCTGTGTAGTTTTTATTTGAAGATATTCTTTTTCCCAATGTAGGCCTCTTAGCGCTTAGAATGTCCAATTGCAGTTTCTACAGAAAGAGTGTTTCAGAACGGCTCAATCAAAAGTAACGTTCAACTCTATTAGTTGAATGCACAGAACAGAAACAATTTTCACAGAATGCTACTGTGTAGTTTATATTTGAATATATTCCTTTTTCCACTATTACCCTCTTAGCGCTCCGAATGTCCACTTGCATTTTCTACAGAAAGAGTGTTCAGAACTGCGCAATCAAAAGTATGGTTTAACTCTGTTAGCTTAATGAACATATCAGAAATAAGTTTCACACAATGCTTCTGTGTAGTTTTTATTTGAAGATATTATTTTTCCCAATAGAGGCCTCTTAGCGCTCAGAATGTCCAATTGCAGTTTCTACAGAAAGAGTGTTTCAGAAAGGCTCAATCAAAAGTAAGGTTCAACTCTGTTAGTTGAATGCACAGAACAGAAAGAAGTTTCATACAATGCTTCTCTGTAGTTTATATTTGAACATACTCTTTTTTCCACTATTACCCACTTAGCGCTACGAATGTCCAGTTGCATTTTCTACAGACAGAGTGTTTCAAAACTGCTCAATCAAAAGTATGGTTTAACTCTGTTAGCTGAATGCTCAGATCAGAAAGAAGTTTCACAGAATGCTTCTGTGTCGTTTATATTTGAATATATTCCTTTTTCCACTACTACTCTCTTAGCGCTCCAAATGTCCAGTTGCATTTTCTACAGAAAGAGTGTTCAGATCTGCTCAATCAAAAGTATGGTTTAACTCTGTTAGCTGAATGCACAGATCAGAAAGAAGTTTCACAGAATGATTCTGTGTAGTTTATATTTGGAGACATTCCTTTTTCCACTATTACCCTCTTAGCGCTCCGAATGTCCACTTGCATTTTCTACAGAAAGAGTGTTTCAGAACGGCTCAATCAAAACTAAGGTTCAACTCTTTTAGTTGAACAAACAGAACAGAAAGAAGTTTCACACAATTCTTCTGTGTAGTTTTTATTTGTAGACATTCTTTTTCCCAATATAGGCCTCTTAGCGCTCAGAATGTCCAATTGCAGTTTCTACGGAAAGAGTGTTTCAGAACGGCTGAATCAAAAGTAAGGTTCAACTCTGTTAGTTGAATGCACAGAACAGAAAGAAGTTTCATACAATGCTTCTGTGTAGTTAATATTTGAACATATTCTTTTTTCCACTATTACCCACTTAGCGCTACGAATGTCCAGTTGCATTTTCTACAGACAGAGTGTTTCAAAACTGCTCAATCAAAAGTATGGTTTAACTCTGTTAGCTGAATGCTCAGATCAGAAAGAAGTTTCACAGAATGCTTCTGTGTAGTTTATATTTGAATATATTCCTTTTTCCACTACTACGCTCTTAGCGCTCCAAATGTGCAGTTGCATTTTCTACAGAAAGAGTGTTCAGATCTGCTCAATCAAAAGTATGGTTTAACTCTGTTAGCTGAATGCACAGATCAGAAAGAAGTTTCACCGAATGATTCTGTGTAGTTTATATTTGAAGACATTCCTTTTTCCACTATTACCCACTTAGCGCTCCGAATCTCCACTTGCATTTTCTACAAAAAGAGTGTTTCATAACTGCTCAATCAAAAATATGTTTTATCTCTGTTAACTGAATTTACAGATCAGAAATAAGTTCCACAGAATGCATCTGTGTAGTTTTTATTTGAAGATATTTTTTTCCCAATGTAGGCCTCTTAGCGCTTAGCATGTCCAATTGCAGTTTCTACAGAAAGAGTGTTTCAGAACGGCTCAATCAAAAGTAAGGTTCAACTCTTTTAGTTGAACAAACAGAACAGAAAGAAGTTTCACACAATTCTTCTGTGTAGTTTTTATTTGTACACACTCTTTTTAACAATATAGGCCTCTTAGCGCTCAGAATGTCCAATTGCAGTTTCTACAGAAAGAGTGTTTCAGAACGGCTCAATCAAAAGTAAGGTTCAACTCTATTAGTTGAATGCACAGAACAGAAAGAATTTTCACAGAATGCTACTGTGTAGTTTATATTTGAATATATTCCTTTTTCCACTATTACCCTCTTAGCGCTCCGAATGTCCACTTGCATTTTCTACAGAAAGAGTGTTCAGAACTGCGCAATCAAAAGTATGGTTTAACTCTGTTAGCTTAATGAACATATCAGAAATAAGTTTCACACAATGCTTCTGTGTAGTTTTTATTTGAAGATATTTTTTTTCCCAATAGAGGCCTCTTAGCGCTCAGAATGTCCAATTGCAGTTTCTACAGAAAGAGTGTTTCAGAAAGGCTCAATCAAAAGTAAGGTTCAACTCTGTTAGTTGAATGCACAGAACAGAAAGAAATTTCATACAATGCTTCTGTGTAGTTTATATTTGAACATACTCTTTTTTCCACTATTACCCACTTAGCGCTACGAATGTCCAGTTGCATTTTCTACAGACAGAGTGTTTCAAAACTGCTCAATCAAAAGTATGGTTTAACTCTGTTAGCTGAATGCTCAGATCAGAAACAAGTTTCACAGAATGCTTCTGTGTAGTTTATATTTGAATATATTCCTTTTTCCACTACTACTCTCTTAGCGCTCCAAATGTCCAGTTGCATTTTCTACAGAAAGAGTGTTCAGATCTGCTCAATCAAAAGTATGGTTTAACTCTGTTAGCTGAATGCACAGATCAGAAAGAAGTTTCACAGAATGATTCTGTGTAGTTTATATTTGGAGACATTCCTTTTTCCACTATTACCCTCTTAGCGCTCCGAATCTCCACTTGCATTTTCTACAGAAAGAATGTTTCAGAACGGCTCAATCAAAACTAAGGTTCAACTCTTTTAGTTGAACAAACAGAACAGAAAGAAGTTTCACACAATTCTTCTGTGTAGTTTTTATTTGTAGATATTCTTTTTCCCAATATAGGCCTCTTAGCTCTCAGAATGTCCAATTGCAGTTTCTACAGAAAGAGTGTTTCAGAACGGCTCAATCAAAAGTAAGGTTCAACTCTGTTAGTTGAATGCACAGAACAGAAAGAAGTTTCCTACAATGCTTCTGTGTAGTTTATATTTGAACATATTCTTTTTTCCACTATTACCCACTTAGCGCTACGAATGTCCAGTTGCATTTTCTACAGACAGAGTGTTTCAAAACTGCTCAATCAAAAGTATGGTTTAACTCTGTTAGCTGAATGCTCAGATCAGAAAGAAGTTTCACAGAATGCTTCTGTGTAGTTTATATTTGAATATATTCCTTTTTCCACTACTATGCTCTTAGCGCTCCAAATGTCCAGTTGCATTTTCTACAGAAAGAGTGTTCAGATCTGCTCAATCAAAAGTATGGTTTAACTCTGTTAGCTGAATGCACAGATCAGAAAGAAGTTTCACCGAATGATTCTGTGTAGTTTATATTTGAAGACATTCCTTTTTCCACTATTACCCACTTAGCGCTCCGAATCTCCACTTGCATTTTCTACAAAAAGAGTGTTTCATAACTGCTCAATCAAAAATATGTTTTATCTCTGTTAACTGAATTTACAGATCAGAAATAAGTTCCACAGAATGCATCTGTGTAGTTTTTATTTGAAGATATTTTTTTCCCAATGTAGGCCTCTTAGCGCTTAGCATGTCCAATTGCAGTTTCTACAGAAAGAGTGTTTCAGAACGGCTCAATCAAAAGTAAGGTTCAACTCTGTTAGTTGAATGCACAGAACAGAAAGAATTTTCACAGAATGCTACTGTGTAGTTTATATTTGAATATATTCCTTTTTCCACTATTACCCTCTTAGCGCTCCGAATGTCCACTTGCATTTTCTACAGAAAGAGTGTTCAGAACTGCGCAATCAAAAGTATGGTTTAACTCTGTTAGCTTAATGAACATATCAGAAATAAGTTTCACACAACGCTTCTGTGTAGTTTTTATTTGAAGATATTATTTTTCCCAATAGAGGCCTGTTAGCGCTCAGAATGTCCAATTGCAGTTTCTACAGAAAGAGTGTTTCAGAAAGGCTCAATCAAAAGTAAGGTTCAACTCTGTTAGTTGAATGCACAGAACAGAAAGAAGTTTCATACAATGCTTCTGTGTAGTTTATATTTGAACATACTCTTTTTTCCACTATTACCCACTTAGCCTTACGAATGTCCAGTTGCATTTTCTACAGACAGAGTGTTTCAAAACTGCTCAATCAAAAGTATGGTTTAACTCTGTTAGCTGAATGCTCAGATCAGAAAGAAGTTTCACAGAATGCTTCTGTGTAGTTTATATTTGAATATATTCCTTTTTCCATTACTACTCTCTTAGCGCTCCAAATGTCCAGTTGCATTTTCTACAGAAAGAGTGTTCAGATCTGCTCAATCAAAAGTATGGTTTAACTCTGTTAGCTGAAAGCACAGATCAGAAAGAAGTTTCACAGAATGATTCTGTGTAGTTTATATTTGGAGACATTCCTTTTTCCACTATTACCCTCTTAGCGCTCCGAATCTCCACTTGCATTTTCTACAGAAAGAGTGTTTCAGAACGGCTCAATCAAAACTAAGGTTCAACTCTTTTAGTTGAACAAACAGAACAGAAAGAAGTTTCACACAATTCTTCTGTGTAGTTTTTATTTGTAGACATTCTTTTTCCCAATATAGGCCTCTTAGCGCTCAGAATGTCCAATTGCAGTTTCTACAGAAAGAGTGTTTCAGAATGGCTCAATCAAAAGTAAGGTTCAACTCTGTTAGTTGAATGCACAGAACAGAAAGAAGTTTCATACAATGCTTCTGTGTAGTTTATATTTGAACATATTCTTTTTTCCACTATTACCCACTTAGCGCTACGAATGTCCAGTTGCATTTTCTACAGACAGAGTGTTTCAAAACTGCTCAATCAAAAGTATGGTTTAACTCTGTTAGCTGAATGCTCAGATCAGAAAGAAGTTTCACAGAATGCTTCTGTGTAGTTTATATTTGAATATATTCCTTTTTCCACTACTACGCTCTTAGCGCTCCAAATGTCCAGTTGCATTTTCTACAGAAAGAGTGTTCAGATCTGCTCAATCAAAAGTATGGTTTAACTCTGTTAGCTGAATGCACAGATCAGAAAGAAGTTTCACTGAATGATTCTGTGTAGTTTATATTTGAAGACATTACTTTTTCCACTATTACCAACTTAGCGCTCCGAATCTCCACTTGCATTTTCTACAAAAAGAGTGATTCATAACTGCTCAATCAAAAATATGTTTTATCTCTGTTAACTGAATTTACAGATCAGAAATAAGTTCCACAGAATGCATCTGTGTAGTTTTTATTTGAAGATATTATTTTCCCAATGTAGGCCTCTTAGCGCTTAGCATGTCCAATTGCAGTTTCTACAGAAAGAGTGTTTCAGAACGGCTCAATCAAAAGTAAGGTTCAACTCTTTTAGTTGAACAAACAGAACAGAAAGAAGTTTCACACAATTCTTCTGTGTAGTTTTTATTTGTAGACACTATTTTTAACAATATAGGCCTCTTAGTGCTCAGAATGTCCAATTGCAGTTTCTACAGAAAGAGTGTTTCAGAACGGCTCAATCAAAAGTAAGGTTCAACTCTATTAGTTGAATGCACAGAACAGAAAGAATTTTCACAGAATGCTACTGTGTAGTTTATATTTGAATATATTCCTTTTTCCACTATTACCCTCTTAGCGCTCCGAATGTCCACTTGCATTTTCTACAGAAAGAGTGTTCAGAACTGCGCAATCAAAAGTATGGTTTAACTCTGTTAGCTTAATGAACATATCAGAAATAAGTTTCACACAATGCTTCTGTGTAGTTTTTATTTGAAGATATTATTTTTCCCAATAGAGGCCTCTTAGCGCTCAGAATGTCCAATTGCAGTTTCTACAGAAGGAGTGTTTCAGAAAGGCTCAATCAAAAGTAAGGTTCAACTCTGTTAGTTGAATGCACAGAACAGAAAGAAGTTTCATACAATGCTTCTGTGTAGTTTATATTTGAACATACTCTTTTTTCCACTATTACCCACTTAGCGCTACGAATGTCCAGTTGCATTTTCTACAGACAGAGTGTTTCAAAACTGCTCAATCAAAAGTATGGTTTAACTCTGTTAGCTGAATGCTCAGATCAGAAAGAAGTTTCACAGAATGCTTCTGTGTAGTTTATATTTGAATATATTCCTTTTTCCACTACTACTCTCTTAGCGCTCCAAATGTCCAGTTGCATTTTCTACAGAAAGAGTGTTCAGATCTGCTCAATCAAAAGTATGGTTTAACTCTGTTAGCTGAATGCACAGATCAGAAAGAAGTTTCACAGTATGATTCTGTGTAGTTTATATTTGGAGACATTCCTTTTTCCACTATTACCCTCTTAGCGCTCCGAATCTCCACTTGCATTTTCTACAGAAAGAATGTTTCAGAACGGCTCAATCAAAACTAAGGTTCAACTCTTTTAGTTGAACAAACAGAACAGAAAGAAGTTTCACACAATTCTTCTGTGTAGTTTTTATTTGTAGACATTCTTTTTCCCAATAAAGGCCTCTTAGCGCTCAGTATGTCCAATTGCAGTTTCTACAGAAAGAGTGTTTCAGAACGGCTCAATCAAAAGTAAGGTTCAACTCTGTTAGTTGAATGCACAGAACAGAAAGAAGTTTCATACAATGCTTCTGTGTAGTTTATATTTGAACATATTCTTTTTTCCACTATTTCCCACTTAGCGCTACGAATGTCCAGTTGCATTTTCTACAGACAGAGTGTTTCAAAACTGCTCAATCAAAAGTATGGTTTAACTCTGTTAGCTGAATTCTCAGATCAGAAAGAAGTTTCAGAGAATGCTTCTGTGTAGTTTATATTTGAATATATTCCTTTTTCCACTACTACGCTCTTAGCGCTCCAAATGTCCAGTTGCATTTTCTACAGAAAGAGTGTTCAGATCTGCTCAATCAAAAGTATGGTTTAACTCTGTTAGCTGAATGCACAGATCAGAAAGAAGTTTCACCGAATGATTCTGTGTAGTTTATATTTGAAGACATTCCTTTTTCCACTATTACCCTCTTAGCGCTCCGAATCTCCACTTGCATTTTCTACAAAAAGAGTGTTTCATAACTGCTCAATCAAAAATATGTTTTATCTCTGTAAACTGAATTTACAGATCTGAAATAAGTTCCACAGAATGCATCTGTGTAGTTTTTATTTGAAGATATTCTTTTCCCAATGTAGGCCTCTTAGCGCTTAGCATGTCCAATTGCAGTTTCTACAGAAAGAGTGTTTCAGAACGGCTCAATCAAAAGTAAGGTTCAACTCTGTTAGTTGAATGCACAGAACAGAAAGAATTTTCACAGAATGCTACTGTGTAGTTTATATTTGAATATATTCCTTTTTCCACTATTACCCTCTTAGCGCTCCGAATGTCCACTTGCATTTTCTACAGAAAGAGTGTTCAGAACTGCGCAATCAAAAGTATGGTTTAACTCTGTTAGCTTAATGAACATATCAGAAATAAGTTTCACACAATGCATCTGTGTAGTTTTTATTTGAAGATATTATTTTTCCCAATAGAGGCCTCTTAGCGCTCAGAATGTCCAATTGCAGTTTCTACAGAAAGAGTGTTTCAGAAAGGCTCAATCAAAAGTAAGGTTCAACTCTGTTAGTTGAATGCACAGAACAGAAAGTAGTTTCATACAATGCTTCTGTGTAGTTTATATTTGAACATACTATTTTTTCCACTATTACCCACTTAGCGCTACGAATGTCCAGTTGCATTTTCTACAGACAGAGTGTTTCAAAACTGCTCAATCAAAAGTATGGTTTAACTCTGTTAGCTGAATGCTCAGATCAGAAAGAAGTTTCACAGAATGCTTCTGTGTAGTTTATATTTGAATATATTCCTTTTTCCACTACTACGCTCTTAGCGCTCCAAATGTCCAGTTGCATTTTCTACAGAAAGAGTGTTCAGATCTGCTCAATCAAAAGTATGTTTTAACTCTGTTAGCTGAATGCACAGATCAGAAAGAAGTTTCACAGAATGATTCTGTGTAGTTTATATTTGGAGACATTCCTTTTTCCACTATTACCCTCTTAGCGCTCCGAATCTCCACTTGCATTTTCTACCGAAAGAGTGTTTCAGAACGGCTCAATCAAAACTAAGGTTCAACTCTTTTAGTTGAACAAACAGAACAGAAAGAAGTTTCACACAATTCTTCTGTGTAGTTTTTATTTGTAGACATTCTTTTTCCCAATATAGGCCTCTTAGCGCTCAGAATGTCCAATTGCAGTTTCTACAGAAAGAGTGTTTCAGAACGGCTCAATCAAAAGTAAGGTTCAACTCTGTTAGTTGAATGCACAGAACAGAAAGAAGTTTCATACAATGCTTCTGTGTAGTTTATATTTGAACATATTCTTTTTTCCACTATTACCCACTTAGCGCTACGAATGTCCAGTTGCATTTTCTACAGACAGAGTGTTTCAAAACTGCTCAATCAAAAGTATGGTTTAACTCTGTTAGCTGAATGCTCAGATCAGAATGAAGTTTCACAGAATGCTTCTGTGTAGTTTATATTTGAATATATTCCTTTTTCCACTACTACGCTCTTAGCGCTCCAAATGTCCAGTTGCATTTTCTACAGAAAGAGTGTTCAGATCTGCTCAATCAAAAGTATGGTTTAACTCTGTTAGCTGAATGCACAGATCAGAAAGAAGTTTCACCGAATGATTCTGTGTAGTTTATATTTGAAGACATTCCTTTTTCCACTATTACCCACTTAGCGCTCCGAATCTCCACTTGCATTTTCTACAAAAAGAGTGTTTCATAACTGCTCAATCAAAAATATGTTTTATCTCTGTTAACTGAATTTACAGATCAGAAATAAGTTCCACAGAATGCATCTGTGTAGTTTTTATTTGAAGATATTTTTTTCCCAATGTAGGCCTCTTAGCGCTTAGCATGTCCAATTGCAGTTTCTACAGAAAGAGTGTTTCAGAACGGCTCAATCAAAAGTAAGGTTCAACTCTGTTAGTTGAATGCACAGAACAGAAAGAATTTTCACAGAATGCTACTGTGTAGTTTATATTTGAATATATTCCTTTTTCCACTATTACCCTCTTAGCGCTCCGAATGTCCACTTGCATTTTCTACAGAAAGAGTGTTCAGAACTGCGCAATCAAAAGTATGGTTTAACTCTGTTAGCTTAATGAACATATCAGAAATAAGTTTCACACAATGCTTCTGTGTAGTTTTTATTTGAAGATATTATTTTTCACAATAGAGTCCTCTTAGCGCTCAGAATGTCCAATTGCAGTTTCTACAGAAAGAGTGTTTCAGAAAGGCTCAATCAAAAGTAAGGTTCAACTCTGTTAGTTGAATGCACAGAACAGAAAGGTGTTTCATACAATGCTTCTGTGTAGTTTATATTTGAACATATTCTTTTTTCCACTATTACCCACTTAGCGCTACGAATGTCCAGTTGCATTTTCTACAGACAGAGTGTTTCAAAACTGCTCAATCAAAAGTATGGTTTAACTCTGTTAGCTGAATGCTCAGATCAGAAAGAAGTTTCACAGAATGCTTCTGTGTAGTTTATATTTGAATATATTCCTTTTTACACTAATACGCTCTTAGCGCTCCAAATGTCCAGTTGCATTTTCTACAGAAAGAGTGTTCAGATCTGCTCAATCAAAAGTATGGTTTAACTCTGTTAGCTGAATGCACAGATCAGAAAGAGGTTTCACCGAATGATTCTGTGTAGTTTATATTTGGAGACATTCCTTTTTCCACTATTACCCTCTTAGCGCTCCGAATCTCCACTTGCATTTTCTACAGAAAGAGTGTTTCATAACTGCTCAATCAAAAATATGTTTTATCTCTGTTAACTGAATTTACAGATCAGAAATAAGTGTCACAGAATGCATCTGTGTAGTTTTTATTTGAAGATATTACTTTCCCAATGTAGGCCTCTTAGCGCTTAGCATGTCCAATTGCAGTTTCTACAGAAAGAGTGTTTCAGAACGGCTCAATCAAAAGTAAGGTTCAACTCTGTTAGTTGAATGCACAGAACAGAAAGAATTTTCACAGAATGCTACTGTGTAGTTTATATTTGAATATATTCCTTTTTCCACTATTACCCTCTTAGCGCTCCGAATGTCCACTTGCATTTTCTACAGAAAGAGTGTTCAGAACTGCGCAATCAAAAGTATGGTTTAACTCTGTTAGCTTAATGAACATATCAGAAATAAGTTTCACACAATGCTTCTGTGTAGTTTTTATTTGAAGATATTTTCTTTCCCAATAGAGGACTCTTAGCGCTCAGAATGTCCAATTGCAGTTTCTACAGAAAGAGTGTTTCAGAAAGGCTCAATCAAAAGTAAGGTTCAACTCTGTTAGTTGAATGCACAGAAGAGAAAGGAGTTTCATAAAATGCTTCTGTGTAGTTTATATTTGAACATATTCTTTTTTCCACTATTACCCACTAAGCGCTACGAATGTCCAGTTGCATTTTCTACAGACAGAGTGTTTCAAAACTGCTCCATCAAAAGTATGGTTTAACTCTTTTAGCTGAATGCTCAGATCAGAAAGAAGTTTCACAGAATGCTTCTGTGTAGTTTATATATGAATATATTCCTTTTTCCACTACTACGCTCTTAGCGCTCCAAATGTCCAGTTGCATTTTCTACAGAAAGAGTGTTCAGATCTGCTCAATCAAAAGTATGGTTTAACTCTGTTAGCTGAATGCTCAGATCAGCAAGAAGTTTCACAGAATGCTTCTGTGTAGTTTATATTTGAATATATTCCTTTTTCCACTACTACTCTCTTAGCGCTCCAAATGTCCAGTTGCATTTTCTACAGAAAGAGTGTTCAGATCTGCTCTATCAAAAGTATGGTTTAACTCTGTTAGCTGAATGCACAGATCAGAAAGAAGTTTCACAGAATGATTCTGTGTAGTTTATATTTGGAGACATTCCTTTTTCCACTATTACCCTCTTAGCGCTCCGAATCTCCACTTGCATTTTCTACAGAAAGAGTGTTTCAGAACGGCTCAATCAAAACTATGGTTCAACTCTTTTAGTTGAACAAACAGAACAGAAAGAAGTTTCACACAATTCTTCTGTGTAGTTTTTAATTGTAGACATTCTTTTTCCCAATATAGGCCTCTTAGCGCTCAGAATGTCCAATTGCAGTTTCTACAGAAAGAGTGTTTAAGAACGGCTCAATCAAAAGTAAGGTTCAACTCTGTTAGTTGAATGCACAGAACAGAAAGAAGTTTCATACAATGGTTCTGTGTAGTTTATATTTGAACATATTCTTTTTTCCACTATTACCCACTTAGCGCTACGAATGTCCAGTTGCATTTTCTACAGACAGAGTGTTTCAAAACTGCTCAATCAAAAGTATGGTTTAACTCTGTTAGCTGTATGCTCAGATCAGAAAGAAGTTTCACAGAATGCTTCTGTGTAGTTTATATTTGAATATATTCCTTTTTCCACTACTACGCTCTTAGCGCTCCAAATGTCCAGTTGCATTTTCAACAGAAAGAGTGTTCAGATCTGCTCAATCAAAAGTATGGTTTAACTCTGTTAGCTGAATGCACAGATCAGAAAGAAGTTTCACCGAATGATTCTGTGTAGTTTATATTTGAAGATATTCCTTTTTCCACTATTACCCTCTTAGCGCTCCGAATCTCCACTTGCATTTTCTACAAAAACAGTGTTTCATAACTGCTCAATCAAAAATATGTTTTATCTCTGTTAACTGAATTTACAGATCAGAAATAAGTTTCACAGTATGCATCTGTGTAGTTTTTATTTAAAGATATTTTTTTCCCAATGTAGGCCTCTTAGCGCTTAGCATGTCCAATTGCAGTTTCTACAGAAAGAGTGTTTCAGAACGGCTCAATCAAAAGTAAGGTTCAACTCTGTTAGTTGAATGCACAGAACAGAAAGAATTTTCACAGAATGCTACTGTGTAGTTTATACTTGAATATATTCCTTTTTCCACTATTACCCTCTTAGCGCTCCGAATGTCCACTTGCAGTTTCTACAGAAAGAGTGTTCAGAACTGCGCGATCAAAAGTATGGTTTAAATCTGTTAGCTTAATGAACATATCAGAAATAAGTTTCACACAATGCTTCTGTGTAGTTTTTATTTGAAGATATTATTTTTCCCAATAGAGGCCTCTTAGCGCTCAGAATGTCCAATTGCAGTTTCTACAGAAAGAGTGTTTCAGAAAGGCTCAATCAAAAGTAAGGTTCAACTCTGTTAGTTGAATGCACAGAACAGAAAGAAGTTTCATACAATGCTTCTGTGTAGTTTATATTTGAACATATTCTTTTTTCCACTATTACCCACTTAGCGCTACGAATGTCCAGTTGCATTTTCTACAGACAGAGGGTTTCAAAACTGCTCAATCAAAAGTATGGTTTAACTCTGTTAGCTGAATGCTCAGATCAGAAAGAAGTTTCACAGAATGCTTCTGTGTAGTTTATATTTGAATATATTCCTTTTTCCACTACTACTCTCTTAGCGCTCCAAATGTCCAGTTGCATTTTCTACAGAAAGAGTGTTCAGATCTGCTCAATCAAAAGTATGGTTTAACTCTGTTAGCTGAATGCACAGATCAGAAAGAAGTTTCACAGAATGATTCTGTGTAGTTTATATTTGGAGACATTCCTTTTTCCACTATTACCCTCTTAGCGCTCCGAAACTCCACTTGCATTTTCTACAGAAAGAGTGTTTCAGAACGGCTCAATCAAAACTAAGGTTCAACTCTTTTAGATGAACAAACAGAACAGAAAGAAGTTTCACACAATTCTTCTGTGTAGTTTTTATTTGTAGACATTCTTTTTCCCAATATAGGCCTCTTAGCGCTCAGAATGTCCAATTGCAGTTTCTACAGAAAGAGTGTTTAAGAACGGCTCAATCAAAAGTAAGGTTCAACTCTGTTAGTTGAATGCACAGAACAGAAAGAAGTTTCATACAATGCTTCTGTGTAGTTTATATTTGAACATATTCTTTTTTCCACTATTACCCACTTAGCGCTACGAATGTCCAGTTGCATTTTCTACAGACAGAGTGTTTCAAAACTGCTCAATCAAACGTATGGTTTAACTCTGTTAGCTGTATGCTCAGATCAGAAGGAAGTTTCACAGAATGCTTCTGTGTAGTTTATATTTGAATATATTCCTTTTTCCACTGCTACTCTCTTAGCGCTCCAAATGTCCAGTTGCATTTTCTACAGAAAGAGTGTTCAGATCTGCTCAATCAAAAGTATGGTTAACTCTGTTAGCTGAATGCACAGATCAGAAAGAAGTTTCACAGAATGATTCTGTGTAGTTTATATTTGGAGACATTCCTTTTTCCACTATTACCCTCTTAGCGCTCCGAATCTCCACTTGCATTTTCTACAGAAAGAGTGTTTCAGAACGGCTCAATCAAAACTAAGGTTCAACGCTTTTAGTTGAACAAACAGAACAGAAAGAAGTTTCACACAATGCTTCTGTGTAGTTTTTATTTGTAGACATTCTTTTTCCCAATAGAGGCCTCTTAGCGCTCAGAATGTCCAATTGCAGTTTCTACAGAAAGAGTGTTTCAGAACGGCTCAATCAAAAGTAAGGTTCAACTCTTTTAGTTGAATGCACAGAACAGAAAGAAGTTTCATACAATGCTTCTGTGTAGTTTATATTTGAACATATTCTTTTTTCCACTATTACCCACTTAGCGCTACGAATGTCCAGTTGCATTTTCTACAGACAGAGTGTTTCAAAACTGCTCAATCAAAAGTATGGTTTAACTCTGTTAGCTGAATGCTCAGATCAGAAAGAAGTTTCACAGAATGCTTCTGTGTAGTTTATATTTGAATATATTCCTTTTTCCACTACTACGCTCTTAGCGCTCCAAATGTCCAGTTGCATTTTCAACAGAAAGAGTGTTCAGATCTGCTCAATCAAAAGTAGGGTTTAACTCTGTTAGCTGAATGCACAGATCAGAAAGAAGTTTCACCGAATGATTCTGTGTAGTTTATATTTGAAGACATTCCTTTTTCCACTATTACCCTCTTAGCGCTCCGAATCTCCACTTGCATTTTCTACAAAAAGAGTGTTTCATAACTGCTCAATCAAAAATATGTTTTATCTCTGTTAACTGAATTTACAGATCAGAAATAAGTTTCACAGAATGCATCTGTGTAGTTTTTATTTGAAGATATTCTTTTTCCCAATGTAGGCCTCTTAGCGCTTAGCATGTCCAATTGCAGTTTCTACAGAAAGAGTGTTTCAGAACGGCTCAATCAAAAGTAAGGTTCAACTCTGTTAGTTGAATGCACAGAACAGAAAGAATTTTCACAGAATGCTACTGTGTAGTTTATATTTGAGTATATTCCTTTTTCCACTATTACCCTCTTAGCGCTCCGAATGTCCACTTGCATTTTCTACAGAAAGAGTGTTCAGAACTGCGCAATCAAAAGTATGGTTTAACTCTGTTAGCTTAATGAACATATCAGAAATAAGTTTCACACAATGCTTCTGTGTAGTTTTTATTTGAAGATATTATTTTTCCCAATATAGGCCTCTTCGCGCTCAGAATGTCCAATTGCAGTTTCTACAGAAAGAGTGTTTCAGAAAGGCTCAATCAAAAGTAAGGTTCAACTCTGTTAGTTGAATGCACAGAACAGAAAGAAGTTTCATACAATGCTTCTGTGTAGTTTATATTTGAACATATTCTTTTTTCCACTATTACCCACTTAGCGCTACGAATGTCCAGTTGCATTTTCTACAGACAGTGTGTTTCAAAACTGCTCAATCAAAAGTATGGTTTAACTCTGTTAGCTGAATGCTGAGATCAGAAAGAAGTTTCACAGAATGCTTCTGTGTAGTTTATATTTGAATATATTCCTTTTTCCACTACTACTCTCTTAGCGCTCCAAATGTCCAGTTGCATTTTCTACAGAAAGAGTGTTCAGATCTGCTCAATCAAAGGTATGGTTTAACTCTGTTAGCTGAATGCACAGATCAGAAAGAAGTTTCACAGAATGATTCTGTGTAGTTTTATTTGGAGACATTCCTTTTTTCCACTATTACCCTCTTAGCGCTCCGAATCTCCACTTGCATTTTCTACAGAAAGAGTGTTTCAGAACGGCTCAATCAAAACTAAGGTTCAACTCTTTTAGTTGAACAAACAGAACAGAAAGAAGTTTCACACAATTCTTCTGTGTAGTTTTTATTTGTAGACGTTCTTTTTCCCAATATAGGCCTCTTAGCGCTCAGAATGTCCAATTGCAGTTTCTACAGAAAGTGTGTTTCAGAACGGCTCAATCAAAAGTAAGGTTCAACTCTGTTAGTTGAATGCACAGAACAGAAAGAAGTTTCATACAATGCTTCTGTGTAGTTTATATTTGATCATATTCTTTTTTCCACTATTACCCACTTAGCGCTTCGAATGTCCAGTTGCATTTTCTACAGACAGAGTGTTTCAAAACTGCTCAATCAAAAGTATGGTTTAACTCTGTTAGCTGAATGCTCAGATCAGAAAGAAGTTTCACAGAATGCTTCTGTGTAGTTTATATTTGAATATATTCCTTTTTCCACTACTACGCTCTTAGCGCTCCAAATGTCCAGTTGCATTTTCAACAGAAAGAGTGTTCAGATCTGCTCAATCAAAAGTATGGTTTAACTCTGTTAGGTGAATGCACAGATCAGAAAGAAGTTTCACCGAATGATTCTCTGTAGTTAATATTTGAAGACATTCCTTTTTCCACTATTACCCTCTTAGCGCTCCGAATCTCCACTTGCATTTTCTACAAAAAGAGTGTTTCATAACTGCTCAATCAAAAATATGTTTTATCTCTGTTAACTGAATTTACAGATCAGAAATAAGTTTCACAGAATGCATCTGTGTAGTTTTTATTTGAAGATATTATTTTTCCCAATGTAGGCCTCTTAGCGCTTAGTATGTCCAATTGCAGTTTGTACAGAAAGAGTGTTTCAGAACGGCTCAATCAAAAGTAAGGTTCAACTCTGTTAGTTGAATGCACAGAACAGAAAGAATTTTCACAGAATGCTACTGTGTAGTTTATATTTGAATATATTCCTTTTTCCATTATTACCCTCTTAGCGCTCCGAATGTCCACTTGAATTTTCTACAGAAAGAGTGTTCAGAACTGCGCAATCAAAAGTATGGTTTAACTCTGTTAGCTTAATGAACATATCAGAAATAAGTTTCACACAATGTTTCTGTGTAGTTTTTATTTGAAGATATTATTTTTCCCAATATAGGCCTCTTCGCGCTCAGAATGTCCAATTGCAGTTTCTACAGAAAGAGTGTTTCAGAAAGGCTCAATCAAAAGTAAGGTTCAACTCTGTTAGTTGAATGCACAGAACAGAAAGAAGTTTCATACAATGCTTCTGTGTAGTTTATATTTGAACATATTCTTTTTTCCACTATTACCCACTTAGCGCTACGAATGTCCAGTTGCATTTTCTACAGACAGTGTGTTTCAAAACTGCTCAATCAAAAGTATGGTTTAACTCTGTTAGCTGAATGCTGAGATCAGAAAGAAGTTTCACAGAATGCTTCTGTGTAGTTTATATTTGAATATATTCCTTTTTCCACTACTACTCTCTTAGCGCTCCAAATGTCCAGTTGTATTTTCTACAGAAAGAGTGTTCAGATCTGCTCAATCAAAAGTATGGTTTAACTCTGTTAGCTGAATGCACAGATCAGAAAGAAGTTTCACAGAATGATTCTGTGTAGTTTAATTTGGAGACATTCATTTTTTCCACTATTACCCTCTAAGCGCTCCGAATCTCCACTTGCATTTTCTACAGAAAGAGTGTTTCAGAACGGCTCAATCAAAACTAAGGTTCAACTCTTTCAGTTGAACAAACTGAACAGAAAGAAGTTTCACACAATTCTTCTGTGTAGTTTTTATTTGTAGACATTCTTTTTCCCAATATAGGCCTCTTAGCACTCAGAATATCCAATTGCAGTTTCTACAGAAAGTGTGTTTCAGAACGGCTCAATCAAAAGTAAGGTTCAACTCTGTTAGTTGAATGCACAGAACAGAAAGAAGTTTCATACAATGCTTCTGTGTAGTTTATATTTGAACTTATTCTTTTTTCCACTATTACCCACTTAGCGCTACGAATGTCCAGTTGCATTTTCTACAGACAGAGTGTTTCAAAACTGCTCAATCAAAAGTATGGTTTAACTCTGTTAGCTGAATGCTCAGATCAGAAAGAAGTTTCACAGAATGCTTCTGTGTAGTTTATATTTGAATATATTCCTTTTTCCACTACTACGCTCTTAGCGCTCCAAATGTCCAGTTGCATTTTCAACAGAAAGAGTGTTCAGATCTGCTCAATCAAAAGTATGGTTTAACTCTGTTAGGTGAATGCACAGATCAGAAAGAAGATTCACCGAATGATTCTGTGTAGTTTATATTTGAAGACATTCCTTTTTCCACTATTACCCTCTTAGCGCTCCGAATCTCCACTTGCATTTTCTACAAAAAGAGTGTTTCATAACTGCTCAATCAAAAATATGTTTTATCTCTGTTAACTGAATTTACAGATCAGAAATAAGTTTCACAGAATGCATCTGTGTAGTTTTTATTTGAAGATATTCTTTTTCCCAATGTAGGCCTCTTAGCGCTTAGTATGTCCAATTGCAGTTTGTACAGAAAGAGTGTTTCAGAACGGCTCAATCAAAAGTAAGGTTCAACTCTGTTAGTTGAATGCACAGAACAGAAAGAATTTTCACAGAATGCTACTGTGTAGTTTATATTTGAATATATTCCTTTTTCCACTATTACCCTCTTAGCGCTCCGAATGTCCACTTGCATTTTCTACAGAAAGAGTGTTCAGAACTGCGCAATCAAAAGTATGGTTTAACTCTGTTAGCTTAATGAACATATCAGAAATAAGTTTCACACAATGCTTCTGTGTAGTTTTTATTTGAAGATATTATTTTTCCCAATAGAGGCCTCTTAGCGCTCAGAATGTCCAATTGCAGTTTCTACAGAAAGAGTGTTTCAGAAAGGCTCAATCAAAAGTAAGGTTCAACTCTGTTAGTTGAATGCACAGAACAGAAAGAAGTTTCATACAATGCTTCTGTGTAGTTTATATTTGAACATATTCTTTTTTCCACTATTACCCACTTAGCGCTACGAATGTCCAGTTGCATTTTCTACAGACAGAGTGTTTCAAAACTGCTCAATCAAAAGTATGGTTTAACTCTGTTAGCTGAATGCTCAGATCAGAAAGAAGATTCACAGAATGCTTCTGTGTAGTTTATATTTGAATATATTACCTTTTCCACTACTACTCTCTTAGCGCTCCAAATGTCCAGTTGCATTTTCTACAGAAAGAGTGTTCAGATCTGCTCAATCAAAAGTATGCTTTAACTCTGCTAGCTGAATGCACAGATCAGAAAGAAGTTTCACAGAATGATTCTGTGTAGTTTATATTTGGAGATATTCTTTTTCCACTATTACCCTCTTAGCGCTCCGAATCTCCACTTGCATTTTCTACAGAAAGACTGTTACAGAACGGCTCAATCAAAACTAAGGTTCAACTCTTTTAGTTGAACAAACAGAACAGAAAGAAGTTTCACACAATTCTTCTGTGTAGTTTTTATTTGTAGACATTCTTTTTCCCAATATAGGCCTCTTAGCGCTCAGAATGTCCAATTGCAGTTTCTACAGAAAGTGTGTTTCAGAACGGCTCAATCAAAAGTAAGGTTCAACTCTGTTAGTTGAATGCACAGAACAGAAAGAAGTTTCATACAATGCTTCTGTGTAGTTTACATTTGAACTTATTCTTTTTTCCACTATTACCCACTTAGCGCTACGAATGTCCAGTTGCATTTTCTACAGACAGAGTGTTTCAAAACTGCTCAATCAAAAGTATGGTTTAACTCTGTTAGCTGAATGCTCAGATCAGAAAGAAGTTTCACAGAATGCTTCTGTGTAGTTTATATTTGAATATATTCCTTTTTCCACTACTACGCTCTTAGCGCTCCAAATGTCCAGTTGCATTTTCAACAGAAAGAGTGTTCAGATCTGCTCAATCAAAAGTATGGTTTAACTCTGTTAGGTGAATGCACAGATCAGAAAGAAGTTTCACCGAATGATTCTCTGTAGTTAATATTTGAAGACATTCCTTTTTCCACTATTACCCTCTTAGCGCTCCGAATCTCCACTTGCATTTTCTACAAAAAGAGTGTTTCATAACTGCTCAATCAAAAATATGTTTTATCTCTGTTAACTGAATTTACAGATCAGAAATAAGTTTCACAGAATGCATCTGTGTAGTTTTTATTTGAAGATATTCTTTTTCCCAATGTAGGCCTCTTAGCGCTTAGTATGTCCAATTGCAGTTTGTACAGAAAGAGTGTTTCAGAACGGCTCAATCAAAAGTAAGGTTCAACTCTGTTAGTTGAATGCACAGAACAGAAAGAATTTTCACAGAATGCTACTGTGTAGTTTATATTTGAATATATTCCTTTTTCCATTATTACCCTCTTAGCGCTCCGAATGTCCACTTGCATTTTCTACAGAAAGAGTGTTCAGAACTGCGCAATCAAAAGTATGGTTTAACTCTGTTAGCTTAATGAACATATCAGAAATAAGTTTCACACAATGCTTCTGTGTAGTTTTTATTTGAAGATATTATTTTTCCCAATATAGGCCTCTTCGCGCTCAGAATGTCCAATTGCAGTTTCTACAGAAAGAGTGTTTCAGAAAGGCTCAATCAAAAGTAAGGTTCAACTCAGTTAGTTGAATGCACAGAACAGAAAGAAGTTTCATACAATGCTTCTGTGTAGTTTATATTTGAACATATTCTTTTTTCCACTATTACCCACTTAGCGCTACGAATGTCCAGTTGCATTTTCTACAGACAGTGTGTTTCAAAACTGCTCAATAAAAAGTATGGTTTAACTCTGTTAGCTGAATGCTGAGATCAGAAAGAAGTTTCACAGAATGCTTCTGTGTAGTTTATATTTGAATATATTCCTTTTTCCACTACTACTCTCTTAGCGCTCAAAATGTCCAGTTGCATTTTCTACGGAAAGAGTGTTCAGATCTGCTCAATCAAAAGTATGGTTTAACTCTGTTAGCTGAATGCACAGATCAGAAAGAAGATTCACAGAATGATTCTGTGTAGTTTAATTTGGAGACATTCCTTTTTTCCACTATTACCCTCTTAGCGCTCTGAATCTCCACTTGCATTTTCTACAGAAAGACTGTTACAGAACGGCTCAATCAAAACTAAGGTTCAACTCTTTCAGTTGAACAAACTGAACAGAAAGAAGTTTCACACAATTCTTCTGTGCAGTTTTTATTTGTAGACATTCTTTTTCCCAATATAGGCCTCTTAGCGCTCAGAATGTCCAATTGCAGTTTCTACAGAAAGTGTGTTTCAGAACGGCTCAATCAAAAGTAAGGTTCAACTCTGTTAGTTGAATGCACAGAACAGAAAGTAGTTTCATACAATGCTTCTGTGTAGTTTATATTTGAACTTATTCTTTTTTCCACTATTACCCACTTAGCGCTACGAATGTCCAGTTGCATTTTCTACAGACAGAGTGTTTCAAAACTGCTCAATCAAAAGTATGGTTTAACTCTGTTAGCTGAATGCTCAGATCAGAAAGAAGTTTCACAGAATGCTTCTGTGTAGTTTATATTTGAATATATTCCTTTTTCCACTACTACGCTCTTAGCGCTCCAAATGTCCAGTTGCATTTTCAACAGAAAGAGTGTTCAGATCTGCTCAATCAAAAGTATGGTTTAACTCTGTTAGGTGAATGCACAGATCAGAAAGAAGATTCACCGAATGATTCTGTGTAGTTTATATTTGAAGACATTCCTTTTTCCACTATTACCCTCTTAGCGCTCCGAATCTCCACTTGCATTTTCTAGAAAAAGAGTGTTTCATAACTGCTCAATCAAAAATATGTTTTATCTCTGTTAACTGAATTTACAGATCAGAAATAAGTTTCACAGAATGCATCTGTGTAGTTTTTATTTGAAGATATTCTTTTTCCCAATGTAGGCCTCTTAGCGCTTAGTATGTCCAATTGCAGTTTGTACAGAAAGAGTGTTTCAGAACGGCTCAATCAAAAGTAAGGTTCAACTCTGTTAGTTGAATGCACAGAACAGAAAGAATTTTCACAGAATGCTACTGTGTAGATTATATTTGAATATATTCCTTTTTCCATTATTACCCTCTTAGCGCTCCGAATGTCCACTTGCATTTTCTACAGAAAGAGTGTTCAGAACTGCGCAATCAAAAGTATGGTTTATCTCTGTTAGCTTAATGAACATATCAGAAATAAGTTTCACACAATGCTTCTGTGTAGTTTTTATTTGAAGATATTATTTTTCCCAATAGAGGCCTCTTAGCGCTCAGAATGTCCAATTGCAGTTTCTACAGAAAGAGTGTTTCAGAAAGGCTCAATCAAAAGTAAGGTTCAACTCTGTTAGTTGAATGCACAGAACAGAAAGAAGTTTCATACAATGCTTCTGTGTAGTTTATATTTGAACATATTCTTTTTTCCACTATTACCCACTTAGCGCTACGAATGTCCAGTTGCATTTTCTACAGACAGAGTGTTTCAAAACTGCTCAATCAAAAGTATGGTTTAACTCTGTTAGCTGAATGCTCAGATCAGAAAGAAGTTTCACAGAATGCTTCTGTGTAGTTTATATTTGAATATATTCCTTTTTCCACTACTACTCTCTTAGCGCTCCAAATGTCCAGTTGCATTTTCTACAGAAAGAGTGTTCAGATCTGCTCAATCAAAAGTATGGTTTAACTCTGTTAGCTGAATGCACAGATCAGAAAGAAGTTTCACAGAATGATTCTGTGTAGTTTATATTTGGAGACATTCCTTTTTCCACTATTACCCACTTAGCGCTCCGAATCTGCACTTGCATTTTCGACAGAAAGACTGTTACAGAACGGCTCAATCAAAACTAAGGTTCAACTCTTTTAGTTGAACAAACCGAACAGAAAAAAGTTTCACACAATTCTTCTGTGTAGTTTTTATTTGTAGACATTCTTTTTCCCAATATAGGCCTCTTAGCGCTCAGAATGTCCAATTGCAGTTTCTACAGAAAGTGTGTTTCAGAACGGCTCAATCAAAAGTAAGGTTCAACTCTGTTAGTTGAATGCACAGAACAGAAAGAAGTTTCATACAATGCTTCTGTGTAGTTTATATTTGAACTTATTCTTTTTTCCACTATTACCCACTTAGCGCTACGAATGTCCAGTTGCATTTTCTACAGACAGAGTGTTTCAAAACTGCTCAATCAAAAGTATGGTTTAACTCTGTTAGCTGAATGCTCAGATCAGAAAGAAGTTTCACAGAATGCTTCTGTGTAGTTTATATTTGAATATATTCCTTTTTCAACTAATACGCTCTTAGCGCTCCAAATGTCCAGTTGCATTTTCAACAGAAAGAGTGTTCAGGTCTGCTCAATCAAAAGTAGGGTTTAACTCTGTTAGGTGAATGCACAGATCAGAAAGAAGTTTCACCGAATGATTCTGTGTAGTTTATATTTGAAGACATTCCTTTTTCCACTATTACCCTCTTAGCGCTCCGAATCTCCACTTGCATTTTCTACAAAAAGAGTGTTTCATAACTGCTCAATCAAAAATATGTTTTATCTCTGTTAACTGAATTTACAGATCAGAAATAAGTTCCACAGAATGCATCTGTGTAGTTATTATTTGAAGATATTCTTTTCCCAATGTAGGCCTCTTAGCGCTTAGCATGTCCAATTGCAGTTTGTACAGAAAGAGTGTTTGAGAACGGCTCAATCAAAAGTAAGGTTCAACTCTGTTAGTTGAATGCACAGAACAGAAAGAATTTTCACAGAATGCTACTGTGTAGTTTATATTTGAATATATTCCTTTTTCCATTATTACCCTCTTAGCGCTCCGAATGTCCACTTGCATTTTCTACAGAAAGAGTGTTCAGAACTGCGCAATCAAAAGTATGGTTTAACTCTGTTAGCTTAATGAACATATCAGAAATAAGTTTCACACAATGCTTCTTGTAGTTTTTATTTGAAGATATTATTTTTCCCAATAGAGGCCTCTTAGCGCTCAGAATGTCCAATTGCAGTTTCTACAGAAAGAGTGTTTCAGAAAGGCTCAATCAAAAGTAAGGTTCAACTCTGTTAGTTGAATGCACAGAACAGAAAGAAGTTTCATACAATGCTTCTGTGTAGTTTATATTTGAACATATTCTTTTTTCCACTATTACCCACTTAGCGCTACGAATGTCCAGTTGCATTTTCTACAGACAGAGTGTTTCAAAACTGCTCAATCAAAAGTATGGTTTAACTCTGTTAGCTGAATGCTCAGATCAGAAAGAAGTTTCACAGAATGCTTCTGTGTACTTTATATTTGAATATATTCCTTTTTCCACTACTACTCTCTTAGCGCTCCAAATGTCCAGTTGCATTTTCTACAGAAAGAGTGTTCAGATCTGCTCAATCAAAAGTATGGTTTAACTCTGTTAGCTGAATGCACAGATCAGAAAGAAGTTTCACAGAATGATTCTGTCTAGTTTATATTTGGAGACATTCCTTTTTCCACTATTACCCTCTTAGCGCTCTGAATCTCCACTTGCATTTTCTACAGAAAGACTGTTACAGAACGGCTCAATCAAAACTAAGGTTCAACTCTTTCAGTTGAACAAACTGAACAGAAAGAAGTTTCACACAATTCTTCTGTGCAGTTTTTATTTGTAGACATTCTTTTTCCCAATATAGGCCTCTTAGCGCTCAGAATGTCCAATTGCAGTTTCTACAGAAAGTGTGTTTCAGAACGGCTCAATCAAAAGTAAGGTTCAACTCTGTTAGTTGAATGCACAGAACAGAAAGTAGTTTCATACAATGCTTCTGTGTAGTTTATATTTGAACTTATTCTTTTTTCCACTATTACCCACTTAGCGCTACGAATGTCCAGTTGCATTTTCTACAGACAGAGTGTTTCAAAACTGCTCAATCAAAAGTATGGTTTAACTCTGTTAGCTGAATGCTCAGATCAGAAAGAAGTTTCACAGAATGCTTCTGTGTAGTTTATATTTGAATATATTCCTTTTTCCACTACTACGCTCTTAGCGCTCCAAATGTCCAGTTGCATTTTCAACAGAAAGAGTGTTCAGATCTGCTCAATCAAAAGTATGGTTTAACTCTGTTAGCTGAATGCACAGATCAGAAAGAAGTTTCACCGAATGATTCTGTGTAGTTTATATTTGAAGACATTCCTTTTTCCACTATTACCCTCTTAGCGCTCCGAATCTCCACTTGCATATTCTACAAAAAGAGTGTTTCATTACTGCTCAATCAAAAATATGTTTTATCTCTGTTAACTGAATTTACAGATCAGAAATAAGTTCCACAGAATGCATCTGTGTAGTTTTTATTTGAAGATATTCTTTTTCCCAATGTAGGCCTCTCAGCGCTTAGCATGTCCAATTGCAGTTTCTACAGAAAGAGTGTTTCAGAACGGCTCAATCAAAAGTAAGGTTCAGCTCTGTTAGTTGAATGCACAGAACAGAAAGAATTTTCACAGAATGCTACTGTGTAGTTTATATTTGAATATATTCCTTTTTCCATTATTACACTCTTAGCGCTCCGAATGTCCACTTGCATTTTCTACAGAAAGAGTGTTCAGAACTGCGCAATCAAAAGTATGGTTTAACTCTGTTAGCTTAATGAACATATCAGAAATAAGTTTCACACAATGCTTCTGTGTAGTTTTTATTTGAAGATATTATTTTTCCCAATAGAGGCCTCTTAGCGCTCAGAATGTCCAATTGCAGTTTCTACAGAAAGAGTGTTTCAGAAAGGCTCAATCAAAAGTAAGGTTCAACTCTGTTAGTTGAATGCACAGAACAGAAAGAAGTTTCATACAATGCTTCTGTGTAGTTTATATTTGAACAAATTCTTTTTCCACTATTACCCACTTAGCGCTACGAATGTCCAGTTGCATTTTCTACAGACAGAGTGTTTCAAAACTGCTCAATCAAAAGTATGGTTTAAGTCTGTTAGCTGAATGCTCAGATCAGAAAGAAGTTTCACAGAATGCTTCTGTGTAGTTTATATTTGAATATATTCCCTTTTCCACTACTACTCTCTTAGCGCTCCAAATGTCCAGTTGCATTTTCTACAGAAGGAGTGTTCAGATCTGCTCAATCAAAAGTATGGTTTAACTCTGTTAGCTGAATGCACAGATCAGAAAGAAGTTTCACAGAATGATTCTGTGTAGTTTATATTTGGAGACATTCCTTTTTCCACTATTACCCTCTTAGCGCTCCGAATCTCCACTTGCATTTTCTACAGAAAGACTGTTACAGAACGGCTCAATCAAAACGAAGGTTCAACTCTTTTAGTTGAACAAACAGAACAGAAAGAAGTTTCACACAATTCTTCTGTGTAGTTTTTATTTGTAGACATTCTTTTTCCCAATATAGGCCTCTTAGCGCTCAGAAAGTCCAATTGCAGTTTCTACAGAAAGTGTGTTTCAGAACGGCTCAATCAAAAGTAAGGTTCAACTCTGTTAGTTGAATGCACAGAACAGAAAGAAGTTTCATACAATGCTTCTGTGTAGTTTATATTTGAACTTATTCTTTTTTCCACTATTACCCACTTAGCGCTACGTATGTCCAGTTGCATTTTCTACAGACAGAGTGTTTCAAAACTGCTCAATCAAAAGTATGGTTTAACTCTGTTAGCTGAATGCTCAGATCAGAAAGAAGCTTCACAGAATGCTTCTGTGTAGTTTATATTTGAATATATTCCTTTTTCCACTACTACGCTCTTAGCGCTCCAAATGTCCAGTTGCATTTTCAACAGAAAGAGTGTTCAGATCTGCTCAATCAAAAGTATGGTTTAACTCTGTTAGCTGAATGCACAGATCAGAAAGAAGTTTCACCGAATGATTCTCTGTAGTTTATATTTGAAGACATTCCTTTTTCCACTATTACCCTCTTAGCGCTCCGAATCTCCACTTGCATTTTCTACAAAAAGAGTGTTTCATAACTGCTCAATCAAAAATATGTTTTATCTCTGTTAACTGAATTTACAGATCAGAAATAAGTTTCACAGAATGCATCTGTGTAGTTTTTATTTGAAGATATTCTTTTTCCCAATGTAGGCCTCTTAGCGCTTAGTATGTCCAATTGCAGTTTGTACAGAAAGAGTGTTTCAGAACGGCTCAATCAAATTAAGGTTCAACTCTGTTAGTTGAATGCACAGAACAGAAAGAATTTTCACAGAATGCTACTGTGTAGTTTATATTTGAATATATTCCTTTTTCCATTATTACCCTCTTAGCGCTCCGAATGTCCACTTGCATTTTCTACAGAAAGAGTGTTCAGAACTGCGCAATCAAAAGTATGGTTTAACTCTGTTAGCTTAATGAACATATCAGAAATAAGTTTCACACAATGCTTCTGTGTAGTTTTTATTTGAAGATATTATTTTTCCCAATAGAGGCCTCTTAGCGCTCTGAATGTCCAATTGCAGTTTCTACAGAAAGAGTGTTTCAGAAAGGCTCAATCAAAAGTAAGGTTCAACTCTGTTAGTTGAATGCACAGAACAGAAAGAAGTTTCATACAATGCTTCTGTGTAGTTTATATTTGAACATATTCTTTTTTCCACTATTACCCACTTAGCGCTACGTATGTCCAGTTGCATTTTCTACAGACAGAGTGTTTCAAAACTGCTCAATCAAAAGTATGGTTTAACTCTGTTAGCTGAATGCTCAGATCAGAAAGAAGTTTCACAGAATGCTTCTGTGTAGTTTATATTTGAATATATTCCTTTTTCCACTACTACTCTCTTAGCGCTCCAAATGTCCAGTTGCATTTTCTACAGAAAGAGTGTTCAGATCTGCTCAATCAAAAGTATGGTTTAACTCTGTTAGCTGAATGCACAGATCAGAAAGAAGTTTCACAGAATGATTCTGTGTAGTTTATATTCGGAGACATTCCTTTTTCCACTATTACCCTCTTAGCGCTCCGAATCTCCACTTGCATTTTCTACAGAAAGAGTGTTTCAGAACGGCTCAATCAAAACTAAGGTTCAACTCTTTTAGTTGAACAAACCGAACAGAAAAAAGTTTCACACAATTCTTCTGTGTAGTTTTTATTTGTAGACATTCTTTTTCCCAATATAGGCCTCTTAGCGCTCAGAATGTCCAATTGCAGTTTCTACAGAAAGTGTGTTTCAGAACGGCTCAATCAAAAGTAAGGTTCAACTCTGTTAGTTGAATGCACAGAACAGAAAGAAGTTTCATACAATGCTTCTGTGTAGTTTATATTTGAACTTATTCTTTTTTCCACTATTACCCACTTAGCGCTACGAATGTCCAGTTGCATTTTCTACAGACAGAGTGTTTCAAAACTGCTCAATCAAAAGTATGGTTTAACTCTGTTAGCTGAATGCTCAGATCAGAAAGAAGCTTCACAGAATGCTTCTGTGTAGTTTATATTTGAATATATTCCTTTTTCCACTACTACGCTCTTAGCGCTCCAAATGTCCAGTTGCATTTTCAACAGAAAGAGTGTTCAGATCTGCTCAATCAAAAGTATGGTTTAACTCTGTTAGCTGAATGCACAGATCAGAAAGAAGTTTCACCGAATGATTCTCTGTAGTTTATATTTGAAGACATTCCTTTTTCCACTATTACCCTCTTAGCGCTCCGAATCTCCACTTGCATTTTCTACAAAAAGAGTGTTTCATAACTGCTCAATCAAAAATATGTTTTATCTCTGTTAACTGAATTTACAGATCAGAAATAAGTTTCACAGAATGCATCTGTGTAGTTTTTATTTGAAGATATTCTTTTTCCCAATGTAGGCCTCTTAGCGCTTAGTATGTCCAATTGCAGTTTGTACAGAAAGAGTGTTTCAGAACGGCTCAATCAAATTAAGGTTCAACTCTGTTAGTTGAATGCACAGAACAGAAAGAATTTTCACAGAATGCTACTGTGTAGTTTATATTTGAATATATTCCTTTTTCCATTATTACCCTCTTAGCGCTCCGAATGTCCACTTGCATTTTCTACAGAAAGAGTGTTCAGAACTGCGCAATCAAAAGTATGGTTTAACTCTGTTAGCTTAATGAACATATCAGAAATAAGTTTCACACAATGCTTCTGTGTAGTTTTTATTTGAAGATATTATTTTTCCCAATAGAGGCCTCTTAGCGCTCTGAATGTCCAATTGCAGTTTCTACAGAAAGAGTGTTTCAGAAAGGCTCAATCAAAAGTAAGGTTCAACTCTGTTAGTTGAATGCACAGAACAGAAAGAAGTTTCATACAATGCTTCTGTGTAGTTTATATTTGAACATATTCTTTTTTCCACTATTACCCACTTAGCGCTACGTATGTCCAGTTGCATTTTCTACAGACAGAGTGTTTCAAAACTGCTCAATCAAAAGTATGGTTTAACTCTGTTAGCTGAATGCTCAGATCAGAAAGAAGTTTCACAGAATGCTTCTGTGTAGTTTATATTTGAATATATTCCTTTTTCCACTACTACTCTCTTAGCGCTCCAAATGTCCAGTTGCATTTTCTACAGAAAGAGTGTTCAGATCTGCTCAATCAAAAGTATGGTTTAACTCTGTTAGCTGAATGCACAGATCAGAAAGAAGTTTCACAGAATGATTCTGTGTAGTTTATATTCGGAGACATTCCTTTTTCCACTATTACCCTCTTAGCGCTCCGAATCTCCACTTGCATTTTCTACAGAAAGACTGTTACAGAACGGCTCAATCAAAACTAAGGTTCAACTCTTTTAGTTGAACAAACCGAACAGAAAAAAGTTTCACACAATTCTTCTGTGTAGTTTTTATTTGTAGACATTCTTTTTCCCAATATAGGCCTCTTAGCGCTCAGAAAGTCCAATTGCAGTTTCTACAGAAAGTGTGTTTCAGAACGGCTCAATCAAAAGTAAGGTTCAACTCTGTTAGTTGAATGCACAGAACAGAAAGAAGTTTCATACAATGCTTCTGTGTAGTTTATATTTGAACTTATTCTTTTTTCCACTATTACCCACTTAGCGCTACGAATGTCCAGTTGCATTTTCTACAGACAGAGTGTTTCAAAACTGCTCAATCAAAAGTATGGTTTAACTCTGTTAGCTGAATGCTCAGATCAGAAAGAAGCTTCACAGAATGCTTCTGTGTAGTTTATATTTGAATATATTCCTTTTTCCACTACTACGCTCTTAGCGCTCCAAATGTCCAGTTGCATTTTCAACAGAAAGAGTGTTCAGATCTGCTCAATCAAAAGTATGGTTTAACTCTGTTAGCTGAATGCACAGATCAGAAAGAAGTTTCACCGAATGATTCTCTGTAGTTTATATTTGAAGACATTCCTTTTTCCACTATTACCCTCTTAGCGCTCCGAATCTCCACTTGCATTTTCTACAAAAAGAGTGTTTCATAACTGCTCAATCAAAAATATGTTTTATCTCTGTTAACTGAATTTACAGATCAGAAATAAGTTTCACAGAATGCATCTGTGTAGTTTTTATTTGAAGATATTCTTTTTCCCAATGTAGGCCTCTTAGCGCTTAGTATGTCCAATTGCAGTTTGTACAGAAAGAGTGTTTCAGAACGGCTCAATCAAATTAAGGTTCAACTCTGTTAGTTGAATGCACAGAACAGAAAGAATTTTCACAGAATGCTACTGTGTAGTTTATATTTGAATATATTCCTTTTTCCATTATTACCCTCTTAGCGCTCCGAATGTCCACTTGCATTTTCTACAGAAAGAGTGTTCAGAACTGCGCAATCAAAAGTATGGTTTAACTCTGTTAGCTTAATGAACATATCAGAAATAAGTTTCACACAATGCTTCTGTGTAGTTTTTATTTGAAGATATTATTTTTCCCAATAGAGGCCTCTTAGCGCTCTGAATGTCCAATTGCAGTTTCTACAGAAAGAGTGTTTCAGAAAGGCTCAATCAAAAGTAAGGTTCAACTCTGTTAGTTGAATGCACAGAACAGAAAGAAGTTTCATACAATGCTTCTGTGTAGTTTATATTTGAACATATTCTTTTTTCCACTATTACCCACTTAGCGCTACGTATGTCCAGTTGCATTTTCTACAGACAGAGTGTTTCAAAACTGCTCAATCAAAAGTATGGTTTAACTCTGTTAGCTGAATGCTCAGATCAGAAAGAAGTTTCACAGAATGCTTCTGTGTAGTTTATATTTGAATATATTCCTTTTTCCACTACTACTCTCTTAGCGCTCCAAATGTCCAGTTGCATTTTCTACAGAAAGAGTGTTCAGATCTGCTCAATCAAAAGTATGGTTTAACTCTGTTAGCTGAATGCACAGATCAGAAAGAAGTTTCACAGAATGATTCTGTGTAGTTTATATTCGGAGACATTCCTTTTTCCACTATTACCCTCTTAGCGCTCCGAATCTCCACTTGCATTTTCTACAGAAAGACTGTTACAGAACGGCTCAATCAAAACTAAGGTTCAACTCTTTTAGTTGAACAAACCGAACAGAAAAAAGTTTCACACAATTCTTCTGTGTAGTTTTTATTTGTAGACATTCTTTTTCCCAATATAGGCCTCTTAGCGCTCAGAAAGTCCAATTGCAGTTTCTACAGAAAGTGTGTTTCAGAACGGCTCAATCAAAAGTAAGGTTCAACTCTGTTAGTTGAATGCACAGAACAGAAAGAAGTTTCATACAATGCTTCTGTGTAGTTTATATTTGAACTTATTCTTTTTTCCACTATTACCCACTTAGCGCTACGAATGTCCAGTTGCATTTTCTACAGACAGAGTGTTTCAAAACTGCTCAATCAAAAGTATGGTTTAACTCTGTTAGCTGAATGCTCAGATCAGAAAGAAGCTTCACAGAATGCTTCTGTGTAGTTTATATTTGAATATATTCCTTTTTCCACTACTACGCTCTTAGCGCTCCAAATGTCCAGTTGCATTTTCAACAGAAAGAGTGTTCAGATCTGCTCAATCAAAAGTATGGTTTAACTCTGTTAGCTGAATGCACAGATCAGAAAGAAGTTTCACCGAATGATTCTCTGTAGTTTATATTTGAAGACATTCCTTTTTCCACTATTACCCTCTTAGCGCTCCGAATCTCCACTTGCATTTTCTACAAAAAGAGTGTTTCATAACTGCTCAATCAAAAATATGTTTTATCTCTGTTAACTGAATTTACAGATCAGAAATAAGTTTCACAGAATGCATCTGTGTAGTTTTTATTTGAAGATATTCTTTTTCCCAATGTAGGCCTCTTAGCGCTTAGTATGTCCAATTGCAGTTTGTACAGAAATAGTGTTTCAGAACGGCTCAATCAAATTAAGGTTCAACTCTGTTAGTTGAATGCACAGAACAGAAAGAATTTTCACAGAATGCTACTGTGTAGTTTATATTTGAATATATTCCTTTTTCCATTATTACCCTCTTAGCGCTCCGAATGTCCACTTGCATTTTCTACAGAAAGAGTGTTCAGAACTGCGCAATCAAAAGTATGGTTTAACTCTGTTAGCTTAATGAACATATCAGAAATAAGTTTCACACAATGCTTCTGTGTAGTTTTTATTTGAAGATATTATTTTTCCCAATAGAGGCCTCTTAGCGCTCTGAATGTCCAATTGCAGTTTCTACAGAAAGAGTGTTTCAGAAAGGCTCAATCAAAAGTAAGGTTCAACTCTGTTAGTTGAATGCACAGAACAGAAAGAAGTTTCATACAATGCTTCTGTGTAGTTTATATTTGAACATATTCTTTTTTCCACTATTACCCACTTAGCGCTACGTATGTCCAGTTGCATTTTCTGCAGACAGAGTGTTTCAAAACTGCTCAATCAAAAGTATGGTTTAACTCTGTTAGCTGAATGCTCAGATCAGAAAGAAGTTTCACAGAATGCTTCTGTGTAGTTTATATTTGAATATATTCCTTTTTCCACTACTACTCTCTTAGCGCTCCAAATGTCCAGTTGCATTTTCTACAGAAAGAGTGTTCAGATCTGCTCAATCAAAAGTATGGTTTAACTCTGTTAGCTGAATGCACAGATCAGAAAGAAGTTTCACAGAATGATTCTGTGTAGTTTATATTCGGAGACATTCCTTTTTCCACTATTACCCTCTTAGCGCTCCGAATCTCCACTTGCATTTTCTACAGAAAGAGTGTTTCAGAACGGCTCAATCAAAACTAAGGTTCAACTCTTTTAGTTGAACAAACCGAACAGAAAAAAGTTTCACACAATTCTTCTGTGTAGTTTTTATTTGTAGACATTCTTTTTCCCAATATAGGCCTCTTAGCGCTCAGAATGTCCAATTGCAGTTTCTACAGAAAGTGTGTTTCAGAACGGCTCAATCAAAAGTAAGGTTCAACTCTGTTAGTTGAATGCACAGAACAGAAAGAAGTTTCATACAATGCTTCTGTGTAGTTTATATTTGAACTTATTCTTTTTTCCACTATTACCCACTTAGCGCTACGAATGTCCAGTTGCATTTTCTACAGACAGAGTGTTTCAAAACTGCTCAATCAAAAGTATGGTTTAACTCTGTTAGCTGAATGCTCAGATCAGAAAGAAGCTTCACAGAATGCTTCTGTGTAGTTTATATTTGAATATATTCCTTTTTCCACTACTACGCTCTTAGCGCTCCAAATGTCCAGTTGCATTTTCAACAGAAAGAGTGTTCAGATCTGCTCAATCAAAAGTATGGTTTAACTCTGTTAGCTGAATGCACAGATCAGAAAGAAGTTTCACCGAATGATTCTCTGTAGTTTATATTTGAAGACATTCCTTTTTCCACTATTACCCTCTTAGCGCTCCGAATCTCCACTTGCATTTTCTACAAAAAGAGTGTTTCATAACTGCTCAATCAAAAATATGTTTTATCTCTGTTAACTGAATTTACAGATCAGAAATAAGTTTCACAGAATGCATCTGTGTAGTTTTTATTTGAAGATATTCTTTTTCCCAATGTAGGCCTCTTAGCGCTTAGTATGTCCAATTGCAGTTTGTACAGAAATAGTGTTTCAGAACGGCTCAATCAAATTAAGGTTCAACTCTGTTAGTTGAATGCACAGAACAGAAAGAATTTTCACAGAATGCTACTGTGTAGTTTATATTTGAATATATTCCTTTTTCCATTATTACCCTCTTAGCGCTCCGAATGTCCACTTGCATTTTCTACAGAAAGAGTGTTCAGAACTGCGCAATCAAAAGTATGGTTTAACTCTGTTAGCTTAATGAACATATCAGAAATAAGTTTCACACAATGCTTCTGTGTAGTTTTTATTTGAAGATATTATTTTTCCCAATAGAGGCCTCTTAGCGCTCTGAATGTCCAATTGCAGTTTCTACAGAAAGAGTGTTTCAGAAAGGCTCAATCAAAAGTAAGGTTCAACTCTGTTAGTTGAATGCACAGAACAGAAAGAAGTTTCATACAATGCTTCTGTGTAGTTTATATTTGAACATATTCTTTTTTCCACTATTACCCACTTAGCGCTACGTATGTCCAGTTGCATTTTCTACAGACAGAGTGTTTCAAAACTGCTCAATCAAAAGTATGGTTTAACTCTGTTAGCTGAATGCTCAGATCAGAAAGAAGTTTCACAGAATGCTTCTGTGTAGTTTATATTTGAATATATTCCTTTTTCCACTACTACTCTCTTAGCGCTCCAAATGTCCAGTTGCATTTTCTACAGAAAGAGTGTTCAGATCTGCTCAATCAAAAGTATGGTTTAACTCTGTTAGCTGAATGCACAGATCAGAAAGAAGTTTCACAGAATGATTCTGTGTAGTTTATATTCGGAGACATTCCTTTTTCCACTATTACCCTCTTAGCGCTCCGAATCTCCACTTGCATTTTCTAAAGAAAGAGTGTTTCAGAACGGCTCAATCAAAACTAAGGTTCAACTCTTTTAGTTGAACAAACCGAACAGAAAAAAGTTTCACACAATTCTTCTGTGTAGTTTTTATTTGTAGACATTCTTTTTCCCAATATAGGCCTCTTAGCGCTCAGAATGTCCAATTGCAGTTTCTACAGAAAGTGTGTTTCAAAACGGCTCAATCAAAAGTAAGGTTCAACTCTGTTAGTTGAATGCACAGAACAGAAAGAAGTTTCATACAATGCTTCTGTGTAGTTTATATTTGAACTTATTCTTTTTTCCACTATTACCCACTTAGCGCTACGAATGTCCAGTTGCATTTTCTACAGACAGAGTGTTTCAAAACTGCTCAATCAAAAGTATGGTTTAACTCTGTTAGCTGAATGCTCAGATCAGAAAGAAGCTTCACAGAATGCTTCTGTGTAGTTTATATTTGAATATATTCCTTTTTCCACTACTACGCTCTTAGCGCTCCAAATGTCCAGTTGCATTTTCAACAGAAAGAGTGTTCAGATCTGCTCAATCAAAAGTATGGTTTAACTCTGTTAGCTGAATGCACAGATCAGAAAGAAGTTTCACCGAATGATTCTCTGTAGTTTATATTTGAAGACATTCCTTTTTCCACTATTACCCTCTTAGCGCTCCGAATCTCCACTTGCATTTTCTACAAAAAGAGTGTTTCATAACTGCTCAATCAAAAATATGTTTTATCTCTGTTAACTGAATTTACAGATCAGAAATAAGTTTCACAGAATGCATCTGTGTAGTTTTTATTTGAAGATATTCTTTTTCCCAATGTAGGCCTCTTAGCGCTTAGTATGTCCAATTGCAGTTTGTACAGAAAGAGTGTTTCAGAACGGCTCAATCAAATTAAGGTTCAACTCTGTTAGTTGAATGCACAGAACAGAAAGAATTTTCACAGAATGCTACTGTGTAGTTTATATTTGAATATATTCCTTTTTCCATTATTACCCTCTTAGCGCTCCGAATGTCCACTTGCATTTTCTACAGAAAGAGTGTTCAGAACTGCGCAATCAAAAGTATGGTTTAACTCTGTTAGCTTAATGAACATATCAGAAATAAGTTTCACACAATGCTTCTGTGTAGTTTTTATTTGAAGATATTATTTTTCCCAATAGAGGCCTCTTAGCGCTCTGAATGTCCAATTGCAGTTTCTACAGAAAGAGTGTTTCAGAAAGGCTCAATCAAAAGTAAGGTTCAACTCTGTTAGTTGAATGCACAGAACAGAAAGAAGTTTCATACAATGCTTCTGTGTAGTTTATATTTGAACATATTCTTTTTTCCACTATTACCCACTTAGCGCTACGTATGTCCAGTTGCATTTTCTACAGACAGAGTGTTTCAAAACTGCTCAATCAAAAGTATGGTTTAACTCTGTTAGCTGAATGCTCAGATCAGAAAGAAGTTTCACAGAATGCTTCTGTGTAGTTTATATTTGAATATATTCCTTTTTCCACTACTACTCTCTTAGCGCTCCAAATGTCCAGTTGCATTTTCTACAGAAAGAGTGTTCAGATCTGCTCAATCAAAAGTATGGTTTAACTCTGTTAGCTGAATGCACAGATCAGAAAGAAGTTTCACAGAATGATTCTGTGTAGTTTATATTCGGAGACATTCCTTTTTCCACTATTACCCTCTTAGCGCTCCGAATCTCCACTTGCATTTTCTACAGAAAGACTGTTACAGAACGGCTCAATCAAAACTAAGGTTCAACTCTTTTAGTTGAACAAACCGAACAGAAAAAAGTTTCACACAATTCTTCTGTGTAGTTTTTATTTGTAGACCTTCTTTTTCCCAATATAGGCCTCTTAGCGCTCAGAATGTCCAATTGCAGTTTCTACAGAAAGTGTGTTTCAGAACGGCTCAATCAAAAGTAAGGTTCAACTCTGTTAGTTGAATGCACAGAACAGAAAGAAGTTTCATACAATGCTTCTGTGTAGTTTATATTTGAACTTATTCTTTTTTCAACTATTACCCACTTAGCGCTACGAATGTCCAGTTGCATTTTCTACAGACAGAGTGTTTCAAAACTGCTCAATCAAAAGTATGGTTTAACTCTGTTAGCTGAATGCTCAGATCAGAAAGAAGTTTCACAGAATGCTTCTGTGTAGTTTATATTTGAATATATTCCTTTTTCCACTACTACGCTCTTAGCGCTCCAAATGTCCAGTTGCATTTTCAACAGAAAGAGTGTTCAGATCTGCTCAATCAAAAGTATGGTTTAACTCTGTTAGCTAAATGCACAGATCAGAAAGAAGTTTCACCGAATGATTCTGTGCAGTTTATATTTGAAGACACTCCTTTTTCCACTATTACCCTCTTAGCGCTCCGAATCTCCACTTGCATTTTCTACAAAAAGAGTGTTTCATAACTGCTCAATCAAAAATATGTTTTATCTCTGTTAACTGAATTTACAGATCAGAAATAAGTTCCACAGAATGCATCTGTGTAGTTTTTATTTGAAGATATTCTTTTCCCAATGTAGGCCTCTTAGCGCTTAGCATGTCCAATTGCAGTTTGTACAGAAAGAGTGTTTGAGAACGGCTCAATCAAAAGTAAGGTTCAACTCTGTTAGTTGAATGCACAGAACAGAAAGAATTTTCACAGAATGCTACTGTGTAGTTTATATTTGAATATATTCCTTTTTCCATTATTACCCTCTTAACGCTCCGAATGTCCACTTGCATTTTCTACAGAAAGAGTGTTCAGAACTGCGCAATCAAAAGTATGGTTTAACTCTGTTAGCTTAATGAACATATCAGAAATAAGTTTCACACAATGCTTCTGTGTAGTTTTTATTTGAAGATATTATTTTTCCCAATAGAGGCCTCTTAGCGCTCAGAATGTCCAATTGCAGTTTCTACAGAAAGAGTGTTTCAGAAAGGCTCAATCAAAAGTAAGGTTCAACTCTGTTAGTTGAATGCACAGAACAGAAAGAAGTTTCATACAATGCTTCTGTGTAGTTTATATTTGAACATATTCTTTTTTCCACTATTACCCACTTAGCGCTACGAATGTCCAGTTGCATTTTCTACAGACAGAGTGTTTCAAAACTGCTCAATCAGAAGTATGGTTTAACTCTGTTAGCTGAATGCTCAGATCAGAAACAAGTTTCACAGAATGCTTCTGTGTAGTTTATATTTGAATATATTCCTTTTTCCACTACTACTCTCTTAGCGCTCCAAATGTCCAGTTGCATTTTCTACAGAAAGAGTGTTCAGATCTGCTCAATCAAAAGTATGGTTTAACTCTGTTAGCTGAATGCACAGATCAGAAAGAAGTTTCACAGAATGATTCTGTGTAGTTTATATTTGTAGACATACCTTTTTCCACTATTACCCTCTTAGCGCTCCGAATCTCCACTTGCATTTTCAACAGAAATACTGTTACAGAACGGCTCAATCAAATCTAAGGTTCAACTCTTTTAGTTGAACAAACAGAACAGAAAGAAGTTTCACACAATTCTTCTGTGTTGTTTTTATTTGTAGACATTCTTTTTCCCAATATAGGCCTCTAAGCGCTCAGAATATCCAATTGCAGTTTCTACAGAAAGTGTGTTTCAGAACGGCTCAATCAAAAGTAAGGTTCAACTCTGTTATTTGAATGCACAGAACAGAAAGAAGTTTCAAACAATGCTTCTGTGTAGTTTATATTTGAACATATTCTTTTTTCCACTATTACCCACTTAGCGCTACGAATGTCCAGTTGCATTTTCTACAGACAGAGTGTTTCAAAACTGCTCAATCAAAAGTATGGTTTAACTCTGTAAGCTGAATGCTCAGATCAGAAAGAAGTTTCACAGAAGGCTTCTGTGTAGTTTATATTTGAATATATTCCTTTTTCCACTACTACGCTCTTAGCGCTCCAAATGTCCAGTTGCATTTTCTACAGAAAGAGTGTTCAGATCTGCTCAATCAAAAGTATGGTTTAACTCTGTTAGCTGAATGCACAGATCAGAAAGAAGTTTCACCGAATGATTCTGTGTAGTTTATATTTGAAGACATTCCTTTTTCCACTATTACCGACTTAGCGCTCCGAATCTCCACTTGCATTTTCTACAAAAAGAGTGTTTCATAACTGCTCAATCAAAAATATGTTTTATCTCTGTTAACTGAATTTACAGATCAGAAATAAGTTTCACAGAATGCATCTGTGTAGTTTTTATTTGAAGATATTCTTTTTCCCAATGTAGGCCTCTTAGCACTTAGCATGTCCAATTGCAGTTTCTACAGAAAGAGTGTTTCAGAACGGCTCAATCAAAAGTAAGGTTCAACTCTGTTAGTTGAATGCACAGAACAGAAAGAATTTTCACAGAATGCTACTGTGTAGTTTATATTTGAATATATTCCTTTTTCCACTATTACCCTCTTAGCGCTCCGAATGTCCACTTGCATTTTCTACAGAAAGAGTGTTCAGAACTGCGCAATCAAATATATGGTTTAACTCTGTTAGCTCAATGAACATATCAGAAATAAGTTTCACACAATGCTTCTGTGTAGTTTTTATTTGAAGATATTATATTTCCCAATATAGGCCTCTTAGCGCTCAGAATGTCCAATTGCAGTTTCTACAGAAAGAGTGTTTCAGAAAGGCTCAATCAAAAGTAAGGTTCAACTCTGTTAGTTGAATGCACAGAACAGAAAGTAGTTTCATACAATGCTTCTGTGTAGTTTATATTTGAACATATTCTTTTTTCCACTATTACCCACTTAGCGCTACGAATGTCCAGCTGCATTTTCTACAGACAGAGTGTTTCAAAACAGCTCAATCAAAAGTATGGTTTAACTCTGTTAGCTGAATGCTCAGATCAGAAAGAAGTTTCACAGAATGCTTCTGTGTAGTTTATATTTGAATATATTCCTTTTTCCACTACTACGCTCTTAGCGCTCCAAATGTCCAGTTGCATTTTCAACAGAAAGATTGTTCAGATCTGCTCAATCAAAAGTATGGTTTAACTCTGTTAGCTGAATGCACAGATCAGAAAGTAGTTTCACAGAATGATTCTGTGTAGTTTATATTTGGAGACATTCCCTTTTTCCACTATTACCCTCTTAGCGCTCCGAATCTCCACTTGCATTTTCTACAGAAAGAGTGTTTCGGAACGGCTCAGTCAAAACTAAGGTTCAACTCTTTTAGTTGAACAAACAGAACAGAAAGAAGTTTCACACAATTCTTCTGTGTAGTTTTTATTTGTAGACATTCTTTTTCCCAATATAGGCCTCTTAGCGCTCAGAATGTCCAATTGCAGTTTATACAGAAAGAGTTTTTCAGAACGGCTCAATCAAAAGTAAGGTTCAACTCTGTTAGTTGAATGCACAGAACAGAAAGAAGTTTCATACAATGCTTCTGTGTAGTTTATATTTGAACATATTCTTTTTTCCACTATTACCCACTAAGCGCTACGAATGTCCAGTTGCATTTTCTACAGACAGAGTGTTTCAAAACTGCTCAATCAAAAGTATGGTTTAACTCTGTTAGCTGAATGCTCAGATCAGAAAGAAGTTTCACAGAATGCTTCTGTGTAGTTTATATTTGAATATATTCCTTTTTCCACTACTACGCTCTTAGCGCTCCAAATGTCCAGTTGCATTTTCAACAGAATGAGTGTTCAGATCTGCTCAATCAAAAGTATGGTTTAACTCTGTTAGCTGAATGCACAGATCAGAAAGAAGTTTCACCGAAAGATTCTGTGGAGTTTATATTTGAAGACATTCCTTTTTCCACTATTACCTTCTTAGCGCTCCGAATCTCCACTTGCATTTCCTACAAAAAGAGTGTTTCGTAACTGCTCAATCAAAAATATGCTTTATCTCTGTTAACTGAATTTACAGATCAAAAATAAGTTTCACAGAATGCATCTGTGTAGTTTTTATTTGAAGATATTCTTTTTCCCAATGTAGGCCTCTTAGCGCTTATCATGTCCAATTGCAGTTACTACAGAAAGAGTGTTTCAGAACGGCTCAATCAAAAGTAAGGTTCAACTTTGTTAGTTGAATGCACAGAACAGAAAGAATTTTCACAGAATGCTACTGTGTAGTTTATATTTGAATATATTCCTTTTTTCACTATTACCCTCTTAGCGCTCCGAATGTCCACTTGCATTTTCTACAGAAAGAGTGTTCAGAACTGCGCAATCAAAAGTATGGTTTAACTCTGTTAGCTTAATGAACATATCAGAAATAAGTTTCACACAATGCTTCTGTGTAGTTTTTATTTGAAGATATTATTTTTCCCAATAGAGGCCTCTTAGCGCTCAGAATGTCCAATTGCAGTTTCCACAGAAAGAGTGTTTCAGAAAGGCTCAATCAAAAGTGAGGTTCAACTCTGTTAGTTGAATGCACAGAACAGAAAGAAGTTTCATACAGTGCTTCTGTGTAGTTTATATTTGAACATATTCTTTTTTCCACTATTACCCACTTAGCGCTACGAATGTCCAGTTGCATTTTCTACAGACAGAGTGTTTCAAAACTGCTCAATCAAAAGTATGGTTTAACTCTGTTAGCTGAATGCTCAGATCAGAAAGAAGTTTCACAGAATGCTTCTGTGTAGTTTATATTTGAATATATTCCTTTTTCCACTACTACTCTCTTAGCGCTCCAAATGTCCAGTTGCATTTTCTACAGAAAGAGTGTTCAGATCTGCTCAATCAAAAGTATGGTTTAACTCTGTTAGCTGAATGCACAGATCAGAAAGAAGTTTCACAGAATGATTCTGTGTAGTTTATATTTGGAGACATTCCTTTTTCCACTATTACCCTCTTAGCGCTCCGAATCTCCACTTGCATTTTCTACAGAAAGAGTGTATCAGAACGGCTCAATCAAAACTAAGGTTCAACCCTTTTAGTTGAACAAACAGAACAGAAATAAGTTTCACACAATTCTTCTGTGTAGTTTTTATTTGTAGACATTCTTTTTCCCAATATAGGCCTTTTAGCGCTCAGAATGTCCAATTGCAGTTTCTACAGAAAGAGTGTTTCAGAACGGCTCAATCAAAAGTAAGGTTCAACTCTGTTAGTTGAATGCACAGAACAGAAAGAAGTTTCATACAATGCTTCTGTGTAGTTTATATTTGAACTTATTCTTTTTTCCACTATTACCCACTTAGCGCTACGAATGTCCAGTTGCATTTTCTACAGACAGAGTGTTTCAAAACTGCTCAATCAAAAGTATGGTTTAACTCTGTTAGCTGAATGCTCAGATCAGAAAGAAGCTTCACAGAATGCTTCTGTGTAGTTTATATTTGAATATATTCCTTTTTCCACTACTACGCTCTTAGCGCTCCAAATGTCCAGTTGCATTTTCAACAGAAAGAGTGTTCAGATCTGCTCAATCAAAAGTATGGTTTAACTCTGTTAGCTGAATGCACAGATCAGAAAGAAGTTTCACCGAATGATTCTCTGTAGTTTATATTTGAAGACATTCCTTTTTCCACTATTACCCTCTTAGCGCTCCGAATCTCCACTTGCATTTTCTACAAAAAGAGTGTTTCATAACTGCTCAATCAAAAATATGTTTTATCTCTGTTAACTGAATTTACAGATCAGAAATAAGTTTCACAGAATGCATCTGTGTAGTTTTTATTTGAAGATATTCTTTTTCCCAATGTAGGCCTCTTAGCGCTTAGTATGTCCAATTGCAGTTTGTACAGAAATAGTGTTTCAGAACGGCTCAATCAAATTAAGGTTCAACTCTGTTAGTTGAATGCACAGAACAGAAAGAATTTTCACAGAATGCTACTGTGTAGTTTATATTTGAATATATTCCTTTTTCCATTATTACCCTCTTAGCGCTCCGAATGTCCACTTGCATTTTCTACAGAAAGAGTGTTCAGAACTGCGCAATCAAAAGTATGGTTTAACTCTGTTAGCTTAATGAACATATCAGAAATAAGTTTCACACAATGCTTCTGTGTAGTTTTTATTTGAAGATATTATTTTTCCCAATAGAGGCCTCTTAGCGCTCTGAATGTCCAATTGCAGTTTCTACAGAAAGAGTGTTTCAGAAAGGCTCAATCAAAAGTAAGGTTCAACTCTGTTAGTTGAATGCACAGAACAGAAAGTAGTTTCATACAATGCTTCTGTGTAGTTTATATTTGAACATATTCTTTTTTCCACTATTACCCACTTAGCGCTACGAATGTCCAGCTGCATTTTCTACAGACAGAGTGTTTCAAAACAGCTCAATCAAAAGTATGGTTTAACTCTGTTAGCTGAATGCTCAGATCAGAAAGAAGTTTCACAGAATGCTTCTGTGTAGTTTATATTTGAATATATTCCTTTTTCCACTACTACGCTCTTAGCGCTCCAAATGTCCAGTTGCATTTTCAACAGAAAGATTGTTCAGATCTGCTCAATCAAAAGTATGGTTTAACTCTGTTAGCTGAATGCACAGATCAGAAAGTAGTTTCACAGAATGATTCTGTGTAGTTTATATTTGGAGACATTCCCTTTTTCCACTATTACCCTCTTAGCGCTCCGAATCTCCACTTGCATTTTCTACAGAAAGAGTGTTTCGGAACGGCTCAGTCAAAACTAAGGTTCAACTCTTTTAGTTGAACAAACAGAACAGAAAGAAGTTTCACACAATTCTTCTGTGTAGTTTTTATTTGTAGACATTCTTTTTCCCAATATAGGCCTCTTAGCGCTCAGAATGTCCAATTGCAGTTTATACAGAAAGAGTTTTTCAGAACGGCTCAATCAAAAGTAAGGTTCAACTCTGTTAGTTGAATGCACAGAACAGAAAGAAGTTTCATACAATGCTTCTGTGTAGTTTATATTTGAACATATTCTTTTTTCCACTATTACCCACTAAGCGCTACGAATGTCCAGTTGCATTTTCTACAGACAGAGTGTTTCAAAACTGCTCAATCAAAAGTATGGTTTAACTCTGTTAGCTGAATGCTCAGATCAGAAAGAAGTTTCACAGAATGCTTCTGTGTAGTTTATATTTGAATATATTCCTTTTTCCACTACTACGCTCTTAGCGCTCCAAATGTCCAGTTGCATTTTCAACAGAATGAGTGTTCAGATCTGCTCAATCAAAAGTATGGTTTAACTCTGTTAGCTGAATGCACAGATCAGAAAGAAGTTTCACCGAAAGATTCTGTGGAGTTTATATTTGAAGACATTCCTTTTTCCACTATTACCTTCTTAGCGCTCCGAATCTCCACTTGCATTTCCTACAAAAAGAGTGTTTCATAACTGCTCAATCAAAAATATGCTTTATCTCTGTTAACTGAATTTACAGATCAAAAATAAGTTTCACAGAATGCATCTGTGTAGTTTTTATTTGAAGATATTCTTTTTCCCAATGTAGGCCTCTTAGCGCTTATCATGTCCAATTGCAGTTACTACAGAAAGAGTGTTTCAGAACGGCTCAATCAAAAGTAAGGTTCAACTCTGTTAGTTGAATGCACAGAACAGAAAGAATTTTCACAGAATGCTACTGTGTAGTTTATATTTGAATATATTCCTTTTTTCACTATTACCCTCTTAGCGCTCCGAATGTCCACTTGCATTTTCTACAGAAAGAGTGTTCAGAACTGCGCAATCAAAAGTATGGTTTAACTCTGTTAGCTTAATGAACATATCAGAAATAAGTTTCACACAATGCTTCTGTGTAGTTTTTATTTGAAGATATTATTTTTCCCAATAGAGGCCTCTTAGCGCTCAGAATGTCCAATTGCAGTTTCCACAGAAAGAGTGTTTCAGAAAGGCTCAATCAAAAGTGAGGTTCAACACTGTTAGTTGAATGCACAGAACAGAAAGAAGTTTCATACAGTGCTTCTGTGTAGTTTATATTTGAACATATTCTTTTTTCCACTATTACCCACTTAGCGCTACGAATGTCCAGTTGCATTTTCTACAGACAGAGTGTTTCAAAACTGCTCAATCAAAAGTATGGTTTAACTCTGTTAGCTGAATGCTCAGATCAGAAAGAAGTTTCACAGAATGCTTCTGTGTAGTTTATATTTGAATATATTCCTTTTTCCACTACTACTCTCTTAGCGCTCCAAATGTCCAGTTGCATTTTCTACAGAAAGAGTGTTCAGATCTGCTCAATCAAAAGTATGTTTTAACTCTGTTAGCTGAATGCACAGATCAGAAAGAAGTTTCACAGAATGATTCTGTGTGGTTTATATTTGGAGACATTCCTTTTTCCACTATTACCCTCTTAGCGCTCCGAATCTCCACTTGCATTTTCTACAGAAAGAGTGTATCAGAACGGCTCAATCAAAACTAAGGTTCAACCCTTTTAGTTGAACAAACAGAACAGAAATAAGTTTCACACAATTCTTCTGTGTAGTTTTTATTTGTAGACATTCTTTTTCCCAATATAGGCCTTTTAGCGCTCAGAATGTCCAATTGCAGTTTCTACAGAAAGAGTGTTTCAGAACGGCTCAATCAAAAGTAAGGTTCAACTCTGTTAGTTGAATGCACAGAACAGAAAGAAGTTTCATACAATGCTTCTGTGTAGTTTATATTTGAACTTATTCTTTTTTCCACTATTACCCACTTAGCGCTACGAATGTCCAGTTGCATTTTCTACAGACAGAGTGTTTCAAAACTGCTCAATCAAAAGTATGGTTTAACTCTGTTAGCTGAATGCTCAGATCAGAAAGAAGCTTCACAGAATGCTTCTGTGTAGTTTATATTTGAATATATTCCTTTTTCCACTACTACGCTCTTAGCGCTCCAAATGTCCAGTTGCATTTTCAACAGAAAGAGTGTTCAGATCTGCTCAATCAAAAGTATGGTTTAACTCTGTTAGCTGAATGCACAGATCAGAAAGAAGTTTCACCGAATGATTCTCTGTAGTTTATATTTGAAGACATTCCTTTTTCCACTATTACCCTCTTAGCGCTCCGAATCTCCACTTGCATTTTCTACAAAAAGAGTGTTTCATAACTGCTCAATCAAAAATATGTTTTATCTCTGTTAACTGAATTTACAGATCAGAAATAAGTTTCACAGAATGCATCTGTGTAGTTTTTATTTGAAGATATTCTTTTTCCCAATGTAGGCCTCTTAGCGCTTAGTATGTCCAATTGCAGTTTGTACAGAAAGAGTGTTTCAGAACGGCTCAATCAAATTAAGGTTCAACTCTGTTAGTTGAATGCACAGAACAGAAAGAATTTTCACAGAATGCTACTGTGTAGTTTATATTTGAATATATTCCTTTTTCCATTATTACCCTCTTAGCGCTCCGAATGTCCACTTGCATTTTCTACAGAAAGAGTGTTCAGAACTGCGCAATCAAAAGTATGGTTTAACTCTGTTAGCTTAATGAACATATCAGAAATAAGTTTCACACAATGCTTCTGTGTAGTTTTTATTTGAAGATATTATTTTTCCCAATAGAGGCCTCTTAGCGCTCTGAATGTCCAATTGCAGTTTCTACAGAAAGAGTGTTTCAGAAAGGCTCAATCAAAAGTAAGGTTCAACTCTGTTAGTTGAATGCACAGAACAGAAAGAAGTTTCATACAATGCTTCTGTGTAGTTTATATTTGAACATATTCTTTTTTCCACTATTACCCACTTAGCGCTACGTATGTCCAGTTGCATTTTCTACAGACAGAGTGTTTCAAAACTGCTCAATCAAAAGTATGGTTTAACTCTGTTAGCTGAATGCTCAGATCAGAAAGAAGTTTCACAGAATGCTTCTGTGTAGTTTATATTTGAATATATTCCTTTTTCCACTACTACTCTCTTAGCGCTCCAAATGTCCAGTTGCATTTTCTACAGAAAGAGTGTTCAGATCTGCTCAATCAAAAGTATGGTTTAACTCTGTTAGCTGAATGCACAGATCAGAAAGAAGTTTCACAGAATGATTCTGTGTAGTTTATATTCGGAGACATTCCTTTTTCCACTATTACCCTCTTAGCGCTCCGAATCTCCACTTGCATTTTCTACAGAAAGAGTGTTTCAGAACGGCTCAATCAAAACTAAGGTTCAACTCTTTTTGTTGAACAAACCGAACAGAAAAAAGTTTCACACAATTCTTCTGTGTAGTTTTTATTTGTAGACATTCTTTTTCCCAATATAGGCCTCTTAGCGCTCAGAATGTCCAATTGCAGTTTCTACAGAAAGTGTGTTTCAGAACGGCTCAATCAAAAGTAAGGTTCAACTCTGTTAGTTGAATGCACAGAACAGAAAGAAGTTTCATACAATGCTTCTGTGTAGTTTATATTTGAACTTATTCTTTTTTCCACTATTACCCACTTAGCGCTACGAATGTCCAGTTGCGTTTTCTACAGACAGAGTGTTTCAAAACTGCTCAATCAAAAGTATGGTTTAACTCTGTTAGCTGAATGCTCAGATCAGAAAGAAGCTTCACAGAATGCTTCTGTGTAGTTTATATTTGAATATATTCCTTTTTCCACTACTACGCTCTTAGCGCTCCAAATGTCCAGTTGCATTTTCAACAGAAAGAGTGTTCAGATCTGCTCAATCAAAAGTATGGTTTAACTCTGTTAGCTGAATGCACAGATCAGAAAGAAGTTTCACCGAATGATTCTCTGTAGTTTATATTTGAAGACATTCCTTTTTCCACTATTACCCTCTTAGCGCTCCGAATCTCCACTTGCATTTTCTACAAAAAGAGTGTTTCATAACTGCTCAATCAAAAATATGTTTTATCTCTGTTAACTGAATTTACAGATCAGAAATAAGTTTCACAGAATGCATCTGTGTAGTTTTTATTTGAAGATATTCTTTTTCCCAATGTAGGCCTCTTAGCGCTTAGTATGTCCAATTGCAGTTTGTACAGAAAGAGTGTTTCAGAACGGCTCAATCAAATTAAGGTTCAACTCTGTTAGTTGAATGCACAGAACAGAAAGAATTTTCACAGAATGCTACTGTGTAGTTTATATTTGAATATATTCCTTTTTCCATTATTACCCTCTTAGCGCTCCGAATGTCCACTTGCATTTTCTACAGAAAGAGTGTTCAGAACTGCGCAATCAAAAGTATGGTTTAACTCTGTTAGCTTAATGAACATATCAGAAATAAGTTTCACACAATGCTTCTGTGTAGTTTTTATTTGAAGATATTATTTTTCCCAATAGAGGCCTCTTAGCGCTCTGAATGTCCAATTGCAGTTTCTACAGAAAGAGTGTTTCAGAAAGGCTCAATCAAAAGTAAGGTTCAACTCTGTTAGTTGAATGCACAGAACAGAAAGAAGTTTCATACAATGCTTCTGTGTAGTTTATATTTGAACATATTCTTTTTTCCACTATTACCCACTTAGCGCTACGTATGTCCAGTTGCATTTTCTACAGACAGAGTGTTTCAAAACTGCTCAATCAAAAGTATGGTTTAACTCTGTTAGCTGAATGCTCAGATCAGAAAGAAGTTTCACAGAATGCTTCTGTGTAGTTTATATTTGAATATATTCCTTTTTCCACTACTACTCTCTTAGCGCTCCAAATGTCCAGTTGCATTTTCTACAGAAAGAGTGTTCAGATCTGCTCAATCAAAAGTATGGTTTAACTCTGTTAGCTGAATGCACAGATCAGAAAGAAGTTTCACAGAATGATTCTGTGTAGTTTATATTCGGAGACATTCCTTTTTCCACTATTACCCTCTTAGCGCTCCGAATCTCCACTTGCATTTTCTACAGAAAGACTGTTACAGAACGGCTCAATCAAAACTAAGGTTCAACTCTTTTAGTTGAACAAACCGAACAGAAAAAAGTTTCACACAATTCTTCTGTGTAGTTTTTATTTGTAGACATTCTTTTTCCCAATATAGGCCTCTTAGCGCTCAGAATGTCCAATTGCAGTTTCTACAGAAAGTGTGTTTCAGAACGGCTCAATCAAAAGTAAGGTTCAACTCTGTTAGTTGAATGCACAGAACAGAAAGAAGTTTCATACAATGCTTCTGTGTAGTTTATATTTGAACTTATTCTTTTTTCAACTATTACCCACTTAGCGCTACGAATGTCCAGTTGCATTTTCTACAGACAGAGTGTTTCAAAACTGCTCAATCAAAAGTATGGTTTAACTCTGTTAGCTGAATGCTCAGATCAGAAAGAAGTTTCACAGAATGCTTCTGTGTAGTTTATATTTGAATATATTCCTTTTTCCACTACTACGCTCTTAGCGCTCCAAATGTCCAGTTGCATTTTCAACAGAAAGAGTGTTCAGATCTGCTCAATCAAAAGTATGGTTTAACTCTGTTAGCTAAATGCACAGATCAGAAAGAAGTTTCACCGAATGATTCTGTGCAGTTTATATTTGAAGACACTCCTTTTTCCACTATTACCCTCTTAGCGCTCCGAATCTCCACTTGCATTTTCTACAAAAAGAGTGTTTCATAACTGCTCAATCAAAAATATGTTTTATCTCTGTTAACTGAATTTACAGATCAGAAATAAGTTCCACAGAATGCATCTGTGTAGTTTTTATTTGAAGATATTCTTTTCCCAATGTAGGCCTCTTAGCGCTTAGCATGTCCAATTGCAGTTTGTACAGAAAGAGTGTTTGAGAACGGCTCAATCAAAAGTAAGGTTCAACTCTGTTAGTTGAATGCACAGAACAGAAAGAATTTTCACAGAATGCTACTGTGTAGTTTATATTTGAATATATTCCTTTTTCCATTATTACCCTCTTAACGCTCCGAATGTCCACTTGCATTTTCTACAGAAAGAGTGTTCAGAACTGCGCAATCAAAAGTATGGTTTAACTCTGTTAGCTTAATGAACATATCAGAAATAAGTTTCACACAATGCTTCTGTGTAGTTTTTATTTGAAGATATTATTTTTCCCAATAGAGGCCTCTTAGCGCTCAGAATGTCCAATTGCAGTTTCTACAGAAAGAGTGTTTCAGAAAGGCTCAATCAAAAGTAAGGTTCAACTCTGTTAGTTGAATGCACAGAACAGAAAGAAGTTTCATACAATGCTTCTGTGTAGTTTATATTTGAACATATTCTTTTTTCCACTATTACCCACTTAGCGCTACGAATGTCTAGTTGCATTTTCTACAGACAGAGTGTTTCAAAACTGCTCAATCAGAAGTATGGTTTAACTCTGTTAGCTGAATGCTCAGATCAGAAAGAAGTTTCACAGAATGCTTCTGTGTAGTTTATATTTGAATATATTCCTTTTTCCACTACTACTCTCTTAGCGCTCCAAATGTCCAGTTGCATTTTCTACAGAAAGAGTGTTCAGATCTGCTCAATCAAAAGTATGGTTTAACTCTGTTAGCTGAATGCACAGATCAGAAAGAAGTTTCACAGAATGATTCTGTGTAGTTTATATTTGTAGACATACCTTTTTCCACTATTACCCTCTTAGCGCTCCGAATCTCCACTTGCATTTTCAACAGAAATACTGTTACAGAACGGCTCAATCAAATCTAAGGTTCAACTCTTTTAGTTGAACAAACAGAACAGAAAGAAGTTTCACACAATTCTTCTGTGTTGTTTTTATTTGTAGACATTCTTTTTCCCAATATAGGCCTCTAAGCGCTCAGAATATCCAATTGCAGTTTCTACAGAAAGTGTGTTTCAGAACGGCTCAATCAAAAGTAAGGTTCAACTCTGTTATTTGAATGCACAGAACAGAAAGAAGTTTCAAACAATGCTTCTGTGTAGTTTATATTTGAACATATTCTTTTTTCCACTATTACCCACTTAGCGCTACGAATGTCCAGTTGCATTTTCTACAGACAGAGTGTTTCAAAACTGCTCAATCAAAAGTATGGTTTAACTCTGTAAGCTGAATGCTCAGATCAGAAAGAAGTTTCACAGAAGGCTTCTGTGTAGTTTATATTTGAATATATTCCTTTTTCCACTACTACGCTCTTAGCGCTCCAAATGTCCAGTTGCATTTTCTACAGAAAGAGTGTTCAGATCTGCTCAATCAAAAGTATGGTTTAACTCTGTTAGCTGAATGCACAGATCAGAAAGAAGTTTCACCGAATGATTCTGTGTAGTTTATATTTGAAGACATTCCTTTTTCCACTATTACCCTCTTAGCGCTCCGAATCTCCACTTGCATTTTCTACAAAAAGAGTGTTTCATAACTGCTCAATCAAAAATATGTTTTATCTCTGTTAACTGAATTTACAGATCAGAAATAAGTTTCACAGAATGCATCTGTGTAGTTTTTATTTGAAGATATTCTTTTTCCCAATGTAGGCCTCTTAGCACTTAGCATGTCCAATTGCAGTTTCTACAGAAAGAGTGTTTCAGAACGGCTCAATCAAAAGTAAGGTTCAACTCTGTTAGTTGAATGCACAGAACAGAAAGAATTTTCACAGAATGCTACTGTGTAGTTTATATTTGAATATATTCCTTTTTCCACTATTACCCTCTTAGCGCTCCGAATGTCCACTTGCATTTTCTACAGAAAGAGTGTTCAGAACTGCGCAATCAAATATATGGTTTAACTCTGTTAGCTCAATGAACATATCAGAAATAAGTTTCACACAATGCTTCTGTGTAGTTTTTATTTGAAGATATTATATTTCCCAATATAGGCCTCTTAGCGCTCAGAATGTCCAATTGCAGTTTCTACAGAAAGAGTGTTTCAGAAAGGCTCAATCAAAAGTAAGGTTCAACTCTGTTAGTTGAATGCACAGAACAGAAAGTAGTTTCATACAATGCTTCTGTGTAGTTTATATTTGAACATATTCTTTTTTCCACTATTACCCACTTAGCGCTACGAATGTCCAGCTGCATTTTCTACAGACAGAGTGTTTCAAAACAGCTCAATCAAAAGTATGGTTTAACTCTGTTAGCTGAATGCTCAGATCAGAAAGAAGTTTCACAGAATGCTTCTGTGTAGTTTATATTTGAATATATTCCTTTTTCCACTACTACGCTCTTAGCGCTCCAAATGTCCAGTTGCATTTTCAACAGAAAGATTGTTCAGATCTGCTCAATCAAAAGTATGGTTTAACTCTGTTAGCTGAATGCACAGATCAGAAAGTAGTTTCACAGAATGATTCTGTGTAGTTTATATTTGGAGACATTCCCTTTTTCCACTATTACCCTCTTAGCGCTCCGAATCTCCACTTGCATTTTCTACAGAAAGAGTGTTTCGGAACGGCTCAGTCAAAACTAAGGTTCAACTCTTTTAGTTGAACAAACAGAACAGAAAGAAGTTTCACACAATTCTTCTGTGTAGTTTTTATTTGTAGACATTCTTTTTCCCAATATAGGCCTCTTAGCGCTCAGAATGTCCAATTGCAGTTTATACAGAAAGAGTTTTTCAGAACGGCTCAATCAAAAGTAAGGTTCAACTCTGTTAGTTGAATGCACAGAACAGAAAGAAGTTTCATACAATGCTTCTGTGTAGTTTATATTTGAACATATTCTTTTTTCCACTATTACCCACTAAGCGCTACGAATGTCCAGTTGCATTTTCTACAGACAGAGTGTTTCAAAACTGCTCAATCAAAAGTATGGTTTAACTCTGTTAGCTGAATGCTCAGATCAGAAAGAAGTTTCACAGAATGCTTCTGTGTAGTTTATATTTGAATATATTCCTTTTTCCACTACTACGCTCTTAGCGCTCCAAATGTCCAGTTGCATTTTCAACAGAATGAGTGTTCAGATCTGCTCAATCAAAAGTATGGTTTAACTCTGTTAGCTGAATGCACAGATCAGAAAGAAGTTTCACCGAATGATTCTGTGTAGTTTATATTTGAAGACATTCCTTTTTCCACTATTACCCTCTTAGCGCTCCGAATCTCCACTTGCATTTTCTACAAAAACAGTGTTTCATAACTGCTCAATCAAAAATATGTTTTATCTCTGTTAACTGAATTTACAGATCAGAAATAAGTTTCACAGTATGCATCTGTGTAGTTTTTATTTGAAGATATTCTTTTTCCCAATGTAGGCCTCTTAGCGCTTAGCATGTCCAATTGCAGTTTCTACAGAAAGAGTATTTCAGAACGGCTCAATCAAAAGTAAGGTTCAACTCTGTTAGTTGAATGCACAGAACAGAAAGAATTTTCATAGAATGCTACTGTGTAGTTTATATTTGAATATATTCCTTTTTCCACTATTACCCTCTTAGCGCTCCGAATGTCCACTTGCAGTTTCTACAGAAAGAGTGTTCAGAACTGCGCGATCAAAAGTATGGTTTAACTCTGTTAGCTTAATGAACATATCAGAAATAAGTTTCACACAATGCTTCTGTGTAGTTTTTATTTGAAGATATTATTTTTCCCAATAGAGGCCTCTTAGCGCTCAGAATGTCCAATTGCAGTTTCTACAGAAAGAGTGTTTCAGAAAGGCTCAATCAAAAGTAAGGTTCAACTCTGTTAGTTGAATGCACAGAACAGAAAGAAGTTTCATACAATGCTTCTGTGTAGTTTATATTTGAACATATTCTTTTTTCCACTATTACCCACTTAGCGCTACGAATGTCCAGTTGCATTTTCTACAGACAGAGTGTTTCAAAACTGCTCAATCAAAAGTGTGGTTTAACTCTGTTAGCTGAATGCTCAGATCAGAAAGAAGTTTCACAGAATGCTTCTGTGTAGTTTATATTTGAATATATTCCTTTTTCCACTACTACTCTCTTAGCGCTCCAAATGTCCAGTTGCATTTTCTACAGAAAGAGTGTTTCATAACTGCTCAATCAAAAGTATGGTTTAACCCTGTTAGCTGAATGCACAGATCAGAAATAAGTTTCACAGTATGCATCTGTGTAGTTTTTATTTGAAGATATTCTTTTTCCCAATGTAGGCCTCTTAGCGCTTAGCATGTCCAATTGCAGTTTCTACAGAAAGAGTGTTTCAGAACGGCTCAATCAAAAGTAAGGTTCAACTCTGTTAGTTGAATGCACAGAACAGAAAGAATTTTCACAGAATGCTACTGTGTAGTTTATGTTTGAATATATTCCTTTTTCCACTATTACCCTCTTAGCGCTCCGAATGTCCACTTGCAGTTTCTACAGAAAGAGTGTTCAGAACTGCGCGATCAAAAGTATGGTTTAACTCTGTTAGCTTAGTGAACATATCAGAAATAAGTTTCACACAATGCTTCTGTGTAGTTTTTATTTGAAGATATTATTTTTCCCAATAGAGGCCTCTTAGCGCTCAGAATGTCCAATTGCAGTTTCCACAGAAAGAGTGTTTCAGAAAGGCTCAATCAAAAGTGAGGTTCAACTCTGTTAGTTGAATGCACAGAACAGAAAGAAGTTTCATACAATGCTTCTGTGTAGTTTATATTTGAACATATTCTTTTTTCCACTATTACCCACTTAGCGCTACGAATGTCCAGTTGCATTTTCTACAGACAGAGTGTTTCAAAACTGCTCAATCAAAAGTATGGTTTAACTCTGTTAGCTGAATGCTCAGATCAGAAAGAAGTTTCACAGAATGCTTCTGTGTAGTTTATATTTGAATATATTCCTTTTTCCACTACTACTCTCTTAGCGCTCCAAATGTCCAGTTGCATTTTCTACAGAAAGAGTGTTCAGATCTGCTCAATCAAAAGTATGGTTTAACTCTGTTAGCTGAATGCACAGATCAGAAAGAAGTTTCACAGAATGATTCTGTGTAGTTTATATTTGGAGACATTCCTTTTTCCACTATTACCCTCTTAGCGCTCCGAATCTCCACTTGCATTTTCTACAGAAAGTGTGTATCAGAACGGCTCAATCAAAACTAAGGTTCAACCCTTTTAGTTGAACAAACAGAACAGAAATAAGTTTCACACAATTCTTCTGTGTAGTTTTTATTTGTAGACATTCTTTTTCCCAATATAGGCCTTTTAGCGCTCAGAATGTCCAATTGCAGTTTCTACAGAAAGAGTGTTTCAGAACGGCTCAATCAAAAGTAAGGTTCAACTCTGTTAGTTGAATGCACAGAACAGAAAGAAGTTTCATACAATGCTTCTGTGTAGTTTATATTTGAACATATTCTTTTTTCCACTATTACCCACTTAGCGCTACGAATGTCCAGTTGCATTTTCTACAGACAGAGTGTTTCAAAACTGCTCAATCAAAAGTATGGTTTAACTCTGTTAGCTGAATGCTCAGATCAGAAAGAAGTTTCACAGAATGCTTCTGTGTAGTTTATATTTGAATATATTAATTTTTCCACTAATACGCTCTTAGAGCTCCAAATGTCCAGTTGCATTTTCAAAAGAAAGAGTGTTCAGATCTGCTCAATCAAAAGTATGGTTTAACTCTGTTAGCTGAATGCACAGATCAGAAAGAAGTTTCACCGAATGATTCTGTGTAGTTTATATTTGAAGACATTCCTTTTTCCACTATTACCCTCTTAGCGCTCCGAATCTCCACTTGCATTTTCTACAAAAACAGTGTTTCATAACTGCTCAATCAAAAATATGTTTTATCTCTGTTAACTGAATTTACAGATCAGAAATAAGTTTCACAGTATGCATCTGTGTAGTTTTTATTTGAAGATATTCTTTTTCCCAATGTAGGCCTCTTAGCGCTTAGCATGTCCAATTGCAGTTTCTACAGAAAGAGTATTTCAGAACGGCTCAATCAAAAGTAAGGTTCAACTCTGTTAGTTGAATGCACAGAACAGAAAGAATTTTCATAGAATGCTACTGTGTAGTTTATATTTGAATATATTCCTTTTTCCACTATTACCCTCTTAGCGCTCCGAATGTCCACTTGCAGTTTCTACAGAAAGAGTGTTCAGAACTGCGCGATCAAAAGTATGGTTTAACTCTGTTAGCTTAATGAACATATCAGAAATAAGTTTCACACAATGCTTCTGTGTAGTTTTTATTTGAAGATATTATTTTTCCCAATAGAGGCCTCTTAGCGCTCAGAATGTCCAATTGCAGTTTCTACAGAAAGAGTGTTTCAGAAAGGCTCAATCAAAAGTAAGGTTCAACTCTGTTAGTTGAATGCACAGAACAGAAAGAAGTTTCATACAATGCTTCTGTGTAGTTTATATTTGAACATATTCTTTTTTCCACTATTACCCACTTAGCGCTACGAATGTCCAGTTGCATTTTCTACAGACAGAGTGTTTCAAAACTGCTCAATCAAAAGTGTGGTTTAACTCTGTTAGCTGAATGCTCAGATCAGAAAGAAGTTTCACAGAATGCTTCTGTGTAGTTTATATTTGAATATATTCCTTTTTCCACTACTACTCTCTTAGCGCTCCAAATGTCCAGTTGCATTTTCTACAGAAAGAGTGTTCAGATCTGCTCAATCAAAAGTATGGTTTAACCCTGTTAGCTGAATGCACAGATCAGAAAGAAGTTTCACAGAATGATTCTGTGTAGTTTATATTTGGAGACATTCCTTTTTCCACTATTACCCTCTTAGCGCTCCGAATCTCCACTTGCATTTTCTACAGAAAGAGTGCATCAGAACGGCTCAATCAAAGCTAAGGTTCAACTCTTTTAGTTGAACAAACAGAACAGAAATAAGTTTCACACAATTCTTCTGTGTAGTTTTTATTTGTAGACATTCTTTTTCCCAATATAGGCCTCTTAGCGCTCAGAATGTCCAATTGCAGTTTCTACAGAAAGAGTGTTTCAGAACGGCTCAATCAAAAGTAAGGTTCAACTCTGTTAGTTGAATGCACAGAACAGAAAGAAGTTTCATACAATGCTTCTGTGTAGTTTTTATTTGAAGATATTATTTTTCCCAATAGAGGCCTCTTAGCGCTCAGAATGTCCAATTGCAGTTTCTACAGAAAGAGTGTTTCAGAAAGGCTCAATCAAAAGTAAGGTTCAACTCTGTTAGTTGAATGCACAGAACAGAAAGAAGTTTCATACAATGCTTCTGTGTAGTTTATATTTGAACATATTCTTTTTTCCACTATTACCCACTTAGCGCTACGAATGTCCAGTTGCATTTTCTACATACAGAGTGTTTCAAAACTGCTCAATCAAAATTATGGTTTAACTCTGTTAGCTGAATGCTCAGATCAGAAAGAAGTTTCACAGAATGCTTCTGTGTAGTTTATATTTGAATATATTCCTTTTTCCACTACTACGCTCTTAGCGCTCCAAATGTCCAGTTGCATTTTCAACAGAAAGAATGTTCAGATCTGCTCAATCAAAAGTATGGTTTAACTCTGTTAGCTGAATGCACAGATCAGAAAGAAGTTTCACCGAATGATTCTGTGTAGTTTATATTTGAAGACATTCCTTTTTCCACTATTACCCTCTTAGCGCTCCGAATCTCCACTTGCATTTTCTACAAAAAGAGTGTTTCATAACTGCTCAATCAAAAATATGTTTTATCTCTGTTAACTGAATTTACAGATCAGAAATAAGTTTCACAGAATGCATCTGTGTAGTTTTTATTTGAAGATATTCTTTTTCCCAATGTAGGCCTCTTAGCGCTTAGCATGTCCAATTGCAGTTTCTACAGAAAGAGTGTTTCAGAACGGCTCAATCAAAAGTAAGGTTCAACTCTGTTAGTTGAATGCACAGAACAGAAAGAATTTTCACAGAATGCTACTGTGTAGTTTATATTTGAATATATTCCTTTTTCCACTATTACCCTCTTAGCGCTCCGAATGTCCACTTGCATTTTCTACAGAAAGAGTGTTCAGAACTGCGCTATCAAAAGTATGGTTTAACTCTGTTAGCTTAATGAACATATCAGAAATAAGTTTCACACAATGCTTCTGTGTAGTTTTTATTTGAAGATATTATTTTTCCCAATAGAGGCCTCTTAGCGCTCAGAATGTCCAATTGCAGTTTCTACAGAAAGAGTGTTTCAGAAAGGCTCAATCAAAAGTAAGGTTCAACTCTGTTAGTTGAATGCACAGAACAGAAAGAAGTTTCATACAATGCTTCTGTGTAGTTTATATTTGAACATATTCTTTTTTCCACTATTACCCACTTAGCGCTACGAATGTCCAGTTGCATTTTCTACCGACAGAGTGTTTCAAAACTGCTCAATCAAAAGTATGGTTTAAATCTGTTAGCTGAATGCTCAGATCAGAAAGAAGTTTCACAGAATGCTTCTGTGTAGTTTATATTTGAATATATTCCTTTTTCCACTAGAACTCTCTTAGCGCTCCAAATGTCCAGTTGCATTTTCTACAGAAAGAGCGTTGAGATCTGCTCAATCAAAAGTATGGTTTAACTCTGTTAGCTGAATGCACAGATCAGAAAGAAGTTTCACAGAATGATTCTGTGTAGTTTATATTTGCACACATTCCTTTTTCCACTATTACCCTCTTAGCGCTCCGAATCTCAACTTGCATTTTCTACAGAAAGACTGTTACAGAACGGCTCAATCAAAACTAAGGTTCAACTCTTTTAGTTGAACAAACAGAACAGAAAGAAGTTTCACACAATTCTTCTGTGTAGTTTTTATTTGTAGACATTCTTTTTCCCAATATAGGCCTCTTAGCGCTCAGAATGTCCAATTGCAGTTTCTACAGAAAGTGTGTTTCAGAACGGCTCAATCAAAAGTAAGGTTCAACTCTGTTAGTTGAATGCACAGAACAGAAAGAAGTTTCATACAATGCTTCTGTGTAGTTTATATTTGAACATATTCTTTTTTCCACTATTACCCACTTAGCTCTACGAATGTCCAGTTGCATTTTCTACAGACAGAGTGTTTCAAAACTGCTCAATCAAAAGTATGGTTTAACTCTGTTAGCTGAATGCTCAGATCAGAAAGAAGTTTCACAGAATGCTTCTGTGTAGTTTATATTTGAATATATTCCTTTTTCCACTACTACGCTCTTAGCGCTCCAAATGTCCAGTTGCATTTTCTACAGAAAGAGTGTTCAGATCTGCTCAATCAAAAGTATGGTTTAACTCTGTTAGCTGAAAGCACAGATCAGAAAGAAGTTTCACCGAATGATTCTGTGTAGTTTATATTTGAAGACATTTCTTTTTCCACTATTACCCTCTTAGCACTCCGAATCTCCACTTGCATTTTCTGCAAAAAGAGTGTTTCATAACTGCTCAATCAAAAATATGTTTTATCTCTGTTAACTGAATTTACAGATCAGAAATAAGTTTCACAGAATGCATCTGTGTAGTTTTTATTTGAAGATATTCTTTTTCCCAATGTAGGCCTCTTAGCACTTAGCATGTCCAATTGCAGTTTCTACAGAAAGAGTGTTTCAGAACGGCTCAATCAAAAGTAAGGTTCAACTCTGTTAGTTGAATGCACAGAACAGAGAGAATTTTCACAGAATGCTACTGTGTAGTTTATATTTGAATATATTCCTTTTTCCACTATTAGCCTCTTAGCGCTCCGAATGTCCACTTGCATTTTCTACAGAAAGAGTGTTCAGAACTGCGCAATCAAATGTATGGTTTAACTCTGTTAGCTTAATGAACATATCAGAAAAAAGTTTCACAGAATGCTTCTGTGTAGTTTTTATTTGAAGATATTATTTTTCCCAATGGAGGGCTCTTAGCGCTCAGAATGTCCAATTGCAGTTTCTACAGAAAGAGTGTTTCAGAAAGGCTCAATCAAAAGTAAGGTTCAACTCTGTTAGTTGAATGCACAGAACACAAAGAAGTTTCATACGATGCTTCTGTGTAGTTTATATTTGAACATACTCTTTTTTCCACTATTACCCACTTAGCGCTACGAATGTCCAGTTGTATTTTCTACAGACAGAGTGTTTCAAAACTGCTCAATCAAAAGTATGGTTTAACTCTGTTAGCTGAATGCTCAGATCAGAAAGAAGTTTCACAGAATGCTTCTGTGTAGTTTATATTTGAATATATTCCTTTTTCCACTACTACTCTCTTAGCGCTCCAAATGTCCAGTTGCATTTTCTACAGAAAGAGTGTTCAGATCTGCTCAATGAAAAGTATGGTTTAATTCTGTTAGCTGAATGCACAGGTCAGAAAGAAGTTTCCCAGAATATTCTGTGTAGTTCATATTTGGAGACATTCCTTTTTCCACTATTACCCCCTTAGCGCTCCGAATCTCCACTTGCATTTTCTACAGAAAGAGTGTTTCAGAACGGCTCAATCAAAACTAAGGTTCAACTCTTTTAGTTGAACAAACAGAACAGAAAGAAGTTTCACACAATTCTTCTGTGTAGTTTTTATTTGTAGTCATTCTTTTTCCCAATATAGGCCTCTTAGCGCTCAGAATGTCCAATTGCAGTTTTTACAGAAAGAGTGTTTCAGAACGGCTCAATCAAAAGTAAGGTTCAACTCTGTTAGTTGAATGCACAGAACAGAAAGAAGTTTCATACAATGCTTCTGTGTAGTTTATATTTGAACATATTCTTTTTTCCACTATTACCCACTTAGCGCTACGAATGTCCAGTTGCATTTTCTACAGACAGAGTGTTTCAAAACTGCTCAATCAAAATTATGGTTTAACTCTGTTAGCTGAATGCTCAGATCAGAAAGAAGTTTCACAGAATGCTTCTGTGTAGTTTATATTTGAATATATTCCTTTTTCCACTACTACGCTCTTAGCGCTCCAAATGTCCAGTTGCATTTTCAACAGAAAGAATGCTCAGATCTGCTCAATCAAAAGTATGGTTTAATTCTGTTAGCTGAATGCACAGATCAGAAAGAAGTTTCACCGAATGATTCTGTGTAGTTTATATTTGAAGACATTCCTTTTTCCACTATTACCCTCTTAGCGCTCCGAATCTCCACTTGCATTTTCTACAAAAAGAGTGTTTCATAACTGCTCAATCAAAAATATGTTTTATCTCTGTTAACTGAATTTACAGATCAGAAATAAGTTTCACAGAATGCATCTGTGTAGTTTTTATTTGAAGATATTCTTTTTCCCAATGTAGGCCTCTTAGCGCTTAGCATGTCCAATTGCAGTTTCTACAGAAAGAGTGTTTCAGAATGGCTCAATCAAAAGTAAGGTTCAACTCTGTTAGTTGAATGCACAGAACAGAAAGAATTTTCACAGAATGCTACTGTGTAGTTTATATTTGAATATATTCCTTTTTCCACTATTACCCTCTTAGCGCTCCGAATGTCCACTTGCATTTTCTACAGAAAGAGTGTTCAGAACTGCGCTATCAAAAGTATTGTTTAACTCTGTTAGCTTAATGAACATATCAGAAATAAGTTTCACACAATGCTTCTGTGTAGTTTTTATTTGAAGATATTATTTTTCCCAATAGAGGCCTCTTAGCGCTCAGAATGTCCAATTGCAGTTTCTACAGAAAGAGTGTTTCAGAAAGGCTCAATCAAAAGTAAGGTTTAACTCTGTTAGTTGAATGCACAGAACAGAAAGAAGTTTCATACAATGCTTCTGTGTAGTTTATATTTGAACATATTCTTTTTTCCACTATTACCCACTTAGAGCTACGAATGTCCAGTTGCATTTTCTACAGACAGAGTGTTTCAAAACTGCTAAATCAAAAGTATGGTTTAAATCTGTTAGCTGAATGCTCAGATCAGAAAGAAGTTTCACAGAATGCTTCTGTGTAGTTTATATTTGAATATATTCCTTTTTCCACTACTACTCTCTTAGCGCTCCAAATGTCCAGTTGCATTTTCTACAGAAAGAGTGTTGAGATCTGCTCAATCAAAAGTATGGTTTAACTCTGTTAGCTGAATGCACAGATCAGAAAGAAGTTTCACAGAATGATTCTGTGTAGTTTATATTTGCAGACATTCCTTTTTCCACTATTACCCTCTTAGCGCTCCGAATCTCCACTTGCATTTTCTACAGAAAGACTGTTACAGAACGGCTCAATCAAAACTAAGGTTCAACTCTTTTAGTTGAACAAACAGAACACAAAGAAGTTTCACACAATTCTTCTGTGTAGTTTTTGTTTGTAGACATTCTTTTTCCCAATATAGGCCTCTTAGCGCTCAGAATGTCCAATTGCAGTTTCTACAGAAAGTGTGTTTCAGAACGGCTCAATCAAAAGTAAGGTTCAACTCTGTTAGTTGAATGCACAGAACAGAAAGAAGTTTCATACAATGCTTCTGTGTAGTTTATATTTGAACATATTCTTTTTTCCACTATTAACCACTTAGCGCTTCGAATGTCCAGTTGCATTTTCTACAGACAGAGTGTTTCAAAACTGCTCAATCAAAAGTATGGTTTAACTCTGTTAGCTGAATGCTCAGATCAGAAAGAAGTTTCACAGAATGCTTCTGTGTAGTTTATATTTGAATATATTCCTTTTTCCACTACTACGCTCTTAGCGCACCAAATGTCCAGTTGCATTTTCAACAGAAAGAGTGTTCAGATCTGCTCAATCAAAAGTATGGTTTAACTCTGTTAGCTGAATGCACAGATCAGAAAGAAGTTTCACCGAATGATTCTGTGTAGTTTATATTTGAAGACATTCCTTTTTCCACTATTACCCTCTTAGCGCTCCAAATCTCCACTTGCATTTTCTACAAAAAGAGTGTTTCATAACTGCTCAATCAAAAATATGTTTTATCTCTGTTAACTGAATTTACAGATCAGAAATAAGTTTCACAGAATGCATCTGTGTAGTTTTTATTTGAAGATATTCTTTTTCCCAATGTAGGCCTCTTAGCGCTTAGCATGTCCAATTGCAGTTTCTACAGAAAGAGTGTTTCAGAACGGCTCAATCAAAAGTAAGGTTCAACTCTGTTAGTTGAATGCACAGAACAGAAAGAATTTTCACAGAATGTTACTGTGTAGTTTATATTTGAATATATTCCTTTTTCCACTATTACCCTCTTAGCGCTCCGAATGTCCACTTGCATTTTCTACAGAAAGAGTGTTCAGAACTGCGCAATCAAAAGTATGGTTTAACTCTGTTAGCTTAATGAACATGTCAGAAATAAGTTTCACACAATGCTTCTGTGTAGTTTTTATTTGAAGATATTATTTTTCCCAATAGAGGCCTCTTCGCGCTCAGAATGTCCAATTGCAGTTTCTACAGAAAGAGTGTTTCAGAAAGGCTCAATCAAAAGTAAGGTTCAACTCTGTTAGTTGAATGCACAGAACAGAAAGAAGTTTCATACAATGCTTCTGTGTAGTTTATGTTTGAACATATTCTTTTTTCCACTATTACCCACTTAGCGCTACGAATGTCCAGTTGCATTTTCTACAGACAGTGTGTTTCAAAACTGCTCAATCAAAAGTATGGTTTAACTCTGTTAGCTGAATGCTGAGATCAGAAAGAAGTTTCACAGAATGCTTCTGTGTAGTTTATATTTGAATATATTCCTTTTTCCACTACTACTCTCTTAGCGCTCCAAATGTCCAGTTGCATTTTCTACAGAAAGAGTGTTAAGATCTGCTCAATCAAAAGTATGGTTTAACTCTTTTAGCTGAATGCACAGATCAGAAAGAAGTTTCACAGAATGATTCTGTGTAGTTTAATTTGGAGACATTCCTTTTTTCCACTATTACCCTCTTAGCGCTCCGAATCTCCACTTGCATTTTCTCTCGAAAGAGTGTTTCAGAACGGCTCAATCAAAACTAAGGTTCAACTCTTTTAGTTGAACAAACAGAACAGAAAGAAGTTTCACACAATTCTTCTGTGTAGTTTTTATTTGTAGACATTCTTTTTCCCAATATAGGCCTCTTAGCGCTCAGAATGTCCTATTGCAATTTCTACAGAAAGAGTGTTTCAGAACGGCTCAATCAAAAGTAAGGTTCAACTCTGTTAGTTGAATGCACAGAACAGAAAGAAGTTTCATACAATGCTTCTGTGTAGTTTATATTTGAACATATTCTTTTTTCCACTATTACCCACTTAGCGCTACGAATGTCCAGTTGCATTTTCTACAGACAGAGTGTTTCAAAACTGCTCAATCAAAAGTATGGTTTAACTCTGTTAGCTGAATGCTCAGATCAGAAAGAAGTTTCACAGAATGCTTCTGTGTAGTTTATATTTGAATATATTCCTTTTTCCACTACTACGCTCTTAGCGCTCCAAATGTCCAGTTGCATTTTCAACAGAAAGAGTGTTCAGATCTGCTCAATCAAAAGTATGGTTTAACTCTGTTAGCTGAATGCACAGATTAGAAAGAAGTTTCACCGAATGATTCTGTGTAGTTTATATTTGAAGACATTCCTTTTTCCACTATTACCGTCTTAGCGCTCCGAATCTCCACTTGCATTTTCTACAAAAAGAGTGTTTCATAACTGCTCAATCAAAAATATGTTTTATCTCTGTTAACTGAATTTACAGATCAGAAATAAGTTTCACAGAATGCATCTGTGTAGTTTTTATTTGAAGATATTCTTTTTCCCAATGTAGGCCTCTTAGCGCTTAGTATGTCCAATTGCAGTTTGTACAGAAAGAGTGTTTCAGAACGGCTCAATCAAATTAAGGTTCAACTCTGTTAGTTGAATGCACAGAACAGAAAGAATTTTCACAGAATGCTACTGTGTAGTTTATATTTGAATATATTCCTTTTTCCATTATTACCCTCTTAGCGCTCCGAATGTCCACTTGCATTTTCTACAGAAAGAGTGTTCAGAACTGCGCAATCAAAAGTATGGTTTAACTCTGTTAGCTTAATGAACATATCAGAAATAAGTTTCACACAATGCTTCTGTGTAGTTTTTATTTGAAGATATTATTTTTCCCAATAGAGGCCTCTTAGCGCTCTGAATGTCCAATTGCAGTTTCTACAGAAAGAGTGTTTCAGAAAGGCTCAATCAAAAGTAAGGTTCAACTCTGTTAGTTGAATGCACAGAACAGAAAGTAGTTTCATACAATGCTTCTGTGTAGTTTATATTTGAACATATTCTTTTTTCCACTATTACCCACTTAGCCCTACGTATGTCCAGTTGCATTTTCTACAGACAGAGTGTTTCAAAACTGCTCAATCAAAAGTATGGTTTAACTCTGTTAGCTGAATGCTCAGATCAGAAAGAAGTTTCACAGAATGCTTCTGTGTAGTTTATATTTGAATATATTCCTTTTTCCACTACTACTCTCTTAGCGCTCCAAATGTCCAGTTGCATTTTCTACAGAAAGAGTGTTCAGATCTGCTCAATCAAAAGTATGGTTTAACTCTGTTAGCTGAATGCACAGATCAGAAAGAAGTTTAACAGAATGATTCTGTGTAGTTTATATTCGGAGACATTCCTTTTTCCACTATTACCCTCTTAGCGCTCCGAATCTCCACTTGCATTTTCTACAGAAAGACTGTTACAGAACGGCTCAATCAAAACTAAGGTTCAACTCTTTTAGTTGAACAAACCGAACAGAAAAAAGTTTCACACAATTCTTCTGTGTAGTTTTTATTTGTAGACATTCTTTTTCCCAATATAGGCCTCTTAGCGCTCAGAATGTCCAATTGCAGTTTCTACAGAAAGTGTGTTTCAGAACGGCTCAATCAAAAGTAAGGTTCAACTCTGTTAGTTGAATGCACAGAACAGAAAGAAGTTTCATACAATGCTTCTGTGTAGTTTATATTTGAACATATTCTTTTTTCCACTATTACCCACTTAGCGCTACGAATGTCCAGTTGCATTTTCTACAGACAGAGTGTTTCAAAACTGCTCAATCAAAAGTATGGTTTAACTCTGTTAGCTGAATGCTCAGATCAGAAATAAGTTTCACAGAATGCTTCTGTGTAGTTTATATTTGAATATATTCCTTTTTCCACTACTACGCTCTTAGCGCTCCAAATGTCCAGTTGCATTTTCAACAGAAAGAGTGTTCAGATCTGCTCAATCAAAAGTATGGTTTAACTCTGTTAGCTGAATGCACAGATCAGAAAGAAGTTTCACCGAATGATTCTGTGTAGTTTATATTTGAAGACATTCCTTTTTCCACTATTACCCTCTTAGCGCTCCGAATCTCCACTTGCATATTCTACAAAAAGAGTGTTTCATTACTGCTCAATCAAAAATATGTTTTATCTCTGTTAACTGAATTTACAGATCAGAAATAAGTTCCACAGAATGCATCTGTGTAGTTTTTATTTGAAGATATTCTTTTTCCCAATGTAGGCCTCTCAGCGCTTAGCATGTCCAATTGCAGTTTCTACAGAAAGAGTGTTTCAGAACGGCTCAATCAAAAGTAAGGTTCAGCTCTGTTAGTTGAATGCACAGAACAGAAAGAATTTTCACAGAATGCTACTGTGTAGTTTATATTTGAATATATTCCTTTTTCCATTATTACCCTCTTAGCGCTCCGAATGTCCACTTGCATTTTCTACAGAAAGAGTGTTCAGAACTGCGCAATCAAAAGTATGGTTTAACTCTGTTAGCTTAATGAACATATCAGAAATAAGTTTCACACAATGCTTCTGTGTAGTTTTTATTTGAAGATATTATTATTCCCAATAGAGGCCTCTTAGCGCTCAGAATGTCCAATTGCAGTTTCTACAGAAAGAGTGTTTCAGAAAGGCTCAATCAAAAGTAAGGTTCAACTCTGTTAGTTGAATGCACAGAACAGAAAGAAGTTTCATACAATGCTTCTGTGTAGTTTATATTTGAACAAATTCTTTTTCCACTATTACCCACTTAGCGCTACGAATGTCCAGTTGCATTTTCTACAGACAGAGTGTTTCAAACCTGCTCAATCAAAAGTATGGTTTAAGTCTGTTAGCTGAATGCTCAGATCAGAAAGAAGTTTCACAGAATGCTTCTGTGTAGTTTATATTTGAATATATTCCTTTTTCCACTACTACTCTCTTAGCGCTCCAAATGTCCAGTTGCATTTTCTACAGAAAGAGTGTTCAGATCTGCTCAATCAAAAGTATGGTTTAACTCTGTTAGCTGAATGCACAGATCAGAAAGAAGTTTCACAGAATGATTCTGTGTGGTTTATATTTGGAGACATTCCTTTTTCCACTATTACCCTCTTAGCGCTCCGAATCTCCACTTGCATTTTCTACAGAAAGAGTGTATCAGAACGGCTCAATCAAAACTAAGGTTCAACCCTTTTAGTTGAACAAACAGAACAGAAATAAGTTTCACACAATTCTTCTGTGTAGTTTTTATTTGTAGACATTCTTTTTCCCAATATAGGCCTTTTAGCGCTCAGAATGTCCAATTGCAGTTTCTACAGAAAGAGTGTTTCAGAACGGCTCAATCAAAAGTAAGGTTCAACTCTGTTAGTTGAATGCACAGAACAGAAAGAAGTTTCATACAATGCTTCTGTGTAGTTTATATTTGAACTTATTCTTTTTTCCACTATTACCCACTTAGCGCTACGAATGTCCAGTTGCATTTTCTACAGACAGAGTGTTTCAAAACTGCTCAATCAAAAGTATGGTTTAACTCTGTTAGCTGAATGCTCAGATCAGAAAGAAGCTTCACAGAATGCTTCTGTGTAGTTTATATTTGAATATATTCCTTTTTCCACTACTACGCTCTTAGCGCTCCAAATGTCCAGTTGCATTTTCAACAGAAAGAGTGTTCAGATCTGCTCAATCAAAAGTATGGTTTAACTCTGTTAGCTGAATGCACAGATCAGAAAGAAGTTTCACCGAATGATTCTCTGTAGTTTATATTTGAAGACATTCCTTTTTCCACTATTACCCTCTTAGCGCTCCGAATCTCCACTTGCATTTTCTACAAAAAGAGTGTTTCATAACTGCTCAATCAAAAATATGTTTTATCTCTGTTAACTGAATTTACAGATCAGAAATAAGTTTCACAGAATGCATCTGTGTAGTTTTTATTTGAAGATATTCTTTTTCCCAATGTAGGCCTCTTAGCGCTTAGTATGTCCAATTGCAGTTTGTACAGAAAGAGTGTTTCAGAACGGCTCAATCAAATTAAGGTTCAACTCTGTTAGTTGAATGCACAGAACAGAAAGAATTTTCACAGAATGCTACTGTGTAGTTTATATTTGAATATATTCCTTTTTCCATTATTACCCTCTTAGCGCTCCGAATGTCCACTTGCATTTTCTACAGAAAGAGTGTTCAGAACTGCGCAATCAAAAGTATGGTTTAACTCTGTTAGCTTAATGAACATATCAGAAATAAGTTTCACACAATGCTTCTGTGTAGTTTTTATTTGAAGATATTATTTTTCCCAATAGAGGCCTCTTAGCGCTCTGAATGTCCAATTGCAGTTTCTACAGAAAGAGTGTTTCAGAAAGGCTCAATCAAAAGTAAGGTTCAACTCTGTTAGTTGAATGCACAGAACAGAAAGAAGTTTCATACAATGCTTCTGTGTAGTTTATATTTGAACATATTCTTTTTTCCACTATTACCCACTTAGCGCTACGTATGTCCAGTTGCATTTTCTACAGACAGAGTGTTTCAAAACTGCTCAATCAAAAGTATGGTTTAACTCTGTTAGCTGAATGCTCAGATCAGAAAGAAGTTTCACAGAATGCTTCTGTGTAGTTTATATTTGAATATATTCCTTTTTCCACTACTACTCTCTTAGCGCTCCAAATGTCCAGTTGCATTTTCTACAGAAAGAGTGTTCAGATCTGCTCAATCAAAAGTATGGTTTAACTCTGTTAGCTGAATGCACAGATCAGAAAGAAGTTTCACAGAATGATTCTGTGTAGTTTATATTCGGAGACATTCCTTTTTCCACTATTACCCTCTTAGCGCTCCGAATCTCCACTTGCATTTTCTACAGAAAGAGTGTTTCAGAACGGCTCAATCAAAACTAAGGTTCAACTCTTTTTGTTGAACAAACCGAACAGAAAAAAGTTTCACACAATTCTTCTGTGTAGTTTTTATTTGTAGACATTCTTTTTCCCAATATAGGCCTCTTAGCGCTCAGAATGTCCAATTGCAGTTTCTACAGAAAGTGTGTTTCAGAACGGCTCAATCAAAAGTAAGGTTCAACTCTGTTAGTTGAATGCACAGAACAGAAAGAAGTTTCATACAATGCTTCTGTGTAGTTTATATTTGAACTTATTCTTTTTTCCACTATTACCCACTTAGCGCTACGAATGTCCAGTTGCATTTTCTACAGACAGAGTGTTTCAAAACTGCTCAATCAAAAGTATGGTTTAACTCTGTTAGCTGAATGCTCAGATCAGAAAGAAGCTTCACAGAATGCTTCTGTGTAGTTTATATTTGAATATATTCCTTTTTCCACTACTACGCTCTTAGCGCTCCAAATGTCCAGTTGCATTTTCAACAGAAAGAGTGTTCAGATCTGCTCAATCAAAAGTATGGTTTAACTCTGTTAGCTGAATGCACAGATCAGAAAGAAGTTTCACCGAATGATTCTCTGTAGTTTATATTTGAAGACATTCCTTTTTCCACTATTACCCTCTTAGCGCTCCGAATCTCCACTTGCATTTTCTACAAAAAGAGTGTTTCATAACTGCTCAATCAAAAATATGTTTTATCTCTGTTAACTGAATTTACAGATCAGAAATAAGTTTCACAGAATGCATCTGTGTAGTTTTTATTTGAAGATATTCTTTTTCCCAATGTAGGCCTCTTAGCGCTTAGTATGTCCAATTGCAGTTTGTACAGAAAGAGTGTTTCAGAACGGCTCAATCAAATTAAGGTTCAACTCTGTTAGTTGAATGCACAGAACAGAAAGAATTTTCACAGAATGCTACTGTGTAGTTTATATTTGAATATATTCCTTTTTCCATTATTACCCTCTTAGCGCTCCGAATGTCCACTTGCATTTTCTACAGAAAGAGTGTTCAGAACTGCGCAATCAAAAGTATGGTTTAACTCTGTTAGCTTAATGAACATATCAGAAATAAGTTTCACACAATGCTTCTGTGTAGTTTTTATTTGAAGATATTATTTTTCCCAATAGAGGCCTCTTAGCGCTCTGAATGTCCAATTGCAGTTTCTACAGAAAGAGTGTTTCAGAAAGGCTCAATCAAAAGTAAGGTTCAACTCTGTTAGTTGAATGCACAGAACAGAAAGAAGTTTCATACAATGCTTCTGTGTAGTTTATATTTGAACATATTCTTTTTTCCACTATTACCCACTTAGCGCTACGTATGTCCAGTTGCATTTTCTACAGACAGAGTGTTTCAAAACTGCTCAATCAAAAGTATGGTTTAACTCTGTTAGCTGAATGCTCAGATCAGAAAGAAGTTTCACAGAATGCTTCTGTGTAGTTTATATTTGAATATATTCCTTTTTCCACTACTACTCTCTTAGCGCTCCAAATGTCCAGTTGCATTTTCTACAGAAAGAGTGTTCAGATCTGCTCAATCAAAAGTATGGTTTAACTCTGTTAGCTGAATGCACAGATCAGAAAGAAGTTTCACAGAATGATTCTGTGTAGTTTATATTCGGAGACATTCCTTTTTCCACTATTACCCTCTTAGCGCTCCGAATCTCCACTTGCATTTTCTACAGAAAGACTGTTACAGAACGGCTCAATCAAAACTAAGGTTCAACTCTTTTAGTTGAACAAACCGAACAGAAAAAAGTTTCACACAATTCTTCTGTGTAGTTTTTATTTGTAGACATTCTTTTTCCCAATATAGGCCTCTTAGCGCTCAGAATGTCCAATTGCAGTTTCTACAGAAAGTGTGTTTCAGAACGGCTCAATCAAAAGTAAGGTTCAACTCTGTTAGTTGAATGCACAGAACAGAAAGAAGTTTCATACAATGCTTCTGTGTAGTTTATATTTGAACTTATTCTTTTTTCAACTATTACCCACTTAGCGCTACGAATGTCCAGTTGCATTTTCTACAGACAGAGTGTTTCAAAACTGCTCAATCAAAAGTATGGTTTAACTCTGTTAGCTGAATGCTCAGATCAGAAAGAAGCTTCACAGAATGCTTCTGTGTAGTTTATATTTGAATATATTCCTTTTTCCACTACTACGCTCTTAGCGCTCCAAATGTCCAGTTGCATTTTCAACAGAAAGAGTGTTCAGATCTGCTCAATCAAAAGTATGGTTTAACTCTGTTAGCTGAATGCACAGATCAGAAAGAAGTTTCACCGAATGATTCTCTGTAGTTTATATTTGAAGACATTCCTTTTTCCACTATTACCCTCTTAGCGCTCCGAATCTCCACTTGCATTTTCTACAAAAAGAGTGTTTCATAACTGCTCAATCAAAAATATGTTTTATCTCTGTTAACTGAATTTACAGATCAGAAATAAGTTTCACAGAATGCATCTGTGTAGTTTTTATTTGAAGATATTCTTTTTCCCAATGTAGGCCTCTTAGCGCTTAGTATGTCCAATTGCAGTTTGTACAGAAAGAGTGTTTCAGAACGGCTCAATCAAATTAAGGTTCAACTCTGTTAGTTGAATGCACAGAACAGAAAGAATTTTCACAGAATGCTACTGTGTAGTTTATATTTGAATATATTCCTTTTTCCATTATTACCCTCTTAGCGCTCCGAATGTCCACTTGCATTTTCTACAGAAAGAGTGTTCAGAACTGCGCAATCAAAAGTATGGTTTAACTCTGTTAGCTTAATGAACATATCAGAAATAAGTTTCACACAATGCTTCTGTGTAGTTTTTATTTGAAGATATTATTTTTCCCAATAGAGGCCTCTTAGCGCTCTGAATGTCCAATTGCAGTTTCTACAGAAAGAGTGTTTCAGAAAGGCTCAATCAAAAGTAAGGTTCAACTCTGTTAGTTGAATGCACAGAACAGAAAGAAGTTTCATACAATGCTTCTGTGTAGTTTATATTTGAACATATTCTTTTTTCCACTATTACCCACTTAGCGCTACGTATGTCCAGTTGCATTTTCTACAGACAGAGTGTTTCAAAACTGCTCAATCAAAAGTATGGTTTAACTCTGTTAGCTGAATGCTCAGATCAGAAAGAAGTTTCACAGAATGCTTCTGTGTAGTTTATATTTGAATATATTCCTTTTTCCACTACTACTCTCTTAGCGCTCCAAATGTCCAGTTGCATTTTCTACAGAAAGAGTGTTCAGATCTGCTCAATCAAAAGTATGGTTTAACTCTGTTAGCTGAATGCACAGATCAGAAAGAAGTTTCACAGAATGATTCTGTGTAGTTTATATTCGGAGACATTCCTTTTTCCACTATTACCCTCTTAGCGCTCCGAATCTCCACTTGCATTTTCTACAGAAAGAGTGTTTCAGAACGGCTCAATCAAAACTAAGGTTCAACTCTTTTTGTTGAACAAACCGAACAGAAAAAAGTTTCACACAATTCTTCTGTGTAGTTTTTATTTGTAGACATTCTTTTTCCCAATATAGGCCTCTTAGCGCTCAGAATGTCCAATTGCAGTTTCTACAGAAAGTGTGTTTCAGAACGGCTCAATCAAAAGTAAGGTTCAACTCTGTTAGTTGAATGCACAGAACAGAAAGAAGTTTCATACAATGCTTCTGTGTAGTTTATATTTGAACTTATTCTTTTTTCCACTATTACCCACTTAGCGCTACGAATGTCCAGTTGCATTTTCTACAGACAGAGTGTTTCAAAACTGCTCAATCAAAAGTATGGTTTAACTCTGTTAGCTGAATGCTCAGATCAGAAAGAAGCTTCACAGAATGCTTCTGTGTAGTTTATATTTGAATATATTCCTTTTTCCACTACTACGCTCTTAGCGCTCCAAATGTCCAGTTGCATTTTCAACAGAAAGAGTGTTCAGATCTGCTCAATCAAAAGTATGGTTTAACTCTGTTAGCTGAATGCACAGATCAGAAAGAAGTTTCACCGAATGATTCTCTGTAGTTTATATTTGAAGACATTCCTTTTTCCACTATTACCCTCTTAGCGCTCCGAATCTCCACTTGCATTTTCTACAAAAAGAGTGTTTCATAACTGCTCAATCAAAAATATGTTTTATCTCTGTTAACTGAATTTACAGATCAGAAATAAGTTTCACAGAATGCATCTGTGTAGTTTTTATTTGAAGATATTCTTTTTCCCAATGTAGGCCTCTTAGCGCTTAGTATGTCCAATTGCAGTTTGTACAGAAAGAGTGTTTCAGAACGGCTCAATCAAATTAAGGTTCAACTCTGTTAGTTGAATGCACAGAACAGAAAGAATTTTCACAGAATGCTACTGTGTAGTTTATATTTGAATATATTCCTTTTTCCATTATTACCCTCTTAGCGCTCCGAATGTCCACTTGCATTTTCTACAGAAAGAGTGTTCAGAACTGCGCAATCAAAAGTATGGTTTAACTCTGTTAGCTTAATGAACATATCAGAAATAAGTTTCACACAATGCTTCTGTGTAGTTTTTATTTGAAGATATTATTTTTCCCAATAGAGGCCTCTTAGCGCTCTGAATGTCCAATTGCAGTTTCTACAGAAAGAGTGTTTCAGAAAGGCTCAATCAAAAGTAAGGTTCAACTCTGTTAGTTGAATGCACAGAACAGAAAGAAGTTTCATACAATGCTTCTGTGTAGTTTATATTTGAACATATTCTTTTTTCCACTATTACCCACTTAGCGCTACGTATGTCCAGTTGCATTTTCTACAGACAGAGTGTTTCAAAACTGCTCAATCAAAAGTATGGTTTAACTCTGTTAGCTGAATGCTCAGATCAGAAAGAAGTTTCACAGAATGCTTCTGTGTAGTTTATATTTGAATATATTCCTTTTTCCACTACTACTCTCTTAGCGCTCCAAATGTCCAGTTGCATTTTCTACAGAAAGAGTGTTCAGATCTGCTCAATCAAAAGTATGGTTTAACTCTGTTAGCTGAATGCACAGATCAGAAAGAAGTTTCACAGAATGATTCTGTGTAGTTTATATTCGGAGACATTCCTTTTTCCACTATTACCCTCTTAGCGCTCCGAATCTCCACTTGCATTTTCTACAGAAAGACTGTTACAGAACGGCTCAATCAAAACTAAGGTTCAACTCTTTTAGTTGAACAAACCGAACAGAAAAAAGTTTCACACAATTCTTCTGTGTAGTTTTTATTTGTAGACATTCTTTTTCCCAATATAGGCCTCTTAGCGCTCAGAATGTCCAATTGCAGTTTCTACAGAAAGTGTGTTTCAGAACGGCTCAATCAAAAGTAAGGTTCAACTCTGTTAGTTGAATGCACAGAACAGAAAGAAGTTTCATACAATGCTTCTGTGTAGTTTATATTTGAACTTATTCTTTTTTCAACTATTACCCACTTAGCGCTACGAATGTCCAGTTGCATTTTCTACAGACAGAGTGTTTCAAAACTGCTCAATCAAAAGTATGGTTTAACTCTGTTAGCTGAATGCTCAGATCAGAAAGAAGTTTCACAGAATGCTTCTGTGTAGTTTATATTTGAATATATTCCTTTTTCCACTACTACGCTCTTAGCGCTCCAAATGTCCAGTTGCATTTTCAACAGAAAGAGTGTTCAGATCTGCTCAATCAAAAGTATGGTTTAACTCTGTTAGCTAAATGCACAGATCAGAAAGAAGTTTCACCGAATGATTCTGTGCAGTTTATATTTGAAGACACTCCTTTTTCCACTATTACCCTCTTAGCGCTCCGAATCTCCACTTGCATTTTCTACAAAAAGAGTGTTTCATAACTGCTCAATCAAAAATATGTTTTATCTCTGTTAACTGAATTTACAGATCAGAAATAAGTTCCACAGAATGCATCTGTGTAGTTTTTATTTGAAGATATTCTTTTCCCAATGTAGGCCTCTTAGCGCTTAGCATGTCCAATTGCAGTTTGTACAGAAAGAGTGTTTGAGAACGGCTCAATCAAAAGTAAGGTTCAACTCTGTTAGTTGAATGCACAGAACAGAAAGAATTTTCACAGAATGCTACTGTGTAGTTTATATTTGAATATATTCCTTTTTCCATTATTACCCTCTTAACGCTCCGAATGTCCACTTGCATTTTCTACAGAAAGAGTGTTCAGAACTGCGCAATCAAAAGTATGGTTTAACTCTGTTAGCTTAATGAACATATCAGAAATAAGTTTCACACAATGCTTCTGTGTAGTTTTTATTTGAAGATATTATTTTTCCCAATAGAGGCCTCTTAGCGCTCAGAATGTCCAATTGCAGTTTCTACAGAAAGAGTGTTTCAGAAAGGCTCAATCAAAAGTAAGGTTCAACTCTGTTAGTTGAATGCACAGAACAGAAAGAAGTTTCATACAATGCTTCTGTGTAGTTTATATTTGAACATATTCTTTTTTCCACTATTACCCACTTAGCGCTACGAATGTCTAGTTGCATTTTCTACAGACAGAGTGTTTCAAAACTGCTCAATCAGAAGTATGGTTTAACTCTGTTAGCTGAATGCTCAGATCAGAAAGAAGTTTCACAGAATGCTTCTGTGTAGTTTATATTTGAATATATTCCTTTTTCCACTACTACTCTCTTAGCGCTCCAAATGTCCAGTTGCATTTTCTACAGAAAGAGTGTTCAGATCTGCTCAATCAAAAGTATGGTTTAACTCTGTTAGCTGAATGCACAGATCAGAAAGAAGTTTCACAGAATGATTCTGTGTAGTTTATATTTGTAGACATACCTTTTTCCACTATTACCCTCTTAGCGCTCCGAATCTCCACTTGCATTTTCAACAGAAATACTGTTACAGAACGGCTCAATCAAATCTAAGGTTCAACTCTTTTAGTTGAACAAACAGAACAGAAAGAAGTTTCACACAATTCTTCTGTGTTGTTTTTATTTGTAGACATTCTTTTTCCCAATATAGGCCTCTAAGCGCTCAGAATATCCAATTGCAGTTTCTACAGAAAGTGTGTTTCAGAACGGCTCAATCAAAAGTAAGGTTCAACTCTGTTATTTGAATGCACAGAACAGAAAGAAGTTTCAAACAATGCTTCTGTGTAGTTTATATTTGAACATATTCTTTTTTCCACTATTACCCACTTAGCGCTACGAATGTCCAGTTGCATTTTCTACAGACAGAGTGTTTCAAAACTGCTCAATCAAAAGTATGGTTTAACTCTGTAAGCTGAATGCTCAGATCAGAAAGAAGTTTCACAGAAGGCTTCTGTGTAGTTTATATTTGAATATATTCCTTTTTCCACTACTACGCTCTTAGCGCTCCAAATGTCCAGTTGCATTTTCTACAGAAAGAGTGTTCAGATCTGCTCAATCAAAAGTATGGTTTAACTCTGTTAGCTGAATGCACAGATCAGAAAGAAGTTTCACCGAATGATTCTGTGTAGTTTATATTTGAAGACATTCCTTTTTCCACTATTACCCTCTTAGCGCTCCGAATCTCCACTTGCATTTTCTACAAAAAGAGTGTTTCATAACTGCTCAATCAAAAATATGTTTTATCTCTGTTAACTGAATTTACAGATCAGAAATAAGTTTCACAGAATGCATCTGTGTAGTTTTTATTTGAAGATATTCTTTTTCCCAATGTAGGCCTCTTAGCACTTAGCATGTCCAATTGCAGTTTCTACAGAAAGAGTGTTTCAGAACGGCTCAATCAAAAGTAAGGTTCAACTCTGTTAGTTGAATGCACAGAACAGAAAGAATTTTCACAGAATGCTACTGTGTAGTTTATATTTGAATATATTCCTTTTTCCACTATTACCCTCTTAGCGCTCCGAATGTCCACTTGCATTTTCTACAGAAAGAGTGTTCAGAACTGCGCAATCAAATATATGGTTTAACTCTGTTAGCTCAATGAACATATCAGAAATAAGTTTCACACAATGCTTCTGTGTAGTTTTTATTTGAAGATATTATATTTCCCAATATAGGCCTCTTAGCGCTCAGAATGTCCAATTGCAGTTTCTACAGAAAGAGTGTTTCAGAAAGGCTCAATCAAAAGTAAGGTTCAACTCTGTTAGTTGAATGCACAGAACAGAAAGTAGTTTCATACAATGCTTCTGTGTAGTTTATATTTGAACATATTCTTTTTTCCACTATTACCCACTTAGCGCTACGAATGTCCAGCTGCATTTTCTACAGACAGAGTGTTTCAAAACAGCTCAATCAAAAGTATGGTTTAACTCTGTTAGCTGAATGCTCAGATCAGAAAGAAGTTTCACAGAATGCTTCTGTGTAGTTTATATTTGAATATATTCCTTTTTCCACTACTACGCTCTTAGCGCTCCAAATGTCCAGTTGCATTTTCAACAGAAAGATTGTTCAGATCTGCTCAATCAAAAGTATGGTTTAACTCTGTTAGCTGAATGCACAGATCAGAAAGTAGTTTCACAGAATGATTCTGTGTAGTTTATATTTGGAGACATTCCCTTTTTCCACTATTACCCTCTTAGCGCTCCGAATCTCCACTTGCATTTTCTACAGAAAGAGTGTTTCGGAACGGCTCAGTCAAAACTAAGGTTCAACTCTTTTAGTTGAACAAACAGAACAGAAAGAAGTTTCACACAATTCTTCTGTGTAGTTTTTATTTGTAGACATTCTTTTTCCCAATATAGGCCTCTTAGCGCTCAGAATGTCCAATTGCAGTTTATACAGAAAGAGTTTTTCAGAACGGCTCAATCAAAAGTAAGGTTCAACTCTGTTAGTTGAATGCACAGAACAGAAAGAAGTTTCATACAATGCTTCTGTGTAGTTTATATTTGAACATATTCTTTTTTCCACTATTACCCACTAAGCGCTACGAATGTCCAGTTGCATTTTCTACAGACAGAGTGTTTCAAAACTGCTCAATCAAAAGTATGGTTTAACTCTGTTAGCTGAATGCTCAGATCAGAAAGAAGTTTCACAGAATGCTTCTGTGTAGTTTATATTTGAATATATTCCTTTTTCCACTACTACGCTCTTAGCGCTCCAAATGTCCAGTTGCATTTTCAACAGAATGAGTGTTCAGATCTGCTCAATCAAAAGTATGGTTTAACTCTGTTAGCTGAATGCACAGATCAGAAAGAAGTTTCACCGAATGATTCTGTGTAGTTTATATTTGAAGACATTCCTTTTTCCACTATTACCCTCTTAGCGCTCCGAATCTCCACTTGCATTTTCTACAAAAACAGTGTTTCATAACTGCTCAATCAAAAATATGTTTTATCTCTGTTAACTGAATTTACAGATCAGAAATAAGTTTCACAGTATGCATCTGTGTAGTTTTTATTTGAAGATATTCTTTTTCCCAATGTAGGCCTCTTAGCGCTTAGCATGTCCAATTGCAGTTTCTACAGAAAGAGTATTTCAGAACGGCTCAATCAAAAGTAAGGTTCAACTCTGTTAGTTGAATGCACAGAACAGAAAGAATTTTCATAGAATGCTACTGTGTAGTTTATATTTGAATATATTCCTTTTTCCACTATTACCCTCTTAGCGCTCCGAATGTCCACTTGCAGTTTCTACAGAAAGAGTGTTCAGAACTGCGCGATCAAAAGTATGGTTTAACTCTGTTAGCTTAATGAACATATCAGAAATAAGTTTCACACAATGCTTCTGTGTAGTTTTTATTTGAAGATATTATTTTTCCCAATAGAGGCCTCTTAGCGCTCAGAATGTCCAATTGCAGTTTCTACAGAAAGAGTGTTTCAGAAAGGCTCAATCAAAAGTAAGGTTCAACTCTGTTAGTTGAATGCACAGAACAGAAAGAAGTTTCATACAATGCTTCTGTGTAGTTTATATTTGAACATATTCTTTTTTCCACTATTACCCACTTAGCGCTACGAATGTCCAGTTGCATTTTCTACAGACAGAGTGTTTCAAAACTGCTCAATCAAAAGTGTGGTTTAACTCTGTTAGCTGAATGCTCAGATCAGAAAGAAGTTTCACAGAATGCTTCTGTGTAGTTTATATTTGAATATATTCCTTTTTCCACTACTACTCTCTTAGCGCTCCAAATGTCCAGTTGCATTTTCTACAGAAAGAGTGTTTCATAACTGCTCAATCAAAAGTATGGTTTAACCCTGTTAGCTGAATGCACAGATCAGAAATAAGTTTCACAGTATGCATCTGTGTAGTTTTTATTTGAAGATATTCTTTTTCCCAATGTAGGCCTCTTAGCGCTTAGCATGTCCAATTGCAGTTTCTACAGAAAGAGTGTTTCAGAACGGCTCAATCAAAAGTAAGGTTCAACTCTGTTAGTTGAATGCACAGAACAGAAAGAATTTTCACAGAATGCTACTGTGTAGTTTATATTTGAATATATTCCTTTTTCCACTATTACCCTCTTAGCGCTCCGAATGTCCACTTGCAGTTTCTACAGAAAGAGTGTTCAGAACTGCGCGATCAAAAGTATGGTTTAACTCTGTTAGCTTAGTGAACATATCAGAAATAAGTTTCACACAATGCTTCTGTGTAGTTTTTATTTGAAGATATTATTTTTCCCAATAGAGGCCTCTTAGCGCTCAGAATGTCCAATTGCAGTTTCCACAGAAAGAGTGTTTCAGAAAGGCTCAATCAAAAGTGAGGTTCAACTCTGTTAGTTGAATGCACAGAACAGAAAGAAGTTTCATACAATGCTTCTGTGTAGTTTATATTTGAACATATTCTTTTTTCCACTATTACCCACTTAGCGCTACGAATGTCCAGTTGCATTTTCTACAGACAGAGTGTTTCAAAACTGCTCAATCAAAAGTATGGTTTAACTCTGTTAGCTGAATGCTCAGATCAGAAAGAAGTTTCACAGAATGCTTCTGTGTAGTTTATATTTGAATATATTCCTTTTTCCACTACTACTCTCTTAGCGCTCCAAATGTCCAGTTGCATTTTCTACAGAAAGAGTGTTCAGATCTGCTCAATCAAAAGTATGGTTTAACTCTGTTAGCTGAATGCACAGATCAGAAAGAAGTTTCACAGAATGATTCTGTGTAGTTTATATTTGGAGACATTCCTTTTTCCACTATTACCCTCTTAGCGCTCCGAATCTCCACTTGCATTTTCTACAGAAAGAGTGTATCAGAACGGCTCAATCAAAACTAAGGTTCAACCCTTTTAGTTGAACAAACAGAACAGAAATAAGTTTCACACAATTCTTCTGTGTAGTTTTTATTTGTAGACATTCTTTTTCCCAATATAGGCCTTTTAGCGCTCAGAATGTCCAATTGCAGTTTCTACAGAAAGAGTGTTTCAGAACGGCTCAATCAAAAGTAAGGTTCAACTCTGTTAGTTGAATGCACAGAACAGAAAGAAGTTTCATACAATGCTTCTGTGTAGTTTATATTTGAACATATTCTTTTTTCCACTATTACCCACTTAGCGCTACGAATGTCCAGTTGCATTTTCTACAGACAGAGTGTTTCAAAACTGCTCAATCAAAAGTATGGTTTAACTCTGTTAGCTGAATGCTCAGATCAGAAAGAAGTTTCACAGAATGCTTCTGTGTAGTTTATATTTGAATATATTAATTTTTCCACTAATACGCTCTTAGAGCTCCAAATGTCCAGTTGCATTTTCAAAAGAAAGAGTGTTCAGATCTGCTCAATCAAAAGTATGGTTTAACTCTGTTAGCTGAATGCACAGATCAGAAAGAAGTTTCACCGAATGATTCTGTGTAGTTTATATTTGAAGACATTCCTTTTTCCACTATTACCCTCTTAGCGCTCCGAATCTCCACTTGCATTTTCTACAAAAACAGTGTTTCATAACTGCTCAATCAAAAATATGTTTTATCTCTGTTAACTGAATTTACAGATCAGAAATAAGTTTCACAGTATGCATCTGTGTAGTTTTTATTTGAAGATATTCTTTTTCCCAATGTAGGCCTCTTAGCGCTTAGCATGTCCAATTGCAGTTTCTACAGAAAGAGTATTTCAGAACGGCTCAATCAAAAGTAAGGTTCAACTCTGTTAGTTGAATGCACAGAACAGAAAGAATTTTCATAGAATGCTACTGTGTAGTTTATATTTGAATATATTCCTTTTTCCACTATTACCCTCTTAGCGCTCCGAATGTCCACTTGCAGTTTCTACAGAAAGAGTGTTCAGAACTGCGCGATCAAAAGTATGGTTTAACTCTGTTAGCTTAATGAACATATCAGAAATAAGTTTCACACAATGCTTCTGTGTAGTTTTTATTTGAAGATATTATTTTTCCCAATAGAGGCCTCTTAGCGCTCAGAATGTCCAATTGCAGTTTCTACAGAAAGAGTGTTTCAGAAAGGCTCAATCAAAAGTAAGGTTCAACTCTGTTAGTTGAATGCACAGAACAGAAAGAAGTTTCATACAATGCTTCTGTGTAGTTTATATTTGAACATATTCTTTTTTCCACTATTACCCACTTAGCGCTACGAATGTCCAGTTGCATTTTCTACAGACAGAGTGTTTCAAAACTGCTCAATCAAAAGTGTGGTTTAACTCTGTTAGCTGAATGCTCAGATCAGAAAGAAGTTTCACAGAATGCTTCTGTGTAGTTTATATTTGAATATATTCCTTTTTCCACTACTACTCTCTTAGCGCTCCAAATGTCCAGTTGCATTTTCTACAGAAAGAGTGTTCAGATCTGCTCAATCAAAAGTATGGTTTAACCCTGTTAGCTGAATGCACAGATCAGAAAGAAGTTTCACAGAATGATTCTGTGTAGTTTATATTTGGAGACATTCCTTTTTCCACTATTACCCTCTTAGCGCTCCGAATCTCCACTTGCATTTTCTACAGAAAGAGTGCATCAGAACGGCTCAATCAAAGCTAAGGTTCAACTCTTTTAGTTGAACAAACAGAACAGAAATAAGTTTCACACAATTCTTCTGTGTAATTTTTATTTGTAGACATTCTTTTTCCCAATATAGGCCTCTTAGCGCTCAGAATGTCCAATTGCAGTTTCTACAGAAAGAGTGTTTCAGAACGGCTCAATCAAAAGTAAGGTTCAACTCTGTTAGTTGAATGCACAGAACAGAAAGAAGTTTCATACAATGCTTCTGTGTAGTTTTTATTTGAAGATATTATTTTTCCCAATAGAGGCCTCTTAGCGCTCAGAATGTCCAATTGCAGTTTCTACAGAAAGAGTGTTTCAGAAAGGCTCAATCAAAAGTAAGGTTCAACTCTGTTAGTTGAATGCACAGAACAGAAAGAAGTTTCATACAATGCTTCTGTGTAGTTTATATTTGAACATATTCTTTTTTCCACTATTACCCACTTAGCGCTACGAATGTCCAGTTGCATTTTCTACATACAGAGTGTTTCAAAACTGCTCAATCAAAATTATGGTTTAACTCTGTTAGCTGAATGCTCAGATCAGAAAGAAGTTTCACAGAATGCTTCTGTGTAGTTTATATTTGAATATATTCCTTTTTCCACTACTACGCTCTTAGCGCTCCAAATGTCCAGTTGCATTTTCAACAGAAAGAATGTTCAGATCTGCTCAATCAAAAGTATGGTTTAACTCTGTTAGCTGAATGCACAGATCAGAAAGAAGTTTCACCGAATGATTCTGTGTAGTTTATATTTGAAGACATTCCTTTTTCCACTATTACCCTCTTAGCGCTCCGAATCTCCACTTGCATTTTCTACAAAAAGAGTGTTTCATAACTGCTCAATCAAAAATATGTTTTATCTCTGTTAACTGAATTTACAGATCAGAAATAAGTTTCACAGAATGCATCTGTGTAGTTTTTATTTGAAGATATTCTTTTTCCCAATGTAGGCCTCTTAGCGCTTAGCATGTCCAATTGCAGTTTCTACAGAAAGAGTGTTTCAGAACGGCTCAATCAAAAGTAAGGTTCAACTCTGTTAGTTGAATGCACAGAACAGAAAGAATTTTCACAGAATGCTACTGTGTAGTTTATATTTGAATATATTCCTTTTTCCACTATTACCCTCTTAGCGCTCCGAATGTCCACTTGCATTTTCTACAGAAAGAGTGTTCAGAACTGCGCTATCAAAAGTATGGTTTAACTCTGTTAGCTTAATGAACATATCAGAAATAAGTTTCACACAATGCTTCTGTGTAGTTTTTATTTGAAGATATTATTTTTCCCAATAGAGGCCTCTTAGCGCTCAGAATGTCCAATTGCAGTTTCTACAGAAAGAGTGTTTCAGAAAGGCTCAATCAAAAGTAAGGTTCAACTCTGTTAGTTGAATGCACAGAACAGAAAGAAGTTTCATACAATGCTTCTGTGTAGTTTATATTTGAACATATTCTTTTTTCCACTATTACCCACTTAGCGCTACGAATGTCCAGTTGCATTTTCTACCGACAGAGTGTTTCAAAACTGCTCAATCAAAAGTATGGTTTAAATCTGTTAGCTGAATGCTCAGATCAGAAAGAAGTTTCACAGAATGCTTCTGTGTAGTTTATATTTGAATATATTCCTTTTTCCACTAGAACTCTCTTAGCGCTCCAAATGTCCAGTTGCATTTTCTACAGAAAGAGCGTTGAGATCTGCTCAATCAAAAGTATGGTTTAACTCTGTTAGCTGAATGCACAGATCAGAAAGAAGTTTCACAGAATGATTCTGTGTAGTTTATATTTGCACACATTCCTTTTTCCACTATTACCCTCTTAGCGCTCCGAATCTCAACTTGCATTTTCTACAGAAAGACTGTTACAGAACGGCTCAATCAAAACTAAGGTTCAACTCTTTTAGTTGAACAAACAGAACAGAAAGAAGTTTCACACAATTCTTCTGTGTAGTTTTTATTTGTAGACATTCTTTTTCCCAATATAGGCCTCTTAGCGCTCAGAATGTCCAATTGCAGTTTCTACAGAAAGTGTGTTTCAGAACGGCTCAATCAAAAGTAAGGTTCAACTCTGTTAGTTGAATGCACAGAACAGAAAGAAGTTTCATACAATGCTTCTGTGTAGTTTATATTTGAACATATTCTTTTTTCCACTATTACCCACTTAGCGCTACGAATGTCCAGTTGCATTTTCTACAGACAGAGTGTTTCAAAACTGCTCAATCAAAAGTATGGTTTAACTCTGTTAGCTGAATGCTCAGATCAGAAAGAAGTTTCACAGAATGCTTCTGTGTAGTTTATATTTGAATATATTCCTTTTTCCACTACTACGCTCTTAGCGCTCCAAATGTCCAGTTGCATTTTCTACAGAAAGAGTGTTCAGATCTGCTCAATCAAAAGTATGGTTTAACTCTGTTAGCTGAAAGCACAGATCAGAAAGAAGTTTCACCGAATGATTCTGTGTAGTTTATATTTGAAGACATTTCTTTTTCCACTATTACCCTCTTAGCACTCCGAATCTCCACTTGCATTTTCTGCAAAAAGAGTGTTTCATAACTGCTCAATCAAAAATATGTTTTATCTCTGTTAACTGAATTTACAGATCAGAAATAAGTTTCACAGAATGCATCTGTGTAGTTTTTATTTGAAGATATTCTTTTTCCCAATGTAGGCCTCTTAGCACTTAGCATGTCCAATTGCAGTTTCTACAGAAAGAGTGTTTCAGAACGGCTCAATCAAAAGTAAGGTTCAACTCTGTTAGTTGAATGCACAGAACAGAGAGAATTTTCACAGAATGCTACTGTGTAGTTTATATTTGAATATATTCCTTTTTCCACTATTAGCCTCTTAGCGCTCCGAATGTCCACTTGCATTTTCTACAGAAAGAGTGTTCAGAACTGCGCAATCAAATGTATGGTTTAACTCTGTTAGCTTAATGAACATATCAGAAAAAAGTTTCACAGAATGCTTCTGTGTAGTTTTTATTTGAAGATATTATTTTTCCCAATGGAGGGCTCTTAGCGCTCAGAATGTCCAATTGCAGTTTCTACAGAAAGAGTGTTTCAGAAAGGCTCAATCAAAAGTAAGGTTCAACTCTGTTAGTTGAATGCACAGAACACAAAGAAGTTTCATACGATGCTTCTGTGTAGTTTATATTTGAACATACTCTTTTTTCCACTATTACCCACTTAGCGCTACGAATGTCCAGTTGTATTTTCTACAGACAGAGTGTTTCAAAACTGCTCAATCAAAAGTATGGTTTAACTCTGTTAGCTGAATGCTCAGATCAGAAAGAAGTTTCACAGAATGCTTCTGTGTAGTTTATATTTGAATATATTCCTTTTTCCACTACTACTCTCTTAGCGCTCCAAATGTCCAGTTGCATTTTCTACAGAAAGAGTGTTCAGATCTGCTCAATGAAAAGTATGGTTTAATTCTGTTAGCTGAATGCACAGGTCAGAAAGAAGTTTCCCAGAATATTCTGTGTAGTTCATATTTGGAGACATTCCTTTTTCCACTATTACCCCCTTAGCGCTCCGAATCTCCACTTGCATTTTCTACAGAAAGAGTGTTTCAGAACGGCTCAATCAAAACTAAGGTTCAACTCTTTTAGTTGAACAAACAGAACAGAAAGAAGTTTCACACAATTCTTCTGTGTAGTTTTTATTTGTAGTCATTCTTTTTCCCAATATAGGCCTCTTAGCGCTCAGAATGTCCAATTGCAGTTTTTACAGAAAGAGTGTTTCAGAACGGCTCAATCAAAAGTAAGGTTCAACTCTGTTAGTTGAATGCACAGAACAGAAAGAAGTTTCATACAATGCTTCTGTGTAGTTTATATTTGAACATATTCTTTTTTCCACTATTACCCACTTAGCGCTACGAATGTCCAGTTGCATTTTCTACAGACAGAGTGTTTCAAAACTGCTCAATCAAAATTATGGTTTAACTCTGTTAGCTGAATGCTCAGATCAGAAAGAAGTTTCACAGAATGCTTCTGTGTAGTTTATATTTGAATATATTCCTTTTTCCACTACTACGCTCTTAGCGCTCCAAATGTCCAGTTGCATTTTCAACAGAAAGAATGTTCAGATCTGCTCAATCAAAAGTATGGTTTAATTCTGTTAGCTGAATGCACAGATCAGAAAGAAGTTTCACCGAATGATTCTGTGTAGTTTATATTTGAAGACATTCCTTTTTCCACTATTACCCTCTTAGCGCTCCGAATCTCCACTTGCATTTTCTACAAAAAGAGTGTTTCATAACTGCTCAATCAAAAATATGTTTTATCTCTGTTAACTGAATTTACAGATCAGAAATAAGTTTCACAGAATGCATCTGTGTAGTTTTTATTTGAAGATATTCTTTTTCCCAATGTAGGCCTCTTAGCGCTTAGCATGTCCAATTGCAGTTTCTACAGAAAGAGTGTTTCAGAATGGCTCAATCAAAAGTAAGGTTCAACTCTGTTAGTTGAATGCACAGAACAGAAAGAATTTTCACAGAATGCTACTGTGTAGTTTATATTTGAATATATTCCTTTTTCCACTATTACCCTCTTAGCGCTCCGAATGTCCACTTGCATTTTCTACAGAAAGAGTGTTCAGAACTGCGCTATCAAAAGTATTGTTTAACTCTGTTAGCTTAATGAACATATCAGAAATAAGTTTCACACAATGCTTCTGTGTAGTTTTTATTTGAAGATATTATTTTTCCCAATAGAGGCCTCTTAGCGCTCAGAATGTCCAATTGCAGTTTCTACAGAAAGAGTGTTTCAGAAAGGCTCAATCAAAAGTAAGGTTCAACTCTGTTAGTTGAATGCACAGAACAGAAAGAAGTTTCATACAATGCTTCTGTGTAGTTTATATTTGAACATATTCTTTTTTCCACTATTACCCACTTAGCGCTACGAATGTCCAGTTGCATTTTCTACAGACAGAGTGTTTCAAAACTGCTAAATCAAAAGTATGGTTTAAATCTGTTAGCTGAATGCTCAGATCAGAAAGAAGTTTCACAGAATGCTTCTGTGTAGTTTATATTTGAATATATTCCTTTTTCCACTACTACTCTCTTAGCGCTCCAAATGTCCAGTTGCATTTTCTACAGAAAGAGTGTTGAGATCTGCTCAATCAAAAGTATGGTTTAACTCTGTTAGCTGAATGCACAGATCAGAAAGAAGTTTCACAGAATGATTCTGTGTAGTTTATATTTGCAGACATTCCTTTTTCCACTATTACCCTCTTAGCGCTCCGAATCTCCACTTGCATTTTCTACAGAAAGACTGTTACAGAACGGCTCAATCAAAACTAAGGTTCAACTCTTTTAGTTGAACAAACAGAACACAAAGAAGTTTCACACAATTCTTCTGTGTAGTTTTTGTTTGTAGACATTCTTTTTCCCAATATAGGCCTCTTAGCGCTCAGAATGTCCAATTGCAGTTTCTACAGAAAGTGTGTTTCAGAACGGCTCAATCAAAAGTAAGGTTCAACTCTGTTAGTTGAATGCACAGAACAGAAAGAAGTTTCATACAATGCTTCTGTGTAGTTTATATTTGAACATATTCTTTTTTCCACTATTAACCACTTAGCGCTTCGAATGTCCAGTTGCATTTTCTACAGACAGAGTGTTTCAAAACTGCTCAATCAAAAGTATGGTTTAACTCTGTTAGCTGAATGCTCAGATCAGAAAGAAGTTTCACAGAATGCTTCTGTGTAGTTTATATTTGAATATATTCCTTTTTCCACTACTACGCTCTTAGCGCACCAAATGTCCAGTTGCATTTTCAACAGAAAGAGTGTTCAGATCTGCTCAATCAAAAGTATGGTTTAACTCTGTTAGCTGAATGCACAGATCAGAAAGAAGTTTCACCGAATGATTCTGTGTAGTTTATATTTGAAGACATTCCTTTTTCCACTATTACCCTCTTAGCGCTCCAAATCTCCACTTGCATTTTCTACAAAAAGAGTGTTTCATAACTGCTCAATCAAAAATATGTTTTATCTCTGTTAACTGAATTTACAGATCAGAAATAAGTTTCACAGAATGCATCTGTGTAGTTTTTATTTGAAGATATTCTTTTTCCCAATGTAGGCCTCTTAGCGCTTAGCATGTCCAATTGCAGTTTCTACAGAAAGAGTGTTTCAGAACGGCTCAATCAAAAGTAAGGTTCAACTCTGTTAGTTGAATGCACAGAACAGAAAGAATTTTCACAGAATGTTACTGTGTAGTTTATATTTGAATATATTCCTTTTTCCACTATTACCCTCTTAGCGCTCCGAATGTCCACTTGCATTTTCTACAGAAAGAGTGTTCAGAACTGCGCAATCAAAAGTATGGTTTAACTCTGTTAGCTTAATGAACATGTCAGAAATAAGTTTCACACAATGCTTCTGTGTAGTTTTTATTTGAAGATATTATTTTTCCCAATAGAGGCCTCTTCGCGCTCAGAATGTCCAATTGCAGTTTCTACAGAAAGAGTGTTTCAGAAAGGCTCAATCAAAAGTAAGGTTCAACTCTGTTAGTTGAATGCACAGAACAGAAAGAAGTTTCATACAATGCTTCTGTGTAGTTTATGTTTGAACATATTCTTTTTTCCACTATTACCCACTTAGCGCTACGAATGTCCAGTTGCATTTTCTACAGACAGTGTGTTTCAAAACTGCTCAATCAAAAGTATGGTTTAACTCTGTTAGCTGAATGCTGAGATCAGAAAGAAGTTTCACAGAATGCTTCTGTGTAGTTTATATTTGAATATATTCCTTTTTCCACTACTACTCTCTTAGCGCTCCAAATGTCCAGTTGCATTTTCTACAGAAAGAGTGTTAAGATCTGCTCAATCAAAAGTATGGTTTAACTCTTTTAGCTGAATGCACAGATCAGAAAGAAGTTTCACAGAATGATTCTGTGTAGTTTAATTTGGAGACATTCCTTTTTTCCACTATTACCCTCTTAGCGCTCCGAATCTCCACTTGCATTTTCTACAGAAAGAGTGTTTCAGAACGGCTCAATCAAAACTAAGGTTCAACTCTTTTAGTTGAACAAACAGAACAGAAAGAAGTTTCACACAATTCTTCTGTGTAGTTTTTATTTGTAGACATTCTTTTTCCCAATATAGGCCTCTTAGCGCTCAGAATGTCCTATTGCAATTTCTACAGAAAGAGTGTTTCAGAACGGCTCAATCAAAAGTAAGGTTCAACTCTGTTAGTTGAATGCACAGAACAGAAAGAAGTTTCATACAATGCTTCTGTGTAGTTTATATTTGAACATATTCTTTTTTCCACTATTACCCACTTAGCGCTACGAATGTCCAGTTGCATTTTCTACAGACAGAGTGTTTCAAAACTGCTCAATCAAAAGTATGGTTTAACTCTGTTAGCTGAATGCTCAGATCAGAAAGAAGTTTCACAGAATGCTTCTGTGTAGTTTATATTTGAATATATTCCTTTTTCCACTACTACGCTCTTAGCGCTCCAAATGTCCAGTTGCATTTTCAACAGAAAGAGTGTTCAGATCTGCTCAATCAAAAGTATGGTTTAACTCTGTTAGCTGAATGCACAGATCAGAAAGAAGTTTCACCGAATGATTCTGTGTAGTTTATATTTGAAGACATTCCTTTTTCCACTATTACCGTCTTAGCGCTCCGAATCTCCACTTGCATTTTCTACAAAAAGAGTGTTTCATAACTGCTCAATCAAAAATATGTTTTATCTCTGTTAACTGAATTTACAGATCAGAAATAAGTTTCACAGAATGCATCTGTGTAGTTTTTATTTGAAGATATTCTTTTTCCCAATGTAGGCCTCTTAGCGCTTAGTATGTCCAATTGCAGTTTGTACAGAAAGAGTGTTTCAGAACGGCTCAATCAAATTAAGGTTCAACTCTGTTAGTTGAATGCACAGAACAGAAAGAATTTTCACAGAATGCTACTGTGTAGTTTATATTTGAATATATTCCTTTTTCCATTATTACCCTCTTAGCGCTCCGAATGTCCACTTGCATTTTCTACAGAAAGAGTGTTCAGAACTGCGCAATCAAAAGTATGGTTTAACTCTGTTAGCTTAATGAACATATCAGAAATAAGTTTCACACAATGCTTCTGTGTAGTTTTTATTTGAAGATATTATTTTTCCCAATAGAGGCCTCTTAGCGCTCTGAATGTCCAATTGCAGTTTCTACAGAAAGAGTGTTTCAGAAAGGCTCAATCAAAAGTAAGGTTCAACTCTGTTAGTTGAATGCACAGAACAGAAAGTAGTTTCATACAATGCTTCTGTGTAGTTTATATTTGAACATATTCTTTTTTCCACTATTACCCACTTAGCCCTACGTATGTCCAGTTGCATTTTCTACAGACAGAGTGTTTCAAAACTGCTCAATCAAAAGTATGGTTTAACTCTGTTAGCTGAATGCTCAGATCAGAAAGAAGTTTCACAGAATGCTTCTGTGTAGTTTATATTTGAATATATTCCTTTTTCCACTACTACTCTCTTAGCGCTCCAAATGTCCAGTTGCATTTTCTACAGAAAGAGTGTTCAGATCTGCTCAATCAAAAGTATGGTTTAACTCTGTTAGCTGAATGCACAGATCAGAAAGAAGTTTAACAGAATGATTCTGTGTAGTTTATATTCGGAGACATTCCTTTTTCCACTATTACCCTCTTAGCGCTCCGAATCTCCACTTGCATTTTCTACAGAAAGACTGTTACAGAACGGCTCAATCAAAACTAAGGTTCAACTCTTTTAGTTGAACAAACCGAACAGAAAAAAGTTTCACACAATTCTTCTGTGTAGTTTTTATTTGTAGACATTCTTTTTCCCAATATAGGCCTCTTAGCGCTCAGAATGTCCAATTGCAGTTTCTACAGAAAGTGTGTTTCAGAACGGCTCAATCAAAAGTAAGGTTCAACTCTGTTAGTTGAATGCACAGAACAGAAAGAAGTTTCATACAATGCTTCTGTGTAGTTTATATTTGAACATATTCTTTTTTCCACTATTACCCACTTAGCGCTACGAATGTCCAGTTGCATTTTCTACAGACAGAGTGTTTCAAAACTGCTCAATCAAAAGTATGGTTTAACTCTGTTAGCTGAATGCTCAGATCAGAAATAAGTTTCACAGAATGCTTCTGTGTAGTTTATATTTGAATATATTCCTTTTTCCACTACTACGCTCTTAGCGCTCCAAATGTCCAGTTGCATTTTCAACAGAAAGAGTGTTCAGATCTGCTCAATCAAAAGTATGGTTTAACTCTGTTAGCTGAATGCACAGATCAGAAAGAAGTTTCACCGAATGATTCTGTGTAGTTTATATTTGAAGACATTCCTTTTTCCACTATTACCCTCTTAGCGCTCCGAATCTCCACTTGCATATTCTACAAAAAGAGTGTTTCATTACTGCTCAATCAAAAATATGTTTTATCTCTGTTAACTGAATTTACAGATCAGAAATAAGTTCCACAGAATGCATCTGTGTAGTTTTTATTTGAAGATATTCTTTTTCCCAATGTAGGCCTCTCAGCGCTTAGCATGTCCAATTGCAGTTTCTACAGAAAGAGTGTTTCAGAACGGCTCAATCAAAAGTAAGGTTCAGCTCTGTTAGTTGAATGCACAGAACAGAAAGAATTTTCACAGAATGCTACTGTGTAGTTTATATTTGAATATATTCCTTTTTCCATTATTACCCTCTTAGCGCTCCGAATGTCCACTTGCATTTTCTACAGAAAGAGTGTTCAGAACTGCGCAATCAAAAGTATGGTTTAACTCTGTTAGCTTAATGAACATATCAGAAATAAGTTTCACACAATGCTTCTGTGTAGTTTTTATTTGAAGATATTATTTTTCCCAATAGAGGCCTCTTAGCGCTCAGAATGTCCAATTGCAGTTTCTACAGAAAGAGTGTTTCAGAAAGGCTCAATCAAAAGTAAGGTTCAACTCTGTTAGTTGAATGCACAGAACAGAAAGAAGTTTCATACAATGCTTCTGTGTAGTTTATATTTGAACAAATTCTTTTTCCACTATTACCCACTTAGCGCTACGAATGTCCATTTGCATTTTCTACAGACAGAGTGTTTCAAACCTGCTCAATCAAAAGTATGGTTTAAGTCTGTTAGCTGAATGCTCAGATCAGAAAGAAGTTTCACAGAATGCTTCTGTGTAGTTTATATTTGAATATATTCCCTTTTCCACTACTACTCTCTTAGCGCTCCAAATGTCCAGTTGCATTTTCTACAGAAGGAGTGTTCAGATCTGCTCAATCAAAAGTATGGTTTAACTCTGTTAGCTGAATGCACAGATCAGAAAGAAGTTTCACAGAATGATTCTGTGTAGTTTATATTTTGAGACATTCCTTTTTCCACTATTACCCTCTTAGCGCTCCGAATCTCCACTTGCATTTTCTACAGAAAGACTGTTACAGAACGGCTCAATCAAAACGAAGGTTCAACTCTTTTAGTTGAACAAACAGAACAGAAAGAAGTTTCACACAATTCTTCTGTGTAGTTTTTATTTGTAGACATTCTTTTTCCCAATATAGGCCTCTTAGCGCTCAGAAAGTCCAATTGCAGTTTCTACAGAAAGTGTGTTTCAGAACGGCTCAATCAAAAGTAAGGTTCAACTCTGTTAGTTGAATGCACAGAACAGAAAGAAGTTTCATACAATGCTTCTGTGTAGTTTATATTTGAACTTATTCTTTTTTCCACTATTACCCACTTAGCGCTACGAATGTCCAGTTGCATTTTCTACAGACAGAGTGTTTCAAAACTGCTCAATCAAAAGTATGGTTTAACTCTGTTAGCTGAATGCTCAGATCAGAAAGAAGCTTCACAGAATGCTTCTGTGTAGTTTATATTTAAATATATTCCTTTTTCCACTACTACGCTCTTAGCGCTCCAAATGTCCAGTTGCATTTTCAACAGAAAGAGTGTTCAGATCTGCTCAATCAAAAGTATGGTTTAACTCTGTTAGCTGAATGCACAGATCAGAAAGAAGTTTCACCGAATGATTCTCTGTAGTTTATATTTGAAGACATTCCTTTTTCCACTATTACCCTCTTAGCGCTCCGAATCTCCACTTGCATTTTCTACAAAAAGAGTGTTTCATAACTGCTCAATGAAAAATATGTTTTATCTCTGTTAACTGAATTTACAGATCAGAAATAAGTTTCACAGAATGCATCTGTGTAGTTTTTATTTGAAGATATTCTTTTTCCCAATGTAGGCCTCTTAGCGCTTAGTATGTCCAATTGCAGTTTGTACAGAAAGAGTGTTTCAGAACGGCTCAATCAAATTAAGGTTCAACTCTGTTAGTTGAATGCACAGAACAGAAAGAATTTTCACAGAATGCTACTGTGTAGTTTATATTTGAATATATTCCTTTTTCCATTATTACCCTCTTAGCGCTCCGAATGTCCACTTGCATTTTCTACAGAAAGAGTGTTCAGAACTGCGCAATCAAAAGTATGGTTTAACTCTGTTAGCTTAATGAACATATCAGAAATAAGTTTCACACAATGCTTCTGTGTAGTTTTTATTTGAAGATATTATTTTTCCCAATAGAGGCCTCTTAGCGCTCTGAATGTCCAATTGCAGTTTCTACAGAAAGAGTGTTTCAGAAAGGCTCAATCAAAAGTAAGGTTCAACTCTGTTAGTTGAATGCACAGAACAGAAAGAAGTTTCATACAATGCTTCTGTGTAGTTTATATTTGAACATATTCTTTTTTCCACTATTACCCACTTAGCGCTACGTATGTCCAGTTGCATTTTCTACAGACAGAGTGTTTCAAAACTGCTCAATCAAAAGTATGGTTTAACTCTGTTAGCTGAATGCTCAGATCAGAAAGAAGTTTCACAGAATGCTTCTGTGTAGTTTATATTTGAATATATTCCTTTTTCCACTACTACTCTCTTAGCGCTCAAAATGTCCAGTTGCATTTTCTACAGAAAGAGTGTTCAGATCTGCTCAATCAAAAGTATGGTTTAACTCTGTTAGCTGAATGCACAGATCAGAAAGAAGTTTCACAGAATGATTCTGTGTAGTTTATATTCGGAGACATTCCTTTTTCCACTATTACCCTCTTAGCGCTCCGAATCTCCACTTGCATTTTCTACAGAAAGACTGTTACAGAACGGCTCAATCAAAACTAAGGTTCAACTCTTTTAGTTGAACAAACCGAACAGAAAAAAGTTTCACACAATTCTTCTGTGTAGTTTTTATTTGTAGACATTCTTTTTCCCAATATAGGCCTCTTAGCGCTCAGAATGTCCAATTGCAGTTTCTACAGAAAGTGTGTTTCAGAACGGCTCAATCAAAAGTAAGGTTCAACTCTGTTAGTTGAATGCACAGAACAGAAAGAAGTTTCATACAATGCTTCTGTGTAGTTTATATTTGAACAAATTCTTTTTCCACTATTACCCACTTAGCGCTACGAATGTCCAGTTGCATTTTCTACAGACAGAGTGTTTCAAAACTGCTCAATCAAAAGTATGGTTTAAGTCTGTTAGCTGAATGCTCAGATCAGAAAGAAGTTTCACAGAATGCTTCTGTGTAGTTTATATTTGAATATATTCCCTTTTCCACTACTACTCTCTTAGCGCTCCAAATGTCCAGTTGCATTTTCTACAGAAGGAGTGTTCAGATCTGCTCAATCAAAAGTATGGTTTAACTCTGTTAGCTGAATGCACAGATCAGAAAGAAGTTTCACAGAATGATTCTGTGTAGTTTATATTTTGAGACATTCCTTTTTCCACTATTACCCTCTTAGCGCTCCGAATCTCCACTTGCATTTTCTACAGAAAGACTGTTACAGAACGGCTCAATCAAAACGAAGGTTCAACTCTTTTAGTTGAACAAACAGAACAGAAAGAAGTTTCACACAATTCTTCTGTGTAGTTTTTATTTGTAGACATTCTTTTTCCCAATATAGGCCTCTTAGCGCTCAGAAAGTCCAATTGCAGTTTCTACAGAAAGTGTGTTTCAGAACGGCTCAATCAAAAGTAAGGTTCAACTCTGTTAGTTGAATGCACAGAACAGAAAGAAGTTTCATACAATGCTTCTGTGTAGTTTATATTTGAACTTATTCTTTTTTCCACTATTACCCACTTAGCGCTACGAATGTCCAGCTGCATTTTCTACAGACAGAGTGTTTCAAAACTGCTCAATCAAAAGTATGGTTTAACTCTGTTAGCTGAATGCTCAGATCAGAAAGAAGCTTCACAGAATGCTTCTGTGTAGTTTATATTTAAATATATTCCTTTTTCCACTACTACGCTCTTAGCGCTCCAAATGTCCAGTTGCATTTTCAACAGAAAGAGTGTTCAGATCTGCTCAATCAAAAGTATGGTTTAACTCTGTTAGCTGAATGCACAGATCAGAAAGAAGTTTCACCGAATGATTCTCTGTAGTTTATATTTGAAGACATTCCTTTTTCCACTATTACCCTCTTAGCGCTCCGAATCTCCACTTGCATTTTCTACAAAAAGAGTGTTTCATAACTGCTCAATGAAAAATATGTTTTATCTCTGTTAACTGAATTTACAGATCAGAAATAAGTTTCACAGAATGCATCTGTGTAGTTTTTATTTGAAGATATTCTTTTTCCCAATGTAGGCCTCTTAGCGCTTAGTATGTCCAATTGCAGTTTGTACAGAAAGAGTGTTTCAGAACGGCTCAATCAAATTAAGGTTCAACTCTGTTAGTTGAATGCACAGAACAGAAAGAATTTTCACAGAATGCTACTGTGTAGTTTATATTTGAATATATTCCTTTTTCCATTATTACCCTCTTAGCGCTCCGAATGTCCACTTGCATTTTCTACAGAAAGAGTGTTCAGAACTGCGCAATCAAAAGTATGGTTTAACTCTGTTAGCTTAATGAACATATCAGAAATAAGTTTCACACAATGCTTCTGTGTAGTTTTTATTTGAAGATATTATTTTTCCCAATAGAGGCCTCTTAGCGCTCTGAATGTCCAATTGCAGTTTCTACAGAAAGAGTGTTTCAGAAAGGCTCAATCAAAAGTAAGGTTCAACTCTGTTAGTTGAATGCACAGAACAGAAAGAAGTTTCATACAATGCTTCTGTGTAGTTTATATTTGAACATATTCTTTTTTCCACTATTACCCACTTAGCGCTACGTATGTCCAGTTGCATTTTCTACAGACAGAGTGTTTCAAAACTGCTCAATCAAAAGTATGGTTTAACTCTGTTAGCTGAATGCTCAGATCAGAAAGAAGTTTCACAGAATGCTTCTGTGTAGTTTATATTTGAATATATTCCTTTTTCCACTACTACTCTCTTAGCGCTCCAAATGTCCAGTTGCATTTTCTACAGAAAGAGTGTTCAGATCTGCTCAATCAAAAGTATGGTTTAACTCTGTTAGCTGAATGCACAGATCAGAAAGAAGTTTCACAGAATGATTCTGTGTAGTTTATATTCGGAGACATTCCTTTTTCCACTATTACCCTCTTAGCGCTCCGAATCTCCACTTGCATTTTCTACAGAAAGACTGTTACAGAACGGCTCAATCAAAACTAAGGTTCAACTCTTTTAGTTGAACAAACCGAACAGAAAAAAGTTTCACACAATTCTTCTGTGTAGTTTTTATTTGTAGACATTCTTTTTCCCAATATAGGCCTCTTAGCGCTCAGAATGTCCAATTGCAGTTTCTACAGAAAGTGTGTTTCAGAACGGCTCAATCAAAAGTAAGGTTCAACTCTGTTAGTTGAATGCACAGAACAGAAAGAAGTTTCATACAATGCTTCTGTGTAGTTTATATTTGAACTTATTCTTTTTTCCACTATTACCCACTTAGCGCTACGAATGTCCAGTTGCATTTTCTACAGACAGAGTGTTTCAAAACTGCTCAATCAAATGTATGGTTTAACTCTGTTAGCTGAATGCTCAGATCAGAAAGAAGTTTCACAGAATGCTTCTGTGTAGTTTATATTTGAATATATTCCTTTTTCCACTACTACTCTCTTAGCGCTCCAAATGTCCAGTTGCATGTTCTACAGAAAGAGTGTTCAGATCTGCTCAATCAAAAGTATGGTTTAACTCTGTTAGCTGAATGCACAGATCAGAAAGAAGTTTCACAGAATGATTCTGTGTAGTTTAATTTGGAGACATTCCTTTTTTCCACTATTACCCTCTTAGCGCTCCGAATCTCCACTTGCATTTTCTACAGAAAGAGTGTTTCAGAACGGCTCAATCAAAACTAAGGTTCAACTCTTTTAGTTGAACAAACAGAACAGAAAGAAGTTTCACACAATTCTTCTGTGTAGTTTTTATTTGTAGACATTCTTTTTCCCAATATAGGCCTCTTAGCGCTCAGAATGTCCAATTGCAATTTCTACAGAAAGAGTGTTTCAGAACGGCTCAATCAAAAGTAAGGTTCAACTCTGTTAGTTGAATGCACAGAACAGAAAGAAGTTTCATACAATGCTTCTGTGTAGTTTATATTTGAACATATTCTTTTTTCCACTATTACCCACTTAGCGCTACGAATGTCCAGTTGCATTTTCTCCAGACAGAGTGTTTCAAAACTGCTCAATCAAAAGTATGGTTTAACTCTGTTAGCTGAATGCTCAGATCAGAAATAAGTTTCACAGAATGCTTCTGTGTAGTTTATATTTGAATATATTCCTTTTTCCACTACTACGCTCTTAGCGCTCCAAATGTCCAGTTGCATTTTCAACAGAAAGAGTGTTCAGATCTGCTCAATCAAAAGTATGGTTTAACTCTGTTAGCTGAATGCACAGATCAGAAAGAGGTTTCACCGAATGATTCTGTGTAGTTTATATTTGAAGACATTCCTTTTTCCACTATTACCCTCTTAGCGCTCCGAATCTCCACTTGCATATTCTACAAAAAGAGTGTTTCATTACTGCTCAATCAAAAATATGTTTTATCTCTGTTAACTGAATTTACAGATCAGAAATAAGTTCCACAGAATGCATCTGTGTAGTTTTTATTTGAAGATATTCTTTTTCCCAATGTAGGCCTCTCAGCGCTTAGCATGTCCAATTGCAGTTTCTACAGAAAGAGTGTTTCAGAACGGCTCAATCAAAAGTAAGGTTCAGCTCTGTTAGTTGAATGCACAGAACAGAAAGAATTTTCACAGAATGCTACTGTGTAGTTTATATTTGAATATATTCCTTTTTCCATTATTACCCTCTTAGCGCTCCGAATGTCCACTTGCATTTTCTACAGACAGAGTGTTTCAAAACTGCTCAATCAAAAGTAAGGTTCAACTCTGTTAGTTGAATGCACAGAACAGAAAGAAGTTTCATACAATGCTTCTGTGTAGTTTATATTTGAACAAATTCTTTTTCCACTATTACCCACTTAGCGCTACGAATGTCCAGTTGCATTTTCTACAGACAGAGTGTTTCAAAACTGCTCAATCAAAAGTATGGTTTAAGTCTGTTAGCTGAATGCTCAGATCAGAAAGAAGTTTCACAGAATGCTTCTGTGTAGTTTATATTTGAATATATTCCCTTTTCCACTACTACTCTCTTAGCGCTCCAAATGTCCAGTTGCATTTTCTACAGAAGGAGTGTTCAGATCTGCTCAATCAAAAGTATGGTTTAACTCTGTTAGCTGAATGCACAGATCAGAAAGAAGTTTCACAGAATGATTCTGTGTAGTTTATATTTTGAGACATTCCTTTTTCCACTATTACCCTCTTAGCGCTCCGAATCTCCACTTGCATTTTCTACAGAAAGACTGTTACAGAACGGCTCAATCAAAACGAAGGTTCAACTCTTTTAGTTGAACAAACAGAACAGAAAGAAGTTTCACACAATTCTTCTGTGTAGTTTTTATTTGTAGACATTCTTTTTCCCAATATAGGCCTCTTAGCGCTCAGAAAGTCCAATTGCAGTTTCTACAGAAAGTGTGTTTCAGAACGGCTCAATCAAAAGTAAGGTTCAACTCTGTTAGTTGAATGCACAGAACAGAAAGAAGTTTCATACAATGCTTCCGTGTAGTTTATATTTGAACTTATTCTTTTTTCCACTATTACCCACTTAGCGCTACGAATGTCCAGTTGCATTTTCTACAGACAGAGTGTTTCAAAACTGCTCAATCAAAAGTATGGTTTAACTCTGTTAGCTGAATGCTCAGATCAGAAAGAAGCTTCACAGAATGCTTCTGTGTAGTTTATATTTAAATATATTCCTTTTTCCACTACTACGCTCTTAGCGCTCCAAATGTCCAGTTGCATTTTCAACAGAAAGAGTGTTCAGATCTGCTCAATCAAAAGTATGGTTTAACTCTGTTAGCTGAATGCACAGATCAGAAAGAAGTTTCACCGAATGATTCTCTGTAGTTTATATTTGAAGACATTCCTTTTTCCACTATTACCCTCTTAGCGCTCCGAATCTCCACTTGCATTTTCTACAAAAAGAGTGTTTCATAACTGCTCAATGAAAAATATGTTTTATCTCTGTTAACTGAATTTACAGATCAGAAATAAGTTTCACAGAATGCATCTGTGTAGTTTTTATTTGAAGATATTCTTTTTCCCAATGTAGGCCTCTTAGCGCTTAGTATGTCCAATTGCAGTTTGTACAGAAAGAGTGTTTCAGAACGGCTCAATCAAATTAAGGTTCAACTCTGTTAGTTGAATGCACAGAACAGAATGAATTTTCACAGAATGCTACTGTGTAGTTTATATTTGAATATATTCCTTTTTCCATTATTACCCTCTTAGCGCTCCGAATGTCCACTTGCATTTTCTACAGAAAGAGTGTTCAGAACTGCGCAATCAAAAGTATGGTTTAACTCTGTTAGCTTAATGAACATATCAGAAATAAGTTTCACACAATGCTTCTGTGTAGTTTTTATTTGAAGATATTATTTTTCCCAATAGAGGCCTCTTAGCGCTCTGAATGTCCAATTGCAGTTTCTACAGAAAGAGTGTTTCAGAAAGGCTCAATCAAAAGTAAGGTTCAACTCTGTTAGTTGAATGCACAGAACAGAAAGAAGTTTCATACAATGCTTCTGTGTAGTTTATATTTGAACATATTCTTTTTTCCACTATTACCCACTTAGCGCTACGTATGTCCAGTTGCATTTTCTACAGACAGAGTGTTTCAAAACTGCTCAATCAAAAGTATGGTTTAACTCTGTTAGCTGAATGCTCAGATCAGAAAGAAGTTTCACAGAATGCTTCTGTGTAGTTTATATTTGAATATATTCCTTTTTCCACTACTACTCTCTTAGCGCTCCAAATGTCCAGTTGCATTTTCTACAGAAAGAGTGTTCAGATCTGCTCAATCAAAAGTATGGTTTAACTCTGTTAGCTGAATGCACAGATCAGAAAGAAGTTTCACAGAATGATTCTGTGTAGTTTATATTCGGAGACATTCCTTTTTCCACTATTACCCTCTTAGCGCTCCGAATCTCCACTTGCATTTTCTACAGAAAGACTGTTACAGAACGGCTCAATCAAAACTAAGGTTCAACTCTTTTAGTTGAACAAACCGAACAGAAAAAAGTTTCACACAATTCTTCTGTGTAGTTTTTATTTGTAGACATTCTTTTTCCCAATATAGGCCTCTTAGCGCTCAGAATGTCCAATTGCAGTTTCTACAGAAAGTGTGTTTCAGAACGGCTCAATCAAAAGTAAGGTTCAACTCTGTTAGTTGAATGCACAGAACAGAAAGAAGTTTCATACAATGCTTCTGTGTAGTTTATATTTGAACTTATTCTTTTTTCCACTATTACCCACTTAGCGCTACGAATGTCCAGTTGCATTTTCTACAGACAGAGTGTTTCAAAACTGCTCAATCAAATGTATGGTTTAACTCTGTTAGCTGAATGCTCAGATCAGAAAGAAGTTTCACAGAATGCTTCTGTGTAGTTTATATTTGAATATATTCCTTTTTCCACTACTACTCTCTTAGCGCTCCAAATGTCCAGTTGCATGTTCTACAGAAAGAGTGTTCAGATCTGCTCAATCAAAAGTATGGTTTAACTCTGTTAGCTGAATGCACAGATCAGAAAGAAGTTTCACAGAATGATTCTGTGTAGTTTAATTTGGAGACATTCCTTTTTTCCACTATTACCCTCTTAGCGCTCCGAATCTCCACTTGCATTTTCTACAGAAAGAGTGTTTCAGAACGGCTCAATCAAAACTAAGGTTCAACTCTTTTAGTTGAACAAACAGAACAGAAAGAAGTTTCACACAATTCTTCTGTGTAGTTTTTATTTGTAGACATTCTTTTTCCCAATATAGGCCTCTTAGCGCTCAGAATGTCCAATTGCAATTTCTACAGAAAGAGTGTTTCAGAACGGCTCAATCAAAAGTAAGGTTCAACTCTGTTAGTTGAATGCACAGAACAGAAAGAAGTTTCATACAATGCTTCTGTGTAGTTTATATTTGAACATATTCTTTTTTCCACTATTACCCACTTAGCGCTACGAATGTCCAGTTGCATTTTCTCCAGACAGAGTGTTTCAAAACTGCTCAATCAAAAGTATGGTTTAACTCTGTTAGCTGAATGCTCAGATCAGAAATAAGTTTCACAGAATGCTTCTGTGTAGTTTATATTTGAATATATTCCTTTTTCCACTACTACGCTCTTAGCGCTCCAAATGTCCAGTTGCATTTTCAACAGAAAGAGTGTTCAGATCTGCTCAATCAAAAGTATGGTTTAACTCTGTTAGCTGAATGCACAGATCAGAAAGAGGTTTCACCGAATGATTCTGTGTAGTTTATATTTGAAGACATTCCTTTTTCCACTATTACCCTCTTAGCGCTCCGAATCTCCACTTGCATATTCTACAAAAAGAGTGTTTCATTACTGCTCAATCAAAAATATGTTTTATCTCTGTTAACTGAATTTACAGATCAGAAATAAGTTCCACAGAATGCATCTGTGTAGTTTTTATTTGAAGATATTCTTTTTCCCAATGTAGGCCTCTCAGCGCTTAGCATGTCCAATTGCAGTTTCTACAGAAAGAGTGTTTCAGAACGGCTCAATCAAAAGTAAGGTTCAGCTCTGTTAGTTGAATGCACAGAACAGAAAGAATTTTCACAGAATGCTACTGTGTAGTTTATATTTGAATATATTCCTTTTTCCATTATTACCCTCTTAGCGCTCCGAATGTCCACTTGCATTTTCTACAGAAAGAGTGTTCAGAACTGCGCAATCAAAAGTATGGTTTTACTCTGTTAGCTTAATGAACATATCAGAAATAAGTTTCACACAATGCTTCTGTGTAGTTTTTATTTGAAGATATTATTTTTCCCAATAGAGGCCTCTTAGCGCTCAGAATGTCCAATTGCAGTTTCTACAGAAAGAGTGTTTCAGAAAGGCTCAATCAAAAGTAAGGTTCAACTCTGTTAGTTGAATGCACAGAACAGAAAGAAGTTTCATACAATGCTTCTGTGTAGTTTATATTTGAACAAATTCTTTTTCCACTATTACCCACTTAGCGCTACGAATGTCCAGTTGCATTTTCTACAGACAGAGTGTTTCAAAACTGCTCAATCAAAAGTATGGTTTAAGTCTGTTAGCTGAATGCTCAGATCAGAAAGAAGTTTCACAGAATGCTTCTGTCTAGTTTATATTTGAATATATTCCCTTTTCCACTACTACTCTCTTAGCGCTCCAAATGTCCAGTTGCATTTTCTACAGAAGGAGTGTTCAGATCTGCTCAATCAAAAGTATGGTTTAACTCTGTTAGCTGAATGCACAGATCAGAAAGAAGTTTCACAGAATGATTCTGTGTAGTTTATATTTGGAGACATTCCTTTTTCCACTATTACCCTCTTAGCGCTCCGAATCTCCACTTGCATTTTCTACAGAAAGACTGTTACAGAACGGCTCAATCAAAACGAAGGTTCAACTCTTTTAGTTGAACAAACAGAACAGAAAGAAGTTTCACACAATTCTTCTGTGTAGTTTTTATTTGTAGACATTCTTTTTCCCAATATAGGCCTCTTAGCGCTCAGAAAGTCCAATTGCAGTTTCTACAGAAAGTGTGTTTCAGAACGGCTCAATCAAAAGTAAGGTTCAACTCTGTTAGTTGAATGCACAGAACAGAAAGAAGTTTCATACAATGCTTCTGTGTAGTTTATATTTGAACTTATTCTTTTTTCCACTATTACCCACTTAGCGCTACGAATGTCCAGTTGCATTTTCTACAGACAGAGTGTTTCAAAACTGCTCAATCAAAAGTATGGTTTAACTCTGTTAGCTGAATGCTCAGATCAGAAAGAAGCTTCACAGAATGCTTCTGTGTAGTTTATATTTGAATATATTCCTTTTTCCACTACTACGCTCATAGCGCTCCAAATGTCCAGTTGCATTTTCAACAGAAAGAGTGTTCAGATCTGCTCAATCAAATGTATGGTTTAACTCTGTTAGCTGAATGCACAGATCAGAAAGAAGTTTCACCGAATGATTCTCTGTAGTTTATATTTGAAGACATTCCTTTTTCCACTATTACCCTCTTAGCGCTCCGAATCTCCACTTGCATTTTCTACAAAAAGAGTGTTTCATAACTGCTCAATCAAAAATATGTTTTATCTCTGTTAACTGAATTTACAGATCAGAAATAAGTTTCACAGAATGCATCTGTGTAGTTTTTATTTGAAGATATTCTTTTTCCCAATGTAGGCCTCTTAGCGCTTAGTATGTCCAATTGCAGTTTCTACAGAAAGAGTGTTTCAGAACGGCTCAATCAATTTAAGGTTCAACTCTGTTAGTTGAATGCACAGAACAGAAAGAATTTTCACAGAATGCTACTGTGTAGTTTATATTTGAATATATTCCTTTTTCCATTATTACCCTCTTAGCGCTCCGAATGCCCACTTGCATTTTCTACAGAAAGAGTGTTCAGAACTGCGCAATCAAAAGTATGGTTTAACTCTGTTAGCTTAATGAACATATCAGAAATAAGTTTCACACAATGCTTCTGTGTAGTTTTTATTTGAAGATATTATTTTTCCCAATAGAGGCCTCTTAGCGCTCTGAATGTCCAATTGCAGTTTCTACAGAAAGAGTGTTTCAGAAAGGCTCAATCAAAAGTAAGGTTCAACTCTGTTAGTTGAATGCACAGAACAGAAAGAAGTTTCATACAATGCTTCTGTGTAGTTTATATTTGAACATATTCTTTTTTCCACTATTACCCACTTAGCGCTACGTATGTCCAGTTGCATTTTCTACAGACAGAGTGTTTCAAAACTGCTCAATCAAAAGTATGGTTTAACTCTGTTAGCTGAATGCTCAGATCAGAAAGAAGTTTCACAGAATGCTTCTGTGTAGTTTATATTTGAATATATTCCTTTTTCCACTACTACTCTCTTAGCGCTCCAAATGTCCAGTTGCATTTTCTACAGAAAGAGTGTTCAGATCTGCTCAATCAAAAGTATGGTTTAACTCTGTTAGCTGAATGCACAGATCAGAAAGAAGTTTCACAGAATGATTCTGTGTAGTTTATATTCGGAGACATTCCTTTTTCCACTATTACCCTCTTAGCGCTCCGAATCTCCACTTGCATTTTCTACAGAAAGACTGTTACAGAACGGCTCAATCAAAACTAAGGTTCAACTCTTTTAGTTGAACAAACCGAACAGAAAAAAGTTTCACACAATTCTTCTGTGTAGTTTTTATTTGTAGACATTCTTTTTCCCAATATAGGCCTCTTAGCGCTCAGAATGTCCAATTGCAGTTTCTACAGAAAGTGTGTTTCAGAACGGCTCAATCAAAAGTAAGGTTCAACTCTGTTAGTTGAATGCACAGAACAGAAAGAAGTTTCATACAATGCTTCTGTGTAGTTTATATTTGAACTTATTCTTTTTTCCACTATTACCCACTTAGCGCTACGAATGTCCAGTTGCATTTTCTACAGACAGAGTGTTTCAATACTGCTCAATCAAAAGTATGGTTTAACTCTGTTAGCTGAATGCTCAGATCAGAAAGAAGTTTCACAGAATGCTTCTGTGTAGTTTATATTTGAATATATTCCTTTTTCCACTACTACGCTCTTAGCGCTCCAAATGTCCAGTTGCATTTTCAACAGAAAGAGTGTTCAGATCTGCTCAATCAAAAGTATGGTTTAACTCTGTTAGCTGAATGCACAGATCAGAAAGAAGTTTCACCGAATGATTCTGTGCAGTTTATATTTGAAGACATTCCTTTTTCCACTATTACCCACTTAGCGCTCCGAATCTCCACTTGCATTTTCTACAAAAAGAGTGTTTCATAACTGCTCAATCAAAAATATGTTTTATCTCTGTTAACTGAATTTACAGATCAGAAATAAGTTCCACAGAATGCATCTGTGTAGTTTTTATTTGAAGATATTCTTTTCCCAATGTAGGCCTCTTAGCGCTTAGCATGTCCAATTGCAGTTTGTACAGAAAGAGTGTTTGAGAACGGCTCAATCAAAAGTAAGGTTCAACTCTGTTAGTTGAATGCACAGAACAGAAAGAATTTTCACAGAATGCTACTGTGTAGTTTATATTTGAATATATTCCTTTTTCCATTATTACCCTCTTAACGCTCCGAATGTCCACTTGCATTTTCTACAGAAAGAGTGTTCAGAACTGCGCAATCAAAAGTATGGTTTAACTCTGTTAGCTTAATGAACATATCAGAAATAAGTTTCACACAATGCTTCTGTGTAGTTTTTATTTGAAGATATTATTTTTCCCAATAGAGGCCTCTTAGCGCTCAGAATGTCCAATTGCAGTTTCTACAGAAAGAGTGTTTCAGAAAGGCTCAATCAAAAGTAAGGTTCAACTCTGTTAGTTGAATGCACAGAACAGAAAGAAGTTTCATACAATGCTTCTGTGTAGTTTATATTTGAACATATTCTTTTTTCCACTATTACCCACTTAGCGCTACGAATGTCCAGTTGCATTTTCTACAGACAGAGTGTTTCAAAACTGCTCAATCAGAAGTATGGTTTAACTCTGTTAGCTGAATGCTCAGATCAGAAAGAAGTTTCACAGAATGCTTCTGTGTAGTTTATATTTGAATATATTCCTTTTTCCACTACTACTCTCTTAGCGCTCCAAATTTCCAGTTGCATTTTCTACAGAAAGAGTGTTCAGATCTGCTCAATCAAAAGTATGGTTTAACTCTGTTAGCTGAATGCACAGATCAGAAAGAAGTTTCACAGAATGATTCTGTGTAGTTTATATTTGTAGACATTCCTTTTTCCACTATTACCCTCTTAGCGCTCCGAATCTCCACTTGCATTTTCAACAGAAATACTGTTACAGAACGGCTCAATCAAATCTAAGGTTCAACTCTTTTAGTTGAACAAACAGAACAGAAAGAAGTTTCACACAATTCTTCTGTGTTGTTTTTATTTGTAGACATTCTTTTTCCCAATATAGGCCTCTAAGCGCTCAGAATATCCAATTGCAGTTTCTACAGAAAGAGTGTTTCAGAAAGGCTCAATCAAAAGTAAGGTTCAACTCTGTTAGTTGAATGCACAGAACAGAAAGTAGTTTCATACAATGCTTCTGTGTAGTTTATATTTGAACATATTCTTTTTTCCACTATTACCCACTTAGCGCTACGAATGTCCAGCTGCATTTTCTACAGACAGAGTGTTTCAAAACAGCTCAATCAAAAGTATGGTTTAACTCTGTTAGCTGAATGCTCAGATCAGAAAGAAGTTTCACAGAATGCTTCTGTGTAGTTTATATTTGAATATATTCCTTTTTCCACTACTACGCTCTTAGCGCTCCAAATGTCCAGTTGCATTTTCAACAGAAAGATTGTTCAGATCTGCTCAATCAAAAGTATGGTTTAACTCTGTTAGCTGAATGCACAGATCAGAAAGTAGTTTCACAGAATGATTCTGTGTAGTTTATATTTGGAGACATTCCCTTTTTCCACTATTACCCTCTTAGCGCTCCGAATCTCCACTTGCATTTTCTACAGAAAGAGTGTTTCAGAACGGCTCAGTCAAAACTAAGGTTCAACTCTTTTAGTTGAACAAACAGAACAGAAAGAAGTTTCACACAATTCTTCTGTGTAGTTTTTATTTGTAGACATTCTTTTTCCCAATATAGGCCTCTTAGCGCTCAGAATGTCCAATTGCAGTTTATACAGAAAGAGTTTTTCAGAACGGCTCAATCAAAAGTAAGGTTCAACTCTGTTAGTTGAATGCACAGAACAGAAAGAAGTTTCATACAATGCTTCTGTGTAGTTTATATTTGAACATATTCTTTTTTCCACTATTACCCACTAAGCGCTACGAATGTCCAGTTGCATTTTCTACAGACAGAGTGTTTCAAAACTGCTCAATCAAAAGTATGGTTTAACTCTGTTAGCTGAATGCTCAGATCAGAAAGAAGTTTCACAGAATGCTTCTGTGTAGTTTATATTTGAATATATTCCTTTTTCCACTACTACGCTCTTAGCGCTCCAAATGTCCAGTTGCATTTTCAACAGAATGAGTGTTCAGATCTGCTCAATCAAAAGTATGGTTTAACTCTGTTAGCTGAATGCACAGATCAGAAAGAAGTTTCACCGAAAGATTCTGTGGAGTTTATATATGAAGACATTCCTTTTTCCACTATTACCTTCTTAGCGCTCCGAATCTCCACTTGCATTTCCTACAAAAAGAGTGTTTCATAACTGCTCAATCAAAAATATGCTTTATCTCTGTTAACTGAATTTACAGATCAAAAATAAGTTTCACAGAATGCATCTGTGTAGTTTTTATTTGAAGATATTCTTTTTCCCAATGTAGGCCTCTTAGCGCTTATCATGTCCAATTGCAGTTACTACAGAAAGAGTGTTTCAGAACGGCTCAATCAAAAGTAAGGTTCAACTCTGTTAGTTGAATGCACAGAACAGAAAGAATTTTCACAGAATGCTACTGTGTAGTTTATATTTGAATATATTCCTTTTTTCACTATTACCCTCTTAGCGCTCCGAATGTCCACTTGCATTTTCTACAGAAAGAGTGTTCAGAACTGCGCAATCAAAAGTATGGTTTAACTCTGTTAGCTTAATGAACATATCAGAAATAAGTTTCACACAATGCTTCTGTGTAGTTTTTATTTGAAGATATTATTTTTCCCAATAGAGGCCTCTTAGCGCTCAGAATGTCCAATTGCAGTTTCTACAGAAAGAGTGTTTCAGAAAGGCTCAATCAAAAGTAAGGTTCAACTCTGTTAGTTGAATGCACAGAACAGAAAGAAGTTTCATACAATGCTTCTGTGTAGTTAATATTTGAACATATTCTTTTTTCCACTATTACCCACTTAGCGCTACGAATGTCCAGTTGCATTTTCTACAGACAGAGTGTTTCAAAACTGCTCAATCAAAAGTATGTTTTAACTCTGTTAGCTGAATGCTCAGATCAGAAAGAAGTTTCACAGAATGCTTCTGTGTAGTTTATATTTGAATATATTCCTTTTTCCACTACTACGCTCTTAGCGCTCCAAATGTCCAGTTGCATTTTCTACAGAAAGAGTGTTCAGATCTGCTCAATCAAAAGTATCGTTTAACTCTGTTAGCTGAATGCACAGATCAGAAAGAAGTTTCACAGAATGATTCTGTGTAGTTTATATTTGGAGACATTCCTTTTTCCACTATTACCCTCTTAGCGCTGCGAATCTCCAATTGCATTTTCTACAGAAAGAGTGTTTCAGAACGGCTCAATCAAAACTAAGGTTCAACTCTTTTAGTTGAACAAACAGAACAGAAAGAAGTTTCACACAATTCTTCTGTGTAGTTTTTTTTGTAGACATTTTTTTCCCAATATAGGCCTCTTAGCGCTCAGAATGTCCAATTGCAGTTTCTACAGAAAGAGTGTTTCAGAACGGCTCAATCAAAAGTAAGGTTCAACTCTGTTAGTTGAATGCACAGAACAGAAAGAAGTTTCATACAATGCTTCTGTGTAGTTTATATTTGAACATATTCTTTTTTCCACTATTACCCACTTAGCGCTACGAATGTCCAGTTGCATTTGCTACAGACAGAGTGTTTCAAAACTGCTCAATCAAAAGTATGGTTTAACTCTGTTAGCTGAATGCTCAGATCAGAAAGAAGTTTCACAGAATGCCTCTGTGTAGTTTATATTTGAATATATTCCTTTTTCCACTACTAAGCTCTTAGCGCTCCAAATGTCCAGTTGCATTTTCTACAGAAAGTGTGCTCAGATCTGCTCAATCAAAAGTATGGTTTAACTCTGTTAGCTGAATGCACAGATCAGAAAGAAGTTTCACCGAATGATTCTGTGTAGTTTATATTTGACGACATTCCTTTTTCCACTATTATCCTCTTAGCGCTCCGAATCTCCACTTGCATTTTCTACAGAAAGAGTGTTTCAGAACTGCTCAATCAAAACTAAGGTTCAACTCTTTTAGTTGAACAAACAGAACAGAAAGAAGTTTCACACAATTCTTCTGTGTAGTTTTTATTCGTAGACATTCTTTTTCCCAATATAGGCCTCTTAGCGCTCAGAATGTCCAATTGCAGTTTCTACAGAAAGAGTGTTTCAGAACGGCTCAATCAAAAGTAAGGTTCAACTCTGTTAGTTGAATGCACAGAACAGAAAGAAGTTTCATACAATGCTTCTGTGTAGTTTATATTTGAACATATTCTTTTTTCCACTATTACCCACTTAGCGCTACGAATGTCCAGTTGCATTTTCTACAGACAGAGTGTTTCAAAACTGCTCAATCAAAAGTATGGTTTAACTCTGTTAGCTGTATGCTCAGATCAGAAAGAAGTTTCACAGAATGCTTCTGTGTAGTTTATATTTGAATATATTCCTTTTTCCACTACTACGCTCTTAGCGCTCCAAATGTCCAGTTGCATTTTCAACAGAAAGAGTGTTCAGATCTGCTCAATCAAAAGTATGGTTTAACTCTGTTAGCTGAATGCACAGATCAGAAAGAAGTTTCACCGAATGATTCTGTGTTATTTATATTTGAAGACATTCCTTTTTCCACTATTACCCTCTTAGCGCTCCGAATCTCCACTTGCATTTTCTACAAAAAGAGTATTTCATAACTGCTCAATCAAAAATATGTTTTATCTCTGTTAACTGAATTTACAGATCAAAAATAAGTTTCACAGAATGCATCTGTGTAGTTTTTATTTGAAGATATTCTTTTTCCCAATGTAGGCCTCTTAGCGCTTATCATGTCCAATTGCAGTTACTACAGAAAGAGTGTTTCAGAACGGCTCAATCAAAAGTAAGGTTCAACTCTGTTAGTTGAATGCACAGAACAGAAAGAATTTTCACAGAATGCTACTGTGTAGTTTATATTTGAATATATTCCTTTTTTCACTATTACCCTCTTAGCGCTCCGAATGTCCACTTGCATTTTCTACAGAAAGAGTGTTCAGAACTGCGCAATCAAAAGTATGGTTTAACTCTGTTAGCTTAATGAACATATCAGAAATAAGTTTCACACAATGCTTCTGTGTAGTTTTTATTTGAAGATATTATTTTTCCCAATAGAGGCCTCTTAGCGCTCAGAATGTCCAATTGCAGTTTCTACAGAAAGAGTGTTTCAGAAAGGCTCAATCAAAAGTAAGGTTCAACTCTGTTAGTTGAATGCACAGAACAGAAAGAAGTTTCATACAATGCTTCTGTGTAGTTTATATTTGAACATATTCTTTTTTCCACTATTACCCACTTAGCGCTACGAATGTCCAGTTGCATTTTCTACAGACAGAGTGTTTCAAAACTGCTCAATCAAAAGTATGGTTTAACTCTGTTAGCTGAATGCTCAGATCAGAAAGAAGTTTCACAGAATGCTTCTGTGTAGTTTATATTTGAATATATTCCTTTTTCCACTACTACTCACTTAGCGCTCCAAATGTCCAGTTGCATTTTCTACAGAAAGAGTGTTCAGATCTGCTCAATCAAAAGTATGGTTTAACTCTGTTAGCTGAATGCACAGATCAGAAAGAAGTTTCACAGAATGATTCTGTGTAGTTTATATTTGGAGACATTCCTTTTTCCACTATTACCCTCTTAGCGTTCCGAATTTCCACTTGCATTTTCTACAGAAAGAGTGTTTCAGAACGGCTCAATCAAAACTAAGGTTCAACTCTTTTAGTTGAACAAACAGAACAGAAAGAAGTTTCACAAAATTCTTCTGTGTAGTTTTTATTTGTAGACATTCTTTTTCCCAATATAGGCCTCTTAGCGCTCAGAATGTCCAATTGCAGTTTCTACAGAAAGAGTGTTTCATAACGGCTCAATCAAAAGTAAGGTTCAACTCTGTTAGTTGAATGCACAGAACAGAAAGAAGTTTCATACAATGCTTCTGTGTAGTTTATATTTGAACGTATTCTTTTTTCCACTATTACCCACTTAGCGCTACGAATGTCCAGTTGCATTTTCTACAGACAGAGTGTTTCAAAACTGCTCAATCAAAAGTATGGTTTAACTCTGTTAGCTGAATGCTCAGATCAGAAAGAAGTTTCACAGAATGCTTCTGTGTAGTTTATATTTGAATATATTCCTTTTTCCACTAATACGCTCTTAGCGCTCCAAATGTCCAGTTGCATTTTCAACAGAAAGAGTGTTCAGATCTGCTCAATCAAAAGTATGGTTTAACTCTGTTAGCTGAATGCACAGATCAGAAAGAAGTTTCACCGAATGATTCTGTGTAGTTTATATTTGAAGTCATTCCTTTTTCCACTATTACCCTCTTAGCGCTCCGAATCTCCACTTGCATTTTCTACAAAAACAGTGTTTCATAACTGCTCAATCAAAAATATGTTTTATCTCTGTTAACTGAATTTACAGATCAGAAATAAGTTTCACAGTATGCATCTGTGTAGTTTTTATTTGAAGATATTCTTTTTCCCAATGTAGGCCTCTTAGCGCTTAGCATGTCCAATTGCAGTTTCTACAGAAAGAGTGTTTCAGAACGGCTCAATCAAAAGTAAGGTTCAACTCTGTTAGTTGAATGCACAGAACAGAAAGAATTTTCACAGAATGCTACTGTGTAGTTTATATTTGAATATATTCCTTTTTCCACTATTACCCTCTTAGCGCTCCGAATGTCCACTTGCAGTTTCTACAGAAAGAGTGTTCAGAACTGCGCGATCAAAAGTATGGTTTAACTCTGTTAGCTTAGTGAACATATCAGAAATAAGTTTCACACAATGCTTCTGTGTAGTTTTTATTTGAAGATATTATTTTTCCCAATAGAGGCCTCTTAGCGCTCAGAATGTCCAATTGCAGTTTCCACAGAAAGAGTGTTTCAGAAAGGCTCAATCAAAAGTGAGGTTCAACTCTGTTAGTTGAATGCACAGAACAGAAAGAAGTTTCATACAATGCTTCTGTGTAGTTTATATTTGAACATATTCTTTTTTCCACTATTACCCACTTAGCGCTACGAATGTCCAATTGCATTTTCTACAGACAGAGTGTTTCAAAACTGCTCAATCAAAAGTATGGTTTAACTCTGTTAGCTGAATGCTCAGATCAGAAAGAAGTTTCACAGAATGCTTCTGTGTAGTTTATATTTGAATATATTCCTTTTTCCACTACTACTCTCTTAGCGCTCCAAATGTCCAGTTGCATTTTCTACAGAAAGAGTGTTCAGATCTGCTCAATCAAAAGTATGGTTTAACTCTGTTAGCTGAATGCACAGATCAGAAAGAAGTTTCACAGAATGATTCTGTGTAGTTTATATTTGGAGACATTCCTTTTTCCACTATTACCCTCTTAGCGCTCCGAATCTCCACTTGCATTTTCTACAGAAAGAGTGTTTCAGAACGGCTCAATCAAAACTAAGGTTCAACCCTTTTAGTTGAACAAACAGAACAGAAATAAGTTTCACACAATTCTTCTGTGTAGTTTTTATTTGTAGACATTCTTTTTCCCAATATAGGCCTTTTAGCGCTCAGAATGTCCAATTGCAGTTTCTACAGAAAGAGTGTTTCAGAACGGCTCAATCAAATGTAAGGTTCAACTCTGTTAGTTGAATGCACAGAACAGAAAGAAGTTTCATACAATGCTTCTGTGTAGTTTATATTTCAACATATTCTTTTTTCCACTATTACCCACTTAGCGCTACGAATGTCCAGTTGCATTTTCTACAGACAGAGTGTTTCAAAACTGCTCAATCAAAAGTATGGTTTAACTCTGTTAGCTGAATGCTCAGATCAGAAAGAAGTTTCACAGAATGCTTCTGTGTAGTTTATATTTGAATATATTAATTTTTCCACTAATACGCTCTTAGAGCTCCAAATGTCCAGTTGCATTTTCAAAAGAAAGAGTGTTCAGATCTGCTCAATCAAAAGTATGGTTTAACTCTGTTAGCTGAATGCACAGATCAGAAAGAAGTTTCACCGAATGATTCTGTGTAGTTTATATTTGAAGACATTCCTTTTTCCACTATTACCCTCTTAGCGCTCCGAATCTCCACTTGCATTTTCTACAAAAACAGTGTTTCATAACTGCTCAATCAAAAATATGTTTTATCTCTGTTAACTGAATTTACAGATCAGAAATAAGTTTCACAGTATGCATCTGTGTAGTTTTTATTTGAAGATATTCTTTTTCCCAATGTAGGCCTCTTAGCGCTTAGCATGTCCAATTGCAGTTTCTACAGAAAGAGTATTTCAGAACGGCTCAATCAAAAGTAAGGTTCAACTCTGTTAGTTGAATGCACAGAACAGAAAGAATTTTGATAGAATGCTACTGTGTAGTTTATATTTGAATATATTCCTTTTTCCACTATTACCCTCTTAGCGCTCCGAATGTCCACTTGCAGTTTCTACAGAAAGAGTGTTCAGAACTGCGCGATCAAAAGTATGGTTTAACTCTGTTAGCTTAATGAACATATCAGAAATAAGTTTCACACAATGCTTCTGTGTAGTTTTTATTTGAAGATATTATTTTTCCCAATAGAGGCCTCCTAGCGCTCAGAATGTCCAATTGCAGTTTCTACAGAAAGAGTGTTTCAGAAAGGCTCAATCAAAAGTAAGGTTCAACTCTGTTAGTTGAATGCACAGAACAGAAAGAAGTTTCATACAATGCTTCTGTGTAGTTTATATTTGAACATATTCTTTTTTCCACTATTACCCACTTAGCGCTACGAATGTCCAGTTGCATTTTCTACAGACAGAGTGTTTCAAAACTGCTCAATCAAAAGTGTGGTTTAACTCTGTTAGCTGAATGCTCAGATCAGAAAGAAGTTTCACAGAATGCTTCTGTGTAGTTTATATTTGAATATATTCCTTTTTCCACTACTACTCTCTTAGCGCTCCAAATGTCCAGTTGCATTTTCTACAGAAAGAGTGTTCAGATCTGCTCAATCAAAAGTATGCTTTAACCCTGTTAGCTGAATGCACAGATCAGAAAGCAGTTTCACAGAATGATTCTGTGTAGTTTATATTTGGAGACATTCCTTTTTCCACTATTACCCTCTTAGCGCTCCGAATCTCCACTTGCATTTTCTACAGAAAGAGTGCATCAGAACGGCTCAATCAAAGCTAAGGTTCAACTCTTTTAGTTGAACAAACAGAACAGAAATAAGTTTCACACAATTCTTCTGTGTAGTTTTTATTTGTAGACATTCTTTTTCCCAATATAGGCCTCTTAGCGCTCAGAATGTCCAATTGCAGTTTCTACAGAAAGAGTGTTTCAGAACGGCTCAATCAAAAGTAAGGTTCAACTCTGTTAGTTGAATGCACAGAACAGAAAGAAGTTTCATACAATGCTTCTGTGTAGTTTTTATTTGAAGATATTATTTTTCCCAATAGAGGCCTCTTAGCGCTCAGAATGTCCAATTGCAGTTTCTACAGAAAGAGTGTTTCAGAAAGGCTCAATCAAAAGTAAGGTTCAACTCTGTTAGTTGAATGCACAGAACAGAAAGAAGTTTCATACAATGCTTCTGTGTAGTTAATATTTGAACATATTCTTTTTTCCACTATTACCCACTTAGCGCTACGAATGTCCAGTTGCATTTTCTACAGACAGAGTGTTTCAAAACTGCTCAATCAAAAGTATGTTTTAACTCTGTTAGCTGAATGCTCAGATCAGAAAGAAGTTTCACAGAATGCTTCTGTGTAGTTTATATTTGAATATATTCCTTTTTCCACTACTACGCTCTTAGCGCTCCAAATGTCCAGTTGCATTTTCTACAGAAAGAGTGTTCAGATCTGCTCAATCAAAAGTATGGTTTAACTCTGTTAGCTGAATGCACAGATCAGAAAGAAGTTTCACAGAATGATTCTGTGTAGTTTATATTTGGAGACATTCCTTTTTCCACTATTACCCTCTTAGCGCTCCGAATCTCCAATTGCATTTTCTACAGAAAGAGTGTTTCAGAACGGCTCAATCAAAACTAAGGTTCAACTCTTTTAGTTGAACAAACAGAACAGAAAGAAGTTTCACACAATTCTTCTGTGTAGTTTTTTTTGTAGACATTTTTTTCCCAATATAGGCCTCTTAGCGCTCAGAATGTCCAATTGCAGTTTCTACAGAAAGAGTGTTTCAGAACGGCTCAATCAAAAGTAAGGTTCAACTCTGTTAGTTGAATGCACAGAACAGAAAGAAGTTTCATACAATGCTTCTGTGTAGTTTATATTTGAACATATTCTTTTTTCCACTATTACCCACTTAGCGCTACGAATGTCCAGTTGCATTTTCTACAGACAGAGTGTTTCAAAACTGCTCAATCAAAAGTATGGTTTAACTCTGTTAGCTGAATGCTCAGATCAGAAAGAAGTTTCACAGAATGCTTCTGTGTAGTTTATATTTGAATATATTCCTTTTTCCACTACTACTCTCTTAGCGCTCCAAATGTCCAGTTGCATTTTCTACAGAAAGAGTGTTCAGATCTGCTCAATCAAAAGTATGGTTTAACTCTGTTAGCTGAATGCACAGATCAGAAAGAAGTTTCACAGAATGATTCTGTGTAGTTTATATTTGGAGACATTCCTTTTTCCACTATTACCCTCTTAGCGCTCCGAATCTCCACTTGCATTTTCTACAGAAAGAGTGTATCAGAACGGCTCAATCAAAACTAAGGTTCAACCCTTTTAGTTGAACAAACAGAACAGAAATAAGTTTCACACAATTCTTCTGTGTAGTTTTTATTTGTAGACATTCTTTTTCCCAATATAGGCCTTTTAGCGCTCAGAATGTCCAATTGCAGTTTCTACAGAAAGAGTGTTTCAGAACGGCTCAATCAAATGTAAGGTTCAACTCTGTTAGTTGAATGCACAGAACAGAAAGAAGTTTCATACAATGCTTCTGTGTAGTTTATATTTGAACATATTCTTTTTTCCACTATTACCCACTTAGCGCTATGAATGTCCAGTTGCATTTTCTACAGACAGAGTGTTTCAAAACTGCTCAATCAAAAGTATGGTTTAACTCTGTTAGCTGAATGCTCAGATCAGAAAGAAGTTTCACAGAATGCTTCTGTGTAGTTTATATTTGAATATATTAATTTTTCCACTAATACGCTCTTAGAGCTCCAAATGTCCAGTTGCATTTTCAAAAGAAAGAGTGTTCAGATCTGCTCAATCAAAAGTATGGTTTAACTCTGTTAGCTGAATGCACAGATCAGAAAGAAGTTTCACCGAATGATTCTGTGTAGTTTATATTTGAAGACATTCCTTTTTCCACTATTACCCTCTTAGCGCTCCGAATCTCCACTTGCATTTTCTACAAAAACAGTGTTTCATAACTGCTCAATCAAAAATATGTTTTATCTCTGTTAACTGAATTTACAGATCAGAAATAAGTTTCACAGTATGCATCTGTGTAGTTTTTATTTGAAGATATTCTTTTTCCCAATGTAGGCCTCTTAGCGCTTAGCATGTCCAATTGCAGTTTCTACAGAAAGAGTGTTTCAGAACGGCTCAATCAAAAGTAAGGTTCAACTCTGTTAGTTGAATGCACAGAACAGAAAGAATTTTCATAGAATGCTACTGTGTAGTTTATATTTGAATATATTCCTTTTTCCACTATTACCCTCTTAGCGCTCCGAATGTCCACTTGCAGTTTCTACAGAAAGAGTGTTCAGAACTGCGCGATCAAAAGTATGGTTTAACTCTGTTAGCTTAATGAACATATCAGAAATAAGTTTCACACAATGCTTCTGTGTAGTTTTTATTTGAAGATATTATTTTTCCCAATAGAGGCCTCTTAGCGCTCAGAATGTCCAATTGCAGTTTCTACAGAAAGAGTGTTTCAGAAAGGCTCAATCAAAAGTAAGGTTCAACTCTGTTAGTTGAATGCACAGAACAGAAAGAAGTTTCATACAATGCTTCTGTGTAGTTTATATTTGAACATATTCTTTTTTCCACTATTACCCACTTAGCGCTACGAATGTCCAGTTGCATTTTCTACAGACAGAGTGTTTCAAAACTGCTCAATCAAAAGTGTGGTTTAACTCTGTTAGCTGAATGCTCAGATCAGAAAGAAGTTTCACAGAATGCTTCTGTGTAGTTTATATTTGAATATATTCCTTTTTCCACTACTACTCTCTTAGCGCTCCAAATGTCCAGTTGCATTTTCTACAGAAAGAGTGTTCAGATCTGCTCAATCAAAAGTATGGTTTAACCCTGTTAGCTGAATGCACAGATCAGAAAGAAGTTTCACAGAATGATTCTGTGTAGTTTATATTTGGAGACATTCCTTTTTCCACTATTACCCTCTTAGCGCTCCGAATCTCCACTTGCATTTTCTACAGAAAGAGTGCATCAGAACGGCTCAATCAAAGCTAAGGTTCAACTCTTTTAGTTGAACAAACAGAACAGAAATAAGTTTCACACAATTCTTCTGTGTAGTTTTTATTTGTAGACATTCTTTTTCCCAATATAGGCCTCTTAGCGCTCAGAATGTCCAATTGCAGTTTCTACAGAAAGAGTGTTTCAGAACGGCTCAATCAAAAGTAAGGTTCAACTCTGTTAGTTGAATGCACAGAACAGAAAGAAGTTTCATACAATGCTTCTGTGTAGTTTTTATTTGAAGATATTATTTTTCCCAATAGAGGCCTCTTAGCGCTCAGAATGTCCAATTGCAGTTTCTACAGAAAGAGTGTTTCAGAAAGGCTCAATCAAAAGTAAGGTTCAACTCTGTTAGTTGAATGCACAGAACAGAAAGTAGTTTCATACAATGCTTCTGTGTAGTTAATATTTGAACATATTCTTTTTTCCACTATTACCCACTTAGCGCTACGAATGTCCAGTTGCATTTTCTACAGACAGAGTGTTTCAAAACTGCTCAATCAAAAGTATGTTTTAACTCTGTTAGCTGAATGCTCAGATCAGAAAGAAGTTTCACAGAATGCTTCTGTGTAGTTTATATTTGAATATATTCCTTTTTCCACTACTACGCTCTTAGCGCTCCAAATGTCCAGTTGCATTTTCTACAGAAAGAGTGTTCAGATCTGCTCAATCAAAAGTATGGTTTAACTCTGTTAGCTGAATGCACAGATCAGAAAGAAGTTTCACAGAATTATTCTGTGTAGTTTATATTTGGAGACATTCCTTTTTCCACTATTACCCTCTTAGCGCTCCGAATTTCCAATTGCATTTTCTACAGAAAGAGTGTTTCAGAACGGCTCAATCAAAACTAAGGTTCAACTCTTTTAGTTGAACAAACAGAACAGAAAGAAGTTTCACACAATTCTTCTGTGTAGTTTTTTTTGTAGACATTTTTTTCCCAATATAGGCCTCTTAGCGCTCAGAATGTCCAATTGCAGTTTCTACAGAAAGAGTGTTTCAGAACGGCTCAATCAAAAGTAAGGTTCAACTCTGTTAGTTGAATGCACAGAACAGAAAGAAGTTTCATACAATGCTTCTGTGTAGTTTATATTTGAACATATTCTTTTTTCCACTATTACCCACTTAGCGCTACGAATGTCCAGTTGCATTTGCTACAGACAGAGTGTTCCAAAACTGCTCAATCAAAAGTATGGTTTAACTCTGTTAGCTGAATGCTCAGATCAGAAAGAAGTTTCACAGAATGCCTCTGTGTAGTTTATATTTGAATATATTCCTTTTTCCACTACTAAGCTCTTAGCGCTCCAAATGTCCAGTTGCATTTTCTACAGAAAGTGTGCTCAGATCTGCTCAATCAAAAGTATGGTTTAACTCTGTTAGCTGAATGCACAGATCAGAAAGAAGTTTCACCGAATGATTCTGTGTAGTTTATATTTGAAGACATTCCTTTTTCCACTATTATCCTCTTAGCGCTCCGAATCTCCACTTGCATTTTCTACAGAAAGAGTGTTTCAGAACTGCTCAATCAAAACTAAGGTTCAACTCTTTTAGTTGAACAAACAGAACAGAAAGAAGTTTCACACAATTCTTCTGTGTAGTTTTTATTCGTAGACATTCTTTTTCCCAATATAGGCCTCTTAGCGCTCAGAATGTCCAATTGCAGTTTCTACAGAAAGAGTGTTTCAGAACGGCTCAATCAAAAGTAAGGTTCAACTCTGTTAGTTGAATGCACAGAACAGAAAGAAGTTTCATACAATGCTTCTGTGTAGTTTATATTTGAACATATTCTTTTTTCCACTATTACCCACTTAGCGCTACGAATGTCCAGTTGCATTCTCTACAGACAGAGTGTTTCAAAACTGCTCAATCAAAAGTATGGTTTAACTCTGTTAGCTGAATGCTCAGATCAGAAAGAAGTTTCACAGAATGCTTCTGTGTAGTTTATATTTGAATATATTCCTTTTTCCACTACTACGCTCTTAGCGCTCCAAATGTCCAGTTGCATTTTCAACAGAAAGAGTGTTCAGATCTGCTCAATCAAAAGTATGGTTTAACTCTGTTAGCTGAATGCACAGATCAGAAAGAAGTTTCACCGAATGATTCTGTGTTATTTATATTTGAAGACATTCCTTTTTCCACTATTACCCTCTTAGCGCTCCGAATCTCCACTTGCATTTTCTACAAAAAGAGTATTTCATAACTGCTCAATCAAAAATATGTTTTATTTCTGTTAACTGAATTTACAGATCAGAAATAAGTTTCACAGAATGCATCTGTGTAGTTTTTATTTGAAGATATTCTTTTTCCCAATGTAGGCCTCTTAGCGCTTAGCATGTCCAATTGCAGTTTCTACAGAAAGAGTGTTTCAGAACGGCTCAATCAAAAGTAAGGTTCAACTGTGTTAGTTGAATGCACAGAACAGAAAGAATTTTCACAGAATGCTACTGTGTAGTTTATATTTGAATATATTCCTTTTTCCACTATTACCCTCTTAGCGCTCCAAATGTCCACTTGAATTTTCTACAGAAAGAGTGTTCAGAACTGCGCAATCAAAAGTATGGTTTAACTCTGTTAGCTTAATGAACATATCAGAAATAAGTTTCACACAATGCTTCTGTGTAGTTTTTATTTGAAGATATTATTTTTCCCAATAGAGGCCTCTTAGCGCTCAGAATGTCCAATTGCAGTTTCTACAGAAAGAGTGTTTCAGAAAGGCTCAATCAAAAGTAAGGTTCAACTCTGTTAGTTGAATGCACAGAACAGAAAGAAGTTTCATACAATGCTTCTGTGTAGTTTATATTTGAACATATTCTTTTTTCCACTATTACCCACTTAGCGCTACGAATGTCCAGTTGCATTTTCTACAGACAGAGTGTTTCAAAACTGCTCAATCAAAAGTATGGTTTAACTCTGTTAGCTGAATGCTCAGATAAGAAAGAAGTTTCACAGAATGCTTCTGTGTAGTTTATATTTGAATATATTCCTTTTTCCACTACGACTCTCTTAGCGCTCCAAATGTCCAGTTGCATTTTCTACAGAAAGAGTGTTCAGATCTGCTCAATCAAAAGTATGGTTTAACTCTGTTAGCTGAATGCACAGATCAGAAAGAAGTTTCACAGAATGATTCTGTGTAGTTTATATTTGGAGACATTCCTTTTTCCACTATTACCCTCTTAGCGCTCCGAATCTCCACTTGCATTTTCTACAGAAAGAGTGTTTCAGAACGGCTCAATCAAAACTAAGGTTCAACTCTTTTAGTTGAACAAACAGAACAGAAAGAAGTTTCACACAATTCTTCTGTGTAGTTTTTATTTGTAGACATTCATTTTCCCAATATAGGCCTCTTAGCGCTCAGAATGTCCAATTGCAGTTTCTACAGAAAGAGTGTTTCAGAACGGCTCAATCAAAAGTAAGGTTCAACTCTGTTAGTTGAATGCACAGAACAGAAAGAAGTTTCATACAATGCTTCTGTGTAGTTTATATTTGAACATATTCTTTTTTCCACTGTTACCCACTTAGCGCTACGAATGTCCAGTTGCATTTTCTACAGACAGAGTGTTTCAAAACTGCTCAATCAAAAGTATGGTTTAACTCTGTTAGCTGAATGCTCAGATCAGAAAGAAGTTTCACAGAATGCTTCTGTGTAGTTTATATTTGAATATATTCCTTTTTCCACTACTACTCTCTTAGCGCTCCAAATGTCCAGTTGCATTTTCTACAGAAAGAGTGTTCAGATCTGCTCAATCAAAAGTATGGTTAACTCTGTTAGCTGAATGCACAGATCAGAAAGAAGTTTCACAGAATGATTCTGTGTAGTTTATATTTGGAGACATTCCTTTTTCCACTATTACCCTCTTAGCGCTCCGAATCTCCACTTGCATTTTCTACAGAAAGAGTGTTTCAGAACTGCTCAATCAAAACTAAGGTTCAACTCTTTTAGTTGAACAAACAGAACAGAAAGAAGTTTCACACAATTCTTCTGTGTAGTTTTTATTCGTAGACATTCTTTTTCCCAATATAGGCCTCTTAGCGCTCAGAATGTCCAATTGCAGTTTCTACAGAAAGAGAGTTTCAGAAAGGCTCAATCAAAAGTAAGGTTCAACTCTGTTAGTTGAATGCACAGAACAGAAAGAAGTTTCATACAATGCTTCTGTGTAGTTTATATTTGAACATATTCTTTTTTCCACTATTACCCACTTAGCGCTACGAATGTCCAGTTGCATTTTCTACAGACAGAGTGTTTCAAAACTGCTCAATCAAAAGTATGGTTTAAATCTGTTAGCTGTATTCTCAGATCAGAAAGAAGTTTCACAGAATGCTTCTGTGTAGTTTATATTTGAATATATTCCTTTTTCCACTACTACGCTCTTAGCGCTCCAAATGTCCAGTTGCATTTTCAACAGAAAGAGTGTTCAGATCTGCTCAATCAAAAGTATGGTTTAACTCTGTTAGCTGAATGCACAGATCAGAAAGAAGTTTCACCGAATGATTCTGTGTAGTTTATATTTGAAGACATTCCTTTTTCCACTATTACCCTCTTAGCGCTCCGAATCTCCACTTGCATTTTCTACAAAAAGAGTATTTCATAACTGCTCAATCAAAAATATGTTTTATCTCTGTTAACTGAATTTACAGATCAGAAATAAGTTTCACAGAATGCATCTGTGTAGTTTTTATTTGAAGATATTCTTTTTCCCAATGTAGGCCTCTTAGCGCTTAGCATGTCCAATTGCAGTTTCTACAGAAAGAGTGTTTCAGAACGGCTCAATCAAAAGTAAGGTTCAACTGTGTTAGTTGAATGCACAGAACAGAAAGAATTTTCACAGAATGCTACTGTGTAGTTTATATTTGAATATATTCCTTTTTCCACTATTACCCTCTTAGCGCTCCAAATGTCCACTTGAATTTTCTACAGAAAGAGTGTTCAGAACTGCGCAATCAAAAGTGTGGTTTAACTCTGTTAGCTTAATGAACATATCAGAAATAAGTTTCACACAATGCTTCTGTGTAGTTTTTATTTGAAGATATTATTTTTCCCAATAGAGGCCTCTTAGCGCTCAGAATGTCCAATTGCAGTTTCTACAGAAAGAGTGTTTCAGAAAGGCTCAATCAAAAGTAAGTTTCAACTCTGTTAGTTGAATGCACAGAACAGAAAGAAGTTTCATACAATGCTTCTGTGTAGTTTATATTTGAACATATTCTTTTTTCCACTATTACCCACTTAGCGCTACGAATGTCCAGTTGCATTTTCTACAGACAGAGTGTTTCAAAACTGCTCAATCAAAAGTATGGTTTAACTCTGTTAGCTGAATGCTCAGATCAGAAAGAAGTTTCACAGAATGCTTCTGTTTAGTTTATATTTGAATATATTCCTTTTTCCACTACTACTCTCTTAGCGCTCCAAATGTCCAGTTGCATTTTCTACAGAAAGAGTGTTCAGATCTGCTCAATCAAAAGTATGGTTTAACTCTGTTAGCTGAATGCACAGATCAGAAAGAAGTTTCACAGAATGATTCTGTGTAGTTTATATTTGGAGACATTCCTTTTTCCACTATTACCTTCTTAGCGCTCCGAATCTCCACTTGCATTTTCTACAGAAAGAGTGTTTCAGAACGGCTCAATCAAAACTAAGGTTCAACTCTTTTAGTTGAACAAACAGAACAGAAAGAAGTTTCACACAATTCTTCTGTGTAGTTTTTATTTGTAGACATTTATTTTCCCAATATAGGCCTCTTAGCGCTCAGAATGTCCAATTGCAGTTTCTACAGAAAGAGTGTTTCAGAACGGCTCAATCAAAAGTAAGGTTCAACTCTGTTAGTTGAATGCACAGAACAGAAAGAAGTTTCATACAATGCTTCTGTGTAGTTTATATTTGAACATATTCTTTTTTCCACTATTACCCACTTAGTGCTACGAATGTCCAGTTGCATTTTCTACAGACAGAGTGTTTCAAAACTGCTCAATCAAAAGTATGGTTTAACTCTGTTAGCTGAATGCTCAGATCAGAAAGAAGTTTCACAGAATGCTTCTGTGTAGTTTATATTTGAATATATTCCTTTTTCCACTACTAATCTCTTAGCGCTCCAAATGTCCAGTTGCATTTTCTACAGAAAGAGTGTTCAGATCTGCTCAATCAAAAGTATGGTTTAACTCTGTTAGCTGAATGCACAGATCAGAAAGAAGTTTCACAGAATGATTCTGTGTAGTTTATATTTGGAGACATTCCTTTTTCCACTATTACCCTCTTAGCGCTCCGAATCTCCACTTGCATTTTCTACAGAAAGAGTGTTTCAGAACGGCTCAATCAAAACTAAGGTTCAACTCTTTTAGTTGAACAAACAGAACAGAAAGAAGTTTCACACAATTCTTCTGTGTAGTTTTTATTTGTAGACATTCTTTTTCCCAATATAGGCTTCTTAGCGCTCAGAATGTCCAATTGCAGTTTCTAGAGAAAGAGTGTTTCAGAACGGCTCAATCAAAAGTAAGGTTCAACTCTGTTAGTTGAATGCACAGAACAGAAAGAAGTTTCATACAATGCTTCTGTGTAGTTTATATTTGAACATATTCTTTTTCCACTATTACCCACTTAGCGCTACGAATGTCCAGTTGCATTTTCTACAGACAGAGTGTTTCAAAACTGCTCAATCAAACGTATGGTTTAACTCTGTAAGCTGTATGCTCAGATCAGAAAGAAGTTTCACAGAATGCTTCTGTGTAGTTTATATTTGAATATATTACTTTTTCCACTACTACGCTCTTAGCGCTCCAAACGTCCAGTTGCATTTTCAACAGAAAGAGTGTTCAGATCTGCTCAATCAAAAGTATGGTTTAACTCTGTTAGCTGAATGCACAGATCAGAAAGAAGTTTCACCGAATGATTCTGTGTAGTTTATATTTGAAGACATTCCTTTTTCCACTATTACCCTCTTAGCGCTCCGAATCTCCACTTGCATTTTCTACAAAAAGTGTGTTTCATAACTGCTCAATTAAAAATATGTTTTATCTCTGTTAACTGAATTTACAGATCAGAAATAAGTTTCACAGAATGCATCTGCGTAGTTTTTATTTGAAGATATTCTTTTTCCCAATGTAGGCCTCTTAGCGCTTAGCATGTCCAATTGCAGTTTCTACAGAAAGAGTGTTTCAGAACGGCTCAATCAAAAGTAAGGTTCAACTCTGTTAGTTGAATGCACAGAACAGAAAGAATTTTAACAGAATGCTACTGTGTAGTTTATATTTGAATATATTCCTTTTTCCACTATTACCCTCTTAGCGCTCCGAATGTCCACTTGCATTTTCTACAGAAAGAGTGTTCAGAACTGCGCAATCAAAAGTATGGTTTAACTCTGTTAGCTTAATGAACATATCAGAAATAAGTTTCACACAATGCTTCTGTGTAGTTTTTATTTGAAGATATTATTTTTCCCAATAGAGGCCTCTTAGCGCTCAGAATGTCCAATTGCAGTTTCTACAGAAAGAGTGTTTCAGAACGGCTCAATCAAAAGTAAGGTTCAACTCTGTTAGTTGAATGCACAGAACAGAAAGAAGTTTCATACAATGCTTCTGTGTAGTTTATATTTGAACATATTCTTTTTTCCACTATTACCCACTTAGCGCTACGAATGTCCAGTTGCATTTTCTACAGACAGAGTGTTTCAAAACTGCTCAATCAAAACTATGGTTTAACTCTGTTAGCTGAATGCTCAGATCAGAAAGAAGTTTCACAGAATGTTCTGTGTAGTTTATATTTGAATATATTCCTTTTTCCACTACTACTCTCTTAGTGCTCCAAATGTCCAGTTGCATTTTCTACAGAAAGAGTGTTCAGATCTGCTCAATCAAAAGTATGGTTAACTCTGTTAGCTGAATGCACAGATCAGAAAGAATTTTCACAGAATGATTCTGTGTAGTTTATATTTGGAGACATTCCTTTTTCCACTATTACCCTCTTAGCGCTCCGAATCTCCACTTGCATTTTCTACAGAAAGAGTGTTTCAGAACTGCTCAATCAAAACTAAGGTTCAACTCTTTTAGTTGAACAAACAGAACAGAAAGAAGTTTCACACAATTCTTCTGTGTAGTTTTTATTCGTAGACATTCTTTTTCCCAATATAGGCCTCTTAGCGCTCAGAATGTCCAATTGCAGTTTCTACAGAAAGAGTGTTTCAGAACGGCTCAATCAAAAGTAAGGTTCAACTCTGTTAGTTGAATGCACAGAACAGAAAGGAGTTTCATACAATGCTTCTGTGTAGTTTATATTTGAACATATTCTTTTTTCCACTATTACCCAATTAGCGCTACGAATGTCCAGTTGCATTTTCTACAGACAGAGTGTTTCAAAACTGCTCAATCAAAAGTATGGTTTAACTCTGTTAGCTGTATGCTCAGATCAGAAAGAAGTTTCACAGAATGCTTCTGTGTAGTTTATATTTGAATATATTCCTTTTTCCACTACTACGCTCTTAGCGCTCCAAATGTCCAGTTGCATTTTCAACAGAAAGAGTGTTCAGATCTGCTCAATCAAAAGTATGGTTTAACTCTGTTAGCTGAATGCACAGATCAGAAAGAAGTTTCACCGAATGATTCTGTGTAGTTTATATTTGAAGACATTCCTTTTTCCACTATTACCCTCTTAGCGCTCCGAATCTCCACTTGCATTTTCTACAAAAAGTGTATTTCATAACTGCTCAATCAAAAATATGTTTTATCTCTGTTAACTGAATTTACAGATCAGAAATAAGTTTCACAGAATGCATCTGTGTAGTTTTTATTTGAAGATATTCTTTTTCCCAATGTAGGCCTCTTAGCACTTAGCATGTCCAATTGCAGTTTCTACGGAAAGAGTGTTTCAGAACGGCTCAATCAAAAGTAAGGTTCAACTCTGTTAGTTGAATGCACAGAACAGAAAGAATTTTCACAGAATGCTACTCTGTAGTTTATATTTGAATATATTCCTTTTTCCACTATTACCCTCTTAGCGCTCCGAGTGTCCACTTGAAGTTTCTACAGAAAGAGTGTTCAGAACTGCGCGATCAAAAGTATGGTTTAACTCTGTTAGCTTAATGAACATATCAGAAATAAGTTTCACACAATGCTTCGGTGTAGTTTTTATTTGAAGATATTATTTTTCCCAATAGAGGCCTCTTAGCGCTCAGAATGTCCAATTGCAGTTTCTACAGAAAGAGTGTTTCAGAAAGGCTCAATCAAAAGTAAGGTTCAACTCTGTTAGTTGAATGCACAGAACAGAAAGTAGTTTCATACAATGCTTCTGTGTAGTTTATATTTGAACATATTCTTTTTTCCACTATTACCCAATTAGCGCTACGAATGTCCAGTTGCATTTTCTACAGACAGAGTGTTTCAAAACTGCTCAATCAAAAGTATGGTTTAACTCTGTTAGCTGAATGCTCAGATCAGAAAGAAGTTTCACAGAATGCTTCTGTGTAGTTTATATTTGAATATATTCCTTTTTCCACTACTACTCTCTTAGCGCTCCAAATGTCCAGTTGCATTTTCTACAGAAAGAGTGTTCAGATCTGCTCAATCAAAAGTATGGTTAACTCTGTTAGCTGAATGCACAGATCAGAAAGAAGTTTCACAGAATGATTTTGTGTAGTTTATATTTGGAGACATTCCGTTTTCCACTATTACCCTCTTAGCGCTCCGAATCTCCACTTGCATTTTCTACAGAAAGAGTGTTTCAGAACGGCTCAATCAAAACTAAGGTTCAACTCTTTTAGTTGAACAAACAGAACAGAAAGATGTTTCACACAATTCTTCTGTGTAGTTTTTATTTGTAGACATTCTTTTTCCCAATATAGGCCTCTTAGCGCTCAGAATGTCCAGTTGCAGTTTCTACAGAAAGAGTGTTTCAGAGCGGCTCAATCAAAAGTAAGGTTCAACTCTGTTAGTTGAATGCACAGAACAGAAAGAAGTTTCATACAATGCTTCTGTGTAGTTTATATTTGAACGTATTCTTTTTTCCACTATTACCCACTTAGCACTACGAATGTCCAGTTGCATTTTCTACAGACAGAGTGTTTCAAAACTGCTCAATCAAAAGTATGGTTTAACTCTGTTAGCTGAATGCTCAGATCAGAAAGAAGTTTCACAGAATGGTTCTGTGTAGTTTATATTTGAATATATTCCTTTTTCCACTAATACGCTCTTAGCCCTCCAAATGTCCAGTTGCATTTTCAACAGAAAGAGTGTTCAGATCTGCTCAATCAAAAGTATGGTTTAACTCTGTTAGCTGAATGCACAGATCAGAAAGAAGTTTCACCGAATGATTCTGTGTAGTTTATATTTGAAGATATTCCTTTTTCCACTATTACCCTCTTAGCGCTCCGAATCTCCACTTGCATTTTCTACAAAAACAGTGTTTCATAACTGCTCAATCAAAAATATGCTTTATCTCTCTTAACTGAATTTACAGATCAGAAATAAGTTTCACAGTATGCATCTGTGTAGTTTTTATTTGAAGATATCTTTTTCCCAATGTAGGCCTCTTAGCGCTTAGCATGTCCAATTGCAGTTTCTAGAGAAAGAGTGTTTCAGAACGGCTCAATCAAAAGTAAGGTTCAACTCTGTTAGTTGAATGCACAGAACAGAAAGAATTTTCACAGAATGCTACTGTGTAGTTTATATTTGAATATATTCCTTTTTCCACTATTACCCTCTTAGCGCTCCGAATGTCCACTTGCAGTTTCTACAGAAAGAGTGTTCAGAACTGCGCGATCAAAAGTATGGTTTAACTCTGTTAGCTTAATGAACATATCAGAAATAAGTTTCATACAATGCTTCTGTGTAGTTTTTATTTGAAGATATTATTTTTCCCAATAGAGGCCTCTTAGCGCTCAGAATGTCCAATTGCAGTTTCTACAAAAAGAGTGTTTCAGAAAGGCTCAATCAAAAGTAAGGTTCAACTCTGTTAGTTGAATGCACAGAACAGAAAGAAGTTTCATACAATGCTTCTGTGTAGTTTATATTTGAACATATTCTTTTTTCCACTATTACCCACTTAGCGCTACGAATGTCCACTTGCATTTTCTACAGACAGAGTGTTTCAAAACTGCTCAATCAAAAGTATGGTTTAACTCTGTTAGCTGAATGCTCAGATCAGAAAGAAGTTTCACAGAATGCTTCTGTGTAGTTTATATTTGAATATATTCCTTTATCCACTACTACTCTCTTAGCGCTCCAAATGTCCAGTTGCATTTTCTACAGAAAGAGTGTTCAGATCTGCTCAATCAAAAGTATGGTTAACTCTGTTAGCTGAATGCACAGATCAGAAAGAAGTTTCACAGAATGATTCTGTGTAGTTTATATTTGGAGACATTCCTTTTTCCACTATTACCCTCTTAGCGCTCCGAATCTCCACTTGCATTTTCTACAGAAAGAGTGTTTCAGAACGGCTCAATCAAAACTAAGGTTCACCTCTTTTAGTTGAACAAACAGAACAGAAAGAAGTTTCACAGAATTCTTCTGTGTAGTTTTTATTTGTAGACATTCTTTTTCCCAATATAGGCCTCTTAGCGCTCAGAATGTCCAATTGCAGTTTCTACAGAAAGAGTGTTTCAGAACGGCTCAATCAAAAGTAAGGTTCAACTCTGTTAGTTGAATGCACAGAACAGAAAGAAGTTTCATACAATGCTTCTGTGTAGTTTATATTTGAACGTATTCTTTTTTCCACTATTACCCACTTAGCACTACGAATGTCCAGTTGCATTTTCTACAGACAGAGTGTTTCAAAACTGCTCAATCAAAAGTATGGTTTAACTCTGTTAGCTGAATGCTCAGATCAGAAAGAAGTTTCACAGAATGCTTCTGTGTAGTTTATATTTGAATATATTCCTTTTTCCACTAATACGCTCTTAGCGCTCCAAATGTCCAGTTGCATTTACAACAGAAAGAGTGTTCAGATCTGCTCAATCAAAAGTATGGTTTAACTCTGTTAGCTGAATGCACAGATCAGAAAGAAGTTTCACCGAATGATTCTGTGTAGTTTATATTTGAAGATATTCCTTTTTCCACTATTACCCTCTTAGCGCTCCGAATCTCCACTTGCATTTTCTACAAAAACAGTGTTGCATAACTGCTCAATCAAAAATATGTTTTATCTCTCTTAACTGAATTTACAGATCAGAAATAAGTTTCACAGTATGCATCTGTGTAGTTTTTATTTGAAGATATTTTTTTCCCAATGTAGGCCTCTTAGCGCTTAGCATGTCCAATTGCAGTTTCTACAGAAAGAGTGTTTCAGAACGGCTCAATCAAAAGTAAGGTTCAAATCTGTTAGTTGAATGCACAGAACAGAAAGAATTTTCACAGAATGCTACTGTGTAGTTTATATTTGTATATATTCCTTTTTCCACTATTACCCTCATAGCGCTCCGAATGTCCACTTGCAGTTTCTACAGAAAGAGTGTTCAGAACTGCGCGATCAAAAGTATGGTTTAATTCTGTTAGCTTAATGAACATATCAGAAATAAGTTTCACACAATGCTTCTGTGTAGTTTTTATTTGAAGATATTATTTTTCCCAATAGAGGCCTCTTAGCGCTCAGAATGTCCAATTGCAGTTTCTACAGAAAGAGTGTTTCAGAAAGGCTCAATCAAAAGTAAGGTTCAACTCTGTTAGTTGAATGCACAGAACAGAAAGAAGTTTCATACAATGCTTCTGTGTAGTTTATATTTGAACATATTCTTTTTTCCACTATTACCCACTTAGCGCTACGAATGTCCAGTTGCATTTTCTACAGACAGAGTGTTTCAAAACTGCTCAATCAAAAGTATGGTTTAACTCTGTTAGCTGAATGCTCAGATCAGAAAGAAGTTTCACAGAATGCTTCTGTGTAGTTTATATTTGAATATATTCCTTTTTCCACTACTACTCTCTTAGCGCTCCAAATGTCCAGTTGCATTTTCTACAGAAAGAGTGTTCAGATCTGCTCAATCAAAAGTATGGTTTAACTCTGTTAGCTGAATGCACAGATCAGAAAGAAGTTTCACAGAATGATTCTGTGTAGTTTATATTTGGAGACATTCCTTTTTCCACTATTACCCTCTTAGCGCTCCGAATCTCCACTTGCATTTTCTACAGAAAGAGTGTTTCAAAACGGCTCAATCAAAACTAAGGTTCAATTCTTTTAGTTGAACAAACAGAACAGAAAGAAGTTTCACACAATTCTTCTGTGTAGTTTTTATTTGTAGACATTCTTTTTCCCAATATAGGCCTCTTAGCGCTCAGAATGTCCAATTGAAGTTTCTACAGAAAGAGTGTTTCAGAACGGCTCAATCAAAAGTAAGGTTCAACTCTGTTAGTTGAATGCACAGAACAGAAAGAAGTTTCATACAATGCTTCTGTGTAGTTTATATTTGAACATATTCTTTTTTCCACTATTACCCACTAAGCGCTACGAATGTCCAGTTGCATTTTCTACAGACAGAGTGTTTCAAAACTGCTCAATCAAACGTATGGTTTAACTCTGTTAGCTGTATGCTCAGATCAGAAAGAAGTTTCACAGAATGCTTCTGTGTAGTTTATATTTGAATATATTCCTTTTTCCACTACTACGCTCTTAGCGCTCCAAATGTCCAGTTGCATTTTCAACAGAAAGAGTGTTCAGATCTGCTCAATCAAAAGTATGGTTTAACTCTGTTAGCTGAATGCACAGATCAGAAAGAAGTTTCACCGAATGATTCTGTGTAGTTTATATTTGAAGACATTCCTTTTTCCACTATTACCCTCTTAGCGCTCCGAATCTCCACTTGCATTTTCTACAAAAAGAGTGTTTCATAACTGCTCAATCAAAAATATGTTTTATCTCTGTTAACTGAATTTACAGATCAGAAATAAGTTTCACAGAATGCATCTGTGTAGTTTTTATTTGAAGATATTCTTTTTCCCAATGTAGGCCTCTTAGCGCTTAGCATGTCCAATTGCAGTTTCTACAGAAAGAGTGTTTCAGAACGGCTCAATCAAAAGTAAGGTTCAACTCTGTTAGTTGAATGCACAGAACAGAAAGAATTTTCACAGAATGCTACTGTGTAGTTTATATTTGAATATATTCCTTTTTCCACTATTACCCTCTTAGCGCTTAGCATGTCCAATTGCAGTTTCTACAGAAAGAGTGTTCAGAACTGCGCGATCAAAAGTATGGTTTAACTCTGTTAGCTTAATGAACATATCAGAAATATGTTTCACACAATGCTTCTGTGTAGTTTTTATTTGAAGATATTATTTTTCCCAATAGAGGCCTCTTAGCGCTCAGAATGTCCAATTGCGGTTTCTACAGAAAGAGTGTTTCAGAAAGGCTCAATCAAACGTAAGGTTCAACTCTGTTAGTTGAATGCACAGAACAGAAAGTAATTTCATACAATGCTTCTGTGTAGTTTATATTTGAACATATTCTTTTTTCCACTATTACCCACTTAGCGCTACGAATGTCCAGTTGCATTTTCTACAGACAGAGTGTTTCAAAACTGCTCAATCAAAAGTATGGTTTAACTCTGTTAGCTGAATGCTCAGATCAGAAAGAAGTTTCACAGAATGCTTCTGTGTAGTTTATATTTGAATATATTCCTTTTTCCACTACTACTCTCTTAGCGCTCCAAATGTCCAGTTGCATTTTCTACAGAAAGAGTGTTCAGATCTGCTCAATCAAAAGTATGGTTTAACTCTGTTAGCTGAATGCACAGATCAGAAAGAAGTTTCACAGAATGATTCTGTGTAGTTTATATTTGGAGACATTCCTTTTTCCACTATTACCCTCTTAGCGCTCCGAATCTCCACTTGCATTTTCTACAGAAAGAGAGTTTCAGAACGGCTCAATCAAAACTAAGGTTCAACTCTTTTAGTTGAACAAACAGAACAGAAAGAAGTTTCACACAATTCTTCTGTGTAGTTTTTATTTGTAGACATTCTTTTTCCCAATATAGGCCTCTTAGCGCTCAGAATGTCCAATTGCAGTTTCTACAGAAAGAGTGTTTCAGAACGGCTCAATCAAAAGTAAGGTTCAACTCTGTTAGTTGAATGCACAGAACAGAAAGAAGTTTCATAGAATGCTTCTGTGTAGTTTATATTTGAACGTATTCTTTTTTCCACTATTACCCACTTAGCACTACGAATGTCTAGTTCCATTTTCTACAGACAGAGTGTTTCAAAACTGCTCAATCAAAAGTATGGTTTAACTCTGTTAGCTGAATGCTCAGATCAGGAAGAAGTTTCACAGAATGCTTCTGTGTAGTTTATATTTGAATATATTCCTTTTTCCACTAATACGCTCTTAGCGCTCCAAATGTCCAGTTGCATTTTCAACAGAAAGAGTGTTCAGATCTGCTCAATCAAAAGTATGGTTTAACTCTGTTAGCTGAATGCACAGATCAGAAAGAAGTTTCACCGAATGATTCTGTGTAGTTTATATTTGAAGATATTCCTTTTTCCACTATTACCCTCTTAGCGCTCCGAATCTCCACTTGCATTTTCTACAAAAACAGTGTTTCATAACTGCTCAATCAAAAATATGTTTTATCTCTCTTAACTGAATTTACAGATCAGAAATAAGTTTCACAGTATGCATCTGTGTAGTTTTTATTTGAAGATATTTTTTTCCAAATGTAGGCCTCTTAGCGCTTAGCATGTCCAATTGCAGTTTCTACAGAAAGAGTGTTTCAGAACGGCTCAATCAAAAGTAAGGTTCAACTCTGTTAGTTGAATGCACAGAACAGGAAGAATTTTCACCGAATGCTACTGTGTAGTTTATATTTGAATATATTCCTTTTTCCACTATTACCCTCTTAGCGCTCCGAATGTCCACTTACAGTTTCTACAGAAAGAGTGTTCAGAACTGCGCGATCAAAAGTATGGTTTAATTCTGTTAGCTTAATGAACATATCAGAAATATGTTTCACACAATTCTTCTGTGTAGTTTTTATTTGAAGATATTATTTTTCCCAATAGAGGCCTCTTAGCGCTCAGAATGTCCAATTGCAGTTTCTACAGAAAGAGTGTTTCAGAAAGGCTCAATCAAAAGTAAGGTTCAACTCTGTTAGTTGAATGCACAGAACAGAAAGTAGTTTCATACAATGCTTCTGTGTAGTTTATATTTGAACATATTCTTTTTTCCACTATTACCCACTTAGCGCTACGAATGTCCAGTTGCATTTTCTACAGACAGAGTGTTTCAAAACTGCTCAATCAAAAGTGTGGTTTAACTCTGTTAGCTGAATGCTCAGATCAGAAAGAAGTTTCACAGAATGCTTCTGTGTAGTTTATATTTGAATATATTCCTTTTTCCACTACTACTCTCTTAGCGCTCCAAATGTCCAGTTGCATTTTCTACAGAAAGAGTGTTCAGATCTGCTCAATCAAAATTATGGTTTAACTCTGTTAGCTGAATGCACAGATCAGAAAGAAGTTTCACAGAATGATTCTGTGTAGTTTATATTTGGAGACATTCCTTTTTCCACTATTACCCTCTTAGCGCTCCGAATCTCCACTTGCATTTTCTACAGAAAGAGTGTTTCAGAACGGCTCAATCAAAACTAAGGTTCAACTCTTTTAGTTGAACAAACAGAACAGAAATAAGTTTCACACAATTCTTCTGTGTAGTTTTTATTTGTAGACATTGTTTTTCCCAATATAGGCCTCTTAGCGCTCAGAATGTCCAATTGCAGTTTCTACAGAAAGAGTGTTTCAGAACGGCTCAATCAAAAGTAAGGTTCAACTCTGTTAGTTGAATGCACAGAACAGAAAGAAGTTTCATACAATGCTTCTGTGTAGTTTATATTTGAACGTATTCTTTTTTCCACTATTACCCACTTAGCGCTACGAATGTCCAGTTGCATTTTCTACAGACAGAGTGTTTCAAAACTGCTCAATCAAAAGTATGGTTTAACTCTGTTAGCTGTATGCTCAGATCAGAAAGAAGTTTCACAGAATGCTTCTGTGTAGTTTATATTTGAATATATTCCTTTTTCCACTACTACGCACTTAGCGCTCCAAATGTCCAGTTCCATTTTCAACAGAAAGAGTGTTCAGATCTGCTCAATCAAAAGTATGGTTTAACTCTGTTAGCTGAATGCACAGATCAGAAAGAAGTTTCACCGAATGATTCTGTGTAGTTTATATTTGAAGACATTCCTTTTTCCACTATTACCCTCTTAGCGCTCCGAATCTCCACTTGCATTTTCTACAAAAAGAGTGTTTCATAACTGCTCAATCAAAAATATGTTTTATCTCTGTTAACCGAATTTACAGATCAGAAATAAGTTTCACAGAATGCATCTGTGTAGTTTTTATTTGACGATATTCTTTTTCCCAATGTAGGCCTCTTAGCGCTTAGCATGTCCAATTGCAGTTTCTACAGAAAGAGTGTTTCAGAACGGCTCAATCAAAAGTAAGGTTCAACTCTGTTAGTTGAATGCACAGAACAGAAAGAATTTTCACAGAATGCTACTGTGTAGTTTATATTTGAATATATTCCTTTTTCCACTATTACCCTCTTAGCGCTCCGAATGTCCACTTGCATTTTCTACAGAAAGAGTGTTCAGAACTGCACAATCAAAAGTATGGTTTAACTCTGTTAGCTTAATGAACATATCAGAAATAAGTTTCACACAATGCTTCTGTGTAGTTTTTATTTGAAGATATTATTTTTCCCAATAGAGGCCTCTTAGCGCTCAGAATGTCCAATTGCAGTTTCTACAGAAAGAGTGTTTCAGAAAGGCTCAATCAAAAGTAAGGTTCAACTCTGTTAGTTGAATGCACAGAACAGAAAGAAGTTTCATACAATGCTTCTGTGTAGTTTATATTTGAACATATTCTTTTTTCCACTATTACCCACTTAGCGCTACGAATGTCCAGTTGCATTTTCTACAGACAGAGTGTTTCAAAACTGCTCAATCAAAAGTATGGTTTAACTCTGTTAGCTGAATGCTCAGATCAGAAAGAAGTTTCACAGAATGCTTCTGTGTAGTTTATATTTGAATATATTCCTTTTTCCACTACTACTCTCTTAGCGCTCCAAATGTCCAGTTGCATTTTCTACAGAAAGAGTGTTCAGATCTGCTCAATCAAAAGTATGGTTTAACTCTGTTAGCTGAATGCACAGATCAGAAAAAAGTTTCACAGAATGATTCTGTGTAGTTTATATTTGCAGACATTCCTTTTTCCACTATTACCCTCTTAGCGCTCCGAATCTCCACTTGCATTTTCTACAGAAAGACTGTTACAGAACAGCTCAATCAAAACTAAGATTCAATTCTTTTAGTTGAACAAACAGAACAGAAAGAAGTTTCACACAATTCTTCTGTGTAGTTTTTATTTGTAGACATTCTTTTTCCCAATAGAGCCCTCTTAGCGCTCAGAATGTCCAATTGCAGTTTCTACAGAAAGTGTGTTTCAGAACGGCTCAATCAAAAGTAAGGTTCAACTCTGTTAGTTGAATGCACAGCACAGAAAGAAGTTTCATACAATGCTTCTGTGTAGTTTATATTTGAACATATTATTTTTTCCACTATTACCCACTTAGCGCTACGAATGTCCAGTTGCATTTTCTACAGACAGAGTGTTTGAAAACTGCTCAATCAAAAGTATGGTTTAACTCTGTTAGCTGAATTCTCAGATCAGAAAGAAGTTTCACAGAATGCTTCTGTGTAGTTTATATTTGAATATATTCCTTTTTCCACTACTACGCTCTTAGCGCTCCAAATGTCCAGTTGCATTTTCAACAGAAAGAGTGTTCAGATCTGCTCAATCAAAAGTATGCTTTAACTCTGTTAGCTGAATGCACAGATCAGAAAGAAGTTTCACCGAATGATTCTGTGTAGTTTATATTTGAAGACATTCATTTTTCCAATATTACCCTCTTAGCGCTCCGAATCTCCACTTGCATTTTCTACAAAAAGAGTGTTTCATAACTGCTCAATCAAAAATATGTTTTATCTCTGTTAACTGAATTTACAGATCAGAAATAAGTTTCACAGAATGCATCTGTGTAGTTTTTATTTGAAGATATTCTTTTTCCCAATGTAGGCCTCTTAGCGCTTAGCATGTCCAATTGCAGTTTCTACAGAAAGAGTGTTTCAGAACGGCTCAATCAAAAGTAAGGTTCAACTCTGTTAGTTGAATGCACAGAACAGAAACAATTTTCACAGAATGCTACTGTGTAGTTTATATTTGAATATATTCCTTTTTCCACTATTACCCTCTTAGCGCTCCGAATGTCCACTTGCATTTTCTACAGAAAGAGTGTTCAGAACTGCGCAATCAAAAGTATGGTTTAACTCTGTTAGCTTAATGAACATATCAGAAATAAGTTTCACACAATGCTTCTGTGTAGTTTTTATTTGAAGATATTATTTTTCCCAATATAGGCCTCTTCGCGCTCAGAATGTCCAATTGCAGTTTCTACAGAAAGAGTGTTTCAGAAAGGCTCAATCAAAAGTAAGGTTCAACTCTGTTAGTTGAATGCACAGAACAGAAAGAAGTTTCATACAATGCTTCTGTGTAGTTTATATTTGAACATATTCTTTTTTCCACTATTACCCACTTAGCGCTACGAATGTCCAGTTGCATTTTCTACAGACAGTGTGTTTCAAAACTGCTCAATCAAAAGTATGGTTTAACTCTGTTAGCTGAATGCTCAGATCAGAAAGAAGTTTCACAGAATGCTTCTGTGTAGTTTATATTTGAATATATTCCTTTTTCCACTACTACTCTCTTAGCGCTCCAAATGTCCAGTTGCATTTTCTACGGAAAGAGTGTTCAGATCTGCTCAATCAAAAGTATGGTTTAACTCTGTTAGCTGAATGCACAGATCAGAAAGAAGTTTCACAGAATGATTCTGTGTAGTTTAATTTGGAGACATTCCTTTTTTCCACTATTACCCTCTTAGCACTCCGAATCTCCACTTGCATTTTCTACAGAAAGAGTGTTTCAGAACGGCTCAATCAAAACTAAGCTTCAACTCTTTTAGTTGAACAAACAGAACAGAAAGAAGTTTCACACAATTCTTCTGTATAGTTTTTATTTGTAGACATTCTTTTTCCCAATATAGGCCTCTTAGCGCTCAGAATGTCCAATTGCAGTTTCTACAGAAAGAGTGTTTCAGAACGGCTCAATCAAAAGTATGGTTTAACTCTGTTAGCTGAATGCACAGATCAGAAAGAAGTTTCACAGAATATTCTGTGTATTTCATATTTGGAGACATTCCTTTTTCCAATATTACCCCCTTAGCGCTCCGAATCTCCACTTGCATTTTCTACAGAAAGAGTGTTTCAGAACGGCTCAATCAAAACTAAGGTTCATCTCTTTTAGTTGAACAAACAGAACAGAAAGAAGTTTCACACAATTCTTCTGTGTAGTTTTTATTTGTAGACATTCTTTTTCCCAGTATAGGCCTCTTAGCTCTCAGAATGTCCAATTGCAGTTTTTACAGAAAGAGTGTTTCAGAACGGCTCAATCAAAAGTAAGGTTCAACTCTGTTAGTTGAATGCACAGAACAGAAAGAAGTTTCATACAATGATTCTGTGTAGTTTATATTTGAACATATTCTTTTTTCCACTATTACCCACTTAGCGCTACGAATGTCCATTTGCATTTTCTACAGACAGAGTGTTTCAAAACTGCTCAATCAAAAGTATGGTTTAACTCTGTTAGCTGAATGCTCAGATCAGAAAGAAGTTTCACAGAATGCTTCTGTGTAGTTTATATTTGAATATATTCCTTTTTCCACTACTACGCTCTTAGCGCTCCAAATGTCCAGTTGCATTTTCAACAGAAAGAATGTTCAGATCTGCTCAATCAAAAGTATGGTTTAACTCTGTTAGCTGAATGCACAGATCAGAAAGAAGTTTCACCGAATGATTCTGTGTAGTTTATAGTTGAAGATATTCCTTTTTCCACTATTACCCCCTTAGCGCTCAGAATCTCCACTTGCATTTTCTACAAAAAGAGTGTTTCATAACTGCTCAATCAAAAATATGTTTTATCTCTGTTAACCGAATTTACAGATCAGAAATAAGTTTCACAGAATGCATCTGTGTAGTTTTTATTTGACGATATTCTTTTTCCCAATGTAGGCCTCTTAGCGCTTAGCATGTCCAATTGCAGTTTCTACAGAAAGAGTGTTTCAGAACGGCTCAATCAAAAGTAAGGTTCAACTCTGTTAGTTGAATGCACAGAACAGAAAGAATTTTCACAGAATGCTACTGTGTAGTTTATATTTGAATATATTCCTTTTTCCACTATTACCCTCTTAGCGCTCCGAATGTCCACTTGCATTTTCTACAGAAAGAGTGTTCAGAACTGCACAATCAAAAGTATGGTTTAACTCTGTTAGCTTAATGAACATATCAGAAATAAGTTTCACACAATGCTTCTGTGTAGTTTTTATTTGAAGATATTATTTTTCCCAATAGAGGCCTCTTAGCGCTCAGAATGTCCAATTGCAGTTTCTACAGAAAGAGTGTTTCAGAAAGGCTCAATCAAAAGTAAGGTTCAACTCTGTTAGTTGAATGCACAGAACAGAAAGAAGTTTCATACAATGCTTCTGTGTAGTTTATATTTGAACATATTCTTTTTTCCACTATTACCCACTTAGCGCTACGAATGTCCAGTTGCATTTTCTACAGACAGAGTGTTTCAAAACTGCTCAATCAAAAGTATGGTTTAACTCTGTTAGCTGAATGCTCAGATCAGAAAGAAGTTTCACAGAATGCTTCTGTGTAGTTTATATTTGAATATATTCCTTTTTCCACTACTACTCTCTTAGCGCTCCAAATGTCCAGTTGCATTTTCTACAGAAAGAGTGTTCAGATCTGCTCAATCAAAAGTATGGTTTAACTCTGTTAGCTGAATGCACAGATCAGAAAAAAGTTTCACAGAATGATTCTGTGTAGTTTATATTTGCAGACATTCCTTTTTCCACTATTACCCTCTTAGCGCTCCGAATCTCCACTTGCATTTTCTACAGAAAGACTGTTACAGAACAGCTCAATCAAAACTAAGGTTCAATTCTTTTAGTTGAACAAACAGAACAGAAAGAAGTTTCACACAATTCTTCTGTGTAGTTTTTATTTGTAGACATTCTTTTTCCCAATAGAGCCCTCTTAGCGCTCAGAATGTCCAATTGCAGTTTCTACAGAAAGTGTGTTTCAGAACGGCTCAATCAAAAGTAAGGTTCAACTCTGTTAGTTGAATGCACAGAACAGAAAGAAGTTTCATACAATGCTTCTGTGTAGTTTATATTTGAACATATTATTTTTTCCACTATTACCCACTTAGCGCTACGAATGTCCAGTTGCATTTTCTACAGACAGAGTGTTTGAAAACTGCTCAATCAAAAGTATGGTTTAACTCTGTTAGCTGAATTCTCAGATCAGAAAGAAGTTTCACAGAATGCTTCTGTGTAGTTTATATTTGAATATATTCCTTTTTCCACTACTACGCTCTTAGCGCTCCAAATGTCCAGTTGCATTTTCAACAGAAAGAGTGTTCAGATCTGCTCAATCAAAAGTATGCTTTAACTCTGTTAGCTGAATGCACAGATCAGAAAGAAGTTTCACCGAATGATTCTGTGTAGTTTATATTTGAAGACATTCATTTTTCCAATATTACCCTCTTAGCGCTCCGAATCTCCACTTGCATTTTCTACAAAAAGAGTGTTTCATAACTGCTCAATCAAAAATATGTTTTATCTCTGTTAACTGAATTTACAGATCAGAAATAAGTTTCACAGAATGCATCTGTGTAGTTTTTATTTGAAGATATTCTTTTTCCCAATGTAGGCCTCTTAGCGCTTAGCATGTCCAATTGCAGTTTCTACAGAAAGAGTGTTTCAGAACGGCTCAATCAAAAGTAAGGTTCAACTCTGTTAGTTGAATGCACAGAACAGAAAGAATTTTCACAGAATGCTACTGTGTAGTTTATATTTGAATATATTCCTTTTTCCACTATTACCCTCTTAGCGCTCCGAATGTCCACTTGCATTTTCTACAGAAAGAGTGTTCAGAACTGCGCAATCAAAAGTATGGTTTAACTCTGTTAGCTTAATGAACATATCAGAAATAAGTTTCACACAATGCTTCTGTGTAGTTTTTATTTGAAGATATTATTTTTCCCAATATAGGCCTCTTCGCGCTCAGAATGTCCAATTGCAGTTTCTACAGAAAGAGTGTTTCAGAAAGGCTCAATCAAAAGTAAGGTTCAACTCTGTTAGTTGAATGCACAGAACAGAAAGAAGTTTCATACAATGCTTCTGTGTAGTTTATATTTGAACATATTCTTTTTTCCACTATTACCCACTTAGCGCTACGAATGTCCAGTTGCATTTTCTACAGACAGTGTGTTTCAAAACTGCTCAATCAAAAGTATGGTTTAACTCTGTTAGCTGAATGCTCAGATCAGAAAGAAATTTCACAGAATGCTTCTGTGTAGTTTATATTTGAATATATTCCTTTTTCCACTACTACTCTCTTAGCGCTCCAAATGTCCAGTTGCATTTTCTACGGAAAGAGTGTTCAGATCTGCTCAATCAAAAGTATGTTTTAACTCTGTTAGCTGAATGCACAGATCAGAAAGAAGTTTCACAGAATGATTCTGTGTAGTTTAATTTGGAGACATTCCTTTTTTCCACTATTACCCTCTTAGCACTCCGAATCTCCACTTGCATTTTCTACAGAAAGAGTGTTTCAGAACGGCTCAATCAAAACTAAGCTTCAACTCTTTTAGTTGAACAAACAGAACAGAAAGAAGTTTCACACAATTCTTCTGTATAGTTTTTATTTGTAGACATTCTTTTTCCCAATATAGGCCTCTTAGCGCTCAGAATGTCCAATTGCAGTTTCTACAGAAAGAGTGTTTCAGAACGGCTCAATCAAAAGTAAGGTTCAACTCTGTTAGTTGAATGCACAGAACAGAAAGAAGTTTCATACAATGCTTCTGTGTAGTTTATATTTGAACATATTTTTTTTCCACTATTACCCACTTAGCGCTACGAATGTCCAGTTGCATTTTCTACAGACAGAGTGTTTCAAAACTGCTCAATCAAAAGTATGGTTTAACTCTGTTAGCTGAATGCTCAGATCAGAAAGAAGTTTCACAGAAGGCTTCTGTGTAGTTTATATTTGAATATATTCCTTTTTCCACTATTACGCTCTTAGCGCTCCAAATGTCCAGTTGCATTTTCTACAGAAAGAGTGTTCAGATCTGCTCAATCAAAAGTATGGTTTAACTCTGTTAGCTGAATGCACAGATCAGAAAGAAGTTTCACCGAATGATTCTGTGTAGTTTATATTTGAAGACATTCCTTTTTCAACTATTACCCTCTTAGCGCTCCGAATCTCCACTTGCATTTTCTACAAAAAGAGTGTTTCATAACTGCTCAATCAAAAATATGTTTTATCTCTGTTAACTAAATTTACAGATCAGAAATAAGTTTCACAGAATGCATCTGTGTAGTTTTTATTTGAAGATATTCTTTTTCCCAATGTAGGCCTCTTAGCGCTTAGCATGTCCAATTGCAGTTTCTACAGAAAGAGTGTTTCAGAACGGCACAATCAAAAGTAAGGTTCAACTCTGTTAGTTGAATGCACAGAACAGAAAGAATTTTCACAGAATGCTACTGTGTAGTTTATATTTGAATATATTCCTTTTTCCACTATTACCCTCTTAGCGCTCCGAATGTCCACTTGCATTTTCTACAGAAAGAGTGTTCAGAACTGCGCAAACAAAAGTATGGTTTAACTCTGTTAGCTTAATGAACATATCAGAAATAAGTTTCACACAATGCTTCTGTGTAGTTTTTATTTGAAGATATTATTTTTCCCAATAGAGGCCTCTTAGCGCTCAGAATGTCCAATTGCAGTTTCTACAGAAAGAGTGTTTCAGAAAGGCTCAATCAAAAGTAAGGTTCAACTCTGTTAGTTGAATGCACAGAACAGAAAGAAGTTTCATACAATGCTTCTGTGTAGTTTATATTTGAACATATTCATTTTTCCACTATTACCCACTTAGCGCTACGAATGTCCAGTTGCATTTTCTACAGACAGAGTGTTTCAAAACTGCTCAATCAAAAGTATGGTTTAACTCTGTTAGCTGAATGCTCAGATCAGAAAGAAGTTTCACAGAATGCTTCTGTGTAGTTTATATTTGAATATATTCCTTTTTCCACTACTACTCTCTTAGCGCTCCAAATGTCCAGTTGCATTTTCTACAGAAAGAGTGTTCAGATCTGCTCAATCAAAAGTATGGTTTAACTCTGTTAGCTGAATGCACAGATCAGAAAGAAGTTTCACAGAATATTCTGTGTATTTCATATGTGGAGACATTCCTTTTTCCAATATTACCCCCTTAGCGCTCCGAATCTCCACTTGCATTTTCTACAGAAAGAGTGTTTCAGAACGGCTCAATCAAAACTAAGGTTCATCTCTTTTAGTTGAACAAACAGAACAGAAAGAAGTTTCACACAATTCTTCTGTGTAGTTTTTATTTGTAGACATTCTTTTTCCCAATATAGGCCTCTTAGCGCTCAGAATGTCCAATTGCAGTTTCTACAGAAAGAGTGTTTCAGAACGGCTCAATCAAAAGTAAGGTTCAACTCTGTTAGTTGAATGCACAGAACAGAAAGAAGTTTCATACAATGCTTCTGTGTAGTTTATATTTGAACATATTCTTTTTTCCACTATTACCCACTTAGTGCTACGAATGTCCAGTTGCATTTTCTACAGACAGACTGTTTCAAAACTGCTCAATCAAAAGTATGGTTTAACTCTGTTAGCTGAATGCTCAGATCAGAAAGAAGTTTCACAGAATGCTGCTGTGTTGTTTATATATGAATATATTCCTTTTTCCACTACTACGCTCTTAGCACTCCAAATGTCCAGTTGCATTTTCTACAGAAAGTGTGTTCAGATCTGCTCAATCAAAAGTATGGTTTAACTCTGTTAGCTGAATGCACAGATCAGAAAGAAGTTTCACCGAATGATTCCGTGTAGTTTATATTTGAAGACATTCCTTTTTCCACTATTACCCTCTTAGCGCTCCGAATCTCCACTTGCATTTTCTACAAAAAGAGTGTTTCATAACTGCTCAATTAAAAATATGTTTTATCTCTGTTAACTGAATTTACAGATCAGAAATAAGTTTCACAGAATGCATCTGTGTAGTTTTTATTTGAAGATATTCTTTTCCCAATGTAGGCCTCTTAGCGCTTAGCATGTCCAATTGCAGTTTCTACAGAAAGAGTGTTTCAGAACGGCTCAATCAAAAGTAAGGTTCAACTCTGTTAGTTGAATGCACAGAACAGAAAGAATTTTCACAGAATGCTACTGTGTAGTTTATATTTGAATATATTCCTTTTTCCACTGTTATCCTCTTAGCGCTCCGAATGTCCACTTGCATTTTCTACAGAAAGAGTGTTCAGAACTGCGCAATCAAAAGTATGGTTTAACTCTGTTAGCTTAATGAACATATCAGAAATAAGTTTCACTCAATGCTTCTGTGTAGTTTTTATTTGAAGGTATTATTTTTCCCAATAGAGGCCTCTTAGCGCTCAGAATGTCCAATAGCAGTTTCTACAGAAAGAGTGTTTCAGAAAGGCTCAATCAAAAGTAAGGTTCAACTCTGTTAGTTGAATGCACAGAACAGAAAGTAGTTTCATACAATGCTTCTGTGTAGTTTATATTTGAACATATTCTTTTTTCCACTCTTACACACTTAGCGCTACGAATGTCCAGTTGCATTTTCTACAGACAGAGTGTTTCAAAACTGCTCAATCAAAAGTATGGTTTAACTCTGTTAGCTGAATGCTCAGATCAGAAAGAAGTTTCACAGAATGCTTCTGTGTAGTTTATATTTGAATATATTCCTTTTTCCACTACTACACTCTTAGCGCTCCAAATGTCCAGTTGCATTTTCAACAGAAAGAGTGTTCCGATCTGCTCAATCAAAAGTATGTTTTAACTCTGTTAGCTGAATGCACAGATCAGAAAGAAGTTTCACCCAATGATTCTGTGTAGTTTATATTTGGAGACATTCCTTTTTCCACTATTACCCTCTTAGCGCTCCGAATCTCCACTTGCATTTTCTACAGAAAGAGTGTTTCAGAACGGCTCAATCAAAAATAAGGTTCAACTCTTTTAGTTGAACAAACAGAACAGGAAGAAGTTTCACACAATTCTTCTGTGTAGTTTTTATTTGTAGACATTCTTTTTCCCAATATAGGCCACTTAGCGCTCAGAATGTCCAATTGCAGTTTCTACAGAAAGAGTGTTTCAGAACGGCTCAATCAAAAGTAAGGTTCAACTCTGTTAGTTGAATGCACAGAACAGAAAGTAGTTTCATACAATGCTTCTGTGTAGTTTATATTTGAACACATTCTTTTTTCCACTATTACCCACTTAGCGCTACGAATGTCCAGTTGCATTTTCTACAGACAGAGTGTTTCAAAACTGCTCAATCAAAAGTATGGTTTAACTCTGTTAGCTGAATGCTCAGATCATAAAGAAGTTTCACAGAATGCTTCTGTGTAGTTTATATTTGAATATATTCCTTTTTCCACTACTACGCTCTTAGCGCTCCAAATATCCAGTTGCATTTTCTACAGAAAGAGTGTTCAGATCTGCTCAATCAAAAGTATGTTTTAACTCTGTTAGCTGAATGCACAGATCAGAAAGAAGTTTCACCGAATGATTCTGTGTAGTTTATATTTGAAGACATTCCTTTTTCCACTATTACCCTCTTAGCGCTCCGAATATCCACTTGCATTTTCTACAAAAAGAGTGTTTCATAACTGCTCAATCAAAAATATGTTTTATCTCTGTTAACTGAATTTACAGATCAGAAATCTGTTTCACAGAATGCATCTGTGTAGTTTTTATTTGAAGATATTCTTTTTCCCAATGTAGGCCTCTTAGCGCTTAGCATGTCCAATTGCAGTTCCTACAGAAAGAGTGTTTCAGAACGGCTCAATCAAAAGTAAGGTTCAACTCTGTTAGTTGAATGCACAGAACAGAAAGAATTTTCACAGAATGCTACTGTGTAGTTTATATTTGAATATATTCCTTTTTCCACTATTACCCTCTTAGCGCTCCGAATGTCCACTTGCATTTTCTACAGAAAGAGTGTTCAGAACTGCGCAATCAAAAGTATGGTTTAACTCTGTTAGCTTAATGAACCTATCAGAAATAAGTTTCACACAATGCTTCTGTGTAGTTTTTATTTGAAGATATTATTTTTCCCAACAGAGGCCTCTTAGCGCTCAGAATGTCCAATTGCAGTTTCTACAGAAAGAGTGTTTCAGAAAGGCTCAATCAAAAGTAAGGTTCAACTCTGTTAGTTGAATGCACAGAACAGAAAGAAGTTTCATACAATGCTTCTGTGTAGTTTATATTTGAACATATTCTTTATTCCACTATTACCCACTTAGCGCTACGAATGTCCAGTTGCATTTTCTACAGACAGAGTGTTTCAAAACTGCTCAATCAAAAGTATGGTTTAACTCTGTTAGCTGAATGCTCAGATCAGAAAGAAGTTTCACAGAATGCTTCTGTGTAGTTTATATTTGAATATATTCCTTTTTCCACTACTACGCTCTTAGCGCTCCAAATGTCTAGTTGCATTTTCAACAGAAAGAGTGTTCAGATCTGCTCAATCAAAAGTATGTTTTAACTCTGTTAGCTGAATGCACAGATCTGAAAGAAGTTTCACCGAATGTTTCTGTGTAGTTTATATTTGAAGACATTCCTTTATCCACTATTACCCTCTTAGCGCTCCGAATCTCCACTTGCATTTTCTACAGAAAGAGTGTTTCAGAATGGCTCAATCAAAACTAAGGTTCAACTCTTTTAGTTGAACAAACCGAACAGGAAGAAGTTTCACACAATTCTTCTGTGTAGTTTTTATTTGTAGACATTCTTTTTCCCAATATAGGCCTCTTAGCGCTCAGAATGTCCAATTGCAGTTTCTACAGAAAGAGTGTTTCAGAACGGCTCAATCAAAAGTAAGGTTCAACTCTGTTAGTTGAATGCACAGAACAGAAAGAAGTTTCATACAATGCTTCTGTGTAGTTTATATTTGAACACATTCTTTTTTCCACTATTACCCACTTAGCGCTACGAATGTCCAGTTGCATTTTCTACAGACAGAGTGTTTCAAAACTGCTCAATCAAAAGTATGGTTTAACTCTGTTAGCTGAATGCTCAGATCAGAAAGAAGTTTCACAGAATGCTTCTGTGTAGTTTATATTTGAATATATTCCTTTTTCCACTACTACGCTCTTAGCGCTCCAAATGTCCAGTTGCATTTTCTACAGAAAGAGTGTTCAGATCTGCTCAATCAAAAGTATGGTTTAACTCTGTTAGCTGAATGCACAGATCAGAAAGAAGTTTCACCGAATGATTCCGTGTAGTTTATATTTGAAGACATTCCTTTTTCCACTATTACCCTCTTAGCGCTCCGAATCTCCACTTGCATTTTCTACAAAAAGAGTGTTTCATAACTGCTCAATCAAAAATATGTTTTATCTCTGTTAACTGAATTTACAGATCAGAAATAAGTTTTACAGAATGCATCTGTGTAGTTTTAATTTGAATATATTCTTTTTCCCAATGTAGGCCTCTTAGCGCTTAGCATGTCCAATTGCAGTTCCTACAGAAAGAGTGTTTCAGAACGGCTCAATCAAAAGTAAGGTTCAACTCTGTTAGTTGAATGCACAGAACAGAAAGAATTTTGACAGAATGCTACTGTGTAGTTTATATTTGAATATATTCCTTTTTCCACTATTACCCTCTTAGCGCTCCGAATGTCCACTTGCATTTTCTACAGAAAGAGTGTTCAGAACTGCGCAATCAAAAGTATGGTTTAACTCTGTTAGCTTAATGAACATATCAGAAATAAGTTTCACACAATGCTTCTGTGTAGTTTTTATTTGAAGATATTATTTTTCCCAACAGAGTCCTCTTAGTGCTCAGAATGTCCAATTGCAGTTTCTACAGAAAGAGTGTTTCAGAAAGGCTCAATCAAAAGTAAGGTTCAACTCTGTTAGTTGAATGCACAGAACAGAAAGTAGTTTCATACAATGCTTCTGTGTAGTTTATATTTGAACATATTCTTTATTCCACTATTACCCACTTAGCGCTACGAATGTCCAGTTGCATTTTCTACAGACAGAGTGTTTCAAAACTGCTCAATCAAAAGTATGGTTTAACTCTGTTAGCTGAATGCTCAGATCAGAAAGAAGTTTCACAGAATGCTTCTGTGTAGTTTATATTTGAATATATTCCTTTTTCCACTACTACTCTCTTAGCGCTCCAAATGTCCAGTTGCATTTTCTAGAGAAAGAGTGTTCAGATCTGCTCAATCAAAATATGGTTTAACTCTGTTAGCTGAATGCACAGATCAGAAAGAAGTTTCACAGAATGATTCTGTGTAGTTTATATTTGGAGACATTCCTTTTTCCACTATTACCCTCTTAGCGCTCCGAATCTCCACTTGCATTTTCTACAGAAAGAGTGTTTCAGAACGGCTCAATCAAAACTAAGGTTCATCTCTTTTAGTTGAACAAACAGAACAGAAAGAAGTTTCACACAATTCTACTGTGTAGTTTTTATTTGTAGACATTCTTTTTCCCAATATAGGCCTCTTAGCTCTCAGAATGTCCAATTGCAGTTTTTACAGAAAGAGTGTTTCAGAACGGCTCAATCAAAAGTAAGGTTCAACTCTGTTAGTTGAATGCACAGAACAGAAAGAAGTTTCATACAATGATTCTGTGTAGTTTATATTTGAACATATTCTTTTTTCCACTATTACCCACTTAGCGCTACGAATGTCCATTTGCATTTTCTACAGACAGAGTGTTTCAAAACTGCTCAATCAAAAGTATGGTTTAACTCTGTTAGCTGAATGCTCAGATCAGAAAGAAGTTTCACAGAATGCTTCTGTGTAGTTTATATTTGAATATATTCCTTTTTCCACTACTACGCTCTTAGCGCTCCAAATGTCCAGTTGCATTTTCAACAGAAAGAATGTTCAGATCTGCTCAATCAAAAGTATGGTTTAACTCTGTTAGCTGAATGCACAGATCAGAAAGAAGTTTCACCGAATGATTCTGTGTAGTTTATAGTTGAAGATATTCCTTTTTCCACTATTACCCCCTTAGCGCTCAGAATCTCCACTTGCATTTTCTACAAAAAGAGTGTTTCATAACTGCTCAATCAAAAATATGTTTTATCTCTGTTAACCGAATTTACAGATCAGAAATAAGTTTCACAGAATGCATCTGTGTAGTTTTTATTTGACGATATTCTTTTTCCCAATGTAGGCCTCTTAGCGCTTAGCATGTCCAATTGCAGTTTCTACAGAAAGAGTGTTTCAGAACGGCTCAATCAAAAGTAAGGTTCAACTCTGTTAGTTGAATGCACAGAACAGAAAGAATTTTCACAGAATGCTACTGTGTAGTTTATATTTGAATATATTCCTTTTTCCACTATTACCCTCTTAGCGCTCCGAATGTCCACTTGCATTTTCTACAGAAAGAGTGTTCAGAACTGCGCAATCAAAAGTATGGTTTAACTCTGTTAGCTTAATGAACATATCAGAAATAAGTTTCACACAATGCTTCTGTGTAGTTTTTATTTGAAGATATTATTTTTCCCAATAGAGGCCTCTTAGCGCTCAGAATGTCCAATTGCAGTTTCTACAGAAAGAGTGTTTCAGAAAGGCTCAATCAAAAGTAAGGTTCAACTCTGTTAGTTGAATGCACAGAACAGAAAGAAGTTTCATACAATGCTTCTTTGTAGTTTATATTTGAACATATTCTTTTTTCCACTATTACCCACTTAGCGCTACGAATGTCCAGTTGCATTTTCTACAGACAGAGTGTTTCAAAACTGCTCAATCAAAAGTATGGTTTAACTCTGTTAGCTGAATGCTCAGATCAGAAAGAAGTTTCACAGAAGGCTTCTGTGTAGTTTATATTTGAATATATTCCTTTTTCCACTACTACGCTCTTAGCGCTCCAAATGTCCAGTTGCATTTTCTACAGAAAGAGTGTTCAGATCTGCTCAATCAAAAGTATGGTTTAACTCTGTTAGCTGAATGCACAGATCAGAAAAAAGTTTCACAGAATGATTCTGTGTAGTTTATATTTGCAGACATTCCTTTTTCCACTATTACCCTCTTAGCGCTCCGAATCTCCACTTGCATTTTCTACAGAAAGACTGTTACAGAACAGCTCAATCAAAACTAAGGTTCAACTCTTTTAGTTGAACAAACAGAACAGAAAGAAGTTTCACACAATTCTTCTGTGTAGTTTTTATTTGTAGACATTCTTTTTCCCAATAGAGGCCTCTTAGCGCTCAGAATGTCCAATTGCAGTTTCTACAGAAAGTGTGTTTCAGAACGGCTCAATCAAAAGTAAGGTTCAACTCTGTTAGTTGAATGCACAGAACAGAAAGAAGTTTCATACAATGCATCTGTGTAGTTTATATTTGAACATATTCTTTTTTCCACTATTACCCACTTAGCGCTACGAATGTCCAGTTGCATTTTCTACAGACAGAGTGTTTGAAAACTGCTCAATCAAAAGTATGGTTTAACTCTGTTAGCTGAATTCTCAGATCAGAAAGAAGTTTCACAGAATGCTTCTGTGTAGTTTATATTTGAATATATTCCTTTTTCCACTACTACGCTCTTAGCGCTCCAAATGTCCAGTTGCATTTTCAACAGAAAGAGTGTTCAGATCTGCTCAATCAAAAGTATGCTTTAACTCTGTTAGCTGAATGCACAGATCAGAAAGAAGTTTCACCGAATGATTCTGTGTAGTTTATATTTGAAGACATTCATTTTTCCAATATTACCCTCTTAGCGCTCCGAATCTCCACTTGCATTTTCTACAAAAAGAGTGTTTCATAACTGCTCAATCAAAAATATGTTTTATCTCTGTTAACTGAATTTACAGATCAGAAATAAGTTTCACAGAATGCATCTGTGTAGTTTTTATTTGAAGATATTCTTTTTCCCAATGTAGGCCTCTTAGCGCTTAGCATGTCCAATTGCAGTTTCTACAGAAAGAGTGTTTCAGAACGGCTCAATCAAAAGTAAGGTTCAACTCTGTTAGTTGAATGCACAGAACAGAAAGAAGTTTCATACAATGCTTCTGTGTAGTTTATATTTGAACATATTCTTTTTTCCACTATTACCCTCTTAGCGCTCCGAATGTCCACTTGCATTTTCTACAGAAAGAGTGTTCAGAACTGCGCAATCAAAAGTATGGTTTAACTCTGTTAGCTGAATGCACAGATCAGAAAGAAGTTTCACAGAATGATTCTGTGTAGTTTAATTTGGAGACATTCCTTTTTTCCACTATTACCCTCTTAGCACTCCGAATCTCCACTTGCATTTTCTACAGAAAGAGTGTTTCAGAACGGCTCAATCAAAACTAAGCTTCAACTCTTTTAGTTGAACAAACAGAACAGAAAGAAGTTTCACACAATTCTTCTGTGTAGTTTTTATTTGTAGACATTCTTTTTCCCAATATAGGCCTCTTAGCGCTCAGAATGTCCAATTGCAGTTTCTACAGAAAGAGTGTTTCAGAACGGCTCAATCAAAAGTAAGGTTCAACTCTGTTAGTTGAATGCACAGAACAGAAAGAAGTTTCATACAATGCTTCTGTGTAGTTTATATTTGAACATATTTTTTTTCCACTATTACCCACTTAGTGCTACGAATGTCCAGTTGCATTTTCTACAGACAGAGTGTTTCAAAACTGCTCAATCAAAAGTATGGTTTAACTCTGTTAGCTGAATGCTCAGATCAGAAAGAAGTTTCACAGAAGGCTTCTGTGTAGTTTATATTTGAATATATTCCTTTTTCCACTATTACGCTCTTAGCGCTCCAAATGTCCAGTTGCATTTTCTACAGAAAGAGTGTTCAGATCTGCTCAATCAAAAGTATGGTTTAACTCTGTTAGCTGAATGCACAGATCAGAAAGAAGTTTCACCGAATGATTCTGTGTAGTTTATATTTGAAGACATTCCTTTTTCAACTATTACCCACTTAGCGCTCCGAATCTCCACTTGCATTTTCTACAAAAAGAGTGTTTCATAACTGCTCAATCAAAAATATGTTTTATCTCTGTTAACTAAATTTACAGATCAGAAATAAGTTTCACAGAATGCATCTGTGTAGTTTTTATTTGAAGATATTCTTTTTCCCAATGTAGGCCTCTTAGCGCTTAGCATGTCCAATTGCAGTTTCTACAGAAAGAGTGTTTCAGAACGGCACAATCAAAAGTAAGGTTCAACTCTGTTAGTTGAATGCACAGAACAGAAAGAATTTTCACAGAATGCTACTGTGTAGTTTATATTTGAATATATTCCTTTTTCCACTATTACCCTCTTAGCGCTCCGAATGTCCACTTGCATTTTCTACAGAAAGAGTGTTCAGAACTGCGCAAACAAAAGTATGGTTTAACTCTGTTAGCTTAATGAACATATCAGAAATAAGTTTCACACAATGCTTCTGTGTAGTTTTTATTTGAAGATATTATTTTTCCCAATAGAGGCCTCTTAGCGCTCAGAATGTCCAATTGCAGTTTCTACAGAAAGAGTGTTTCAGAAAGGCTCAATCAAAAGTAAGGTTCAACTCTGTTAGTTGAATGCACAGAACAGAAAGAAGTTTCATACAATGCTTCTGTGTAGTTTATATTTGAACATATTCTTTTTTCCACTATTACCCACTTAGCGCTACGAATGTCCAGTTGCATTTTCTACAGACAGAGTGTTTCAAAACTGCTCAATCAAAAGTATGGTTTAACTCTGTTAGCTGAATGCTCAGATCAGAAAGAAGTTTCACAGAATGCTTCTGTGTAGTTTATATTTGAATATATTCCTTTTTCCACTACTACTCTCTTAGCGCTCCAAATGTCCAGTTGCATTTTCTACAGAAAGAGTGTTCAGATCTGCTCAATCAAAAGTATGTTTAAACTCTGTTAGCTGAATGCACAGATCAGAAAGAAGTTTCACAGAATGATTCTGTGTAGTTTATATTTGGAGACATTCCTTTTTCCACTATTACCCTCTTAGCGCTCCGAATCTCCACTTGCATTTTCTACAGAAAGAGTTTTTCAGAACGGCTCAATCAAAACTAAGGTTCAACTCTTTTAGTTGAACAAACAGAACAGAAAGAAGTTTCACACAATTCTTCAGTGTAGTTTTTATTTGTAGACATTCTTTTTCCCAATATAGGCCTCTTAGCGCTCAGAATGTCCAATTGCAGTTTCTATAGAAAGAGTGTTTCAGAACGGCTCAATCAAAAGTAAGGTTCAACTCTGTTAGTTGAATGCACAGAACAGAAAGAATTTTCATACAATGCTTCTGTGTAGTTTATATTTGAACATATTCTTTTTTCCACTATTACCCACTTAGCGCTACGAATGTCCAGTTGCATTTTCTACAGACAGAGTGTTTCAAAACTGCTCAATCAAAAGTATGGTTTAACTCTGTTAGCTGAATGCTCAGATCAGAAAGAAGTTTCACAGAAGGCTTCTGTGTAGTTTATATTTGAATATATTCCTTTTTCCACTACTACGCTCTTAGCGCTCCAAATGTCCAGTTGCATTTTCTACAGAAAGTGTGTTCAGATCTGCTCAATCAAAAGTATGGTTTAACACTGTTAGCTGAATGCACAGATCAGAAAGAAGTTTCACCGAATGATTCTGTGTAGTTTATATTTGAAGACATTCCTATTTCCACTATTACCCTCTTAGCGCTCCGAATCTCCACTTGCATTTTCTACAGAAAGAGTGTTTAAGAACGGCTCAATCAAAACTAAGTTTCAAATCTTTTAGTTGAACAAACAGAACAGAAAGAAGTTTCACACAATTCTTCTGTGTAGTTTTTATTTGTAGACATTCTTTTTCCCAATATAGGCCTCTTAGCGCTCAGAATGTCCAATTGCAGTTTCTACAGAAAGAGTGTTTCAGAACGGCTCAATCAAAAGTAAGGTTCAACTCTGTTAGTTGAATGCACAGAACAGAAAGAATTTTCACAGAATGCTACTGTGTAGTTTATATTTGAATATATTCCTTTTTCCACTATTAGCCTCTTAGCGCTCCGAATGTCCACTTGCATTTTCTACAGAACGAGTGTTCAGAACTGCGCAATCAAAAGTATGGTTTAACTCTGTTAGCTTAATGAACATATCAGAAATAAGTTTCACACAATGCTTCTGTGTAATTTTTATTTGAAGATATTATTTTTCCCAATAGACGGCTCTTAGCGCTCAGAATGTCCAATTGCAGTTTCTAAAGAAAGAGTGTTTCAGAAAGGCTCAATCAAAAGTAAGGTTCAACTCTGTTAGTTGAATGCACAGAACAGAAAGAAGTTTCATACGATGCTTCTGTGTAGTTTATATTTGAACATACTCTTTTTTCCACTATTACCCACTTAGCGCTACGAATGTCCAGTTGTATTTTCTACAGACAGAGTGTTTCAAAACTGCTCAATCAAAAGTATGGTTTAACTCTGTTAGCTGAATGCTCAGATCAGAAAGAAGTTTCACAGAATGCTTCTGTGTAGTTTATATTTGAATATATTCCTTTTTCCACTACTACTCTCTTAGCGCTGCAAATGTCCAGTTGCATTTTCTACAGAAAGAGTGTTCAGATCTGCTCAATCAAAAGTATGGTTTAACTCTGTTAGCTGAATGCACAGATCAGAAAGAAGTTTCACAGAATATTCTGTGTATTTCATATTTGGAGACATTCCTTTTTCCAATATTACCCCCTTAGCGCTCCGAATCTCCACTTGCATTTTCTACAGAAAGAGTGTTTCAGAACGGCTCAATCAAAACTAAGGTTCATCTCTTTTAGTTGAACAAACAGAACAGAAAGAAGTTTCACACAATTCTTCTGTGTAGTTTTTATTTGTAGACATTCTTTTTCCCAATATAGGCCTCTTAGCTCTCAGAATGTCCTATTGCAGTTTTTACAGAAAGAGTGTTTCAGAACGGCTCAATCAAAAGTAAGGTTCAACTCTGTTAGTTGAATGCACAGAACAGAAAGAAGTTTCATACAATGCTTCTGTGTAGTTTATATTTGAACATATTCTTTTTTCCACTATTACCCACTTAGCGCTACGAATGTCCAGTTGCATTTTCTACAGACAGAGTGTTTCAAAACTGCTCAATCAAATGTATGGTTTAACTCTGTTAGCTGAATGCTCAGATCAGAAAGAAGTTTCACAGAATGCTTCTGTGTAGTTTATATTTGAATATATTCCTTTTTCCACTACTACGCTCTTAGCGCTCCAAATGTCCAGTTGCATTTTCAACAGAAAGAATGTTCAGATCTGCTCAATCAAAAGTATGGTTTAACTCTGTTAGCTGAATGCACAGATCAGAAAGAAGTTTCACCGAATGATTCTGTGTAGTTTACAGTTGAAGACATTCCTTTTTCCACTATTACCCTCTTAGCGCTCAGAATCTCCACTTGCATTTTCTACAAAAAGAGTGTTTCATAACTGCTCAATCAAAAATATGTTTTATCTCTGTTAACCGAATTTACAGATCAGAAATACGTTTCACAGAATGCATCTGTGTAGTTTTTATTTGACGATATTCTTTTTCCCAATGTAGGCCTCTTAGCGCTTAGCATGTCCAATTGCAGTTTCTACAGAAAGAGTGTTTAAGAACGGCTCAATCAAAAGTAAGGTTCAAATCTGTTAGTTGAATGCACAGAACAGAAAGAATTTTCGCAGAATGCTACTGTGTAGTTTATATTTGAATATATTCCTTTTTCCACTATTACCCTCTTAGCGCTCCGAATGTCCACTTGCATTTTCTACAGAAAGAGTGTTCAGAACTGCGCAATCAAAAGTATGGTTTAACTCTGTTAGCTTAATGAACATATCAGAAATAAGTTTCACACAATGCTTCTGTGTAGTTTTTATTTGAAGATATTATTTTTCCCAATAGAGGCCTCTTAGCGCTCAGAATGTCCAATTGCAGTTTCTACAGAAAGAGTGTTTCAGAAAGGCTCAATCAAAGTAAGGTTCAACTCTGTTAGTTGAATGCACAGAACAGAAAGAAGTTTCATACAATGCTTCTGTGTAGTTTATATTTGAACATATTCTTTTTTCCACTATTACCCACTTAGCGCTACGAATGTCCAGTTGCATTTTCTACAGACAGAGTGTTTCAAAACTGCTCAATCAAAAGTATGGTTTAACTCTGTTAGCTGAATGCTCAGATCAGAAAGAAGTTTCACAGAATGCTTCTGTGTAGTTTATATTTGAATATATACCTTTTTCCACCACTACTCTCTTAGCGCTCCAAATGTACAGTTGCATTTTCTACAGAAAGAGTGTTCAGATCTGCTCAATCAAAAGTATGGTTTAACTCTGTTAGCTGAATGCACAGATCAGAAAAAAGTTTCACAGAATGATTCTGTGTAGTTTATATTTGCAGACATTCCTTTTTCCACTATTACCCTCTTAGCGCTCCGAATCTCCACTTGCATTTTCTACAGAAAGACTGTTACAGAACGGCTCAATCAAAACTAAGGTTCAACTCTTTTAGTTGAACAAACAGAACAGAAAGAAGTTTCACACAATTCTTCTGTGTAGTTTTTATTTGTAGACATTCTTTTTCCCAATAGAGGCCTCTTAGCGCTCAGAATGTCCAATTGCAGTTTCTACAGAAAGTGTGTTTCAGAACGGCTCAATCAAAAGTAAGGTTCAACTCTGTTAGTTGAATGCACAGAACAGAAAGAAGTTTCATACAATGCTTCTGTGTAGTTTATATTTGAACATATTCTTTTTCCACTATTACCCACTTAGCGCTACGAATGTCCAGTTGCATTTTCTACAGACAGAGTGTTTCAAAACTGCTCAATCAAAAGTATGGTTTAACTCTGTTAGCTGAATTCTCAGATCAGAAAGAAGTTTCACAGAATGCTTCTGTGTAGTTTATATTTGAATATATTCCTTTTTCCACTACTACGCTCTTAGCGCTCCAAATGTCCAGTTGCATTTTCAACAGAAAGAGTGTTCAGATCTGCTCAATCAAAAGTATGCTTTAACTCTGTTAGCTGAATGCACAGATCAGAAAGAAGTTTCACCGAATGATTCTGTGTAGTTTATATTTGAAGACTTTCATTTTTCCAATATTACCCTCTTAGCGCTCCGAATCTCCACTTGCATTTTCTACAAAAAGAGTGTTTCATAACTGCTCAATCAAAAATATGTTTTATCTCTGTTAACTGAATTTACAGATCAGAAATAAGTTTCACAGAATGCATCTGTGTAGTTTTTATTTGAAGATATTCTTTTTCCCAATGTAGGCCTCTTAGCGCTTAGCATGTCCAATTGCAGTTTCTACAGAAAGAGTGTTTCAGAACGGCTCAATCAAAAGTAAGGTTCAACTCTGTTAGTTGAATGCACAGAACAGAAACAATTTTCACAGAATGCTACTGTGTAGTTTATATTTGAATATATTCCTTTTTCCACTATTACCCTCTTAGCGCTCCGAATGTCCACTTGCATTTTCTACAGAAAGAGTGTTCAGAACTGCGCAGTCAAAAGTATGGTTTAACTCTGTTAGCTTAATGAACATATCAGAAATAAGTTTCACACAATGCTTCTGTGTAGTTTTTATTTGAAGATATTATTTTTCCCAATATAGGCCTCTTCGCGCTCAGAATGTCCAATTGCAGTTTCTACAGAAAGAGTGTTTCAGAAAGTCTCAATCAAAAGTAAGGTTCAACTCTGTTAGTTGAATGCACAGAACAGAAAGAAGTTTCATACAATGCTTATGTGTAGTTTATATTTGAACATATTATTTTTTCCACTATTACCAACTTAGCGCTACGAATGTCCAGTTGCATTTTCTACAGACAGTGTGTTTCAAAACTGCTCAATCAAAAGTATGGTTTAACTCTGTTAGCTGAATGCTCAGATCAGAAAGAAGTTTCACAGAATGCTTCTGTGTAGTTTATATTTGAATATATTCCTTTTTCCACTACTACTCTCTTAGCGCTCCAAATGTCCAGTTGCATTTTCTACGGAAAGAGTGTTCAGATCTGCTCAATCAAAAGTATGGTTTAACTCTGTTAGCTGAATGCACAGATCAGAAAGAAGTTTCACAGAATGATTCTGTGTAGTTTAATTTGGAGACATTCCTTTTTTCCACTATTACCCTCTTAGCACTCCGAATCTCCACTTGCATTTTCTACAGAAAGAGTGTTTCAGAACGGCTCAATCAAAACTAATCTTCAACTCTTTTAGTTGAACAAACAGAACAGAAAGAAGTTTCACACAATTCTTCTGTGTAGTTTTTATTTGTAGACATTCTTTTTCCCAATATAGGCCTCTTAGCGCTCAGAATGTCCAATTGCAGTTTCTACAGAAAGAGTGTTTCAGAACGGCTCAATCAAAAGTAAGGTTCAACTCTGTTAGTTGAATGCACAGAACAGAAAGAATTTTCACAGAATGCTACTGTGTAGTTTATATTTGAATATATTCCTTTTTCCACTATTACCCTCTTAGCGCTCCGAATGTCCACTTGCATTTTGCACAGAAAGAGTGTTCAGAACTGAGCAATCAAAAGTATGGTTTAACTCTGTTAGCTTAATGAACATATCAGAAATAAGTTTCACACAATGCTTCTGTGTAGTTTTTATTTGAAGATATTTTATTTCCCAATAGAGGCCTCTTAGCGCTCAGAATGTCCAATTGCAGTTCCTACAGAAAGAGTGTTTCAGAAAGGCTCAATCAAACGTAAGGTTCAACTCTGTTAGTTGAATGCACAGAACAGAAAGAAATTTCATACAATGCTTCTGTGTAGTTTATATTTGAACATACTCTTTTTTCCACTATTACGCACTTAGCGCTACGAATGTCCAGTTGCATTTTCTACAGACAGAGTGTTTCAAAACTGCTCAATCAAAAGTATGGTTTAACTCTGTTAGCTGAATGCTCAGATCAGAAAGAAGTTTCACAGAATGCTTCTGTGTAGTTTATATTTGAATATATTCCTTTTTCCACTACTACTCTCTTAGCGCTCCAAATGTCCAGTTGCATTTTCTACAGAAAGAGTGTTCAGATCTGCTCAATCAAAAGTATGTTTAAACTCTGTTAGCTGAATGCACAGATCAGAAAGAAGTTTCACAGAATGATTCTGTGTAGTTTATATTTGGAGACATTCCTTTTTCCACTATTACCCTCTTAGCGCTCCGAATCTCCACTTGCATTTTCTACAGAAAGAGTGTTTCAGAACGGCTCAATCAAAACTAAGGTTCAACTCTTTTAGTTGAACAAACAGAACAGAAAGATGTTTCACACAATTCTTCTGTGTAGTTTTTACTTGTAGACATTCTTTTTCCCAATATAGGCCTCTTAGCGCTCAGAATGTCCAATTGCAGTTTCTACAGAAAGAGTGTTTCAGAACGGCTGAATCAAAAGTAAGGTTCAACTCTGTTAGTTGAATGCACAGAACAGCAAGAAGTTTCATACAATGCTTCTGTGTAGTTTATATTTGAACATATTCTTTTTTCCACTATTACCCACTTAGCGCTACGAATGTCCAGTTGCATTTTCTGCAGACAGAGTGTTTCAAAACTGCTCAATCAAAAGTATGGTTTAAATCTGTTAGCTGAATGCTCAGATCAGAAAGAAGTTTCACAGAATGCTTCTGTGTAGTTTATATTTGAATATATTCCTTTTTCCACTACTACGCTCTTAGCGCTCTAAATGTCCAGTTGCATTTTCTACAGAAAGAGTGTTCAGATCTGCTCAATCAAAAGTATGGTTTAAATCTGTTAGCTGAATGCACAGATCAGAAAGAAGTTTCACAGAATGATTCTGTGTAGTTTATATTTGGAGACATTCCTTTTTCCACTATTACCCTATTAGCGCTCCGAATCTCCACTTGCATTTTCTACAGAAAGAGTTTTTCAGAACGGCTCAATCAAAACTAAGGTTCAACTGTTTTAGTTGAACAAACAGAACAGAAAGAAGTTTCACACAATTCTTCAGTGTAATTTTTATTTGTAGACATTATTTTTCCCAATATAGGCCTCTTAGCGCTCAGAATGTCCAATTGCAGTTTCTACAGAAAGAGTGTTTCAGAACGGCTCAATCAAAAGTAAGGTTCAACTCTGTTAGTTGAATGCACAGAACAGAAAGAATTTTCATACAATGCTTCTGTGTAGTTTATATTTGAACATATTCTTTTTTCCACTATTACCCACTTAGCGCTACGAATGTCCAGTTGCATTTTCTACAGACAGAGTGTTTCAAAACTGCTCAATCAAAAGTATGGTTTATCTCTGTTAGCTGAATGCTCAGATCAGAAAGAAGTTTCACAGAAGGCTTCTGTGTAGTTTATATTTGAATATATTCCTTTTTCCACTACTACGCTCTTAGCGCTCCAAATGTCCAGTTGCATTTTCTACAGAAAGTGTGTTCAGATCTGCTCAATCAAAAGTATGGTTTAACACTGTTAGCTGAATGCACAGATCAGAAAGAAGTTTCACCGAATGATTCTGTGTAGTTTATATTTGAAGACATTCCTATTTCCACTATTACCCTCTTAGCGCTCCGAATCTCCACTTGCATTTTCTACAGAAAGAGTGTTTAAGAACGGCTCAATCAAAACTAAGTTTCAAATCTTTTAGTTGAACAAACAGAACAGAAAGAAGTTTCACACAATTCTTCTGTGTAGTTTTTATTTGTAGACATTCTTTTTCCCAATATAGGCCTCTTAGCGCTCAGAATGTCCAATTTCAGTTTCTACAGAAAGAGTGTTTCAGAACGGCTCAATCAAAAGTAAGGTTCAACTCTGTTAGTTGAATGCACAGAACAGAAAGAATTTTCACAGAATGCTACTGTGTAGTTTATATTTGAATATATTCCTTTTTCCACTATTAGCCTCTTAGCGCTCCGAGTGTCCACTTGCATTTTCTACAGAACGAGTGTTCAGAACTGCGCAATCAAAAGTATGGTTTAACTCTGTTAGCTTAATGAACATATCAGAAATAAGTTTCACACAATGCTTCTGTGTAATTTTTATTTGAAGATATTATTTTTCCCAATAGACGGCTCTTAGCGCTCAGAATGTCCAATTGCAGTTTCTAAAGAAAGAGTGTTTCAGAAAGGCTCAATCAAAAGTAAGGTTCAACTCTGTTAGTTGAATGCACAGAACAGAAAGAAGTTTCATACGATGCTTCTGTGTAGTTTATATTTGAACATACTCTTTTTTCCACTATTACCCACTTAGCGCTACGAATGTCCAGTTGTATTTTCTACAGACAGAGTGTTTCAAAACTGCTCAATCAAAAGTATGGTTTAACTCTGTTAGCTGAATGCTCAGATCAGAAAGAAGTTTCACAGAATGCTTCTGTGTAGTTTATATTTGAATATATTCCTTTTTCCACTACTACTCTCTTAGCGCTGCAAATGTCCAGTTGCATTTTCTACAGAAAGAGTGTTCAGATCTGCTCAATCAAAAGTATGGTTTAACTCTGTTAGCTGAATGCACAGATCAGAAAGAAGTTTCACAGAATATTCTGTGTATTTCATATTTGGAGACATTCCTTTTTCCAATATTACCCCCTTAGCGCTCCGAATCTCCACTTGCATTTTCTACAGAAAGAGTGTTTCAGAACGGCTCAATCAAAACTAAGGTTCATCTCTTTTAGTTGAACAAACAGAACAGAAAGAAGTTTCACACAATTCTTCTGTGTAGTTTTTATTTGTAGACATTCTTTTTCCCAATATAGGCCTCTTAGCTCTCAGAATGTCCTATTGCAGTTTTTACAGAAAGAGTGTTTCAGAACGGCTCAATCAAAAGTAAGGTTCAACTCTGTTAGTTGAATGCACAGAACAGAAAGAAGTTTCATACAATGCTTCTGTGTAGTTTATATTTGAACATATTCTTTTTTCCACTATTACCCACTTAGCGCTACGAATGTCCAGTTGCATTTTCTACAGACAGAGTGTTTCAAAACTGCTCAATCAAAAGTATGGTTTAACTCTGTTAGCTGAATGCTCAGATCAGAAAGAAGTTTCACAGAATGCTTCTGTGTAGTTTATATTTGAATATATTCCTTTTTCCACTACTACGCTCTTAGCGCTCCAAATGTCCAGTTGCATTTTCAACAGAAAGAATGTTCAGATCTGCTCAATCAAAAGTATGGTTTAACTCTGTTAGCTGAATGCACAGATCAGAAAGAAGTTTCACCGAATGATTCTGTGTAGTTTACAGTTGAAGACATTCCTTTTTCCACTATTACCCTCTTAGCGCTCAGAATCTCCACTTGCATTTTCTACAAAAAGAGTGTTTCATAACTGCTCAATCAAAAATATGTTTTATCTCTGTTAACCGAATTTACAGATCAGAAATACGTTTCACAGAATGCATCTGTGTAGTTTTTATTTGACGATATTCTTTTTCCCAATGTAGGCCTCTTAGCGCTTAGCATGTCCAATTGCAGTTTCTACAGAAAGAGTGTTTAAGAACGGCTCAATCAAAAGTAAGGTTCAAATCTGTTAGTTGAATGCACAGAACAGAAAGAATTTTCGCAGAATGCTACTGTGTAGTTTATATTTGAATATATTCCTTTTTCCACTATTACCCTCTTAGCGCTCCGAATGTCCACTTGCATTTTCTACAGAAAGAGTGTTCAGAACTGCGCAATCAAAAGTATGGTTTAACTCTGTTAGCTTAATGAACATATCAGAAATAAGTTTCACACAATGCTTCTGTGTAGTTTTTATTTGAAGATATTATTTTTCCCAATAGAGGCCTCTTAGCGCTCAGAATGTCCAATTGCAGTTTCTACAGAAAGAGTGTTTCAGAAAGGCTCAATCAAAAGTGAGGTTCAACTCTGTTAGTTGAATGCACAGAACAGAAAGAAGTTTCATACAATGCTTCTGTGTAGTTTATATTTGAACATATTCTTTTTTCCACTATTACCCACTTAGCGCTACGAATGTCCAGTTGCATTTTCTACAGACAGAGTGTTTCAAAACTGCTCAATCAAAAGTATGGTTTAACTCTGTTAGCTGAATGCTCAGATCAGAAAGAAGTTTCACAGAATGCTTCTGTGTAGTTTATATTTGAATATATACCTTTTTCCACCACTACTCTCTTAGCGCTCCAAATGTACAGTTGCATTTTCTACAGAAAGAGTGTTCAGATCTGCTCAATCAAAAGTATGGTTTAACTCTGTTAGCTGAATGCACAGATCAGAAAAAAGTTTCACAGAATGATTCTGTGTAGTTTATATTTGCAGACATTCCTTTTTCCACTATTACCCTCTTAGCGCTCCGAATCTCCACTTGCATTTTCTACAGAAAGACTGTTACAGAACGGCTCAATCAAAACTAAGGTTCAACTCTTTTAGTTGAACAAACAGAACAGAAAGAAGTTTCACACAATTCTTCTGTGTAGTTTTTATTTGTAGACATTCTTTTTCCCAATAGAGGCCTCTTAGCGCTCAGAATGTCCAATTGCAGTTTCTACAGAAAGTGTGTTTCAGAACGGCTCAATCAAAAGTAAGGTTCAACTCTGTTAGTTGAATGCACAGAACAGAAAGAAGTTTCATACAATGCTTCTGTGTAGTTTATATTTGAACATATTCTTTTTCCACTATTACCCACTTAGCGCTACGAATGTCCAGTTGCATTTTCTACAGACAGAGTGTTTCAAAACTGCTCAATCAAAAGTATGGTTTAACTCTGTTAGCTGAATTCTCAGATCAGAAAGAAGTTTCACAGAATGCTTCTGTGTAGTTTATATTTGAATATATTCCTTTTTCCACTACTACGCTCTTAGCGCTCCAAATGTCCAGTTGCATTTTCAACAGAAAGAGTGTTCAGATCTGCTCAATCAAAAGTATGCTTTAACTATGTTAGCTGAATGCACAGATCAGAAAGAAGTTTCACCGAATGATTCTGTGTAGTTTATATTTGAAGACTTTCATTTTTCCAATATTACCCTCTTAGCGCTCCGAATCTCCACTTGCATTTTCTACAAAAAGAGTGTTTCATAACTGCTCAATCAAAAATATGTTTTATCTCTGTTAACTGAATTTACAGATCAGAAATAAGTTTCACAGAATGCATCTGTGTAGTTTTTATTTGAAGATATTCTTTTTCCCAATGTAGGCCTCTTAGCGCTTAGCATGTCCAATTGCAGTTTCTACAGAAAGAGTGTTTCAGAACGGCTCAATCAAAAGTAAGGTTCAACTCTGTTAGTTGAATGCACAGAACAGAAACAATTTTCACAGAATGCTACTGTGTAGTTTATATTTGAATATATTCCTTTTTCCACTATTACCCTCTTAGCGCTCCGAATGTCCACTTGCATTTTCTACAGAAAGAGTGTTCAGAACTGCGCAATCAAAAGTATGGTTTAACTCTGTTAGCTTAATGAACATATCAGAAATAAGTTTCACACAATGCTTCTGTGTAGTTTTTATTTGAAGATATTATTTTTCCCAATATAGGCCTCTTCGCGCTCAGAATGTCCAATTGCAGTTTCTACAGAAAGAGTGTTTCAGAAAGTCTCAATCAAAAGTAAGGTTCAACTCTGTTAGTTGAATGCACAGAACAGAAAGAAGTTTCATACAATGCTTATGTGTAGTTTATATTTGAACATATTATTTTTTCCACTATTACCAACTTAGCGCTACGAATGTCCAGTTGCATTTTCTACAGACAGTGTGTTTCAAAACTGCTCAATCAAAAGTATGGTTTAACTCTGTTAGCTGAATGCTCAGATCAGAAAGAAGTTTCACAGAATGCTTCTGTGTAGTTTATATTTGAATATATTCCTTTTTCCACTACTACTCTCTTAGCGCTCCAAATGTCCAGTTGCATTTTCTACGGAAAGAGTGTTCAGATCTGCTCAATCAAAAGTATGGTTTAACTCTGTTAGCTGAATGCACAGATCAGAAAGAAGTTTCACAGAATGATTCTGTGTAGTTTAATTTGGAGACATTCATTTTTTCCACTATTACCCTCTTAGCACTCCGAATCTCCACTTGCATTTTCTACAGAAAGAGTGTTTCAGAACGGCTCAATCAAAACTAATCTTCAACTCTTTTAGTTGAACAAACAGAACAGAAAGAAGTTTCACACAATTCTTCTGTGTAGTTTTTATTTGTAGACATTCTTTTTCCCAATATAGGCCTCTTAGCGCTCAGAATGTCCAATTGCAGTTTCTACAGAAAGAGTGTTTCAGAACGGCTCAATCAAAAGTAAGGTTCAACTCTGTTAGTTGAATGCACAGAACAGAAAGAATTTTCACAGAATGCTACTGTGTAGTTTATATTTGAATATATTCCTTTTTCCACTATTACCCTCTTAGCGCTCCGAATGTCCACTTGCATTTTGCACAGAAAGAGTGTTCAGAACTGAGCAATCAAAAGTATGGTTTAACTCTGTTAGCTTAATGAACATATCAGAAATAAGTTTCACACAATGCTTCTGTGTAGTTTTTATTTGAAGATATTTTATTTCCCAATAGAGGCCTCTTAGCGCTCAGAATGTCCAATTGCAGTTCCTACAGAAAGAGTGTTTCAGAAAGGCTCAATCAAAAGTAAGGTTCAACTCTGTTAGTTGAATGCACAGAACAGAAAGAAATTTCATACAATGCTTCTGTGTAGTTTATATTTGAACATACTCTTTTTTCCACTATTACGCACTTAGCGCTACGAATGTCCAGTTGCATTTTCTACAGACAGAGTGTTTCAAAACTGCTCAATCAAAAGTATGGTTTAACTCTGTTAGCTGAATGCTCAGATCAGAAAGAAGTTTCACAGAATGCTTCTGTGTAGTTTATATTTGAATATATTCCTTTTTACACTACTACTCTCTTAGCGCTCCAAATGTCCAGTTGCATTTTCTACAGAAAGAGTGTTCAGATCTGCTCAATCAAAAGTATGTTTAAACTCTGTTAGCTGAATGCACAGATCAGAAAGAAGTTTCACAGAATGATTCTGTGTAGTTTATATTTGGAGACATTCCTTTTTCCACTATTACCCTCTTAGCGCTCCGAATCTCCACTTGCATTTTCTACAGAAAGAGTGTTTCAGAACGGCTCAATCAAAACTAAGGTTCAACTCTTTTAGTTGAACAAACAGAACAGAAAGATGTTTCACACAATTCTTCTGTGTAGTTTTTACTTGTAGACATTCTTTTTCCCAATATAGGCCTCTTAGCGCTCAGAATGTCCAATTGCAGTTTCTACAGAAAGAGTGTTTCAGAACGGCTGAATCAAAAGTAAGGTTCAACTCTGTTAGTTGAATGCACAGAACAGCAAGAAGTTTCATACAATGCTTCTGTGTAGTTTATATTTGAACATATTCTTTTTTCCACTATTACCCACTTAGCGCTACGAATGTCCAGTTGCATTTTCTGCAGACAGAGTGTTTCAAAACTGCTCAATCAAAAGTATGGTTTAACTCTGTTAGCTGAATGCTCAGATCAGAAAGAAGTTTCACAGAATGCTTCTGTGTAGTTTATATTTGAATATATTCCTTTTTCCACTACTACGCTCTTAGCGCTCTAAATGTCCAGTTGCATTTTCTACAGAAAGAGTGTTCAGATCTGCTCAATCAAAAGTATGGTTTAAATCTGTTAGCTGAATGCACAGATCAGAAAGAAGTTTCACAGAATGATTCTGTGTAGTTTATATTTGGAGACATTCCTTTTTCCACTATTACCCTATTAGCGCTCCGAATCTCCACTTGCATTTTCTACAGAAAGAGTTTTTCAGAACGGCTCAATCAAAACTAAGGTTCAACTCTTTTAGTTGAACAAACAGAACAGAAAGAAGTTTCACACAATTCTTCAGTGTAGTTTTTATTTGTAGACATTATTTTTCCCAATATAGGCCTCTTAGCGCTCAGAATGTCCAATTGCAGTTTCTACAGAAAGAGTGTTTCAGAACGGCTCAATCAAAAGTAAGGTTCAACTCTGTTAGTTGAATGCACAGAACAGAAAGAATTTTCATACAATGCTTCTGTGTAGTTTATATTTGAACATATTCTTTTTTCCACTATTACCCACTTAGCGCTACGAATGTCCAGTTGCATTTTCTACAGACAGAGTGTTTCAAAACTGCTCAATCAAAAGTATGGTTTAACTCTGTTAGCTGAATGCTCAGATCAGAAAGAAGTTTCACAGAAGGCTTCTGTGTAGTTTATATTTGAATATATTCCTTTTTCCACTACTACGCTCTTAGCGCTCCAAATGTCCAGTTGCATTTTCTACAGAAAGTGTGTTCAGATCTGCTCAATCAAAAGTATGGTTTAACACTGTTAGCTGAATGCACAGATCAGAAAGAAGTTTCACCGAATGATTCTGTGTAGTTTATATTTGAAGACATTCCTATTTCCACTATTACCCTCTTAGCGCTCCGAATCTCCACTTGCATTTTCTACAGAAAGAGTGTTTAAGAACGGCTCAATCAAAACTAAGTTTCAAATCTTTTAGTTGAACAAACAGAACACAAAGAAGTTTCACACAATTCTTCTGTGTAGTTTTTATTTGTAGACATTCTTTTTCCCAATATAGGCCTCTTAGCGCTCAGAATGTCCAATTGCAGTTTCTACAGAAAGAGTGTTTCAGAACGGCTCAATCAAAAGTAAGGTTCAACTCTGTTAGTTGAATGCACAGAACAGAAAGAATTTTCACAGAATGCTACTGTGTAGTTTATATTTGAATATATTCCTTTTTCCACTATTAGCCTCTTAGCGCTCCGAATGTCCACTTGCATTTTCTACAGAACGAGTGTTCAGAACTGCGCAATCAAAAGTATGGTTTAACTCTGTTAGCTTAATGAACATATCAGAAATAAGTTTCACACAATGCTTCTGTGTAATTTTTATTTGAAGATATTATTTTTCCCAATAGACGGCTCTTAGCGCTCAGAATGTCCAATTGCAGTTTCTAAAGAAAGAGTGTTTCAGAAAGGCTCAATCAAAAGTAAGGTTCAACTCTGTTAGTTGAATGCACAGAACAGAAAGAAGATTCATACGATGCTTCTGTGTAGTTTATATTTGAACATACTCTTTTTTCCACTATTACCCACTTAGCGCTACGAATGTCCAGTTGTATTTTCTACAGACAGAGTGTTTCAAAACTGCTCAATCAAAAGTATGGTTTAACTCTGTTAGCTGAATGCTCAGATCAGAAAGAAGTTTCACAGAATGCTTCTGTGTAGTTTATATTTGAATATATTCCTTTTTCCACTACTACTCTCTTAGCGCTGCAAATGTCCAGTTGCATTTTCTACAGAAAGAGTGTTCAGATCTGCTCAATCAAAAGTATGGTTTAACTCTGTTAGCTGAATGCACAGATCAGAAAGAAGTTTCACAGAATATTCTGTGTATTTCATATTTGGAGACATTCCTTTTTCCAATATTACCCCCTTAGCGCTCCGAATCTCCACTTGCATTTTCTACAGAAAGAGTGTTTCAGAACGGCTCAATCAAAACTAAGGTTCATCTCTTTTAGTTGAACAAACAGAACAGAAAGAAGTTTCACACAATTCTTCTGTGTAGTTTTTATTTGTAGACATTCTTTTTCCCAATATAGGCCTCTTAGCTCTCAGAATGTCCTATTGCAGTTTTTACAGAAAGAGTGTTTCAGAACGGCTCAATCAAAAGTAAGGTTCAACTCTGTTAGTTGAATGCACAGAACAGAAAGAAGTTTCATACAATGCTTCTGTGTAGTTTATATTTGAACATATTCTTTTTTCCACTATTACCCACTTAGCGCTACGAATGTCCAGTTGCATTTTCTACAGACAGAGTGTTTCAAAACTGCTCAATCAAAAGTATGGTTTAACTCTGTTAGCTGAATGCTCAGATCAGAAAGAAGTTTCACAGAATGCTTCTGTGTAGTTTATATTTGAATATATTCCTTTTTCCACTACTACGCTCTTAGCGCTCCAAATGTCCAGTTGCATTTTCAACAGAAAGAATGTTCAGATCTGCTCAATCAAAAGTATGGTTTAACTCTGTTAGCTGAATGCACAGATCAGAAAGAAGTTTCACCGAATGATTCTGTGTAGTTTACAGTTGAAGACATTCCTTTTTCCACTATTACCCTCTTAGCGCTCAGAATCTCCACTTGCATTTTCTACAAAAAGAGTGTTTCATAACTGCTCAATCAAAAATATGTTTTATCTCTGTTAACCGAATTTACAGATCAGAAATACGTTTCACAGAATGCATCTGTGTAGTTTTTATTTGACGATATTCTTTTTCCCAATGTAGGCCTCTTAGCGCTTAGCATGTCCAATTGCAGTTTCTACAGAAAGAGTGTTTAAGAACGGCTCAATCAAAAGTAAGGTTCAAATCTGTTAGTTGAATGCACAGAACAGAAAGAATTTTCGCAGAATGCTACTGTGTAGTTTATATTTGAATATATTCCTTTTTCCACTATTACCCTCTTAGCGCTCCGAATGTCCACTTGCATTTTCTACAGAAAGAGTGTTCAGAACTGCGCAATCAAAAGTATGGTTTAACTCTGTTAGCTTAATGAACATATCAGAAATAAGTTTCACACAATGCTTCTGTGTAGTTTTTATTTGAAGATATTATTTTTCCCAATAGAGGCCTCTTAGCGCTCAGAATGTCCAATTGCAGTTTCTACAGAAAGAGTGTTTCAGAAAGGCTCAATCAAAAGTAAGGTTCAACTCTGTTAGTTGAATGCACAGAACAGAAAGAAGTTTCATACAATGCTTCTGTGTAGTTTATATTTGAACATATTCTTTTTTCCACTATTACCCACTTAGCGCTACGAATGTCCAGTTGCATTTTCTACAGACAGAGTGTTTCAAAACTGCTCAATCAAAAGTATGGTTTAACTCTGTTAGCTGAATGCTCAGATCAGAAAGAAGTTTCACAGAATGCTTCTGTGTAGTTTATATTTGAATATATACCTTTTTCCACCACTACTCTCTTAGCGCTCCAAATGTACAGTTGCATTTTCTACAGAAAGAGTGTTCAGATCTGCTCAATCAAAAGTATGGTTTAACTCTGTTAGCTGAATGCACAGATCAGAAAAAAGTTTCACAGAATGATTCTGTGTAGTTTATATTTGCAGACATTCCTTTTTCCACTATTACCCTCTTAGCGCTCCGAATCTCCACTTGCATTTTCTACAGAAAGACTGTTACAGAACGGCTCAATCAAAACTAAGGTTCAACTCTTTTAGTTGAACAAACAGAACAGAAAGAAGTTTCACACAATTCTTCTGTGTAGTTTTTATTTGTAGACATTCTTTTTCCCAATAGAGGCCTCTTAGCGCTCAGAATGTCCAATTGCAGTTTCTACAGAAAGTGTGTTTCAGAACGGCTCAATCAAAAGTAAGGTTCAACTCTGTTAGTTGAATGCACAGAACAGAAAGAAGTTTCATACAATGCTTCTGTGTAGTTTATATTTGAACATATTCTTTTTCCACTATTACCCACTTAGCGCTACGAATGTCCAGTTGCATTTTCTACAGACAGAGTGTTTCAAAACTGCTCAATCAAAAGTATGGTTTAACTCTGTTAGCTGAATTCTCAGATTAGAAAGAAGTTTCACAGAATGCTTCTGTGTAGTTTATATTTGAATATATTCCTTTTTCCACTACTACGCTCTTAGCGCTCCAAATGTCCAGTTGCATTTTCAACAGAAAGAGTGTTCAGATCTGCTCAATCAAAAGTATGCTTTAACTCTGTTAGCTGAATGCACAGATCAGAAAGAAGTTTCACCGAATGATTCTGTGTAGTTTATATTTGAAGACTTTCATTTTTCCAATATTACCCACTTAGCGCTCCGAATCTCCACTTGCATTTTCTACAAAAAGAGTGTTTCATAACTGCTCAATCAAAAATATGTTTTATCTCTGTTAACTGAATTTACAGATCAGAAATAAGTTTCACAGAATGCATCTGTGTAGTTTTTATTTGAAGATATTCTTTTTCCCAATGTAGGCCTCTTAGCGCTTAGCATGTCCAATTGCAGTTTCTACAGAAAGAGTGTTTCAGAACGGCTCAATCAAAAGTAAGGTTCAACTCTGTTAGTTGAATGCACAGAACAGAAACAATTTTCACAGAATGCTACTGTGTAGTTTATATTTGAATATATTCCTTTTTCCACTATTACCCTCTTAGCGCTCCGAATGTCCACTTGCATTTTCTACAGAAAGAGTGTTCAGAACTGCGCAATCAAAAGTATGGTTTAACTCTGTTAGCTTAATGAACATTTCAGAAATAAGTTTCACACAATGCTTCTGTGTAGTTTTTATTTGAAGATATTATTTTCCCCAATAGAGGCCTCTTAGCGCTCAGAATGTCCAATTGCAGTTTCTACAGAAAGAGTGTTTCAGAAAGGCTCAATCAAAAGTAAGGTTCAACTCTGTTAGTTGAATGCACAGAACAGAAAGATGTTTCATACAATGCTTCTGTGTAGTTTATATTTGAACATATTCTTTTTTCCACTATTACCCACTTAGCGCTACGAATGTCCAGTTGCATTTTCTACAGAGAGAGTGTTTCAAAACTGCTCAATCAAAAGTATGGTTTAACTCTGTTAGCTGAATGCTCAGATCAGAAAGAAGTTTCACAGAATGCTTCTGTGTAGTTTATATTTGAATATATTCCTTTTTCCACTACTACTCTCTAAGCGCTCCAAATGTCCAGTTGCATTTTCTACAGAAAGAGTGTTCAGATCTGCTCAATCAAAAGTATGGTTTAACTCTGTTAGCTGAATGCACAGATCAGAAAGAAGTTTCACAGAATGATTCTGTGTAGTTTATATTTGGAGACATTCCTTTTTCCACTATTACCCTCTTAGCGCTCCGAATCTCCACTTGCATTTTCTACAGAAAGACTGTTACAGAACGGCTCAATCAAAACTAAGGTTCAACTCTTTTAGTTGAACAAACAGAACAGAAAGAAGTCTCACACAATTCTTCTGTGTAGTTTTTATTTGTAGACATCCTTTTTCCCAATATAGGCCTCTTAGTGCTCAGAATGTCCAATTGCAGTTTCTACAAAAAGTGGGTTTCAGAACGGCTCAATCAAAAGTAAGGTTCAACTCTGTTAGTTGAATGCACAGAACAGAAAGAAGTTTCATACAATGCTTCTGTGTAGTTTATATTTGAACTTATTCTTTTTTCCACTATTACCCACTTAGCGCTACGAATGTCCAGTTGCATTTTCTACAGACAGAGTGTTTCAAAACTGCTCAATCAAAAGTATGGTTTAATTTTGTTAGCTGAATGCTCAGATCAGAAAGAAGTTTCACAGAATGCTTCTGTGTAGTTTATATTTGAATATATTCCTTTTTCCACTACTACGCTCTTAGCGCTCTAAATGTCCAGTTGCATTTTCAACAGAAAGAGTGTTCAGATATGCTCAATCAAAAGTATGGTTTAACTCTGTTAGCTGAATGCACAGATCAGAAAGAAGTTTCACTGAATGGTTCTGTGTAGTTTATATTTGAAGACATTCCTTTTTCCACTATTACCCTCTTAGCGCTCCGAATCTCCACTTGCATTTTCTACAAAAAGAGTGTTTCATATCTGCTCAATCAAAAATATGTTTTATCTCTGTTAACTGAATTTACAGATCAGAAATTAGTTCCACAGAATGCATCTGTGTAGTTTTTATTTGAAGATATTCTTTTCCCAATGTAGGCCTCTTTGCGCTTAGCATGTCCAATTGCAGTTTGTACAGAAAGAGTGTTTCAGAACGGCTCAATCAAAAGTAAGGTTCAACTCTGTTAGTTGAATGCACAGAACAGAAAGAATTTTCACAGAATGCTACTGTGTAGTTTATATTTGAATATATTCCTTTTTCCATTATTACCCTCTTAGCGCTCCGAATGTCCACTTGCATTTTCTACAGAAAGAGTGTTCAGAACTGCGCAATCAAAAGTATGGTTTAACTCTGTTAGCTTAATGAACATATCAGAAATAAGTTTCACACAATGCTTCTGTGTAGTTTTTATTTGAAGATATTATTTTTCCCAATAGAGACCTCTTAGCGCTCAGAATGTCCAATTGCAGTTTCTACGGAAAGAGTGTTTCAGAAAGGCTCAATCAAAAGTAAGGTTCAACTCTGTTAGTTGAATGCACAGAACAGAAAGATGTTTCATACAATGCTTCTGTGTAGTTTATATTTGAACATATTCTTTTTTCCACTATTACCCACTTAGCGCTACGAATGTCCAGTTGCATTTTCTACAGACAGAGTGTTTCAAAACTGCTCAATCAAAAGTATAGTTTAACACTGTTAGCTGAATGCTCAGATCAGAAAGAAGTTTCACAGAATGCTTCTGTGTAGTTTATATTTGAATATACTCCCTTTTCCACTACTACTCTCTTAGCGCTCCAAATGTCCAGTTGCATTTTCTACAGAAAGAGTGTTCAGATCTGCTCAATCAAAAGTATGGTTTAACTCTGTTAGCTGAATGCACAGATCAGAAAGAATTTTCACAGAATGATTAGGTGTAGTTTATATTTGGAGACATTCCTTTTTCCACTATTACCCTCTTAGCGCTCCGAATCTCCACTTGCATTTTCTACAGAAAGACTGTTACAGAACGGCTCAATCAAAACTAAGGTTCAAATCTTTTAGTTGAACAAACAGAACAGAAAGAAGTTTCACACAATTCTTCTGTGTAGTTTTTATTTGTAGACATTCTTTTTCCCAATATAGGCCTCTTAGCGCTCAGAATGTCCAATTGCAGTTTCTACAGAAAGAGTGTTTCAGAAAGGCTCAATCAAAAGTAAGGTTCAACTCTGTTAGTTGAACGCACAGAACAGAAAGAAGTTTCATACAATGCTTCTGTGTAGTTTATATTTGAACATATTCTTTTTTCCACTATTACCCACTTAGCGCTACGAATGTCCAGTTGCATTTTCTACAGACAGAGTGTTTCAAAACTGCTCAATCAAAAGTATGGTTTAACTCTGTTAGCTGAATGCTCAGATCAGAAAGAAGTTTCACAGAATGCTTCTGTGTAGTTTATATTTGAATATATTCCCTTTTCCACTACTACTCTCTTAGCGCTCCAAATGTCCAGTTGCATTTTCTACAGAAAGAGTGTTCAGATCTGCTCAATCAAAAGTATGGTTTAACTCTGTTAGCTGAATGCACAGATCAGAAAGAAGTTTCACAGAATGATTCTGTGTAGTTTATATTTGGAGACATTCCATTTTCCACTATTACCCTCTTAGCGCTCCGAATCTCCACTTGCATTTTCTACAGAAAGACTGTTACAGAACGGCTCAATCAAAACTAAGGTTCAACTCTTTTAGTTGAACAAACAGAACAGAAAGATGTTTCACAAAATTCTTTTGTGTAGTTTTTATTTGTAGACATTCTTTTTCCCAATAGAGGCCTCTTAGCGCTCAGAATGTCCAATTGCAGTTTCTACAGAAAGTGTGTTTCAGAACGGCTCAATCAAAAGTAAGGTTCAACTCTGTTAGTAGAATGCACAGAACAGAAAGAAGTTTCATACAATGCTTCTGTGTAGTTTATATTTGAACTTATTCTTTTTTCCACTATTACCCACTTAGCGCTACGAATGTCCAGTTGCATTTTCTACAGACAGAGTGTTTCAAAACTGCTCAATCAAAAGTATGGTTTAACTCTGTTAGCTGAATGCTCAGATCAGAAAGAAGTTTCACAGAATGCTTCTGTGTAGTTTATATTTGAATATATTCCTTTTTCCACTACTACGCTCTTAGCGCTCCAAATGTCCAGTTGCATTTTCAACAGAAAGAGTGTTCAGATCTGCTCAATCAAAAGTATGGTTTAACTCTGTTAGCTGAATGCACAGATCAGAAAGAAGTTTCACCGAATGATTCTGTGTAGTTTATATTTGAAGACATTCCTTTTTCCACTATTACCCTCTTAGCGCTCCGAATCTCCACTTGCATTTTCTACAAAAAGAGTGTTTCATAACTGCTCAATCAAAAATATGTTTTATCTCTGTTAACTGAATTTACAGATCAGAAATAAGTTTCACAGAATGCATCTGTGTAGTTTTTATTTGAAGATATTCTTTTTCCCAATGTAGGCCTCTTAGCGCTTAGCATGTCCAATTGCAGTTTCTACAGGAAGAGTGTTTCAGAACGGCTCAATCAAAAGTAAGGTTCAACTCTGTTAGTTAAATGCACAGAACAGAAAGAATTTTCACAGAATGCTACTGTGTAGTTTATATTTGAATATATTCCTTTTTCCATTATTACCCTCTTAGCGCTCCGAATGTCCACTTGCATTTTCTACAGAAAGAGTGTTCAGAACTGCGCAATCAAAAGTATGGTTTAACTCTGTTAGCTTAATGAACATATCAGAAATAAGTTTCACACAATGCTTCTGTGTAGTTTTTATTTGAAGATATTATTTTTCCCAATAGAGACCTCTTAGCGCTCAGAATGTCCAATTGCAGTTTCTACGGAAAGAGTGTTTCAGAAAGGCTCAATCAAAAGTAAGGTTCAACTCTGTTAGTTGAATGCACAGAACAGAAAGATGTTTCATACAATGCTTCTGTGTAGTTTATATTTGAACATATTCTTTTTTCCACTATTACCCACTTAGCGCTACGAATGTCCAGTTGCATTTTCTACAGACAGAGTGTTTCAAAGCTGCTCAATCAAAAGTATGGTTTAACTCTGTTAGCTGAATGCTCAGATCAGAAAGAAGTTTCACAGAATGCTTCTGTGTAGTTTATATTTGAATATACTCCCTTTTCCACTACTACTCTCTTAGCGCTCCAAATGTCCAGTTGCATTTTCTACAGAAAGAGTGTTCAGATCTGCTCAATCAAAAGTATGGTTTAACTCTGTTAGCTGAATGCACAGATCAGAAAGAATTTTCACAGAATGATTAGGTGTAGTTTATATTTGGAGACATTCCTTTTTCCACTATTACCCTCTTAGCGCTCCGAATCTCCACTTGCATTTTCTACAGAAAGACTGTTACAGAACGGCTCAATCAAAACTAAGGTTCAAATCTTTTAGTTGAACAAACAGAACAGAAAGAAGTTTCACACAATTCTTCTGTGTAGTTTTTATTTGTAGACATTCTTTTTCCCAATATAGGCCTCTTAGCGCTCAGAATGTCCAATTGCAGTTTCTACAGAAAGAGTGTTTCAGAAAGGCTCAATCAAAAGTAAGGTTCAACTCTGTTAGTTGAACGCACAGAACAGAAAGAAGTTTCATACAATGCTTCTGTGTAGTTTATATTTGAACATATTCTTTTTTCCACTATTACCCACTTAGCGCTACGAATGTCCAGTTGCATTTTCTACAGACAGAGTGTTTCAAAACTGCTCAATCAAAAGTATGGTTTAACTCTGTTAGCTGAATGCTCAGATCAGAAAGAAGTTTCACAGAATGCTTCTGTGTAGTTTATATTTGAATATATTCCCTTTTCCACTACTACTCTCTTAGCGCTCCAAATGTCCAGTTGCATTTTCTACAGAAAGAGTGTTCAGATCTGCTCAATCAAAAGTATGGTTTAACTCTGTTAGCTGAATGCACAGATCAGAAAGAAGTTTCACAGAATGATTCTGTGTAGTTTATATTTGGAGACATTCCATTTTCCACTATTACCCTCTTAGCGCTCCGAATCTCCACTTGCATTTTCTACAGAAAGACTGTTACAGAACGGCTCAATCAAAACTAAGGTTCAACTCTTTTAGTTGAACAAACAGAACAGAAAGATGTTTCACAAAATTCTTTTGTGTAGTTTTTATTTGTAGACATTCTTTTTCCCAATATAGGCCTCTTAGCGCTCAGAATGTCCAATTGCAGTTTCTACAGAAAGTGTGTTTCAGAACGGCTCAATCAAAAGTAAGGTTCAACTCTGTTAGTAGAATGCACAGAACAGAAAGAAGTTTCATACAATGCTTCTGTGTAGTTTATATTTGAACTTATTCTTTTTTCCACTATTACCCACTTAGCGCTACGAATGTCCAGTTGCATTTTCTACAGACAGAGTGTTTCAAAACTGCTCAATCAAAAGTATGGTTTAACTCTGTTAGCTGAATGCTCAGATCAGAAAGAAGTTTCACAGAATGCTTCTGTGTAGTTTATATTTGAATATATTCCTTTTTCCACTACTACGCTCTTAGCGCTCCAAATGTCCAGTTGCATTTTCAACAGAAAGAGTGTTCAGATCTGCTCAATCAAAAGTATGGTTTAACTCTGTTAGCTGAATGCACAGATCAGAAAGAAGTTTCACCGAATGATTCTGTGTAGTTTATATTTGAAGACATTCCTTTTTCCACTATTACCCTCTTAGCGCTCCGAATCTCCACTTGCATTTTCTACAAAAAGAGTGTTTCATAACTGCTCAATCAAAAATATGTTTTATCTCTGTTAACTGAATTTACAGATCAGAAATAAGTTTCACAGAATGCATCTGTGTAGTTTTTATTTGAAGATATTCTTTTTCCCAATGTAGGCCTCTTAGCGCTTAGCATGTCCAATTGCAGTTTCTACAGGAAGAGTGTTTCAGAACGGCTCAATCAAAAGTAAGGTTCAACTCTGTTAGTTAAATGCACAGAACAGAAAGAATTTTCACAGAATGCTACTGTGTAGTTTATATTTGAATATATTCCTTTTTCCATTATTACCATCTTAGCGCTCCGAATGTCCACTTGCATTTTCTACAGAAAGAGTGTTCAGAACTGCGCAATCAAAAGTATGGTTTAACTCTGTTAGCTTAATGAACATTTCAGAAATAAGTTTCACACAATGCTTCTGTGTAGTTTTTATTTGAAGATATTATTTTCCCCAATAGAGGCCTCTTAGCGCTCAGAATGTCCAATTGCAGTTTCTACAGAAAGAGTGTTTCAGAAAGGCTCAATCAAAAGTAAGGTTCAACTCTGTTAGTTGAATGCACAGAACAGAAAGATGTTTCATACAATGCTTCTGTGTAGTTTATATTTGAACATATTCTTTTTTCCACTATTACCCACTTAGCGCTACGAATGTCCAGTTGCATTTTCTACAGACAGAGTGTTTCAAAACTGCTCAATCAAAAGTATGGTTTAACTCTGTTAGCTGAATGCTCAGATCAGAAAGAAGTTTCACAGAATGCTTCTGTGTAGTTTATATTTGAATATATTCCTTTTTCCACTACTACTCTCTAAGCGATCCAAATGTCCAGTTGCATGTTCTACAGAAAGAGTGTTCAGATCTGCTCAATCAAAAGTATGGTTTAACTCTGTTAGCTGAATGCACAGATCAGAAAGAAGTTTCACAGAATGATTCTGTGTAGTTTATATTTGGAGACATTCCTTTTTCCACTATTACCCACTTAGCGCTCCGAATCTCCACTTGCATTTTCTACAGAAAGACTGTTACAGAACGGCTCAATCAAAACTAAGGTTCAACTCTTTTAGTTGAACAAACAGAACAGAAAGAAGTCTCACACAATTCTTCTGTGTAGTTTTTATTTGTAGACATCCTTTTTCCCAATATAGGCCTCTTAGTGCTCAGAATGTCCTATTGCAGTTTCTACAAAAAGTGGGTTTCAGAACGGCTCAATCAAAAGTAAGGTTCAACTCTGTTAGTTGAATGCACAGAACAGAAAGAAGTTTCATACAATGCTTCTGTGTAGTTTATATTTGAAATTATTCTTTTTTCCACTATTACCCACTTAGCGCTACGAATGTCCAGTTGCATTTTCTACAGACAGAGTGTTTCAAAACTGCTCAATCAAAAGTATGGTTTAATTTTGTTAGCTGAATGCTCAGATCAGAAAGAAGTTTCACAGAATGCTTCTGTGTAGTTTATATTTGAATATATTCCTTTTTCCACTACTACGCTCTTAGCGCTCCAAATGTCCAGTTGCATTTTCAACAGAAAGAGTGTTCAGATATGCTCAATCAAAAGTATGGTTTAACTCTGTTAGCTGAATGCACAGATCAGAAAGAAGTTTCACTGAATGGTTCTGTGTAGTTTATATTTGAAGACATTCCTTTTTCCACTATTACCCTCTTAGCGCTCCGAATCTCCACTTGCATTTTCTACAAAAAGAGTGTTTCATATCTGCTCAATCAAAAATATGTTTTATCTCTGTTAACTGAATTTACAGATCAGAAATTAGTTCCACAGAATGCATCTGTGTAGTTTTTATTTGAAGATATTCTTTTCCCAATGTAGGCCTCTTTGCGCTTAGCATGTCCAATTGCAGTTTGTACAGAAAGAGTGTTTCAGAACGGCTCAATCAAAAGTAAGGTTCAACTCTGTTAGTTGAATGCACAGAACAGAAAGAATTTTCACAGAATGCTACTGTGTAGTTTATATTTGAATATATTCCTTTTTCCATTATTACCCTCTTAGCGCTCCGAATGTCCACTTGCATTTTCTACAGAAAGAGTGTTCAGAACTGCGCAATCAAAAGTATGGTTTAACTCTGTTAGCTTAATGAACATATCAGAAATAAGTTTCACACAATGCTTCTGTGTAGTTTTTATTTGAAGATATTATTTTTCCCAATAGAGACCTCTTAGCGCTCAGAATGTCCAATTGCAGTTTCTACGGAAAGAGTGTTTCAGAAAGGCTCAATCAAAAGTAAGGTTCAACTCTGTTAGTTGAATGCACAGAACAGAAAGATGTTTCATACAATGCTTCTGTGTAGTTTATATTTGAACATATTCTTTTTTCCACTATTACCCACTTAGCGCTACGAATGTCCAGTTGCATTTTCTACAGACAGAGTGTTTCAAAACTGCTCAATCAAAAGTATGGTTTAACTCTGTTAGCTGAATGCTCAGATCAGAAAGAAGTTTCACAGAATGCTTCTGTGTAGTTTATATTTGAATATACTCCCTTTTCCACTACTACTCTCTTAGCGCTCCAAATGTCCAGTTGCATTTTCTACAGAAAGAGTGTTCAGATCTGCTCAATCAAAAGTATGGTTTAACTCTGTTAGCTGAATGCACAGATCAGAAAGAATTTTCACAGAATGATTAGGTGTAGTTTATATTTGGAGACATTCCTTTTTCCACTATTACCCTCTTAGCGCTCCGAATCTCCACTTGCATTTTCTACAGAAAGACTGTTACAGAACGGCTCAATCAAAACTAAGGTTCAAATCTTTTAGTTGAACAAACATAACAGAAAGAAGTTTCACACAATTCTTCTGTGTAGTTTTTATTTGTAGACATTCTTTTTCCCAATATAGGCCTCTTAGCGCTCAGAATGTCCAATTGCAGTTTCTACAGAAAGAGTGTTTCAGAAAGGCTCAATCAAAAGTAAGGTTCAACTCTGTTAGTTGAACGCACAGAACAGAAAGAAGTTTCATACAATGCTTCTGTGTAGTTTATATTTGAACATATTCTTTTTTCCACTATTACCCACTTAGCGCTACGAATGTCCAGTTGCATTTTCTACAGACAGAGTGTTTCAAAACTGCTCAATCAAAAGTATGGTTTAACTCTGTTAGCTGAATGCTCAGATCAGAAAGAAGTTTCACAGAATGCTTCTGTGTAGTTTATATTTGAATATATTCCCTTTTCCACTACTACTCTCTTAGCGCTCCAAATGTCCAGTTGCATTTTCTACAGAAAGAGTGTTCAGATCTGCTCAATCAAAAGTATGGTTTAACTCTGTTAGCTGAATGCACAGATCAGAAAGAAGTTTCACAGAATGATTCTGTGTAGTTTATATTTGGAGACATTCCATTTTCCACTATTACCCTCTTAGCGCTCCGAATCTCCACTTGCATTTTCTACAGAAAGACTGTTACAGAACGGCTCAATCAAAACTAAGGTTCAACTCTTTTAGTTGAACAAACAGAACAGAAAGATGTTTCACAAAATTCTTTTGTGTAGTTTTTATTTGTAGACATTCTTTTTCCCAATATAGGCCTCTTAGCGCTCAGAATGTCCAATTGCAGTTTCTACAGAAAGTGTGTTTCAGAACGGCTCAATCAAAAGTAAGGTTCAACTCTGTTAGTAGAATGCACAGAACAGAAAGAAGTTTCATACAATGCTTCTGTGTAGTTTATATTTGAACTTATTCTTTTTTCCACTATTACCCACTTAGCGCTACGAATGTCCAGTTGCATTTTCTACAGACAGAGTGTTTCAAAACTGCTCAATCAAAAGTATGGTTTAACTCTGTTAGCTGAATGCTCAGATCAGAAAGAAGTTTCACAGAATGCTTCTGTGTAGTTTATATTTGAATATATTCCTTTTTCCACTACTACGCTCTTAGCGCTCCAAATGTCCAGTTGCATTTTCAACAGAAAGAGTGTTCAGATCTGCTCAATCAAAAGTATGGTTTAACTCTGTTAGCTGAATGCACAGATCAGAAAGAAGTTTCACCGAATGATTCTGTGTAGTTTATATTTGAAGACATTCCTTTTTCCACTATTACCCTCTTAGCGCTCCGAATCTCCACTTGCATTTTCTACAAAAAGAGTGTTTCATAACTGCTCAATCAAAAATATGTTTTATCTCTGTTAACTGAATTTACAGATCAGAAATAAGTTTCACAGAATGCATCTGTGTAGTTTTTATTTGAAGATATTCTTTTTCCCAATGTAGGCCTCTTAGCGCTTAGCATGTCCAATTGCAGTTTCTACAGGAAGAGTGTTTCAGAACGGCTCAATCAAAAGTAAGGTTCAACTCTGTTAGTTAAATGCACAGAACAGAAAGAATTTTCACAGAATGCTACTGTGTAGTTTATATTTGAATATATTCCTTTTTCCATTATTACCCTCTTAGCGCTCCGAATGTCCACTTGCATTTTCTACAGAAAGAGTGTTCAGAACTGCGCAATCAAAAGTATGGTTTAACTCTGTTAGCTTAATGAACATATCAGAAATAAGTTTCACACAATGCTTCTGTGTAGTTTTTATTTGAAGATATTATTTTTCCCAATAGAGACCTCTTAGCGCTCAGAATGTCCAATTGCAGTTTCTACGGAAAGAGTGTTTCAGAAAGGCTCAATCAAAAGTAAGGTTCAACTCTGTTAGTTGAATGCACAGAACAGAAAGATGTTTCATACAATGCTTCTGTGTAGTTTATATTTGAACATATTCTTTTTTCCACTATTACCCACTTAGCGCTACGAATGTCCAGTTGCATTTTCTACAGACAGAGTGTTTCAAAACTGCTCAATCAAAAGTATGGTTTAACTCTGTTAGCTGAATGCTCAGATCAGAAAGAAGTTTCACAGAATGCTTCTGTGTAGTTTATATTTGAATATACTCCCTTTTCCACTACTACTCTCTTAGCGCTCCAAATGTCCAGTTGCATTTTCTACAGAAAGAGTGTTCAGATCTGCTCAATCAAAAGTATGGTTTAACTCTGTTAGCTGAATGCACAGATCAGAAAGAATTTTCACAGAATGATTAGGTGTAGTTTATATTTGGAGACATTCCTTTTTCCACTATTACCCTCTTAGCGCTCCGAATCTCCACTTGCATTTTCTACAGAAAGACTGTTACAGAACGGCTCAATCAAAACTAAGGTTCAAATCTTTTAGTTGAACAAACAGAACAGAAAGAAGTTTCACACAATTCTTCTGTGTAGTTTTTATTTGTAGACATTCTTTTTCCCAATATAGGCCTCTTAGCGCTCAGAATGTCCAATTGCACTTTCTACAGAAAGAGTGTTTCAGAAAGGCTCAATCAAAAGTAAGGTTCAACTCTGTTAGTTGAACGCACAGAACAGAAAGAAGTTTCATACAATGTTTCTGTGTAGTTTATATTTGAACATATTCTTTTTTCCACTATTACCCATTTAGCGCTACGAATGTCCAGTTGCATTTTCTACAGACAGAGTGTTTCAAAACTGCTCAATCAAAAGTATGGTTTAACTCTGTTAGCTGAATGCTCAGATCAGAAAGAAGTTTCACAGAATGCTTCTGTGTAGTTTATATTTGAATATATTCCCTTTTCCACTACTACTCTCTTAGCGCTCCAAATGTCCAGTTGCATTTTCTACAGAAAGAGTGTTCAGATCTGCTCAATCAAAAGTATGGTTTAACTCTGTTAGCTGAATGCACAGATCAGAAAGAAGTTTCACAGAATGATTCTGTGTAGTTTATATTTGGAGACATTCCATTTTCCACTATTACCCTCTTAGCGCTCCGAATCTCCACTTGCATTTTCTACAGAAAGACTGTTACAGAACGGCTCAATCAAAACTAAGGTTCAACTCTTTTAGTTGAACAAACAGAACAGAAAGATGTTTCACAAAATTCTTTTGTGTAGTTTTTATTTGTAGACATTCTTTTTCCCAATATAGGCCTCTTAGCGCTCAGAATGTCCAATTGCAGTTTCTACAGAAAGTGTGTTTCAGAACGGCTCAATCAAAAGTAAGGTTCAACTCTGTTAGTAGAATGCACAGAACAGAAAAAAGTTTAATACAATGCTTCTGTGTAGTTTATATTTGAACTTATTCTTTTTTGCACTATTACCCACTTAGCGCTACGAATGTCCAGTTGCATTTTCTACAGACAGAGTGTTTCAAAACTGCTCAATCAAAAGTATGGTTTAACTCTGTTAGCTGAATGCTCAGATCAGAAAGAAGTTTCACAGAATGCTTCTGTGTAGTTTATATTTGAATATATTCCTTTTTCCACTACTACGCTCTTAGCGCTCCAAATGTCCAGTTGCATTTTCAACAGAAAGAGTGTTCAGATCTGCTCAATCAAAAGTATGGTTTAACTCTGTTAGCTGAATGCACAGATCAGAAAGAAGTTTCACCGAATGATTCTGTGTAGTTTATATTTGAAGACATTCCTTTTTCCACTATTACCCTCTTAGCGCTCCGAATCTCCACTTGCATTTTCTACAAAAAGAGTGTTTCATAACTGCTCAATCAAAAATATGTTTTATCTCTGTTAACTGAATTTACAGATCAGAAATAAGTTTCACAGAATGCATCTGTGTAGTTTTTATTTGAAGATATTCTTTTTCCCAATGTAGGCCTCTTAGCGCTTAGCATGTCCAATTGCAGTTTCTACAGGAAGAGTGTTTCAGAACGGCTCAATCAAAAGTAAGGTTCAACTCTGTTAGTTAAATGCACAGAACAGAAAGAATTTTCACAGAATGCTACTGTGTAGTTTATATTTGAATATATTCCTTTTTCCATTATTACCATCTTAGCGCTCCGAATGTCCACTTGCATTTTCTACAGAAAGAGTGTTCAGAACTGCGCAATCAAAAGTTTGGTTTAACTCTGTTAGCTTAATGAACATATCAGAAATAAGTTTCACACAATGCTTCTGTGTAGTTTTTATTTGAAGATATTATTTTTCCCAATATAGGCCTCTTCGCGCTCAGAATGTCCAATTGCAGTTTCTACAGAAAGAGTGTTTCAGAAAGGCTCAATCAAAAGTAAGGTTCAACTCTGTTAGTTGAATGCACAGAACAGAAAGAAGTTTCATACAGTGCTTCTGTGTAGTTTATATTTGAACATATTCTTTTTTCCACTATTACCCACTTAGCGCTACGAATGTCCAGTTGCATTTTCTACAGAAAGAGTGTTCAGATCTGCTCAATCAAAAGTATGGTTTAACTCTGTTAGCTGAATGCACAGATCAGAAAGAAGTTTCACAGAATGATTCTGTGTAGTTTATATTTGGAGACATTCCTTTTTCCACTATTACCCTCTTAGCGCTCCGAATCTCCAATTGCATTTTCTACAGAAAGACTGTTACAGAACGGCACAATCAAAACTAAGGTTCAACTCTTTTAGTTGAACAAACAGAACAGAAAGAAGTTTCACACAATTCTTCTGTGTAGTTTTTATTTGTAGACATTCTTTTTCCCAATATAGGCCTCTTAGTGCTCAGAATGTCCAATTGCAGTTTCTACAGAAAGAGTGTTTCAGAACGGCTCAATCAAAAGTAAGGTTCAACTCTGTTAGTTGAATGCACAGAACAGAAAGAAGTTTCATACAATGCTTCTGTGTAGTTTATATTTGAACATATTCTTTTTTCCACTATTACCCACTTAGCACTACGAATGTCCAGTTGCATATTCTACAGACAGAGTGTTTCAAAACTGCTCAATCAAAAGTATGGTTTAACTCTGTTAGCTGAATGCTCAGATCAGAAAGAAGTTTCACAGAATGCTTCTGTGTAGTTTATATTTGAATATATTCCTTTTTCCACTACTACGCTCTTAGCACTCCAAATGTCCAGTTGCATTTTCTGCAGAAAGAGTGTTCAGATCTGCTCAATCAAAAGTATGGTTTAACTCTGTTAGCTGAATGCACAGATCAGAAAGAAGTTTCACCGAATGATTCTGTGTAGTTTATATTTGAAGACATTCCTTTTTCCACTATTACCCTCTTAGCGCTCCGAATCTCCACTTGCATTTTCTACAAAAAGAGTGTTTCATAACTGCTCAATCAAAAATATGTTTTATCTCTGTTAACTGAATTTACAGATCAGAAACAAGTTCCACAGAATGCATCTGTGTAGTTTTTATATGAAGATATTCTTTTCCCAATGTAGGCCTCTTTGCGCTTAGCATGTCCAATTGCAGTTTGTACAGAAAGAGTGTTTCAGAACGGCTCAATCAAAAGTAAGGTTCAACTCTGTTAGTTGAATGCACAGAACAGAAAGAATTTTCACAGAATGCTACTGTGTAGTTTATATTTGAATATATTCCTTTTTCCATTATTACCCTCTTAGCGCTCCGAATGTCCACTTGCATTTTCTACAGAAAGAGTGTTCAGAACTGCGCAATCAAAAGTATGGTTTAACTCTGTTAGCTTAATGAACATATCAGAAATAAGTTTCACACAATGCTTCTGTGTAGTTTTTATTTGAAGATATTTTTTTCCCAATAGAGACCTCTTAGCGCTCAGAATGTCCAATTGCAGTTTCTACAGAAAGAGTGTTTCAGAAAGGCTCAATCAAAAGTAAGGTTCAACTCTGTTAGTTGAATGCACAGAACAGAAAGATGTTTCATACAATGCTTCTGTGTAGTTTATATTTGAACATATTCTTTTTTCCACTATTACCCACTTAGCGCTACGAATGTCCAGTTGCATTTTCTACAGACAGAGTGTTTCAAAACTGCTCAATCAAAAGTATGGTTTAACTCTGTTAGCTGAATGCTCAGATCAGAAAGAAGTTTCACAGAATGCTTCTGTGTAGTTTATATTTGAATATATTCCTTTTTCCACTACTACGCTCTTAGCGCTCCAAATGTCCAGTTGCATTTTCAACAGAAAGAGTGTTCAGATCTGCTCAATCAAAAGTATGGTTTAACTCTGTTAGCTGAATGCACAGATCAGAAAGAAGTTTCACCGAATGATTCTGTGTAGTTTATATTTGAAGACATTCCTTTTTCCACTATTACCCTCTTAGCGCTCCGAATCTCCACTTGCATTTTCTACAAAAAGAGTGTTTCATAACTGCTCAATCAAAAATATGTTTTATCTCTGTTAACTGAATTTACAGATCAGAAATAAGTTTCACAGAATGCATCTGTGTAGTTTTTATTTGAAGATATTCTTTTTCCCAATGTAGGCCTCTTAGCGCTTAGCATGTCCAATTGCAGTTTCTACAGGAAGAGTGTTTCAGAACGGCTCAATCAAAAGTAAGGTTCAACTCTGTTAGTTAAATGCACAGAACAGAAAGAATTTTCACAGAATGCTACTGTGTAGTTTATATTTGAATATATTCCTTTTTCCATTATTACCATCTTAGCGCTCCGAATGTCCACTTGCATTTTCTACAGAAAGAGTGTTCAGAACTGCGCAATCAAAAGTTTGGTTTAACTCTGTTAGCTTAATGAACATATCAGAAATAAGTTTCACACAATGCTTCTGTGTAGTTTTTATTTGAAGATATTATTTTTCCCAATATAGGCCTCTTCGCGCTCAGAATGTCCAATTGCAGTTTCTACAGAAAGAGTGTTTCAGAAAGGCTCAATCAAAAGTAAGGTTCAACTCTGTTAGTTGAATGCACAGAACAGAAAGAAGTTTCATACAATGCTTCTGTGTAGTTTATATTTGAACATATTCTTTTTTCCACTATTACCCACTTAGCGCTACGAATGTCCAGTTGCATTTTCTACAGAAAGAGTGTTCAGATCTGCTCAATCAAAAGTATGGTTTAACTCTGTTAGCTGAATGAACAGATCAGAAAGAAGTTTCACAGAATGATTCTGTGTAGTTTATATTTGGAGACATTCCTTTTTCCACTATTACCCTCTTAGCGCTCCGAATCTCCAATTGCATTTTCTACAGAAAGACTGTTACAGAACGGCACAATCAAAACTAAGGTTCAACTCTTTTAGTTGAACAAACAGAACAGAAAGAAGTTTCACACAATTCTTCTGTGTAGTTTTTATTTGTAGACATTCTTTTTCCCAATATAGGCCTCTTAGTGCTCAGAATGTCCAATTGCAGTTTCTACAGAAAGAGTGTTTCAGAACGGCTCAATCAAAGTAAGGTTCAACTCTGTTAGTTGAATGCACAGAACAGAAAGAAGTTTCATACAATGCTTCTGTGTAGTTTATATTTGAACATATTCTTTTTTCCACTATTACCCACTTAGCACTACGAATGTCCAGTTGCATATTCTACAGACAGAGTGTTTCAAAACTGCTCAATCAAAAGTATGGTTTAACTCTGTTAGCTGAATGCTCAGATCAGAAATAAGTTTCACAGAATGCTTCTGTGTAGTTTATATTTGAATATATTCCTTTTTCCACTACTACGCTCTTAGCACTCCAAATGTCCAGTTGCATTTTCTACAGAAAGAGTGTTCAGATCTGCTCAATCAAAAGTATGGTTTAACTCTGTTAGCTGAATGCACAGATCAGAAAGAAGTTTCACCGAATGATTCTGTGTAGTTTATATTTGAAGACATTCCTTTTTCCACTATTACCCTCTTAGCGCTCCGAATCTCCACTTGCATTTTCTACAAAAAGAGTGTTTCATAACTGCTCAATCAAAAATATGTTTTATCTCTGTTAACTGAATTTACAGATCAGAAACAAGTTCCACAGAATGCATCTGTGTAGTTTTTATATGAAGATATTCTTTTCCCAATGTAGGCCTCTTTGCGCTTAGCATGTCCAATTGCAGTTTGTACAGAAAGAGTGTTTCAGAACGGCTCAATCAAAAGTAAGGTTCAACTCTGTTAGTTGAATGCACAGAACAGAAAGAATTTTCACAGAATGCTACTGTGTAGTTTATATTTGAATATATTCCTTTTTCCATTATTACCCTCTTAGCGCTCCGAATGTCCACTTGCATTTTCTACAGAAAGAGTGTTCAGAACTGCGCAATCAAAAGTATGGTTTAACTCTGTTAGCTTAATGAACATATCAGAAATATGTTTCACACAATGCTTCTGTGTAGTTTTTATTTGAAGATATTATTTTTCCCAATAGAGACCTCTTAGCGCTCAGAATGTCCAATTGCAGTTTCTACAGAAAGAGTGTTTCAGAAAGGCTCAATCAAAAGTAAGGTTCAACTCTGTTAGTTGAATGCACAGAACAGAAAGATGTTTCATACAATGCTTCTGTGTAGTTTATATTTGAACATATTCTTTTTTCCACTATTACCCACTTAGCGCTACGAATGTCCAGTTGCATTTTCTACAGACAGAGTGTTTCAAAACTGCTCAATCAAAAGTATGGTTTAACTCTGTTAGCTGAATGCTCAGATCAGAAAGAAGTTTCACAGAATGCTTCTGTGTAGTTTATATTTGAATATACTCCCTTTTCCACTACTACTCTCTTAGCGCTCCAAATGTCCAGTTGCATTTTCTACAGAAAGAGTGTTCAGATCTGCTCAATCAAAAGTATGGTTTAACTCTGTTAGCTGAATGCACAGATCAGAAAGAATTTTCACAGAATGATTAGGTGTAGTTTATATTTGGAGACATTCCTTTTTCCACTATTACCCTCTTAGCGCTCCGAATCTCCACTTGCATTTTCTACAGAAAGACTGTTACAGAACGGCTCAATCAAAACTAAGGTTCAAATCTTTTAGTTGAACAAACAGAACAGAAAGAAGTTTCACACAATTCTTCTGTGTAGTTTTTATTTGTAGACATTCTTTTTCCCAATATAGGCCTCTTAGCGCTCAGAATGTCCAATTGCAGTTTCTACAGAAAGAGTGTTTCAGAAAGGCTCAATCAAAAGTAAGGTTCAACTCTGTTAGTTGAACGCACAGAACAGAAAGAAGTTTCATACAATGCTTCTGTGTAGTTTATATTTGAACATATTCTTTTTTCCACTATTACCCACTTAGCGCTACGAATGTCCAGTTGCATTTTCTACAGACAGAGTGTTTCAAAACTGCTCAATCAAAAGTATGGTTTAACTCTGTTAGCTGAATGCTCAGATCAGAAAGAAGTTTCACAGAATGCTTCTGTTTAGTTTATATTTGAATATATTCCCTTTTCCACTACTACTCTCTTAGCGCTCCAAATGTCCAGTTGCATTTTCTACAGAAAGAGTGTTCAGATCTGCTAAATCAAAAGTATGGTTTAACTCTGTTAGCTGAATGCACAGATCAGAAAGAAGTTTCACAGAATGATTCTGTGTAGTTTATATTTGGAGACATTCCATTTTCCACTATTACCCTCTTAGCGCTCCGAATCTCCACTTGCATTTTCTACAGAAAGACTGTTACAGAACGGCTCAATCAAAACTAAGGTTCAACTCTTTTAGTTGAACAAACAGAACAGAAAGATGTTTCACAAAATTCTTTTGTGTAGTTTTTATTTGTAGACATTCTTTTTCCCAATATAGGCCTCTTAGCGCTCAGAATGTCCAATTGCAGTTTCTACAGAAAGTGTGTTTCAGAACGGCTCAATCAAAAGTAAGGTTCAACTCTGTTAGTAGAATGCACAGAACAGAAAGAAGTTTCATACAATGCTTCTGTGTAGTTTATATTTGAACTTATTCTTTTTTCCACTATTACCCACTTAGCGCTACGAATGTCCAGTTGCATTTTCTACAGACAGAGTGTTTCAAAACTGCTCAATCAAAAGTATGGTTTAACTCTGTTAGCTGAATGCTCAGATCAGAAAGAAGTTTCACAGAATGCTTCTGTGTAGTTTATATTTGAATATATTCCTTTTTCCACTACTACGCTGTTAGCGCTCCAAATGTCCAGTTGCATTTTCAACAGAAAGAGTGTTCAGATCTGCTCAATCAAAAGTATGGTTTAACTCTGTTAGCTGAATGCACAGATCAGAAAGAAGTTTCACCGAATGATTCTGTGTAGTTTATATTTGAAGACATTCCTTTTTCCACTATTACCCTCTTAGCGCTCCGAATCTCCACTTGCATTTTCTACAAAAAGAGTGTTTCATAACTGCTCAATCAAAAATATGTTTTATCTCTGTTAACTGAATTTACAGATCAGAAATAAGTTTCACAGAATGCATCTGTGTAGTTTTTATTTGAAGATATTCTTTTTCCCAATGTAGGCCTCTTAGCGCTTAGCATGTCCAATTGCAGTTTCTACAGGAAGAGTGTTTCAGAACGGCTCAATCAAAAGTAAGGTTCAACTCTGTTAGTTAAATGCACAGAACAGAAAGAATTTTCACAGAATGCTACTGTGTAGTTTATATTTGAATATATTCCTTTTTCCATTATTACCATCTTAGCGCTCCGAATGTCCACTTGCATTTTCTACAGAAAGAGTGTTCAGAACTGCGCAATCAAAAGTTTGGTTTAACTCTGTTAGCTTAATGAACATATCAGAAATAAGTTTCACACAATGCTTCTGTGTAGTTTTTATTTGAAGATATTATTTTTCCCAATATAGGCCTCTTCGCGCTCAGAATGTCCAATTGCAGTTTCTACAGAAAGAGTGTTTCAGAAAGGCTCAATCAAAAGTAAGGTTCAACTCTGTTAGTTGAATGCACAGAACAGAAAGAAGTTTCATACAATGCTTCTGTGTAGTTTATATTTGAACATATTCTTTTTTCCACTATTACCCACTTAGCGCTACGAATGTCCAGTTGCATTTTCTACAGAAAGAGTGTTCAGATCTGCTCAATCAAAAGTATGGTTTAACTCTGTTAGCTGAATGCACAGATCAGAAAGAAGTTTCACAGAATGATTCTGTGTAGTTTATATTTGGAGACATTCCTTTTTCCACTATTACCCTCTTAGCGCTCCGAATCTCCAATTGCATTTTCTACAGAAAGACTGTTACAGAACGGCACAATCAAAACTAAGGTTCAACTCTTTTAGTTGAACAAACAGAACAGAAAGAAGTTTCACACAATTCTTCTGTGTAGTTTTTATTTGTAGACATTCTTTTTCCCAATATAGGCCTCTTAGTGCTCAGAATGTCCAATTGCAGTTTCTACAGAAAGAGTGTTTCAGAACGGCTCAATCAAAAGTAAGGTTCAACTCTGTTAGTTGAATGCACAGAACAGAAAGAAGTTTCATACAATGCTTCTGTGTAGTTTATATTTGAACATATTCTTTTTTCCACTATTACCCACTTAGCACTACGAATGTCCAGTTGCATATTCTACAGACAGAGTGTTTCAAAACTGCTCAATCAAAAGTATGGTTTAACTCTGTTAGCTGAATGCTCAGATCAGAAAGAAGTTTCACAGAATGCTTCTGTGTAGTTTATATTTTAATATATTCCTTTTTCCACTACTACGCTCTTAGCACTCCAAATGTCCAGTTGCATTTTCTACAGAAAGAGTGTTCAGATCTGCTCAATCAAAAGTATGGTTTAACTCTGTTAGCTGAATGCACAGATCAGAAAGAAGTTTCACCGAATGATTCTGTGTAGTTTATATTTGAAGACATTCCTTTTTCCACTATTACCCTCTTAGCGCTCCGAATCTCCACTTGCATTTTCTACAAAAAGAGTGTTTCATAACTGCTCAATCAAAAATATGTTTTATCTCTGTTAACTGAATTTACAGATCAGAAACAAGTTCCACAGAATGCATCTGTGTAGTTTTTATATGAAGATATTCTTTTCCCAATGTAGGCCTCTTTGCGCTTAGCATGTCCAATTGCAGTTTGTACAGAAAGAGTGTTTCAGAACGGCTCAATCAAAAGTAAGGTTCAACTCTGTTAGTTGAATGCACAGAACAGAAAGAATTTTCACAGAATGCTACTGTGTAGTTTATATTTGAATATATTCCTTTTTCCATTATTACCATCTTAGCGCTCCGAATGTCCACTTGCATTTTCTACAGAAAGAGTGTTTCAGAACGGCTCAATCAAAACTAAGGTTCAACTCTTTTAGTTGAACAAACAGAACAGAAAGAAGTTTCACACATTTCTTCTGTGTAGTTTTTATTTGTAGACATTCTTTTCCCAATATAGGCCTCTTAGCGCTCAGAATGTCCAACTGCAGTTTCTACAGAAAGAGTGTTTCAGAACGGCTCAATCAAAAGTAAGGTTCAACTCTGTTAGTTGAATGCACAGAACAGAAAGAAGTTTCATACAATGCTTCTGTGTAGTTTATATTTGAACATATTCTTTTTTCCACTATTACCCACTTAGCGCTACGAATGTCCAGTTGCATTTTCTACAGACAGAGTGTTTCAAAACTGCTCAATCAAAAGTATGGTTTAACTCTGTTAGCTGAATGCTCAGATCAGAAAGAAGTTTCACAGAATGCTTCTGTGTAGTTTATATTTGAATATATTCCTTTTTCCACTACTACGCTCTTAGCGCTCCAAATGCCCAGTTGCATTTTCTACAGAAAGAGTGTTCAGATCTGCTCAATCAAAAGTATGGTTTAACTCTGTTAGCTGAATGCACAGATCAGAAAGAAGTTTCACAGAATTATTCTGTGTAGTTTATATTTGGAGACATTCCTTTTTCCACTATTACCCTATTAGCGCTCCGAATCTCCACTTGCATTTTCTACAGAAAGAGTGTTTCAGAACGGTTCAATCAAAACTAAGGTTCAACTCTTTTAGTTGAACAAACAGAACAGAAAGAAGTTTCACACAATTCTTCTGTGTAGTTTTTATTTGTAGACATTCTTTTTCCCAATATAGGCCTCTTAGCGCTCAGAATGTCCAATTGCAGTTTCTACAGAAAGAGTGTTTCAGAACGGCTCAATCAAAAGTAAGGTTCAACTCTGTTAGTTGAATGCACAGAACAGAAAGAAGTTTCATACAATGGTTCTGTGTAGTTTATATTTGAACATATTCTTTTTTCCACTATTACCCACTTAGCGCTACGAATGTCCAGTTGCATTTTCTACAGACAGAGTGTTTCAAAACTGCTCAATCAAAAGTATGGTTTAACTCTGTAAGCTGAATGCTCAGATCAGAAAGAAGTTTCACAGAAGGCTTCTGTGTAGTTTATATTTGAATATATTCCTTTTTCCACTACTACGCTCTTAGCGCTCCAAATGTCCAGTTGCATTTTCTACAGAAAGAGTGTTCAGATCTGCTCAATCAAAAGTATGGTTTAACTCTGTTAGCTGAATGCACAGATCAGAAAGAAGTTTCACCGAATGATTCTGTGTAGTTTATATTTGAAGACATTCCTTTTTCCACTATTAAACTCTTAGCGCTCCGAATCTCCACTTGCATTTTCTACAAAAAGAGTGTTTCATAACTGCTCAATCAAAAATATGTTTTATCTCTGTTAACTGAATTTACAGATCAGAAATAAGTTTCACAGAATGCATCTGTGTAGTCTTTATTTGAAGATATTCTTTTTCCCAATGTAGGCCTCTTAGCGGTTAGCATGTCCAATTGCAGTTTCTACAGAAAGAGTGTTTCAGAACGGCTCAATCAAAAGTAAGGTTCAACTCTGTTAGTTGAATGCACAGAACAGAAAGAATTTTCACAGAATGCTACTGTGTAGTTTATATTTGAATATATTCCTTTTTCCACTATTACCGTCTTAGCGCTCCGAATGTCCACTTGCATTTTCTACAGAAAGAGTGTTCAGAACTGCGCAATCAAATGTTTGGTTTAACTCTGTTAGCTCAATGAACATATCAGAAATAAGTTTCACACAATGCTTCTGTGTAGTTTTTATTTGAAGATATTATTTTTCCCAATATAGGCCTCTTCGCGCTCAGAATGCCCAATTGCAGTTTCTAGAGAAAGAGTGTTTCAGAAAGGCTCAATCAAAAGTAAGGTTCAACTCTGTTAGTTGAATGCAATGAACAGAAAGAAGTTTCATACAATGCTTCTGTGTAGTTTATATTTGAACATATTCTTTTTTCCACTATTACCCACTTAGCGCTACGAATGTCCAGTTGCATTTTCTACAGACAGAGTGTTTCAAAACTGCTCAATCAAAAGTATGGTTTAACTCTGTTAGCTGAATGCTCAGATCAGAAAGAAGTTTCACAGAATGCTTCTGTGTAGTTTATATTTGAATATATTCCTTTTTCCACTACTACTCCCTTAGCGCTCCAAATGTCCAGTTGCATTATCTACAGAAAGAGTGTTCAGATCTGCTCAATCAAAAGTATGGTTTAACTCTGTTAGCTGAATGCACAGATCAGAAAGAAGTTTCACAGAATGATTCTGTGTAGTTTATATTTGTAGACATTCCTTTTTCCACTATTACCCTCTTAGCGCTCCGAATCTCCACTTGCATTTCAACAGAAAGACTGTTACAGAACGGCTCAATCAAAACTAAGGTTCAAATCTTTTAGTTGAACAAACAGAACAGAAAGAAGTTTCACACAATTCTTCTGTGTAGTTTTTATTTGTAGACATTCTTTTTCCCAATATATGCCTCTAAGCGCTCAGAATATCCAATTGCAGTTTCTACAGAAAGTGTGTTTCAGAACGGCTCAATCAAAAGTAAGGTTCAACTCTGTTAGTTGAATGCACAGAACAGAAAGAAATTTCATACAATGCTTCTGTGTAGTTTATATTTGAACATATTCTTTTTTCCACTATTACCCACTTAGCGCTACGAATGTCCAGTTGCATTTTCTACAGACAGAGTGTTTCAAAACTGCTCAATCAAAAGTATGGTTTAACTCTGTTAGCTGAATGCTCAGATCAGAAAGAAGTTTCACAGAATGCTTCTGTGTAGTTTATATTTGAATATATTCCTTTTTCCTCTACTACGCTCTTAGCGCTCCAAACGTCCAGTTGCATTTTCAACAGAAAGAGTGTTCAGATCTGCTCAATCAAAAGTATGGTTTAACACTGTTAGCTGAATGCACAGATCAGAAAGACGTTTCACCGAATGATTCTGTTTAGTTTATATTTGAAGACATTCCTTTTTCCACTATTACCCCCTTAGCGCTCCGAATCTCCACTTGCATTTTCTACAAAAAGAGTGTTTCATAACTGCTCAATCAAAAATATGTTTTATCTCTGTTAACTGAATTTACAGATCAGAAATAAGTTTCATAGAATGCATCTGTGTAGTTTTTATTTGAAGATATTCTTTTTCCCAATGTAGGCCTCTTAGCGCTTAGCATGTCCAATTGCAGTTTCTACAGAAAGAGTGTTTCAGAACGGCTCAATCAAAAGTAAGGTTCAACTCTGTTAGTTGAATGCACAGAACAGAAAGAATTTTCACAGAATGCTACTGTGTAGTTTATATTTGAATATATTCCTTTTTCCACTATTACCCTCTTAGCGCTCCGAATGTCCACTTGCATTTTCTACAGAAAGAGTGTTCAGAACTGCGCTATCAAAAGTATGGTTTAACTCTGTTAGCTTAATGAACATATCAGAAATAAGTTTCACACAATGCTTCTGTGTAGTTTTTATTTGAAGATATTATTTTTCCCAATAGAGGCCTCTTAGCGCTCAGAATGTCCAATTGCAGTTTCTACAGAAAGAGTGTTTCAGAAAGGCTCAATCAAAAGTAAGGTTCAACTCTGTTAGTTGAATGCACAGAACAGAAAGAAGTTTCATACAATGATTCTCTGTAGCTTATATTTGAACATATTTTTTTTCCACTATTACCCACTTAGCGCTACGAATGTCCAGTTGCATTTTCTACAGACAGAGTGTTTCAAAACTGCTCAATCAAAAGTATGGTTTATCTCTGTTAGGTGAATGCTCAGATCAGAAAGAAGTTTCACAGAATGCTTCTGTGTAGTTTATATTTGAATATATTCCTTCTTCCACTACTACTCTCTTAGCGCTCCAAAAGTCCAGTGGCATTTTCTACAGAAAGAGTGTTCAGATCTGCTCAATCAAAAGTATGGTTTAACTCTGTTAGCTGAATGCACAGATCAGAAAGAAGTTTCACAGAATGATTCTGTGTAGTTTATATTTGGAGACATTCCTTTTTCCACTATTACCCTCTTAGCTCTCCGAATCTCCACTTGCATTTTCTACAGAAAGAGTGTTTCAGAACGACTCAATCAAAACTAAGGTTCAACTCTTTTAGTTAAACAAACAGAACAGAAAGTAGTTTCACACAATTCTTCTGTGCAGTTTTTATTTGTAGACATTCTTTTTCCCAATATAGGCCTCTTAGCGCTCAGAATGTCCAATTGCAGTTTCTACAGAAAGAGTGTTTCAGAACGGCTCAATTAAAGTAAGGTTCAACTCTGTTAGTTGAATGCACAGAACAGAAAGAAGTTTCATACAATGCTTCTGTGTAGTTTATATTTGAACATATTCTTTTTTCCACTATTACCCACTTAGCGCTACGAATGTCCAGTTGCATTTTCTACAGACAGAGTGTTTCAAAACTGCTCAATCAAAAGTATGGTTTAACTCTGTTAGCTGAATGCTCAGATCAGAAAGAAGTTTCACAGAATGCTTCTGTGTAGTTTATATTTGAATATATTCCTTTTTCCACTACTACGCTCTTAGCGCTCCAAATGTCCAGTTGCATTTTCAACAGAAAGAGTGTTCAGATCTGCTCAATCAAAAGTATGGTTTAACTCTGTTAGCTGAATGCACAGATCAGAAAGAAGTTTCTCCGAATGATTCTGTGTAGTTTATATTTGAAGACATTCCTTTTTCCACTATTACCCTCTTAGCGCTCCGAATCTCCACTTGCATTTTCTACAAAAAGAGTGTTTCATAACTGCTCAATCAAAAATATGTTTTATCTCTGTTAACTGAATTTACAGATCAGAAATAATTTTCACAGAATGCATCTGTGTAGTTTTTATTTGAAGATATTCTTTTTCCCAATGTAGGCCTCTTAGCGCTTAGTATGTCCAATTGCAGTTTGTACAGAAAGAGTGTTTCAGAACGGCTCAATCAAAAGTAAGGTTCAACTCTGTTAGTTGAATGCACAGAACAGAAAGTATTTTCACAGAATGCTACTGTGTAGTTTATATTTGAATATATTCCTTTTTCCATTATTACCCTCTTAGCGCTCCGAATGTCCACTTGCATTTTCTACAGAAAGAGTGTTCAGAACTGCGCAATCAAAAGTATGGTTTAACTCTGTTAGCTTAATGAACATTTCAGAAATAAGTTTCACACAATGCTTCTGTGTAGTTTTTATTTGAAGATATTATTTTTCCCAATAGAGGCCTCTTAGCGCTCAGAATGTCCAATTGCAGTTTCTACAGAAAGAGTGTTTCAGAAAGGCTCAATCAAAAGTAAGGTTCAACTCTGTTAGTTGAATGCACAGAACAGAAAGATGTTTCATACAATGCTTCTGTGTAGTTTATATTTGAACATATTCTTTTTTCCACTATTACCCACTTAGCGCTACGAATGTCCAGTTGCATTTTCTACAGACAGAGTGTTTCAAAACTGCTCAATCAAAAGTATGGTTTAACTCTGTTAGCTGAATGCTCAGATCAGAAAGAAGTTTCACAGAATGCTTCTGTGTAGTTTATATTTGAATATATTCCTTTTTCCACTACTACTCTCTAAGCGCTCCAAATGTCCAGTTGCATTTTCAACAGAAAGAGTGTTCAGATCTGCTCAATCAAAAGTATGGTTTAACTCTGTTAGCTGAATGCACAGAGCAGAAAGAAGTTTCACAGAATGATTCTGTGTAGTTTATATTTGGAGACATTCCTTATTCCACTATTACCCTCTTAGCGCTCCGAATCTCCACTTGCATTTTCTACAGAAAGACTGTTACAGAACGGCTCAATCAAAACTAAGGTTCAACTCTTTTAGTTGAACAAACAGAACAGAAAGAAGTCTCACACAATTCTTCTGTGTAGTTTTTATTTGTAGACATTCTTTTTCCCAATATAGGCCTCTTAGTGCTCAGAATGTCCAATTGCAGTTTCTACAAAAAGTGGGTTTCAGAACGGCTCAATCAAAAGTAAGGTTCAACTCTGTTAGTTGAATGCACAGAACAGAAAGAAGTTTCATACAATGCTTCTGTGTAGTTTATATTTGAACTTATTCTTTTTTCCACTATTACCCACTTAGCGCTACGAATGTCCAGTTGCATTTTCTACAGACAGAGTGTTTCAAAACTGCTCAATCAAAAGTATGGTTTAACTCTGTTAGCTGAATGCTCAGATCAGAAAGAAGTTTCACAGAATGCTTCTGTGTAGTTTATATTTGAATATATTACTTTTTCCACTACTACGCTCTTAGCGCTCCAAATGTCCAGTTGCATTTTCAACAGAAAGAGTGTTCAGATCTGCTCAATCAAAAGTATGGTTTAACTCTGTTAGCTGAATGCACAGATCAGAAAGAAGTTTCACCGAATGATTCTGTGTAGTTTATATTTGAAGACATTCCTTTTTCCACTATTACCCTCTTAGCGCTCCGAATCTCCACTTGCATTTTCTACAAAAAGAGTGTTTCATAACTGCTCAATCAAAAATATGTTTTATCTCTGTTAACTGAATTTACAGATCAGAAATAAGTTTCACAGAATGCATCTGTGTAGTTTTTATTTGAAGATATTCTTTTTCCCAATGTAGGCCTCTTAGCGCTTAGCATGTCCAATTGCAGTTTCTACAGGAAGAGTGTTTCAGAACGGCTCAATCAAAAGTAAGGTTCAACTCTGTTAGTTGAATGCACAGAACAGAAAGAATTTTCACAGAATGCTACTGTGTAGTTTATATTTGAATATATTACTTTTTCCATTATTACCATCTTAGCGCTCCGAATGTCCACTTGCATTTTCTACAGAAAGAGTGTTCAGAACTGCGCAATCAAAAGTATGGTTTAACTCTGTTAGCTTAATGAACATATCAGAAATAAGTTTCACACAATGCTTCTGTGTAGTTTTTATTTGAAGATATTATTTTTCCCAATATAGGCCTCTTCGCGCTCAGAATGTCCAATTGCAGTTTCTACAGAAAGAGTGTTTCAGAAAGGCTCAATCAAAAGTAAGGTTCAACTCTGTTAGTTGAATGCACAGAACAGAAAGAAGTTTCATACAATGCTTCTGTGTAGTTTATATTTGAACATATTCTTTTTTCCACTATTACCCACTTAGCGCTACGAATGTCCAGTTGCATTTTCTACAGAAAGAGTGTTCAGATCTGCTCAATCAAAAGTATGGTTTAACTCTGTTAGCTGAATGCACAGATCAGAAAGAAGTTTCACAGAATGATTCTGTGTAGTTTATATTTGGAGACATTCCTTTTTCCACTATTACCCTCTTAGCGCTCCGAATCTCCAATTGCATTTTCTACAGAAAGACTGTTACAGAACGGCTCAATCAAAACTAAGATTCAACTCTTTTAGTTGAACAAACAGAACAGAAAGAAGTTTCACACAATTCTTCTGTGTAGTTTTTATTTGTAGACATTCTTTTTCCCAGTATAGGCCTCTTAGTGCTCAGAATGTCCAATTGCAGTTTCTACAGAAAGAGTGTTTCAGAACGGCTCAATCAAAAGTAAGGTTCAACTCTGTTAGTTGAATGCACAGAACAGAAAGAAGTTTCATACAATGCTTCTGTGTAGTTTATATTTGAACATATTCTTTTTTCCACTATTACCCACTTAGCACTACGAATGTCCAGTTGCATATTCTACAGACAGAGTGTTTCAAAACTGCTCAATCAAAAGTATGGTTTAACTCTGTTAGCTGAATGCTCAGATCAGAAAGAAGTTTCACAGAATGCTTCTGTGTAGTTTATATTTGAATATATTCCTTTTTCCACTACTACGCTCTTAGCACTACAAATGTCCAGTTGCATTTTCTACAGAAAGAGTGTTCAGATCTGCTCAATCAAAAGTATGGTTTAACTCTGTTAGCTGAATGCACAGATCAGAAAGAAGTTTCACCGAATGATTCTGTGTAGTTTATATTTGAAGACATTCCTTTTTCCACTATTACCCTCTTAGCGCTCCGAATCTCCACTTGCATTTTCTACAAAAAGAGTGTTTCATAACTGCTCAATCAAAAATATGTTTTATCTCTGTTAACTGAATTTACAGATCAGAAATAAGTTCCACAGAATGCATCTGTGTAGTTTTTATATGAAGATATTCTTTTCCCAATGTAGGCCTCTTTGCGCTTAGCATGTCCAATTGCAGTTTGCACAGAAAGAGTGTTTCAGAACGGCTCAATCAAAAGTAAGGTTCAACTCTGTTAGTTGAATGCACAGAACAGAAAGAATTTTCACAGAATGCTACTGTGTAGTTTATATTTGAATATATTCCTTTTTCCATTATTACCATCTTAGCGCTCCGAATGTCCACTTGCATTTTCTACAGAAAGAGTGTTTCAGAACGGCTCAATCAAAACTAAGGTTCAACTCTTTTAGTTGAACAAACAGAACAGAAAGAAGTTTCACACATTTCTTCTGTGTAGTTTTTATTTGTAGACATTCTTTTCCCAATAGAGGCCTCTTAGCGCTCAGAATGTCCAATTGCAGTTTCTACAGAAAGAGTGTTTCAGAACGGCTCAATCAAAAGTAAGGTTCAACTCTGTTAGTTGAATGCACAGAACAGAAAGAAGTTTCATACAATGCTTCTGTGTAGTTTATATTTGAACATATTCTTTTTTCCACTATTACCCACTTAGCGCTACGAATGTCCAGTTGCATTTTCTACAGACAGAGTGTTTCAAAACTGCTCAATCAAAAGTATGGTTTAACTCTGTTAGCTGAATGCTCAGATCAGAAAGAAGTTTCACAGAATGCTTCTGTGTAGTTTATATTTGAATATATTCCTTTTTCCACTACTACGCTCTTAGCGCTCCAAATGCCCAGTTGCATTTTCTACAGAAAGAGTGTTCAGATCTGCTCAATCAAAAGTATTGTTTAACTCTGTTAGCTGAATGCACAGATCAGAAAGAAGTTTCACAGAATGATTCTGTGTAGTTTATATTTGGAGACATTCCTTTTTCCACTATTACCCTATTAGCGCTCCGAATCTCCACTTGCATTTTCTACAGAAAGAGTGTTTCAGAACGGTTCAATCAAAACTAAGGTTCAACTCTTTTAGTTGAACAAACAGAACAGAAAGAAGTTTCACACAATTCTTCTGTGTAGTTTTTATTTGTAGACATTCTTTTTCCCAATATAGGCCTCTGAGCGCTCAGAATGTCCAATTGCAGTTTCTACAGAAAGAGTGTTTCAGAACGGCTCAATCAAAAGTAAGGTTCAACTCTGTTAGTTGAATGCACAGAACAGAAAGAAGTTTCATACAATGCTTCTGTGTAGTTTATATTTGAACATATTCTTTTTTCCACTATTACCCACTTAGCGCTACGAATGTCCAGTTGCATTTTCTACAGACAGAGTGTTTCAAAACTGCTCAATCAAAAGTATGGTTTAACTCTGTAAGCTGAATGCTCAGATCAGAAAGAAGTTTCACAGAAGGCTTCTGTGTAGTTTATATTTGAATATATTCCTTTTTCCACTACTACGCTCTTAGCGCTCCAAATGTCCAGTTGCATTTTCTACAGAAAGAGTGTTCAGATCTGCTCAATCAAAAGTATGGTTTAACTCTGTTAGCTGAATGCACAGATCAGAAAGAAGTTTCACCGAATGATTCTGTGTAGTTTATATTTGAAGACATTCCTTTTTCCACTATTACCAACTTAGCGCTCCGAATCTCCACTTGCATTTTCTACAAAAAGAGTGTTTCATAACTGCTCAATCAAAAATATGTTTTATCTCTGTTAACTGAATTTACAGATCAGAAATAAGTTTCACAGAATGCATCTGTGTAGTCTTTATTTGAAGATATTCTTTTTCCCAATGTAGGCCTCTTAGCGCTTAGCATGTCCAATTGCAGTTTCTACAGAAAGAGTGTTTCAGAACGGCTCAATCAAAAGTAAGGTTCAACTCTGTTAGTTGAATGCACAGAACAGAAAGAATTTTCACAGAATGCTACTGTATAGTTTATATTTGAATATATTCCTTTTTCCACTATTACCGTCTTAGCGCTCTGAATGTCCACTTGCATTTTCTACAGAAAGAGTGTTCAGAACTGCGCAATCAAATGTATGGTTTAACTCTGTTAGCTCAATGAACATATCAGAAATAAGTTTCACACAATGCTTCTGTGTAGTTTTTATTTGAAGATATTATTTTTCCCAATATAGGCCTCTTCGCGCTCAGAATGCCCAATTGCAGTTTCTAGAGAAAGAGTGTTTCAGAAAGGCTCAATCAAAAGTAAGGTTCAACTCTGTTAGTTGAATGCAATGAACAGAAAGAAGTTTCATACAATGCTTCTGTGTAGTTTATATTTGAACATATTCTTTTTTCCACTATTACCCACTTAGCGCTACGAATGTCCAGTTGCATTTTCTACAGACAGAGTGTTTCAAAACTGCTCAATCAAAAGTATGGTTTAACTCTGTTAGCTGAATGCTCAGATCAGAAAGAAGTTTCACAGAATGCTTCTGTGTAGTTTATATTTGAATATATTCCTTTTTCCACTACTACGCTCTTAGCGCTCCAAATGTCCAGTTGCATTTTCTACAGAAAGAGTGTTCAGATCTGCTCAATCAAAAGTATGGTATAACTCTGTTAGCTGAATGCACAGATCAGAAAGAAGTTTCACAGAATGATTCTGTGTAGTTTATATTTGGAGACATTCCTTTTTCCACTATTACCCTCTTAGCGCTCCGAATCTCCACTTGCATTTTCTACAGAAAGAGTGTTTCAGAACGGTTCAGTCAAAACTAAGGTTCAACACTTTTAGTTGAACAAACAGAACAGAAAGAAGTTTCACACAATTCTTCTGTGTAGTTTTTATTTGTAGACATTCTTTTTCCCAATATAGGCCTCTTAGCGCTCAGAATGTCCAATTGCAGTTTCTACAGAAAGAGTGTTTCAGAACGGCTCAATCAAAAGTAAGGTTCAACTCTGTTAGTTGAATGCACAGAACAGAAAGAAGTTTCATACAATGGTTCTGTGTAGTTTATATTTGAACATATTCTTTTTTCCACTATTACCCACTTAGCGCTACGAATGTCCAGTTGCATTTTCTACAGACAGAGTGTTTCAAAACTGCTCAATCAAAAGTATGGTTTAACTCTGTAAGCTGAATGCTCAGATCAGAAAGAAGTTTCACAGAAGGCTTCTGTGTAGTTTATATTTGAATATATTCCTTTTTCCACTACTACGCTCTTAGTGCTCCAAATGTCCAGTTCCATTTTCTACAGAAAGAGTGTTCAGATCTGCTCAATCAAAAGTATGGTTTAACTCTGTTAGCTGAATGCACAGATCAGAAAGAAGTTTCACCGAATGATTCTGTGTAGTTTATATTTGAAGACATTCCTTTTTCCACTATTAAACTCTTAGCGCTCCGAATCTCCACTTGCATTTTCTACAAAAAGAGTGTTTCATAACTGCTCAATCAAAAATATGTTTTATCTCTGTTAACTGAATTTACAGATCAGAAATAAGTTTCACAGAATGCATCTGTGTAGTCTTTATTTGAAGATATTCTTTTTCCCAATGTAGGCCTCTTAGCGGTTAGCATGTCCAATTGCAGTTTCTACAGAAAGAGTGTTTCAGAACGGCTCAATCAAAAGTAAGGTTCAACTCTGTTAGTTGAATGCACAGAACAGAAAGAATTTTCACAGAATGCTACTGTGTAGTTTATATTTGAATATATTCCTTTTTCCACTATTACCGTCTTAGCGCTCCGAATGTCCACTTGCATTTTCTACAGAAAGAGTGTTCAGAACTGCGCAATCAAATGTATGGTTTAACTCTGTTAGCTCAATGAACATATCAGAAATAAGTTTCACACAATGCTTCTGTGTAGTTTTTATTTGAAGATATTATTTTTCCCAATAGAGGCCTCTTCGCGCTCAGAATGCCCAATTGCAGTTTCTAGAGAAAGAGTGTTTCAGAAAGGCTCAATCAAAAGTAAGGTTCAACTCTGTTAGTTGAATGCAATGAACAGAAAGAAGTTTCATACAATGCTTCTGTGTAGTTTATATTTGAACATATTCTTTTTTCCACTATTACCCACTTAGCGCTACGAATGTCCAGTTGCATTTTCTACAGACAGAGTGTTTCAAAACTGCTCAATCAAAAGTATGGTTTAACTCTGTTAGATGAATGCTCAGATCAGAAAGAAGTTTCACAGAATGCTTCTGTGTAGTTTATATTTGAATATATTCCTTTATCCACTACTACTCCCTTAGCGCTCCAAATGTCCAGTTGCATTTTCTACAGAAAGAGTGTTCAGATCTGCTCAATCAAAAGTATGGTTTAACCCTTTTAGCTGAATGCACAGATCAGAAAGAAGTTTCACAGAATGATTCTGTGTAGTTTATATTTGGAGACATTCCTTTTTCCACTATTACCCTCTTAGCGCTCCGAATCTCCACTTGCATTTTCTACAGAAAGAGTGTTTCAGAACGGCTCAATCAAAACTAAGGTTCAACTCTTTTAGTTGAACAAACAGAACAGAAAGAAGTTTCACACAATTCTTCTGTGTAGTTTTTATTTGTAGACATTCTTTTTCCCAATATAGGCCTCTTAGCGCTCAGAATGTCCAATTTCAATTTCTACAGAAAGAGTGTTTCAGAATGGCTCAATCAAAAGTAAGGTTCAACTCTGTCAGTTGAATGCACAGAACAGAAAGAAGTTTCATACAATGCTTCTGTGTAGTTTATATTTGAACATATTATTTTTTCCACTATTATCTACTTAGCGCTACGAATGTCCAGTTGCATTTTCTACAGACAGAGTGTTTCAAATCTGCTCAATCAAAAGTATAGTTTAACTCTGTTAGCTGAATGCTCAGATCAGAAAGAAGTTTCACAGAATGCTTCTGTGTAGTTTATATTTGAATATATTCCTTTTTCCACTACTACGCTCTTAGCGCTCCAAATGTCCAGTTGCATTTTCTACAGAAAGAGTGTTCAGATCTGCTCAATCAAAAGTATGGTTTAACTCTGTTAGCTGAATGCACAGATCAGAAAGAAGTTTCACAGAATGATTCTGTGTAGTTTATATTTGGAGACATTCCTTTTTACACTATTACCCTCTTAGCGCTCCGAATCTCCACTTGCATTTTCTACAGAAAGAGTGTTTCAGAACGGCTCAATCAAAACTAAGGTTCAACTCTTTTAGTTGAACAAACAGAACAGAAAGAAGTTTCACACAATTCTTCTGTGTAGTTTTTATTTGTAGACATTCTTTTTCCCAATATAGGCCTCTTAGCGCTCAGAATGTCCAATTGCAGTTTCTACAGAAAGAGTGTTTCAGAACGGCTCAATCAAAAGTAAGGTTCAACTCTGTTAGTTGAATGCACAGAACAGAAAGAAGTTTCATACAATGCTTCTGTGTAGTTTATATTTGAACATATTCTTTTTTCCACTATTACCCACTTAGCGCTACGAATGTCCAGTTGCATTTTCTACAGACAGAGTGTTTCAAAAATACTCAATCAAACGTATGGTTTAACTCTGTTAGCTGTATGCTCAGATCAGAAAGAAGTTTCACAGAATGCTTCTGTGTAGTTTATATTTGAATATATTCCTTTTTCCACTACTACGCTCTTAGCGCTCCAAATGTCCAGTTGCATTTTCAACAGAAAGAGTGTTCAGATCTGCTCAATCAAAAGTATGGTTTAACTCTGTTAGCTGAATGCACAGATCAGAAAGAAGTTTCACCAAATGATTCTGTGTAGTTTATATTTGAAGACATTCCTTTTTCCACTATTACCCTCTTAGCGCTCCGAATCTCCACTTGCATTTTCTACAAAAAGAGTGTTTCATAACTGCTCAATTAAAAATATGTTTTATCTCTGTTAACTGAATTTACAGATCAGAAAGAAGTTTCACAGAATGCATCTGTGTAGTTTTTATTTGAAGATATTCTTTTTCCCAATGTAGGCCTCTTAGCGCTTAGCATGTCCAATTGCAGTTTCTACAGAAAGAGTGTTTCAGAACGGCTCAATCAAAAGTAAGGTTCAACTCTGTTAGTTGAATGCACAGAACAGAAAGAATTTACACAGAATGCTACTGTGTAGTTTATATTTGAATATATTCCTTTTTCCACTATTACCCTCTTAGCGCTCCGAATGTCCACTTGCATTTTCTACAGAAAGAGTGTTCAGAACTGCGCAATCAAAAGTATGGTTTAACTCTGTTAGCTTAATGAACATATCAGAAATAAGTTTCACACAATGCTTCTGTGTAGTTTTTATTTGAAGATATTATTTTTCTCAATAGAGGCCTCTTAGCGCTCAGAATGTCCAATTGCAGTTTCTACAGAAAGAGTGTTTCAGAAAGGCTCAATCAAAGTAAGGTTCAACTCTCTTAGTTGAATGCACAGAACAGAAAGAAGTTTCATACAATGCTTCTGTGTAGTTTATATTTGAACATATTCTTTTTTCCACTATTACCAACTTAGCGCTACGAATGTCCAGTTGCATTTTCTACAGACAGAGTGTTTCAAAACTGCTCAATCAAAAGTATGGTTTAACTCCGTTAGCTGTATGCTCAGATCAGAAAGAAGTTTCCAGAATGCATCTGTGTAGTTTATATTTGAATATATTCCTTTTTCCACTACTACGCTCTTAGCGCTCCAAATGTCCAGTTGCATTTTCAACAGATAGAGTGTTCAGATCTGCTCAATCAAAAGTATGGTTTAACTCTGTTAGGTGAATGCACAGATCAGAAAGAAGTTTCACCGAATGATTCTGTGTAGTTTATATTGGAAGACATTACTTTTTCAACTATTACCCCCTTAGCGCTCCGAATCTCCACTTGCATTTTCTACAAAAAGAGTGTTTCATAACTGCTCAATCAAAAATATGTTTTATCTCTGTTAACTGAATTTACAGATCAGAAATAAGTTTCACAGAATGCATCTGTGTAGTTTTTATTTGAAGATATTCTTTTTCCCAATGTAGGCCTCTTAGCGCTTAGCATGTCCAATTGCAGTTTCTACAGAAAGAGTGTTTCAGAACGGCTCAATCAAAAGTAAGGTTCAACTCTGTTAGTTGAATGCACAGAACAGAAAGAATTTTCACAGAATGCTACTGTGTAGTTTATATTTGAATATATTCCTTTTTCCACTATTACCCTCCTAGCGCTCCGAATGTCCACTTGCATTTTCTACAGAAAGAGTGTTCAGAACTGCGCAATCAAAAGTATGGTTTAACTCTGTTAGCTTAATGAACATATCAGAAATAAGTTTCACACAATGCTTCTGTGTAGTTTTTATTTGAAGATATTATTTTTCCCAATAGAGGCCTCTTAGCGCTCAGAATGACCAATTGCAGTTTCTACAGAAAGAGTGTTTCAGAAAGGCTCAATCAAAAGTAGGGTTCAACTCTGTCAGTTGAATGCACAGAACAGAAAGAAGTTTCATACAATGCTTCTGTGTAATTTATATTTGAACATATTCTTTTTTCCACTATTACCCACTTAGCGCTACGAATGTCCAGTTGCATTTTCTACAGACAGAGTGTTTCAAAACTGCTCAATCAAAAGTATGGTTTAACTCTGTTAGCTGAATGCTCAGATCAGAAAGAAGTTTCACAGAATGCTTCTGTGTAGTTTATATTTGATTATATTTCTTTTTCCACTACTACTCTCTTAGCGCTCCAAATGTCCAGTTGCATTTTCTACAGAAAGAGTGTTCAGATCTGCTCAATCAAAAGTATGGTTAACTCTGTTAGCTGAATGCACAGATCAGAAAGAAGTTTCACAGAATGTTTCTGTGTAGTTAATATTTGAAGACATTCCTTTTTCCACTATTACCCTCTTAGCGCTCCGAATCTCCCCTTGCATTTTCTACAGAAAGAGTGTTTCAGAACGGCTCAATCAAAACTAAGTTTCAACTCTTTTAGTTGAACAAACAGAACAGAAAGAAGTTTCACACAATTCTTCTGTGTAGTTTTTATTTGTAGACATTCTTTTTCCCAATATAGGCCTCTTAGCGCTCAGAATGTCCAATTGCAGTTTCTACAGAAAGAGTGTTTCAGAACGGCTCAATCAAAAGTAAGGTTCAACTCTGTTAGTTGAATGCACATTATAGAAAGAAGTTTCATACAATGCTTCTGTGTAGTTTATATTTGAACATATTTTTTTTCCACTATTACCCACTTAGCGCTACGAATATCCAGTTGCATTTTCTACAGACAGAGTGTTTCAAAACTGCTCAATCAAAAGTATGGTTTAACTCCGTTAGCTGTATGCTCAGATCAGAAAGAAGTTTCCAGAATGCTTCTGTGTAGTTTATATTTGAATATATTCCTTTTTCCACTACTACGCTCTTAGCGCTCCAAATGTCCAGTTGCATTTTCAACAGAAAGAGTGTTCAGATCTGCTCAATCAAACGTATGGTTTAACTCTGTTAGCTGAATGCACAGATCAGAAATAAGTTTCACAGAATGATTCTGTGTAGTTTATATTTGGAGACATTCCTTTTTCCACTATTACCCTATTAGCGCTCCGAATCTCCACTTGCATTTTCTACAGAAAGAGTGTTTCAGAACGGCTAAATCAAAACTAAGGTTCAACTCTTTTAGTTGAACAAACAGAACAGAAAGAAGTTTCACACAATTCTTCTGTGTAGTTTTTATTTGTAGACATTCTTTTTCCCAATATAGTCCTCTTAGCGCTCAGAATGTCCAATTTCAATTTCTACAGAAAGAGTGTTTCAGAATGGCTCAATCAAAAGTAAGGTTCAACTCTGTCAGTTGAATGCACAGAACAGAAAGAAGTTTCATACAATGCTTCTGTGTAGTTTATATTTGAACATATTATTTTTTCCACTATTATCTACTTAGCGCTACGAATGTCCAGTTGCATTTTCTACAGACAGAGTGTTTCAAATCTGCTCAATCAAAAGTATGGTTTAACTCTGTTAGCTGAATGCTCAGATCAGAAAGAAGTTTCACAGAATGCTTCTGTGTAGTTTATATTTGAATATATTCCTTTTTCCACTACTACGCTCTTAGCGCTCCAAATGTCCAGTTGCATTTTCTACAGAAAGAGTGTTCAGATCTGCTCAATCAAAAGTATGGTTTAACTCTGTTAGCTGAATGCACAGATCAGAAAGAAGTTTCACAGAATGATTCTGTGTAGTTTATATTTGGAGACATTCCTTTTTACACTATTACCCTCTTAGCGCTCGGAATCTCCACTTGCATTTTCTACAGAAAGAGTGTTTCAGAACGGCTCAATCAAAACTAAGGTTCAACTCTTTTAGTTGAACAAACAGAACAGAAAGAAGTTTCACACAATTCTTCTGTGTAGTTTTTATTTGTAGACATTCTTTTTCCCAATATAGGCCTCTTAGCGCTCAGAATGTCCAATTGCAGTTTCTACAGAAAGAGTGTTTCAGAACGGCTCAATCAAAAGTAAGGTTCAACTCTGTTAGTTGAATGCACAGAACAGAAAGAAGTTTCATACAATGCTTCTGTGTAGTTTATATTTGAACATATTCTTTTTTCCACTATTACCCACTTAGCGCTACGAATGTCCAGTTGCATTTTCTACAGACAGAGTGTTTCAAAAATACTCAATCAAACGTATGGTTTAACTCTGTTAGCTGTATGCTCAGATCAGAAAGAAGTTTCACAGAATGCTTCTGTGTAGTTTATATTTGAATATATTCCTTTTTCCACTACTACGCTCTTAGCGCTCCAAATGTCCAGTTGCATTTTCAACAGAAAGAGTGTTCAGATCTGCTCAATCAAAAGTATGGTTTAACTCTGTTAGCTGAATGCACAGATCAGAAAGAAGTTTCACCAAATGATTCTGTGTAGTTTATATTTGAAGACATTCCTTTTTCCACTATTACCCTCTTAGCGCTCCGAATCTCCACTTGCATTTTCTACAAAAAGAGTGTTTCATAACTGCTCAATTAAAAATATGTTTTATCTCTGTTAACTGAATTTACAGATCAGAAAGAAGTTTCACAGAATGCATCTGTGTAGTTTTTATTTGAAGATATTCTTTTTCCCAATGTAGGCCTCTTAGCGCTTAGCATGTCCAATTGCAGTTTCTACAGAAAGAGTGTTTCAGAACGGCTCAATCAAAAGTAAGGTTCAACTCTGTTAGTTGAATGCACAGAACAGAAAGAATTTACACAGAATGCTACTGTGTAGTTTATATTTGAATATATTCCTTTTTCCACTATTACCCTCTTAGCGCTCCGAATGTCCACTTGCATTTTCTACAGAAAGAGTGTTCAGAACTGCGCAATCAAAAGTATGGTTTAACTCTGTTAGCTTAATGAACATATCAGAAATAAGTTTCACACAATGCTTCTGTGTAGTTTTTATTTGAAGATATTATTTTTCCCAATAGAGGCCTCTTAGCGCTCAGAATGACCAATTGCAGTTTCTACAGAAAGAGTGTTTCAGAAAGGCTCAATCAAAAGTAGGGTTCAACTCTGTCAGTTGAATGCACAGAACAGAAAGAAGTTTCATACAATGCTTCTGTGTAATTTATATTTGAACATATTCTTTTTTCCACTATTACCCACTTAGCGCTACGAATGTCCAGTTGCATTTTCTACAGACAGAGTGTTTCAAAACTGCTCAATCAAAAGTATGGTTTAACTCTGTTAGCTGAATGCTCAGATCAGAAAGAAGTTTCACAGAATGCTTCTGTGTAGTTTATATTTGATTATATTCCTTTTTCCACTACTACTCTCTTAGCGCTCCAAATGTCCAGTTGCATTTTCTACAGAAAGAGTGTTCAGATCTGCTCAATCAAAAGTATGGTTAACTCTGTTAGCTGAATGCACAGATCAGAAAGAAGTTTCACAGAATGTTTCTGTGTAGTTAATATTTGAAGACATTCCTTTTTCCACTATTACCCTCTTAGCGCTCCGAATCTCCCCTTGCATTTTCTACAGAAAGAGTGTTTCAGAACGGCTCAATCAAAACTAAGTTTCAACTCTTTTAGTTGAACAAACAGAACAGAAAGAAGTTTCACACAATTCTTCTGTGTAGTTTTTATTTGTAGACATTCTTTTTCCCAATATAGGCCTCTTAGCGCTCAGAATGTCCAATTGCAGTTTCTACAGAAAGAGTGTTTCAGAACGGCTCAATCAAAAGTAAGGTTCAACTCTGTTAGTTGAATGCACATTATAGAAAGAAGTTTCATACAATGCTTCTGTGTAGTTTATATTTGAACATATTCTTTTTTCCACTATTACCCACTTAGCGCTACGAATATCCAGTTGCATTTTCTACAGACAGAGTGTTTCAAAACTGCTCAATCAAAAGTATGGTTTAACTCCGTTAGCTGTATGCTCAGATCAGAAAGAAGTTTCCAGAATGCTTCTGTGTAGTTTATATTTGAATATATTCCTTTTTCCACTACTACGCTCTTAGCGCTCCAAATGTCCAGTTGCATTTTCAACAGAAAGAGTGTTCAGATCTGCTCAATCAAACGTATGGTTTAACTCTGTTAGCTGAATGCACAGATCAGAAAGAAGTTTCACAGAATGATTCTGTGTAGTTTATATTTGGAGACATTCCTTTTTCCACTATTACCCTATTAGCGCTCCGAATCTCCACTTGCATTTTCTACAGAAAGAGTGTTTCAGAACGGCTCAATCAAAACTAAGGTTCAACTCTTTTAGTTGAACAAACAGAACAGAAAGAAGTTTCACACAATTCTTCTGTGTAGTTTTTATTTGTAGACATTCTTTTTCCCAATATAGGCCTCTTAGCGCTCAGAATGTCCAATTTCAATTTCTACAGAAAGAGTGTTTCAGAATGGCTCAATCAAAAGTAAGGTTCAACTCTGTCAGTTGAATGCACAGAACAGAAAGAAGTTTCATACAATGCTTCTGTGTAGTTTATATTTGAACATATTAATTTTTCCACTATTATCTACTTAGCGCTACGAATGTCCAGTTGCATTTTCTACAGACAGAGTGTTTCAAATCTGCTCAATCAAAAGTATAGTTTAACTCTGTTAGCTGAATGCTCAGATCAGAAAGAAGTTTCACAGAATGCTTCTGTGTAGTTTATATTTGAATATATTCCTTTTTCCACTACTACGCTCTTAGCGCTCCAAATGTCCAGTTGCATTTTCTACAGAAAGAGTGTTCAGATCTGCTCAATCAAAAGTATGGTTTAACTCTGTTAGCTGAATGCACAGATCAGAAAGAAGTTTCACAGAATGATTCTGTGTAGTTTATATTTGGAGACATTCCTTTTTACACTATTACCCTCTTAGCGCTCCGAATCTCCACTTGCATTTTCTACAGAAAGAGTGTTTCAGAACGGCTCAATCAAAACTAAGGTTCAACTCTTTTAGTTGAACAAACAGAACAGAAAGAAGTTTCACACAATTCTTCTGTGTAGTTTTTATTTGTAGACATTCTTTTTCCCAATATAGGCCTCTTAGCGCTCAGAATGTCCAATTGCAGTTTCTACAGAAAGAGTGTTTCAGAACGGCTCAATCAAAAGTAAGGTTCAACTCTGTTAGTTGAATGCACAGAACAGAAAGAAGTTTCATACAATGCTTCTGTGTAGTTTATATTTGAACATATTCTTTTTTCCACTATTACCCACTTAGCGCTACGAATGTCCAGTTGCATTTTCTACAGACAGAGTGTTTCAAAAATACTCAATCAAACGTATGGTTTAACTCTGTTAGCTGTATGCTCAGATCAGAAAGAAGTTTCACAGAATGCTTCTGTGTAGTTTATATTTGAATATATTCCTTTTTCCACTACTACGCTCTTAGCGCTCCAAATGTCCAGTTGCATTTTCAACAGAAAGAGTGTTCAGATCTGCTCAATCAAAAGTATGGTTTAACTCTGTTAGCTGAATGCACAGATCAGAAAGAAGTTTCACCAAATGATTCTGTGTAGTTTATATTTGAAGACATTCCTTTTTCCACTATTACCCTCTTAGCGCTCCGAATCTCCACTTGCATTTTCTACAAAAAGAGTGTTTCATAACTGCTCAATTAAAAATATGTTTTATCTCTGTTAACTGAATTTACAGATCAGAAAGAAGTTTCACAGAATGCATCTGTGTAGTTTTTATTTGAAGATATTCTTTTTCCCAATGTAGGCCTCTTAGCGCTTAGCATGTCCAATTGCAGTTTCTACAGAAAGAGTGTTTCAGAACGGCTCAATCAAAAGTAAGGTTCACCTCTGTTAGTTGAATGCACAGAACAGAAAGAATTTTCACAGAATGCTACTGTGTAGTTTATATTTGAATATATTCCTTTTTCCACTATTACCCTCTTAGCGCTCCGAATGTACACTTGCATTTTCTACAGAAAGAGTGTTCAGAACTGCGCAATCAAAAGTATGATTTAACTCTGTTAGCTTAATGAACATATCAGAAATAAGTTTCACACAATGCTTCTGTGTAGTTTTTATTTGAAGATATTATTTTTCCCAATAGAGGCCTCTTAGCGCTCAGAATGTCCAATTGCAGTTTCTACAGAAAGAGTGTTTCCGAAAGGCTCAATCAAAAGTGAGGTTCAACTCTGTTAGTTGAATGCACAGAACAGAAAGTAGTTTCATACAATGCTTCTGTGTAGTTTATATTTGAACATATTCTTTTTTCCACTATTACCCACTTAGCGCTACGAATGTCCAGTTGCGTTTTCTACAGACAGAGTGTTTCAAAACTGCTCAATCAAAAGTATGGTTTAACTCTGTTAGCTGAATGCTCAGATCAGAAAGAAGTTTCACAGAATGCTTCTGTGTAGTTTATATTTGAATATATTCCTTTTTCCATTACTACTCTCTTAGCGCTCCAAATGTCCAGTTGCATTTTCTACAGAAAGAGTGTTCAGATCTTCTGAATCAAAAGTATGGTTTAACTCTGTTAGCTGAATGCACAGATCAGAAAGAAGTTTCACAGAATGATTCTGTGTACTTTATATTTGGAGACATTCCTTTTTCCACTATTACCCTCTTAGCGCTCCGAATCTACACTTGCATTTTCTACAGAAAGAGTGTTTCAGAACGGCTCAATCAAAACTAAGGTTCAACTCTTTTAGTTGAACAAACAGAACAGAAAGGAGTTTCACACAATTCTTCTGTGTAGTTTTTATTTGTAGATATTCTTTTTCCCAATATAGGCCTCTTAGCGCTCAGAATGTCCAATTGCAGTTTCTACAGAAGGAGTGTTTCAGAACGGCTCAATCAAAATAAGGTTCAACTCTGTTAGTTGAATGCACAGAACAGAATAAGTTTCATACAATGCTTCTGTGTAGTTTATATTTGAACATATTCTTTTTTCCACTATTAACCACTTAGCGCTACGAATGTCCAGTTGCATTTTCTACAGACAGAGTGTTTCAAAACTGCTCAATCAAAAGTATGGTTTAACTCTGTTAGCTGAATGCTCAGATCAGAAAGAAGTTTCACAGAATGCTTCTGTGTAGTTTATATTTGAATATATTCCTTTTTCCACTGCTACGCTCTTAGCGCTCCAAATGTCCAGTTGCATTTTCTACAGAAAGAGTGTTCAGATCTGCTCAATCAAAAGTATGGTTTAACTCTGTTAGCTGAATGCACAGATCAGAAAGAAGTTTCACCGAATGATTCTGTGTAGTTTATATTTGAAGACATTCCTTTTTCCACTATTACCCTCTTAGCGCTCCGAATCTCCACTTGCATTTTCTACAAAAAGAGTGTTTCATAACTGCTCAATCAAAAATATGTTTTATCTCTGTTAACTGAATTTACAGATCAGAAATAAGTTTCACAGAATGCATCTGTGTAGTTTTTATTTGAAGATATTCTTTTTCCCAATGTAGGCCTCTTAGCGCTTAGCATGTCCAATTGCAATTTCTACAGAAAGAGTGTTTCAGAACGGCTCAATCAAAAGTAGGGTTCAACTCTGTTAGTTGAATGCACAGAACAGAAAGAATTTTCACAGAATGCTACTGTGTAGTTTATATTTGAATATATTAATTTTTTCCACTATTACCCTCTTAGCGCTCCGAATGTCCACTTGCATTTTCTACAGAAAGAGTGTTCAGAACTGCGCAATCAAAAGTATGGTTTAACTCTGTTAGCTTAATGAACATATCAGAAATAAGTTTCACACAATGCTTCTGTGTAGTTTTTATTTGAAGATATTATTTTTCCCAATAGAGGCCTCTTAGCGCTCAGAATGTCCAATTGCAGTTTCTACAGAAAGAGTGTTTCAGAAAGGCTCAATCAAAAGTAAGGTTCAACTCTGTTAGTTGAATGCACAGAACAGAAAGAAGTTTCATACAATGCTTCTGTGTAGTTTATATTTGAACATATTCTTTTTTCCACTATTACCCACTTAGCGCTACGAATGTCCAGTTGCATTTTCTACAGACAGAGTGTTTCAAAACTGCTCAATCAAAAGTATGGTTTAACTCTGTTAGCTGAATGCTCAGATCAGAAAGAAGTTTCACAGAATGCTTCTGTGTAGTTTATATTTGAATATATTCCTTGTTCCACTACTACTCTCTTAGCGCTCCAAATGTCCAGTTGCATTTTCTACAGAAAGAGTGTTCAGATCTGCTGAATCAAAAGTATGGTTTAAATCTGTTAGCTGAATGCACAGATCAGAAAGAAGTTTCACAGAATGATTCTGTGTAGTTTATATTTGGAGACATTCCTTTTTCCACTATTACCCTCTTAGCGCTCCGAATCTCGACTTGCATTTTCTACAGAAAGAGTGTTTCAGAACGGCTCAATCAAAACTAAGGTTCAAATCTTTTAGTTGAACAAACAGAACAGAAAGAAGTTTCACACAATTTTTCTGTGTAGTTTTTATTTGTAGACATTCTTTTTCCCAATATAGGCCTCTTAGCGCTCAGAATGTCCAATTGCAGTTTCTACAGAAAGAGTGTTTCAGAACGGCTCAATGAAAAGTAAGGTTCAACTCTGTTAGTTGAATGCACAGAACAGAAAGAAGTTTCATACAATGCTTCTGTGTAGTTTATATTTGAACATATTCTTTTTTCCGCTATTACCCACTTAGCGCTACGAATGTCCAGTTGCATTTTTTACAGACAGAGGGTTTCAAAACTGCTCAATCAAAAGTATGGTTTAACTCTGTTAGCTGAATGCTCAGATCAGAAAGAAGTTTCACAGAATGCTTCTGTGTAGTTTATATTTGAATATATTCCTTTTTCCACTACTATGCTCTTAGCGCTCCAAATGTCCAGTTGCATTTTCTATAGAAAGAGTGTTCAGATCTGCTCAATCAAAAGTATGGTTTAACTCTGTTAGCTGAATGCACAGATCAGAAAGAAGTTTCACCGAATGATTCTGTGTAGTTTATATTTGAAGACATTCCTTTTTCCACTATTACCCACTTAGCGCTCCGAATCTCCACTTGCATTTTCTACAAAAAGAGTGTTTCATAACTGCTCAATCAAAAATATGTTTTATCTCTGTTAACTGAATTTACAGATCAGAAATAAGTTTCACAGAATGCATCTGTGTAGTTTTTATTTGAAGATATTCTTTTTCCCAATGTAGGCCTCTTGGCGCTTAGCATGTCCAATTGCAGTTTCTACAGAAAGAGTGTTTCAGAACGGCTCAATCAAAAGTAAGGTTCAACTCTGTTAGTTGAATGCACAGAACAGAAAGAATTTTCACAGAATGCTACTGTGTAGTTTATATTTGAATATATTCCTTTTTCCACTATTACCCTCTTAGCGCTCCGAATGTCCACTTGCATTTTCTACAGAAAGAGTGTTCAGAACTGCGCAATCAAAAGTATGGTTTAACTCTGTTAGCTTAATGAACATATCAGAAATAAGTTTCACACAATGCTTCTGTGTAGTTTTTATTTGAAGATATTATTTTTCCCAATATAGGCCTCTTAGCGCTCAGAATGTCCAACTGCAGTTTCTACAGAAAGAGTGTTTCAGAAAGGCTCAATCAAAAGTAAGGTTCAACTCTGTTAGTTGAATGCACAGAACAGAAAGAAGTCTCATACAATGCTTCTGTGTAGCTTATATTTGAACATATTTTTTTTCCACTATTACCCACTTAGCGCTACGAATGTCCAGTTGCATTTTCTACAGACAGAGTGTTTCAAAACTGCTCAATCAAAAGTATGGTTTAAATCTGTTAGGTGAATGCTCAGATCAGAAAGAAGTTTCACAGAATGCTTCTGTGTAGTTTATATTTGAATATATTCCTTTTTCCACTACTACTCTCTTAGCGCTCCAAATGTCCAGTTGCATTTTCTACAGAAAGAGTGTTCAGATCTGCTCAATCAAAAGTATGGTTTAACTCTGTTAGCTGAATGCACAGATCAGAAAGAAGTTTCACAGAATGATTCTGTGTAGTTTATATTTGGAGACATTAATTTTTCCACTATTACCCTCTTAGCGCTCCGAATCTCCACTTGCATTTTCTACAGAAAGAGTGTTTCAGAACGGCTCAATCAAAACTAAGGTTCAACTCTTTTAGTTGAACAAACAGAACAGAAAGAAGTTTCACACAATTCTTCTGTGTAGTTTTTATTTGTAGACATTCTTTTTCCCAATATAGGCCTCTTAGCGCTCAGAATGTCCAATTGCAGTTTCTACAGAAAGAGTGTTTCAGAACGGCTCAATTAAAGTAAGGTTCAACTCTGTTAGTTGAATGCACAGAACAGAAAGAAGTTTCATACAATGCTTCTGTGTAGTTTATATTTGAACATATTCTTTTTTCCACTATTACCCACTTAGCGCTACGAATGTCCAGTTGCATTTTCTACAGACAGAGTGTTTCAAAACTGCTCAATCAAAAGTATGGTTTAACTCTGTTAGCTGAATGCTCAGATCAGAAAGAAGTTTCACAGAATGCTTCTGTGTAGTTTATATTTGAATATATTCCTTGTTCCACTACTACTCTCTTAGCGCTCCAAATGTCCAGTTGCATTTTCTACAGAAAGAGTGTTCAGATCTGCTGAATCAAAAGTATGGTTTAAATCTGTTAGCTGAATGCACAGATCAGAAAGAAGTTTCACAGAATGATTCTGTGTAGTTTATATTTGGAGACATTCCTTTTTCCACTATTACCCTCTTAGCGCTCCGAATCTCGACTTGCATTTTCTACAGAAAGAGTGTTTCAGAACGGCTCAATCAAAACTAAGGTTCAAATCTTTTAGTTGAACAAATAGAACAGAAAGAAGTTTCACACAATTTTTCTGTGTAGTTTTTATTTGTAGACATTCTTTTTCCCAATATAGGCCTCTTAGCGCTCAGAATGTCCAATTGCAGTTTCTACAGAAAGAGTGTTTCAGAACGGCTCAATGAAAAGTAAGGTTCAACTCTGTTAGTTGAATGCACAGAACAGAAAGAAGTTTCATACAATGCTTCTGTGTAGTTTATATTTGAACATATTCTTTTTTCCGCTATTACCCACTTAGCGCTACGAATGTCCAGTTGCATTTTTTACAGACAGAGTGTTTCAAAACTGCTCAATCAAAAGTATGGTTTAACTCTGTTAGCTGAATGCTCAGATCAGAAAGAAGTTTCACAGAATGCTTCTGTGTAGTTTATATTTGAATATATTCCTTTTTCCACTACTATGCTCTTAGCGCTCCAAATGTCCAGTTGCATTTTCTATAGAAAGAGTGTTCAGATCTGCTCAATCAAAAGTATGGTTTAACACTGTTAGCTGAATGCACAGATCAGAAAGAAGTTTCACCGAATGATTCTGTGTAGTTTATATTTGAAGACATTCCTTTTTCCACTATTACCCACTTAGCGCTCCGAATCTCCACTTGCATTTTCTACAAAAAGAGTGTTTCATAACTGCTCAATCAAAAATATGTTTTATCTCTGTTAACTGAATTTACAGATCAGAAATAAGTTTCACAGAATGCATCTGTGTAGTTTTTATTTGAAGATATTCTTTTTCCCAATGTAGGCCTCTTGGCGCTTAGCATGTCCAATTGCAGTTTCTACAGAAAGAGTGTTTCAGAACGGCTCAATCAAAAGTAAGGTTCAACTCTGTTAGTTGAATGCACAGAACAGAAAGAATTTTCACAGAATGCTACTGTGTAGTTTATATTTGAATATATTCCTTTTTCCACTATTACCCTCTTAGCGCTCCGAATGTCCACTTGCATTTTCTACAGAAAGAGTGTTCAGAACTGCGCAATCAAAAGTATGGTTTAACTCTGTTAGCTTAATGAACATATCAGAAATAAGTTTCACACAATGCTTCTGTGTAGTTTGTATTTGAAGATATTATTTTTCCCAATATAGGCCTCTTAGCGCTCAGAATGTCCAATTGCAGTTTCTACAGAAAGAGTGTTTCAGAAAGGCTCAATCAAAAGTAAGGTTCAACTCTGTTAGTTGAATGCACAGAACAGAAAGAAGTTTCATACAATGCTTCTGTGTAGCTTATATTTGAACATATTTTTTTTCCACTATTACCCACTTAGCGCTACGAATGTCCAGTTGCATTTTCTACAGACAGAGTGTTTCAAAACTGCTCAATCAAAAGTATGGTTTAAATCTGTTAGGTGAATGCTCAGATCAGAAAGAAGTTTCACAGAATGCTTCTGTGTAGTTTATATTTGAATATATTCCTTTTTCCACTACTACTCTCTTAGCGCTCCAAATGTCCAGTTGCATTTTCTACAGAAAGAGTGTTCAGATCTGCTCAATCAAAAGTATGGTTTAACTCTGTTAGCTGAATGCACAGATCAGAAAGAAGTTTCACAGAATGATTCTGTGTAGTTTATATTTGGAGACATTCCTTTTTCCACTATTACCCTCTTAGCGCTCCGAATCTCCACTTGCATTTTCTACAGAAAGAGTGTTTCAGAACGGCTCAATCAAAACTAAGGTTCAACTCTTTTAGTTGAACAAACAGAACAGAAAGAAGTTTCACACAATTCTTCTGTGTAGTTTTTATTTGTAGACATTCTTTTTCCCAATATAGGCCTCTTAGCGCTCAGAATGTCCAATTGCAGTTTCTACAGAAAGAGTGTTTCAGAACGGCTCAATTAAAGTAAGGTTCAACTCTGTTAGTTGAATGCACAGAACAGAAAGAAGTTTCATACAATGCTTCTGTGTAGTTTATATTTGAACATATTCTTTTTTCCACTATTACCCACTTAGCGCTACGAATGTCCAGTTGCATTTTCTACAGACAGAGTGTTTCAAAACTGCTCAATCAAAAGTATGGTTTAACTCTGTTAGCTGAATGCTCAGATCAGAAAGAAGTTTCACAGAATGCTTCTGTGTAGTTTATATTTGAATATATTCCTTTTTCCAATACTACGCTCTTAGCGCTCCAAATGTCCAGTTGCATTTTCTACAGAAAGAGTGTTCAGATCTGCTCAATCAAAACTATGCTTTAACTCTGTTAGCTGAATGCACAGATCAGAAAGATGTTTCACCGAATGATTCTGTGTAGTTTATATTTGAAGACATTCCTTTTTCCACTATTACCCTCTTAGCGCTCCGAATCTCCACTTGCATTTTCTACAAAAAGAGTGTTTCATAACTGCTCAATCAAAAATATGTTTTATCTCTGTTAACTGAATTTACAGATCAGAAATAAGTTTCACAGAATGCATCTGTGTAGTTTTTATTTGAAGATATTCTTTTTCCCAATGTAGGCCTCTTAGGTCTTAGCATGTCCAATTGCAATTTCTACAGATAGAGTGTTTCAGAACGGCTCAATCAAAAGTAGGGTTCAACTCTGTTAGTTGAATGCACAGAACAGAAAGAATTTTCACAGAATGCTACTGTGTAGTTTATATTTGAATATATTCCTTTTTCCACTATTACCCTCTTAGCGCTCCGAATGTACACTTGCATTTTCTACAGAAAGAGTGTTCAGAACTGCGCAATCAAAAGTATGGTTTAACTCTGTTAGCTTAATGAACATATCAGAAAGAAGTTTCACACAATGCTTCTGTGTAGTTTTTATTTGAAGATATTATTTTTCCCAATAGAGGGCTCTTAGCGCTCAGAATGTCCAATTGCAGTTTCTACAGAAAGAGTGTTTCCGAAAGGCTCAATCAAATGTGAGGTTCAACTCTGTTAGTTGAATGCACAGAACAGAAAGAAGTTTCATACAATGCTTCTGTGTAGTTTATATTTGAACATATTCTTTTTTCCACTATTACCCACTTAGCGCTACGAATGTCCAGTTGCATTTTCTACAGACAGAGTGTTTCAAAACTGCTCAATCAAAAGTATGGTTTAACTCTGTTAGCTGAATGCTCAGGTCAGAAATAAGTTTCACAGAATGCTTCTGTGTAGTTTATATTTGAATATATTCCTTTTTCCGCTACTACTCTCTTAGCGCTCCAAATGTCCAGTTGCATTTTCTACAGAAAGAGTGTTCAGATCTGCTCAATCAAAAGTATGGTTTAACTCTGTTAGCTGAATGCACAGATCAGAAAGAAGTTTCACAGAATGATTCTGCGTAGTTTATATTTGGAGACATTCCTTTTTCCACTATTACCCTATTAGCGCTCCGAATCTCCACTTGCATTTTCTACAGAAAGAGTGTTTCAGAACGGCTCAATCAAAACTAATGTTCAACTCTTTTAGTTGAACAAACAGAACAGAAAGAAGTTTCACACAATTCTTCTGTGTAGTTTTTATTTGTAGACATTCTTTTTCCCAATATAGGCCTCTTAGCCCTCAGAATGTCCAATTGCAGTTTCTACAGAAAGAGTGTTTCAGAACGGCTCAATCAAAAGTAAGGTTCAACTCTGTTAGTTGAATGCACAGAACAGAAAGAAGTTTCATACAATGCTTCTGTGTAGTTTATATTTGAACATATTCTTTTTTCCACTATTACCCACTTAGCGCTACGAATGTCCAGTTGCATTTTCTACAGACAGAGTGTTTCAAAACTGCTCAATCAAAAGTATGGTTTAACTCTGTTAGCTGAATGCTCAGATCAGAAAGAAGTTTCACAGAATGCTTCTGTGTAGTTTATATTTGAATATATTCCTTGTTCCACTACTACTCTCTTAGCGCTCCAAATGTCCAGTTGCATTTTCTACAGAAAGAGTGTTCAGATCTGCAGAATCAAAAGTATGGTTTAAATCTGTTAGCTGAATGCACAGATCAGAAAGAAGTTTCACAGAATGATTCTGTGTAGTTTATATTTGGAGACATTCCTTTTTCCACTATTACCCTCTTAGCGCTCCGAATCTCGACTTGCATTTTCTACAGAAAGAGTGTTTCAGAACGGCTCAATCAAAACTAAGGTTCAAATCTTTTAGTTGAACAAACAGAACAGAAAGAAGTTTCACACAATTTTTCTGTGTAGTTTTTATTTGTAGACATTCTTTTTCCCAATATAGGCCTCTTAGCGCTCAGAATGTCCAATTGCAGTTTCTACAGAAAGAGTGTTTCAGAACGGCTCAATGAAAAGTAAGGTTCAACTCTGTTAGTTGAATGCACAGAACAGAAAGAAGTTTCATACAATGCTTCTGTGTAGTTTATATTTGAACATATTCTTTTTTCCGCTATTACCCACTTAGCGCTACGAATGTCCAGTTGCATTTTTTACAGACAGAGTGTTTCAAAACTGCTCAATCAAAAGTATGGTTTAACTCTGTTAGCTGAATGCTCAGATCAGAAAGAAGTTTCACAGAATGCTTCTGTGTAGTTTATATTTGAATATATTCCTTTTTCCACTACTATGCTCTTAGCGCTCCAAATGTCCAGTTGCATTTTCTATAGAAAGAGTGTTCAGATCTGCTCAATCAAAAGTATGGTTTAACACTGTTAGCTGAATGCACAGATCAGAAAGAAGTTTCACCGAATGATTCTGTGTAGTTTATATTTGAAGACATTCCTTTTTCCACTATTACCCACTTAGCGCTCCGAATCTCCACTTGCATTTTCTACAAAAAGAGTGTTTCATAACTGCTCAATCAAAAATATGTTTTATCTCTGTTAACTGAATTTACAGATCAGAAATAAGTTTCACAGAATGCATCTGTGTAGTTTTTATTTGAAGATATTCTTTTTCCCAATGTAGGCCTCTTGGCGCTTAGCATGTCCAATTGCAGTTTCTACAGAAAGAGTGTTTCAGAACGGCTCAATCAAAAGTAAGGTTCAACTCTGTTAGTTGAATGCACAGAACAGAAAGAATTTTCACAGAATGCTACTGTGTAGTTTATATTTGAATATATTCCTTTTTCCACTATTACCCTCTTAGCGCTCCGAATGTCCACTTGCATTTTCTACAGAAAGAGTGTTCAGAACTGCGCAATCAAAAGTATGGTTTAACTCTGTTAGCTTAATGAACATATCAGAAATAAGTTTCACACAATGCTTCTGTGTAGTTTGTATTTGAAGATATTATTTTTCCCAATATAGGCCTCTTAGCGCTCAGAATGTCCAATTGCAGTTTCTACAGAAAGAGTGTTTCAGAAAGGCTCAATCAAAAGTAAGGTTCAACTCTGTTAGTTGAATGCACAGAACAGAAAGAAGTTTCATACAATGCTTCTGTGTAGCTTATATTTGAACATATTTTTTTTCCACTATTACCCACTTAGCGCTACGAATGTCCAGTTGCATTTTCTACAGACAGAGTGTTTCAAAACTGCTCAATCAAAAGTATGGTTTAAATCTGTTAGGTGAATGCTCAGATCAGAAAGAAGTTTCACAGAATGCTTCTGTGTAGTTTATATTTGAATATATTCCTTTTTCCACTACTACTCTCTTAGCGCTCCAAATGTCCAGTTGCATTTTCTACAGAAAGAGTGTTCAGATCTGCTCAATCAAAAGTATGGTTTAACTCTGTTAGCTGAATGCACAGATCAGAAAGAAGTTTCACAGAATGATTCTGTGTAGTTTATATTTGGAGACATTCCTTTTTCCACTATTACCCTCTTAGCGCTCCGAATCTCCACTTGCATTTTCTACAGAAAGAGTGTTTCAGAACGGCTCAATCAAAACTAAGGTTCAACTCTTTTAGTTGAACAAACAGAACAGAAAGAAGTTTCACACAATTCTTCTGTGTAGTTTTTATTTGTAGACATTCTTTTTCCCAATATAGGCCTCTTAGCGCTCAGAATGTCCAATTGCAGTTTCTACAGAAAGAGTGTTTCAGAACGGCTCAATTAAAGTAAGGTTCAACTCTGTTAGTTGAATGCACAGAACAGAAAGAAGTTTCATACAATGCTTCTGTGTAGTTTATATTTGAACATATTCTTTTTTCCACTATTACCCACTTAGCGCTACGAATGTCCAGTTGCATTTTCTACAGACAGAGTGTTTCAAAACTGCTCAATCAAAAGTATGGTTTAACTCTGTTAGCTGAATGCTCAGATCAGAAAGAAGTTTCACAGAATGCTTCTGTGTAGTTTATATTTGAATATATTCCTTTTTCCAATACTACGCTCTTAGCGCTCCAAATGTCCAGTTGCATTTTCTACAGAAAGAGTGTTCAGATCTGCTCAATCAAAACTATGCTTTAACTCTGTTAGCTGAATGCACAGATCAGAAAGATGTTTCACCGAATGATTCTGTGTAGTTTATATTTGAAGACATTCCTTTTTCCACTATTACCCTCTTAGCGCTCCGAATCTCCACTTGCATTTTCTACAAAAAGAGTGTTTCATAACTGCTCAATCAAAAATATGTTTTATCTCTGTTAACTGAATTTACAGATCAGAAATAAGTTTCACAGAATGCATCTGTGTAGTTTTTATTTGAAGATATTCTTTTTCCCAATGTAGGCCTCTTAGGTCTTAGCATGTCCAATTGCAATTTCTACAGATAGAGTGTTTCAGAACGGCTCAATCAAAAGTAGGGTTCAACTCTGTTAGTTGAATGCACAGAACAGAAAGAATTTTCACAGAATGCTACTGTGTAGTTTATATTTGAATATATTCCTTTTTCCACTATTACCCTCTTAGCGCTCCGAATGTACACTTGCATTTTCTACAGAAAGAGTGTTCAGAACTGCGCAATCAAAAGTATGGTTTAACTCTGTTAGCTTAATGAACATATCAGAAAGAAGTTTCACACAATGCTTCTGTGTAGTTTTTATTTGAAGATATTATTTTTCCCAATAGAGGGCTCTTAGCGCTCAGAATGTCCAATTGCAGTTTCTACAGAAAGAGTGTTTCCGAAAGGCTCAATCAAATGTGAGGTTCAACTCTGTTAGTTGAATGCACAGAACAGAAAGAAGTTTCATACAATGCTTCTGTGTAGTTTATATTTGAACATATTCTTTTTTCCACTATTACCCACTTAGCGCTACGAATGTCCAGTTGCATTTTCTACAGACAGAGTGTTTCAAAACTGCTCAATCAAAAGTATGGTTTAACTCTGTTAGCTGAATGCTCAGATCAGAAAGAAGTTTCACAGAATGCTTCTGTGTAGTTTATATTTGAATATATTCCTTTTTCCACTACTACTCTCTTAGCGCTCCAAATGTCCAGTTGCATTTTCTACAGAAAGAGTGTTCAGATCTGCTGAATCAAAAGTATGGTTTAACTCTGTTAGCTGAATGCACAGATCAGAAAGAAGTTTCACAGAATGATTCTGTGTACTTTATATTTGGAGACATTCCTTTTTCCACTATTACCCTCTTAGCGCTCCGAATCTCCACTTGCATTTTCTACAGAAAGAGTGTTTCAGAACGGCTCAATCAAAACTAAGGTTCAACTCTTTTAGTTGAACAAACAGAACAGAAAGGAGTTTCACACAATTCTTCTGTGTAGTTTTTATTTGTAGATATTCTTTTTCCCAATATAGGCCTCTTAGCGCTCAGAATGTCCAATTGCAGTTTCTACAGAAGGAGTGTTTCAGAACGGCTCAATCAAAAGTAAGGTTCAACTCTGTTAGTTGAATGCACAGAACAGAAAGAAGTTTCATACAATGCTTCTGTGTAGTTTATATTTGAACATATTCTTTTTTCCACTATTACCCACTTAGCGCTACGAATGTCCAGTTGCAATTTCTACAGACAGAGTGTTTCAAAACTGCTCAATCAAAAGTATGGTGTAACTCTGTTAGCTGAATGCTCAGATCAGAAAGAAGTTTCACAGAATGCTTCTGTGTAGTTTATATTTGAATATATTCCTTTTTCCACTGCTACGCTCTTAGCGCTCCAAATGTCCAGTTGCATTTTCTACAGAAAGAGTGTTCAGATATGCTCAATCAAAACTATGGTTTAACTCTGTTAGCTGAATGCACAGATCAGAAAGAAGTTTCACCGAATGATTCTGTGTAGTTTATATTTGAAGACATTCCTTTTTCCACTATTACCCTCTTAGCGCTCCGAATCTCCACTTGCATTTTCTACAAAAAGAGTGTTTCATAACTGCTCAATCAAAAATATGTTTTATCTCTGTTAACTGAATTTACAGATCAGAAATAAGTTTCACAGAATGCATCTGTGTAGTTTTTATTTGAAGATATTCTTTTTCCCAATGTAGGCCTCTTAGCGCTTAGCATGTCCAATTGCAATTTCTACAGAAAGAGTGTTTCAGAACGGCTCAATCAAAAGTAGGGTTCAACTCTGTTAGTTGAATGCACAGAACAGAAAGAATTTTCACAGAATGCTACTGTGTAGTTTATATTTGAATATATTAATTTTTTGCACTATTACCCTCTTAGCGCTCCGAATGTCCACTTGCATTTTCTACAGAAAGAGTGTTCAGAACTGCGCAATCAAAAGTATGGTTTAACTCTGTTAGCTTAATGAACATATCAGAAATATGTTTCACACAATGCTTCTGTGTAGTTTTTATTTGAAGATATTATTTTTCCCAATAGAGGCCTCTTAGCGCTCAGAATGTCCAATTGCAGTTTCTACAGAAAGAGTGTTTCAGAAAGGCTCAATGAAAAGTAAGGTTCAACTCTGTTAGTTGAATGCACAGAACAGAAAGAAGTTTCATACAATGCTTCTGTGTAGTTTATATTTGAAAATATTCTTTTTTCCACTATTACCCACTTAGCTCTACGAATGTCCAGTTGCATTTTCTACAGACAGAGTGTTTCAAAACTGCTCAATCAAAAGTATGGTTTAACTCTGTTAGCTGAATGCTCAGATCAGAAAGAAGTTTCACAGAATGCTTCTGTGTAGTTTATATTTGAATATATTCCTTGTTCCACTACTACTCTCTTAGCGCTACGAATGTCCAGTTGCATTTTCTACAGAAAGAGTGTTCAGATCTGCTGAATCAAAGGTATGGTTTAAATCTGTTAGCTGAATGCACAGATCAGAAAGAAGTTTCACAGAATAATTCTGTGTAGTTTATATTCGGAGACATTCCTTTTTCCACTATTACCCTCTTAGCGCTCCGAATCTCGACTTGCATTTTCTACAGAAAGAGTGTTTCAGAACGGCTCAATCAAAACTAAGGTTCAAATCTTTTAGTTGAACAAACAGAACAGAAAGAAGTTTCACACAATTTTTCTGTGTAGTTTTTATTTGTAGACATTCTTTTTCCCAATATAGGCCTCTTAGCGCTCAGTATGTCCAATTGCAGTTTCTACAGAAAGAGTGTTTCAGAACGGCTCAATCAAAAGTAAGGTTCAACTCCGTTAGTTGAATGCACAGAACAGAAAGAAGTTTCATACAATGCTTCTGTGTAGTTTATATTTGAACATATTCTTTTTTCCGCTATTACCCACTTAGCGCTACGAATGTCCAGTTGCATTTTCTACAGACAGAGTGTTTCAAAACTGCTCAATCAAAAGTATGGTTTAACTCTGTTAGCTGAATGCTCAGATCAGAAAGAAGTTTCACAGAATGCTTCTGTGTAGTTTATATTTGAATATATTCCTTTTTCCACTACTACGCTCTTAGCGCTCCAAATGTCCAGTTGCATTTTCTACAGAAAGAGTGTTCAGATCTGCTCAATCAAAAGTATGGTTTAACTCTGTTAGCTGAATGCACAGATCAGAAAGAAGTTTCACCGAATGATTCTGTGTAGTTTATATTTGAAGACATTCCTTTTTCCACTATTACCCTCTTAGCGCTCCGAATCTCCACTTGCATTTTCTACAAAAAGAGTGTTTCATAACTGCTCAATCAAAAATATGTTTTATCTCTGTTAACTGAATTTACAAATCAGAAATAAGTTTCACAGAATGCATCTGTGTAGTTTTTATTTGAAGATATTCTTTTTCCCAATGTAGGCCTCTTAGCGCTTAGCATGTCCAATTGCAGTTTCTACAGAAAGAGTGTTTCAGAACGGCTCAATCAAAAGTAAGGTTCAACTCTGTTAGTTGAATGCACAGAACAGAAAGAATTTTCACAGAATGCTACTGTGTAGTTTATATTTGAATATATTCCTTTTTCCACTATTACCCTCTTAGCGCTCCGAATGTCCACTTGAATTTTCTACAGAAAGAGTGTTCAGAACTGCGCAATCAAAAGTATGGTTTAACTCTGTTAGCTTAATGAACATATCAGAAATAAGTTTCACAAAATGCTTCTGTGTAGTTTTTATTTGAAGATATTATTTTTCCCAATATAGGCCTCTTAGCGCTCAGAATGTCCAATTGCAGTTTCTACAGAAAGAGTGTTTCAGAAAGGCTCAATCAAAAGTGAGGTTCAACTCAGTTAGTTGAATGCACAGAACAGAAAGAAGTTTCATACAATGCTTCTGTGTAGTTTATATTTGAACATATTCTTTTTTCCACTATTACCCACTTAGCGCTACGAATGTCCAGTTGCATTTTCTACCGACAGAGTGTTTCAAAACTGCTCAATCAAAAGTATGGTTTAACTCTGTTAGCTGAATGCTCAGATCAGAAAGAAGTTTCACAGAATGCTTCTGTGTAGTTTATATTTGAATATATTCCTTTTTCCACTACTACTCTCTTAGCGCTCCAAATGTCCAGTTGCATTTTCTACAGAAAGAGTGTTCAGATCTGCTCAATCAAAAGTATGGTTTAACTCTGTTAGTTGAATGCACAGATCAGAAAGAAGTTTCACAGAATGATTCTGTGTAGTTTATATTTGGAGACATTCCTTTTTCCACTATTACCCTCTTAGCGCTCCGAATCTCCACTTGCATTTTCTACAGAAAGAGTGTTTCAGAACGGCTCAATCAAAACTAAGGTTCAACTCTTTTAGTTGAACAAACAGAACAGAAAGAAGTTTCACACAATTCTTCTGTGTAGTTTTTATTTGTAGACATTCTTTTTCCCAATATAGGCCTCTTAGCGCTCAGAATGTCCAATTGCAGTTTCTACAGAAAGAGTGTTTCAGAACGGCTCAATCAAAAGTAAGGTTCAACTCTGTTAGTTGAATGCACAGAACAGAAAGAAGTTTCATACAATGCTTCTGTGTAGTTTATATTTGAACATATTCTTTTTTCCACTATTACCCACTTAGCGCTACGAATGTCCAGTTGCATTTTCTACAGACAGAGTGTTTCAAAACTGCTCAATCAAAAGTGTGGTTTAACTCTGTTAGCTGATTGCTCAGATCAGAAAGATGTTTCACAGAATGCTTCTGTGTAGTTTATATTTGAATATATTCCTTTTTCCACTACTACGCTCTTAGCGCTCCAAATGTCCAGTTGCATTTTCTACAGAAAGAGTGTTCAGATCTGCTCAATCAAAAGTATGGTTTAACTCTGTTAGCTTAATGAACATATCAGAAATATGTTTCACACAATGCTTCTGTGTAGTTTTTATTTGAAGATATTATTTTTCCCAATAGAGGCCTCTTAGCGCTCAGAATGTCCAATTGCAGTTTCTACAGAAAGAGTGTTTCAGAAAGGCTCAATCAAAAGTAAGGTTCAACTCTGTTAGTTGAATGCACAGAACAGAAAGAAGTTTCATACAATGCTTCTGTGTAGTTTATATTTGAAAATATTCTTTTTTCCACTATTACCCACTTAGCTCTACGAATGTCCAGTTGCATTTTCTACAGACAGAGTGTTTCAAAACTGCTCAATCAAAAGTATGGTTTAACTCTGTTAGCTGAATGCTCAGATCAGAAAGAAGTTTCACAGAATGCTTCTGTGTAGTTTATATTTGAATATATTCCTTGTTCCACTACTACTCTCTTAGCGCTACAAATGTCCAGTTGCATTTTCTACAGAAAGAGTGTTCAGATCTGCTGAATCAAAGGTATGGTTTAAATCTGTTAGCTGAATGCACAGATCAGAAAGAAGTTTCACAGAATAATTCTGTGTAGTTTATATTTGGAGACATTCCTTTTTCCACTATTACCCTCTTAGCGCTCCGAATCTCGACTTGCATTTTCTACAGAAAGAGTGTTTCAGAACGGCTCAATCAAAACTAAGGTTCAAATCTTTTAGTTGAACAAACAGAACAGAAAGAAGTTTCACACAATTTTTCTGTGTAGTTTTTATTTGTAGACATTCTTTTTCCCAATATAGGCCTCTTAGCGCTCAGTATGTCCAATTGCAGTTTCTACAGAAAGAGTGTTTCAGAACGGCTCAATCAAAAGTAAGGTTCAACTCTGTTAGTTGAATGCACAGAACAGAAAGAAGTTTCATACAATGCTTCTGTGTAGTTTATATTTGAACATATTCTTTTTTCCGCTATTACCCACTTAGCGCTACGAATGTCCAGTTGCATTTTCTACAGACAGAGTGTTTCAAAACTGCTCAATCAAAAGTATGGTTTAACTCTGTTAGCTGAATGCTCAGATCAGAAAGAAGTTTCACAGAATGCTTCTGTGTAGTTTATATTTGAATATATTCCTTTTTCCACTACTACGCTCTTAGCGCTCCAAATGTCCAGTTGCATTTTCTACAGAAAGAGTGTTCAGATCTGCTCAATCAAAAGTATGGTTTAACTCTGTTAGCTGAATGCACAGATCAGAAAGAAGTTTCACCGAATGATTCTGTGTAGTTTATATTTGAAGACATTCCTTTTTCCACTATTACCCTCTTAGCGCTCCGAATCTCCACTTGCATTTTCTACAAAAAGAGTGTTTCATAACTGCTCAATCAAAAATATGTTTTATCTCTGTTAACTGAATTTACAAATCAGAAATAAGTTTCACAGAATGCATCTGTGTAGTTTTTATTTGAAGATATTCTTTTTCCCAATGTAGGCCTCTTAGCGCTTAGCATGTCCAATTGCAGTTTCTACAGAAAGAGTGTTTCAGAACGGCTCAATCAAAAGTAAGGTTCAACTCTGTTAGTTGAATGCACAGAACAGAAAGAATTTTCACAGAATGCTACTGTGTAGTTTATATTTGAATATATTCCTTTTTCCACTATTACCCTCTTAGCGCTCCGAATGTCCACTTGAATTTTCTACAGAAAGAGTGTTCAGAACTGCGCAATCAAAAGTATGGTTTAACTCTGTTAGCTTAATGAACATATCAGAAATAAGTTTCACACAATGCTTCTGTGTAGTTTTTATTTGAAGATATTATTTTTCCCAATATAGGCCTCTTAGCGCTCAGAATGTCCAATTGCAGTTTCTACAGAAAGAGTGTTTCAGAAAGGCTCAATCAAAAGTGAGGTTCAACTCAGTTAGTTGAATGCACAGAACAGAAAGAAGTTTCATACAATGCTTCTGTGTAGTTTATATTTGAACATATTCTTTTTTCCACTATTACCCACTTAGCGCTACGAATGTCCAGTTGCATTTTCTACCGACAGAGTGTTTCAAAACTGCTCAATCAAAAGTATGGTTTAACTCTGTTAGCTGAATGCTCAGATCAGAAAGAAGTTTCACAGAATGCTTCTGTGTAGTTTATATTTGAATATATTCCTTTTTCCACTACTACTCTCTTAGCGCTCCAAATGTCCAGTTGCATTTTCTACAGAAAGAGTGTTCAGATCTGCTCAATCAAAAGTATGGTTTAACTCTGTTAGTTGAATGCACAGATCAGAAAGAAGTTTCACAGAATGATTCTGTGTAGTTTATATTTGGAGACATTCCTTTTTCCACTATTACCCTCTTAGCGCTCCGAATCTCCACTTGCATTTTCTACAGAAAGAGTGTTTCAGAACGGCTCAATCAAAACTAAGGTTCAACTCTTTTAGTTGAACAAACAGAACAGAAAGAAGTTTCACACAATTCTTCTGTGTAGTTTTTATTTGTAGACATTCTTTTTCCCAATATAGGCCTCTTAGCGCTCAGAATGTCCAATTGCAGTTTCTACAGAAAGAGTGTTTCAGAACGGCTCAATCAAAAGTAAGGTTCAACTCTGTTAGTTGAATGCACAGAACAGAAAGAAGTTTCATACAATGCTTCTGTGTAGTTTATATTTGAACATATTCTTTTTTCCACTATTACCCACTTAGCGCTACGAATGTCCAGTTGCATTTTCTACAGACAGAGTGTTTCAAAACTGCTCAATCAAAAGTGTGGTTTAACTCTGTTAGCTGATTGCTCAGATCAGAAAGATGTTTCACAGAATGCTTCTGTGTAGTTTATATTTGAATATATTCCTTTTTCCACTACTACGCTCTTAGCGCTCCAAATGTCCAGTTGCATTTTCTACAGAAAGAGTGTTCAGATCTGCTCAATCAAAACGATGGTTTAACTCTGTTAGCTGAATGCACAGATCAGAAAGAAGTTTCACCGAATGATTCTGTGTAGTTTATATTTGAAGACATTCCTTTTTCCACTATTACCCTCTTAGCGCTCCGAATCTCCACTTGCATTTTCTACAAAAAGAGTGTTTCATAACTGCTCAATCAAAAATATGTTTTATCTCTGTTAACTGAATTTACAGATCAGAAATAAGTTTCACAGAATGCATCTGTGTAGTTTTTATTTGAAGATATTCTTTTTCCCAATGTAGGCCTCTTAGCTCTTAGCATGTCCAGTTGCAATTTCTACAGAAAGAGTGTTTCAGAACGGCTCAATCAAAAGTAGGGTTCAACTCTGTTATTTGAATGCACAGAACAGAAAGAATTTTCACAGAATGCTACTGTGTAGTTTATATTTGAATATATTCCTTTTTCCACTATTACCCTCTTAGCGCTCCGAATGTACACTTGCATTTTCTACAGAAAGAGTGTTCAGAACTGCGCAATCAAAAGTATGGTTTAACTCTGTTAGCTTAATGAACATATCAGAAATAAGTTTCACACAATGCTTCTGTGTAGTTTTTATTTGAAGATATTATTTTTCCCAATAGAGGGCTATTAGCGCTCAGAATGTCCAATTGCAGTTTCTACAGAAAGAGTGTTTCCGAAAGGCTCAATCAAATGTGAGGTTCAACTCTGTTAGTTGAATGCACAGAACAGAAAGAAGTTTCATACAATGCTTCTGTGTAGTTTATATTTGAACATATTCTTTTTTCCACTATTACCCACTTAGCGCTACGAATGTCCAGTTGCATTTTCTACAGACAGAGTGTTTCAAAACTGCTCAATCAAAAGTATGGTTTAACTCTGTTAGCTGAATGCTCAGATCAGAAAGAAGTTTCACAGAATGCTTCTGTGTAGTTTATATTTGAATATATTCCTTTTTCCACTACTACTCTCTTAGCGCTCCAAATGTCCAGTTGCATTTTCTACAGAAAGAGTGTTCAGATCTGCTGAATCAAAAGTATGGTTTAACTCTGTTAGCTGAATGCACAGATCAGAAAGAAGTTTCACAGAATGATTCTGTGTACTTTATATTTGGAGACATTCCTTTTTCCACTATTACCCTCTTAGCGCTCCGAATCTCCACTTGCATTTTCTACAGAAAGAGTGTTTCAGAACGGCTCAATCAAAACTAAGGTTCAACTCTTTTAGTTGAACAAACAGAACAGAAAGGAGTTTCACACAATTCTTCTGTGTAGTTTTTATTTGTAGATATTCTTTTTCCCAATATAGGCCTCTTAGCGCTCAGAATGTCCAATTGCAGTTTCTACAGAAGGAGTGTTTCAGAACGGCTCAATCAAAAGTAAGGTTCAACTCTGTTAGTTGAATGCACAGAACAGAAAGAAGTTTCATACAATGCTTCTGTGTAGTTTATATTTGAACATATTCTTTTTTCCACTATTACCCACTTAGCGCTACGAATGTCCAGTTGCAATTTCTACAGACAGAGTGTTTCAAAACTGCTCAATCAAAAGTATGGTTTAACTCTGTTAGCTGAATGCTCAGATCAGAAAGAAGTTTCACAGAATGCTTCTGTGTAGTTTATATTTGAATATATTCCTTTTTCCACTGCTACGCTCTTAGCGCTCCAAATGTCCAGTTGCATTTTCTACAGAAAGAGTGTTCAGATATGCTCAATCAAAACTATGGTTTAACTCTGTTAGCTGAATGCACAGATCAGAAAGAAGTTTCACCGAATGATTCTGTGTAGTTTATATTTGAAGACATTCCTTTTTCCACTATTACCCTCTTAGCGCTCCGAATCTCCACTTGCATTTTCTACAAAAAGAGTGTTTCATAACTGCTCAATCAAAAATATGTTTTATCTCTGTTAACTGAATTTACAGATCAGAAATAAGTTTCACAGAATGCATCTGTGTAGTTTTTATTTGAAGATATTCTTTTTCCCAATGTAGGCCTCTTAGCGCTTAGCATGTCCAATTGCAATTTCTACAGAAAGAGTGTTTCAGAACGGCTCAATCAAAAGTAGGGTTCAACTCTGTTAGTTGAATGCACAGAACAGAAAGAATTTTCACAGAATGCTACTGTGTAGTTTATATTTGAATATATTAATTTTTTCCACTATTACCCTCTTAGCGCTCCGAATGTCCACTTGCATTTTCTACAGAAAGAGTGTTCAGAACTGCGCAATCAAAAGTATGGTTTAACTCTGTTAGCTTAATGAACATATCAGAAATATGTTTCACACAATGCTTCTGTGTAGTTTTTATTTGAAGATATTATTTTTCCCAATAGAGGCCTCTTAGCGCTCAGAATGTCCAATTGCAGTTTCTACAGAAAGAGTGTTTCAGAAAGGCTCAATCAAAAGTAAGGTTCAACTCTGTTAGTTGAATGCACAGAACAGAAAGAAGTTTCATACAATGCTTCTGTGTAGTTTATATTTGAAAATATTCTTTTTTCCACTATTACCCACTTAGCTCTACGAATGTCCAGTTGCATTTTCTACAGACAGAGTGTTTCAAAACTGCTCAATCAAAAGTATGGTTTAACTCTGTTAGCTGAATGCTCAGATCAGAAAGAAGTTTCACAGAATGCTTCTGTGTAGTTTATATTTGAATATATTCCTTGTTCCACTACTACTCTCTTAGCGCTACAAATGTCCAGTTGCATTTTCTACAGAAAGAGTGTTCAGATCTGCTGAATCAAAGGTATGGTTTAAATCTGTTAGCTGAATGCACAGATCAGAAAGAAGTTTCACAGAATAATTCTGTGTAGTTTATATTTGGAGACATTCCTTTTTCCACTATTACCCTCTTAGCGCTCCGAATCTCGACTTGCATTTTCTACAGAAAGAGTGTTTCAGAACGGCTCAATCAAAACTAAGGTTCAAATCTTTTAGTTGAACAAACAGAACAGAAAGAAGTTTCACACAATTTTTCTGTGTAGTTTTTATTTGTAGACATTCTTTTTCCCAATATAGGCCTCTTAGCGCTCAGTATGTCCAATTGCAGTTTCTACAGAAAGAGTGTTTCAGAACGGCTCAATCAAAAGTAAGGTTCAACTCTGTTAGTTGAATGCACAGAACAGAAAGAAGTTTCATACAATGCTTCTGTGTAGTTTATATTTGAACATATTCTTTTTTCCGCTATTACCCACTTAGCGCTACGAATGTCCAGTTGCATTTTCTACAGACAGAGTGTTTCAAAACTGCTCAATCAAAAGTATGGTTTAACTCTGTTAGCTGAATGCTCAGATCAGAAAGAAGTTTCACAGAATGCTTCTGTGTAGTTTATATTTGAATATATTCCTTTTTCCACTACTACGCTCTTAGCGCTCCAAATGTCCAGTTGCATTTTCTACAGAAAGAGTGTTCAGATCTGCTCAATCAAAAGTATGGTTTAACTCTGTTAGCTGAATGCACAGATCAGAAAGAAGTTTCACCGAATGATTCTGTGTAGTTTATATTTGAAGACATTCCTTTTTCCACTATTACCCACTTAGCGCTCCGAATCTCCACTTGCATTTTCTACAAAAAGAGTGTTTCATAACTGCTCAATCAAAAATATGTTTTATCTCTGTTAACTGAATTTACAAATCAGAAATAAGTTTCACAGAATGCATCTGTGTAGTTTTTATTTGAAGATATTCTTTTTCCCAATGTAGGCCTCTTAGCGCTTAGCATGTCCAATTGCAGTTTCTACAGAAAGAGTGTTTCAGAACGGCTCAATCAAAAGTAAGGTTCAACTCTGTTAGTTGAATGCACAGAACAGAAAGAATTTTCACAGAATGCTACTGTGTAGTTTATATTTGAATATATTCCTTTTTCCACTATTACCCTCTTAGCGCTCCGAATGTCCACTTGAATTTTCTACAGAAAGAGTGTTCAGAACTGCGCAATCAAAAGTATGGTTTAACTCTGTTAGCTTAATGAACATATCAGAAATAAGTTTCACACAATGCTTCTGTGTAGTTTTTATTTGAAGATATTATTTTTCCCAATATAGGCCTCTTAGCGCTCAGAATGTCCAATTGCAGTTTCTACAGAAAGAGTGTTTCAGAAAGGCTCAATCAAAAGTGAGGTTCAACTCAGTTAGTTGAATGCACAGAACAGAAAGAAGTTTCATACAATGCTTCTGTGTAGTTTATATTTGAACATATTCTTTTTTCCACTATTACCCACTTAGCGCTACGAATGTCCAGTTGCATTTTCTACCGACAGAGTGTTTCAAAACTGCTCAATCAAAAGTATGGTTTAACTCTGTTAGCTGAATGCTCAGATCAGAAAGAAGTTTCACAGAATGCTTCTGTGTAGTTTATATTTGAATATATTCCTTTTTCCACTACTACTCTCTTAGCGCTCCAAATGTCCAGTTGCATTTTCTACAGAAAGAGTGTTCAGATCTGCTCAATCAAAAGTATGGTTTAACTCTGTTAGTTGAATGCACAGATCAGAAAGAAGTTTCACAGAATGATTCTGTGTAGTTTATATTTGGAGACATTCCTTTTTCCACTATTACCCTCTTAGCGCTCCGAATCTCCACTTGCATTTTCTACAGAAAGAGTGTTTCAGAACGGCTCAATCAAAACTAAGGTTCAACTCTTTTAGTTGAACAAACAGAACAGAAAGAAGTTTCACACAATTCTTCTGTGTAGTTTTTATTTGTAGACATTCTTTTTCCCAATATAGGCCTCTTAGCGCTCAGAATGTCCAATTGCAGTTTCTACAGAAAGAGTGTTTCAGAACGGCTCAATCAAAAGTAAGGTTCAACTCTGTTAGTTGAATGCACAGAACAGAAAGAAGTTTCATACAATGCTTCTGTGTAGTTTATATTTGAACATATTCTTTTTTCCACTATTACCCACTTAGCGCTACGAATGTCCAGTTGCATTTTCTACAGACAGAGTGTTTCAAAACTGCTGAATCAAAAGTGTGGTTTAACTCTGTTAGCTGATTGCTCAGATCAGAAAGATGTTTCACAGAATGCTTCTGTGTAGTTTATATTTGAATATATTCCTTTTTCCACTACTACGCTCTTAGCGCTCCAAATGTCCAGTTGCATTTTCTACAGAAAGAGTGTTCAGATCTGCTCAATCAAAAGTATGGTTTAACTCTGTTAGCTTAATGAACATATCAGAAATATGTTTCACACAATGCTTCTGTGTAGTTTTTATTTGAAGATATTATTTTTCCCAATAGAGGCCTCTTAGCGCTCAGAATGTCCAATTGCAGTTTCTACAGAAAGAGTGTTTCAGAAAGGCTCAATCAAAAGTAAGGTTCAACTCTGTTAGTTGAATGCACAGAACAGAAAGAAGTTTCATACAATGCTTCTGTGTAGTTTATATTTGAAAATATTCTTTTTTCCACTATTACCCACTTAGCTCTACGAATGTCCAGTTGCATTTTCTACAGACAGAGTGTTTCAAAACTGCTCAATCAAAAGTATGGTTTAACTCTGTTAGCTGAATGCTCAGATCAGAAAGAAGTTTCACAGAATGCTTCTGTGTAGTTTATATTTGAATATATTCCTTGTTCCACTACTACTCTCTTAGCGCTACAAATGTCCAGTTGCATTTTCTACAGAAAGAGTGTTCAGATCTGCTGAATCAAAGGTATGGTTTAAATCTGTTAGCTGAATGCACAGATCAGAAAGAAGTTTCACAGAATAATTCTGTGTAGTTTATATTTGGAGACATTCCTTTTTCCACTATTACCCTCTTAGCGCTCCGAATCTCGACTTGCATTTTCTACAGAAAGAGTGTTTCAGAACGGCTCAATCAAAACTAAGGTTCAAATCTTTTAGTTGAACAAACAGAACAGAAAGAAGTTTCACACAATTTTTCTGTGTAGTTTTTATTTGTAGACATTCTTTTTCCCAATATAGGCCTCTTAGCGCTCAGTATGTCCAATTGCAGTTTCTACAGAAAGAGTGTTTCAGAACGGCTCAATCAAAAGTAAGGTTCAACTCTGTTAGTTGAATGCACAGAACAGAAAGAAGTTTCATACAATGCTTCTGTGTAGTTTATATTTGAACATATTCTTTTTTCCGCTATTACCCACTTAGCGCTACGAATGTCCAGTTGCATTTTCTACAGACAGAGTGTTTCAAAACTGCTCAATCAAAAGTATGGTTTAACTCTGTTAGCTGAATGCTCAGATCAGAAAGAAGTTTCACAGAATGCTTCTGTGTAGTTTATATTTGAATATATTCCTTTTTCCACTACTACGCTCTTAGCGCTCCAAATGTCCAGTTGCATTTTCTACAGAAAGAGTGTTCAGATCTGCTCAATCAAAAGTATGGTTTAACTCTGTTAGCTGAATGCACAGATCAGAAAGAAATTTCACCGAATGATTCTGTGTAGTTTATATTTGAAGACATTCCTTTTTCCACTATTACCCTCTTAGCGCTCCGAATCTCCACTTGCATTTTCTACAAAAAGAGTGTTTCATAACTGCTCAATCAAAAATATGTTTTATCTCTGTTAACTGAATTTACAAATCAGAAATAAGTTTCACAGAATGCATCTGTGTAGTTTTTATTTGAAGATATTCTTTTTCCCAATGTAGGCCTCTTAGCGCTTAGCATGTCCAATTGCAGTTTCTACAGAAAGAGTGTTTCAGAACGGCTCAATCAAAAGTAAGGTTCAACTCTGTTAGTTGAATGCACAGAACAGAAAGAATTTTCACAGAATGCTACTGTGTAGTTTATATTTGAATATATTCCTTTTTCCACTATTACCCTCTTAGCGCTCCGAATGTCCACTTGAATTTTCTACAGAAAGAGTGTTCAGAACTGCGCAATCAAAAGTATGGTTTAACTCTGTTAGCTTAATGAACATATCAGAAATAAGTTTCACACAATGCTTCTGTGTAGTTTTTATTTGAAGATATTATTTTTCCCAATATAGGCCTCTTAGCGCTCAGAATGTCCAATTGCAGTTTCTACAGAAAGAGTGTTTCAGAAAGGCTCAATCAAAAGTGAGGTTCAACTCAGTTAGTTGAATGCACAGAACAGAAAGAAGTTTCATACAATGCTTCTGTGTAGTTTATATTTGAACATATTCTTTTTTCCACTATTACCCACTTAGCGCTACGAATGTCCAGTTGCATTTTCTACCGACAGAGTGTTTCAAAACTGCTCAATCAAAAGTATGGTTTAACTCTGTTAGCTGAATGCTCAGATCAGAAAGAAGTTTCACAGAATACTTCTGTGTAGTTTATATTTGAATATATTCCTTTTTCCACTACTACTCTCTTAGCGCTCCAAATGTCCAGTTGCATTTTCTACAGAAAGAGTGTTCAGATCTGCTCAATCAAAAGTATGGTTTAACTCTGTTAGTTGAATGCACAGATCAGAAAGAAGTTTCACAGAATGATTCTGTGTAGTTTATATTTGGAGACATTCCTTTTTCCACTATTACCCTCTTAGCGCTCCGAATCTCCACTTGCATTTTCTACAGAAAGAGTGTTTCAGAACGGCTCAATCAAAACTAAGGTTCAACTCTTTTAGTTGAACAAACAGAACAGAAAGAAGTTTCACACAATTCTTCTGTGTAGTTTTTATTTGTAGACATACTTTTTCCCAATATAGGCCTCTTAGCGCTCAGAATGTCCAATTGCAGTTTCTACAGAAAGAGTGTTTCAGAACGGCTCAATCAAAAGTAAGGTTCAACTCTGTTAGTTGAATGCACAGAACAGAAAGAAGTTTCATACAATGCTTCTGTGTAGTTTATATTTGAACATATTCTTTTTTCCACTATTACCCACTTAGCGCTACGAATGTCCAGTTGCATTTTCTACAGACAGAGTGTTTCAAAACTGCTCAATCAAAAGTGTGGTTTAACTCTGTTAGCTGATTGCTCAGATCAGAAAGATGTTTCACAGAATGCTTCTGTGTAGTTTATATTTGAATATATTCCTTTTTCCACTACTACGCTCTTAGCGCTCCAAATGTCCAGTTGCATTTTCTACAGAAAGAGTGTTCAGATCTGCTCAATCAAAAGTATGGTTTAACTCTGTTAGCTGAATGCACAGATCTGAAAGAAGTTTCACCGAATGATTCTGTGTAGTTTATATTTGAAGACATTTCTTTTTCCACTATTACCCACTTAGCGCTCTGAATCTCCACTTGCATTTTCTACAAAAAGAGTGTTTCATAACTGCTCAATCAAAAATATGTTTTATCTCTGTTAACTGAATTTACAGATCAGAAATAAGTTTCACAGAATGCATCTGTGTAGTTTTTATTTGAAGATATTCTTTTTCCCAATGTAGGCCTCTTAGCGCTTAGCCTGTCCAATTGCAGTTTCTACAGAAAGAGTGTTTCAGAACGGCTCAATCAAAAGTAAGGTTCAACTCTGTTAGTTGAATGCACAGAACAGAAAGAATTTTCACAGAATGCTACTGTGTAGTTTATATTTGAATATATTCCTTTTTCCACTATTACCCTCTTAGTGCTCTGAATGTCCACTTGCATTTTCTACAGAAAGAGGGTTCAGAACTGCGCAATCAAAAGTATGGTTTAACTCTGTTAGCTTAATGAACATATCAGAAATAAGTTTCACACAATGCTTCTGTGTAGTTTTTATTTGAAGATATTATTTTTCCCAATAGAGGCCTCTTAGCGCTCAGAATGTCCAATTGCAGTTTCTACAGAAAGAGTGTTTCAGAAAGGCTCAATCAAAAGTAAGGTTCAACTCTGTTAGTTGAATGCACAGAACAGAAAGAAGTTTCATACAATGCTTCTGTGTAGTTTATATTTGAACATATTATTTTTTCCACTATTACCCACTTAGCGCTACGAATGTCCAGTTGCATTTTCTACAGACAGAGGGTTTCAAAACTGCTCAATCAAAAGTATGGTTTAACTCTGTTAGCTGAATGCTCAGATCAGAAAGAAGTTTCACAGAATGCTTCTGTGTAGTTTATATTTGAATATATTCCTTTTTCCACTACTACTCTCTTAGCGCTCCAAATGTCCAGTTGCATTTTCTACAGAAAGAGTGTTCAGATCTGCTCAATCAAAAGTATGGTTTAACTCTGTTAGCTGAATGCACAGATCAGAAAGAAGTTTCACAGAATGATTCTGTGTAGTTTATATTTGGAGACATTCCTTTTTCCACTATTACCCTCTTAGCGCTCCGAATCTCCACTTGCATTTTCTACAGAAAGAGTGTTTCAGAACGGCTCAATCAAAACTAAGGTTCAACTCTTTTAGTTGAACAAACAGAACAGAAAGAAGTTTCACACAATTCTTCTGTGTAGTTTTTATTTGTAGACATTCTTTTTCCCAATATAGGCCTCTTAGCGCTCAGAATGTCTAATTGCAGTTTCTACAGAAAGAGTGTTTCAGAACGGCTCAATCAAAAGTAAGGTTCAACTCTGTTAGTTGAATGCACAGAACAGAAAGAAGTTTCATACAATGCTTCTGTGTAGTTTATATTTGAACATATTATTTATTCCACTATTACCCACTTAGCGCTACGAATGTCCACTTGCATTTTCTACAGACAGAGTGTTTCAAAACTGCTCAATCAAAAGTATGGTTTAACTCTGTTAGCTGAATGCTCAGATCAGAAAGAAGTTTCACAGAATGCTTCTGTGTAGTTTATATTTGCATATATTCCTTTTTCCACTACTACTCTCTTAGCGCTCCAAATGTCCAGTTGCATTTTCTACAGAAAGAGTGTTCAGATCTGCTGAATCAAAAGTATGGTTTAACTCTGTTAGCTGAATGCACAGATCAGAAAGAAGTTTCACAGAATGATTCTGTGTAGTTTATATTTGGAGACATTCCTTTTTCCACTATTACCCTCTTAGCGCTCCAAATCTCCACTTGCATTTTCTACAGAAAGAGTGTTTCAGAATGGCTCAGTCAAAACTAAGGTTCAAGTCTTTTAGTTGAACAAACAGAACAGAAAGAACAGTCACACAATTTTTCTGTGTAGTTTTTATTTGTAGACATTCTTTTTCCCAATATAGGCCTCTTAGCGCTCAGAATGTCCAATTGCAGTTTATACAGAAAGAGTGTTTCAGAACGGCTCAATCAAAAGTAAGGTTCAACTCTGTTAGTTGAATGCACAGAACAGAAAGAAGTTTCATACAATGCTTCTGTGTAGTTTATATTTGAACATATTCTTTTTTCCGCTATTACCCACTTAGCGCTACGAATGTCCAGTTGCATTTTCTACAGACAGAGTGTTTCAAAACTGCTCAATCAAAAGTATTGTTTAACTCTGTTAGCTGAATGCTCAGATCAGAAAGAAGTTTCACAGAATGCTTCTGTGTAGTTTATATTTGAATATATTCCTTTTTCCACTACTACGCTCTTAGCGCTCCAAATGTCCAGTTGCATTTTCTACAGAAAGAGTGTTCAGATCTGCTCAATCAAAAGTATGGTTTAACTCTGTTAGCTGAATGCACAGATCAGAAAAAAGTTTCACCGAATGATTCTGTGTAGTTTGTATTTGAAGACATTCCTTTTTCCACTATTACCCTCTTAGCGCTCCGAATCTCCACTTGCATTTTCTACAAAAAGAGTGTTTCATAACTGCTCAATCAAAAATATGTTTTATCTCTGTTAACTGAATTTACAAATCAGAAATAAGTTTCACAGAATGCATCTGTGTAGTTTTTATTTGAAGATATACTTTTTCCCAATGTAGGCCTCTTAGTGCTTAGCATGTCCAATTGCAGTTTCTACAGAAAGAGTGTTTCAGAACGGCTCAATCAAAAGTAAGGTTCAACTCTGTTAGTTGAATGCACAGAACAGAAAGAATTTTCACAGAATGCTACTGTGTAGTTTATATTTGAATATATTCCTTTTTCCACTATTACCCTCTTAGCGCTCCGAATGTCCACTTGCATTTTCTACAGAAAGAGTGTTCAGAACTGCGCAATCAAAAGTATGGTTTAACTCTGTTAGCTTAATGAACATATCAGAAATAAGTTTCACACAATGCTTCTGTGTAGTTTTTATTTGAAGATATTATTTTTCCCAATAGAGGCCTCTTAGCGCTCAGAATGTCCAATTGCAGTTTCTACAGAAAGAGTGTTTCAGAAAGGCTCAATCAAATGTGAGGTTCAACTCTGTTAGTTGAATGCACAGAACAGAAAGAAGTTTCATACAATGCTTCTGTGTAGTTTATATTTGAACATATTCTTTTTTCCACTATTACCCACTTAGCGCTACGAATGTCCAGTTGCATTTTCTACAGACAGAGTGTTTCAAAACTGCTCAATCAAAAGTATGGTTTAACTCTGTTAGCTGAATGCTCAGATCAGAAAGAAGTTTCACTGAATGCTTCTGTGTAGTTTATATTTGAATATATTCCTTTTTCCACTACTACTCTCTTAGCGCTCCAAATGTCCAGTTGCATTTTCTACAGAAAGAGTGTTCAGATCTGCTCAATCAAAAGTATGGTTTAACTCTGTTAGTTGAATGCACAGATCAGAAAGAAGTTTCACAGAATGATTCTGTGTAGTTTATATTTGGAGACATTCCTTTTTCCACTATTAACCTCTTAGCGCTCCGAATCTCCACTTGCATTTTCTACAGAAGGAGTGTTTCAGAACGGCTCAATCAAAACTAAGGTTCAACTCTTTTAGTTGAACAAACAGAACAGAAAGAAGTTTCACACAATTCTTCTGTGTAGTTTTTATTTGTAGACATTCTTTTTCCCAATATAGGCCTCTTAGCGCTCAGAATGTCCAATTGCTGTTTCTACAGAAAGAGTGTTTCAGAACGGCTCAATCAAAAGTAAGGTTCAACTCTGTTAGTTGAATGCACAGAACAGAAAGAAGTTTCATACAATGCTTCTGTGTAGTTTATATTTGAACATATTCTTTTTTCCACTATTACCCACTTAGCGCAACGAATGTCGAGTTGCATTTTCTACAGACAGAGTGTTTCAAAACTGCTCAATCAAAAGTATGGTTTAACTTTGTTAGCTGATTGCTCAGATCAGAAAGATGTTTCACAGAATGCTTCTGTGTAGTTTATATTTGAATATATTCCTTTTTCCACTACTACGCTCTTAGCGCTCCAAATGTCCAGTTGCATATTCTACAGAAAGAGTGTTCAGATCTGCTCAATCAAAAGTATGGTTTAACTCTGTTAGCTGAATGCACAGATCTGAAAGAAGTTTCACCGAATGATTCTGTGTAGTTTATATTTGAAGACATTTCTTTTTCCACTATTACCCACTTAGCGCTCTGAATCTCCACTTGCATTTTCTACAAAAAGAGTGTTTCATAACTGCTCAATCAAATATATGTTTTATCTCTGTTAACTGAATTTACAGATCAGAAATAAGTTTCACAGAATGCATCTGTGTAGTTTTTATTTGAAGATATTCTTTTTCCCAATGTAGGCCTCTTAGCGCTTAGCATGTCCAATTGCAGTTTCTACAGAAAGAGTGTTTCAGAACGGCTCAATCAAAAGTAAGGTTCAACTCTGTTAGTTGAATGCACAGAACAGAAAGAATTTTCACAGAATGCTACTGTGTAGTTTATATTTGAATATATTCCTTTTTCCACTATTACCCTCTTAGCGCTCCGAATGTCCACTTGCATTTTCTACAGAAAGAGTGTTCAGAACTGCGCAATCAAAAGTATGGTTTAACTCTGTTAGCTTAATGAACATATCAGAAATAAGTTTCACACAATGCTTCTGTGTAGTTTTTATTTGAAGGTATTATTTTTCCCAATGGAGGCCTCTTAGCGCTCAGAATGTCCAATTGCAGTTTCTACAGAAAGAGTGTTTCAGAAAGGCTCAATCAAAAGTAAGGTTCAACTCTGTTAGTTGAATGCACAGAACTGAAAGCAGTTTCATACAATGCTTCTGTGTAGTTTATATTTGAACATATTCTTTTTTCCACTATTACCCACTTAGCGCTACGAATGTCCAGTTGCATTTTCTACAGACAGAGTGTTTCAAAACTGCTCAATCAAAAGTATGGTTTAACTCTGTTAGCTGAATGCTCAGATCAGAAAGAAGTTTCACAGAATGCTTCTGTGTAGTTTATATTTGAATATATTCCTTTTTCCACTACTACTCTCTTAGCGCTCCAAATGTCCGGTTGCATTTTCTACAGAAAGAGTGTTCAGATCTGCTCAATCAAAAGTATGGTTTAACTTTGTTAGCTGAATGCACAGATCAGAAAGAAGTTTCACAGAATGATTCTGTGTAGTTTCTCTTTGTAGACATTCCTTTTTCCACTATTACCCTCTTAGCGCACCGAATCTCCACTTGCATTTTCTACAGAAAGAGTGTTTCAGAACGGCTCAATCAAAACTAATGTTCTACTCTTTTAGTTGAACAAACATATCAGAAATAAGTTTCACACAATGCTTCTGTGTAGTTTTTATTTGAAGATATTATTTTTCCCAATAGAGGTCTCTTAGCGCTCAGAATGTCCAATTGCAGTTTCTACAGAAAGAGTGTTTCAGAAAGGCTCAATCAAAAGTAAGGTTCAACTCTGTTAGTTGAATGCACAGAACAGAAAGAAGTTTCATACAATGCTTCTGTGTAGTTTATATTTGAACATATTCTTTTTTCCACTATTACCCACTTAGCGCTACGAATGTCCAGTTGCATTTTCTACAGACAGAGTGTTTCAAAACTGCTCAATCAAAAGTATGGTTTAACTCTGTTAGCTGAATGCTCAGATCAGAAAGAAGTTTCACAGAATGCTTCTGTGTAGTTTATATTTGAATATATTCCTTTTTCCACTACTACTCTCTTAGCGCTCCAAATGTCCAGTTGCATTTTCTACAGAAAGAGTGTTCAGATCTGCTCAATCAAAAATATGGTTTAACTCTGTTAGCTGAATGCACAGATCAGAAAGAAATTTCACAGAATGATTCTGTGTAGTTAATATTTGGAGACATTCCTTTTTCCACTATTACCCTCTTAGCGCTCCGAATCTCCACTTGCATTTTCTACAGAAAGACTGTTTCAGAACGGCTCAATCAAAACTAAGGTTCAAATCTTTTAATTGAACAAACAGAACAGAAAGAAGTTTCACACAATTCTTCTGTGTAGTTTTTATTTGTAGACATTCTTTTTCCCAATATAGGCCTCTTAGCGCTCAGAATGTCCAATTGCAGTTTCTACAGAAAGAGTGTTTCAGAACGGCTCAATCAAAAGTAAGGTTCAACTCTGTTAGTTGAATGCACAGAACAGAAAGAAGTTTCATACAATGCTTCTGTGTAGTTCATATTTGAACATATTCTTTTTTCCACTATTACCCACTTAGCGCTACGAATGTCCAGTTGCATTTTCTACAGACAGAGTGTTTCAAAACTGCTCAATCAAAAGTATGGTTTATCCCTGTTAGCTGAAGGCTCAGATCAGAAAGAAGTTTCACAGAATGCTTCTGTGTAGTTTATATTTGAATATATTCCTTTTTCCACTACTACGCTCTTAGCGCTCCAAATGTCCAGTTGCATTTTCTACACAAAGAGTGTTCAGATCTGCTCAATCAAAAGTATGGTTTAACTCTGTTAGCTGAATGCACAGATCAGAAAGAAGTTTCACCGAATGATTCTGTGTAGTTTATATTTGAAGACATTCCTTTTTCCACTATTACCCTCTTAGCGCTCCGAATCTCCACTTGCATTTTCTACAAAAAGAGTGTTTCATAACTGCTCAATCAAAAATATGTTTTATCTCTGTTAACTGAATTTACAGATCAGAAATAAGTTTCACAGAATGCATCTGTGTAGTTTTTATTTGAAGATATTCTTTTTCCCAATGTAGGCCTCTTAGCGGTTAGCATTTCCAATTGCAGTTTCTACAGAAAGAGTGTTTCAGAACGGCTCAATCAAAAGTAACGTTCAACTCTGTTAGTTGAATGCACAGAACAGAAAGAATTTTCACAGAATGCTACTGTGTAGTTTATATTTGAATATATTCCTTTTTCCACTATTACCCTCTTAGCGCTCCGAATGTCCACTTGCATTTTCTACAGAAAGAGTGTTCAGAACTGCGCAATCAAAAGTATGGTTTAACTCTGTTAGCTTAATGAACATATCAGAAATAAGTTTCACACAATGCTTCTGTGTAGTTTTTATTTGAAGATACTATTTTTCCCAATAGAGTTCTCTTAGCGCTCAGAATGTCCAATTGAAGTTTCTACAGAAAGAGTGTTTCAGAAAGGCTCAATCAAAAGTAAGGTTCAACTCTGTTAGTTGAATGCACAGAACAGAAAGAAGTTTCATACAATGCTTCTGTGTAGTTTATATTTGAACATATTCTTTTTTCCACTATTACCCACTTAGCGCTACGAATGTCCAGTTGCATTTTCTACAGACAGAGTGTTTCAAAACTGCTCAATCAAAAGTATGGTTTAACTCTGTTAGCTGAATGCTCAGATCAGAAAGAAGTTTCACAGAATGCTTCTGTGTAGTTTATATTTGAATATATTCCTTTTTCCACTACTACTCTCCTAGCGCTCCAAATGTCCAGTTGCATTTTCTACAGAAAGAGTGTTCAGATCTGCTCAATCAAAAATATGGTTTAACGCTGTTAGCTGAATGCACAGATCAGAAAGAAGTTTCACAGAATGATTCTGTGTAGTTTATATTTGGAGACATTACTTTTTCCACTATTACCCTCTTAGCGCTCCGAATCTCCACTTGCATTTTCTACAGAAAGACTGTTTCAGAACGGCTCAATCAAAACTAAGGTTCAAATCTTTTAATTGAACAAACAGAACAGAAAGAAGTTTCACACAATTCTTCTGTGTAGTTTTTATTTGTAGACATTCTTTTTCCCAATATAGGCCTCTTAGCGCTCAGAATGTCCAATTGCAGTTTCTACAGAAAGAGTGTTTCAGAACGGCTCAATCAAAAGTAAGGTTCAACTCTGTTAGTTGAATGCACAGAACAGAAAGAAGTTTCATACAATGCTTCTGTGTAGTTCATATTTGAACATATTCTTTTTTCCACTATTACACACTTAGCGCAACGAATGTCCAGTTGCATTTTCTACAGACAGAGTGTTTCAAAACTGCTCAATCAAAAGTATGGTTTAACCCTGTTAGCTGAATGCTCAGATCAGAAAGAAGTTTCACAGAATGCTTCTGTGTAGTTTATATTTGAATATATTCCTTTTTCCACTACTACGCTCTTAGCGCTCCAAATGTCCAGTTGCATTTTCTACAGAAAGAGTGTTCAGATCTGCTCAATCAAAAGTATGGTTTAACTCTGTTAGCTGAATGCACAGATCAGAAAGAAGTTTCACCGAATGATTCTGTGTAGTTTATATTTGAAGACATACATTTTTCCACTATTACCCTCTTAGCGCTCCGAATCTCCACTTGCATTTTCTACAAAAAGAGTGTTTCATAACTGCTCAATCAAAAATATGTTTTATCTCTATTAACTGAATTTACAGATCAGCAATAAGTTTCACAGAATGCATCTGTGTAGTTTTTATTTGAAGATATTCTTTTTCCCAATGTAGGCCTCTTAGCGCTTAGCATGTCCAATTGCAGTTTCTACAGAAAGAGTGTTTCAGAACGGCTCAATCAAAAGTAAGGTTCAACTCTGTTAGTTGAATGCACAGAACAGAAAGAATTTTCACAGAATGCTACTGTGTAGTTTATATTTGAATATATTCCTTTTTCCACTATTACCCTCTTAGCGCTCCGAATGTCCACTTGCATTTTCTACAGAAAGAGTGTTCAGAACTGCGCAATCAAAAGTATGGTTTAACTCTGTTAGCTTAATGAACATATCAGAAATATGTTTCACACAATGCTTCTGTGTAGTTTTTATTTGAAGATATTATTTTTCCCAATATAGGCCTCTTAGCGCTCAGAATGTCCAATTGCAGTTTCTACAGAAAGAGTGTTTCCGAAAGGCTCAATCAAAAGTAAGGTTCAACTCTGTTAGTTGAATGCACAGAACAGAAAGAAGTTTCATACAATGCTTCTGTGTAGTTTATATTTGAACATATTCTTTTTCCACTATTACCCACTAAGCGCTACGAATGTCCAGTTGCATTTTCTACAGACAGGGTGTTTCAAAACTGCTCAATCAAAAGTATGGTTTAACTCTGTTAGCTGAATGCTCAGATCAGAAAGAAGTTTCACAGAATGCTTCTGTGTAGTTTATATTTGAACATATTCTTTTTTCCACTATTACCCACTTAGCGCTACGAATGTCCAGTTGCATTTTCTACAGACAGAGTGTTTCAAAACTGCTCAATCAAAAGTATGGTTTAACTCTGTTAGCTGAATGCTCAGTTCAGAAAGAAGTTTCACAGAATGCTTCTGTGTAGTTTATATTTGAATATATTCCTTTTTCCACTACTACGCTCTTAGCGCTCCAAATGTCCAGTTGCATTTTCTACAGAAAGAGTGTTCAGATCTGCTCAATCAAAAGTATGTTTTAACTCTGTTAGCTGAATTCACAGATCAGAAAGAAGTTTCACAGAATGATTCTGTGTAGTTTATATTTGGAGACATTCCTTTTTCCACTATTACCCTCTTAGCGCTCCGAATCTCCACTTGCATTTTCTACAGAAAATGTGTTTCAGAACGGCTCAATCAAAACTAAGGTTCAACTCTTTTAGTTGAACAAACAGAACAGAAAGAAGTTTCACACAATTCTTCTGTGTAGTTTTTATTTGTAGACATTCTATTTCCCAATATAGGCCTCTTAGCGCTCAGAATGTCTAATTGCATTTTCTACAGAAAGAGTGTTTCAGAAGGGCTCAATCAAAAGTAAGGTTCAACTCTGTTAGTTGAATGCACAGAACAGAAAGAAGTTTCATACAATGCTTCTGTGTAGTTCATATTTGAACATATTCTTTTTTCCAATATTACCCACTTAGCGCTACGAATGTCCAGTTGCATTTTCTACAGACAGAGTGTTTCAAAACTGCTCAATCAAAAGTATTGTTTAAATCTGTTAGCTGAATGCTCAGATCAGAAAGAAGTTTCACAGAATGCTTCTGTGTAGTTTATATTTGAATATATTCCTTTTTCCACTACTACGCTCTTAGCGCTCCAAATGTCCAGTTGCATTTTCTACAGAAAGAGTGTTCAGATCTGCTCAATCAAAAGTATGGTTTAACTCTGTTAGCTGAATGCACAGATCAGAAAGAAGTTTCACCGAATGATTCTGTGTAGTTTATATTTGAAGACATTCCTTTTTCCACTATTACCCACTTAGCGCTCCGAATCTCCACTTGCATTTTCTACAAAAAGAGTGTTTCATAACTGCTCAATCAAAAATATGTTTTATCTCTGTTAACTGAATTTACAGATCAGAAATAAGTTTCACAGAATGCATCTGTGTAGTTTTTATTTGAAGATATTCTTTTTCCCAATGTAGGCCTCTTAGCGCTTAGCATGTCCAATTGCAGTTTCTACAGAAAGAGTGTTTCAGAACGGCTCAATCAAAAGTAAGGTTCAACTCTTTTAGTTGAATGCACAGAACAGAAAGAATTTTCACAGAATGCTACTGTGTAGTTTATATTTGAATATATTCCTTTTTCCAGTATTACCCTCTTAGCGCTCCGAATGTCCACTTGCATTTTCTACAGAAAGAGTGTTCAGAACTGCGCAATCAAAAGTATGGTTTAACTCTGTTAGCTTAATGAACATATCAGAAATAAATTTCACACACTGCTTCTGTGTAGTTTTTATTTGAAGATATTATTTTTCCCAATAGAGGTCTCTTAGCGCTCAGAATGTCCAATTGCAGTTTCTACAGAAAGAGTGTTTCAGAAAGGCTCAATCAAAATTAAGGTTCAACTCTGTTAGTTGAATGCACAGAACAGAAAGTAGTTTCATACAATGCTTCTGTGTAGTTTATATTTGAACATATTCTTTTTTCCACTATTACCCACTCTGCGCTACGAATGTCCAGTTGCATTTTCTACAGACAGAGTGTTTCAAAACTGCTCAATCAAAAGTATGGTTTAACTCTGTTAGCTGAATGCTCAGATCAGAAAGAAGTTTCACAGAATGCTTCTGTGTAGTTTATATTTGTATATATTCCTTTTTCCACTACTACTCTCTTAGCGCTCCAAATGTCCAGTTGCATTTTCTACAGAAAGAGTGTTCAGATCTGCTCAATCAAAAGTATGGTTTAATTCTGTTAGCTGAATGCACAGATCAGAAAGAAGTTTCACAGAATGATTCTGTGTAGTTTATATTTGGAGACATTCCTTTTTCCACTATTACCCTCTTAGCGCTCCGAATCTCCACTTGCATTTTCTACAGAAAGAGTGTTTCAGAACGGATCAATCAAAACAAATGTTCAACTCTTTTAGTTGAACAAACAGAACAGAAAGAAGTTTCACACAATTCTTCTGTGTAGTTTTTATTTGTAGACATTCTTTTTCCCAATATAGGCCTCTTAGCCCTCAGAATGTCCAATTGCATTTTCTACAGAAAGAGTGTTTCAGAACGGCTCAATCAAAAGTAAGGTTCAACTCTGTTAGTTGAATGCACAGAACAGAAAGAAGTTTCATACAATGCTTCTGTGTAGTTCATATTTGAACATATTCTTTTTTCCGCTATTACCCACTTAGCGCTACGAATGTCCAGTTGCATTTTCTACAGACAGAGTGTTTCAAAACTGCTCAATCAAAAGTATTGTTTAACTCTGTTAGCTGAATGCTCAGATCAGAAAGAAGTTTCACAGAATGCTTCTGTGTAGTTTATATTTGAATATATTCCTTTTTCCACTACTACGCTCTTAGCGCTCCAAATGTCCAGTTGCATTTTCTACAGAAAGAGTGTTCAGATCTGCTCAATCAAAACTATGGTTTAACTCTGTTAGCAGAATGCACAGATCAGAAAGAAGTTTCACCGAATGATTCTGTGTAGTTTATATTTGAAGACATTACTTTTTCCACTATTACCCTCTTAGCGCTCCGAATCTCCACTTGCATTTTCTACAAAAAGAGTGTTTCATAACTGCTCAATCAAAAATATGTTTTATCTCTGTTAACTGAATTTACAGATCAGAAATAAGTTTCACAGAATGCATCTGTGTAGTTTTTATTTGAAGATATTCTTTTTCCCAATGTAGGCCTCTTAGCGGTTAGCATTTCCAATTGCAGTTTCTACAGAAAGAGTGTTTCAGAACGGCTCAATCAAAAGTAAGGTTCAACTCTGTTAGTTGAATGCACAGAACAGAAAGAATTTTCACAGAATGCTACTGTGTAGTTTATATTTGAATATATTCCTTTTTCCACTATTACCCTCTTAGCGCTCCGAATGTCCACTTGCATTTTCTACAGAAAGAGTGTTAAGAACTGCGCAATCAAAAGTATGGTTTAACTCTGTTAGCTTAATGAACATATCAGAAATAAGTTTCACACAATGCTTCTGTGTAGTTTTTATTTGAAGATATTATTTTTCCCAATAGAGGTCTCTTAGAGCTCAGAATGTCCAATTGAAGTTTCTACAGAAAGAGTGTTTCAGAAAGGCTCAATCAAAAGTAAGGTTCAACTCTGTTAGTTGAATGCACAGAACAGAAAGAAGTTTCATACAATGCTTCTGTGTAGTTTATATTTGAACATATTCTTTTTTCCACTATTACCCACTTAGCGCTACGAATGTCCAGTTGCATTTTCTACAGACAGAGTGTTTCAAAACTGCTCAATCAAAAGTATGGTTTAACTCTGTTAGCTGAATGCTCAGATCAGAAAGAAGTTTCACAGAATGCTTCTGTGTAGTTTATATTTGAATATATTCCTTTTTCCAGTACTACTCTCTTAGCGCTCCAAATGTCCAGTTGCATTTTCTACAGAAAGAGTGTTCAGATCTGCTCAATCAAAAATATGGTTTAACTCTGTTAGCTGAATGCACAGATCAGAAAGAAGTTTCACAGAATGATTCTGTGTAGTTTATATTTGGAGACATTCCTTTTTCCACTATTACCCTCTTAGCGCTCCGAATCTCCACTTGCATTTTCTACAGAAAGTCTGTTTCAGAACGGCTCAATCAAAACTAAGGTTCAAATCTTTTAATTGAACAAACAGAACAGAAAGAAGTTTCACACAATTCTTCTGTGTAGTTTTTATTTGTAGACATTCTTTTTCCCAATATAGGCCTCTTAGCCCTCAGAATGTCCAATTGCATTTTCTACAGAAAGAGTGTTTCAGAACGGCTCAATCAAAAGTAAGGTTCAACTCTGTTAGTTGAATGCACAGAACAGAAAGAAGTTTCATACAATGCTTCTGTGTAGTTCATATTTGAACATATTCTTTTTTCCGCTATTACCCACTTAGCGCTACGAATGTCCAGTTGCATTTTCTACAGACAGAGTGTTTCAAAACTGCTCAATCAAAAGTATTGTTTAACTCTGTTAGCTGAATGCTCAGATCAGAAAGAAGTTTCACAGAATGCTTCTGTGTAGTTTATATTTGAATATATTCCTTTTTCCACTACTACGCTCTTAGCGCTCCAAATGTCCAGTTGCATTTTCTACAGAAAGAGTGTTCAGATCTGCTCAATCAAAAGTATGGTTTAACTCTGTTAGCTGAATGCACAGATCAGAAAGAAGTTTCACCGAATGATTCTGTGTAGTTTATATTTGAAGACATTCCTTTTTCCACTATTACCCTCTTAGCGCTCCGAATCTCCAGTTGCATTTTCTACAAAAAGTGTGTTTCATAACTGCTCAATCAAAAATATGTTTTATCTCTGTTAACTGAATTTACAGATCAGAAATAAGTTTCACAGAATGCATCTGTGTAGTTTTTATTTGAAGATATTCTTTTTCCCAATGTAGGCCTCTTAGCGCTTAGCATGTCCAATTGCAGTTTCTACAGAAAGAGTGTTTCAGAACGGCTCAATCAAAAGTAAGGTTCAACTCTTTTAGTTGAATGCACAGAACAGAAAGAATTTTCACAGAATGCTACTGTGTAGTTTATATTTGAATATATTCCTTTTTCCAGTATTACCCTCTTAGCGCTCCGAATGTCCACTTGCATTTTCTACAGAAAGAGTGTTCAGAACTGCGCAATCAAAAGTATGGTTTAACTCTGTTAGCTTAATGAACATATCAGAAATAAATTTCACACAATGCTTCTGTGTAGTTTTTATTTGAAGATATTATTTTTCCCAATAGAGGTCTCTTAGCGCTCAGAATGTCCAATTGCAGTTTCTACAGAAAGAGTGTTTCAGAAAGGCTCAATCAAAATTAAGGTTCAACTCTGTTAGTTGAATGCACAGAACAGAAAGAAGTTTCATACAATGCTTCTGTGTAGTTTATATTTGAACATATTCTTTTTTCCACTATTACCCACTCTGCGCTACGAATGTCCAGTTGCATTTTCTACAGACAGAGTGTTTCAAAACTGCTCAATCAAAAGTATGGCTTAACTCTGTTAGCTGAATGCTCAGATCAGAAAGAAGTTTCACAGAATGCTTCTGTGTAGTTTATATTTGAATATATTCCTTTTTCCACTACTACTCTCTTAGCGCTCCAAATGTCCAGTTGCATTTTCTACAGAAAGAGTGTTCAGATCTGCTCAATCAAAAGTATGGTTTAACTCTGTTAGCTGAATGCACAGATCAGAAAGAAGTTTCACAGAATGATTCTGTGTAGTTTATATTTGGAGACATTCCTTTTTCCACTATTACCCTCTTAGCGCTCCGAATCTCCACTTGCATTTTCTACAGAAAGAGTGTTTCAGAACGGATCAATCAAAACAAATGTTCAACTCTTTTAGTTGAACAAACAGAACAGAAAGAAGTTTCACACAATTCTTCTGTGTAGTTTTTATTTGTAGACATTCTTTTTCCCAATATAGGCCTCTTAGCCCTCAGAATGTCCAATTGCAGTTTCTACAGAAAGAGTGTTTCAGAACGGCTCAATCAAAAGTAAGGTTCAACTCTGTTAGTTGAATGCACAGAAGAGAAAGAAGTTTCATACAATGCTTCTGTGTAGTTCATATTTGAACATATTCTTTTTTCCGCTATTACCCACTTAGCGCTACGAATGTCCAGTTGCATTTTCTACAGACAGAGTGTTTCAAAACTGCTCAATCAAAAGTATGGTTTAACTCTGATAGCTGAATGCTCAGATCAGAAAGAAGTTTCACAGAATGCTTCTGTGTAGTTTATATTTGAATATATTCCTTTTTCCACTACTTCGCTATTAGCGCTCCAAATGTCCAGTTGCATTTTCTACAGAAAGAGTGTTCAGATCTGCTCAATCAAAAGTATGGTTTAACTCTGTTAGCTGAATGCACAGATCAGAAAGAAGTTTCACCGAATGATTCTGTGTAGTTTATATTTGAAGTCATACCTTTTTCCACTATTACCCTCTTAGCGCTCCGAATCTCCACTTGCATTTTCTACAAAAGGAGTGTTTCATAACTGCTCAATCAAAAATATGTTTTATCTCTGTTAACTGAATTTACAGATCAGAAATAAGTTTCACAGAATGCATCTGTGTAGTTTTTATTTGAAGATATTATTTCTCCCAATGTAGGCCTCTTAGCGCTTAGCATGTCCAATTGCAGTTTCTACAGAAAGAGTGTTTCAGAACGGCTCAATCAAAAGTAAGGTTCAACTCTGTTAGTTGAATGCACAGAACAGAAAGAATTTTCACAGAATGCTACTGTGTAGTTTATATTTGAATATATTCCTTTTTCCACTATTACCCTCTTATCACTCCGAATGTCCACTTGCATTTTCTACAGAAAGAGTGTTCAGAACTGCGCAATCCAAAGTATGGTTTAACTCTGTTAGCTTAATGAACATATCAGAAATAAGTTTCACACAATGCTTCTGTGTAGTTTTTATTTGAAGATATTATTTTTCCCAATATAGGCCTCTTAGCGCTCAGAATGTCCAATTGCAGTTTCTACAGAAAGAGTGTTTCAGAAAGGCTCAATCAAAAGTAAGGTTCAACTCTGTTAGTTGAATGCACAGAACAGAAAGAAGTTTCATACAATGCTTCTGTGTAGTTCATATTTGAACATATTCTTTTTTCCACTATTACCCACTTAGCGCTACGAATGTCCAGTTGCATTTTCTACAGACAGAGTGTTTCAAAACTGCTCAATCAAAAGTATTGTTTAACTCTGTTAGCTGAATGCTCAGATCAGAAAGAAGTTTCACAGAATGCTTCTGTGTAGTTTATATTTGAATATATTCCTTTTTCCACTACTACGCTCTTAGCGCTCCAAATGTCCAGTTGCATTTTCTACAGAAAGAGTGTTCAGATCTGCTCAATCAAAAGTATGGTTTAACTCTGTTAGCTGAATGCACAGATCAGAAAGAAGTTTCACCGAATGATTCTGTGTAGTTTATATTTGAAGACATTCCTTTTTCCACTATTACCCTCTTAGCGGTCCGAATCTCCACTTGCATTTTCTACAAAAAGTGTGTTTCATAGCTGCTCAATCAAAAATATGTTTTATCTCTGTTAACTGAATTTACAGATCAGAAATAAGTTTCACAGAATGCATCTGTGTAGTTTTTATTTGAAGATATTCTTTTTCCCAATGTAGGCCTCTTAGCGCTTAGCATGTCCAATTGCAGTTTCTACAGAAAGAGTGTTTCAGAACGGCTCAATCAAAAGTAAGGTTCAACTCTTTTTGTTGAATGCACAGAACAGAAAGAATTTTCACAGAATGCTACTGTGTAGTTTATATTTGAATATATTCCTTTTTCCAGTATTACCCTCTTAGCGCTCCGAATGTCCACTTGCATTTTCTACAGAAAGAGTGTTCAGAACTGCGCAATCAAAATTATGGTTTAACTCTGTTAGCTTAATGAACATATCAGAAATAAATTTCACACAATGCTTCTGTGTAGTTTTTATTTGAAGATATTATTTTTCCCAATAGAGGTCTCTTAGCGCTCAGAATGTCCAATTGCAGTTTCTACAGAAAGAGTGTTTCAGAAAGGCTCAATCAAAATTAAGGTTCAACTCTGTTAGTTGAATGCACAGAACAGAAAGAAGTTTCATACAATGCTTCTGTGTAGTTTATATTTGAACATATTCTTTTTTCCACTATTACCCACTCTGCGCTACGAATGTCCAGTTGCATTTTCTACAGACAGAGTGTTTCAAAACTGCTCAATCAAAAGTATGGTTTAACTCTGTTAGCTGAATGCTCAGATCAGAAAGAAGTTTCACAGAATGCTTCTGTGTAGTTTATATTTGAATATATTCCTTTTTCCACTACTACGCTCTTAGCGCTCCAAATGTCCAGTTGCATTTTCTACAGAAAGAGTGTTCAGATCTGCTCAATCAAAATTATGGTTTAACTCTGTTAGCTGAATGCACAGATCAGAAAGAAGTTTCACCGAATGATTCTGTGTAGTTTATATTTGAAGACATTCCTTTTTCCACTATTACCCTCTTAGCGCTCCGAATCTCCACTTGCATTTTCTACAAAAAGAGTGTTTCATAACTGCTCAATCAAAAATATGTTTTATCTCTGTTAACTGAATTTACAGATCAGAAATAAGTTTCACAGAATGCATCTGTGTAGTTTATATTTGAAGATATTCTTTTTCCCAATGTAGGCCTCTTAGCGCTTAGCATGTCCAATTGCAGTTACTACAGAAAGAGTGTTTCAGAACGGCTCAATCAAAAGTAAGGTTCAACTCTTTTAGTTGAATGCACAGAAGAGAAAGAATTTTCACAGAATGCTACTGTGTAGTTTATATTTGAATATATTCCTTTTTCCGGTATTACCCTCTTGGCGCTCCGAATGTCCACTTGAATTTTCTACAGAAAGAGTGTTCAGAACTGCGCAATCAAAAGTATGGTTTAACTCTGTTAGCTTAATGAACATATCAGAAATAAGTTTCACACAATGCTTCTGTGTAGTTTTTATTTGAAGATATTATTTTTCCCAATAGAGGCCTCTAAGCGCTCAGAATGTCCAATTGCAGTTTCTACAGAAAGAGTGTTTCAGAAAGGCTCAATCAAAAGTAAGGTTCAACTCTGTTAGTTGAATGCACAGAACAGAAAGAAGTTTCATACAGTGCTTCTGTGTAGTTTATATTTGAACATATTCTTTTTTCCACTATTACCCACTTAGCGCTACGAATGTCCAGTTGCATTTTCTACAGACAGAGTGTTTCAAAACTACTCAATCAAAAGTATGGTTTAACTCTGTTAGCTGAATGCTCAGATCAGAAAGAAGTTTCACAGAATGCTTCTGTGTAGTTTATATTTGAATATATTCCTTTTTCCACTACTACTCTCTTAGCGCTCCAAATGTCCAGTTGCATTTTCTACAGAAAGAGTGTTCAGATCTGCTCAATAAAAAGTATGGTTTAACTCTGTTAGCTGAATGCACAGATCAGAAAGAAGTTTCACAGAATGATTCTGTGTAGTTTATATTTGGAGACATTCCTTTTTCCACTATTACCCTCTTAGCGCTCCGAATCTCCACTTGCATTTTCTACAGAAAGAGTGTTTCAGAACGGATCAATCAAAACAAAGGTTCAACTCTTTTAGTTGAACAAACAGAACAGAAAGAAATTTCACACAATTCTTCTGTGTAGTTTTTATTTGTAGACATTCTTTTTCCCAATATAGGCCTCTTAGCCCTCAGAATGTCCAATTGCATTTTCTACAGAAAGAGTGTTTCATAACGGCTCAATCAAAAGTAAGGTTCAACTCTGTTAGTTGAATGCACAGAACAGAAAGAAGTTTCATACAATGCTTCTGTGTAGTTCATATTTGAACATATTCTTTTTTCCGCTATTACCCACTTAGCGCTACGAATGTCCAGTTGCATTTTCTACAGACAGAGTGTTTCAAAACTGCTCAATCAAAAGTATTGTTTAACTCTGTTAGCTGAATGCTCAGATCAGAAAGAAGTTTCACAGAATGCTTCTGTGTAGTTTATATTTGAATATATTCCTTTTTCCACTACTACGCTCTTAGCGCTCCAAATGTCCAGTTGCATTTTCTACACAAAGAGTGTTCAGATCTGCTCAATCAAAAGTATGGTTTAACTCTGTTAGCTGAATGCACAGATCAGAAAGAAGTTTCACCGAATGATTCTGTGTAGTTTATATTTGAAGACATTCCTTTTTCCACTATTACCCTCTTAGCGCTCCGAATCTCCAGTTGCATTTTCTACAAAAAGAGTGTTTCATAACTGCTCAATCAAAAATATGTTTTATCTCTGTTAACTGAATTTACAGATCAGAAATAAGTTTCACAGAATGCATCTGTGTAGTTTTTATTTGAAGATATTCTTTTACCCAATGTAGGCCTCTTAGCGCTTAGCATGTCCAATTGCAGTTTCTACAGAAAGAGTGTTTCAGAACGGCTCAATCAAAAGTGAGGTTCAACTCTTTTAGTTGAATGCACAGAACGGAAAGAATTTTCACAGAATGCTACTGTGTAGTTTATATTTGAATATATTCCTTTTTCCAGTATTACCCTCTTAGCGCTCCGAATGTCCACTTGCATTTCCTACAGAAAGAGTGTTCAGAACTGCGCAATCAAAAGTATGGTTTAACTCTGTTAGCTTAATGAACATATCAGAAATAAATTTCACACAATGCTTCTGTGTAGTTTTTATTTGAAGATATTATTTTTCCCAATAGAGGTCTCTTAGCGCTCAGAATGTCCAATTGCAGTTTCTACAGAAAGAGTGTTTCAGAAAGGCTCAATCAAAATTAAGGTTCAACTCTGTTAGTTGAATGCACAGAACAGAAAGAAGTTTCATACAATGCTTCTGTGTAGTTTATATTTGAACATATTCTTTTTTCCACTATTACCCACTCTGCGCTACGAATGTCCAGTTGCATTTTCTACAGACAGAGTGTTTCAAAACTGCTCAATCAAAAGTATGGTTTAACTCTGTTAGCTGAATGCTCAGATCAGAAAGAAGTTTCACAGAATGCTTCTGTGTAGTTTATATTTGTATATATTCCTTTTTCCACTACTACTCTCTTAGCGCTCCAAATGTCCAGTTGCATTTTCTACAGAAAGAGTGTTCAGATCTGCTCAATCAAAAGTATGGTTTAACTCTGTTAGCTGAATGCACAGATCAGAAAGAAGTTTCACAGAATGATTCTGTGTAGTTTATATTTGGAGACATTCCTTTTTCCACTATTACCCTCTTAGCGCTCCGAATCTCCACTTGCATTTTCTACAGAAAGAGTGTTTCAGAACGGATCAATCAAAACAAAGGTTCAACTCTTTTAGTTGAACAAACAGAACAGAAAGAAGTTTCACACAATTCTTCTGTGTAGTTTTTATTTGTAGACATTCTTTTTCCCAATATAGGCCTCTTAGCCCTCAGAATGTCCAATTGCAGTTTCTACAGAAAGAGTGTTTCAGAACGGCTCAATCAAAAGTAAGGTTCAACTCTGTTAGTTGAATGCACAGAACAGAAAGAAGTTTCATACAATGCTTCTGTGTAGTTCATATTTGAACATATTCTTTTTTCCGCTATTACCCACTTAGCGCTACGAATGTCCAGTTGCATTTTCTACAGACAGAGTGTTTCAAAACTGCTCAATCAAAAGTATGGTTTAACTCTGATAGCTGAATGCTCAGATCAGAAAGAAGTTTCACAGAATGCTTCTGTGTAGTTTATATTTGAATATATTCCTTTTTCCACTACTTCGCTATTAGCGCTCCAAATGTCCAGTTGCATTTTCTACAGAAAGAGTGTTCAGATCTGCTCAATCAAAAGTATGGTTTAACTCTGTTAGCTGAATGCACAGATCAGAAAGAAGTTTCACCGAATGATTCTGTGTAGTTTATATTTGAAGTCATACCTTTTTCCACTATTACCCTCTTAGCGCTCCGAATCTCCACTTGCATTTTCTACAAAAGGAATGTTTCATAACTGCTCAATCAAAAATATGTTTTATCTCTGTTAACTGAATTTACAGATCAGAAATAAGTTTCACAGAATGCATCTGTGTAGTTTTTATTTGAAGATATTCTTTCTCCCAATGTAGGCCTCTTAGCGCTTAGCATGTCCAATTGCAGTTTCTACAGAAAGAGTGTTTCAGAACGGCTCAATCAAAAGTAAGGTTCAACTCTGTTAGTTGAATGCACAGAACAGAAAGAATTTTCACAGAATGCTACTGTGTAGTTTATATTTGAATATATTCCTTTTTCCACTATTACCCTCTTATCACTCCGAATGTACACTTGCATTTTCTACAGAAAGAGTGTTCAGAACTGCGCAATCCAAAGTATGGTTTAACTCTGTTAGCTTAATGAACATATCAGAAATAAGTTTCACGCAATGCTTCTGTGTAGTTTTTATTTGAAGATATTATTTTTCCCAATATAGGCCTCTTAGCGCTCAGAATGTCCAATTGCAGTTTCTACAGAAAGAGTGTTTCAGAAAGGCTCAATCAAAAGTAAGGTTCAACTCTGTTAGTTGAATGCACAGAACAGAAAGAAGTTTCATACAATGCTTCTGTGTAGTTTATATTTGAACATATTCTTTTTTCCACTATTACCCACTTAGCGCTACGAATGTCCAGTTGCATTTTCTACAGACAGAGTGTTTCAAAACTACTCAATCAAAAGTATGGTTTAACTCTGTTAGCTGAATGCTCAGATCAGAAAGAAGTTTCACAGAATGCTTCTGTGTAGTTTATATTTGAATATATTCCTTTTTCCACTACTACTCTCTTAGCGCTCCAAATGTCCAGTTGCATTTTCTACAGAAAGAGTGTTCAGATCTGCTCAATCAAAAGTATGGTTTAACTCTGTTAGCTGAATGCACAGATCAGAAAGAAGTTTCACAGAATGATTCTGTGTAGTTTATATTTGGAGACATTCCTTTTTCCACTATTACCCTCTTAGCGCTCCGAATCTCCACTTGCATTTTCTACAGAAAGAGTGTTTCAGAACTTCTCAATCAAAACTAAGGTTCAACTCTTTTAGTTGAACAAACAGAACAGAAAGAAGTTTCACACAATTCTTCTGTGTAGTTTTTATTTGTAGACATTCTTTTTCCCAATATAGGCCTCTTAGCGCTCAGTATGTCCAATTGCAGTTTCTACAGAAAGAGTGTTTCAGAACGGCTCAATCAAAAGTAAGGTTCAACTCTGTTAGTTGAATGCACAGAACAGAAAGAAGTTTCATACAATGCTTCTGTGTAGTTCATATTTGAACATATTCTTTTTTCCACTATTACCCACTTAGCGCTACGAATGTCCAGTTGCATTTTCTACAGACAGAGTGTTTCAAAACTGCTCAATCAAAAGTATTGTTTAACTCTGTTAGCTGAATGCTCAGATCAGAAAGATATTTCACAGAATGCTTCTGTGTAGTTTATATTTGAATATATTCCTTTTTCCACTGCTACGCTCTTAGCGCTCCAAATGTCCAGTTGCATTTTCTACAGAAAGAGTGTTCAGATCTGCTCAATCAAAAGTATGGTTTAACTCTGTTAGCTGAATGCACAGATCAGAAAGAAGTTTCACCGAATGATTCTGTGTAGTTTATATTTGAAGACATTCCTTTTTCCACTATTACCCTCTTAGCGCTTCGAATCTCCACTTGCATTTTCTACAAAAAGAGTGTTTCATAACTGCTCAATCAAAAATATGTTTTATCTCTGTTAACTGAATTTACAGATCAGAAATAAGTTTCACAGAATGCATCTGTGTAGTTTTTATTTGAAGATATTCTTTTTCCCAATGTAGGCCTCTTAGCGCTTAGCATGTCCAATTGCAGTTTCTACAGAAAGAGTGTTTCAGAATGGCTCAATCAAAAGTAAGGTTCAACTCTTTTAGTTGAATGCACAGAACAGAAAGTATTTTCACAGAATGCTACTGTGTAGTTTATATTTGAATATATTCCTTTTTCCAGTATTACCCTCTTAGCGCTCCGAATGTCCACTTGCATTTTCTACAGAAAGAGTGTTCAGAACTGCGCAATCAAAAGTATGGTTTAACTCTGTTAGCTTAATGAACATATCAGAAATAAATTTCACACAATGCTTCTGTGTAGTTTTTATTTGAAGATATTATTTTTCCCAATAGAAGTCTCTTAGCGCTCAGAATGTCCAATTGCAGTTTCTACAGAAAGAGTGTTTCAGAAAGGCTCAATCAAAATTAAGGTTCAACTCTGTTAGTTGAATGCACAGAACAGAAAGAAGTTTCATACAATGCTTCTGTGTAGTTTATATTTGAACATATTCTTTTTTCCACTATTACCCACTCTGCGCTACGAATGTCCAGTTGCATTTTCTACAGACAGAGTGTTTCAAAACTGCTCAATCAAAAGTATGGTTTAACTCTGTTAGCTGAATGCTCAGATCAGAAAGAAGTTTCACAGAATGCTTCTGTGTAGTTTATATTTGTATATATTCCTTTTTCCACTACTACTCTCTTAGCGCTCCAAATGTCCAGTTGCATTTTCTACAGAAAGAGTGTTCAGATCTGCTCAATCAAAAGTATGGTTTAACTCTGTTAGCTGAATGCACAGATCAGAAAGAAGTTTCACAGAATGATTCTGTGTAGTTTATATTTGGAGACATTCCTTTTTCCACTATTACCCTCTTAGCGCTCCGAATCTCCACTTGCATTTTCTACAGAAAGAGTGTTTCAGAACGGATCAATCAAAACAAAGGTTCAACTCTTTTAGTTGAACAAACAGAACAGAAAGAAGTTTCACACAATTCTTCTGTGTAGTTTTTATTTGTAGACATTCTTTTTCCCAATATAGGCCTCTTAGCCCTCAGAATGTCCAATTGCAGTTTCTACAGAAAGAGTGTTTCAGAACGGCTCAATCAAAAGTAAGGTTCAACTCTGTTAGTTGAATGCACAGAACAGAAAGAAGTTTCATACAATGCTTCTGTGTAGTTCATATTTGAACATATTCTTTTTTCCGCTATTACCCACTTAGCGCTACGAATGTCCAGTTGCATTTTCTACAGACAGAGTGTTTCAAAACTGCTCAATCAAAAGTATGGTTTAACTCTGATAGCTGAATGCTCAGATCAGAAAGAAGTTTCACAGAATGCTTCTGTGTAGTTTATATTTGAATATATTCCTTTTTCCACTACTTCGCTATTAGCGCTCCAAATGTCCAGTTGCATTTTCTACAGAAAGAGTGTTCAGATCTGCTCAATCAAAAGTATGGTTTAACTCTGTTAGCTGAATGCACAGATCAGAAAGAAGTTTCACCGAATGATTCTGTGTAGTTTATATTTGAAGTCATACCTTTTTCCACTATTACCCTCTTAGCGCTCCGAATCTCCACTTGCATTTTCTACAAAAGGAATGTTTCATAACTGCTCAATCAAAAATATGTTTTATCTCTGTTAACTGAATTTACAGATCAGAAATAAGTTTCACAGAATGCATCTGTGTAGTTTTTATTTGAAGATATTCTTTCTCCCAATGTAGGCCTCTTAGCGCTTAGCATGTCCAATTGCAGTTTCTACAGAAAGAGTGTTTCAGAACGGCTCAATCAAAAGTAAGGTTCAACTCTGTTAGTTGAATGCACAGAACAGAAAGAATTTTCACAGAATGCTACTGTGTAGTTTATATTTGAATATATTCCTTTTTCCACTATTACCCTCTTATCACTCCGAATGTACACTTGCATTTTCTACAGAAAGAGTGTTCAGAACTGCGCAATCCAAAGTATGGTTTAACTCTGTTAGCTTAATGAACATATCAGAAATAAGTTTCACGCAATGCTTCTGTGTAGTTTTTATTTGAAGATATTATTTTTCCCAATATAGGCCTCTTAGCGCTCAGAATGTCCAATTGCAGTTTCTACAGAAAGAGTGTTTCAGAAAGGCTCAATCAAAAGTAAGGTTCAACTCTGTTAGTTGAATGCACAGAACAGAAAGAAGTTTCATACAATGCTTCTGTGTAGTTTATATTTGAACATATTCTTTTTTCCACTATTACCCACTTAGCGCTACGAATGTCCAGTTGCATTTTCTACAGACAGAGTGTTTCAAAACTACTCAATCAAAAGTATGGTTTAACTCTGTTAGCTGAATGCTCAGATCAGAAAGAAGTTTCACAGAATGCTTCTGTGTAGTTTATATTTGAATATATTCCTTTTTCCACTACTACTCTCTTAGCGCTCCAAATGTCCAGTTGCATTTTCTACAGAAAGAGTGTTCAGATCTGCTCAATCAAAAGTATGGTTTAACTCTGTTAGCTGAATGCACAGATCAGAAAGAAGTTTCACAGAATGATTCTGTGTAGTTTATATTTGGAGACATTCCTTTTTCCACTATTACCCTCTTAGCGCTCCGAATCTCCACTTGCATTTTCTACAGAAAGAGTGTTTCAGAACTTCTCAATCAAAACTAAGGTTCAACTCTTTTAGTTGAACAAACAGAACAGAAAGAAGTTTCACACAATTCTTCTGTGTAGTTTTTATTTGTAGACATTCTTTTTCCCAATATAGGCCTCTTAGCGCTCAGTATGTCCAATTGCAGTTTCTACAGAAAGAGTGTTTCAGAACGGCTCAATCAAAAGTAAGGTTCAACTCTGTTAGTTGAATGCACAGAACAGAAAGAAGTTTCATACAATGCTTCTGTGTAGTTCATATTTGAACATATTCTTTTTTCCACTATTACCCACTTAGCGCTACGAATGTCCAGTTGCATTTTCTACAGACAGAGTGTTTCAAAACTGCTCAATCAAAAGTATTGTTTAACTCTGTTAGCTGAATGCTCAGATCAGAAAGATATTTCACAGAATGCTTCTGTGTAGTTTATATTTGAATATATTCCTTTTTCCACTGCTACGCTCTTAGCGCTCCAAATGTCCAGTTGCATTTTCTACAGAAAGAGTGTTCAGATCTGCTCAATCAAAAGTATGGTTTAACTCTGTTAGCTGAATGCACAGATCAGAAAGAAGTTTCACCGAATGATTCTGTGTAGTTTATATTTGAAGACATTCCTTTTTCCACTATTACCCTCTTAGCGCTTCGAATCTCCACTTGCATTTTCTACAAAAAGAGTGTTTCATAACTGCTCAATCAAAAATATGTTTTATCTCTGTTAACTGAATTTACAGATCAGAAATAAGTTTCACAGAATGCATCTGTGTAGTTTTTATTTGAAGATATTCTTTTTCCCAATGTAGGCCTCTTAGCGCTTAGCATGTCCAATTGCAGTTTCTACAGAAAGAGTGTTTCAGAATGGCTCAATCAAAAGTAAGGTTCAACTCTTTTAGTTGAATGCACAGAACAGAAAGTATTTTCACAGAATGCTACTGTGTAGTTTATATTTGAATATATTCCTTTTTCCAGTATTACCCTCTTAGCGCTCCGAATGTCCACTTGCATTTTCTACAGAAAGAGTGTTCAGAACTGCGCAATCAAAAGTATGGTTTAACTCTGTTAGCTTAATGAACATATCAGAAATAAATTTCACACAATGCTTCTGTGTAGTTTTTATTTGAAGATATTATTTTTCCCAATAGAAGTCTCTTAGCGCTCAGAATGTCCAATTGCAGTTTCTACAGAAAGAGTGTTTCAGAAAGGCTCAATCAAAATTAAGGTTCAACTCTGTTAGTTGAATGCACAGAACAGAAAGAAGTTTCATACAATGCTTCTGTGTAGTTTATATTTGAACATATTCTTTTTTCCACTATTACCCACTCTGCGCTACGAATGTCCAGTTGCATTTTCTACAGACAGAGTGTTTCAAAACTGCTCAATCAAAAGTATGGTTTAACTCTGTTAGCTGAATGCTCAGATCAGAAAGAAGTTTCACAGAATGCTTCTGTGTAGTTTATATTTGTATATATTCCTTTTTCCACTACTACTCTCTTAGCGCTCCAAATGTCCAGTTGCATTTTCTACAGAAAGAGTGTTCAGATCTGCTCAATCAAAAGTATGGTTTAACTCTGTTAGCTGAGTGCACAGATCAGAAAGAAGTTTCACAGAATGATTCTGTGTAGTTTATATTTGGAGACATTCCTTTTTCCACTATTACCCTCTTAGCGCTCCGAATCTCCACTTGCATTTTCTACAGAAAGAGTGTTTCAGAACGGATCAATCAAAACAAAGGTTCAACTCTTTTAGTTGAACAAACAGAACAGAAAGAAGTTTCACACAATTCTTCTGTGTAGTTTTTATTTGTAGACATTCTTTTTCCCAATATAGGCCTCTTAGCCCTCAGAATGTCCAATTGCATTTTCTACAGAAAGAGTGTTTCAGAACGGCTCAATCAAAAGTAAGGTTCAACTCTGTTAGTTGAATGCACAGAACAGAAAGAAGTTTCATACAATGCTTCTGTGTAGTTCATATATGAACATATTCTTTTTTCCGCTATTACCCACTTAGCGCTACGAATGTCCAGTTGCATTTTCTACAGACAGAGTGTTTCAAAACTGCTCAATCAAAAGTATTGTTTAACTCTGTTAGCTGAATGCTCAGATCAGAAAGAAGTTTCACAGAATGCTTCTGTGTAGTTTATATTTGAATATATTCCTTTTTCCACTACTACGCTCTTAGCGCTCCAAATGTCCAGTTGCATTTTCTACAGAATGAGTGTTCAGATCTGCTCAATCAAAAGTATGGTTTAACTCTGTTAGCTGAATGCACAGATCAGAAAGAAGTTTCACCGAATAATTCTGTGTAGTTTATATTTGAAGACATTCCTTTTTCCACTATTACCCTCTTAGCGCTCCGAATCTCCAGTTGCATTTTCTACAAAAAGAGTGTTTCATAACTGCTCAATCAAAAATATGTTTTATCTCTGTTAACTGAATTTACAGATCAGAAATAAGTTTCACAGAATGCATCTGTGTAGTTTTTATTTGAAGATATTCTTTTTCCCAATGTAGGCCTCTTAGCGCTTAGCATGTCCAATTGCAGTTTCTACAGAAAGAGTGTTTCAGAACGGCTCAATCAAAAGTAAGGTTCAACTCTTTTAGTTGAATGCACAGAACAGAAAGAATTTTCACAGAATGCTACTGTGTAGTTTATATTTGAATATATTCCTTTTTCCAGTATTACCCTCTTAGCGCTCCGAATGTCCACTTGCATTTTCTACAGAAAGAGTGTTCAGAACTGCGCAATCAAAAGTATGGTTTAACTCTGTTAGCTTAATGAACATATCAGAAATAAATTTCACACAATGCTTCTGTGTAGTTTTTATTTGAAGATATTATTTTTCCCAATAGAGGTCTCTTAGCGCTCAGAATGTCCAATTGCAGTTTCTACAGAAAGAGTGTTTCAGAAAGGCTCAATCAAAATTAAGGTTCAACTCTGTTAGTTGAATGCACAGAACAGAAAGAAGTTTCATACAATGCTTCTGTGTAGTTTATATTTGAACATATTCTTTTTTCCACTATTACCCACTCTGCGCTACGAATGTCCAGTTGCATTTTCTACAGACAGAGTGTTTCAAAACTGCTCAATCAAAAGTATGGTTTAACTCTGTTAGCTGAATGCTCAGATCAGAAAGAAGTTTCACAGAATGCTTCTGTGTAGTTTATATTTGTATATATTCCTTTTTCCACTACTACTCTCTTAGCGCTCCAAATGTCCAGTTGCATTTTCTACAGAAAGAGTGTTCAGATCTGCTCAATCAAAAGTATGGTTTAACTCTGTTAGCTGAATGCACAGATCAGAAAGAAGTTTCACAGAATGATTCTGTGTAGTTTATATTTGGAGACATTCCTTTTTCCACTATTACCCTCTTAGCGCTCCGAATCTCCACTTGCATTTTCTACAGAAAGAGTGTTTCAGAACGGATCAATCAAAACAAAGGTTCAACTCTTTTAGTTGAACAAACAGAACAGAAAGAAGTTTCACACAATTCTTCTGTGTAGTTTTTATTTGTAGACATTCTTTTTCCCAATATAGGCCTCTTAGCCCTCAGAATGTCCAATTGCAGTTTCTACAGAAAGAGTGTTTCAGAAAGGCTCAATCAAAAGTAAGGTTCAACTCTGTTAGTTGAATGCACAGAACAGAAAGAAGTTTCATACAATGCTTCTGTGTAGTTTATATTTGAACATATTCTTTTTTCCACTATTACCCACTTAGCGCTACGAATGTCCAGTTGCATTTTCTACAGACAGAGTGTTTCAAAACTACTCAATCAAAAGTATGGTTTAACTCTGTTAGCTGAATGCTCAGATCAGAAAGAAGTTTCACAGAATGCTTCTGTGTAGTTTATATTTGAATATATTCCTTTTTCCACTACTACTCTCTTAGCGCTCCAAATGTCCAGTTGCATTTTCTACAGAAAGAGTGTTCAGATCTGCTCAATCAAAAGTATGGTTTAACTCTGTTAGCTGAATGCACAGATCAGAAAGAAGTTTCACAGAATGATTCTGTGTAGTTTATATTTGGAGACATTCCTTTTTCCACTATTACCCTCTTAGCGCTCCGAATCTCCACTTGCATTTTCTACAGAAAGAGTGTTTCAGAACGGCTCAATCAAAACTAAGGTTCAACTCTTTTAGTTGAACAAACAGAACAGAAAGAAGTTTCACACAATTCTTCTGTGTAGTTTTTATTTGTAGACATTCTTTTTCCCAATATAGGCCTCTTAGCGCTCAGTATGTCCAATTGCAGTTTCTACAGAAAGAGTGTTTCAGAACGGCTCAATCAAAAGTAAGGTTCAACTCTGTTAGTTGAATGCACAGAACAGAAAGAAGTTTCATACAATGCTTCTGTGTAGTTCATATTTGAACATATTCTTTTTTCCACTATTACCCACTTAGCGCTACGAATGTCCAGTTGCATTTTCTACAGACAGAGTGTTTCAAAACTGCTCAATCAAAAGTATTGTTTAACTCTGTTAGCTGAATGCTCAGATCAGAAAGAAGTTTCACAGAATGCTTCTGTGTAGTTTATATTTGAATATATTCCTTTTTCCACTGCTACGCTCTTAGCGCTCCAAATGTCCAGTTGCATTTTCTACAGAAAGAGTGTTCAGATCTGCTCAATCAAAAGTATGGTTTAACTCTGTTAGCTGAATGCACAGATCAGAAAGAAGTTTCACCGAATGATTCTGTGTAGTTTATATTTGAAGACATTCCTTTTTCCACTATTACCCTCTTAGCGCTTCGAATCTCCACTTGCATTTTCTACAAAAAGAGTTTTTCATAACTGCTCAATCAAAAATATGTTTTATCTCTGTTAACTGAATTTACAGATCAGAAATAAGTTTCACAGAATGCATCTGTGTAGTTTTTATTTGAAGATATTCTTTTTCCCAATGTAGGCCTCTTAGCGCTTAGCATGTCCAATTGCAGTTTCTACAGAAAGAGTGTTTCAGAATGGCTCAATCAAAAGTAAGGTTCAACTCTTTTAGTTGAATGCACAGAACAGAAAGTATTTTCACAGAATGCTACTGTGTAGTTTATATTTGAATATATTCCTTTTTCCAGTATTACCCTCTTAGCGCTCCGAATGTCCACTTGCATTTTCTACAGAAAGAGTGTTCAGAACTGCGCAATCAAAAGTATGGTTTAACTCTGTTAGCTTAATGAACATATCAGAAATAAATTTCACACAATGCTTCTGTGTAGTTTTTATTTGAAGATATTATTTTTCCCAATAGAAGTCTCTTAGCGCTCAGAATGTCCAATTGCAGTTTCTACAGAAAGAGTGTTTCAGAAAGGCTCAATCAAAATTAAGGTTCAACTCTGTTAGTTGAATGCACAGAACAGAAAGAAGTTTCATACAATGCTTCTGTGTAGTTTATATTTGAACATATTCTTTTTTCCACTATTACCCACTCTGCGCTACGAATGTCCAGTTGCATTTTCTACAGACAGAGTGTTTCAAAACTGCTCAATCAAAAGTATGGTTTAACTCTGTTAGCTGAATGCTCAGATCAGAAAGAAGTTTCACAGAATGCTTCTGTGTAGTTTATATTTGTATATATTCCTTTTTCCACTACTACTCTCTTAGCGCTCCAAATGTCCAGTTGCATTTTCTACAGAAAGAGTGTTCAGATCTGCTCAATCAAAAGTATGGTTTAACTCTGTTAGCTGAATGCACAGATCAGAAAGAAGTTTCACAGAATGATTCTGTGTAGTTTATATTTGGAGACATTCCTTTTTCCACTATTACCCTCTTAGCGCTCCGAATCTCCACTTGCATTTTCTACAGAAAGAGTGTTTCAGAACGGATCAATCAAAACAAAGGTTCAACTCTTTTAGTTGAACAAACAGAACAGAAAGAAGTTTCACACAATTCTTCTGTGTAGTTTTTATTTGTAGACATTCTTTTTCCCAATATAGGCCTCTTAGCCCTCAGAATGTCCAATTGCAGTTTCTACAGAAAGAGTGTTTCAGAACGGCTCAATCAAAAGTAAGGTTCAACTCTGTTAGTTGAATGCACAGAACAGAAAGAAGTTTCATACAATGCTTCTGTGTAGTTCATATTTGAACATATTCTTTTTTCCGCTATTACCCACTTAGCGCTACGAATGTCCAGTTGCATTTTCTACAGACAGAGTGTTTCAAAACTGCTCAATCAAAAGTATGGTTTAACTCTGATAGCTGAATGCTCAGATCAGAAAGAAGTTTCACAGAATGCTTCTGTGTAGTTTATATTTGAATATATTCCTTTTTCCACTACTTCGCTATTAGCGCTCCAAATGTCCAGTTGCATTTTCTACAGAAAGAGTGTTCAGATCTGCTCAATCAAAAGTATGGTTTAACTCTGTTAGCTGAATGCACAGATCAGAAAGAAGTTTCACCGAATGATTCTGTGTAGTTTATATTTGAAGTCATACCTTTTTCCACTATTACCCTCTTAGCGCTCCGAATCTCCACTTGCATTTTCTACAAAAGGAATGTTTCATAACTGCTCAATCAAAAATATGTTTTATCTCTGTTAACTGAATTTACAGATCAGAAATAAGTTTCACAGAATGCATCTGTGTAGTTTTTATTTGAAGATATTCTTTCTCCCAATGTAGGCCTCTTAGCGCTTAGCATGTCCAATTGCAGTTTCTACAGAAAGAGTGTTTCAGAATGGCTCAATCAAAAGTAAGGTTCAACTCTTTTAGTTGAATGCACAGAACAGAAAGTATTTTCACAGAATGCTACTGTGTAGTTTATATTTGAATATATTCCTTTTTCCAGTATTACCCTCTTAGCGCTCCGAATGTCCACTTGCATTTTCTACAGAAAGAGTGTTCAGAACTGCGCAATCAAAAGTATGGTTTAACTCTGTTAGCTTAATGAACATATCAGAAATAAATTTCACACAATGCTTCTGTGTAGTTTTTATTTGAAGATATTATTTTTCCCAATAGAAGTCTCTTAGCGCTCAGAATGTCCAATTGCAGTTTCTACAGAAAGAGTGTTTCAGAAAGGCTCAATCAAAATTAAGGTTCAACTCTGTTAGTTGAATGCACAGAACAGAAAGAAGTTTCATACAATGCTTCTGTGTAGTTTATATTTGAACATATTCTTTTTTCCACTATTACCCACTCTGCGCTACGAATGTCCAGTTGCATTTTCTACAGACAGAGTGTTTCAAAACTGCTCAATCAAAAGTATGGTTTAACTCTGTTAGCTGAATGCTCAGATCAGAAAGAAGTTTCACAGAATGCTTCTGTGTAGTTTATATTTGTATATATTCCTTTTTCCACTACTACTCTCTTAGCGCTCCAAATGTCCAGTTGCATTTTCTACAGAAAGAGTGTTCAGATCTGCTCAATCAAAAGTATGGTTTAACTCTGTTAGCTGAGTGCACAGATCAGAAAGAAGTTTCACAGAATGATTCTGTGTAGTTTATATTTGGAGACATTCCTTTTTCCACTATTACCCTCTTAGCGCTCCGAATCTCCACTTGCATTTTCTACAGAAAGAGTGTTTCAGAACGGATCAATCAAAACAAAGGTTCAACTCTTTTAGTTGAACAAACAGAACAGAAAGAAGTTTCACACAATTCTTCTGTGTAGTTTTTATTTGTAGACATTCTTTTTCCCAATATAGGCCTCTTAGCCCTCAGAATGTCCAATTGCATTTTCTACAGAAAGAGTGTTTCAGAACGGCTCAATCAAAAGTAAGGTTCAACTCTGTTAGTTGAATGCACAGAACAGAAAGAAGTTTCATACAATGCTTCTGTGTAGTTCATATATGAACATATTCTTTTTTCCGCTATTACCCACTTAGCGCTACGAATGTCCAGTTGCATTTTCTACAGACAGAGTGTTTCAAAACTGCTCAATCAAAAGTATTGTTTAACTCTGTTAGCTGAATGCTCAGATCAGAAAGAAGTTTCACAGAATGCTTCTGTGTAGTTTATATTTGAATATATTCCTTTTTCCACTACTACGCTCTTAGCGCTCCAAATGTCCAGTTGCATTTTCTACAGAATGAGTGTTCAGATCTGCTCAATCAAAAGTATGGTTTAACTCTGTTAGCTGAATGCACAGATCAGAAAGAAGTTTCACCGAATAATTCTGTGTAGTTTATATTTGAAGACATTCCTTTTTCCACTATTACCCTCTTAGCGCTCCGAATCTCCAGTTGCATTTTCTACAAAAAGAGTGTTTCATAACTGCTCAATCAAAAATATGTTTTATCTCTGTTAACTGAATTTACAGATCAGAAATAAGTTTCACAGAATGAATCTGTGTAGTTTTTATTTGAAGATATTCTTTTTCCCAATGTAGGCCTCTTAGCGCTTAGCATGTCCAATTGCAGTTTCTACAGAAAGAGTGTTTCAGAACGGCTCAATCAAAAGTAAGGTTCAACTCTTTTAGTTGAATGCACAGAACAGAAAGAATTTTCACAGAATGCTACTGTGTAGTTTATATTTGAATATATTCCTTTTTCCAGTATTACCCTCTTAGCGCTCCGAATGTCCACTTGCATTTTCTACAGAAAGAGTGTTCAGAACTGCGCAATCAAAAGTATGGTTTAACTCTGTTAGCTTAATGAACATATCAGAAATAAATTTCACACAATGCTTCTGTGTAGTTTTTATTTGAAGATATTATTTTTCCCAATAGAGGTCTCTTAGCGCTCAGAATGTCCAATTGCAGTTTCTACAGAAAGAGTGTTTCAGAAAGGCTCAATCAAAATTAAGGTTCAACTCTGTTAGTTGAATGCACAGAACAGAAAGAAGTTTCATACAATGCTTCTGTGTAGTTTATATTTGAACATATTCTTTTTTCCACTATTACCCACTCTGCGCTACGAATGTCCAGTTGCATTTTCTACAGACAGAGTGTTTCAAAACTGCTCAATCAAAAGTATGGTTTAACTCTGTTAGCTGAATGCTCAGATCAGAAAGAAGTTTCACAGAATGCTTCTGTGTAGTTTATATTTGTATATATTCCTTTTTCCACTACTACTCTCTTAGCGCTCCAAATGTCCAGTTGCATTTTCTACAGAAAGAGTGTTCAGATCTGCTCAATCAAAGTATGGTTTAACTCTGTTAGCTGAATGCACAGATCAGAAAGAAGTTTCACAGAATGATTCTGTGTAGTTTATATTTGGAGACATTCCTTTTTCCACTATTACCCTCTTAGCGCTCCGAATCTCCACTTGCATTTTCTACAGAAAGAGTGTTTCAGAACGGATCAATCAAAACAAAGGTTCAACTCTTTTAGTTGAACAAACAGAACAGAAAGAAGTTTCACACAATTCTTCTGTGTAGTTTTTTTTGTAGACATTCTTTTTCCCAATATAGGCATCTTAGCCCTCAGAATGTCCAATTGCAGTTTCTACAGAAAGAGTGTTTCAGAACGGCTCAATCAAAAGTAAGGTTCAACTCTGTTAGTTGAATGCACAGAACAGAAAGAAGTTTCATACAATGCTTCTGTGTAGTTCATATTTGAACATATTCTTTTTTCCGCTATTACCCACTTAGCGCTACGAATGTCCAGTTGCATTTTCTACAGACACAGTGTTTCAAAACTGCTCAATCAAAAGTATGGTTTAACTCTGATAGCTGAATGCTCAGATCAGAAAGAAGTTTCACAGAATGCTTCTGTGTAGTTTATATTTGAATATATTCCTTTTTCCACTGCTACGCTCTTAGCGCTCCAAATGTCCAGTTGCATTTTCTACAGAAAGAGTGTTCAGATCTGCTCAATCAAAAGTATGGTTTAACTCTGTTAGCTGAATGCACAGATCAGAAAGAAGTTTCACCGAATGATTCTGTGTAGTTTATATTTGAAGACATTCCTTTTTCCACTATTACCCTCTTAGCGCTCCGAATCTCCACTTGCATTTTCTAGAAAAAGAGTGTTTCATAACTGCTCAATCAAAAATATGTTTTATCTCTGTTAACTGAATTTACAGATCAGAAATAAGTTTCACAGAATGCATCTGTGTAGTTTTTATTTGAAGATATTCTTTTTCCCAATGTAGGCCTCTTAGCGCTTAGCATGTCCAATTGCAGTTTCTACAGAAAGAGTGTTTCAGAACGGCTCAATCAAAAGTAAGGTTCAACTCTTTTAGTTGAATGCACAGAACAGAAAGAATTTTCACAGAATGCTACTGTGTAGTTTATATTTGAATATATTCCTTTTTCCAGTATTACCCTCTTAGCGCTCCGAATGTCCACTTGCATTTTCTACAGAAAGAGTGTTCAGAACTGCGCAATCAAAAGTATGGTTTAACTCTGTTAGCTTAATGAACATATCAGAAATAAATTTCACACAATGCTTCTGTGTAGTTTTTATTTGAAGATATTATTTTTCCCAATAGAAGTCTCTTAGCGCTCAGAATGTCCAATTGCAGTTTCTACAGAAAGAGTGTTTCAGAAAGGCTCAATCAAAATTAAGGTTCAACTCTGTTAGTTGAATGCACAGAACAGAAAGAAGTTTCATACAATGCTTCTGTGTAGTTTATAGATGAACATATTCTTTTTTCCACTATTACCCACCCTGCGCTACGAATGTCCAGTTGCATTTTCTACAGACAGAGTGTTTCAAAACTGCTCAATCAAAAGTATGGTTTAACTCTGTTAGCTGAATGCTCAGATCAGAAAGAAGTTTCACAGAATGCTTCTGTGTAGTTTATGTTTGTATATATTCCTTTTTCCACTACTACTCTCTTAGCGCTCCAAATGTCCAGTTGCATTTTCTACAGAAAGAGTGTTCAGATCTGCTCAATCAAAAGTATGGTTTAACTCTGTTAGCTGAATGCACAGATCAGAAAGAAGTTTCACAGAATGATTCTGTGTAGTTTATATTTGGAGACATTCCTTTTTCCACTATTACCCCCTTAGCGCTCCGAATCTCCACTTGCATTTTCTACAGAAAGAGTGTTTAAGAACGGATCAATCAAAACAAAGGTTCAACTCTTTTAGTTGAACAAACAGAACAGAAAGAAGTTTCACACAATTCTTCTGTGTAGTTTTTATTTGTAGACATTCTTTTTCCCAATATAGGCCTCTTAGCCCTCAGAATGTCCAATTGCATTTTCTACAGAAAGAGTGTTTCAGAATGGCTCAATCAAAAGTAAGGTTCAACTCTGTTAGTTGAATGCACAGAACAGAAAGAAGTTTCATACAATGCTTCTGTGTAGTTCATATTTGAACATATTCTTTTTTCCGCTATTACCCACTTAGCGCTACGAATGTCCAGTTGCATTTTCTACAGACAGAGTGTTTCAAAACTGCTCAATCAAAAGTATTGTTTAACTCTGTTAGCTGAATGCTCAGATCAGAAAGAAGTTTCACAGAATGCTTCTGTGTAGTTTATATTTGAATATATTCCTTTTTCCACTACTACGCTCTTAGCGCTCCAAATGTCCAGTTGCATTTTCTACAGAAAGAGTGTTCAGATCTGCTCAATCAAAAGTATGGTTTAACTCTCTTAGCTGAATGCACAGATCAGAAAGAAGTTTCACCGAATAATTCTGTGTAGTTTATATTTGAAGACATTCCTTTTTCCACTATTACCCTCTTAGCGCTCCGAATCTCCAGTTGCATTTTCTACAAAAAGAGTGTTTCATAACTGCTCAATCAAAAATATGTTTTATCTCTGTTAACTGAATTTACAGATCAGAAATAAGTTTCACAGAATGCATCTGTGTAGTTTTTATTTGAAGATATTCTTTTTCCCAATGTAGGCCTCTTAGCGCTTAGCATGTCCAATTGCAGTTTCTACAGAAAGAGTGTTTCAGAACGGCTCAATCAAAAGTAAGGTTCAACACTTTTAGTTGAATGCACAGAACAGAAAGAATTTTCACAGAATGCTACTGTGTAGTTTATATTTGAATATATTCCTTTTTCCAGTATTACCCTCTTAGCGCTCCGAATGTCCACTTGCATTTTCTACAGAAAGAGTGTTCAGAACTGCGCAATCAAAAGTATGGTTTAACTCTGTTAGCTTAATGAACATATCAGAAATAAATTTCACACAATGCTTCTGTGTAGTTTTTATTTGAAGATATTATTTTTCCCAATAGAGGTCTCTTAGCGCTCAGAATGTCCAATTGCAGTTTCTACAGAAAGAGTGTTTCAGAAAGGCTCAATCAAAATTAAGGTTCAACTCTGTTAGTTGAATGCACAGAACAGAAAGAAGTTGCATACAATGCTTCTGTGTAGTTTATATTTGAACATATTCTTTTTTCCACTATTACCCACTCTGCGCTACGAATGTCCAGTTGCATTTTCTACAGACAGTGTGTTTCAAAACTGCTCAATCAAAAGTATGGTTTAACTCTGTTAGCTGAATGCTCAGATCAGAAAGAAGTTTCACAGAATGCTTCTGTGTAGTTTATATTTGTATATATTCCTTTTTCCACTACTACTCTCTTAGCGCTCCAAATGTCCAGTTGCATTTTCTACAGAAAGAGTGTTCAGATCTGCTCAATCAAAAGTATGGTTTAACTCTGTTAGCTGAATGCACAGATCAGAAAGAAGTTTCACAGAATGATTCTGTGTAGTTTATATTTGGAGACATTCCTTTTTCCACTATTACCCTCTTAGCGCTCCGAATCTCCACTTGCATTTTCTACAGAAAGAGTGTTTCAGAACGGCTCAATCAAAACAAAGGTTCAAATCTTTTAGTTGAACAAACAGAACAGAAAGAAGTTTCACACAATTCTTCTGTGTAGTTTTTATTTGTAGACATTCTTTTTCCCAATAGAAGTCTCTTAGCGCTGAGAATGTCCAATTGCAGTTTCTACAGAAAGAGTGTTTCAGAAAGGCTCAATCAAAATTAAGGTTCAACTCTGTTAGTTGAATGCACAGAACAGAAAGAAGTTTCATACAATGCTTCTGTGTAGTTTATATTTGAACATATTCTTTTTTCCACTATTACCCACCCTGCGCTACGAATGTCCAGTTGCATTTTCTACAGACAGAGTGTTTCAAAACTGCTCAATCAAAAGTATGGTTTAACTCTGTTAGCTGAATGCTCAGATCAGAAAGAAGTTTCACAGAATGCTTCTGTGTAGTTTATATTTGTATATATTCCTTTTTCCACTACTACTCTCTTAGCGCTCCAAATGTCCAGTTGCATTTTCTACAGAAAGAGTGTTCAGATCTGCTCAATCAAAAGTATGGTTTAACTCTGTTAGCTGAATGCACAGATCAGAAAGAAGTTTCACAGAATGATTCTGTGTAGTTTATATTTGGAGACATTCCTTTTTCCACTATTACCCTCTTAGCGCTCCGAATCTCCACTTGCATTTTCTACAGAAAGAGTGTTTAAGAACGGATCAATCAAAACAAAGGTTCAACTCTTTTAGTTGAACAAACAGAACAGAAAGAAGTTTCACGCAATTCTTCTGTGTAGTTTTTATTTGTAGACATTCTTTTTCCCAATATAGGCCTCTTAGCCCTCAGAATGTCCAATTGCATTTTCTACAGAAAGAGTGTTTCAGAATGGCTCAATCAAAAGTAAGGTTCAACTCTGTTAGTTGAATGCACAGAACAGAAAGAAGTTTCATACAATGCTTCTGTGTAGTTCATATTTGAACATATTCTTTTTTCCGCTATTACCCACTTAGCGCTACGAATGTCCAGTTGCATTTTCTACAGACAGAGTGTTTCCAAACTGCTCAATCAAAAGTATTGTTTAACTCTGTTAGCTGAATGCTCAGATCAGAAAGAAGTTTCACAGAATGCTTCTGTGTAGTTTATATTTGAATATATTCCTTTTTCCACTACTACGCTCTTAGCGCTCCAAATGTCCAGTTGCATTTTCTACAGAAAGAGTGTTCAGATCTGCTCAATCAAAAGTATGGTTTAACTCTGTTAGCTGAATGCACAGATCAGAAAGAAGTTTCACCGAATAATTCTGTTTAGTTTATATTTGAAGACATTCCTTTTTCCACTATTACCCTCTTAGCGCTCCGAATCTCCAGTTGCATTTTCTACAAAAAGAGTGTTTCATAACTGCTCAATCAAAAATATGTTTTATCTCTGTTAACTGAATTTACAGATCAGAAATAAGTTTCACAGAATGCATCTGTGTAGTTTTTATTTGAAGATATTCTTTTTCCCAATGTAGGCCTCTTAGCGCTTAGCATGTCCAATTGCAGTTTCTACAGAAAGAGTGTTTCAGAACGGCTCAATCAAAAGTAAGGTTCAACTCTTTTAGTTGAATGCACAGAACAGAAAGAATTTTCACAGAATGCTACTGTATAGTTTATATTTGAATATATTCCTTTTTCCAGTATTACCCTCTTAGCGCTCCGAATGTCCACTTGCATTTTCTACAGAAAGAGTGTTCAGAACTGCGCAATCCAAAGTATGGTTTAACTCTGTTAGCTTAATGAACATATCAGAAATAAGTTTCACACAATGCTTCTGTGTAGTTTTTATTTGAAGATATTATTTTTCCCAATATAGGCCTCTTAGCGCTCAGAATGTCCAATTGCAGTTTCTACAGAAAGAGTGTTTCAGAAAGGCTCAATCAAATGTATGGCTCAACTCTGTTATTTGAATGCACAGAACAGAAAGAAGTTTCATACAATGCTTCTGTGTAGTTTATATTTGAACATATTCTTTTTTCCACTATTACCCACTTAGCGCTACGAATGTCCAGTTGCATTTTCTACAGACAGAGTGTTTCAAAACTGCTCAATCAAAAGTATGGTTTAACTCTGTTAGCTGAATGCTCAGATCAGAAAGAAGTTTCACAGAATGCTTCTGTGTAGTTTATATTTGAATATATTCCTTTTTCCACTACTACGCTCTTAGCGCTCAAAAGGTCCAGTTGCATTTTCTACACAAAGAGTGTTCAGATCAGCTCAATCAAAAGTATGGTTTAACTCTGTTAGCTGAATGCACAGATCAGAAAGAAGTTTCACCGAATGATTCTGTGTAGTTTATATTTGAAGACATTCCTTTTTCCACTATTACCCTCTTAGCGCTCCGAATCTCCACTTGCATTTTCTACAAAAAGAGTGTTTCATAACTGCTCAATCAAAAATATGTTTTATCTCTGTTAACTGAATTTACAGATCAGAAATAAGTTTCACAGAATGCATCTGTGTAGTTTTTATTTGAAGATATTCTTTTTCCCAATGTAGGCCTCTTAGCGCTTAGTATGTCCAATTGCAGTTTCTACAGAAAGAGTGTTTCAGAACGGCTCAATTAAAAGTAAGGTTCAACTCTGTTAGTTGAATGCACAGAACAGAAAGAATTTTCACAGAATGCTACTGTGTAGTTTATATTTGAATATATTCCTTTTTCCACTATTGCCCTCTTAGCGCTCCGAATGTCCACTTGCATTCTCTACAGAAAGAGTGTTCAGAACTGCGCAATCAAAAGTATGGTTTAACTCTGTTAGCTTAATGAACATATCAGAAATAAGTTTCACACAATGCTTCCGTGTAGTTTTTATTTGAAGATATTATTTATCCCAATAGAGGCCTCTTAGCGCTCAGAATGTCCAATTGCAGTTTCTACAGAAAGAGTGTTTCAGAAAGGCTCAATCAAAAGTAAGGTTCAACTCTGTTAGTTGAATGCACAGAACAGAAAGATGTTTCATACAATGCTTCTGTGTAGTTTATATTTGAACATATTCTTTTTTCCACTATTACCCACTTAGCGCTACGAATGTCCAGTTGCATTTTCTACAGACAGAGTGTTTCAAAACTGCTCAATCAAAAGTATGGTTTAACTCTGTTAGCTGAATGCTCAGATCAGAAAGAAGTTTCACAGAATGCTTCTGTGTAGTTTATATTTGAATATATTCCTTTTTCCACTACTACTCTCTTAGCGCTCCAAATGTCCAGTTGCATTTTCTACAGAAAGAGTGTTCAGATCTGCTCAATCAAAAGTATGGTTTAACTCTGTTAGCTGAATGCACAGATCAGAAAGAAGTTTCACAGAATGATTCTGTGTAGTTTATATTTGGAGACATTCCTTTTTCCACTATTACCCTCTTAGCACTCCGAATCTCCACTTGCATTTTCCACAGAAAGAGTGTTTCAGAACGGCTCAATCAAAACTAAGGTTCAACTCTTTTAGTTGAACAAACAGAACAGAAAGAAGTTTCACACAATTCTTCTGTGTAGTTTTTATTTGTAGACATTCTTTTTCCCAATATAGGCCTCTTAGCGCTCAGAATGTCCAATTGCAGTTTCTACAGAAAGAGTGTTTCAGAAAGGCTCAATCAAAACTAAGGTTCAACTCTGTTAGTTGAATGCACAGAACAGAAAGAAATTTCATACAATGCTTCTGTGTAGTTTATATTTGAACATATTCTTTTTTCCACTATTACCCACTTGGCGCTAGGAATGTCCAGTTGCATTTTCTACAGACAGAGTGTTTCAAAACTGCTCAATCAAAAGTATGGTTTAAATCTGTTAGCTGAATGCTCAGATCAGAAAGAAGTTTCACAGAATGCTTCTGTGTAGTTTATATTTGAATATATTCCTTTTTCCACTACTACGCTCTTAGCGCTCAAAATGTCCAGTTGCATTTTCTACAGAAAGAGTGTTCAGATCTGCTCAATCAAAAGTATGGTTTAACTCTGTTAGCTGAATGCACAGATCAGAAAGAAGTTTCACCGAATGATTCTGTGTAGTTTATATTTGAAGACATTCCTTTTTCCACTATTACCCTCTTAGCGCTCCGAATCTCCACTTGCATTTTCTACAAAAAGAGTGTTTCATAACTGCTCAATCAAAAATATATTTTATCTCTGTTAACTGAATTTACAGATCAGAAATAAGTTTCACAGAATGCATCTGTGTAGTTTTTATTTGAAGATATTCTTTTTCCCAATGTAGGCCTCTTAGCGCTTAGCATGTCCAATTGCAGTTTCTACAGAAAGAGTGTTTCAGAACGGCTCAATCAAAAGTAAGGTTCAACTCTGTTAGTTGAATGCACAGAACAGAAAGAATTTTCACAGAATGCTACTGTGTAGTTTATATTTGAATATATTCCTTTTTCCACTATTACCCTCTTAGCGCTCCGAATGTCCACTTGCATTTTCTACAGAAAGAGTGTTCAGAACTGCGCAATCAAAAGTATGGTTTAACTCTGTTAGCTTAATGAACATATCAGAAATAAGTTTCACACAATGCTTCTGTGTAGTTTTTATTTGAAGATATTATTTTTCCCAATATAGGCCTCTTAGCGCTCAGAATGTCCAATTGCAGTTTCTACAGAAAGAGTGTTTCAGAAAGGCTCAATCAAAACTAAGGTTCAACTCTGTTAGTTGAATGCACAGAACAGAAAGAAATTTCATACAATGCTTCTGTGTAGTTTACATTTGAACATATTCTTTTTTCCACTATTACCCACTTGGCGCTACGAATGTCCAGTTGCATTTTCTACAGACAGAGTGTTTCAAAACTGCTCAATCAAAAGTATGGTTTAAATCTGTTAGCTGAATGCTCAGATCAGAAAGAAGTTTCACAGAATGCTTCTGTGTAGTTTATATTTGAATATATTCCTTTTTCCACTACTACTCTCTTAGTGCTCCAAATGTCCAGTTGCATTTTCTACAGAAAGAGTGTTCAGATCTGCTCAATCAAAAGTATGGTTTAACTCTGTTAGCTGAATGCACAGATCAGAAAGAAGTTTCACAGAATGATTCTGTGTAGTTTATATTTGGAGACATTCCTTTTTCCACTATTACCCTCTTAGCGCTCCGAATCTCCACTTGCATTTTCTACAGAAAGAGTGTTTCAGAACGGCTCAATGAAAACTAATGTTCAAATCTTTTAGTTGAACAAACAGAACAGAAAGAAGTTTCACACAATTCTTCTCTGTAGTTTTTATTTATAGACATTCATTTTCCCAATATACGCCTCTTAGCGCTCAGAATGTCCAATTGCAGTTTCTACATAAACAGTGTTTCAGAACGGCTCAATCAAAAGTAAGGTTCAACTCTGTTAGTTGAATGCACAGAACAGAAAGAAGTTTCATACAATGCTTCTGTGTAGTTTATATTTGAACATATTCTTTTTTCCACTATTACCCACTTAGCGCTACGAATGTCCAGTTGCATTTTCTACAGACAGAGTGTTTCAAAACTGCTCAATCAAAAGTATGGTTTAACTCTGTTAGCTGAATGCTCAGATCAGAAAGAAGTTTCACAGAATGCTTCTGTGTAGTTTATATTTGAATATATTCCTTTTTCCACTACTACGCTCTTAGCGCTCCAAATGTCCAGTTGCATTTTCTACAGAAAGAGTGTTCGGATCTGCTCAATCAAAAGTATGGTTTAACTCTGTTAGCTGAATGCACAGATCAGAAAGAAGTTTCACCGAATGATTCTGTGTAGTTTATAGTTGAAGACATTCCTTTTTCCACTATTACCCTCTTAGCGCTCCGAATCTCCACTTGCATTTTCTACAAAAAGAGTGTTTCATAACTGCTCAATCAAAAATATGTTTTATCTCTGTTAACTGAATTTACAGATCAGAAATAAGTTTCACAGAATGCATCTGTGTAGTTTTTATTTGAAGATATTCTTTTTCCCAATGTAGGCCTCTTAGCGCTTAGCATGTCCAATTGCAGTTTCTACAGAAAGAGTGTTTCAGAACGGCTCAATCAAAAGTAAGGTTCAACACTGTTAGTTGAATGCACAGAACAGAAAGTATTTTCACACAATGCTACTGTGTAGTTTATATTTGAATATATTCCTTTTTCCACTATTACCCTCTTAGCGCTCCGATGTCCACTTGCATTTTCTACAGAAAGAGTGTTCAGAAGTGCGCAATCAAAAGTATGGTTTAACTCTGTTAGCTTAATGAACATATCAGAAATAAGTTTCACACAATGCTTCTGTGTTGTTTTTATTTGAAGATATTATTTTTCCCAATATAGGCCTCTTAGCGCTCAGAATGTCCAATTGCAGTTTCTACAGAAAGAGTGTTTCAGAAAGGCTCAATCAAAAGTAAGGTTCAACTCTGTTAGTTGAATGCACAGAACAGAAAGATGTTTCATACAATGCTTCTGTGTAGTTTATATTTGAACATATTCTTTTTTCCACTATTACCCACTTAGCGCTACGAATGTCCAGTTGCATTTTCTATAGACAGAGTGTTTCAAAACTGCTCAATCAAAAGTATGGTTTAACTCTGTTAGCTGAATGCTCAGATCAGAAAGAAGTTTCACAGAATGCTTCTGTGTAGTTTATATTTGAATATATTACCTTTTCCACTACTACGCTCTTAGCGCTCCAAATGTCCAGTTGCATTTTCTACACAAAGAGTGTTCAGATCTGCTCAATCAAAACTATGGTTTAACTCTGTTAGCTGAATGCACAGATCAGAAAGAAGTTTCACCGAATGATTCTGTGTAGTTTATATTTGAAGACATTCCTTTTTCCACTATTACCCTCTTAGCGCTCCGAATCTCCACTTGCATTTTCTACAAAAAGAGTGTTTCATAACTGCTCAATCAAAAATATGTTTTATCTCTGTTAACTGAATTTACCGATCAGAAATAAGTTTCACAGAATGCATCTGTGTAGTTTTTATTTGAAGATATTCTTTTTCCCAATGTAGGCCTCTTAGCGCTTAGCATGTCCAATTGCAGTTTCTACAGAAAGAGTGTTTCACAACGGCTCAATTAAAAGTAAGGTTCAACTCTGTTAGTTGAATGCACAGAACAGAAAGTATTTTCACAGAATGCTACTGTGTAGTTTATATTTGAATATATTCCTTTTTCCACTATTGCCCTCTTAGCGCTCCGAATGTCCACTTGCATTTTCTACATAAAGAGTGTTCAGAACTGCGCAATCAAAAGTATGGTTTAACTCTGTTAGCTTAATGAACATATCAGAAATAAGTTTCACACAATGCTTCCGTGTAGTTTTTATTTGAAGATATTATTTTACCCAATAGAGGCCTCTTAGCGCTCAGAATGTCCAATTGCAGTTTCTACAGAAAGAGTGTTTCAGAAAGGCTCAATCAAAAGTAAGGTTCAACTCTGTTAGTTGAATGCACAGAACAGAAAGAAGTTTCATACAATGCTTCTGTGTAGTTTATATTTGAACATATTCTTTTTTCCACTATTACCCACTTAGCGCTACGAATGTCCAGTTGCATTTTCTACAGACAGAGTGTTTCAAAACTGCTCAATCAAAAGTATGGTTTAACTCTGTTAGCTGAATGCTCAGATCAGAAAGAAGTTTCACAGAATGCTTCTGTGTAGTTTATATTTGAATATATTCCTTTTTCCACTACTACTCTCTTAGCGCTCCAAATGTCCAGTTGCATTTTCTACAGAAATAGTGTTCAGATCTGCTCAATCAAAAGTATGGTTTAACTCTGTTAGCTGAATGCACAGATCAGAAAGAAGTTTCACAGAATGATTCTGTGTAGTTTATATTTGGAGACATTCCTTTTTCCACTATTACCCTCTTAGCACTCCGAATCTCCACTTGCATTTTCTACAGAAAGAGTGTTTCAGAACGGCTCAATCAAAACTAAGGTTCAACTCTTTTAGTTGAACAAACAGAACAGAAAGAAGTTTCACACAATTCTTCTGTGTAGTTTTTATATGTAGACATTCTTTTTCCCAATATAGGCCTCTTAGCGCTCAGAATGTCCAATTGCAGTTTCTACAGAAAGAGTGTTTCAGAACGGCTCAATGAAAAGTAAGGTTCAACTCTGTTAGTTGAATGCACAGAACAGAAAGAAGTTTCATACAATGCTTCTGTGTAGTTTATATTTGAACATATTCTTTTTTCCACTATTACCCACTTAGCGCTACGAATGTCCAGTTGCATTTTCTACAGACAGAGTGTTTCAAAACTGCTCAATAAAAAGTATGGTTTAACTCTGTTAGCTGAATGCTCAGATCAGAAAGAAGTTTCACAGAATGCTTCTGTGTAGTTTATATTTGAATAAATTCCTTTTTCCACTACTACGCTCTTAGCGCTCCAAATGTCCAGTTGCATTTTCTACACAAAGAGTGTTCAAATCTGCTCAATCAAATGTATGGTTTAACACTGTTAGCTGAATGCACAGATCAGAAAGAAGTTTCACCGAATGATTCTGTGTAGTTTATATTTGAAGACATTCCTTTTTCCACTATTACCCTCTTAGCGCTCCGAATCTCCACTTGCATTTTCTACAAAAAGAGTGTTTCATAACTGCTCAATCAAAAATATGTTTTATCTCTGTTAACTGAATTTACAGATCAGAAATAAGTTTCACAGAATGCATCTGTGTAGTTTTTATTTGAAGATATTCTTTTTCCCAATGTAGGCCTCTTAGCGCTTAGCATGTCCAATTGCAATTTCTACAGAAAGAGTGTTTCAGAACGGCTCAATCAATAGTAAGGTTCAACTCTGTTAGTTGAATGCACAGAACAGAAAGAATTTTCACAGAATGCTACTGTGTAGTTTATATTTGAATATATTCCTTTTTCCACTATTACCCTCTTAGCGCTCCGAATGTCCACTTGCATTTTCTACAGAAAGGGTGTTCAGAACTGCGCAATCAAAAGTATGGTTTAACTCTGTTAGCTTAATGAACATATCAGAAATAAGTTTCACACAATGCTTCTGTGTAGTTTTTATTTGAAGATATTATTTTTCCCAATAGAGGCCTCATAGCGCTTAGCATGTCCAATTGCAGTTTCTACAGAAAGAGTGTTTCACAACGGCTCAATTAAAAGTAAGGTTCAACTCTGTTAGTTGAATGCACAGAACAGAAAGAAATTTCATACAATGCTTCTGTGTAGTTTATATTTGAACATATTCTTTTTTCCACTATTACCCACTTGGCGCTACGAATGTCCAGTTGCATTTTCTACAGACAGAGTGTTTCAAAACTGCTCAATCAAAAGTATGGTTTAACTCTGTTAGCTGAATGCTCAGATCAGAAAGAAGTTTCACAGAATGCTTCTGTGTAGTTTATATTTGAATATATTCCTTTTTCCACTACTACGCTCTTAGCGCTCCAAATGTCCAGTTGCATTTTCTACAGAAAGAGTGTTCAGATCTGCTCAATCAAAAGTATGGTTTAACTCTGTTAGCTGAATGCACAGATCAGAAAGAAGTTTCACCGAATGATTCTGTGTAGTTTATATTTGAAGACAGTCCTTTTTCCACTATTACCCTCTTAGCGCTCCGAATCTCCACTTGCATTTTCTACAAAAAGAGTGTTTCATAACTGCTCAATCAAAAATATATTTTATCTCTGTTAACTGAAATTACAGATCAGAAATAAGTTTCACAGAATGCATCTGTGTAGTTTTTATTTGAAGATATTCTTTTTCCCAATGTAGGCCTCTTAGCGCTTAGCATGTCCAATTGCAGTTTCTACAGAAAGAGTGTTTCAGAACGGCTCAATCAAAAGTAAGGTTCAACTCTGTTAGTTGAATGCACAGAACAGAAAGAATTTTCACAGAATGCTACTGTGTAGTTTATATTTGAATATATTCCTTTTTCCACTATTACCCTCTTAGCGCTCCGAATGTCCACTTGCATTTTCTACAGAAAGAGTGTTCAGAACTGCGCAATCAAAAGTATGGTTTAACTCTGTTAGCTTAATGAACATATCAGAAATAAGTTTCACACAATGCTTCTGTGTAGTTTTTATTTGAAGATATTTTTTTTCCCAATATAGGCCTCTTAGCGCTCAGAATGTCCAATTGCAGTTTCTACAGAAAGAGTGTTTCAGAAAGGCTCAATCAAAACTAAGGTTCAACTCTGTTAGTTGAATGCACAGAACAGAAAGAAATTTCATACAATGCTTCTGTGTAGTTTATATTTGAACATATTCTTTTTTCCACTATTACCCACTTGGCGCTACGAATGTCCAGTTGCATTTTCTACAGACAGAGTGTTTCAAATCTGCTCAATCAAAAGTATGGTTTAAATCTGTTAGCTGAATGCTCAGATCAGAAAGAAGTTTCACAGAATGCTTCTGTGTAGTTTATATTTGAATATATTCCTTTTTCCACTACTACTCTCTTAGCGCTCCAAATGTCCAGTTGCATTTTCTACAGAAAGAGTGTTCAGATCTGCTCAATCAAAAGTATGGTTTAACTCTGTTAGCTGAATGCACAGATCAGAAAGAAGTTTCACAGAATGATTCTGTGTAGTTTATATTTGGAGACATTCCTTTTTCCACTATTACCCTCTTAGCGCTCCGAATCTCCACTTGCATTTTCTACAGAAAGAGTGTTTCAGAACGGCTCAATGAAAACTAAAGTTCAAATCTTTTAGTTGAACAAACAGAACAGAAAGAAGTTTCACACAATTCTTCTCTGTAGTTTTTATTTGTAGACATTCTTTTTCCCAATATACGCCTCTTAGCGCTCAGAATGTCCAATTGCAGTTTCTACAGAAACAGTGTTTCAGAACGGCTCAATCAAAAGTAAGGTTCAACTCTGTTAGTTGAATGCACAGAACAGAAAGAAGTTTCATACAATGCTTCTGTGTAGTTTATATTTGAACATATTCTTTTTTCCACTATTACCCACTTAGCGCTACGAATGTCCAGTTGCATTTTCTACAGACAGAGTGTTTCAAAACTGCTCAATCAAAAGTATGGTTTAACTCTGTTAGCTGAATGCTCAGATCAGAAAGAAGTTTCACAGAATGCTTCTGTGTAGTTTATATTTGAATATATTCCTTTTTCCACTACTACGCTCTTAGCGCTCCAAATGTCCAGTTGCATTTTCTACAGAAAGAGTGTTCAGATCTGCTCAATCAAAAGTATGGTTTAAATCTGTTAGCTGAATGCACAGATCAGAAAGAAGTTTCACCGAATTATTCTGTGTAGTTTATATTTGAAGACATTCCTTTTTCCACTATTACCCTCTTAGCCCTCCGAATCTCCACTTGCATTTTCTACAAAAAGAGTGTTTCATAACTGCTCAATCAAAAATATATTTTATCTCTGTTAACTGAATTTACAGATCAGAAATAAGTTTCACAGAATGCATCTGTGTAGTTTTTATTTGAAGATATTCTTTTTCCCAATGTAGGCCTCTTAGCGCTTAGCATGTCCAATTGCAGTTTCTACAGAAAGAGTGTTTCAGAACGGCTCAATCAAAAGTAAGGTTCAACTCTGTTAGTTGAATGCACAGAACAGAAAGGATTTTCACAGAATGCTACTGTGTAGTTTATATTTGAATATATTCCTTTTTCCAATATTACCCTCTTAGCGCTCCGAATGTCCACTTGCATTTTCTACAGAAAGAGTGTTCAGAACTGCGCAATCAAAAGTATGGTTTAACTCTGTTAGCTTAATGAACATATCAGAAATAAGTTTCACACAATGCTTCTGTGTAGTTTTTATTTGAAGATATTATTTTTCCCAATATAGGCCTCTTAGCGCTCAGAATGTCCAATTGCAGTTTCTACAGAAAGAGTGTTTCAGAAAGGCTCAATCAAAACTAAGGTTCAACTCTGTTAGTTGAATGCACAGAACAGAAAGAAATTTCATACAATGCTTCTGTGTAGTTTATATTTGAACATATTCTTTTTTCCACTATTACCCACTTGGCGCTACGAATGTCCAGTTGCATTTTCTACAGACAGAGTGTTTCAAAACTGCTCAATCAAAAGTATGGTTTAACTCTGTTAGCTGAATGCTCAGATCAGAAAGAAGTTTCACAGAATGCTTCTGTGTAGTTTATATTTGAATATATTCCTTTTTCCACTACTACTCTCTTAGCGCTCCAAATGTCCAGTTGCATTTTCTACAGAAAGAGTGTTCAGATCTGCTCAATCAAAAGTATGGTTTAACTCTGTTAGCTGAATGCACAGATCAGAAAGAAGTTTCACAGAATGATTCTGTGTAGTTTATATTTGGAGACATTCCTTTTTCCACTATTACCCTCTTAGCGCTCCGAATCTCCACTTGCATTTTCTACAGAAAGAGTGTTTCAGAACGGCTCAATCAAAACTAAGGTTCAACTCTTTTAGTTGAACAAACAGAACAGAAAGAAGTTTCACACAATTCTTCTGTGTAGTTTTTATTTGTAGACATTCTTTTTCCCAATATACGCCTCTTAGCGCTCAGAATGTCCAATTGCAGTTTCTACAGAAAGAGTGTTTCAGAACGGCTCAATCAAAAGTAAGGTTCAACTCTGTTAGTTGAATGCACAGAACAGAAAGAAGTTTCATACAATGCTTCTGTGTAGTTTATATTTGAACATATTCTTTTTTCCACTATTACCCACTTAGCGCTACGAATGTCCAGTTGCATTTTCTACAGACAGAGTGTTTCAAAACTGCTCAATCAAAAGTATGGTTTAACTCTGTTAGCTGAATGCTCAGATCAGAAAGAAGTTTCACAGAATGCTTCTGTGTAGTTTATATTTGAATATATTACTTTTTCCACTACTACGCTCTTAGCGCTCCAAATGTCCAGTTGCATTTTCTACAGAAAGAGTGTTCAGATCTGCTCAATCAAAAGTATGGTTTAACTCTGTTAGCTGAATGCACAGATCAGAAGGATGTTTCACCGAATGATTCTGTGTAGTTTATAGTTGAAGACATTCCTTTTTCCACTATTACCCTCTTAGCGCTCCGAATCTCCACTTGCATTTTCTACAAAAAGAGTGTTTCATAACTGCTCAACCAAAAATATGTTTTATCTCTGTTAACTGAATTTACAGATCAGAAATAAGTTTCACAGAATGCATCTGTGTAGTTTTTATTTGAAGATATTCTTTTTCCCAATGTAGGCCTCTTAGCGCTTAGCATGTCCAATTGCAGTTTCTACAGAAAGAGTGTTTCAGAACGGCTCAATCAAAAGTAAGGTTCAACACTGTTAGTTGAATGCACAGAACAGAAAGAATTTTCACAGAATGCTACTGTGTAGTTTATATTTGAATATATTCCTTTTTCCACTATTACCCTCTTAGCGCTCCGAATGTCCACTTGCATTTTCTACAGAAAGAGTGTTCAGAACTGCGCAATCAAAAGTATGGTTTAACTCTGTTAGCTTAATGAACATATCAGAAATAAGTTTCACACAATGCTTCTGTGTAGTTTTTATTTGAAGATATTATTTTTCCCAATAGAGGCCTCTTAGCGCTCAGAATGTCCAATTGCAGTTTCTACAGAAAGAGTGTTTCAGAAAGGCTCAATCAAAAGTAAGGTTCAACTCTGTTAGTTGTATGCACAGAACAGAAAGAAGTTTCATACAATGCTTCTGTGTAGTTTATATTTGAACATATTCTTTTTTCCACTATTACCCACTTAGCGCTACGAATGTCCAGTTACATTTTCTACAGACAGAGTGTTTCAAAACTGCTCAATCAAAAGTATGGTTTAACTCTGTTAGCTGAATGCTCAGATCAGAAAGAAGTTTCACAGAATGCTTCTGTGTAGTTTATATTTGAATATATTCCTTTTTCCACTACTACTCTCTTAGCGCTCCAAATGTCCAGTTGCATATTCTACAGAAGGGTGTTCAGATCTGCTCAATCAAAAGTATGGTTTAACTCTGTTAGCTGAATGCACAGATCAGAAAGAAGTTTCACAGAATGATTCCGTGTAGTTTATATTTGGAGACATTCCTTTTTCCACTATTACCCTCTTAGCGCTCCGAATCTCCACTTGCATTTTCTACAGAAAGAGTGTTTCAGAACGGCTCAATCAAAACTAAGGTTCAACTCTTTTAGTTGAACAAACAGAACAGAAAGAAGTTTCACACAATTCTTCTGTGTAGTTTTTATTTGTAGACATTCTTTTTCCCAATATAGGCCTCTTAGCGCTCAGAATGTCCAATTGCAGTTTCTACAGAAAGAGTGTTTCAGAACGGCTCAATCAAAAGTAAGGTTCAACTCTGTTAGTTGAATGCACAGAACAGAAAGAAGTTTCATACAATGCTTCTGTGTAGTTTATATTTGAACATATTCTTTTTTCCACTATTACCCACTTAGCGCTACGAATGTCCAGTTGCATTTTCTACAGACAGAGTGTTTCAAAACTGCTCAATCAAAAGTATGGTTTAACTCTGTTAGCTGAATGCTCAGATCAGAAAGAAGTTTCACAGAATGCTTCTGTGTAGTTTATATTTGAATATATTCCTTTTTCCACTACTACGCTCTTAGCGCTCCAAATGTCCAGTTGCATTTTCTACAGAAAGAGTGTTCAGATCTGCTCAATCAAAAGTATGGTTTAACTCTGTTAGCTGAATGCACAGATCAGAAAGAAGTTTCACCGAATGATTCTGTGTAGTTTATAGTTGAAGACATTCCTTTTTCGACTATTACCCTCTTAGCGCTCCGAATCTCCACTTGCATTTTCTACAAAAAGAGTGTTTCATAACTGCTCAATCAAAAATATGTTTTATCTCTGTTAACTGAATTTACAGATCAGAAATAAGTTTCACAGAATGCATCTGTGTAGTTTTTATTTGAAGATATTCTTTTTCCCAATGTAGGCCTCTTAGCGCTTAGCATGTCCAATTGCAGTTTCTACAGAAAGAGTGTTTCAGAACGGCTCAATCAAAAGTAAGGTTCAACTCTGTTAGTTGAATGCACAGGACAGAAAGAATTTTCACAGAATGCTAATGTGTAGTTTATATTTGAATATATTCCTTTTTCCACTATTACCCTCTTAGCGCTCCGAATGTCCACTTGCATTTTCTACAGAAAGAGTGTTCAGAACTGCGCAATCAAAAGTATGGTTTAACTCTGTTAGCTTAATGAACATATCAGAAATAAGTTTCACACAATGCTTCTGTGTAGTTTTTATTTGAAGATATTATTTTTCCCAATATAGGCCTCTTAGCGCTCAGAATGTCCAATTGCAGTTTCTACAGAAAGAGTGTTTCAGAAAGGCTCAATCAAAAGTAAGGTTCAACTCTGTTAGTTGAATGCACAGAACAGAAAGAAGTTTCATACAATGCTTCTGTGTAGTTTATATTTGAACATATTCTTTTTTCCACTATTACCCACTTAGCGCTACGAATGTCCAGTTGCATTTTCTACAGACAGAGTGTTTCAAAACTGCTCAATCAAAAGTATGGTTTAACTCTGTTAGCTGAATGCTCAGATCAGAAAGAAGTTTCACAGAATGCTTCTGTGTAGTTTATATTTGAATATATTACTTTTTCCACTACTACGCTCTTAGCGCTCCAAATGTCCAGTTGCATTTTCTACAGAAAGAGTGTTCAGATCTGCTCAATCAAAAGTATGGTTTAACTCTGTTAGCTGAATGCACAGATCAGAAGGATGTTTCACCGAATGATTCTGTGTAGTTTATAGTTGAAGACATTCCTTTTTCCACTATTACCCTCTTAGCGCTCCGAATCTCCACTTGCATTTTCTACAAAAAGAGTGTTTCATAACTGCTCAACCAAAAATATGTTTTATCTCTGTTAACTGAATTTACAGATCAGAAATAAGTTTCACAGAATGCATCTGTGTAGTTTTTATTTGAAGATATTCTTTTTCCCAATGTAGGCCTCTTAGCGCTTAGCATGTCCAATTGCAGTTTCTACAGAAAGAGTGTTTCAGAACGGCTCAATCAAAAGTAAGGTTCAACACTGTTAGTTGAATGCACAGAACAGAAAGAATTTTCACAGAATGCTACTGTGTAGTTTATATTTGAATATATTCCTTTTTCCACTATTACCCTCTTAGCGCTCCGAATGTCCACTTGCATTTTCTACAGAAAGAGTGTTCAGAACTGCGCAATCAAAAGTATGGTTTAACTCTGTTAGCTTAATGAACATATCAGAAATAAGTTTCACACAATGCTTCTGTGTAGTTTTTATTTGAAGATATTATTTTTCCCAATAGAGGCCTCTTAGCGCTCAGAATGTCCAATTGCAGTTTCTACAGAAAGAGTGTTTCAGAAAGGCTCAATCAAAAGTAAGGTTCAACTCTGTTAGTTGTATGCACAGAACAGAAAGAAGTTTCATACAATGCTTCTGTGTAGTTTATATTTGAACATATTCTTTTTTCCACTATTACCCACTTAGCGCTACGAATGTCCAGTTACATTTTCTACAGACAGAGTGTTTCAAAACTGCTCAATCAAAAGTATGGTTTAACTCTGTTAGCTGAATGCTCAGATCAGAAAGAAGTTTCACAGAATGCTTCTGTGTAGTTTATATTTGAATATATTCCTTTTTCCACTACTACTCTCTTAGCGCTCCAAATGTCCAGTTGCATATTCTACAGAAGGGTGTTCAGATCTGCTCAATCAAAAGTATGGTTTAACTCTGTTAGCTGAATGCACAGATCAGAAAGAAGTTTCACAGAATGATTCCGTGTAGTTTATATTTGGAGACATTCCTTTTTCCACTATTACCCTCTTAGCGCTCCGAATCTCCACTTGCATTTTCTACAGAAAGAGTGTTTCAGAACGGCTCAATCAAAACTAAGGTTCAACTCTTTTAGTTGAACAAACAGAACAGAAAGAAGTTTCACACAATTCTTCTGTGTAGTTTTTATTTGTAGACATTCTTTTTCCCAATATAGGCCTCTTAGCGCTCAGAATGTCCAATTGCAGTTTCTACAGAAAGAGTGTTTCAGAACGGCTCAATCAAAAGTAAGGTTCAACTCTGTTAGTTGAATGCACAGAACAGAAAGAAGTTTCATACAATGCTTCTGTGTAGTTTATATTTGAACATATTCTTTTTTCCACTATTACCCACTTAGCGCTACGAATGTCCAGTTGCATTTTCTACAGACAGAGTGTTTCAAAACTGCTCAATCAAAAGTATGGTTTAACTCTGTTAGCTGAATGCTCAGATCAGAAAGAAGTTTCACAGAATGCTTCTGTGTAGTTTATATTTGAATATATTCCTTTTTCCACTACTACGCTCTTAGCGCTCCAAATGTCCAGTTGCATTTTCTACAGAAAGAGTGTTCAGATCTGCTCAATCAAAAGTATGGTTTAACTCTGTTAGCTGAATGCACAGATCAGAAAGAAGTTTCACCGAATGATTCTGTGTAGTTTATAGTTGAAGACATTCCTTTTTCGACTATTACCCTCTTAGCGCTCCGAATCTCCACTTGCATTTTCTACAAAAAGAGTGTTTCATAACTGCTCAATCAAAAATATGTTTTATCTCTGTTAACTGAATTTACAGATCAGAAATAAGTTTCACAGAATGCATCTGTGTAGTTTTTATTTGAAGATATTCTTTTTCCCAATGTAGGCCTCTTAGCGCTTAGCATGTCCAATTGCAGTTTCTACAGAAAGAGTGTTTCAGAACGGCTCAATCAAAAGTAAGGTTCAACTCTGTTAGTTGAATGCACAGGACAGAAAGAATTTTCACAGAATGCTAATGTGTAGTTTATATTTGAATATATTCCTTTTTCCACTATTACCCTCTTAGCGCTCCGAATGTCCACTTGCATTTTCTACAGAAAGAGTGTTCAGAACTGCGCAATCAAAAGTATGGTTTAACTCTGTTAGCTTAATGAACATATCAGAAATAAGTTTCACACAATGCTTCTGTGTAGTTTTTATTTGAAGATATTATTTTTCCCAATATAGGCCTCTTAGCGCTCAGAATGTCCAATTGCAGTTTCTACAGAAAGAGTGTTTCAGAAAGGCTCAATCAAAAGTAAGGTTCAACTCTGTTAGTTGAATGCACAGAACAGAAAGAAATTTCATACAATGATTCTGTGTAGTTTATATTTGAACATATTCTTTTTTCCACTATTACCCACTTGGCGCTACGAATGTCCAGTTGCATTTTCTACAGACAGAGTGTTTCAAAACTGCTCAATCAAAAGTATGGTTTAACTCTGTTAGCTGAATGCTCAGATCAGAAAGAAGTTTCACAGAATGCTTCTGTGTAGTTTATATTTGAATATATTCCTTTTTCCACTACTACTCTCTTAGCGCTCCAAATGTCCAGTTGCATTTTCTACAGAAAGAGTGTTCAGATCTGCTCAATCAAAAGTATGGTTTAACTCTGTTAGCTGAATGCACAGATCAGAAAGAAGTTTCACAGAATGATTCTGTGTAGTTTATATTTGGAGACATTCCTTTTTCCACTATTACCCTCTTAGCGCTCCGAATCTCCACTTGCATTTTCTACAGAAAGAGTGTTTCAGAACGGCTCAATCAAAACTAAAGTTCAAATCTTTTAGTTGAACAAACAGAACAGAAAGAAGTTTCACACAATTCTTCTGTGTAGTTTTTATTTGTAGACATTCTTTTTCCCAATATAGGCCTCTTAGCGCTCAGAATGTCCAATTGCAGTTTCTACAGAAAGAATGTTTCAGAACGGCTCAATCAAAAGTAAGGTTCAACTCTGTTAGTTGAATGCACAGAACAGAAAGAAGTTTCATACAATGCTTCTGTGTAGTTTATATTTGAACATATTCTTTTTTCCACTATTACCCACTTAGCGCTACGAATGTCCAGTTGCATTTTCTATAGACAGAGTGTTTCAAAACTGCTCAATCAAAAGTATGGTTTAACTCTGTTAGCTGAATGCTCAGATCAGAAAGAAGTTTCACAGAATGCTTCTGTGTATTTTATATTTGAATATATTCCTTTTTCCACTACTACGCTCTTAGCGCTCAAAAGGTCCAGTTGCATTTTCTACACAAAGAGTGTTCAGATCTGCTCAATCAAAAGTATGGTTTAACTCTGTTAGCTGAATGCACAGATCAGAAAGAAGTTTCACCGAATGATTCTGTGTAGTTTATATTTGAAGACATTCCTTTTTCCACTATTACCCTCTTAGCGCTCCGAATCTAAACTTGCATTTTCTATAAAAAGAGTGTTTCATAACTGCTCAATCAAAAATATGTTTTATCTCTGTTAACTGAATTTACAGATCAGAAATAAGTTTCACAGAATGCATCTGTGTAGTTTTTATTTGAAGATATTTTTTTCCCAATGTAGGCCTCTTAGCGCTTAGCATGTCCAATTGCAGTTTCTACAGAAAGAGTGTTTCAGAACGGCTCAATTAAAAGTAGGGTTCAACTCTGTTAGTTGAATGCACAGAACAGAAAGAATTTTCACAGAATGCTACTGTGTAGTTTATATTTGAATATATTCCTTTTTCCACTATTGCCCTCTTAGCGCTCCGAATGTCCACTTGCATTTTCTACAGAAAGAGTGTTCAGAACTGCGCAATCAAAAGTATGGTTTAACTCTGTTAGCTTAATGAACATATCAGAAATAAGTTTCACACAATGCTTCCGTGTAGTTTTTATTTGAAGATATTATTTTTCCCAATATAGGCCTCTTAGCGCTCAGAATGTCCAATTGCAGTTTCTACAGAAAGAGTGTTTCAGAAAGGCTCAATCAAAAGTAAGGTTCAACACTGTTAGTTGAATGCACAGAACAGAAAGAAGTTTCATACAATGCTTCTGTGTAGTTTATATTTGAACATATACTTTTTTCCACTATTACCCACTTAGCGCTACGAATGTCCAGTTGCATTTTCTACAGACAGAGTGTTTCAAAACTGCTCAATCAAAAGTATGGTTTAACTCTGTTAGCTGAATGCTCAGATCAGAAAGAAGTTTCACAGAATGCTTCTGTGTAGTTTATATTTGAATATATTCCTTTTTCCACTAATACTCTCTTAGCGCTCCAAATGTCCAGTTGCATTTTCTACACAAAGAGTGTTCAGATCTGCTCAATCAAAAGTATGGTTTAACTCTGTTAGCTGAATGCACAGATCAGAAAGAAGTTTCACAGAATGATTCTGTGTAGTTTATATTTGGAGACATTCCTTTTTCCACTATTACCCTCTTAGCACTCCGAATCTCCACTTGCATTTTCTACAGAAAGAGTGTTTCAGAACGGCTCAATCAAAACTAAGGTTCAACTCTTTTAGTTGAACAAACAGAACAGAAAGAAGTTTCACACAATTCTTCTGTGTAGTTTTTATTTGTAGACATTCTTTTTCCCAATATAGGCCTCTTAGCGCTCAGAATGTCCAATTGCAGTTTCTACAGAAAGAGTGTTTCAGAAAGGCTCAATCAAAACTAAGGTTCAACTCTGTTAGTTGAATGCACAGAACAGAAAGAAATTTCATACAATGCTTCTGTGTAGTTTATATTTGAACATATTCTTTTTTCCACTATTACCCACTTGGCGCTACGAATGTCCAGTTGCATTTTCTACAGACAGAGTGTTTCAAAACTGCTCAATCAAAATTATGGTTTAACTCTGTTAGCTGAATGCTCAGATCAGAAAGAAGTTTCACAGAATGCTTCTGTGTAGTTTATATTTGAATATATTCCTTTTTCCACTACTACGCTCTTAGCACTCCAAATGTCCAGTTGCATTTTCTACAGAAAGAGTGTTCAGATCTGCTCAATCAAAAGTATGGTTTAACTCTGTTAGCTGAATGCACAGATCAGAAAGAAGTTTCACCGAATGATTCTGTGTAGTTTATATTTGAAGACAGTCCTTTTTCCACTATTACCCTCTTAGCGCTCCGAATCTCCACTTGCATTTTCTACAAAAAGAGTGTTTCATAACTGCTCAATCAAAAATATATTTTATCTCTGTTAACTGAAATTACAGATCAGAAATAAGTTTCACAGAATGCATCTGTGTAGTTTTTATTTGAAGATATTCTTTTTCCCAATGTAGGCCTCTTAGCGCTTAGCATGTCCAATTGCAGTTTCTACAGAAAGAGTGTTTCAGAACGGCTCAATCAAAAGTAAGGTTCAACTCTGTTAGTTGAATGCACAGAACAGAAAGAATTTTCACAGAATGCTACTGTGTAGTTTATATTTGAATATATTCCTTTTTCCACTATTACCCTCTTAGCGCTCCGAATGTCCACTTGCATTTTCTACAGAAAGAGTGTTCAGAACTGCGCAATCAAAAGTATGGTTTAACTCTGTTAGCTTAATGAACATATCAGAAATAAGTTTCACACAATGCTTCTGTGTAGTTTTTATTTGAAGATATTATTTTTCCCAATATAGGCCTCTTAGCGCTCAGAATGTCCAATTGCAGTTTCTACAGAAAGAGTGTTTCAGAAAGGCTCAATCAAAACTAAGGTTCAACTCTGTTAGTGGAATGCACAGAACAGAAAGAAATTTCATACAATGCTTCTGTGTAGTTTATATTTGAACATATTCTTTTTTCCACTATTACCCACTTGGCGCTACGAATGTCCAGTTGCATTTTCTACAGACAGAGTGTTTCAAAACTGCTCAATCAAAAGTATGGTTTAAATCTGTTAGCTGAATGCTCAGATCAGAAAGAAGTTTCACAGAATGCTTCTGTGTAGTTTATATTTGAATATATTCCTTTTTCCACTACTACTCTCTTAGCGCTCCAAATGTCCAGTTGCATTTTCTACAGAAAGAGTGTTCAGATCTGCTCAATCAAAAGTATGGTTTAACTCTGTTAGCTGAATGCACAGATCAGAAAGAAGTTTCACAGAATGATTCTGTGTAGTTTATATTTGGAGACATTCCTTTTTCCACTATTACCCTCTTAGCGCTCCGAATCTCCACTTGCATTTTCTACAGAAAGAGTGTTTCAGAACGGCTCAATGAAAACTAAAGTTCAAATCTTTTAGTTGAACAAACAGAACAGAAGGAAGTTTCACACAATTCTTCTCTGTAGTTTTTATTTGTAGACATTCTTTTTCCCAATATACGCCTCTTAGCGCTCAGAATGTCCAATTGCAGTTTCTACAGAAACAGTGTTTCAGAACGGCTCAATCAAAAGTAAGGTTCAACTCTGTTAGTTGAATGCACAGAACAGAAAGAAGTTTCATACAATGCGTCTGTGTAGTTTATATTTGAATATATTCTTTTTTCCACTATTACCCACTTAGCGCTACGAATGTCCAGTTGCATTTTCTACAGACAGAGTGTTTCAAAACTGCTCAATCAAAAGTATGGTTTAACTCTGTTAGCTGAATGCTCAGATCAGAAAGAAGTTTCACAGAATGCTTCTGGGTAGTTTATATTTGAATATATTCCTTTTTCCACTACTACGCTCTTAGCGCTCCAAATGTCCAGTTGCATTTTCTACAGAAAGAGTGTTCAGATCTGCTCAATCAAAAGTATGGTTTAAATCTGTTAGCTGAATGCACAGATCAGAAAGAAGTTTCACCGAATGATTCTGTGTAGTTTATATTTGAAGACATTCCTTTTTCCACTATTACCCTCTTAGCGCTCCGAATCTCCACTTGCATTTTCTACAAAAAGAGTGTTTCATAACTGCTCAATCAAAAATATATTTTATCTCTGTTAACTGAATTTACAGATCAGAAATAAGTTTCACAGAATGCATCTGTGTAGTTTTTATTTGAAGATATTCTTTTTCCCAATGTAGGCCTCTTAGCGCTTAGCATGTCCAATTGCAGTTTCTACAGAAAGAGTGTTTCAGAACGGCTCAATCAAAAGTAAGGTTCAACTCTGTTAGTTGAATGCACAGAACAGAAAGAATTTTCACAGAATGCTACTGTGTAGTTTATATTTGAATATATTCCTTTTTCCAATATTACACTCTTAGCGCTCCGAATGTCCACTTGCATTTTCTACAGAAAGAGTGTTCAGAACTGCGCAATCAAAAGTATGGTTTAACTCTGTTAGCTTAATGAACATATCAGAAATAAGTTTCACACAATGCTTCTGTGTAGTTTTTATTTGAAGATATTATTTTTCCCAATATAGGCCTCTTAGCGCTCAGAATGTCCAATTGCAGTTTCTACAGAAAGAGTGTTTCAGAAAGGCTCAATCAAAACTAAGGTTCAACTCTGTTAGTTGAATGCACAGAACAGAAAGAAATTTCATACAATGCTTCTGTGTAGTTTATATTTGAACATATTCTTTTTTCCACTATTACCCACTTGGCGCTACGAATGTCCAGTTGCATTTTCTACAGACAGAGTGTTTCAAAACTGCTCAATCAAAAGTATGGTTTAAATCTGTTAGCTGAATGCTCAGATCAGAAAGAAGTTTCACAGAATGCTTCTGTGTAGTTTATATTTGAATATATTCCTTTTTCCACTACTACTCTCTTAGCGCTCCAAATGTCCAGTTGCATTTTCTACAGAAAGAGTGTTCAGATCTGCTCAATCAAAAGTATGGTTTAACTCTGTTAGCTGAATGCACAGATCAGAAAGAAGTTTCACAGAATGATTCTGTGTAGTTTATATTTGGAGACATTCCTTTTTCCACTATTACCCTCTTAGCGCTCCGAATCTCCACTTGCATTTTCTACAGAAAGAGTGTTTCAGAACGGCTCAATGAAAACTAAAGTTCAAATCTTTTAGTTGAACAAACAGAACAGAAAGAAGTTTCACACAATTCTTCTCTGTAGTTTTTATTTGTAGACATTCTTTTTCCCAATATACGCCTCTTAGCGCTCAGAATGTCCAATTGCAGTTTCTACAGAAAGAGTGTTTCAGAACGGCTCAATCAAAAGTAAGGTTCAACTCTGTTAGTTGAATGCACAGAACAGAAAGAAGTTTCATACAATGCTTCTGTGTAGTTTATATTTGAACATATTCTTTTTTCCACTATTACCCACTTAGCGCTACGAATGTCCAGTTGCATTTTCTACAGACAGAGTGTTTCAAAACTGCTCAATCAAAAGTATGGTTTAACTCTGTTAGCTGAATGCTCAGATCAGAAAGAAGTTTCACAGAATGCTTCTGTGTAGTTTATATTTGAATATATTCCTTTTTCCACTACTACGCTCTTAGCGCTCCAAATGTCCAGTTGCATTTTCTACAGAAAGAGTGTTCGGATCTGCTCAATCAAAAGTATGGTTTAACTCTGTTAGCTGAATGCACAGATCAGAAAGAAGTTTCACCGAATGATTCTGTGTAGTTTATAGTTGAAGACATTCCTTTTTCCACTATTACCCTCTTAGCGCTCCGAATCTCCACTTGCATTTTCTACAAAAAGAGTGTTTCATAACTGCCCAATCAAAAATATGTTTTATCTCTGTTAACTGAATTTACAGATCAGAAATAAGTTTCACAGAATGCATCTGTGTAGTTTTTATTTGAAGATATTCTTTTTCCCAATGTAGGCCTCTTAGCGCTTAGCATGTCCAATTGCAGTTTCTACAGAAAGAGTGTTTCAGAACGGCTCAATCAAAAGTAAGGTTCAACACTGTTAGTTGAATGCACAGAACAGAAAGTATTTTCACACAATGCTACTGTGTAGTTTATATTTGAATATATTCCTTTTTCCACTATTACCCTCTTAGCGCTCCGAATGTCCACTTGCATTTTCTACAGAAAGAGTGTTCAGAACTGCGCAATCAAAAGTATGGTTTAACTCTGTTAGCTTAATGAACATATCAGAAATAAGTTTCACACAATGCTTCTGTGTTGTTTTTATTTGAAGATATTATTTTTCCCAATATAGGCCTCTTAGCGCTCAGAATGTCCAATTGCAGTTTCTACAGAAAGAGTGTTTCAGAAAGGCTCAATCAAAACTAAGGTTCAACTCTGTTAGTTGAATGCACAGAACAGAAAGAAATTTCATACAATGATTCTGTGTAGTTTATATTTGAACATATTCTTTTTTCCACTATTACCCAGTTGGCGCTACGAATGTCCAGTTGCATTTTCTACAGACAGAGTGTTTCAAAACTGCTCAATCAAAAGTATGGTTTAACTCTGTTAGCTGAATGCTCAGATCAGAAAGAAGTTTCACAGAATGCTTCTGTGTAGTTTATATTTGAATATATTCCTTTTTCCACTACTACTCTCTTAGCGCTCCAAATGTCCAGTTGCATTTTCTACAGAAAGAGTGTTCAGATCTGCTCAATCAAAAGTATGGTTTAACTCTGTTAGCTGAATGCACAGATCAGAAAGAAGTTTCACAGAATGATTCTGTGTAGTTTATATTTGGAGACATTCCTTTTTCCACTATTACCCTCTTAGCGCTCCGAATCTCCACTTGCATTTTCTACAGAAAGAGTGTTTCAGAACGGCTAAATCAAAACTAAGGTTCAACTCTTTTAGTTGAACAAACAGAACAGAAAGAAGTTTCACACAATTCTTCTGTGTAGTTTTTATTTGTAGACATTTTTTTCCCAATATAGGCCTCTTAGCGCTCAGAATGTCCAATTGCAGTTTCTACAGAAAGAGAGTTTCAGAACGGCTCAATCAAAAGTAAGGTTCAACTCTGTTAGTTGAATGCACAGAACAGAAAGAAGTTTCATACAATGCTTCTGTGTAGTTTATATTTGAACATATTCTTTTTTCCACTATTACCCACTTAGCGCTACGAATGTCCAGTTGCATTTTCTACAGACAGAGTGTTTCAAATCTGCTCAATCAAAAATATGGTTTAACTCTGTTAGCTGAATGCTCAGATCAGAAAGAAATTTCACAGAATGCTTCTGTGTAGTTTATATTTGAATATATTCCTTTTTCCACTACTACGCTCTTAGCGCTCCAAATGTCCAGTTGCATTTTCTACAGAAAGAGTGTTCAGATCTGCTCAATCAAAAGTATGGTTTAACTCTGTTAGCTGAATGCACAGATCAGAAGGATGTTTCACCGAATGATTCTGTGTAGTTTATAGTTGAAGACATTCCTTTTTCCACTATTACCCTCTTAGCGCTCCGAATCTCCACTTGCATTTTCTAAAAAAAGAGTGTTTCATAACTGCTCAACCAAAAATATGTTTTATCTCTGTTAACTGAATTTACAGATCAGAAATAAGTTTCACAGAATGCATCTGTGTAGTTTTTATTTGAAGATATTCTTTTTCCCAATGTAGGCCTCTTAGCGCTTAGCATGTCCAATTGCAGTTTCTACGGAAAGAGTGTTTCAGAACGGCTCAATCAAAAGTAAGGTTCAACCCTGTTAGTTGAATGCACAGAACAGAAAGAATTTTCACAGAATGCTACTGTGTAGTTTATATTTGAATATATTCCTTTTTCCACTATTACCCTCTTAGCGCTCCGAATGTCCACTTGCATTTTCTACAGAAAGAGTGTTCAGAACTGCGCAATCAAAAGTATGGTTTAACTCTGTTAGCTTAATGAACATATCAGAAATAAGTTTCACACAATGCTTCTGTGTAGTTTTTATTTGAAGATATTATTTTTCCCAATATAGGCCTCTTAGCGCTCAGAATGTCCAATTGCAGTTTCTACAGAAAGAGTGTTTCAGAAAGGCTCAATCAAAACTAAGGTTCAACTCTGTTAGTGGAATGCACAGAACAGAAAGAAATTTCATACAATGCTTCTGTGTAGTTTATATTTGAACATATTCTTTTTTCCACTATTACCCACTTGGCGCTACGAATGTCCAGTTGCATTTTCTACAGACAGAGTGTTTCAAAACTGCTCAATCAAAAGTATGGTTTAAATCTGTTAGCTGAATGCTCAGATCAGAAAGAAGTTTCACAGAATGCTTCTGTGTAGTTTATATTTGAATATATTCCTTTTTCCACTACTACTCTCTTAGCGCTCCAAATGTCCAGTTGCATTTTCTACAGAAAGAGTGTTCAGATCTGCTCAATCAAAAGTATGGTTTAACTCTGTTAGCTGAATGCACAGATCAGAAAGAAGTTTCACAGAATGATTCTGTGTAGTTTATATTTGGAGACATTCCTTTTTCCACTATTACCCTCTTAGCGCTCCGAATCTCCACTTGCATTTTCTACAGAAAGAGTGTTTCAGAACGGCTCAATGAAAACTAAAGTTCAAATCTTTTAGTTGAACAAACAGAACAGAAGGAAGTTTCACACAATTCTTCTCTGTAGTTTTTATTTGTAGACATTCTTTTTCCCAATATACGCCTCTTAGCGCTCAGAATGTCCAATTGCAGTTTCTACAGAAACAGTGTTTCAGAACGGCTCAATCAAAAGTAAGGTTCAACTCTGTTAGTTGAATGCACAGAACAGAAAGAAGTTTCATACAATGCGTCTGTGTAGTTTATATTTGAATATATTCTTTTTTCCACTATTACCCACTTAGCGCTACGAATGTCCAGTTGCATTTTCTACAGACAGAGTGTTTCAAAACTGCTCAATCAAAAGTATGGTTTAACTCTGTTAGCTGAATGCTCAGATCAGAAAGAAGTTTCACAGAATGCTTCTGGGTAGTTTATATTTGAATATATTCCTTTTTCCACTACTACGCTCTTAGCGCTCCAAATGTCCAGTTGCATTTTCTACAGAAAGAGTGTTCAGATCTGCTCAATCAAAAGTATGGTTTAAATCTGTTAGCTGAATGCACAGATCAGAAAGAAGTTTCACCGAATGATTCTGTGTAGTTTATATTTGAAGACATTCCTTTTTCCACTATTACCCTCTTAGCGCTCCGAATCTCCACTTGCATTTTCTACAAAAAGAGTGTTTCATAACTGCTCAATCAAAAATATATTTTATCTCTGTTAACTGAATTTACAGATCAGAAATAAGTTTCACAGAATGCATCTGTGTAGTTTTTATTTGAAGATATTCTTTTTCCCAATGTAGGCCTCTTAGCGCTTAGCATGTCCAATTGCAGTTTCTACAGAAAGAGTGTTTCAGAACGGCTCAATCAAAAGTAAGGTTCAACTCTGTTAGTTGAATGCACAGAACAGAAAGAATTTTCACAGAATGCTACTGTGTAGTTTATATTTGAATATATTCCTTTTTCCAATATTACACTCTTAGCGCTCCGAATGTCCACTTGCATTTTCTACAGAAAGAGTGTTCAGAACTGCGCAATCAAAAGTATGGTTTAACTCTGTTAGCTTAATGAACATATCAGAAATAAGTTTCACACAATGCTTCTGTGTAGTTTTTATTTGAAGATATTATTTTTCCCAATATAGGCCTCTTAGCGCTCAGAATGTCCAATTGCAGTTTCTACAGAAAGAGTGTTTCAGAAAGGCTCAATCAAAACTAAGGTTCAACTCTGTTAGTTGAATGCACAGAACAGAAAGAAATTTCATACAATGCTTCTGTGTAGTTTATATTTGAACATATTCTTTTTTCCACTATTACCCACTTGGCGCTACGAATGTCCAGTTGCATTTTCTACAGACAGAGTGTTTCAAAACTGCTCAATCAAAAGTATGGTTTAAATCTGTTAGCTGAATGCTCAGATCAGAAAGAAGTTTCACAGAATGCTTCTGTGTAGTTTATATTTGAATATATTCCTTTTTCCACTACTACTCTCTTAGCGCTCCAAATGTCCAGTTGCATTTTCTACAGAAAGAGTGTTCAGATCTGCTCAATCAAAAGTATGGTTTAACTCTGTTAGCTGAATGCACAGATCAGAAAGAAGTTTCACAGAATGATTCTGTGTAGTTTATATTTGGAGACATTCCTTTTTCCACTATTACCCTCTTAGCGCTCCGAATCTCCACTTGCATTTTCTACAGAAAGAGTGTTTCAGAACGGCTCAATGAAAACTAAAGTTCAAATCTTTTAGTTGAACAAACAGAACAGAAAGAAGTTTCACACAATTCTTCTCTGTAGTTTTTATTTGTAGACATTCTTTTTCCCAATATACGCCTCTTAGCGCTCAGAATGTCCAATTGCAGTTTCTACAGAAAGAGTGTTTCAGAACGGCTCAATCAAAAGTAAGGTTCAACTCTGTTAGTTGAATGCACAGAACAGAAAGAAGTTTCATACAATGCTTCTGTGTAGTTTATATTTGAACATATTCTTTTTTCCACTATTACCCACTTAGCGCTACGAATGTCCAGTTGCATTTTCTACAGACAGAGTGTTTCAAAACTGCTCAATCAAAAGTATGGTTTAACTCTGTTAGCTGAATGCTCAGATCAGAAAGAAGTTTCACAGAATGCTTCTGTGTAGTTTATATTTGAATATATTCCTTTTTCCACTACTACGCTCTTAGCGCTCCAAATGTCCAGTTGCATTTTCTACAGAAAGAGTGTTCGGATCTGCTCAATCAAAAGTATGGTTTAACTCTGTTAGCTGAATGCACAGATCAGAAAGAAGTTTCACCGAATGATTCTGTGTAGTTTATAGTTGAAGACATTCCTTTTTCCACTATTACCCTCTTAGCGCTCCGAATCTCCACTTGCATTTTCTACAAAAAGAGTGTTTCATAACTGCCCAATCAAAAATATGTTTTATCTCTGTTAACTGAATTTACAGATCAGAAATAAGTTTCACAGAATGCATCTGTGTAGTTTTTATTTGAAGATATTCTTTTTCCCAATGTAGGCCTCTTAGCGCTTAGCATGTCCAATTGCAGTTTCTACAGAAAGAGTGTTTCAGAACGGCTCAATCAAAAGTAAGGTTCAACACTGTTAGTTGAATGCACAGAACAGAAAGTATTTTCACACAATGCTACTGTGTAGTTTATATTTGAATATATTCCTTTTTCCACTATTACCCTCTTAGCGCTCCGAATGTCCACTTGCATTTTCTACAGAAAGAGTGTTCAGAACTGCGCAATCAAAAGTATGGTTTAACTCTGTTAGCTTAATGAACATATCAGAAATAAGTTTCACACAATGCTTCTGTGTTGTTTTTATTTGAAGATATTATTTTTCCCAATATAGGCCTCTTAGCGCTCAGAATGTCCAATTGCAGTTTCTACAGAAAGAGTGTTTCAGAAAGGCTCAATCAAAACTAAGGTTCAACTCTGTTAGTTGAATGCACAGAACAGAAAGAAATTTCATACAATGATTCTGTGTAGTTTATATTTGAACATATTCTTTTTTCCACTATTACCCAGTTGGCGCTACGAATGTCCAGTTGCATTTTCTACAGACAGAGTGTTTCAAAACTGCTCAATCAAAAGTATGGTTTAACTCTGTTAGCTGAATGCTCAGATCAGAAAGAAGTTTCACAGAATGCTTCTGTGTAGTTTATATTTGAATATATTCCTTTTTCCACTACTACTCTCTTAGCGCTCCAAATGTCCAGTTGCATTTTCTACAGAAAGAGTGTTCAGATCTGCTCAATCAAAAGTATGGTTTAACTCTGTTAGCTGAATGCACAGATCAGAAAGAAGTTTCACAGAATGATTCTGTGTAGTTTATATTTGGAGACATTCCTTTTTCCACTATTACCCTCTTAGCGCTCCGAATCTCCACTTGCATTTTCTACAGAAAGAGTGTTTCAGAACGGCTAAATCAAAACTAAGGTTCAACTCTTTTAGTTGAACAAACAGAACAGAAAGAAGTTTCACACAATTCTTCTGTGTAGTTTTTATTTGTAGACATTTTTTTCCCAATATAGGCCTCTTAGCGCTCAGAATGTCCAATTGCAGTTTCTACAGAAAGAGAGTTTCAGAACGGCTCAATCAAAAGTAAGGTTCAACTCTGTTAGTTGAATGCACAGAACAGAAAGAAGTTTCATACAATGCTTCTGTGTAGTTTATATTTGAACATATTCTTTTTTCCACTATTACCCACTTAGCGCTACGAATGTCCAGTTGCATTTTCTACAGACAGAGTGTTTCAAATCTGCTCAATCAAAAATATGGTTTAACTCTGTTAGCTGAATGCTCAGATCAGAAAGAAATTTCACAGAATGCTTCTGTGTAGTTTATATTTGAATATATTCCTTTTTCCACTACTACGCTCTTAGCGCTCCAAATGTCCAGTTGCATTTTCTACAGAAAGAGTGTTCAGATCTGCTCAATCAAAAGTATGGTTTAACTCTGTTAGCTGAATGCACAGATCAGAAGGATGTTTCACCGAATGATTCTGTGTAGTTTATAGTTGAAGACATTCCTTTTTCCACTATTACCCTCTTAGCGCTCCGAATCTCCACTTGCATTTTCTAAAAAAAGAGTGTTTCATAACTGCTCAACCAAAAATATGTTTTATCTCTGTTAACTGAATTTACAGATCAGAAATAAGTTTCACAGAATGCATCTGTGTAGTTTTTATTTGAAGATATTCTTTTTCCCAATGTAGGCCTCTTAGCGCTTAGCATGTCCAATTGCAGTTTCTACGGAAAGAGTGTTTCAGAACGGCTCAATCAAAAGTAAGGTTCAACCCTGTTAGTTGAATGCACAGAACAGAAAGAATTTTCACAGAATGCTACTGTGTAGTTTATATTTGAATATATTCCTTTTTCCACTATTACCCTCTTAGCGCTCCGAATGTCCACTTGCATTTTCTACAGAAAGAGTGTTCAGAACTGCGCAATCAAAAGTATGGTTTAACTCTGTTAGCTTAATGAACATATCAGAAATAAGTTTCACACAATGCTTCTGTGTAGTTTTTATTTGAAGATATTATTTTTCCCAATAGAGGCCTCTTAGCGCTCAGAATGTCCAATTGCAGTTTCTACAGAAAGAGTGTTTCAGAAAGGCTCAATCAAAAGTAAGGTTCAACTCTGTTAGTAGTATGCACAGAACAGAAAGAAGTTTCATACAATGCTTCTGTGTAGTTTATATTTGAACATATTCTTTTTTCCACTATTACCCACTTAGCGCTACGAATGTCCAGTTACATTTTCTACAGACAGAGTGTTTCAAAACTGCTCAATCAAAAGTATGGTTTAACTCTGTTAGCTGAATGCTCAGATCAGAAAGAAGTTTCACAGAATGCTTCTGTGTAGTTTATATTTGAATATATTCCTTTTTCCACTACTACTCTCTTAGCGTTCCAAATGTCCAGTTGCATATTCTACAGAAGGGTGTTCAGATCTGCTCAATCAAAAGTATGGTTTAACTCTGTTAGCTGAATGCACAGATCAGAAAGAAGTTTCACAGAATGATTCCGTGTAGTTTATATTTGGAGACATTCCTTTTTCCACTATTACCCTCTTAGCGCACCGAATCTCCACTTGCATTTTCTACAGAAAGAGTGTTTCAGAACGGCTCAATCAAAACTAAGGTTCAACTCTTTTAGTTGAACAAACAGTACAGAAAGAAGTTTCACACAATTCTTCTGTGTAGTTTTTATTTGTAGACATTCTTTTTCCCAATATAGGCCTCTTAGCGCTCAGAATGTCCAATTGCAGTTTCTACAGAAAGAGTGTTTCAGAACGGCTCAATCAAAAGTAAGGTTCAACTCTGTTAGTTGAATGCACAGAACAGAAAGAAGTTTCATACAATGCTTCTGTGTAGTTTATATTTGAACATATTCTTTTTTCCACTATTACCCACTTAGCGCTACGAATGTCCAGTTGCATTTTCTACAGACAGAGTGTTTCAAAACTGCTCAATCAAAAGTATGGTTTAACTCTGTTAGCTGAATGCTCAGATCAGAAAGAAGTTTCACAGAATGCTTCTGTGTAGTTTATATTTGAATATATTCCTTTTTCCACTACTACGCTCTTAGCGCTCCAAATGTCCAGTTGCATTTTCTACAGAAAGAGTGTTCAGATCTGCTCAATCAAAAGTATGGTTTAACTCTGTTAGCTGAATGCACAGATCAGAAAGTAGTTTCACCGAATGATTCTGTGTAGTTTATAGTTGAAGACATTCCTTTTTCGACTATTACCCTCTTAGCGCTCCGAATCTCCACTTGCATTTTCTACAAAAAGAGTGTTTCATATCTGCTCAATCAAAAATATGTTTTATCTCTGTTAACTGAATTTACAGATCAGAAAGAAGTTTCACAGAATGCTTCTGTGTAGTTTATATTTGAATACATTACTTTTTCCACTACTACGCTCTTAGCGCTCCAAATGTCCAGTTGCATTTTCTACACAAAGAGTGTTCAGATCTGCTCAATCAAAAGTATGGTTTAACTCTGTTAGCTGAATGCACAGATCAGAAAGAAGTTTCACCGAATGATTCTGTGTAGTTTATATTTGAAGACATTCCTTTTTCCACTATTACCCACTTAGCGCTCCGAATCTCCACTTGCATTTTCTACAAAAAGAGTGTTTCATAACTGCTCAATCAAAAATATGTTTTATCTCTGTTAACTGAATTTACAGATCAGAAATAAGTTTCACAGAATGCATCTGTGTAGTTTTTATTTGAAGATATTCTTTTTCCCAATGTAGGCCTCTTAGCGCTTAGCATGTCCAATTGCAGTTTCTACAGAAAGAGTGTTTCAGAACGGCTCAATTAAAAGTAAGGTTCAACTCTGTTAGTTGAATGCACAGAACAGAAAGAATTTTCACAGAATGCTCCTGTGTAGTTTATATTTGAATATATTCCTTTTTCCACTATTACCCTCTTAGCGCTCCGAATGTCCACTTGCATTTTCTACAGAAAGAGTGTTCAGAACTGCGCAATCAAAAGTATGTTTTAACTCTGTTAGCTTAATGAACATATCAGAAATAAGTTTCACACAATGCTTCTGTGTAGTTTTTATTTGAAGATATTATTTTTCCCAATAGAGGCCTCTTAGCGCTCAGAATGTCCAATTGCAGTTTCTACAGAAAGAGTGTTTCAGAAAGGCTCAATCAAAAGTAAGGTTCAACTCTGTTAGTTGAATGCACAGAACAGAAAGAAGTTTCATACAATGCTTCTGTGTAGTTTATATTTGAACATATTCTTTTTTCCACTATTACCCACTTAGCGCTACGAATGTCCAGTTGCATTTTCTACAGACAGAGTGTTTCAAATCTGCTCAATCAAATGTATGGTTTAACTCTGTTAGCTGAATGCTCAGATCAGAAAGAAGTTTCACAGAATGCTTCTGTGTAGTTTATATTTGAATATATTCCTTTTTCCACTACTACTCTCTTAGCGCTCCAAATGTCCAGTTGCATTTTCTACAGAAAGAGTGTTCAGATCTGCTCAATCAAAAGTATGGTTAAACTCTGTTAGCTGAATGCACAGATCAGAAAGAAGTTTCACAGAATGATTCTGTGTAGTTTATATTTGGAGACATTCCTGTTTCCACTATTACCCTCTTAGCGCTCCGAATCTCCACTTGCATTTTCTACAGAAAGAGTGTTTCAGAACGGCTCAATCTAAACTAAGGTTCAACTCTTTTAGTTGAACAAACAGAACAGAAAGAAGTTTCACACAATTCTTCTGTGTAGTTTTTATTTGTAGACATTCTTTTTCCCAATATAGGCCTCTTAGCGCTCAGAATGTCCAATTGCAGTTTCTACAGAAAGAGTGTTTCAGAACGGCTCAATCAAAAGTAAGGTTCAACTCTGTTAGTTGAATGCACAGAACAGAAAGAAGTTTCATACAATGCTTCTGTGTAGTTTATATTTGAACATATTTTTTTTCCACTATTACCCACTTAGCGCTACGAATGTCCAGTTGCATTTTCTACAGACAGAGTGTTTCAAAACTGCTCAATCATAATTATGGTTTAACTCTGTTAGCTGAATGCTCAGATCAGAAAGAAGTTTCACAGAATGCTTCTGTGTAGTTTATATTTGAATACATTCCTTTTTCCACTACTACGCTCTTAGCGCTCCAAATGTCCAGTTGCATTTTCTACACAAAGAGTGTTCAGATCTGCTCAATCAAAAGTATGGTTTAACTCTGTTAGCTGAATGCACAGATCAGAAAGAAGTTTCACCGAATGATTCTGTGTAGTTTATATTTGAAGACATTCCTTTTTCCACTATTACCCTCTTAGCGCTCCGAATCTCCACTTGCATTTTCTACAAAAAGAGTGTTTCATAACTGCTCAATCAAAAATATGTTTTATCTCTGTTAACTGAATTTACAGATCAGAAATAAGTTTCACAGAATGCATCTGTGTAGTTTTTATTTGAAGATATTCTTTTTCCCAATGTAGGCCTCTTAGCGCTTAGCATGTCCAATTGCAGTTTCTACAGAAAGAGTGTTTCAGAACGGCTCAATTAAAAGTAAGGTTCAACTCTGTTAGTTGAATGCACAGAACAGAAAGAATTTTCACAGAATGCTCCTGTGTAGTTTATATTTGAATATATTCCTTTTTCCACTATTACCCTCTTAGCGCTCCGAATGTCCACTTGCATTTTCTACAGAAGGAGTGTTCAGAACTGCGCAATCAAAAGTATGTTTTAACTCTGTTAGCTTAATGAACATATCAGAAATAAGTTTCACACAATGCTTCTGTGTAGTTTTTATTTGAAGATATTATTTTTCCCAATAGAGGCCTCTTAGCGCTCAGAATGTCCAATTGCAGTTTCTACAGAAAGAGTGTTTCAGAAAGGCTCAATCAAAAGTAAGGTTCAACTCTGTTAGTTGAATGCACAGAACAGAAAGAAGTTTCATACAATGCTTCTGTGTAGTTTATATTTGAACATATTCTTTTTTCCACTATTACCCACTTAGCGCTACGAATGTCCAGTTGCATTTTCTACAGACAGAGTGTTTCAAATCTGCTCAATCAAATGTATGGTTTAACTCTGTTAGCTGAATGCTCAGATCAGAAAGAAGTTTCACAGAATGCTTCTGTGTAGTTTATATTTGAATATATTCCTTTTTCCACTACTACTCTCTTAGCGCTCCAAATGTCCAGTTGCATTTTCTACAGAAAGAGTGTTCAGATCTGCTCAATCAAAAGTATGGTTAAACTCTGTTAGCTGAATGCACAGATCAGAAAGAAGTTTCACAGAATGATTCTGTGTAGTTTATATTTGGAGACATTCCTGTTTCCACTATTACCCTCTTAGCGCTCCGAATCTCCACTTGCATTTTCTACAGAAAGAGTGTTTCAGAACGGCTCAATCAAAACTAAGGTTCAACTCTTTTAGTTGAACAAACAGAACAGAAAGAAGTTTCACACAATTCTTCTGTGTAGTTTTTATTTGTAGACATTCTTTTTCCCAATATAGGCCTCTTAGCGCTCAGAATGTCCAATTGCAGTTTCTACAGAAAGAGTGTTTCAGAACGGCTCAATCAAAAGTAAGGTTCAACTCTGTTAGTTGAATGCACAGAACAGAAAGAAGTTTCATACAATGTTTCTGTGTAGTTTATATTTGAACATATTCTTTTTTCCACTATTACCCACTTAGCGCTACGAATGTCCAGTTGCATTTTCTACAGACAGAGTGTTTCAAAACTGCTCAATCAAAAGTATGGTTTAAATCTGTTAGCTGAATGCTCAGATCAGAAAGAAGTTTCACAGAATGCTTCTGTGTAGTTTATATTTGAATATATTCCTTTTTCCACTACTACGCTCTTAGCGCTCCAAATGTCCAGTTGCATTTTCTACAGAAAGAGTGTTCAGATCTGCTCAATCAAAAGTATGGTTTAACTCTGTTAGCTGAATGCACACATCAGAAGGATGTTTCACCGAATGATTCTGTGTAGTTTATATTTGAAGACATTCCTTTTTCCACTATTTCCCTCTTAGCGCTCAGAATCTCCACTTGCATTTTCTACAAAAAGAGTGTTTCATAACGGCTCAATCAAAAATATGTTTTATCTCTGTTAACTGAATTTACAGATCAGAAATAAGTTTCACAGAATGCATCTGTGTAGTTTTTATTTGAAGATATCCTTTTTCCCAATGTAGGCCTCTTAGCGCTTAGCATGTCCAATTGCAGTTTCTACAGAAAGAGTATTTCAGAACGGCTCAATCAAAAGTAAGGTTCAACTCTGTTAGTTGAATGCACAGAACAGAAAGAATTTTCACAGAATGCTACTGTGTAGTTTATATTTGAATATATTCCTTTTTCCACTATTACCCTCTTAGCGCTCCGAATGTCCACTTGCATTTTCTACAGAAAGAGTGTTCAGAACTGCGCAATCAAAAGTATGGTTTAACTCTGTTAGCTTAATGAACATATCAGAAATAAGTTTCACACAATGCTTCTGTGTAGTTTTTATTTGAAGATATTATTTTTCCCAATATAGGCCTCTTAGCGCTCAGAATGTCCAATTGCAGTTTCTACAGAAAGAGTGTTTCAGAAAGGCTCAATCAAAAGTAAGGTACAACTCTGTTAGTTGAATGCACAGAACAGAAAGAAGTTTCATACAATGCTTCTGTGTAGTTTATATTTGAACATATTCTTTTTTCCACTATTACCCACTTAGCGCTACGAATGTCCAGTTGCATTTTCTACAGACAGAGTGTTTCAAAACTGCTCAATCAAAAGTATGGTTTAACTCTGTTAGCTGAATGCTCAGATCAGAAAGAAGTTTCACAGAATGCTTCTGTGTAGTTTATATTTGAATATATTCCTTTTTCCACTACTACGCTCTTAGCGCTCCAAATGTCCAGTTGCATTTTCTACAGAAAGAGTGTTCAGATCTGCTCAATCAAAAGTATGGTTTAACACTGTTAGCTGAATGCACACATCAGAAGGAAGTTTAACCGAATGATTCTGTGTAGTTTATATTTGAAGACATTCCTTTTTCCACTATTTCCCTCTTAGCGCTCCGAATCTCCACTTGCATTTTCTACAAAAAGAGTGTTTCATAACTGCTCAATCAAAAATATGTTTTATCTCTGTTAACTGAATTTACAGATCAGAAATAAGTTTCACAGAATGCATCTGTGTAGTTTTTATTTGAAGATATTCTTTTTCCCAATGTAGGCCTCTTAGCGCTTAGCATGTCCAATTGCAGTTTCTACAGAAAGAGTGTTTCAGAACGGCTCAATCAAAAGTAAGGTTCAACTCTGTTAGTTGAATGCACAGAACAGAAAGAAGTTTCATACAATGCTTCTGTGTAGTTTATATTTGAACATATTCTTTTTTCCACTATTACCCACTTAGCGCTACGAATGTCCAGTTGCATTTTCTACAGACAGAGTGTTTCAAAACTGCTCAATCAAAAGTATGGTTTAACTCTGTTAGCTGAATGCTCAGATCAGAAAGAAGTTTCACAGAATGCTTCTGTGTAGTTTATATTTGAATAAATTCCTTTTTCCACTACTACGCTCTTAGCGCTCCAAATGTCCAGTTGCATTTTCTACAGAAAGAGTGTTCAGATCTGCTCAATCAAAAGTATGGTTTAACACTGTTAGCTGAATGCACACATCAGAAGGAAGTTTCACCGAATGATTCTTTGTAGTTTATATTTGAAGACATTCCTTTTTCCACTATTTCCCTCTTAGCGCTCCGAATCTCCACTTGCATTTTCTACAAAAAGAGTGTTTCATAACTGCTCAATCAAAAATATGTTTTATCTCTGTTAACTGAATTTACAGATCAGAAATAAGTTTCACAGAATGCATCTGTGTAGTTTTTATTTGAAGATATTCTTTTTCCCAATGTAGGCCTCTTAGCGCTTAGCATGTCCAATTGCAGTTTCTACAGAAAGAGTGTTTCAGAACGGCTCAATCAAAAGAAAGGTTCAACTCTGTTAGTTGAATGCACAGAACAGAAACAATTTTCACAGAATGCTACTGTGTAGTTTATATTTGAATATATTCCTTTTTCCACTATTACCCTCTTAGCGCTCCGAATGTCCACTTGCATTTTCTACAGAAAGAGTGTTCAGAACTGCGCAATCAAAAGTATGGTTTAACTCTGTTAGCTTAATGAACATATCAGAAATAAGTTTCACACAATGCTTCTGTGTAGTTTTTATTTGAAGATATTATTTTTCCCAATATAGGCCTCTTAGCGCTCAGAACGTCCAATTGCAGTTTCTACAGAAAGAGTGTTTCAGAAAGGCTCAATCAAAAGTAAGGTTCAACTCTGTTAGTTGAATGCACAGAACAGAAAGAAGTTTCATACAATGCTTCTGTGTAGTTTATATTTGAACATATTCTTTTTTCCACTATTACCCACTTAGCGCTACGAATGTCCAGTTGCATTTTCTACAGACAGAGTGTTTCAAATCTGCTCAATCATATGTATGGTTTAACTCTGTTAGCTGAATACTCAGATCAGAAAGAAGTTTCACAGAATGCTTCTGTGTAGTTTATATTTGAATATATTCCTTTTTCCACTACTACTCTCTTAGCGCTCCAAATGTCCAGTTGCATTTTCTACAGAAAGAGTGTTCAGATCTGCTCAATCAAAAGTATGGTTTAACTCTGTTAGCTGAATGCACAGATCAGAAAGAAGTTTCACAGAATGATTCTGTGTAGTTTATATTTGGAGACATTCCTTTTTCCACTATTACCCTCTTAGCGCTCCGAATCTCCACTTGCATTTTCTATAGAAAGAGTGTTTCAGAACGGCTCAATCAAAACTAAGGTTCAACTCTTTTAGTTGAACAAACAGAACAGAAAGAAGTTTCACACAATTCTTCTGTGTAGTTTTTATTTGTAGACATTCTTTTTCCCAATATAGGCCTCTTAGCGCTCAGAATGTCCAATTGCAGTTTCTACAGAAAGAGTGTCTCAGAACGGCTCAATCAAAAGTAAGGTTCAACTCTGTTAGTTGAATGCACAGAACAGAAAGAAGTTTCATACAATGCTTCTGTGTAGTTTATATTTGAACATATTCTTTTTTCCACTATTACCCACTTAGCGCTACGAATGTCCAGTTGCATTTTCTACAGACAGAGTGTTTCAAAACTGCTCAATCAAATGTATGGTTTAACTCTGTTAGCTGAATGCTCAGATCAGAAAGAAGTTTCACAGAATGCTTCTGAGTAGTTTATATTTGAATATATTCCTTTTTCCACTACTACGCTCTTAGCGCTCCAAATGTCCAGTTGCATTTTCTACAGAAAGAGTGTTCAGATCTGCTCAATCAAAAGTATGGTTTAACTCTGTTAGCTGAATGCACACATCAGAAGGAAGTTTCACCGAATGATTCTGTGTAGTTTATATTTGAAGACATTCCTTTTTCCACTATTACCCCCTTAGCGCTCCGAATCTCCACTTGCATTTTCTACAAAAAGAGTGTTTCATAACTGCTCAATCAAAAATATGTTTTATCTCTGTTAACTGAATTTACAGATCAGAAATAAGTTTCACAGAATGCATCTGTGTAGTTTTTATTTGAAGATATTCTTTTTCCCAATGTAGGCCTCTTAGCGCTTAGCATGTCCAATTGCAGTTTCTACAGAAAGAGTGTTTCAGAACGGCTCAATCAAAAGTAAGGTTCAACTCTGTTAGTTGAATGCACAGAACAGAAAGAATTTTCACAGAATGCTACTGTGTAGTTTATATTTGAATATATTCCTTTTTCCACTATTACCCTCTTAGCGATCCGAATGTCCACTTGCATTTTCTACAGAAAGAGTGTTCAGAACTGCGCAATCAAAAGTATGGTTTAACTCTGTTAGCTTAATGAACATATCAGAAATAAGTTTCACACAATGCTTCTGTGTAGTTTTTATTTGAAGATATTATTTTTCCCAATATAGGCCTCTTAGCGCTCAGAATGTCCAATTGCAGTTTCTACAGAAAGAGTGTTTCAGAAAGGCTCAATCAAAACTGAGGTTCAACTCTTTTAGTTGAACAAACAGAACAGAAAGAAGTTTCACACAATTCTTCTGTGTAGTTTTTATTTGTAGACATTCTTTTTCCCAATATAGGCCTCTTAGCGCTCAGAATGTCCAATTGCAGTTTCTACAGAAAGAGTGTTTCAGAACGGCTCAATCAAAAGTAAGGTTCAACTCTGTTAGTTGAATGCACAGAACAGAAAGAAGTTTCATACAATGCTTCTGTGTAGTTTATATTTGAACATATTCTTTTTTCCACTATTACCCACTTAGCGCTACGAATGTCCAGTTGCATTTTCTACAGACAGAGTGTTTCAAAACTGCTCAATCAAAAGTATGGTTTAACTCTGTTAGCTGAATGCTCAGATCAGAAAGAAGTTTCACAGAATGCTTCTGTGTAGTTTATATTTGAATATATTCCTTTTTCCACTACTACGCTCTTAGCGCTCCAAATGTCCAGTTGCATTTTCTACACAAAGAGTGTTCAGATCTGCTCAATCAAAAGTATGGTTTAACTCTGTTAGCTGAATGCACAGATCAGAAAGAAGTTTCACCGAATGATTCTGTGTAGTTTATATTTGAAGACATTCCTTTTTCCACTATTACCCTCTTAGCGCTCCGAATCTCCACTTGCATTTTCTACAAAAAGAGTGTTTCATAACTGCTCAATCAAAAATATGTTTTATCTCTGTTAACTGAATTTACAGATCAGAAATATGTTTCACAGAATGCATCTGTGTAGTTTTTATTTGAAGTTATTCTTTTTCCCAATGTAGGCCTCTTAGCGCTTAGCATGTCCAATTGCAGTTTCTACAGAAAGAGTGTTTCAGAACGGCTCAATTAAAACTAAGGTTCAACTCTCTTAGTTGAATGCACAGAACAGAAAGAATTTTCACAGAATGCTACTGTGTAGTTTATATTTGAATATATTCCTTTTTCCACTATTACCCTCTTAGCGCTCAGAATGTCCACTTGCATTTTCTACAGAAAGAGTGTTCAGAACTGCCCAATCAAAAGTATGGTTTAACTCTGTTAGCTTAATGAACATATCAGAAATAAGTTTCACACAATGCTTCTTTGTAGTTTTTATTTGAAGATATTATTTTACCCAATAGAGGCCTCTTAGCGCTCAGAATGTCCAATTGCAGTTTCTACAGAAAGAGTGTTTCAGAAAGGCTCAATCAAAAGTAAGGTTCAACTCTGTTAGTTGAATGCACAGAACAGGAAGAATGTTCATAAAATGCTTCTGTGTACTTTATATTTGAACATATTTTTTTTCCACTATTACCCACTTAGTGCTACGAATGTCCAGTTGCATTTTCTACAGAGTGTTTCAAAACTGCTCAATCAAAAGTATGGTTTAACTCTGTTAGCTGAATGCTCAGATCAGCAAGAAGTTTCACAGAATGCTTCTGTTTAGTTTATATTTGAATATATTCCTTTTTCCACTACTACGCTCTTAGCGCTCCAAATGTCCAGTTGCATTTTGTACAGAAAGAGTGCTCAGATCTGCTCAATCAAAAGTATGGTTTAACTCTGTTAGCTGAATGCACAGATCAGAAAGAAGTTTCACACAATGATTCTGTGTAGTTTATATTTGGAGACATTCCTTTTTCCACTATTACCCTCTTAGCGCTCCGAATCTCCACTTGCATTTTCTACAGAAAGAGTGTTTCAGAACGGCTCAATCAAAACTAGAGTTCAACTCTTTTAGTTGAACAAACAGAACAGAAAGAAGTTTCACACAATTCTTCTGTGTAGTTTTTATTTGTAGACATTCTTTTTCCCAATATACGCCTCTTAGCGCTCAGAATGTCCAATTGCAGTTTCTACAGAAAGAGTGTTTCAGAACGGCTCAATCAAAAGTAAGATTCAACTCTGTTAGTTGAATGCACTGAACAGAAAGAAGTTTCATACAATGCTTCTGTGTAGTTTATATTTGAACATATTCTTTTTTCCACTATTACCCACTTAGCGCGACGAATGTCCAGTTGCATTTTCTACAGACAGAGTGTTTCAAAACTGCTCAATCAAAAGTATGGTGTAACTCTGTTAGCTGAATGCTCAGATCAGAAAGAAGTTTCACAGAATGCTTCTGTGTAGTTTATATTTGAATATATCCCTTTTTCCACTACTACGCTCTTAGCGCTCCAAATGTCCAGTTGCATTTTCTACACAAAGAGTGTTCAGATCTGCTCAATCAAAAGTATGGTTTAACTCTGTTAGCTGAATGCACAGATCAGAAAGAAGTTTCACCGAATGATTCTGTGTAGTTTATATTTGAAGACATTCCATTTTCCACTATTACCCCCTTAGCGCTCCGAATCTCCACTTGCATTTTCTACAAAAAGAGTGTTTCATAACTGCTCAATCAAAAATATGTTTTATCTCTGTTAACTGAATTTACAGATCAGAAATAAGTTTCACAGAATGCATCTGTGTAGTTTTTATTTGAAGATATTCTTTTTCCCAATGTAGGCCTCTTAGCGCTTAGCATGTCCAATTGCAGTTTCTACAGAAAGAGTGTTTCACAACGGCTCAATTAATAGTAAGGTTCAACTCTGTTAGTTGAATGCACAGAACAGAAAGTATTTTCACAGAATGCTACTGTGTAGTTTATATTTGAATATATTCCTTTTTCCACTATTACCCTCTTAGCGCTCCGAATGTCCACTTGCATTTTCTACAGAAAGAGTGTTCAGAACTGCGCAAACAAAAGTATGGTTTAACTCTGTTAGCTTAATGAACATATCAGAAATAAGTTTCACACAATTCTTCTGTGTAGTTTTTATTTGAAGTTATTATATTTCCCAATAGAGGCCTCTTAGCGCTCAGAATGTCCAATTGCAGTTTCTACAGAAAGAGTGTTTCAGAAAGGCTCAATCAAAAGTAAGGTTCAACTCTGTTAATTGAATGCACAGAACAGAAAGAAGTTTCATACAATGCTTCTGTGTAGTTTATATTTGAACATATTCTTTTTTCCACTATTACCCACTTAGCGCTACGAATGTCCAGTTGCATTTTCTACAGACAGAGTGTTTCAAAACTGCTCAATCAAAAGTATGGTTTAACTCTGTTAGCTGAATGCTCAGATCAGAAAGAAGTTTCACAGAATGCTTCTGTGTAGTTTATATTTGAATATATTCCTTTTTCCACTACTACTCTCTTAGCGCTCCAAATGTCCAGTTGCATTTTCTACACAAAGAGTGTTCAGATCTGCTCAATCAAAAGTATGGTTTAACTCTGTTAGCTGAATGCACAGATCAGAAAGAAGTTTCACCGAATGATTCTGTGTAGTTTATATTTGAAGACATTCCATTTTCCACTATTACCCCCTTAGCGCTCCGAATCTCCACTTGCATTTTCTACAAAAAGAGTGTTTCATAACTGCTCAATCAAAAATATGTTTTATCTCTGTTAACTGAATTTACAGATCAGAAATAAGTTTCACAGAATGCATCTGTGTAGTTTTTATTTGAAGATATTCTTTTTCCCAATGTAGGCCTCTTAGCGCTTAGCATGTCCAATTGCAGTTTCTACAGAAAGAGTGTTTCACAACGGCTCAATTAAAAGTAAGGTTCAACTCTGTTAGTTGAATGCACAGAACAGAAAGTATTTTCACAGAATGCTACTGTGTAGTTTATATTTGAATATATTCCTTTTTCCACTATTACCCTCTTAGCGCTCCGAATGTCCACTTGCATTTTCTACAGAAAGAGTGTTCAGAACTGCGTAAACAAAAGTATGGTTTAACTCTGTTAGCTTAATGAACATATCAGAAATAAGTTTCACACAATTCTTCTGTGTAGTTTTTATTTGAAGTTATTATATTTCCCAATAGAGGCCTCTTAGCGCTCAGAATGTCCAATTGCAATTTCTACAGAAAGAGTGTTTCAGAACGGCTCAATCAAAAGTAAGGTTCAACTCTGTTAGTTGAATGCACAGAACAGAAAGAAGTTTCATACAATGCTTCTGTGTAGTTTATATTTGAACATATTCTTTTTTCCACTATTACCCACTTAGCGCTACGAATGTCCAGTTGCATTTTCTACAGACAGAGTGTTTCAAAACTGCTCAATCAAAAGTATTGTTTAACTCTGTTAGCTGAATGCTCAGATCAGAAAGAAGTTTCACAGAATGCTTCTGTGTAGTTTATATTTGAATATATTCCTTTTTCCACTACTACGCTCTTAGCGCTCCAAATGTCCAGTTGCATTTTCTACACAAAGAGTGTTCAGATCTGCTCAATCAAAAGTATGGTTTAACTCTGTTAGCTGAATGCACAGATCAGAAAGAAGTTTCACCGAATGATTCTGTGTAGTTTATATTTGAAGACATTCCTTTTTCCACTATTACCCTCTTAGCGCTCCGAATCTCCACTTGCATTTTCTACAAAAAGAGTGTTTCATAACTGCTCAATCAAAAATATGTTTTATCTCTGTTAACTGAATTTACAGATCAGAAATATGTTTCACAGAATGCATCTGTGTAGTTTTTATTTGAAGTTATTCTTTTTCCCAATGTAGGCCTCTTAGCGCTTAGCATGTCCAATTGCAGTTTCTACAGAAAGAGTGTTTCAGAACGGCTCAATTAAAACTAAGGTTCAACTCTGTTAGTTGAATGCACAGAACAGAAAGAATTTTCACAGAATGCTACTGTGTAGTTTATATTTGAATATATTCCTTTTTCCACTATTACCCTCTTAGCGCTCAGAATGTCCACTTGCATTTTCTACAGAAAGAGTGTTCAGAACTGCCCAATCAAAAGTATGGTTTAACTCTGTTAGCTTAATGAACATATCAGAAATAAGTTTCACACAATGCTTCTGTGTAGTTTTTATTTGAAGATATTATTTTACCCAATAGAGGCCTCTTAGCGCTCAGAATGTCCAATTGCAGTTTCTACAGAAAGAGAGTTTCAGAAAGGCTCAATCAAAAGTAAGGTTCAACTCTGTTAGTTGAATGCACAGAACAGAAAGAATGTTCATACAATGCTTCTGTGTACTTTATATTTGAACATATTTTTTTTCCACTATTACCCACTTAGTGCTACGAATGTCCAGTTGCATTTTCTACAGACAGAATGTTTCAAAACTGCTCAATCAAAAGTATGGTTTAACTCTGTTAGCTGAATGCTCAGATCAGAAAGAAGTTTCACAGAATGCTTCTGTGTAGTTTATATTTGAATATATTCCTTTTTCCACTACTACGCTCTTAGCGCTCCAAATGTCCAGTTGCATTTTGTACAGAAAGAGTGTTCAGATCTGCTCAATCAAAAGTATGGTTTAACTCTGTTAGCTGAATGCACAGATCAGAAAGAAGTTTCACAGAATGATTCTGTGTAGTTTATATTTGGAGACATTCCTTTTTCCACTATTACCCTCTTAGCGCTCCGAATCTCCACTTGCATTTTCTACAGAAAGAGTGTTTCAGAACGGCTCAATCAAAACTAGAGTTCAACTCTTTTAGTTGAACAAACAGAACAGAAAGAAGTTTCACACAATTCTTCTGTGTAGTTTTTATTTGTAGACATTCTTTTTCCCAATATACGCCTCTTAGCGCTCAGAATGTCCAATTGCAGTTTCTACAGAAAGAGTGTTTCAGAACGGCTCAATCAAAAGTAAGATTCAACTCTGTTAGTTGAATGCACTGAACAGAAAGAAGTTTCATACAATGCTTCTGTGTAGTTTATATTTGAACATATTCTTTTTTCCACTATTACCCACTTAGCGCGACGAATGTCCAGTTGCATTTTCTACAGACAGAGTGTTTCAAAACTGCTCAATCAAAAGTATGGTTTAACTCTGTTAGCTGAATGCTCAGATCAGAAAGAAGTTTCACAGAATGCTTCTGTGTAGTTTATATTTGAATATATCCCTTTTTCCACTACTACGCTCTTAGCGCTCCAAATGTCCAGTTGCATTTTCTACACAAAGAGTGTTCAGATCTGCTCAATCAAAAGTATGGTTTAACTCTGTTAGCTGAATGCACAGATCAGAAAGAAGTTTCACCGAATGATTCTGTGTAGTTTATATTTGAAGACATTCCATTTTCCACTATTACCCCCTTAGCGCTCCGAATCTCCACTTGCATTTTCTACAAAAAGAGTTTTTCATAACTGCTCAATCAAAAATATGTTTTATCTCTGTTAACTGAATTTACAGATCAGAAATAAGTTTCACAGAATGCATCTGTGTAGTTTTTATTTGAAGATATTCTTTTTCCCAATGTAGGCCTCTTAGCGCTTAGCATGTCCAATTGCAGTTTCTACAGAAAGAGTGTTTCACAACGGCTCAATTAAAAGTAAGGTTCAACTCTGTTAGTTGAATGCACAGAACAGAAAGTATTTTCACAGAATGCTACTGTGTAGTTTATATTTGAATATATTCCTTTTTCCACTATTACCCTCTTAGCGCTCCGAATGTCCACTTGCATTTTCTACAGAAAGAGTGTTCAGAACTGCGCAAACAAAAGTATGGTTTAACTCTGTTAGCTTAATGAACATATCAGAAATAAGTTTCACACAATTCTTCTGTGTAGTTTTTATTTGAAGTTATTATATTTCCCAATAGAGGCCTCTTAGCGCTCAGAATGTCCAATTGCAGTTTCTACAGAAAGAGTGTTTCAGAAAGGCTCAATCAAAAGTAAGGTTCAACTCTGTTAGTTGAATGCACAGAACAGAAAGAAGTTTCATACAATGATTCTGTGTAGTTTATATTTGAACATATTCTTTTTTCCACTATTACCCACTTAGCGCTACGAATGTCCAGTTGCATTTTCTACAGACAGAGTGTTTCAAAACTGCTCAATCAAAAGTATGGTTTAACTCTGTTAGCTGAATGCTCAGATCAGAAAGAAGTTTCACAGAATGCTTCTGTGTAGTTTATATTTGAATATATTCCTTTTTCCACTACTACTCTCTTAGCGCTCCAAATGTCCAGTTGCATTTTCTACACAAAGAGTGTTCAGATCTGCTCAATCAAAAGTATGGTTTAACTCTGTTAGCTGAATGCACAGATCAGAAAGAAGTTTCACCGAATGATTCTGTGTAGTTTATATTTGAAGACATTCCATTTTCCACTATTACCCCCTTAGCGCTCCGAATCTCCACTTGCATTTTCTACAAAAAGAGTGTTTCATAACTGCTCAATCAAAAATATGTTTTATCTCTGTTAACTGAATTTACAGATCAGAAATAAGTTTCACAGAATGCATCTGTGTAGTTTTTATTTGAAGATATTCTTTTTCCCAATGTAGGCCTCTTAGCGCTTAGCATGTCCAATTGCAGTTTCTACAGAAAGAGTGTTTCAGAACGGCTCAATTAAAACTAAGGTTCAACTCTGTTAGTTGAATGCACAGAACAGAAAGAATTTTCACAGAATGCTACTGTGTAGTTTATATTTGAATATATTCCTTTTTCCACTATTACCCTCTTAGCGCTCAGAATGTCCACTTGCATTTTCTACAGAAAGAGTGTTCAGAACTGCCCAATCAAAAGTATGGTTTAACTCTGTTAGCTTAATGAACATATCAGAAATAAGTTTCACACAATGCTTCTGTGTAGTTTTTATTTGAAGATATTATTTTACCCAATAGAGGCCTCTTAGCGCTCAGAATGTCCAATTGCAGTTTCTACAGAAAGAGTGTTTCAGAAAGGCTCAATCAAAAGTAAGGTTCAACTCTGTTAGTTGAATGCACAGAACAGAAAGAATGTTCATACAATGCTTCTGTGTACTTTATATTTGAACATATTTTTTTTCCACTATTACCCACTTAGTGCTACGAATGTCCAGTTGCATTTTCTACAGACAGAATGTTTCAAAACTGCTCAATCAAAAGTATGGTTTAACTCTGTTAGCTGAATGCTCAGATCAGCAAGAAGTTTCACAGAATGCTTCTGTGTAGTTTATATTTGAATATATTCCTTTTTCCACTACTACGCTCTTAGCGCTCCAAATGTCCAGTTGCATTTTGTACAGAAAGAGTGTTCAGATCTGCTCAATCAAAAGTATGGTTTAACTCTGTTAGCTGAATGCACAGATCAGAAAGAAGTTTCACAGAATGATTCTGTGTAGTTTATATTTGGAGACATTCCTTTTTCCACTATTACCCTCTTAGCGCTCCGAATCTCCACTTGCATTTTCTACAGAAAGAGTGTTTCAGAACGGCTCAATCAAAACTAGAGTTCAACTCTTTTAGTTGAACAAACAGAACAGAAAGAAGTTTCACACAATTCTTCTGTGTAGTTTTTATTTGTAGACATTCTTTTTCCCAATATACGCCTCTTAGCGCTCAGAATGTCCAATTGCAGTTTCTACAGAAAGAGTGTTTCAGAACGGCTCAATCAAAAGTAAGATTCAACTCTGTTAGTTGAATGCACTGAACAGAAAGAAGTTTCATACAATGCTTCTGTGTAGTTTATATTTGAACATATTCTTTTTTCCACTATTACCCACTTAGCGCGACGAATGTCCAGTTGCATTTTCTACAGACAGAGTGTTTCAAAACTGCTCAATCAAAAGTATGGTTTAACTCTGTTAGCTGAATGCTCAGATCAGAAAGAAGTTTCACAGAATGCTTCTGTGTAGTTTATATTTGAATATATCCCTTTTTCCACTACTACGCTCTTAGCGCTCCAAATGTCCAGTTGCATTTTCTACACAAAGAGTGTTCAGATCTGCTCAATCAAAAGTATGGTTTAACTCTGTTAGCTGAATGCACAGATCAGAAAGAAGTTTCACCGAATGATTCTGTGTAGTTTATATTTGAAGACATTCCATTTTCCACTATTACCCCCTTAGCGCTCCGAATCTCCACTTGCATTTTCTACAAAAAGAGTGTTTCATAACTGCTCAATCAAAAATATGTTTTATCTCTGTTAACTGAATTTACAGATCAGAAATAAGTTTCACAGAATGCATCTGTGTAGTTTTTATTTGAAGATATTCTTTTTCCCAATGTAGGCCTCTTAGCGCTTAGCATGTCCAATTGCAGTTTCTACAGAAAGAGTGTTTCCCAACGGCTCAATTAAAAGTAAGGTTCAACTCTGTTAGTTGAATGCACAGAACAGAAAGTATTTTCACAGAATGCTACTGTGTAGTTTATATTTGAATATATTCCTTTTTCCACTATTACCCTCTTAGCGCTCCGAATGTCCACTTGCATTTTCTACAGAAAGAGTGTTCAGAACTGCGCAAACAAAAGTATGGTTTAACTCTGTTAGCTTAATGAACATATCAGAAATAAGTTTCACACAATTCTTCTGTGTAGTTTTTATTTGAAGTTATTATATTTCCCAATAGAGGCCTCTTAGCGCTCAGAATGTCCAATTGCAGTTTCTACAGAAAGAGTGTTTCAGAAAGGCTCAATCAAAAGTAAGGTTCAACTCTGTTAGTTGAATGCACAGAACAGAAAGAAGTTTCATACAATGCTTCTGTGTAGTTTATATTTGAACATATTCTTTTTTCCACTATTACCCACTTAGCGCTACGAGTGTCCAGTTGCATTTTCTACAGACAGAGTGTTTCAAAACTGCTCAATCAAAAGTATGGTTTAACTCTGTTAGCTGAATGCTCAGATCAGAAAGAAGTTTCACAGAATGCTTCTGTGTAGTTTATATTTGAATATATTCCTTTTTCCACTACTACTCTCTTAGCGCTCCAAATGTCCAGTTGCATTTTCTACACAAAGAGTGTTCAGATCTGCTCAATCAAAAGTATGGTTTAACTCTGTTAGCTGAATGCACAGATCAGAAAGAAGTTTCACCGAATGATTCTGTGTAGTTTATATTTGAAGACATTCCATTTTCCACTATTACCCCCTTAGCGCTCCGAATCTCCACTTGCATTTTCTACAAAAAGAGTGTTTCATAACTGCTCAATCAAAAATATGTTTTATCTCTGTTAACTGAATTTACAGATCAGAAATAAGTTTCACAGAATGCATCTGTGTAGTTTTTATTGAAGATATTCTTTTTCCCAATGTAGGCCTCTTAGCGCTTAGCATGTCCAATTGCAGTTTCTACAGAAAGAGTGTTTCACAACGGCTCAATTAAAAGTAAGGTTCAACTCTGTTAGTTGAATGCACAGAAGAGAAAGTATTTTCACAGAATGCTACTGTGTAGTTTATATTTGAATATATTCCTTTTTCCACTATTACCCTCTTAGCGCTCCGAATGTCCACTTGCATTTTCTACAGAAAGAGTGTTCAGAACTGCGCAAACAAAAGTATGGTTTAACTCTGTTAGCTTAATGAACATATCAGAAATAAGTTACACACAATTCTTCTGTGTAGTTTTTATTTGAAGTTATTATATTTCCCAATAGAGGCCTCTTAGCGCTCAGAATGTCCAATTGCAGTTTCTACAGAAAGAGTGTTTCAGAAAGGCTCAATCAAAAGTAAGGTTCAACTCTGTTAGTTGAATGCACAGAACAGAAAGAAGTTTCATACAATGCTTCTGTGTAGTTTATATTTGAACATATTCTTTTTTCCACTATTACCCACTTAGCGCTACGAATGTCCAGTTGCATTTTCTACAGACAGAGTGTTTCAAAACTGCTCAATCAAAAGTATGGTTTAACTCTGTTAGCTGAATGCTCAGATCAGAAAGAAGTTTCACAGAATGCTTCTGTGTAGTTTATATTTGAATATATTCCTTTTTCCACTACTACTCTCTTAGCGCTCCAAATGTCCAGTTGCATTTTCTACACAAAGAGTGTTCAGATCTGCTCAATCAAAAGTATGGTTTAACTCTGTTAGCTGAATGCACAGATCAGAAAGAAGTTTCACCGAATGATTCTGTGTAGTTTATATTTGAAGACATTCCATTTTCCACTATTACCCCCTTAGCGCTCCGAATCTCCACTTGCATTTTCTACAAAAAGAGTGTTTCATAACTGCTCAATCAAAAATATGTTTTATCTCTGTTAACTGAATTTACAGATCAGAAATAAGTTTCACAGAATGCATCTGTGTAGTTTTTATTTGAAGATATTCTTTTTCCCAATGTAGGCCTCTTAGCGCTTAGCATGTCCAATTGCAGTTTCTACAGAAAGAGTGTTTCAGAACGGCTCAATTAAAACTAAGGTTCAACTCTGTTAGTTGAATGCACAGAACAGAAAGTATTTTCACAGAATGCTACTGTGTAGTTTATATTTGAATATATTCCTTTTTCCACTATTACCCTCTTAGCGCTCAGAATGTCCACTTGCATTTTCTACAGAAAGAGTGTTCAGAACTGCCCAATCAAAAGTATGGTTTAACTCTGTTAGCTTAATGAACATATCAGAAATAAGTTTCACACAATGCTTCTGTGTAGTTTTTATTTGAAGATATTATTTTACCCAATAGAGGCCTCTTAGCGCTCAGAATGTCCAATTGCAGTTTCTACAGAAAGAGTGTTTCAGAAAGGCTCAATCAAAAGTAAGGTTCAACTCTGTTAGTTGAATGCACAGAACAGAAAGAATGTTCATACAATGCTTCTGTGTACTTTATATTTGAACATATTTTTTTTCCACTATTACCCACTTAGTGCTACGAATGTCCAGTTGCATTTTCTACAGACAGAATGTTTCAAAACTGCTCAATCAAAAGTATGGTTTAACTCTGTTAGCTGAATGCTCAGATCAGCAAGAAGTTTCACAGAATGCTTCTGTGTAGTTTATATTTGAATATATTCCTTTTTCCACTACTACGCTCTTAGCGCTCCAAATGTCCAGTTGCATTTTGTACAGAAAGAGTGTTCAGATCTGCTCAATCAAAAGTATGGTTTAACTCTGTTAGCTGAATGCACAGATCAGAAAGAAGTTTCACAGAATGATTCTGTGTAGTTTATATTTGGAGACATTCCTTTTTCCACTATTACCCTCTTAGCGCTCCGAATCTCCACTTGCATTTTCTACAGAAAGAGTGTTTCAGAACGGCTCAATCAAAACTAGAGTTCAACTCTTTTAGTTGAACAAACAGAACAGAAAGAAGTTTCACACAATTCTTCTGTGTAGTTTTTATTTGTAGACATTCTTTTTCCCAATATACGCCTCTTAGCGCTCAGAATGTCCAATTGCAGTTTCTACAGAAAGAGTGTTTCAGAACGGCTCAATCAAAAGTAAGATTCAACTCTGTTAGTTGAATGCACTGAACAGAAAGAAGTTTCATACAATGCTTCTGTGTAGTTTATATTTGAACATATTCTTTTTTCCACTATTACCCACTTAGCGCGACGAATGTCCAGTTGCATTTTCTACAGACAGAGTGTTTCAAAACTGCTCAATCAAAAGTATGGTTTAACTCTGTTAGCTGAATGCTCAGATCAGAAAGAAGTTTCACAGAATGCTTCTGTGTAGTTTATATTTGAATATATCCCTTTTTCCACTACTACGCTCTTAGCGCTCCAAATGTCCAGTTGCATTTTCTACACAAAGAGTGTTCAGATCTGCTCAATCAAAAGTATGGTTTAACTCTGTTAGCTGAATGCACAGATCAGAAAGAAGTTTCACCGAATGATTCTGTGTAGTTTATATTTGAAGACATTCCATTTTCCACTATTACCCCCTTAGCGCTCCGAATCTCCACTTGCATTTTCTACAAAAAGAGTGTTTCATAACTGCTCAATCAAAAATATGTTTTATCTCTGTTAACTGAATTTACAGATCAGAAATAAGTTTCACAGAATGCATCTGTGTAGTTTTTATTTGAAGATATTCTTTTTCCCAATGTAGGCCTCTTAGCGCTTAGCATGTCCAATTGCAGTTTCTACAGAAAGAGTGTTTCCCAACGGCTCAATTAAAAGTAAGGTTCAACTCTGTTAGTTGAATGCACAGAACAGAAAGTATTTTCACAGAATGCTACTGTGTAGTTTATATTTGAATATATTCCTTTTTCCACTATTACCCTCTTAGCGCTCCGAATGTCCACTTGCATTTTCTACAGAAAGAGTGTTCAGAACTGCGCAAACAAAAGTATGGTTTAACTCTGTTAGCTTAATGAACATATCAGAAATAAGTTTCACACAATTCTTCTGTGTAGTTTTTATTTGAAGTTATTATATTTCCCAATAGAGGCCTCTTAGCGCTCAGAATGTCCAATTGCAGTTTCTACAGAAAGAGTGTTTCAGAAAGGCTCAATCAAAAGTAAGGTTCAACTCTGTTAGTTGAATGCACAGAACAGAAAGAAGTTTCATACAATGCTTCTGTGTAGTTTATATTTGAACATATTCTTTTTTCCACTATTACCCACTTAGCGCTACGAGTGTCCAGTTGCATTTTCTACAGACAGAGTGTTTCAAAACTGCTCAATCAAAAGTATGGTTTAACTCTGTTAGCTGAATGCTCAGATCAGAAAGAAGTTTCACAGAATGCTTCTGTGTAGTTTATATTTGAATATATTCCTTTTTCCACTACTACTCTCTTAGCGCTCCAAATGTCCAGTTGCATTTTCTACACAAAGAGTGTTCAGATCTGCTCAATCAAAAGTATGGTTTAACTCTGTTAGCTGAATGCACAGATCAGAAAGAAGTTTCACCGAATGATTCTGTGTAGTTTATATTTGAAGACATTCCATTTTCCACTATTACCCCCTTAGCGCTCCGAATCTCCACTTGCATTTTCTACAAAAAGAGTGTTTCATAACTGCTCAATCAAAAATATGTTTTATCTCTGTTAACTGAATTTACAGATCAGAAATAAGTTTCACAGAATGCATCTGTGTAGTTTTTATTGAAGATATTCTTTTTCCCAATGTAGGCCTCTTAGCGCTTAGCATGTCCAATTGCAGTTTCTACAGAAAGAGTGTTTCACAACGGCTCAATTAAAAGTAAGGTTCAACTCTGTTAGTTGAATGCACAGAAGAGAAAGTATTTTCACAGAATGCTACTGTGTAGTTTATATTTGAATATATTCCTTTTTCCACTATTACCCTCTTAGCGCTCCGAATGTCCACTTGCATTTTCTACAGAAAGAGTGTTCAGAACTGCGCAAACAAAAGTATGGTTTAACTCTGTTAGCTTAATGAACATATCAGAAATAAGTTTCACACAATTCTTCTGTGTAGTTTTTATTTGAAGTTATTATATTTCCCAATAGAGGCCTCTTAGCGCTCAGAATGTCCAATTGCAATTTCTACAGAAAGAGTGTTTCAGAACGGCTCAATCAAAAGTAAGGTTCAACTCTGTTAGTTGAATGCACAGAACAGAAAGAAGTTTCATACAATGCTTCTGTGTAGTTTATATTTGAACATATTCTTTTTTCCACTATTACCCACTTAGCCCTACGAATGTCCAGTTGCATTTTCTACAGACAGAGTGTTTCAAAACTGCTCAATCAAAAGTATGGTTTAACTCTGTTAGCTGAATGCTCAGATCAGAAAGAAGTTTCACAGAATGCTTCTGTGTAGTTTATATTTGAATATATTCCTTTTTCCACTACTACGCTCTTAGCGCTCCAAATGTCCAGTTGCATTTTCTACAGAAAGAGTGTTCAGATCTGCTCAATCAAAAGTATGGTTTAACTCTGTTAGCTGAATGCACAGATCAGAAAGAAGTTTCACCGAATGATTCTGTGTAGTTTATATTTGAAGACATTCCTTTTTCCACTATTACCCTCTTAGCGCTCCGAATCTCCACTTGCATTTTCTACAAAAAGAGTGTTTCAGAACGGCTCAATCAAAACTAGAGTTCAACTCTTTTAGTTGAACAAACAGAACAGAAAGAAGTTTCACACAATTCTTCTGTGTAGTTTTTATTTGTAGACATTCTTTTTCCCAATATACGCCTCTTAGCGCTCAGAATGTCCAATTGCAGTTTCTACAGAAAGAGTGTTTCAGAACGGCTCCATCAAAAGTAAGATTCAACTCTGTTAGTTGAATGCACTGAACAGAAAGAAGTTTCATACAATGCTTCTGTGTAGTTTATATTTGAACATATTCTTTTTTCCACTATTACCCACTTAGCGCTACGAATGTCCAGTTGCATTTTCTACAGACAGAGTGTTTCAAAACTGCTCAATCAAAAGTATGGTTTAACTCTGTTAGCTGAATGCTCAGATCAGAAAGAAGTTTCACAGAATGCTTCTGTGTAGTTTATATTTGAATATATTCCTTTTTCCACTACTACGCTCTTAGCGCTCCAAATGTCCAGTTGCATTTTCTACACAAAGAGTGTTCAGATCTGCTCAATCAAAAGTATGGTTTAACTCTGTTAGCTGAATGCACAGATCAGAAAGAAGTTTCACCGAATGATTCTGTGTAGTTTATATTTGAAGACATTCCATTTTCCACTATTACCCCCTTAGCGCTCCGAATCTCCACTTGCATTTTCTACAAAAAGAGTGTTTCATAACTGCTCAATCAAAAATATGTTTTATCTCTGTTAACTGAATTTACAGATCAGAAATAAGTTTCACAGAATGCATCTGTGTAGTTTTTATTTGAAGATATTCTTTTTCCCAATGTAGGCCTCTTAGCGCTTAGCATGTCCAATTGCAGTTTCTACAGAAAGAGTGTTTCACAACGGCTCAATTAAAAGTAAGGTTCAACTCTGTTAGTTGAATGCACAGAACAGAAAGTATTTTCACAGAATGCTACTGTGTAGTTTATATTTGAATATATTCCTTTTTCCACTATTACCCTCTTAGCGCTCCGAATGTCCACTTGCATTTTCTACAGAAAGAGTGTTCAGAACTGCGCAAACAAAAGTATGGTTTAACTCTGTTAGCTTAATGAACATATCAGAAATAAGTTTCACACAATTCTTCTGTGTAGTTTTTATTTGAAGTTATTATATTTCCCAATAGAGGCCTCTTAGCGTTCAGAATGTCCAATTGCAATTTCTACAGAAAGAGTGTTTCAGAACGGCTCAATCAAAAGTAAGGTTCAACTCTGTTAGTTGAATGCACAGAACAGAAAGAAGTTTCATACAATGCTTCTGTGTACTTTATATTTGAACATATTTTTTTTCCACTATTACCCACTTAGTGCTACGAATGTCCAGTTGCATTTTCTACAGACAGAGTGTTTCAAAACTGCTCAATCAAAAGTATGGTTTAACTCTGTTAGCTGAATGCTCAGATCAGAAAGAAGTTTCACAGAATGCTTCTGTGTAGTTTATATTTGAATATATTCCTTTTTCCACTACTACGCTCTTAGCGCTCCAAATGTCCAGTTGCATTTTGTACACAAAGAGTGTTCAGATCTGCTCAATCAAAAGTATGGTTTAACTCTGTTAGCTGAATGCACAGATCAGAAAGAAGTTTCACCGAATGATTCTGTGTAGTTTATATTTGAAGACATTCCTTTTTCCACTATTACCCTCTTAGCGCTCCGAATCTCCACTTGCATTTTCTACAAAAAGAGTGTTTCAGAACGGCTCAATCAAAACTAGAGTTCAACTCTTTTAGTTGAACAAACAGAACAGAAAGAAGTTTCACACAATTCTTCTGTGTAGTTTTTATTTGTAGACATTCTTTTTCCCAATATACGCCTCTTAGCGCTCAGAATGTCCAATTGCAGTTTCTACAGAAAGAGTGTTTCAGAACGGCTCCATCAAAAGTAAGATTCAACTCTGTTAGTTGAATGCACTGAACAGAAAGAAGTTTCATACAATGCTTCTGTGTAGTTTATATTTGAACATATTCTTTTTTCCACTATTACCCACTTAGCGCTACGAATGTCCAGTTGCATTTTCTACAGACAGAGTGTTTCAAAACTGCTCAATCAAAAGTATGGTTTAACTCTGTTAGCTGAATGCTCAGATCAGAAAGAAGTTTCACAGAATGCTTCTGTGTAGTTTATATTTGAATATATTCCTTTTTCCACTACTACGCTCTTAGCGCTCCAAATGTCCAGTTGCATTTTCTACACAAAGAGTGTTCAGATCTGCTCAATCAAAAGTATGGTTTAACTCTGTTAGCTGAATGCACAGATCAGAAAGAAGTTTCACCGAATGATTCTGTGTAGTTTATATTTGAAGACATTCCATTTTCCACTATTACCCCCTTAGCGCTCCGAATCTCCACTTGCATTTTCTACAAAAAGAGTGTTTCATAACTGCTCAATCAAAAATATGTTTTATCTCTGTTAACTGAATTTACAGATCAGAAATAAGTTTCACAGAATGCATCTGTGTAGTTTTTATTTGAAGATATTCTTTTTCCCAATGTAGGCCTCTTAGCGCTTAGCATGTCCAATTGCAGTTTCTACAGAAAGAGTGTTTCACAACGGCTCAATTAAAAGTAAGGTTCAACTCTGTTAGTTGAATGCACAGAACAGAAAGTATTTTCACAGAATGCTACTGTGTAGTTTATATTTGAATATATTCCTTTTTCCACTATTACCCTCTTAGCGCTCCGAATGTCCACTTGCATTTTCTACAGAAAGAGTGTTCATAACTGCTCAATCAAAAATATGTTTTATCTCTGTTAACTGAATTTACAGATCAGAAATATGTTTCACAGAATGCATCTGTGTAGTTTTTATTTGAAGTTATTCTTTTTCCCAATGTAGGCCTCTTAGCGCTTAGCATGTCCAATTGCAGTTTCTACAGAAAGAGTGTTTCAGAACGGCTCAATTAAAACTAAAGTTCAACTCTGTTATTTGAATGCACAGAACAGAAAGAATTTTCACAGAATGCTACTGTGTAGTTTATATTTGAATATATTCCTTTTTCCACTATTACCCTCTTAGCGCTCAGAATGTCCACTTGCATTTTTTACAGAAAGAGTGTTCAGAACTGCCCAATCAAAAGTATGGTTTAACTCTGTTAGCTTAATGAACATATCAGAAATAAGTTTCACACAATGCTTCTGTGTAGTTTTTATTTGAAGATATTATTTTACCCAATAGAGGCCTCTTAGCGCTCAGAATGTCCAATTGCAGTTTCTACAGAAAGAGTGTTTCAGAAAGGCTCAATCAAAAGTAAGGTTCAACTCTGTTAGTTGAATGCACAGAACAGAAAGAATGTTCATACAATGCTTCTGTGTACTTTATATTTGAACATATTTTTTTTCCACTATTACCCACTTAGTGCTACGAATGTCCAGTTGCATTTTCTACAGACAGAGTGTTTCAAAACTGCTCAATCAAAAGTATGGTTTAACTCTGTTAGCTGAATGCTCAGATCAGCAAGAAGTTTCACAGAATGATTCTGTGTAGTTTATATTTGAATATATTCCTTTTTCCACTACTACGCTCTTAGCGCTCCAAATGTCCAGTTGCATTTTGTACAGAAAGAGTGTTCAGATCTGCTCAATCAAAAGTATGTTTTAACTCTGTTAGCTGAATGCACAGATCAGAAAGAAGTTTCACAGAATGATTCTGTGTAGTTTATATTTGGAGACATTCCTTTTTCCACTATTACCCTCTTAGCGCTCCGAATCTCCACTTGCATTTTCTACAGAAAGAGTGTTTCAGAACGGCTCAATCAAAACTAGAGTTCAACTCTTTTAGTTGAACAAACAGAACAGAAAGAAGTTTCACACAATTCTTCTGTGTAGTTTTTATTTGTAGACATTCTTTTTCCCAATATACGCCTCTTAGCGCTCAGAATGTCCAATTGCAGTTTCTACAGAAAGAGTGTTTCAGAACGGCTCCATCAAAAGTAAGATTCAACTCTGTTAGTTGAATGCACTGAACAGAAAGAAGTTTCATACAATGCTTCTGTGTAGTTTATATTTGAACATATTCTTTTTTCCACTATTACCCACTTAGCGCTACGAATGTCCAGTTGCATTTTCTACAGACAGAGTGTTTCAAAACTGCTCAATCAAAAGTATGGTTTAACTCTGTTAGCTGAATGCTCAGATCAGAAAGAAGTTTCACAGAATGCTTCTGTGTAGTTTATATTTGAATATATTCCTTTTTCCACTACTACGCTCTTAGCGCTCCAAATGTCCAGTTGCATTTTCTACACAAAGAGTGTTCAGATCTGCTCAATCAAAAGTATGGTTTAATTCTGTTAGCTGAATGCACAGATCAGAAAGAAGTTTCACCAAATGATTCTGTGTAGTTTATATTTGAAGACATTCCTTTTTCCACTATTACCCTCTTAGCGCTCCGAATCTCCACTTGCATTTTCTACAAAAAGAGTGTTTCATAACTGCTCAATCAAAAATATGTTTTATCTCTGTTAACTGAATTTACAGATCAGAAATATGTTTCACAGAATGCATCTGTGTAGTTTTTATTTGAAGTTATTCTTTTTCCCAATGTAGGCCTCTTAGCGCTTAGCATGTCCAATTGCAGTTTCTATAGAAAGAGTGTTTCAGAACGGCTCAATTAAAACTAAAGTTCAACTCTGTTAGTTGAATGCACAGAACAGAAAGAATTTTCACAGAATGCTACTGTGTAGTTTATATTTGAATATATTCCTTTTTCCACTATTACCCTCTTAGCGCTCAGAATGTCCACTTGCATTTTCTACAGAAAGAGTGTTCAGAACTGCCCAATCAAAAGTATGGTTTAACTCTGTTAGCTTAATGAACATATCAGAAATAAGTTTCACACAATGCTTCTGTGTAGTTTTTATTTGAAGATATTATTTTACCCAATAGAGGCCTCTTAGCGCTCAGAATGTCCAATTGCAGTTTCTACAGAAAGAGTGTTTCAGAAAGGCTCAATCAAAAGTAAGGTTCAACTCTGTTAGTTGAATGCACAGAACAGAAAGAATGTTCATACAATGCTTCTGTGTACTTTATATTTGAACATATTTTTTTTCCACTATTACCCACTTAGTGCTACGAATGTCCAGTTGCATTTTCTACAGACAGAGTGTTTCAAAACTGCTCAATCAAAAGTATGGTTTAACTCTGTTAGCTGAATGCTCAGATCAGCAAGAAGTTTCACAGAATGCTTCTGTGTAGTTTATATTTGAATATATTCCTTTTTCCACTACTACGCTCTTAGCGCTCCAAATGTCCAGTTGCATTTTGTACAGAAAGAGTGTTCAGATCTGCTCAATCAAAAGTATGGTTTAACTCTGTTAGCTGAATGCACAGATCAGAAAGAAGTTTCACAGAATGATTCTGTGTAGTTTATATTTGGAGACATTCCTTTTTCCACTATTACCCTCTTAGCGCTCCGAATCTCCACTTGCATTTTCTACAGAAAGAGTGTTTCAGAACGGCTCAATCAAAACTAGAGTTCAACTCTTTTAGTTGAACAAACAGAACAGAAAGAAGTTTCACACAATTCTTCTGTGTAGTTTTTATTTGTAGACATTCTTTTTCCCAATATACGCCTCTTAGCGCTCAGAATGTCCAATTGCAGTTTCTACAGAAAGAGTGTTTCAGAACGGCTCCATCAAAAGTAAGATTCAACTCTGTTAGTTGAATGCACTGAACAGAAAGAAGTTTCATACAATGCTTCTGTGTAGTTTATATTTGAACATATTCTTTTTTCCACTATTACCCACTTAGCGCGACGAATGTCCAGTTGCATTTTCTACAGACAGAGTGTTTCAAAACTGCTCAATCAAAAGTATGGTTTAACTCTGTTAGCTGAATGCTCAGATCAGAAAGAAGTTTCACAGAATGCTTCTGTGTAGTTTATATTTGAATATATCCCTTTTTCCACTACTACGCTCTTAGCGCTCCAAATGTCCAGTTGCATTTTCTACACAAAGAGTGTTCAGATCTGCTCAATCAAAAGTATGGTTTAACTCTGTTAGCTGAATGCACAGATCAGAAAGAAGTTTCACCGAATGATTCTGTGTAGTTTATATTTGAAGACATTCCATTTTCCACTATTACACCCTTAGCGCTCCGAATCTCCACTTGCATTTTCTACAAAAAGAGTGTTTCATAACTGCTCAATCAAAAATATGTTTTATCTCTGTTAACTGAATTTACAGATCAGAAATAAGTTTCACAGAATGCATCTGTGTAGTTTTTATTTGAAGATATTCTTTTTCCCAATGTAGGCCTCTTAGCGCTTAGCATGTCCAATTGCAGTTTCTACAGAAAGAGTGTTTCACAACGGCTCAATTAAAAGTAAGGTTCAACTCTGTTAGTTGAATGCACAGAACAGAAAGTATTTTCACAGAATGCTACTGTGTAGTTTATATTTGAATATATTCCTTTTTCCACTATTACCCTCTTAGCGCTCCGAATGTCCACTTGCATTTTCTACAGAAAGAGTGTTCAGAACTGCGCAAACAAAAGTATGGTTTAACTCTGTTAGCTTAATGAACATATCAGAAATAAGTTTCACACAATTCTTCTGTGTAGTTTTTATTTGAAGTTATTATATTTCCCAATAGAGGCCTCTTAGCGCTCAGAATGTCCAATTGCAGTTTCTACAGAAAGAGTGTTTCAGAAAGGCTCAATCAAAAGTAAGGTTCAACTCTGTTAGTTGAATGCACAGAACAGAAAGAAGTTTCATACAATGCTTCTGTGTAGTTTATATTTGAACATATTCTTTTTTCCACTATTACCCACTTAGCGCTACGAATGTCCAGTTGCATTTTCTACAGACAGAGTGTTTCAAAACTGCTAAATCAAAAGTATGGTTTAACTCTGTTAGCTGAATGCTCAGATCAGAAAGAAGTTTCACAGAATGCTTCTGTGTAGTTTATATTTGAATATATTCCTTTTTCCACTACTACTCTCTTAGCGCTCCAAATGTCCAGTTGCATTTTCTACACAAAGAGTGTTCAGATCTGCTCAATCAAAAGTATGGTTTAACTCTGTTAGCTGAATGCACAGATCAGAAAGAAGTTTCACCGAATGATTCTGTGTAGTTTATATTTGAAGACATTCCATTTTCCACTATTACCCCCTTAGCGCTCCGAATCTCCACTTGCATTTTCTACAAAAAGAGTGTTTCATAACTGCTCAATCAAAAATATGTTTTATCTCTGTTAACTGAATTTACAGATCAGAAATAAGTTTCACAGAATGCATCTGTGTAGTTTTTATTTGAAGATATTCTTTTTCCCAATGTAGGCCTCTTAGCGCTTAGCATGTCCAATTGCAGTTTCTACAGAAAGAGTGTTTCACAACGGCTCAATTAAAAGTAAGGTTCAACTCTGTTAGTTGAATGCACAGAACAGAAAGTATTTTCACAGAATGCTACTGTGTAGTTTATATTTGAATATATTCCTTTTTCCACTATTACCCTCTTAGCGCTCCGAATGTCCACTTGCATTTTCTACAGAAAGAGTGTTCAGAACTGCGCAAACAAAAGTATGGTTTAACTCTGTTAGCTTAATGAACATATCAGAAATAAGTTTCACACAATTCTTCTGTGTAGTTTTTATTTGAAGTTATTATATTTCCCAATAGAGGCCTCTTAGCGCTCAGAATGTCCAATTGCAATTTCTACAGAAAGAGTGTTTCAGAACGGCTCAATCAAAAGTAAGGTTCAACTCTGTTAGTTGAATGCACAGAACAGAAAGAAGTTTCATACAATGCTTCTGTGTACTTTATATTTGAACATATTTTTTTTCCACTATTACCCACTTAGTGCTACGAATGTCCAGTTGCATTTTCTACAGACAGAGTGTTTCAAAACTGCTCAATCAAAAGTATGGTTTAACTCTGTTAGCTGAATGCTCAGATCAGAAAGAAGTTTCACAGAATGCTTCTGTGTAGTTTATATTTGAATATATTCCTTTTTCCACTACTACGCTCTTAGCGCTCCAAATGTCCAGTTGCATTTTGTACACAAAGAGTGTTCAGATCTGCTCAATCAAAAGTATGGTTTAACTCTGTTAGCTGAATGCACAGATCAGAAAGAAGTTTCACCGAATGATTCTGTGTAGTTTATATTTGAAGACATTCCTTTTTCCACTATTACCCTCTTAGCGCTCCGAATCTCCACTTGCATTTTCTACAAAAAGAGTGTTTCAGAACGGCTCAATCAAAACTAGAGTTCAACTCTTTTAGTTGAACAAACAGAACAGAAAGAAGTTTCACACAATTCTTCTGTGTAGTTTTTATTTGTAGACATTCTTTTTCCCAATATACGCCTCTTAGCGCTCAGAATGTCCAATTGCAGTTTCTACAGAAAGAGTGTTTCAGAACGGCTCCATCAAAAGTAAGATTCAACTATGTTAGTTGAATGCACTGAACAGAAAGAAGTTTCATACAATGCTTCTGTGTAGTTTATATTTGAACATATTCTTTTTTCCACTATTACCCACTTAGCGCGACGAATGTCCAGTTGCATTTTCTACAGACAGAGTGTTTCAAAACTGCTCAATCAAAAGTATGGTTTAACTCTGTTAGCTGAATGCTCAGATCAGAAAGAAGTTTCACAGAATGCTTCTGTGTAGTTTATATTTGAATATATTCCTTTTTCCACTACTACGCTCTTAGCGCTCCAAATGTCCAGTTGCATTTTCTACACAAAGAGTGTTGAGATCTGCTCAATCAAAAGTATGGTTTAACTCTGTTAGCTGAATGCACAGATCAGAAAGAAGTTTCACCGAATGATTCTGTGTAGTTTATATTTGAAGACATTCCATTTTCCACTATTACCCCCTTAGCGCTCCGAATCTCCACTTGCATTTTCTACAAAAAGAGTGTTTCATAACTGCTCAATCAAAAATATGTTTTATCTCTGTTAACTGAATTTACAGATCAGAAATAAGTTTCACAGAATGCATCTGTGTAGTTTTTATTTGAAGATATTCTTTTTCCCAATGTAGGCCTCTTAGCGCTTAGCATGTCCAATTGCAGTTTCTACAGAAAGAGTGTTTCACAACGGCTCAATTAAAAGTAAGGTTCAACTCTGTTAGTTGAATGCACAGAACAGAAAGTATTTTCACAGAATGCTACTGTGTAGTTTATATTTGAATATATTCCTTTTTCCACTATTACCCTCTTAGCGCTCCGAATGTCCACTTGCATTTTCTACAGAAAGAGTGTTCAGAACTGCGCAAACAAAAGTATGGTTTAACTCTGTTAGCTTAATGAACATATCAGAAATAAGTTTCACACAATTCTTCTGTGTAGTTTTTATTTGAAGTTATTATATTTCCCAATAGAGGCCTCTTAGCGCTCAGAATGTCCAATTGCAGTTTCTACAGAAAGAGTGTTTCAGAAAGGCTCAATCAAAAGTAAGGTTCAACTCTGTTAGTTGAATGCACAGAACAGAAAGAAGTTTCATACAATGCTTCTGTGTAGTTTATATTTGAACATATTCTTTTTTCCACTATTACCCACTTAGCGCTACGAATGTCCAGTTGCATTTTCTACAGACAGAGTGTTTCAAAACTGCTCAATCAAAAGTATGGTTTAACTCTGTTAGCTGAATGCTCAGATCAGAAAGAAGTTTCACAGAATGCTTCTGTGTAGTTTATATTTGAATATATTCCTTTTTCCACTACTACTCTCTTAGCGCTCCAAATGTCCAGTTGCATTTTCTACACAAAGAGTGTTCAGATCTGCTAAATCAAAAGTATGGTTTAACTCTGTTAGCTGAATGCACAGATCAGAAAGAAGTTTCACCGAATGATTCTGTGTAGTTTATATTTGAAGACATTCCTTTTTCCACTATTACCCCCTTAGCGCTCCGAATCTCCACTTGCATTTTCTACAAAAAGAGTGTTTCATATCTGCTCAATCAAAAATATGTTTTATCTCTGTTAACTGAATTTACAGATCAGAAATAAGTTTCACAGAATGCATCTGTGTAGTTTTTATTTGAAGATATTCTTTTTCCCAATGTAGGCCTCTTAGCGCTTAGCATGTCCAATTGCAGTTTCTACAGAAAGAGTGTTTCACAACGGCTCAATTAAAAGTAAGGTTCAACTCTGTTAGTTGAATGCACAGAACAGAAAGTATTTTCACAGAATGCTACTGTGTAGTTTATATTTGAATATATTCCTTTTTCCACTATTACCCTCTTAGCGCTCCGAATGTCCACTTGCATTTTCTACAGAAAGAGTGTTCAGAACTGCGCAAACAAAAGTATGGTTTAACTCTGTTAGCTTAATGAACATATCAGAAATAAGTTTCACACAATTCTTCTGTGTAGTTTTTATTTGAAGTTATTATATTTCCTAATAGAGGCCTATTAGCGCTCAGAATGTCCAATTGCAGTTTCTACAGAAAGAGTGTTTCAGAAAGGCTCAATCAAAAGTAAGGTTCAACTCTGTTAGTTGAATGCACAGAACAGAAAGAAGTTTCATACAATGCTTCTGTGTAGTTTATATTTGAACATATTCTTTTTTCCACTATTACCCACTTAGCGCTACGAATGTCCAGTTGCATTTTCTACAGACAGAGTGTTTCAAAACTGCTCAATCAAAAGTATGGTTTAACTCTGTTAGCTGAATGCTCAGATCAGAAAGAAGTTTCACAGAATGCTTCTGTGTAGTTTATATTTGAATATATTCCTTTTTCCACTACTACTCTCTTAGCGCTCCAAATGTCCAGTTGCATTTTCTACACAAAGAGTGTTCAGATCTGCTCAATCAAAAGTATGGTTTAACTCTGTTAGCTGAATGCACAGATCAGAAAGAAGTTTCACCGAATGATTCTGTGTAGTTTATATTTGAAGACATTCCATTTTCCACTATTACCCCCTTAGCGCTCCGAATCTCCACTTGCATTTTCTACAAAAAGAGTGTTTCATAACTGCTCAATCAAAAATATGTTTTATCTCTGTTAACTGAATTTACAGATCAGAAATAAGTTTCACAGAATGCATCTGTGTAGTTTTTATTTGAAGATATTCTTTTTCCCAATGTAGGCCTCTTAGCGCTTAGCATGTCCAATTGCAGTTTCTACAGAAAGAGTGTTTCACAACGGCTCAATTAAAAGTAAGGTTCAACTCTGTTAGTTGAATGCACAGAACAGAAAGTATTTTCACAGAATGCTACTGTGTAGTTTATATTTGAATATATTCCTTTTTCCACTATTACCCTCTTAGCGCTCCGAATGTCCACTTGCATTTTCTACAGAAAGAGTGTTCAGAACTGCGCAAACAAAAGTATGGTTTAACTCTGTTAGCTTAATGAACATATCAGAAATAAGTTTCACACAATTCTTCTGTGTAGTTTTTATTTGAAGTTATTATATTTCCCAATAGAGGCCTCTTAGCATTCAGAATGTCCAATTGCAATTTCTACAGAAAGAGTGTTTCAGAACGGCTCAATCAAAAGTAAGGTTCAACTCTGTTAGTTGAATGCACAGAACAGAAAGAAGTTTCATACAATGCTTCTGTGTACTTTATATTTGAACATATTTTTTTTCCACTATTACCCACTTAGTGCTACGAATGTCCAGTTGCATTTTCTACAGACAGAGTGTTTCAAAACTGCTCAATCAAAAGTATGGTTTAACTCTGTTAGCTGAATGCTCAGATCAGAAAGAAGTTTCACAGAATGCTTCTGTGTAGTTTATATTTGAATATATTCCTTTTTCCACTACTACGCTCTTAGCGCTCCAAATGTCCAGTTGCATTTTGTACACAAAGAGTGTTCAGATCTGCTCAATCAAAAGTATGGTTTAACTCTGTTAGCTGAATGCACAGATCAGAAAGAAGTTTCACCGAATGATTCTGTGTAGTTTATATTTGAAGACATTCCTTTTTCCACTATTACCCTCTTAGCGCTCCGAATCTCCACTTGCATTTTCTACAAAAAGAGTGTTTCAGAACGGCTCAATCAAAACTAGAGTTCAACTCTTTTAGTTGAACAAACAGAACAGAAAGTAGTTTCACACAATTCTTCTGTGTAGTTTTTATTTGTAGACATTCTTTTTCCCAATATACGCCTCTTAGCGCTCAGAATGTCCAATTGCAGTTTCTACAGAAAGAGTGTTTCAGAACGGCTCCATCAAAAGTAAGATTCAACTCTGTTAGTTGAATGCACTGAACAGAAAGAAGTTTCATACAATGCTTCTGTGTAGTTTATATTTGAACATATTCTTTTTTCCACTATTACCCACTTAGCGCTACGAATGTCCAGTTGCATTTTCTACAGACAGAGTGTTTCAAAACTGCTCAATCAAAAGTATGGTTTAACTCTGTTAGCTGAATGCTCAGATCAGAAAGAAGTTTCACAGAATGCTTCTGTGTAGTTTATATTTGAATATATTCCTTTTTCCACTACTACGCTCTTAGCGCTCCAAATGTCCAGTTGCATTTTCTACACAAAGAGTGTTCAGATCTGCTCAATCAAAAGTATGGTTTAACTCTGTTAGCTGAATGCACAGATCAGAAAGAAGTTTCACCGAATGATTCTGTGTAGTTTATATTTGAAGACATTCCATTTTCCACTATTACCCCCTTAGCGCTCCGAATCTCCACTTGCATTTTCTACAAAAAGAGTGTTTCATAACTGCTCAATCAAAAATATGTTTTATCTCTGTTAACTGAATTTACAGATCAGAAATAAGTTTCACAGAATGCATCTGTGTAGTTTTTATTTGAAGATATTCTTTTTCCCAATGTAGGCCTCTTAGCGCTTAGCATGTCCAATTGCAGTTTCTACAGAAAGAGTGTTTCACAACGGCTCAATTAAAAGTAAGGTTCAACTCTGTTAGTTGAATGCACAGAACAGAAAGTATTTTCACAGAATGCTACTGTGTAGTTTATATTTGAATATATTCCTTTTTCCACTATTACCCTCTTAGCGCTCCGAATGTCCACTTGCATTTTCTACAGAAAGAGTGTTCATAACTGCTCAATCAAAAATATGTTTTATCTCTGTTAACTGAATTTACAGATCAGAAATATGTTTCACAGAATGCATCTGTGTAGTTTTTATTTGAAGTTATTCTTTTTCCCAATGTAGGCCTCTTAGCGCTTAGCATGTCCAATTGCAGTTTCTACAGAAAGAGTGTTTCAGAATGGCTCAATTAAAACTAAAGTTCAACTCTGTTATTTGAATGCACAGAACAGAAAGAATTTTCACAGAATGCTACTGTGTAGTTTATATTTGAATATATTCCTTTTTCCACTATTACCCTCTTAGCGCTCAGAATGTCCACTTGCATTTTCTACAGAAAGAGTGTTCAGAACTGCCCAATCAAAAGTATGGTTTAACTCTGTTAGCTTAATGAACATATCAGAAATAAGTTTCACACAATGCTTCTGTGTAGTTTTTATTTGAAGATATTATTTTACCCAATAGAGGCCTCTTAGCGCTCAGAATGTCCAATTGCAGTTTCTACAGAAAGAGTGTTTCAGAAAGGCTCAATCAAAAGTAAGGTTCAACTCTGTTAGTTGAATGCACAGAACAGAAAGAATGTTCATACAATGCTTCTGTGTACTTTATATTTGAACATATTTTTTTTCCACTATTACCCACTTAGTGCTACGAATGTCCAGTTGCATTTTCTACAGACAGAGTGTTTCAAAACTGCTCAATCAAAAGTATGGTTTAACTCTGTTAGCTGAATGCTCAGATCAGCAAGAAGTTTCACAGAATGATTCTGTGTAGTTTATATTTGAATATATTCCTTTTTCCACTACTACGCTCTTAGCGCTCCAAATGTCCAGTTGCATTTTGTACAGAAAGAGTGTTCAGATCTGCTCAATCAAAAGTATGGTTTAACTCTGTTAGCTGAATGCACAGATCAGAAAGAAGTTTCACAGAATGATTCTGTGTAGTTTATATTTGGAGACATTCCTTTTTCCACTATTACCCTCTTAGCGCTCCGAATCTCCACTTGCATTTTCTACAGAAAGAGTGTTTCAGAACGGCTCAATCAAAACTAGAGTTCAACTCTTTTAGTTGAACAAACAGAACAGAAAGAAGTTTCACACAATTCTTCTGTGTAGTTTTTATTTGTAGACATTCTTTTTCCGAATATACGCCTCTTAGCGCTCAGAATGTCCAATTGCAGTTTCTACAGAAAGAGTGTTTCAGAACGGCTCCATCAAAAGTAAGATTCAACTCTGTTAGTTGAATGCACTGAACAGAAAGAAGTTTCATACAATGCTTCTGTGTAGTTTATATTTGAACATATTCTTTTTTCCACTATTACCCACTTAGCGCTACGAATGTCCAGTTGCATTTTCTACAGACAGAGTGTTTCAAATCTGCTCAATCAAAAGTATGGTTTAACTCTGTTAGCTGAATGCTCAGATCAGAAAGAAGTTTCACAGAATGCTTCTGTGTAGTTTATATTTGAATATATTCCTTTTTCCACTACTACGCTCTTAGCGCTCCAAATGTCCAGTTGCATTTTCTACACAAAGAGTGTTCAGATCTGCTCAATCAAAAGTATGGTTTAATTCTGTTAGCTGAATGCACAGATCAGAAAGAAGTTTCACCAAATGATTCTGTGTAGTTTATATTTGAAGACATTCCTTTTTCCACTATTACCCTCTTAGCGCTCCGAATCTCCACTTGCATTTTCTACAAAAAGAGTGTTTCATAACTGCTCAATCAAAAATATGTTTTATCTCTGTTAACTGAATTTACAGATCAGAAATATGTTTCACAGAATGCATCTGTGTAGTTTTTATTTGAAGTTATTCTTTTTCCCAATGTAGGCCTCTTAGCGCTTAGCATGTCCAATTGCAGTTTCTATAGAAAGAGTGTTTCAGAACGGCTCAATTAAAACTAAAGTTCAACTCTGTTAGTTGAATGCACAGAACAGAAAGAATTTTCACCGAATGCTACTGTGTAGTTTATATTTGAATATATTCCTTTTTCCACTATTACCCTCTTAGCGCTCAGAATGTCCACTTGCATTTTCTACAGAAAGAGTGTTCAGAACTGCCCAATGAAAAGTATTGTTTAACTCTGTTAGCTTAATGAACATATCAGAAATAAGTTTCACACAATGCTTCTGTGTAGTTTTTATTTGAAGATATTATTTTACCCAATAGAGGCCTCTTAGCGCTCAGAATGTCCAATTGCAGTTTCTACAGAAAGAGTGTTTCAGAAAGGCTCAATCAAAAGTAAGGTTCAACTCTGTTAGTTGAATGCACAGAACAGAAAGAATGTTCATACAATGCTTCTGTGTACTTTATATTTGAACATATTTTTTTTCCACTATTACCCACTTAGTGCTACGAATGTCCAGTTGCATTTTCTACAGACAGAGTGTTTCAAAACTGCTCAATCAAAAGTATGGTTTAACTCTGTTAGCTGAATGCTCAGATCAGCAAGAAGTTTCACAGAATGCTTCTGTGTAGTTTATATTTGAATATATTCCTTTTTCCACTACTACGCTCTTAGCGCTCCAAATGTCCAGTTGCATTTTGTACAGAAAGAGTGTTCAGATCTGCTCAATCAAAAGTATGGTTTAACTCTGTTAGCTGAATGCACAGATCAGAAAGAAGTTTCACAGAATGATTCTGTGTAGTTTATATTTGGAGACATTCCTTTTTCCACTATTACCCTCTTAGCGCTCCGAATCTCCACTTGCATTTTCTACAGAAAGAGTGTTTCAGAACGGCTCAATCAAAACTAGAGTTCAACTCTTTTAGTTGAACAAACAGAACAGAAAGAAGTTTCACACAATTCTTCTGTGTAGTTTTTATTTGTAGACATTCTTTTTCCCAATATACGCCTCTTAGCGCTCAGAATGTCCAATTGCAGTTTCTACAGAAAGAGTGTTTCAGAACGGCTCCATCAAAAGTAAGATTCAACTCTGTTAGTTGAATGCACTGAACAGAAAGAAGTTTCATACAATGCTTCTGTGTAGTTTATATTTGAACATATTCTTTTTTCCACTATTACCCACTTAGCGCGACGAATGTCCAGTTGCATTTTCTACAGACAGAGTGTTTCAAAACTGCTCAATCAAAAGTATGGTTTAACTCTGTTAGCTGAATGCTCAGATCAGAAAGAAGTTTCACAGAATGCTTCTGTGTAGTTTATATTTGAATATATCCCTTTTTCCACTACTACGCTCTTAGCGCTCCAAATGTCCAGTTGCATTTTCTACACAAAGAGTGTTCAGATCTGCTCAATCAAAAGTATGGTTTAACTCTGTTAGCTGAATGCACAGATCAGAAAGAAGTTTCACCGAATGATTCTGTGTAGTTTATATTTGAAGACATTCCATTTTCCACTATTACACCCTTAGCGCTCCGAATCTCCACTTGCATTTTCTACAAAAAGAGTGTTTCATAACTGCTCAATCAAAAATATGTTTTATCTCTGTTAACTGAATTTACAGATCAGAAATAAGTTTCACAGAATGCATCTGTGTAGTTTTTATTTGAAGATATTCTTTTTCCCAATGTAGGCCTCTTAGCGCTTAGCATGTCCAATTGCAGTTTCTACAGAAAGAGTGTTTCACAACGGCTCAATTAAAAGTAAGGTTCAACTCTGTTAGTTGAATGCACAGAACAGAAAGTATTTTCACAGAATGCTACTGTGTAGTTTATATTTGAATATATTCCTTTTTCCACTATTACCCTCTTAGCGCTCCGAATGTCCACTTGCATTTTCTACAGAAAGAGTGTTCAGAACTGCGCAAACAAAAGTATGGTTTAACTCTGTTAGCTTAATGAACATATCAGAAATAAGTTTCACACAATTCTTCTGTGTAGTTTTTATTTGAAGTTATTATATTTCCCAATAGAGGCCTCTTAGCGCTCAGAATGTCCAATTGCAGTTTCTACAGAAAGAGTGTTTCAGAAAGGCTCAATCAAAAGTAAGGTTCAACTCTGTTAGTTGAATGCACAGAACAGAAAGAAGTTTCATACAATGCTTCTGTGTAGTTTATATTTGAACATATTCTTTTTTCCACTATTACCCACTTAGCGCTACGAATGTCCAGTTGCATTTTCTACAGACAGAGTGTTTCAAAACTGCTAAATCAAAAGTATGGTTTAACTCTGTTAGCTGAATGCTCAGATCAGAAAGAAGTTTCACAGAATGCTTCTGTGTAGTTTATATTTGAATATATTCCTTTTTCCACTACTACTCTCTTAGCGCTCCAAATGTCCAGTTGCATTTTCTACACAAAGAGTGTTCAGATCTGCTCAATCAAAAGTATGGTTTAACTCTGTTAGCTGAATGCACAGATCAGAAAGAAGTTTCACCGAATGATTCTGTGTAGTTTATATTTGAAGACATTCCATTTTCCACTATTACCCCCTTAGCGCTCCGAATCTCCACTTGCATTTTCTACAAAAAGAGTGTTTCATAACTGCTCAATCAAAAATATGTTTTATCTCTGTTAACTGAATTTACAGATCAGAAATAAGTTTCACAGAATGCATCTGTGTAGTTTTTATTTGAAGATATTCTTTTTCCCAATGTAGGCCTCTTAGCGCTTAGCATGTCCAATTGCAGTTTCTACAGAAAGAGTGTTTCACAACGGCTCAATTAAAAGTAAGGTTCAACTCTGTTAGTTGAATGCACAGAACAGAAAGTATTTTCACAGAATGCTACTGTGTAGTTTATATTTGAATATATTCCTTTTTCCACTATTACCCTCTTAGCGCTCCGAATGTCCACTTGCATTTTCTACAGAAAGAGTGTTCAGAACTGCGCAAACAAAAGTATGGTTTAACTCTGTTAGCTTAATGAACATATCAGAAATAAGTTTCACACAATTCTTCTGTGTAGTTTTTATTTGAAGTTATTATATTTCCCAATAGAGGCCTCTTAGCGCTCAGAATGTCCAATTGCAATTTCTACAGAAAGAGTGTTTCAGAACGGCTCAATCAAAAGTAAGGTTCAACTCTGTTAGTTGAATGCACAGAACAGAAAGAAGTTTCATACAATGCTTCTGTGTACTTTATATTTGAACATATTTTTTTTCCACTATTACCCACTTAGTGCTACGAATGTCCAGTTGCATTTTCTACAGACAGAGTGTTTCAAAACTGCTCAATCAAAAGTATGGTTTAACTCTGTTAGCTGAATGCTCAGATCAGAAAGAAGTTTCACAGAATGCTTCTGTGTAGTTTATATTTGAATATATTCCTTTTTCCACTACTACGCTCTTAGCGCTCCAAATGTCCAGTTGCATTTTGTACACAAAGAGTGTTCAGATCTGCTCAATCAAAAGTATGGTTTAACTCTGTTAGCTGAATGCACAGATCAGAAAGAAGTTTCACCGAATGATTCTGTGTAGTTTATATTTGAAGACATTCCTTTTTCCACTATTACCCTCTTAGCGCTCCGAATCTCCACTTGCATTTTCTACAAAAAGAGTGTTTCAGAACGGCTCAATCAAAACTAGAGTTCAACTCTTTTAGTTGAACAAACAGAACAGAAAGAAGTTTCACACAATTCTTCTGTGTAGTTTTTATTTGTAGACATTCTTTTTCCCAATATACGCCTCTTAGCGCTCAGAATGTCCAATTGCAGTTTCTACAGAAAGAGTGTTTCAGAACGGCTCCATCAAAAGTAAGATTCAACTATGTTAGTTGAATGCACTGAACAGAAAGAAGTTTCATACAATGCTTCTGTGTAGTTTATATTTGAACATATTCTTTTTTCCACTATTACCCACTTAGCGCGACGAATGTCCAGTTGCATTTTCTACAGACAGAGTGTTTCAAAACTGCTCAATCAAAAGTATGGTTTAACTCTGTTAGCTGAATGCTCAGATCAGAAAGAAGTTTCACAGAATGCTTCTGTGTAGTTTATATTTGAATATATTCCTTTTTCCACTACTACGCTCTTAGCGCTCCAAATGTCCAGTTGCATTTTCTACACAAAGAGTGTTGAGATCTGCTCAATCAAAAGTATGGTTTAACTCTGTTAGCTGAATGCACAGATCAGAAAGAAGTTTCACCGAATGATTCTGTGTAGTTTATATTTGAAGACATTCCATTTTCCACTATTACCCCCTTAGCGCTCCGAATCTCCACTTGCATTTTCTACAAAAAGAGTGTTTCATAACTGCTCAATCAAAAATATGTTTTATCTCTGTTAACTGAATTTACAGATCAGAAATAAGTTTCACAGAATGCATCTGTGTAGTTTTTATTTGAAGATATTCTTTTTCCCAATGTAGGCCTCTTAGCGCTTAGCATGTCCAATTGCAGTTTCTACAGAAAGAGTGTTTCACAACGGCTCAATTAAAAGTAAGGTTCAACTCTGTTAGTTGAATGCACAGAACAGAAAGTATTTTCACAGAATGCTACTGTGTAGTTTATATTTGAATATATTCCTTTTTCCACTATTACCCTCTTAGCGCTCCGAATGTCCACTTGCATTTTCTACAGAAAGAGTGTTCAGAACTGCGCAAACAAAAGTATGGTTTAACTCTGTTAGCTTAATGAACATATCAGAAATAAGTTTCACACAATTCTTCTGTGTAGTTTTTATTTGAAGTTATTATATTTCCCAATAGAGGCCTCTTAGCGCTCAGAATGTCCAATTGCAGTTTCTACAGAAAGAGTGTTTCAGAAAGGCTCAATCAAAAGTAAGGTTCAACTCTGTTAGTTGAATGCACAGAACAGAAAGAAGTTTCATACAATGCTTCTGTGTAGTTTATATTTGAACATATTCTTTTTTCCACTATTACCCACTTAGCGCTACGAATGTCCAGTTGCATTTTCTACAGACAGAGTGTTTCAAAACTGCTCAATCAAAAGTATGGTTTAACTCTGTTAGCTGAATGCTCAGATCAGAAAGAAGTTTCACAGAATGCTTCTGTGTAGTTTATATTTGAATATATTCCTTTTTCCACTACTACTCTCTTAGCGCTCCAAATGTCCAGTTGCATTTTCTACACAAAGAGTGTTCAGATCTGCTAAATCAAAAGTATGGTTTAACTCTGTTAGCTGAATGCACAGATCAGAAAGAAGTTTCACCGAATGATTCTGTGTAGTTTATATTTGAAGACATTCCTTTTTCCACTATTACCCCCTTAGCGCTCCGAATCTCCACTTGCATTTTCTACAAAAAGAGTGTTTCATATCTGCTCAATCAAAAATATGTTTTATCTCTGTTAACTGAATTTACAGATCAGAAATAAGTTTCACAGAATGCATCTGTGTAGTTTTTATTTGAAGATATTCTTTTTCCCAATGTAGGCCTCTTAGCGCTTAGCATGTCCAATTGCAGTTTCTACAGAAAGAGTGTTTCACAACGGCTCAATTAAAAGTAAGGTTCAACTCTGTTAGTTGAATGCACAGAACAGAAAGTATTTTCACAGAATGCTACTGTGTAGTTTATATTTGAATATATTCCTTTTTCCACTATTACCCTCTTAGCGCTCCGAATGTCCACTTGCATTTTCTACAGAAAGAGTGTTCAGAACTGCGCAAACAAAAGTATGGTTTAACTCTGTTAGCTTAATGAACATATCAGAAATAAGTTTCACACAATTCTTCTGTGTAGTTTTTATTTGAAGTTATTATATTTCCAAATAGAGGCCTATTAGCGCTCAGAATGTCCAATTGCAGTTTCTACAGAAAGAGTGTTTCAGAAAGGCTCAATCAAAAGTAAGGTTCAACTCTGTTAGTTGAATGCACAGAACAGAAAGAAGTTTCATACAATGCTTCTGTGTAGTTTATATTTGAACATATTCTTTTTTCCACTATTACCCACTTAGCGCTACGAATGTCCAGTTGCATTTTCTACAGACAGAGTGTTTCAAAACTGCTCAATCAAAAGTATGGTTTAACTCTGTTAGCTGAATGCTCAGATCAGAAAGAAGTTTCACAGAATGCTTCTGTGTAGTTTATATTTGAATATATTCCTTTTTCCACTACTACTCTCTTAGCGCTCCAAATGTCCAGTTGCATTTTCTACACAAAGAGTGTTCAGATCTGCTCAATCAAAAGTATGGTTTAACTCTGTTAGCTGAATGCACAGATCAGAAAGAAGTTTCACCGAATGATTCTGTGTAGTTTATATTTGAAGACATTCCATTTTCCACTATTACCCCCTTAGCGCTCCGAATCTCCACTTGCATTTTCTACAAAAAGAGTGTTTCATAACTGCTCAATCAAAAATATGTTTTATCTCTGTTAACTGAATTTACAGATCAGAAATAAGTTTCACAGAATGCATCTGTGTAGTTTTTATTTGAAGATATTCTTTTTCCCAATGTAGGCCTCTTAGCGCTTAGCATGTCCAATTGCAGTTTCTACAGAAAGAGTGTTTCACAACGGCTCAATTAAAAGTAAGGTTCAACTCTGTTAGTTGAATGCACAGAACAGAAAGTATTTTCACAGAATGCTACTGTGTAGTTTATATTTGAATATATTCCTTTTTCCACTATTACCCTCTTAGCGCTCCGAATGTCCACTTGCATTTTCTACAGAAAGAGTGTTCAGAACTGCGCAAACAAAAGTATGGTTTAACTCTGTTAGCTTAATGAACATATCAGAAATAAGTTTCACACAATTCTTCTGTGTAGTTTTTATTTGAAGTTATTATATTTCCCAATAGAGGCCTCTTAGCATTCAGAATGTCCAATTGCAATTTCTACAGAAAGAGTGTTTCAGAACGGCTCAATCAAAAGTAAGGTTCAACTCTGTTAGTTGAATGCACAGAACAGAAAGAAGTTTCATACAATGCTTCTGTGTACTTTATATTTGAACATATTTTTTTTCCACTATTACCCACTTAGTGCTACGAATGTCCAGTTGCATTTTCTACAGACAGAGTGTTTCAAAACTGCTCAATCAAAAGTATGGTTTAACTCTGTTAGCTGAATGCTCAGATCAGAAAGAAGTTTCACAGAATGCTTCTGTGTAGTTTATATTTGAATATATTCCTTTTTCCACTACTACGCTCTTAGCGCTCCAAATGTCCAGTTGCATTTTGTACACAAAGAGTGTTCAGATCTGCTCAATCAAAAGTATGGTTTAACTCTGTTAGCTGAATGCACAGATCAGAAAGAAGTTTCACCGAATGATTCTGTGTAGTTTATATTTGAAGACATTCCTTTTTCCACTATTACCCTCTTAGCGCTCCGAATCTCCACTTGCATTTTCTACAAAAAGAGTGTTTCAGAACGGCTCAATCAAAACTAGAGTTCAACTCTTTTAGTTGAACAAACAGAACAGAAAGTAGTTTCACACAATTCTTCTGTGTAGTTTTTATTTGTAGACATTCTTTTTCCCAATATACGCCTCTTAGCGCTCAGAATGTCCAATTGCAGTTTCTACAGAAAGAGTGTTTCAGAACGGCTCCATCAAAAGTAAGATTCAACTCTGTTAGTTGAATGCACTGAACAGAAAGAAGTTTCATACAATGCTTCTGTGTAGTTTATATTTGAACATATTCTTTTTTCCACTATTACCCACTTAGCGCTACGAATGTCCAGTTGCATTTTCTACAGACAGAGTGTTTCAAAACTGCTCAATCAAAAGTATGGTTTAACTCTGTTAGCTGAATGCTCAGATCAGAAAGAAGTTTCACAGAATGCTTCTGTGTAGTTTATATTTGAATATATTCCTTTTTCCACTACTACGCTCTTAGCGCTCCAAATGTCCAGTTGCATTTTCTACACAAAGAGTGTTCAGATCTGCTCAATCAAAAGTATGGTTTAACTCTGTTAGCTGAATGCACAGATCAGAAAGAAGTTTCACCGAATGATTCTGTGTAGTTTATATTTGAAGACATTCCATTTTCCACTATTACCCCCTTAGCGCTCCGAATCTCCACTTGCATTTTCTACAAAAAGAGTGTTTCATAACTGCTCAATCAAAAATATGTTTTATCTCTGTTAACTGAATTTACAGATCAGAAATAAGTTTCACAGAATGCATCTGTGTAGTTTTTATTTGAAGATATTCTTTTTCCCAATGTAGGCCTCTTAGCGCTTAGCATGTCCAATTGCAGTTTCTACAGAAAGAGTGTTTCACAACGGCTCAATTAAAAGTAAGGTTCAACTCTGTTAGTTGAATGCACAGAACAGAAAGTATTTTCACAGAATGCTACTGTGTAGTTTATATTTGAATATATTCCTTTTTCCACTATTACCCTCTTAGCGCTCCGAATGTCCACTTGCATTTTCTACAGAAAGAGTGTTCATAACTGCTCAATCAAAAATATGTTTTATCTCTGTTAACTGAATTTACAGATCAGAAATATGTTTCACAGAATGCATCTGTGTAGTTTTTATTTGAAGTTATTCTTTTTCCCAATGTAGGCCTCTTAGCGCTTAGCATGTCCAATTGCAGTTTCTACAGAAAGAGTGTTTCAGAATGGCTCAATTAAAACTAAAGTTCAACTCTGTTATTTGAATGCACAGAACAGAAAGAATTTTCACAGAATGCTACTGTGTAGTTTATATTTGAATATATTCCTTTTTCCACTATTACCCTCTTAGCGCTCAGAATGTCCACTTGCATTTTCTACAGAAAGAGTGTTCAGAACTGCCCAATCAAAAGTATGGTTTAACTCTGTTAGCTTAATGAACATATCAGAAATAAGTTTCACACAATGCTTCTGTGTAGTTTTTATTTGAAGATATTATTTTACCCAATAGAGGCCTCTTAGCGCTCAGAATGTCCAATTGCAGTTTCTACAGAAAGAGTGTTTCAGAAAGGCTCAATCAAAAGTAAGGTTCAACTCTGTTAGTTGAATGCACAGAACAGAAAGAATGTTCATACAATGCTTCTGTGTACTTTATATTTGAACATATTTTTTTTCCACTATTACCCACTTAGTGCTACGAATGTCCAGTTGCATTTTCTACAGACAGAGTGTTTCAAAACTGCTCAATCAAAAGTATGGTTTAACTCTGTTAGCTGAATGCTCAGATCAGCAAGAAGTTTCACAGAATGATTCTGTGTAGTTTATATTTGAATATATTCCTTTTTCCACTACTACGCTCTTAGCGCTCCAAATGTCCAGTTGCATTTTGTACAGAAAGAGTGTTCAGATCTGCTCAATCAAAAGTATGGTTTAACTCTGTTAGCTGAATGCACAGATCAGAAAGAAGTTTCACAGAATGATTCTGTGTAGTTTATATTTGGAGACATTCCTTTTTCCACTATTACCCTCTTAGCGCTCCGAATCTCCACTTGCATTTTCTACAGAAAGAGTGTTTCAGAACGGCTCAATCAAAACTAGAGTTCAACTCTTTTAGTTGAACAAACAGAACAGAAAGAAGTTTCACACAATTCTTCTGTGTAGTTTTTATTTGTAGACATTCTTTTTCCGAATATACGCCTCTTAGCGCTCAGAATGTCCAATTGCAGTTTCTACAGAAAGAGTGTTTCAGAACGGCTCCATCAAAAGTAAGATTCAACTCTGTTAGTTGAATGCACTGAACAGAAAGAAGTTTCATACAATGCTTCTGTGTAGTTTATATTTGAACATATTCTTTTTTCCACTATTACCCACTTAGCGCTACGAATGTCCAGTTGCATTTTCTACAGACAGAGTGTTTCAAATCTGCTCAATCAAAAATATGGTTTAACTCTGTTAGCTGAATGCTCAGATCAGAAAGAAGTTTCACAGAATGCTTCTGTGTAGTTTATATTTGAATATATTCCTTTTTCCACTACTACGCTCTTAGCGCTCCAAATGTCCAGTTGCATTTTCTACACAAAGAGTGTTCAGATCTGCTCAATCAAAAGTATGGTTTAATTCTGTTAGCTGAATGCACAGATCAGAAAGAAGTTTCACCAAATGATTCTGTGTAGTTTATATTTGAAGACATTCCTTTTTCCACTATTACCCTCTTAGCGCTCCGAATCTCCACTTGCATTTTCTACAAAAAGAGTGTTTCATAACTGCTCAATCAAAAATATGTTTTATCTCTGTTAACTGAATTTACAGATCAGAAATATGTTTCACAGAATGCATCTGTGTAGTTTTTATTTGAAGTTATTCTTTTTCCCAATGTAGGCCTCTTAGCGCTTAGCATGTCCAATTGCAGTTTCTATAGAAAGAGTGTTTCAGAACGGCTCAATTAAAACTAAAGTTCAACTCTGTTAGTTGAATGCACAGAACAGAAAGAATTTTCACAGAATGCTACTGTGTAGTTTATATTTGAATATATTCCTTTTTCCACTATTACCCTCTTAGCGCTCAGAATGTCCACTTGCATTTTCTACAGAAAGAGTGTTCAGAACTGCCCAATCAAAAGTATGGTTTAACTCTGTTAGCTTAATGAACATATCAGAAATAAGTTTCACACAATGCTTCTGTGTAGTTTTTATTTGAAGATATTATTTTACCCAATAGAGGCCTCTTAGCGCTCAGAATGTCCAATTGCAGTTTCTACAGAAAGAGTGTTTCAGAAAGGCTCAATCAAAAGTAAGGTTCAACTCTGTTAGTTGAATGCACTGAACAGAAAGAATGTTCATACAATGCTTCTGTGTACTTTATATTTGAACATATTTTTTTTCCACTATTACCCACTTAGTGCTACGAATGTCCAGTTGCATTTTCTACAGACAGAGTGTTTCAAAACTGCTCAATCAAAAGTATGGTTTAACTCTGTTAGCTGAATGCTCAGATCAGCAAGAAGTTTCACAGAATGCTTCTGTGTAGTTTATATTTGAATATATTCCTTTTTCCACTACTACGCTCTTAGCGCTCCAAATGTCCAGTTGCATTTTGTACAGAAAGAGTGTTCAGATCTGCTCAATCAAAAGTATGGTTTAACTCTCTTAGCTGAATGCACAGATCAGAAAGAAGTTTCACAGAATGATTCTGTGTAGTTTATATTTGGAGACATTCCTTTTTCCACTATCACCCTCTTAGCGCTCCGAATCTCCACTTGCATTTTCTACAGAAAGAGTGTTTCAGAACGGCTCAATCAAAACTAGAGTTCAACTCTTTTAGTTGAACAAACAGAACAGAAAGAAGTTTCACACAATTCTTCTGTGTAGTTTTTATTTGTAGACATTCTTTTTCCCAATATACGCCTCTTAGCGCTCAGAATGTCCAATTGCAGTTTCTACAGAAAGAGTGTTTCAGAACGGCTCCATCAAAAGTAAGATTCAACTCTGTTAGTTGAATGCACTGAACAGAAAGAAGTTTCATACAATGCTTCTGTGTAGTTTATATTTGAACATATTCTTTTTTCCACTATTACCCACTTAGCGCGACGAATGTCCAGTTGCATTTTCTACAGACAGAGTGTTTCAAAACTGCTCAATCAAAAGTATGGTTTAACTCTGTTAGCTGAATGCTCAGATCAGAAAGAAGTTTCACAGAATGCTTCTGTGTAGTTTATATTTGAATATATCCCTTTTTCCACTACTACGCTCTTAGCGCTCCAAATGTCCAGTTGCATTTTCTACACAAAGAGTGTTCAGATCTGCTCAATCAAAAGTATGGTTTAACTCTGTTAGCTGAATGCACAGATCAGAAAGAAGTTTCACCGAATGATTCTGTGTAGTTTATATTTGAAGACATTCCATTTTCCACTATTACACCCTTAGCGCTCCGAATCTCCACTTGCATTTTCTACAAAAAGAGTGTTTCATAACTGCTCAATCAAAAATATGTTTTATCTCTGTTAACTGAATTTACAGATCAGAAATAAGTTTCACAGAATGCATCTGTGTAGTTTTTATTTGAAGATATTCTTTTTCCCAATGTAGGCCTCTTAGCGCTTAGCATGTCCAATTGCAGTTTCTACAGAAAGAGTGTTTCACAACGGCTCAATTAAAAGTAAGGTTCAACTCTGTTAGTTGAATGCACAGAACAGAAAGTATTTTCACAGAATGCTACTGTGTAGTTTATATTTGAATATATTCCTTTTTCCACTATTACCCTCTTAGCGCTCCGAATGTCCACTTGCATTTTCTACAGAAAGAGTGTTCAGAACTGCGCAAACAAAAGTATGGTTTAACTCTGTTAGCTTAATGAACATATCAGAAATAAGTTTCACACAATTCTTCTGTGTAGTTTTTATTTGAAGTTATTATATTTCCCAATAGAGGCCTCTTAGCGCTCAGAATGTCCAATTGCAGTTTCTACAGAAAGAGTGTTTCAGAAAGGCTCAATCAAAAGTAAGGTTCAACTCTGTTAGTTGAATGCACAGAACAGAAAGAAGTTTCATACAATGCTTCTGTGTAGTTTATATTTGAACATATTCTTTTTTCCACTATTACCCACTTAGCGCTACGAATGTCCAGTTGCATTTTCTACAGACAGAGTGTTTCAAAACTGCTAAATCAAAAGTATGGTTTAACTCTGTTAGCTGAATGCTCAGATCAGAAAGAAGTTTCACAGAATGTTTCTGTGTAGTTTATATTTGAATATATTCCTTTTTCCACTACTACTCTCTTAGCGCACCAAATGTCCAGTTGCATTTTCTACAGAAAGAGTGTTCAGATCTGCTCAATCAAAAGTATGGTTTAACTCTGTTAGCTGAATGCACAGATCAGAAAGAAGTTTTACAGAGTGATTCTGTGTAGTTTATATTTGGAGACATTCCTTTTTCCACTATTACCCTCTTAGCGCTCCGAATCTCCACTTGCATTTTCTACAGAAAGAGTGTTTCAGAACGGCTCAATCAAAACTAAGGTTCAACTCTTTTAGTTGAACAAACAGAACTGAAAGAAGTTTCACACAATTCATCTGTGTAGTTTTTATTTGTAGACATTCTTTTTCCCAATATAGGCCTCTTAGCGCTCAGAATGTCCAATTGCAGTTTCTACAGAAAGAGTGTTTCAGAACGGCTCAATCAAAAGTAAGGTTCAACTCTGTTTGTTGAATGCACAGAACAGAAAGAAGTTTCATACAATGCTTTTGTATAGTTTATATTTGAACATATTCTTTTTTCCACTATTACCCACTTAGCGCTACGAATGTCCAGTTGCATTTTCTACAGACAGAGTGTTTCAAAACTGCTCAATCAAAAGTATGGTTTAACTCTGTTAGCTGAATGCTCAGATCAGAAAGAAGTTTCACAGAATGATTCTGTGTAGTTTATATTTGGAGACATTCCTTTTTCCACTATTACCCTCTTAGCGCTCCGAATCTCCACTTGCATTTTCTACAGAAAGAGTGTTTCAGAACGGCTCAATCAAAACTAAGGTTCAACTCTTTTAGTTGAACAAACAGAACAGAAAGAAGTTTCACACAATTCTTCTGTGTAGTTTTTATTTGTAGACATTCTTTTTCCCAATATAGGCCTCTTAGCGCTCAGAATGTCCAATTGCAGTTTCTACAGAAAGAGTGTTTCAGAACGGCTCAATCAAAAGTAAGGTTCAACTCTGTTTGTTGAATGCACAGAACAGAAAGAAGTTTCATACAATGCTTTTGTGTAGTTTATATTTGAACATATTCTTTTTTCCACTATTACCCACTTAGCGCTACGAATGTCCAGTTGCATGTTCTACAGACAGAGTGTTTCAAAACTGCTCAATCAAAAGTATGGTTTAAATCTGTTAGCTGAATGCTCAGATCAGAAAGAAGTTTCACAGAATGCTTCTGTGTAGTTTATATTTGAATATATTCCTTTTTCCACTACTACGCTCTTAGCGCTCCAAATGTCCAGTTGCATTTTCTACAGAAAGAGTGTTCAGATCTGCTCAATCAAAGGTATGGTTTAACTCTGTTAGCTGAATACACAGATCAGAAAGAAGCTTCACCGAATGATTCCGTGTAGTTTATATTTGAAGACATTCCTTTTTCCACTATTACCAACTTAGCGCTCCGAATCTCCACTTGCATTTTCTACAAAAAGAGTGTTTCATAACTGCTCAATCAAAAATATGTTTTATCTCTGTTAACTGAATTTACAGATCAGAAATAAGTTTCACAGAATGCATCTGTGTAGTTTTTATTTGAAGATGTTCTTTTTCCCAATGTAGGCCTCTTAGCGCTTAGCATGTCCAATTGCAGTTTCTACAGAAAGAGTGTTTCAGAACGGCTCAATCAAAAGTAAGGTTCAACTCTGTTAGTTGAATGCACAGAACAGAAAGAATTTTCACAGAATGCTACTGTGTAGTTTATATTTGAATATATTCCTTTTTCCACTATTACCCTCTTAGCGCTCCGAATGTCCACTTGCATTTTCTACAGAAGGAGTGTTCGGAACTGCGCAATCAAAAGTATGGTTTAACTCTGTTAGCTTAATGAACATATCAGAAATAAGTTTCACACAATGCTTCTGTGTAGTTTTTATTTGAAGATATTATTTTTCCCAATATAGGCCTCTTAGCGCTCAGAATGTCCAATTGCAGTTTCTACAGAAAGAGTGTTTCAGGAAGGCTCAATCAAAACTAAGGTTCAAGTCTGTTAGTTGAATGCACAGAACAGAAAGAAATTTCATACAATGCTTCTGTGTAGTTTATATTTGAACATATGCTTTTTTCCACTATTACCCACTTGGCGCTAAGAATGTCCAGTTGCATTTTCTACAGACAGAGTGTTTCAAAACTGCTCAATCAAAAGTATGGTTTAAGTCTGTTAGCTGAATGCTCAGATCAGAAAGAAGTTTCACAGAATGCTTCTGTGTAGTTTATATTTGAATATATTCCTTTTTCCACTACTACTCTCTTAGCGCTCCAAATGTCCAGTTGCATTTTCTACAGAAAGAGTGTTCAGATCTGCTCAATCAAAAGTATGGTTTAACTCTGTTAGCTGAATGCACAGATCAGAAAGAAATTTCACAGAATGATTCTGTGTAGTTTATATTTGGAGACATTCCTTTTTCCACTATTACCCTCTTAGCGCTCCGAATCTCCACTTGCATTTTCTACAGAAAGAGTGTTTCAGAACGGCTCAATCAAAACTAAGGTTCAACTCTTTTAGTTGAACAAACAGAACAGAAAGAAGTTTCACACAATTCTTCTGTGTAGTTTTTATTTGTAGACATTCTTTTTCCCAATATAGGCCTCTTAGCGCTCAGAATGTCCAATTGCAGTTTCTACAGAAAGAGTGTTTCAGAACGGCTCAATCAAAAGTAAGGTTCAACTCTGTTAGCTGAATGCTCAGATCAGAAAGAAGTTTCACAGAATGCTTCTGTGTAGTTTATATTTGAATATATTCCTTTTTCCACTACTACTCTCTTAGCGCTCCAAATGTCCAGTTGCATTTTCTACAGAAAGAGTGTTCAGATCTGCTCAATCAAAAGTATGGTTTAACTCTGGTAGCTGAATGCACAGATCAGAAAGAAGTTTCACTGAATGATTCTGTGTAGTTTATATTTGGAGACATTCCTTTTTCCACTATTACCCTCTTAGCGCTCCGTATCTCCACTTGCATTTTCTACAGAAAGAGTGTTTCAGAACGGCTCAATCAAAACTAAGGTTCAACTCTTTTAGTTGAACAAACAGAACAGAAAGAAGTTTCACACAATTATTCTGTGTAGTTTTTATTTGTAGACATTCTTTTTCCCAATATAGGCCTCTTAGCGCTCAGAATGTCCAATTGCAGTTTCTACAGAAAGAGTGTTTCAGAACGGCTCAATCTAAAGTAAGGTTCAACTCTGTTAGTTGAATGCACAGAACAGAAAGAAGTTTCATACAATGCTTCTGTGTAGTTTGTATTTGAACATATTCTTTTTTCCACTATTACCCACTTAGCGCTACGAATGTCCAGTTGCATTTTCTACAGACAGAGTGTTTCAAAACTGCTCAATCAAAAGTATGGTTTAAATCTGTTAGCTGAATGCTCAGATCAGAAAGAAGTTTCACAGAATGCTTCTGTGTAGTTTATAGTTGAATATATTCCTTTTTCCACTACTACGCTCTTAGCGCTCCAAATGTCCAGTTGCATTTTCTACAGAAAGAGTGTTCAGATCTGCTCAATCAAAGGTATGGTTTAACTCCGTTAGCTGAGTACACAGATCAGAAAGAAGTTTCACCGAATGATTCCGTGCAGTTTATATTTGAAGACATTCCTTTTTCCACTATTACCAACTTAGCGCTCCGAATCTCCACTTGCATTTTCCACAAAAAGAGTGTTTCATAACTGCTCAATCAAAAATATGTTTTATCTCTGTTAACTGAATTTACAGATCAGAAATAAGTTTCACAGAATGCATCTGTGTAGTTTTTATTTGAAGATATTTTTTTCCCAATGTAGGCCTCTTAGCGCTTAGCATGTCCAATTGCAGTTTCTACAGAAAGAGTGTTTCAGAACGGCTCAATCAAAAGTAAGGTTCAACTCTGTTAGTTGAATGCACAGAACAGAAAGAATTTTCATAGAATGCTACTGTGTAGTTTATATTTGAATATATTCCTTTCTCCACTATTACACTCTTAGCGCTCCGAATGTCCACTTGCATTTTCTACAGAAGGAGTGTTCTGAACTGTGCAATCAAAAGTATGGTTTAACTCTGTTAGCTTAATGAACATATCAGAAATAAGTTTCACACAATGCTTCTGTGTAGTTTTTATTTGAAGATATTATTTTTCCCAATATAGGCCTCTTAGCGCTCCGAACGTCCAATTGCAATTTCTACAGAAAGAGTGTTTCAGAAAGGCTCAATCAAAAGTAAGGTTCAACTCTGTTAGTTGAATGCACAGAACAGAAAGAAATTTCATACAATGCTTCTGTGTAGTTTATATTTGAACATATTCTTTTTTCCACTATTACCCACTTGGCGCTACGAATGTCCAGTTGCATTTTCTACAGACAGAGTGTTTCAAAACTGCTCAATCAAAAGTATGGTTTAACTCTGTTAGCTGAATGCTCAGATCAGAAAGAAGTTTCACAGAATGCTTCTGTGTAGTTTATATTTGAATATATTCCTTTTTCCACTACTACTCTCTTAGCGCTCCAAATGTCCAGTTGCATTTTCTACAGAAAGAGTGTTCAGATCTGCTCAATCAAAAGTATGGTTTAACTCTGGTAGCTGAATGCACAGATCAGAAAGAAGTTTCACTGAATGATTCTGTGTAGTTTATATTTGGAGACATTCCTTTTTCCACTATTACCCTCTTAGCGCTCCGTATCTCCACTTGCATTTTCTACAGAAAGAGTGTTTCAGAACGGCTCAATCAAAACTAAGGTTCAACTCTTTTAGTTGAACAAACAGAACAGAAAGAAGTTTCACTCAATTCTTCTGTGTAGTTTTTATTTGTAGACATTCTTTTTCCCAATATAGGCCTCTTAGCGCTCAGAATGTCCAATTGCAGTTTCTACAGAAAGAGTGTTTCAGAACGGCTCAATCAAAAGTAAGGTTCAACTCTGTTAGTTGAATGCACAGAACAGAAAGAAGTTTCATACAATGCTTCTGTGTAGTTTATATTTGAACATATTCTTTTTTCCATTATTACCCACTTAGCGCTACGAATGTCCAGTTGCATTTTCTGCAGACAGAGTGTTTCAAAACTGCTCAATCAAAAGTATGGTTTAACTCTGTTAGCTGAATGCTCAGATCAGAAAGAAGTTTCACAGAATGCTTCTGTGTAGTTTATATTTGAATATATTCCTTTTTCCACTACTACGCTCTTAGCGCTCCAAATGTCCAGTTGCATTTTCTACACAAAGAGTGTTCAGATCTGCTCAATCAAAAGTATGGTTTAACTCTGTTAGCTGAATGCACAGATCAGAAAGAAGTTTCACCGAATGATTCTGTGTAGTTTATATTTGAAGACATTCCTTTTTCCACTATTACCCTCTTAGCGCTCCGAATCTCCACTTGCATTTTCTACAAAAAGAGTGTTTCATAACTGCTCAATCAAAAATATGTTTTATCTCTGTTAACTGAATTTACAGATCAGAAATATGTTTCACAGAATGCATCTGTGTAGTTTTTATTTGAAGATATTCTTTTTCCCAATGTAGGCCTCTTAGCGCTTAGCATGTCCAATTGCAGTTTCTACAGAAAGAGTGTTTCAGAACGGCTCAATCAAAAGTAAGGTTCAACTCTGTTAGTTGAATGCACAGAACAGAAAGAATTTTCACAGAATGCTACTGTGTAGTTTATATTTGAATATATTCCTTTTTCCATTATTAACCTCTAAGCGCTCCGAATGTCCACTTGCATTTTCTACAGAAAGAGTGTTCAGAACTGCGCAATCAAAAGTATGGTTTAACTCTGTTAGCTTAATGAACATATCAGAAATAAGTTTCACACAATGCTTCTGTGTAGTTTTTATTTGAAGATATTATTTTTCCCAATATAGGCCTCTTAGCGCTCAGAATGTCCAATTGCAGTTTCTAAAGAAAGAGTGTTTCAGAAAGGCTCAATCAAAACTAAGGTTCAACTCTGTTAGTTGAATGCACAGAACAGAAAGAAATTTCATACAATGCTTCTGTGTAGTTTATATTTGAACATATTCTTTTTTCCACTATTACCCACTTGGCGTTACGAATGTCCAGTTGCATTTTCTACAGACAGAGTGTTTCAAAACTGCTCAATCAAAAGTATGGTTTAACTCTGTTAGCTGAATGCTCAGATCAGAAAGAAGTTTCACAGAATGCTTCTGTGTAGTTTATATTTGAATATATTCCTTTTTCCACTACTACTCTCTTAGCGCTCCAAATGTCCAGTTGCATTTTCTACAGAAAGAGTGTTCAGATCTGCTCAATCAAAAGTATGGTTTAACTCTGTTAGCTGAATGCACAGATCAGAAAGAAGTTTCACAGAATGATTCTGTGTAGTTTATATTTGGAGACATTCCTTTTTCCACTATTACCCTCTTAGTGCTCCGAATCTCCACTTGCATTTTCTACAGAAAGAGTGTTTCAGAACGGCTCAATCAAAACTAAGGTTCAACTCTTTTAGTTGAACAAACAGAACAGAAAGAATTTTCACACAATTCTTCTGTGTAGTTTTTATTTGTAGACATTCTTTTTCCCAATATAGGCCTCTTAGCGCTCAGAATGTCCAATTGCAGTTTCTACAGAAAGAGTGTTTCAGAACGGCTCAATCAAAAGTAAGGTTCAACTCTGTTAGTTGAATGCACAGAACAGAAAGAAGTTTCATACAATGCTTCTGTGTAGTTTATATTTGAACATATTCTTTTTTCCACTATTACCCACTTAGCGCTACGAATGTCCAGTTGCATTTTCTACAGACAGAGTGTTTCAAACTGCTCAATCAAAAGTATGGTTTAACTCTGTTAGCTGAATGCTCAGATCAGAAAGAAGTTTCACAGAATGATTCTGTGTAGTTTATATTTGGAGACATTCCTTTTTCCACTATTACCCTCTTAGCGCTCCGAATCTCCACTTGCATTTTCTACAGAAAGAGTGTTTCAGAACGGCTCAATCAAAACTAAGGTTCAACTCTTTTAGTTGAACAAACAGAACTGAAAGAAGTTTCACACAATTCTTCTGTGTAGTTTTTATTTGTAGACATTCTTTTTCCCAATATAGGCCTCTTAGCGCTCAGAATGTCCAATTGCAGTTTCTACAGAAAGAGTGTTTCAGAACGGCTCAATCAAAAGTAAGGTTCAACTCTGTTTGTTGAATGAACAGAACAGAAAGAAGTTTCATACAATGCTTTTGTGTAGTTTATATTTGAACATATTCTTTTTTCCACTATTAACCACTTAGCGCTACGAATGTCCAGTTGCATTTTCTACAGACAGAGTGTTTCAAAACTGCTCAATCAAAAGTATGGTTTAAATCTGTTAGCTGAATGCTCAGATCAGAAAGAAGTTTCACAGAATGCTTCTGTGTAGTTTATATTTGAATATATTCCTTTTTCCACTACTACGCTCTTAGCGCTCCAAATGTCCAGTTGCATTTTCTACAGAAAGAGTGTTCAGATCTGCTCAATCAAAGGTATGGTTTAACTCTGTTAGCTGAATACACAGATCAGAAAGAAGTTTCACCGAATGATTCCGTGTAGTTTATATTTGAAGACATTCCTTTTTCCACTATTACCAACTTAGCGCTCCGAATCTCCACTTGCATTTTCTACAAAAAGAGTGTTTCATTACTGCTCAATCAAAAATATGTTTTATCTCTGTTAACTGAATTTACAGATCAGAAATAAGTTTCACAGAATGCATCTGTGTAGTTTTTATTTGAAGATATTCTTTTTCCCAATGTAGGCCTCTTAGCGCTTAGCATGTCCAATTGCAGTTTCTACAGAAAGAGTGTTTCAGAACGGCTCAATCAAAAGTAAGGTTCAACTCTGTTAGTTGAATGCACAGAACAGAAAGAATTTTCACAGAATGCTACTGTGTAGTTTATATTTGAATATATTCCTTTTTCCACTATTACCCTCTTAGCGCTCCGAATGTCCACTTGCATTTTCTACAGAAAGAGTGTTCAGAACTGCGCAATCAAAAGTATGGTTTAACTCTGTTAGCTTAATGAACATATCAGAAATAAGTTTCACACAATGCTTCTGTGTAGTTTTTATTTGAAGATATTATTTTTCCCAATATAGGCCTCTTAGCGCTCAGAATGTCCAATTGCAGTTTCTACAGAAAGAGTGTTTCAGGAAGGCTCAATCAAAACTAAGGTTCAAGTCTGTTAGTTGAATGCACAGAACAGAAAGAAATTTCATACAATGCTTCTGTGTAGTTTATATTTGAACATATTCTTTTTTCCACTATTACCCACTTGGCGCTACGAATGTCCAGTTGCATTTTCTACAGACAGAGTGTTTCAAAACTGCTCAATCAAAAGTATGGTTTAACTCTGTTAGCTGAATGCTCAGATCAGAAAGAAGTTTCACAGAATGCTTCTGTGTAGTTTATATTTGAATATATTCCTTTTTCCACTACTACTCTCTTAGCGCTCCAAATGTCCAGCTGCATTTTCTACAGAAAGAGTGTTCAGATCTGCTCAATCAAAAGTATGGTTTAACTCTGTTAGCTGAATGCACAGATCAGAAAGAAGTTTCACAGAATGATTCTGTGTAGTTTATATATGGAGACATTCCTTTTTCCACTATTACCCTCTTAGCGCTCCGAATCTCCACTTGCATTTTCTACAGAAAGAGTGTTTCAGAACGGCTCAATCAAAACTAAGGTTCAACTCTTTTAGTTGAACAAACAGAACAGAAAGAAGTTTCACACAATTCTTCTGTGTAGTTTTTATTTGTAGACATTCTTTTTCCCAATATAGGCCTCTTAGCGCTCAGAATGTCCAATTGCAGTTTCTACAGAAAGAGTGTTTCAGAACGGCTCAATCAAAAGTAAGGTTCAACTCTGTTAGCTGAATGCTCAGATCAGAAAGAAGTTTCACAGAATGCTTCTGTGTAGTTTATATTTGAATATATTCCTTTTTCCACTACTACTCTCTTAGCGCTCCAAATGTCCAGTTGCATTTTCTACAGAAAGAGTGTTCAGATCTGCTCAATCAAAAGTATGGTTTAACTCTGGTAGCTGAATGCACAGATCAGAAAGAAGTTTCACTGAATGATTCTGTGTAGTTTATATTTGGAGACATTACTTTTCCAATATTACCCTCTTAGCGCTCCGTATCTCCACTTGCATTTTCTACAGAAAGAGTGTTTCAGAACGGCTCAATCAAAACTAAGGTTCAACTCTTTTAGTTGAACAAACAGAACAGAAAGAAGTTTCACACAATTCTTCTGTGTAGTTTTTATTTGTAGACATTCTTTTTCCCAATATAGGCCTCTTAGCGCTCAGAATGTCCAATTGCAGTTTCTACAGAAAGAGTGTTTCAGAACGGCTCAATCAAAAGTAAGGTTCAACTCTGTTAGTTGAATGCACAGAACAGAAAGAAGTTTCATACAATGCTTCTGTGTAGTTTATATTTGAACATATTCTTTTTTCCACTATTACCCACTTAGCGCTACGAATGTCCAGTTGCATTTTCTACAGACAGAGTGTTTCAAAACTGCTCAATCAAAAGTATGGTTTAAATCTGTTAGCTGAATGCTCAGATCAGAAAGAAGTTTCACAGAATGCTTCTGTGTAGTTTATAGTTGAATATATTCCTTTTTCCACTACTACGCACTTAGCGCTCCAAATGTCCAGTTGCATTTTCTACAGAAAGAGTGTTCAGATCTGCTCAATCAAAGGTATGGTTTAACTCTGTTAGCTGAGTACACAGATCAGAAAGAAGTTTCACCGAATGATTCCGTGTAGTTTATATTTGAAGTCATTCCTTTTTCCACTATTACCAACTTAGCGCTCCGAATCTCCACTTGCATTTTCCACAAAAAGAGTGTTTCATAACTGCTCAATCAAAAATATGTTTTATCTCTGTTAACTGAATTTACAGATCAGAAATAAGTTTCACAGAATGCATCTGTGTAGTTTTTATTTGAAGATATTCTTTTTCCCAATGTAGGCCTCTTGGCGCTTAGCATGTCCAATTGCAGTTTCTACAGAAAGAGTGTTTCAGAACGGCTCAATCAAAAGTAAGGTTCAACTCTGTTAGTTGAATGCACAGAACAGAAAGAATTTTCATAGAATGCTACTGTGTAGTTTATATTTGAATATATTCCTTTCTCCACTATTACACTCTTAGCGCTCCGAATGTCCACTTGCATTTTCTACAGAAGGAGTGTTCTGATCTGTGCAATCAAAAGTATGGTTTAACTCTGTTAGCTTAATGAAAATATCAGAAATAAGTTTCACACAATGCTTCTGTGTAGTTTTTATTTGAAGATATTATTTTTCCCAATATAGGCCTCTTAGCGCTCCGAACGTCCAATTGCAATTTCTACAGAAAGAGTGTTTCAGAAAGGCTCAATCAAAAGTAAGGTTCAACTCTGTTAGTTGAATGCACAGAACAGAAAGAAATTTCATACAATGCTTCTGTGTAGTTTATATTTGAACATATTCTTTTTTCCACTATTACCCACTTGGCGCTACGAATGTCCAGTTGCATTTTCTACAGACAGAGTGTTTCAAAACTGCTCAATCAAAAGTATGGTTTAACTCTGTTAGCTGAATGCTCAGATCAGAAAGAAGTTTCACAGAATGCTTCTGTGTAGTTTATATTTGAATATATTCCTTTTTCCACTACTACTCTCTTAGCGCTCCAAATGTCCAGTTGCATTTTCTACAGAAAGAGTGTTCAGATCTGCTCAATCAAAAGTATGGTTTAACTCTGGTAGCTGAATGCACAGATCAGAAAGAAGTTTCACTGAATGATTCTGTGTAGTTTATATTTGGAGACATTCCTTTTTCCACTATTACCCTCTTAGCGCTCCGTATCTCCACTTGCATTTTCTACAGAAAGAGTGTTTCAGAACGGCTCAATCAAAACTAAGGTTCAACTCTTTTAGTTGAGCAAACAGAACAGAAAGAAGTTTCACACAATTCTTCTGTGTAGTTTTTATTTGTAGACATTATTTTCCCAATATAGGCCTCTTAGCGCTCAGAATGTCCAATTGCAGTTTCTACAGAAAGAGTGTTTCAGAACGGCTCAATCAAAAGTAAGGTTCAACTCTGTTAGTTGAATGCACAGAACAGAAAGAAGTTTCATACAATGCTTCTGTGTAGTTTATATTTGAACATATTCTTTTTTCCACTATTACCCACTTAGCGCTACGAATGTCCAGTTGCATTTTCTGCAGACAGAGTGTTTCAAAACTGCTCAATCAAAAGTATGGTTTAACTCTGTTAGCTGAATGCTCAGATCAGAAAGAAGTTTCACAGAATGCTTCTGTGTAGTTTATATTTGTATATATTCCTTTTTCCACTACTACGCTCTTAGCGCTCCAAATGTCCAGTTGCATTTTCTACACAAAGAGTGATCAGATCTGCTCAATCAAAAGTATGGTTTAACTCTGTTAGCTGAATGCACAGATCAGAAAGAAGTTTCACCGAATGATTCTGTGTAGTTTATATTTGAAGACATTCCTTTTTCCACTATTAACCTCTTAGCGCTCCGAATCTCCACTTGCATTTTCTACAAAAAGAGTGTTTCATAACTGCTCAATCAAAAATATGTTTTATCTCTGTTAACTGAATTTACAGATCAGAAATATGTTTCACAGAATGCATCTGTGTAGTTTTTATTTGAAGATATTCTTTTTCCCAATGTAGGCCTCTTAGCGCTTAGCATGTCCAATTGCAGTTTCTACAGAAAGAGTGTTTCAGAATGGCTCAATCAAAAGTAAGGTTCAACTCTGTTAGTTGAATGCACAGAACAGAAAGAATTTTCACAGAATGCTACTGTGTAGTTTATATTTGAATATATTCCTTTTTCCACTATTACCCTCTTAGCGCTCCGAATGTCCACTTCCATTTTCTACAGAAAGAGTGTTCAGAACTGCGCAATCAAAAGTATGGTTTAACTCTGTTAGCTTAATGAACATATCAGAAATAAGTTTCACACAATGCTTCTGTGTAGTTTTTATTTGAAGATATTATTTTTCCCAATAGAGGCCTCTTAGCGCTCAGAATGTCCAATTGCAGTTTCTACAGAAAGAGTGTTTCAGAACGGCTCAATCAAATGTAAGGTTCAACTCTGTTAGTTGAATGCACAGAACAGAAAGAAGTTTCATACAATGCTTCTGTGTAGTTTATATTTGAACATATTCTTTTTTCCACTATTACCCACTTAGCGCTACGAATGTCCAGTTGCATTTTCTACAGACAGAGTGTTTCAAAACTGCTCAATCAAAAGTATGGTTTAACTCTGTTAGCTGAATGCTCAGATCAGAAAGAAGTTTCACAGAATGCTTCTGTGTAGTTTATATTTGAATATATTCCTTTTTCCACTACTACGCTCTTAGCGCTCCAAATGTCCAGTTGCATTTTCTACAGAAAGAGTGTTCAGATCTGCTCAATCAAAATTATGGTTTAACTCTGTTAGCTGAATGCACAGATCAGAAAGAAGTTTCACCGAATGATTCCGTGTAGTTTATATTTGAAGACATTCCTTTTTCCACTATTACCAACTTAGCGCTCCGAATCTCCACTTGCATTTTCTACAAAAAGTGTGTTTCATAACTGCTCAATCAAAAATATGTTTTATCTCTGTTAACTGAATTTACAGATCAGAAATAAGTTTCACAGAATGCATATGTGTAGTATCTATTTGAAGATATTCTTTTTCCCAATGTAGGCCTCTTAGCGCTTAGCATGTCCAATTGCAGTTTCTACAGAAAGAGTGTTTCAGAACGGCTCAATCAAAAGTAAGGTTCAACTCTGTTAGTTGAATGCACAGAACAGAAAGAATTTTCACAGAATGCTACTGTGTAGTTTATATTTGAGTATATTCCTTTCTCCACTATTACCCTCTTTGCGCTCCGAATGTCCACTTGCATTTTCTACAGAAGGAGTGTTCAGAACTGCGCAATCAAAAGTATGGTTTAACTCTGTTAGCTTAATGAACATATCAGAAATAAGTTTCACACAATGCTTCTGTGTAGTTTTTATTTGAAGATTTTATTTTTCCCAATAGAGGCCTCTTAGCGCTCAGAATGTCCAATTGCAGTTTCTACAGAAAGAGTGTTTCAGAAAGGCTCAATCAAAAGTAAGGTTCAACTCTGTTAGTTGAATGCACAGAACAGAAAGAAGTTTCATACAATGCTTCTGTGTAGTTTATATTTGAACATATTCTTTTTTCCACTATTACCCACTTAGCGCTACGAATATCCAGTTGCATTTTCTACAGACAGAGTGTTTCAAAACTGCTCAATCAAAAGTATGGTTTAACTCTGTTAGCTGAATGCTCAGATCAGAAAGAAGTTTCACAGAATGCTTCTGTGTAGTTTATATTTGAATATATGCCTTTTTCCACTACTACGCTCTTAGCGCTCCAAATGTCCAGTTGCATTTTCTTCAGAAAGAGTGTTCAGATCTGCTCAATCAAAAGTATGGTTTAACTCTGTTAGCTGAATGCACAGATCAGAAAGAAGTTTCACCGAATGATTCCGTGTAGTTTATACTTGAAGACATTCCTTTTTCCACAATTACACTCTTAGGGCTCCGAATCTCCACTTGCATTTTCTACTGAAAGAGTGTTTCATAACTGCTCAATCAAAAATATGTTTTATCTCTGTTAACTGAATTTACAGATCAGAAATAAGTTTCACAGAATGCATCTGTGTAGTTTTTATTTGAAGATATTCTTTTTCCAAATGTAGGCCTCTTAGCGCTTAGGATTTCCAATTGCAGTTTCTACAGAAAGAGTGTTTCAGAACGGCTCAATCAAAAGTAAGGTTCAACTCTGTTAGTTGAATGCAAAGAACAGAAAGAATTTTCACAGAATGCTACTGTGTAGTTTATATTTGAATATATTCCTTTTTCCACTATTACCCTCTTAGCGCTCTGAATGTCCACTTGCATTTTCTACAGAAAGAGTGTTCAGAACTGCGCAATCAAAACTATGGTTTAACTCTGTTAGCTTAATGAATATATCAGAAATAAGTTTCACACAATGCTTCTGTGTAGTTTTTATTTGAAGATATTATTTTTCCCAATATAGGCCTCTTAGCGCTCAGAATGTCCAATTGCAGTTTCTACAGAAAGAGTGTTTCAGAAAGGCTCAATCAGAAGTAAGGTTCAACTCTGTTAGTTGAATGCACAGAACAGAAAGAAGTTTCATACAATGCTTCTGTGTAGTTTATATTTGAACATATTATTTTTTCCACTATTACCCACTTAGCGCTACGAATGTCCAGTTGCATTTTCTACAGACAGAGTGTTTCAAAACTGCTCAATCAAAAGTATGGTTTAACTCTGTTAGCTGAATGCTCAGATCAGAAAGAAGTTTCACAGAAAGCTTCTGTGTAGTTTATATTTGAATATATTCCTTTTTCCACTACTACTCTCTTAGCGCTGCAAATGTCCAGTTGCATTTTTCTACAGAAAGAGTGTTCAGATCTGCTCAATCAAAAGTATGGTTTAACTCTGTTAGCTGAATGCACAGATCAGAAAGAAGTTTCACAGAATGATTCTGTGTAGTTTATATTTGGAGACATTCCTTTTTCCACTATTACCCTCTTAGCGCTCCGAATCTCCACTTGCATTTTCTACAAAAAGAGTGTTTCATAACTGCTCAATCAAAAATATGTTTTATCTCTGTTAACTGAATTTACAGATCAGAAATAAGTTTCACAGAATGCATATGTGTAGTATCTATTTGAAGATATTCTTTTTCCCAATGTAGGCCTCTTAGCGCTTAGCATGTCCAATTGCAGTTTCTACAGAAAGAGTGTTTCAGAACGGCTCAATCAAAAGTAAGGTTCAACTCTGTTAGTTGAATGCACAGAACAGAAAGAATTTTCACAGAATGCTACTGTGTAGTTTATATTTGAATATATTCCTTTCTCCACTATTACCCTCTTTGCGCTCCGAATGTCCACTTGCATTTTCTACAGAAGGAGTGTTCAGAACTGCGCAATCAAAACTATGGTTTAACTCTGTTAGCTTAATGAATATATCAGAAATAAGTTTCACACAATGCTTCTGTGTAGTTTTTATTTGAAGATATTATTTTTCCCAATATAGGCCTCTTAGCGCTCAGAATGTCCAATTGCAGTTTCTACAGAAAGAGTGTTTCAGAAAGGCTCAATCAGAAGTAAGGTTCAACTCTGTTAGTTGAATGCACAGAACAGAAAGAAGTTTCATACAATGCTTCTGTGTAGTTTATATTTGAACATATTCTTTTTTCCACTATTACCCACTTAGCGCTAAGAATGTCCAGTTGCATTTTCTACAGACAGAGTGTTTCAAAACTGCTCAATCAAAAGTATGGTTTAACTCTGTTAGCTGAATGCTCAGATCAGAAAGAAGTTTCACAGAATGCTTCTGTGTAGTTTATATTTGAATATATTCCTTTTTCCACTACTACTCTCTTAGCGTTCCAAATGTCCAGTTGCATTTTTCTACAGAAAGAGTGTTCAGATCAGCTCAATCAAAAGTATGGTTTAACTCTGTTAGCTGAATGCACAGATCAGAAAGAAGTTTCACAGAATGATTCTGTGTAGTTTATATTTGGAGACACTCATTTTTCCACTATTACCCTCTTAGCGCTCCGAATCTCCACTTGCATTTTCTACAGAAAGAGTGTTTCAGAACGGCTCAATCAAAACTAAGGTTCAACTCTTTTAGTTGAGCGAAGAGAACAGAAAGAAGTTTCACACAATTCTTCTGTGTAGTTTTTATTTGTAGACATTCTTTTTCCCAATATAGGCCTCTTAGCGCTCAGAATGTCCAATTGCAGTTTCTACAGAAAGAGTGATTCAGAACGGCTCAATCAAAAGTAAGGTTCAACTCTGTTAGTTGAATGCACAGAACAGAAAGAAGTTTCATACAATGCTTCTGTGTAGTTTATATTTGAACATATTCTTTTTTCCACTATTACCCACTTAGCGCTACGAATGTACAGTTGCATTTTCTACAGACAGAGTTTTTCAAAACTGCTCAATCAAAAGTATGGTTTAACTCTGTTAGCTGAATGCTCAGTTCAGAAAGAAGTTTCACAGAATGCTTCTGTGTAGTTTATATTTGAATATCTTCCTTTTTCCACTACTACGCTCTTAGCGCTCCAAATGTCCAGTTGCATTTTGTACAGAAAGAGTGTTCAGATCTGCTCAATCAAAAGTATGGTTTAACTCTGTTAGCTGAATGCACAGATCAGAAAGAAGTTTCACCGAATGATTCCGTGTAGTTTATATTTGAAGACATTCCTTTTTCCACTATTACCCTCTTAGCGCTCCGAATCTCCACTTGCATTTTCTACAAAAAGAGTGTTTCATAACAGCTCAATCAAAAATATGTTTTATCTCTGTTAACTGAATTTACAGATCAGAAATAAGTTTCACAGAATGCATCTGTGTAGTTTTTATTTGAAGATATTCTTTTTCCCAATGTAGGCCCTTAGCGCTTAGCATGTCCAATTGCAGTTTCTACAGAAAGAGTGTTTCAGAACGGCTCAATCAAAAGTAAGGTTCAACACTGTTAGTTGAATGCACAGAACAGAAAGAATTTTCACAGAATGCTACTGTGTAGTTTATATTTGAATATATTCCTTTTTCCACTATTACCCTCTTAGCGCTCCGAATGTCCACTTGCATTTTCTACAGAAAGAGTGTTCAGAACTGCGCAATCAAAAGTATGGTTTAACTCTGTTAGCTTAATGAACATATCAGAAATAAGTTTCACACAATGCTTTTGTGTAGTTTTTATTTGAAGATATTATTTTTCCCAATAGAGGCCTCTTAGCGCTCAGAATGTCCAATTGCAGTTTCTACAGAAAGAGTGTTTCAGAACGGCTCAATCAAATGTAAGGTTCAACTCTGTTAGTTGAATGCACAGAACAGAAAGAAGTTTCATACAATGCTTCTGTGTAGTTTATATTTGAACATATTCTTTTTTCCACTATTACCCACTTAGCGCTACGAATGTCCAGTTGCATTTTCTACAGACAGAGTGTTTCAAAACTGCTCAATCAAAAGTATGGTTTAAGTCTGTTAGCTGAATGCTCAGATCAGAATTAAGTTTCACAGAATGCTTCTGTGTAGTTTATATTTGAATATATTCCTTTTTCCACTACTACGCTCTTAGCGCTCAAAATGTCCAGTTGCATTTTCCACAGAAAGAGTGTTCAGATCTGCTCAATCAAAAGTATGGTTTAACTCTGTTAGCTGAATGCACAGATCAGAAAGAAGTTTCACCGAATGATTCTGTGTAGTTTATATTTGAAGACATTCCTTTTTCCACTATTACCATCTTAGCGCTCCGAATCTCCACTTGCATTTTCTACAAAAAGAGTGTTTCATAACTGCTCAATCAAAAATATGTTTTATCTTTGTTAACTGAATTTACAGATCAGAAATAAGTTTCACAGAATGCATCTGTGTAGTTTTTATTTGAAGATATTCTTTTTCCCAATGTAGGCCTCTTAGCGCATAGCATGTCCAATTGCAGTTTCTACAGAAAGAGTGTCTCAGAACGGCTCAATCAAAAGTAAGGTTCAACTCTGTTAGTTGAATGCACAGAACAGAAAGAATTTTCACAGAATGCTACTGTGTAGTTTATATTTGAATATACTCCTTTTTCCACTATTACCCTCTTAGCGCTCCGAATGTCCACTTGCATTTTCTACAGAAAGAGTGTTCAGAACTGCGCAATCAAAAGTATGGTTTAACTCTGTTAGCTGAATGCACAGATCAGAAAGAAGTTTCACAAAATGATTCTGTGTAGTTTATATTTGGAGACATTCCTTTTTCCACTATTACCCTCTTAGCGCTCCGAATCTCCACTTGCATTTTCTACAGAAAGAGTGTTTCAGAACGGCTCAATCAAAACTAAGGTTCAACTCTTTTAGTTGAACAAACAGAACAGAAAGAAGTTTCACACAATTCTTCTGTGTAGTTTTTATTTGTAGACATTCTTTTTCCCAATATAGGCCTCCTAGCGCTCAGAATGTCCAATTGCAGTTTCTACAGAAAGAGTGTTTCAGAACGGCTCAATCAAAAGTAAGGTTCAACTCTGTTAGTTGAATGCACTGAACAGAAAGAAGTTTCATACAATGCTTCTGTGTAGTTTATATTTGAACATATTCTTTTTTCCACTATTACCCACTTAGCGCTACGAATGTCCAGTTGCATTTTCTACAGACAGAGTGTTTCAAAACTGCTCAATCAAAAGTATGGTTTAACTCTGTTAGCTGAATGCTCAGATCATAAACAAGTTTCACAGAATGCTTCTGTGTAGTTTATATTTGAATATATTCCTTTTTCCACTACTACGCTCTTAGCGCTCCAAATGTCCAGTTGCATTTTCTACAGAAAGAGTGTTCAGATCTGCTCAATCAAAAGTATGGTTTAACTCTGTTAGCTGAATGCACAGATCAGAAGGAAGTTTCACCGAATGATTCTGTGTAGTTTATATTTGAAGACATTCCTTTTTCCACTATTACCCTCTTAGCGCTCCGAATCTCCACTTGCATTTTCTACAAAAAGAGTGTTTCATAACTGCTCAATCAAAAATATGTTTTATCTCTGTTAACTGAATTTACAGATCAGAAATAAGTTTCACAGAATGCATCTGTGTAGTTTTTATTTGAAGATATTCTTTTTCCCAATGTAGGCCTCTTAGCGCTTAGCATGTCCAATTGCAGTTTCTACAGAAAGAGTGTTTCAGAACGGCTCAATCAAAAGTAAGGTTCAACTCTGTTAGTTCAATGCACAGAACAGAAAGAATTTTCACAGAATGCTACTGTGTAGTTTATATTTGAATATATTCCTTTTTCCACTATTACCCTCTTAGCGCTCCAAATGTCCACTTGCATTTTCTACAGAAAGAGTGTTCAGAACTGCGCAATCAAAAGTATGGTTTAACTCTGTTAGCTTAATGAACATAACAGAAATAAGTTTCACACAATGCTTCTGTGTAGTTTTTATTTGAAGATATTATTTTTCCCAATAGAGGCCTCTTAGCGCTCAGAATGTCCAATTGCAGTTTCTACAGTAAGAGTGTTTCAGAAATGCTCAGTCAATAGTAAGCTTCAACTCTGTTAGTTGAATGCACAGAACAGAAAGAAGTTTCATACAATGCTTCTGTGTAGTTTATATTTGAACATATTCTTTTTTCCACTATTACCCACTTAGCGCTACGAATGTCCAGTTGCATTTTCTACAGACAGAGTGTTTCAAAACTGCTCAATCAAAAGTATGGTTTAACTCTGTTAGCTGAATGCTCAGATCAGAAAGAAGTTTCACAGAATGCTTCTGTGTAGTTTATATTTGAATATATTCCTTTTTCCACTACTACTCTCTTAGCGCTCCAAATGTCCAGTTGCATTTTCTACAGAAAGAGTGTTCAGATCTGCTCAATCAAAAGTATGGTTTAACTCTGTTAGCTGAATGCACAGATCAGAAAGAAGTTTCACAGAATGATTCTGTGTAGTTTATATTTGGAGACATTCCTTTTTCCACTATTACCCTCTTAGCGCTCCGAATCTCCACTTGCATTTTCTACAGAAAGAGTGTTTCAGAACGGCTCAATCAAAACTAAGGTTCAACTCTTTTACTTGAACAAACAGAACAGAAAGAAGTTTCACACAATTCTTCTGTGTAGTTTTTATTTGTAGACATTCTTTTTCCCAATATAGGCCTCCTAGCGCTCAGAATGTCCAATTGCAGTTTCTATAGAAAGAGTGTTTCAGAACGGCTCAATCAAAAGTAAGGTTCAACTCTGTTAGTTGAATGCACAGAACAGAAATAAGTTTCATACAATGCTTCTGTGTAGTTTATATTTGAACATATTCTTTTTTCCACTATTACCCACTTAGCGCTACGAATGTCCAGTTGCATTTTCTACAGACAGAGTGTTTCAAAACTGCTCAATCAAAATTATGGTTTAACTCTGTTAGCTGAATGCTCAGATCAGAAAGAAGTTTCACAGAATGCTTCTGTGTAGTTTATATTTGTATATATTCCTTTTTCCACTACTACGCTCTTAGCGCTCCAAATGTCCAGTTGCATTTTCTACAGAAAGAGTGTTCAGATCTGCTCAATCAAAAGTATGGTTTAACTCTGTTAGCTGAATGCACAGATCAGAAGGAAGTTTCACCGCATGATTCTGTGTAGTTTATATTTGAAGACATTCCTTTTTCCACTATTACCCTCTTAGCGCTCCGAATCTCCACTTGCATTTTCTACAAAAAGAGTGTTTCATAACTGCTCAATCAAAAATATGTTTTATCTCTGTTAACTGAATTTACAGATCAGAAATAAGTTTCACAGAATGCATCTGTGTAGTTTTTATTTGAAGATATTCTTTTTCCCAATGTAGGCCTCTTAGCGCTTAGCATGTCCAATTGCAGTTTCTACAGAAAGAGTGTTTCAGAACGGCTCAATCAAAAGTAAGGTTCAACTCTGTTAGTTGAATGCACAGAACAGAAAGAATTTTCACAGAATGCTATTGTGTAGTTTATATTTGAATATAATCCTTTTTCCACTATTACCCTCTTAGCGCTCCGAATGTCCACTTGCATTTTCTACAGAAAGAGTGTTCAGAACTGCGCAATCAAAAGTATGGTTTAACTCTGGTAGCTTAATGAACATATCAGAAATAAGTTTCACACAATTCTTCTGTGTAGTTTTTATTTGTAGACATTCTTTTTCCCAATATAGGCCTCCTAGCGCTCAGAATGTCCAATTGCAGTTTCTACAGAAAGAGTGTTTCAGAACGGCTCAATCAAAACTAAGGTTCAACTCTTTTACTTGAACAAACAGAACAGAAAGAAGTTTCACACAATTCTTCTGTGTAGTCTTTATTTGTAGACATTCTTTTTCCCAATATAGGCCTCCTAGCGCTCAGAATGTCCAATTGCAGTTTCTACAGAAAGAGTGTTTCAGAACGGCTCAATCAAAAGTAAGGTTCAACTCTGTTAGTTGAATGCACAGAACAGAAATAAGTTTCATACAATGCTTCTGTGTAGTTTATATTTGAACATATTCTTTTTTCCACTATTACCCACTTAGCGCTACGAATGTCCAGTTGCATTTTCTACAGACAGAGTGTTTCAAAACTGCTCAATCAAAATTATGGTTTAACTCTGTTAGCTGAATGCTCAGATCAGAAAGAAGTTTCACAGAATGCTTCTGTGTAGTTTATATTTGAATATATTCCTTTTTCCACTACTACGCTCTTAGCGCTCCAAATGTCCAGTTGCATTTTCTACAGAAAGAGTGTTCAGATCTGCTCAATCAAAAGTATGGTTTAACTCTGTTAGCTGAATGCACAGATCAGAAGGAAGTTTCACCGAATGATTCTGTGTAGTTTGTATTTGAAGACATTCCTTTTTCCACTATTACCCTCTTAGCGCTCCGAATCTCCACTTGCATTTTCTACAAAAAGAGTGTTTCATAACTGCTCAATCAAAAATATGTTTTATCTCTGTTAACTGAATTTACAGATCAGAAATAAGTTTCACAGAATGCATCTGTGTAGTTTTTATTTGAAGATATTCTTTTTCCCAATGTAGGCCTCTTAGCGCTTAGCATGTCCAATTGCAGTTTCTACAGAAAGAGTGTTTCAGAACGGCTCAATCAAAAGTAAGGTTCAACTCTGTTAGTTCAATGCACAGAACAGAAAGAATTTTCACAGAATGCTACTGTGTAGTTTATATTTGAATATATTCCTTTTTCCACTATTACCCTCTTAGCGCTCCAAATGTCCACTTGCATTTTCTACAGAAAGAGTGTTCAGAACTGCGCAATCAAAAGTATGGTTTAACTCTGTTAGCTTAATGAACATAACAGAAATAAGTTTCACACAATGCTTCTGTGTAGTTTTTATTTGAAGATATTATTTTTCCCAATAGAGGCCTCTTAGCGCTCAGAATGTCCAATTGCAGTTTCTACAGTAAGAGTGTTTCAGAAATGTTCAGTCAAAAGTAAGCTTCAACTCTGTTAGTTGAATGCACAGAACAGAAAGAAGTTTCATACAATGCTTCTGTGTAGTTTATATTTGAACATATTCTTTTTTCCACTATTACCCACTTAGCGCTACGAATGTCCAGTTGCATTTTCTACAGACAGAGTGTTTCAAAACTGCTCAATCAAAAGTATGGTTTAACTCTGTTAGCTGAATGCTCAGATCAGAAAGAAGTTTCACAGAATGCTTCTGTGTAGTTTATATTTGAATATATTCCTTTTTCCACTACTACTCTCTTAGCGCTCCAAATGTCCAGTTGCATTTTCTACAGAAAGAGTGTTCAGATCTGCTCAATCAAAAGTATGGTTTAACTCTGTTAGCTGAATGCACAGATCAGAAAGAAGTTTCACAGAATGATTCTGTGTAGTTTATATTTGGAGACATTCCTTTTTCCACTATTACCCTCTTAGCGCTCCGAATCTCCACTTGCATTTTCTACAGAAAGAGTGTTTCAGAACGGCTCAATCAAAACTAAGGTTCAACTCTTTTACTTGAACAAACAGAACAGAAAGAAGTTTCACACAATTCTTCTGTGTAGTTTTTATTTGTAGACATTCTTTTTCCCAATATAGGCCTCCTAGCGCTCAGAATGTCCAATTGCAGTTTCTATAGAAAGAGTGTTTCAGAACGGCTCAATCAAAAGTAAGGTTCAACTCTGTTAGTTGAATGCACAGAACAGAAATAAGTTTCATACAATGCTTCTGTGTAGTTTATATTTGAACATATTCTTTTTTCCACTATTACCCACTTAGCGCTACGAATGTCCAGTTGCATTTTCTACAGACAGAGTGTTTCAAAACTGCTCAATCAAAATTATGGTTTAACTCTGTTAGCTGAATGCTCAGATCAGAAAGAAGTTTCACAGAATGCTTCTGTGTAGTTTATATTTGTATATATTCCTTTTTCCACTACTACGCTCTTAGCGCTCCAAATGTCCAGTTGCATTTTCTACAGAAAGAGTGTTCAGATCTGCTCAATCAAAAGTATGGTTTAACTCTGTTAGCTGAATGCACAGATCAGAAGGAAGTTTCACCGCATGATTCTGTGTAGTTTATATTTGAAGACATTCCTTTTTCCACTATTACCCTCTTAGCGCTCCGAATCTCCACTTGCATTTTCTACAAAAAGAGTGTTTCATAACTGCTCAATCAAAAATATGTTTTATCTCTGTTAACTGAATTTACAGATCAGAAATAAGTTTCACAGAATGCATCTGTGTAGTTTTTATTTGAAGATATTCTTTTTCCCAATGTAGGCCTCTTAGCGCTTAGCATGTCCAATTGCAGTTTCTACAGAAAGAGTGTTTCAGAACGGCTCAATCAAAAGTAAGGTTCAACTCTGTTAGTTGAATGCACAGAACAGAAAGAATTTTCACAGAATGCTATTGAGTAGTTTATATTTGAATATAATCCTTTTTCCACTATTACCCTCTTAGCGCTCCGAATGTCCACTTGCATTTTCTACAGAAAGAGTGTTCAGAACTGCGCAATCAAAAGTATGGTTTAACTCTGGTAGCTTAATGAACATATCAGAAATAAGTTTCACACAATTCTTCTGTGTAGTTTTTATTTGTAGACATTCTTTTTCCCAATATAGGCCTCCTAGCGCTCAGAATGTCCAATTGCAGTTTCTACAGAAAGAGTGTTTCAGAACGGCTCAATCAAAACTAAGGTTCAACTCTTTTACTTGAACAAACAGAACAGAAAGAAGTTTCACACAATTCTTCTGTGTAGTCTTTATTTGTAGACATTCTTTTTCCCAATATAGGCCTCCTAGCGCTCAGAATGTCCAATTGCAGTTTCTACAGAAAGAGTGTTTCAGAACGGCTCAATCAAAAGTAAGGTTCAACTCTGTTAGTTGAATGCACAGAACAGAAATAAGTTTCATACAATGCTTCTGTGTAGTTTATATTTGAACATATTCTTTTTTCCACTATTACCCACTTAGCGCTACGAATGTCCAGTTGCATTTTCTACAGACAGAGTGTTTCAAAACTGCTCAATCAAAATTATGGTTTAACTCTGTTAGCTGAATGCTCAGATCAGAAAGAAGTTTCACAGAATGCTTCTGTGTAGTTTATATTTGAATATATTCCTTTTTCCACTACTACGCTCTTAGCGCTCCAAATGTCCAGTTGCATTTTCTACAGAAAGAGTGTTCAGATCTGCTCAATCAAAAGTATGGTTTAACTCTGTTAGCTGAATGCACAGATCAGAAGGAAGTTTCACCGCATGATTCTGTGTAGTTTATATTTGAAGACATTCCTTTTTCCACTATTACCCTCTTAGCGCTCCGAATCTCCACTTGCATTTTCTACAAAAAGAGTGTTTCATAACTGCTCAATCAAAAATATGTTTTATCTCTGTTAACTGAATTTACAGATCAGAAATAAGTTTCACAGAATGCATCTGTGTAGTTTTTATTTGAAGATATTCTTTTTCCCAATGTAGGCCTCTTAGCGCTTAGCATGTCCAATTGCAGTTTCTACAGAAAGAGTGTTTCAGAACGGCTCAATCAAAAGTAAGGTTCAACTCTGTTAGTTGAATGCACAGAACAGAAAGAATTTTCACAGAATGCTATTGTGTAGTTTATATTTGAATATAATCCTTTTTCCACTATTACCCTCTTAGCGCTCCGAATGTCCACTTGCATTTTCTACAGAAAGAGTGTTCAGAACTGTGCAATCAAAAGTATGGTTTAACTCTGGTAGCTTAATGAACATATCAGAAATAAGTTTCACACAATTCTTCTGTGTAGTTTTTATTTGTAGACATTCTTTTTCCCAATATAGGCCTCCTAGCGCTCAGAATGTCCAATTGCAGTTTCTACAGAAAGAGTGTTTCAGAACGGCTCAATCAAAACTAAGGTTCAACTCTTTTACTTGAACAAACAGAACAGAAAGAAGTTTCACACAATTCTTCTGTGTAGTCTTTATTTGTAGACATTCTTTTTCCCAATATAGGCCTCCTAGCGCTCAGAATGTCCAATTGCAGTTTCTACAGAAAGAGTGTTTCAGAACGGCTCAATCAAAAGTAAGGTTCAACTCTGTTAGTTGAATGCACAGAACAGAAATAAGTTTCATTCAATGCTTCTGTGTAGTTTATATTTGAACATATTTTTTTTCCACTATTAACCACTTAGCGCTACGAATGTCCAGTTGCATTTTCTACAGACAGAGTGTTTCAAAACTGCTCAATCAAAAGTATGGTTTTATTCTGTTAGCTGAATGCTCAGATCAGAAAGAAGTTTCACAGAATGCTTCTGTGTAGTTTATATTTGAATATATTCCTTTTTCCACTACTACGCTCTTAGCGCTCCAAATGTCCAGTTGCATTTTCTACAGAAAGAGTGTTCAGATCTGCTCAATCAAAAGTATGGTTTAACTATGTTAGCTGAATGCACACATCAGAAAGAAGTTTCACCGAATGATTCTGTGTAGTTTATATTTGAAGACATTCCTTTTTCCACTATTACCCTCTTAGCGCTCCGAATCTCCACTTGCATTTTCTACAAAAAGAGTGTTTCATAACTGCTCAATCAAAAATATGTTTTATCTCTGTTAACTGAATTTACAGATCAGAAATAAGTTTCACAGAATGCATCTGTGTAGTTTTTATTTGAAGATATTCTTTTTCCCAATGTAGGCCTCTTAGCGCTTAGCATGTCCAATTGCAGTTTCTACAGAAAGAGTGTTTCAGAACGGCTCAATCAAAAGTAAGGTTCAACTCTGTTAGTTGAATGCACAGAACAGAAAGAATTTTCACAGAATGCTACTGTGTAGTTTATATTTGAATATATTCCTTTTTCCACTATTACCCTCTTAGCGCTCCAAATGTCCACTTGCATTTTCTACAGAAAGAGTGTTCAGAACTGCGCAATCAAAAGTATGGTTTAACTCTGTTAGCTTAATGAACATAACAGAAATAAGTTTCACACAATGCTTCTGTGTAGTTTTTATTTGAAGATATTATTTTTCCCAATAGAGGCCTCTTAGCGCTCAGAATGTCCAATTGCAGTTTCTACAGTAAGAGTGTTTCAGAAATGCTCAGTCAAAAGTAAGGTTCAACTCTGTTAGTTGAATGCACAGAACAGAAAGAAGTTTCATACAATGCTTCTGTGTAGTTTAAATTTGAACATATTCTTTTTTACACTATTACCCACTTAGCGCTACGAACGTCCAGTTGCATTTTCTACAGACAGAGTGTTTCAAAACTGCTCAATCAAAAGTATGGTTTAACTCTGTTAGCTGAATGCTCAGATCAGAAAGAAGTTTCACAGAATGCTTCTGTGTAGTTTATATTTGAATATATTCCTTTTTAAACTACTACTCTCTTAGCGCTCCAAATGTCCAGTTGCATTTTCTACAGAAAGAGTGTTCAGATCTGCTCAATCAAAAGTATGGTTTAACTCTGTTAGCTGAATGCACAGATCAGAAAGAAGTTTCACAGAATGATTCTGTGTAGTTTATATTTGGAGACATTCCTTTTTCCACTATTACCCTCTTAGCGCTCCGAATCTCCACTTGCATTTTCTACAGAAAGAGTGTTTCAGAACGGCTCAATCAAAACTAAGGTTCAACTCTTTTACTTGAACAAACAGAACAGAAAGAAGTTTCACACAATTCTTCTGTGTAGTTTTTTTTGTAGACATTCTTTTTCCCAATATAGGCCTCCTAGCGCTCAGAATGTCCAATTGCAGTTTCTATAGAAAGAGTGTTTCAGAACGGCTCAATCAAAAGTAAGGTTCAACTCTGTTAGTTGAATGCACAGAACAGAAATAAGTTTCATACAATGCTTCTGTGTAGTTTATATTTGAACATATTTTTTTTCCACTATTACCCACTTAGCGCTACGAATGTCCAGTTGCATTTTCTACAGACAGAGTGTTTCAAAACTGTTCAATCAAAAGTATGGTTTAACTCTGTTAGCTGAATGCTCAGATCAGAAAGAAGTTTCACAGAATGCTTCTGTGTAGTTTATATTTGAATATATTCCTTTTTCCACTACTACGCTCTTAGCGCTCCAAATGTCCAGTTTCATTTTCTACAGAAAGAGTGTTCAGATATGCTCAATCAAAAGTATGGTTTAACTCTGTTAGCTGAATGCACAGATCAGAAAGAAGTTTCACCGAATGATTCTGTGTAGTTTATATTTGAAGACATTCCTTTTTCCACTATTACCCTCTTAGCGCTCCGAATCTCCACTTGCATTTTCTACAAAAAGAGTGTTTCATAACTGCTCAATCAAAAATATGTTTTATCTCTGTTAACTGAATTTACAGATCAGAAATAAGTTTCACAGAATGCATCTGTGTAGTTTTTATTTGAAGATATTCTTTTTCCCAATGTTGGCCTCTAAGCGCTTAGCATGTCCAATTGCAGTTTCTACAGAAAGAGTGTTTCAGAACGGCTCAATCAAAAGTAAGGTTCAACTCTGTTAGTTGAATGCACAGAACAGAAAGAATTTTCACAGAATGCTACTGTGTAGTTTATATTTGAATATATTCCTTTTTCCACTATTACCTTCTTAGCGCTCCAAATGTCCACCTGCATTTTCTACAGAAAGAGTGTTCAGAACTGCGCAATCAAAAGTATGGTTTAACTCTGGTAGCTTAATGAACATATCAGAAATAAGTTTCACACAATTCTTCTGTGTAGTTTTTATTTGTAGACATTCTTTTTCCCAATATAGGCCTCCTAGCGCTCAGAATGTCCAATTGCAGTTTCTACAGAAAGAGTGTTTCAGAACGGCTCAATCAAAACTAAGGTTCAACTCTTTTACTTGAACAAACAGAACAGAAAGAAGTTTCACACAATTCTTCTGTGTAGTCTTTATTTGTAGACATTCTTTTTCCCAATATAGGCCTCCTAGCGCTCAGAATGTCCAATTGCAGTTTCTACAGAAAGAGTGTTTCAGAACGGCTCAATCAAAAGTAAGGTTCAACTCTGTTAGTTGAATGCACAGAACAGAAATAAGTTTCATTCAATGCTTCTGTGTAGTTTATATTTGAACATATTTTTTTTCCACTATTACCCACTTAGCGCTACGAATGTCCAGTTGCATTTTCTACAGACAGAGTGTTTCAAAACTGCTCAATCAAAAGTATGGTTTAATTCTGTTAGCTGAATGCTCAGATCAGAAAGAAGTTTCACAGAATGCTTCTGTGTAGTTTATATTTGAATATATTCCTTTTTCCACTACTACGCTCTTAGCGCTCCAAATGTCCAGTTGCATTTTCTACAGAAAGAGTGTTCAGATCTGCTCAATCAAAAGTATGGTTTAACTATGTTAGCTGAATGCACAGATCAGAAAGAAGTTTCACCGAATGATTCTGTGTAGTTTATATTTGAAGACATTCCTTTTTCCACTATTACCCTCTTAGCGCTCCGAATCTCCACTTGCATTTTCTACAAAAAGAGTGTTTCATAACTGCTCAATCAAAAATATGTTTTATCTCTGTTAACTGAATTTACAGATCAGAAATAAGTTTCACAGAATGCATCTGTGTAGTTTTTATTTGAAGATATTCTTTTTCCCAATGTAGGCCTCTTAGCGCTTAGCATGTCCAATTGCAGTTTCTACAGAAAGAGTGTTTCAGAACGGCTCAATCAAAAGTAAGGTTCAACTCTGTTAGTTGAATGCACAGAACAGAAAGAATTTTCACAGAATGCTACTGTGTAGTTTATATTTGAATATATTCCTTTTTCCACTATTACCCTCTTAGCGCTCCAAATGTCCACTTGCATTTTCTACAGAAAGAGTGTTCAGAACTGCGCAATCAAAAGTATGGTTTAACTCTGTTAGCTTAATGAACATAACAGAAATAAGTTTCACACAATGCTTCTGTGTAGTTTTTATTTGAAGATATTATTTTTCCCAATAGAGGCCTCTTAGCGCTCAGAATGTCCAATTGCAGTTTCTACAGTAAGAGTGTTTCAGAAATGCTCAGTCAAAAGTAAGGTTCAACTCTGTTAGTTGAATGCACAGAACAGAAAGAAGTTTCATACAATGCTTCTGTGTAGTTTAAATTTGAACATATTCTTTTTTACACTATTACCCACTTAGCGCTACGAATGTCCAGTTGCATTTTCTACAGACAGAGTGTTTCAAAACTGCTCAATCAAAAGTATGGTTTAACTCTGTTAGCTGAATGCTCAGATCAGAAAGAAGTTTCACAGAATGCTTCTGTGTAGTTTATATTTGAATATATTCCTTTTTAAACTACTACTCTCTTAGCGCTCCAAATGTCCAGTTGCATTTTCTACAGAAAGAGTGTTCAGATCTGCTCAATCAAAAGTATGGTTTAACTCTGTTAGCTGAATTCACAGATCAGAAAGAAGTTTCACAGAATGATTCTGTGTAGTTTATATTTGGAGACATTCCTTTTTCCACTATTACCCTCTTAGCGCTCCGAATCTCCACTTGCATTTTCTACAGAAAGAGTGTTTCAGAACGGCTCAATCAAAACTAAGGTTCAACTCTTTTACTTGAACAAACAGAACAGAAAGAAGTTTCACACAATTCTTCTGTGTAGTTTTTTTTGTAGACATTCTTTTTCCCAATATAGGCCTCCTAGCGCTCAGAATGTCCAATTGCAGTTTCTATAGAAAGAGTGTTTCAGAACGGCTCAATCAAAAGTAAGGTTCAACTCTGTTAGTTGAATGCACAGAACAGAAATAAGTTTAATACAATGCTTCTGTGTAGTTTATATTTGAACATATTTTTTTTCCACTATTACCCACTTAGCGCTACGAATGTCCAGTTGCATTTTCTACAGACAGAGTGTTTCAAAACTGTTCAATCAAAAGTATGGTTTAACTCTGTTAGCTGAATGCTCAGATCAGAAAGAAGTTTCACAGAATGCTTCTGTGTAGTTTATATTTGAATATATTCCTTTTTCCACTACTACGCTCTTAGCGCTCCAAATGTCCAGTTGCATTTTCTACAGAAAGAGTGTTCAGATATGCTCAATCAAAAGTATGGTTTAACTCTGTTAGCTGAATGCACAGATCAGAAAGAAGTTTCACCGAATGATTCTGTGTAGTTTATATTTGAAGACATTCCTTTTTCCACTATTACCCTCTTAGCGCTCCGAATCTCCACTTGCATTTTCTACAAAAAGAGTGTTTCATAACTGCTCAATCAAAAATATGTTTTATCTCTGTTAACTGAATTTACAGATCAGAAATAAGTTTCACAGAATGCATCTGTGTAGTTTTTATTTGAAGATATTCTTTTTCCCAATGTTGGCCTCTAAGCGCTTAGCATGTCCAATTGCAGTTTCTACAGAAAGAGTGTTTCAGAACGGCTCAATCAAAAGTAAGGTTCAACTCTGTTAGTTGAATGCACAGAACAGAAAGAATTTTCACAGAATGCTACTGTGTAGTTTATATTTGAATATATTACTTTTTCCACTATTACCTTCTTAGCGCTCCAAATGTCCACCTGCATTTTCTACAGAAAGAGTGTTCAGAACTGCGCAATCAAAAGTATGGTTTAACTCTGTTAGCTTAATGAACATAACAGAAATAAGTTTCACACAATGCTTCTGTGTAGTTTTTATTTGAAGATATTATTTTTCCCAATAGAGGCCTCTTAGCGCTCAGAATGTCCAATTGCAGTTTCTACAGTAAGAGTGTTTCAGAAATGCTCAGTCAAAAGTAAGGTTCAACTCTGTTAGTTGAATGCACAGATCAGAAAGAAGTTTCACAGAATGATTCTGTGTAGTTTATATTTGGAGACATTCCTTTTTCCACTATTACCCTGTTAGCGCTCCAAATCTCCACTTGCATTTTCTACAGAAAGAGTGTTTCAGAACGGCTCAATCAAAACTAAGGTTCAACTCTTTTAGTTGAACAAACAGAACAGAAAGAAGTTTCACACAATTCTTCTGTGTAGTTTTTATTTGTAGACATTCTTTTTCCCAATATAGGCCTCCTAGCGCTCAGAATGTCCAATTGCAGTTTCTACAGAAAGAGTGTTTCAGAACGGCTCAATCAAAAGTAAGGTTCAACTCTGTTAGTTGAATGCACAGAACAGAAAGAAGTTTCATACAATGCTTCTGTGTAGTTTATATTTGAACATATTCTTTTTTCCACTATTACCCACTTAGCGCTACGAATGTCCAGTTGCATTTTCTACATACAGAGTGTTTCAAAACTGCTCAATCAAAAGTATGGTTTAACTCTGTTAGCTGAATGCTCAGATCAGAAAGAAGTTTCACAGAAGGCTTCTGTGTAGTTTATATTTGAATATATTCCTTTTTCCACTACTACGCTCTTAGCGCTCCAAATGTCCAGTTGCATTTTCTACAGAAAGAGTGTTCAGATCTGCTCAATCAAAAGTATGGTTTAACTCTGTTAGCTGAATGCTCAGATCAGAAAGAAGTTTCACAGTATGCTTCTGTGTAGTTTATATTTGAATATATTCCTTTTTCCACTACTACGCTCTTAGCGCTCCAAATGTCCAGTTGCATTTTCTACAGAAAGAGTGTTCAGATATGCTCAATCAAAATTATGGTTTAACTCTGTTAGCTGAATGCACAGATCAGAAAGAAGTTTCACCGAATTATTCTGTGTAGTTTATATTTGAAGACATTCCTTTTTCCACTATTACCCTCTTAGCGCTCCGAATCTCCACTTGCATTTTCTACAAAAAGAGTGTTTCATAACTGCTCAATCAAAAATATGTTTTATCTCTGTTAACTGAATTTACAGATCAGAAATAAGTTTCACAGAATGCATCTGTGTAGTTTTTATTTGAAGATATTCTTTTTCCCAATGTAGGCCTCTTAGCGCTTAGCATGTCCAATTGCAGTTTCTACAGAAAGAGTGTTTCAGAACGGCTCAATCAAAAGTAAGGTTCAACTCTGTTAGTTGAATGCACAGAACAGAAAGAATTTTCACAGAATGCTACTGTGTAGTTTATATTTGAATATATTCCTTTTTCCACTATTACCCTCTTAGCGCTCCGAATGTCCACTTGCATTTTCTACAGAAAGAGTGTTCAGAACTGCGCAATCAAAAGTATGGTTTAACTCTGTTAGCTTAATGAACATATCAGAAATAAGTTTCACACAATGCTTCTGTGTAGTTTTTATTTGAAGATATTATTTTTCCCAATATAGGCCTCTTAGCGCTCAGAATGTCCAATTGCAGTTTCTACAGAAAGAGTGTTTCAGAAAGGCTCAATCACAAGTAAGGTTCAACTCTGTTAGTTGAATGCACAGAACAGAAAGAAGTTTCATACAATGCTTCTGTGTAGTTTATATTTGAACATATTATTTTTTCCACTATTACCCACTTAGCGCTACGAATGTCCAGTTGCATTTTCTACAGACAGAGTGTTTCAAAACTGCTCAATCAAAAGTATGGTTTAACTCTGTTAGCTGAATGCTCAGATCAGAAAGAAGTTTCACAGAATGCTTCTGTGTAGTTTATATTTGAATATATTCCTTTTTCCACTACTACGCTCTTAGCGCTCCAAATGTGCAGTTGCATTTTCTACAGAAAGAGTGTTCAGATCTGCTCAATCAAAAGTATGGTTTAACTCTGTTAGCTGAATGCACAGATCAGAAAGAAGTTTCACCGAATGATTCTGTGTAGTTTATATTTGAAGACATTTCTTTTTCCACTATTACCCTCTTAGCGCTCAGAATCTCCACTTGCATTTTCTACAAAAAGAGTGTTTCATAACTGCTCAATCAAAAATATGTTTTATCTCTGTTAACTGAATTTACAGATCAGAAATAAGTTTCACAGAATGCATCTGTGTGGTTTTTATTTGAAGATATTCATTTTCCCAAAGTAGGCCTCTTAGCGCTTAGCATGTCCAATTGCAGTTTCTACAGAAAGAGTGTTTCAGAACGGCTCAAACAAAAGTAAGGTTCAACTCTGTTAGTTGAATGCACAGAACAGAAAGAATTTTCACAGAATGCTACTGTGTAGTTTATATTTGAATATATTCCTTTTTCCACTATTACCCTCTTAGCGCTCCGAATGTCCACTTGCATTTTCTACAGAAAGAGTGTTCAGAACTGCGCAATCAAAAGTATGGTTTAACTCTGTTAGCTTAATGAACATATCAGAAATAAGTTTCACACAATGCTTCTGTGTAGTTTTTATTTGAAGATATTATTTTTCCCAATATAGGCCTCTTAGCGCTCAGAATGTCCAATTGCAGTTTCTACAGAAAGAGTGTTTCAGAAAGGATCAATCACAAGTAAGGTTCAACACTGTTAGTTGAATGCACAGAACAGAAAGAAGTTTCATACAATCCTTCTGTGTAGTTTATATTTGAACATATTCTTTTTTCCACTATTACCCACTTAGCGCTACGAATGTCCAGTTGCATTTTCTACAGACAGGGTGTTTCAAAACTGCTCAATCAAAAGTTTGGTTTAACTCTGTTAGCTGAATGCTCAGATCAGAAAGAAGTTTCACAGAATGCTTCTGTGTAGTTTATATTTGAATATATTCCTTTTTCCACTACTACGCTCTTAGCGCTCCAAATGTGCAGTTGCATTTTCTACAGAAAGAGTGTTCAGATCTGCTCAATCAAAAGTATGGTTTAACTCTGTTAGCTGAATGCACAGATCAGAAAGAAGTTTCACCGAATGATTCTGTGTAGTTTATATTTGAAGACATTTCTTTTTCCACTATTACCCTCTTAGCGCTCCGAATCTCCACTTGCATTTTCTACAAAAAGAGTGTTTCATAACTGCTCAATCAAAAATATGTTTTATCTCTGTTAACTGAATTTACAGATCAGAAATAAGTTTCACAGAATGCATCTGTGTAGTTTTTATTTGAAGATATTCATTTTCCCAAAGTAGGCCTCTTAGCGCTTAGCATGTCCAATTGCAGTTTCTACAGAAAGAGTGTTTCAGAACGGCTCAATCAAAAGTAAGGTTCAACTCTGTTAGTTGAATGCACAGAACAGAAAGAATTTTCACAGAATGCTACTGTGTAGTTTATATTTGAATATATTCCTTTTTCCACTATTACCCTCTTAGCGCTCCGAATGTCCACTTGCATTTTCTACAGAAAGAGTGTTCAGAACTGCGCAATCAAAAGTATGGTTTAACTCTGTTAGCTTAATGAACATATCAGAAATAAGTTTCACACAATGCTTCTGTGTAGTTTTCATTTGAAGATATTATTTTTCCCAATATAGGCCGCTTAGCGCTCAGAATGTCCAAATGAAGTTTCTACAGAAAGAGTGTTCTGAACTGAGCAATCAAAAGTATGGTTTAACTCTGTTAGCTGAATGCACATATCAGAAATAAGTTTCAAACAATGCTTCTGTGTAATTTTTATTTGAAGATATTATTTTTCCCAATATAGGCCTCTTAGCGCTCAGAATGTCCAATTGCAGTTTATACAGAAAGAGTGTTTCAGAACGGCTTAATCAAATGTAAGGTTCAACTCACTTAGTTGAATGCACAGAACAGAAAGAAGTTTCACTGAATGCTTCTGTGTAGTATTTAGTTGAAGATACTCCTTTTTGGACTATTACACACTTAGCGCTCCAAATATCCACTGGCAGTTTCTACACAAAGAGTGTTTCAGAACTGCTCCTTCAAAAGTAAGGCTCAACTCTGTTAGTTGAATGCGGAGAACAGAAAGGGGTTTCAGAGAATGCTTCTGTGTAGTTTTTAATTGGAGATATTCCTTTTTCCTCTATTACAATCTTAGCGCTCTGAATGTCCACTTGCATTTTCTACAAAAAGTGTGTTTCACAACTGCTCAATCAAAAATATGGTTTAGCTCTGTTAACTGAATTTACAGATCAGAAATAAGTTTCACAGAATGCATCTGTGTAGTTTTTATTTGAAGATATTCTTTTTCCCAATGTAGGCCTCTTAGCGCTTAGAATGTCCAATTGCAGTTTCTACAGAAAGAGTGTTTCAGAACGGCTCAATCAAAAGTAAGGTTCAACACTGTTAGTTGAATGCACAGAAGAGAAAGAAGTTTCACAGAATGCTACTGTGTAGTTTATATTTGAATATATCCCTTTTTCCACTATTACCCTCTTAGCGCTCCGAATGTCCACTTGCATTTTCTACAGAAAGAGTGTTATGAACTGCGCAATCAAAAGTATGGTTTAACTCTGTTAGCTGAATGCACATATCAGAAATAAGTTTCAAACAATGCTTCTGTGTAATTTTTATTTGAAGATATTATTTTTCCCAATATAGGCCTCTTAGCGCTCAGAATGTCCAATTGCAGTTTCTACAGAAAGAGTGTTTCAGAACGGCTCAATCAAATATAAGGTTCAACTCTCTTAGTTGAATGCACAGAACAGAAAGAAGTTTCACTGAATGCTTCTGTGTAGTATTTAGTTGAAGATACTCCTTTTTGGACTATTACACACTTAGCGCTCCGAATATCCACTGGCAGTTTCTACACAAAGAGTGTTTCAGAACTGCTCCTTCAAAAGTAAGGCTCAGCTCTGTTAGTTGAATTCTGAGAACAGAAAGGGGTTTCAGAGAATGCTTCTGTGTAGTTTTTAATTGGAGATATCCCTTTTTCCTCTATTACAATCTTAGTGCTCCGAATGTCCACTTGCATTTTCTACAAAAAGATTGTTTCATAACTGCTCAATCAAAAATATGGTTTAGCTCTGTTAACTGAATTTACAGATCAGAAATAAGTTTCACAGAATGCATCTGTGTAGTTTTTATTTGAAGATATTCTTTTTCCCAGTGTAGGCCTCTTAGCGCTTAGAATGTCCAATTGCAGTTTCTACAAAAAGAATGTTTCAGAACGGCTCAATCAAAAGTAAGGTTCAACTCTGTTAGTTGAATGCACAGAACAGAAATAAGTTTCACAGAATGCTACTGTGTAGTTTATATTTGAATATATTCCTTTTTCCACTATTACCCTCTTAGCGCTCCGAATGTCCACTAGCATTTTCTACAGAAAGAGTGTTCGGAACTGCGCAATCAAAAGTATGGTTTAACTCTGTTAGCTGAATGCACACATCAGAAATAAGTTTCACACAATGCTTCTGTGTAGTTTTTAATTGAAGATATTATTTTTCCCAATATAGGCCTCTTAGCGCTCAGAATGTCCAATTGCAGTTTCTACAGAAAGAGTGTTCAAGAACGGCTCAATCAAAAGTAAGGTTCAACTCTGTTAGCTGAATGCACAGAACAGAAAGGTGTTTCATACAATGCTTCTGTGTAGTTTATATTTGAACATATTCTTTTTTCCACTATTACCCACTTAGCGCTACGAATGTCCAGTTGCATTTTCTACAGACAGAGTGTTTCAAAACTGCTCAATCAAAAGTATGGTTTAACTCTGTTAGCTGAATGCTCAGATCAGAAAGAAGTTTCACAGAATGCTTCTGTGTAGTTTATATTTGAATATATTCCTTTTTCCACTACTACACTCTTAGCGCTCCAAATGTCCAGTTGCATTTTCTACAGAAAGAGTGTTCAGATCTGCTCTATCAAAAGTATGGTTTAACTCTGTTAGCTGAATGCACAGATCAGAAAGAAGTTTCACAGAATGATTCTGTGTAGTTTATATTTGAAGACATTCCTTTTTCCACTATTACCCTCTTAGCGCTCCGAATCTCCACTTGCATTTTCTACAGAAAGACTGTTTCAAAACGGCTCCATCAAAACTAACGTTCAAATCTTTTAGTTGAATGAACAGAACAGAAAGAAGTTTCACAGAATGCTTCTGTGTAGTTTTTATTTGTAGATATTCTTTTTCCCAATATAGGCCTCTTAGCACTCAGAATGTCCAATTGCAGTTTCTACAGAAAGAGTGTTTCAGAACGGCTCAATCAAAAGTAAGGTTCAACCCTGGTAGTTGAATGCACAGAACAGAAGGAAGTTTCACAGAATGCTTCTGTGTAGTTTATATTTGAATATGTTCCTTTTTCCACTATTACCCTCTTAGCGCTCCGAATGTCCACTTGCATTTTCTACAGAAAGAGTGTTCTGAACTGCGCAATCAAAAGTATGGTTTAACTCTGTTAGCTGAATGCACATATCAGAAATAAGTTTCAAACAATGCTTCTGTGTAGTTTTTATTTGATGATATTATTTTTCCCAATATAGGCCTCTTAGCGCTCAGAATGTCCAATAGCATTTTCTACAGAAAGAGTGTTTCAGAACGGCTCAATCAAATGTAAGGTTCAACTTTCTTAGTTGAATGCACAGAACAGAAAGAAGTTTCACAGAATGCTTCTGTGTAGTATTTAGTTGAAGATACTTCTTTTTGGACTATTACCCACTTAGCGCTCCGAATATCCACTGGCAGTTTCTACACAAAGTGTGTTTCAGAACTGCTCCTTCAAAAGTAAGGCTCAAATCTGTTAGTTGAATGCGGAGAACAGAAAGGGGTTTCAGAGAATGCTTCTGTGTAGTTTTTAATTGGAGATATTCCTTTTTACTCTATTACAATCTTAGCGCTCCGAATGTCCACTTGCATTTTCTACAAAAAGATTGTTTCATAACTGCTCAATCAAAAATATGTTTTAGCTCTGTTAATTGAATTTACAGATCAGAAATAAGTTTCACAGAATGCATCTGTGTAGTTTTTATTTGAAGATATTCTTTTTCCCAATGTAGGCCTCTTAGCGCTTAGAATGTCCAATTGCAGTTTCTACAGAAAGAGTGTTTCAGAATGGCTCAATCAAAAGTAAGGTTCAACGCTGTTAGTTGAATGCACAGAAGAGAAAGCAGTTTCACAGAATGCTACTGTGTAGTTTATATTTGAATATATCCCTTTTTCCACTATTACCCTCTTAGCGCTCCGAATGTCAACTTGCATTTTCTACAGAAAGAGTGTTCTGAACTGCGCAATCAAAAGTATTGTTTAACTCTGTTAGCTGAATGCACATATCAGAAATGAGTTTTAAACAATGCTTCTGGGTAGTTTTTATTTGAAGATATTATTTTTCCCAATATAGGCCTCTTAGCGCTCAGAATGTCCAATTGCAGTTTCTACAGAAAGAATGTTTCAGAACGGCTGAATCAAATGTAAGGTTCAACTCTCTTAGTTGAATACACAGAAGAGAAAGAAGTTTCACTGAATGCTTCTGTGTAGTATTTAGTTGAAGATACTGCTTTTTGGACTATTACACACTTAGCGCTCCGAATATCCACTGGCAGTTTCTACACAAAGAGTTTTTCAGAACTGCTCCTTCAAAAGTAAGGCTCAAATCTGTTAGTTGAATGCGGAGAACTGAAAGGGGTTTCAGAGAATGCTTCTGTGTAGTTTTTAATTGGAGATATCCCTTTTTCCTCTATTACAATCTTAGTGCTCTGAATGTCCACATGCATTTTCTACAAAAAGATTGTTTCAGAACGGCTCACTCAAAAATATGGTTTAGCTCTGTTAACTGAATTTACAGATCAGAAATAAGTTTCACAGAATGCATCTGTGTAGTTTTTATTTGAAGATATTCTTTTTCCCAATGTAGGCCTCTTAGCGCTTAGAATGTCCAATTGCAGTTTCTACAGAAAGAGTGTTTCAGAACGGCTCAATCAAAAGTAAGGTTCAACGCTGTTAGTTGAATGCACAGAACAGAAAGACGTTTCACAGAATGCTACTGTGTAGTTTATATTAGAATATATTCCTTTTTCCAATATTACCCTCTTAGCACTCCGAATGTCCACTTGCATTTTCTACAGAAAGAGTGTTCGGAACTGCGCAATCAAAAGTATGGTTTAACTCTGTTAGCTGAATGCACATATCAGAAATAAGTTTCACACAATGCTTCTGTGTAGTTTTTATTTGAAGATATTATTTTTCCCAATATAGGCGTCTTAGCGCTCAGAATGTCCAATTGCAGTTTCTACAGAAAGAGTGTTTCAGAACGGCAAAAATCAAAAGTAAGTTTCAACTCTGTTAGTTGAATGCACAGAACAGAAAGAAGTTTCATACAATGCTTCTGTGTAGTTTATATTTGAACATATTCTTTTTTCCACTATTACCCACTTAGCGCTACGAATGTCCAGTTGCATTTTCTACAGACAGAGTGTTTCAAAACTGCTCAATCAAAAGTATGGTTTAACTCTGTTAGCTGAATGCTCAGATCACAAAGAAGTTTCACAGAACGCTTCTGTGTAGTTTATATTTGAATATATTCTTTTTCCACTACTACCCTCTTAGCGCTCCAAATGTCCAGTTGCATTTTCTACAGAAAGAGTTTTCAGATCTGCTCAATCAAAAGTATGGTTTAACTCTGTTAGCTGAATGCACAGATCAGAAAGAAGTTTCACAGAATGATTCTTTGTAGTTTATATTTGAAGACATTCCTTTTTCCACTATTACCCACTTAGCGCTCCGAATTTCCACTTGCATTTTCTACAGAAAGAGTGTTTCAGAAATGCTCAATCAAAACTAAGGTTCAACTCTTTTAGTTGAATGAACAGAACAGAAAGAAGTTTCACAGAATGCTTCTGTGTAGTTTTTATTTGTAGATATTCTTTTTCCCAATATAGGCCTCTTAGCGCTCAGAATGTCCAATTGCAGTTTCTACAGAAAGAGTGTTTCAGAACGGCTCAATCAAAAGTAAGGTTCAACCCTGGTACTTGAATGCACAGAACAGAAAGAAGTTTCACAGAATGCTTCTGTGTAGTTTATATTTGAATATATTCCTTTTTCCACTATTACCCTCTTAGCTCTCCAAATGTCCACTTGCATTTTCTACAAAAAGATTGTTTCATAACTGCTCAATCAAAAATATGGTTTAGCTCTGTTAACTGAATTTACAGATCAGAAATAAGTTTCACAGAATGCATCTGTGTAGTTTTTATTTGAAGATATTCTTTTTCCCAGTGTAGGCCTCTTAGCGCTTAGAATGTCCAATTGCAGTTTCTACAAAAAGAATGTTTCAGAACGGCTCAATCAAAAGTAAGGTTCAACTCTGTTAGTTGAATGCACAGAACAGAAATAAGTTTCACAGAATGCTACTGTGTAGTTTATATTTGAATATATTCCTTTTTCCACTATTACCCTCTTAGCGCTCCGAATGTCCACTAGCATTTTCTACAGAAAGAGTGTTCGGAACTGCGCAATCAAAAGTATGGTTTAACTCTGTTAGCTGAATGCACACATCAGAAATAAGTTTCACACAATGCTTCTGTGTAGTTTTTAATTGAAGATATTATTTTTCCCAATATAGGCCTCTTAGCGCTCAGAATGTCCAATTGCAGTTTCTACAGAAAGAGTGTTCAAGAACGGCTCAATCAAAAGTAAGGTTCAACTCTGTTAGCTGAATGCACAGAACAGAAAGGTGTTTCATACAATGCTTCTGTGTAGTTTATATTTGAACATATTCTTTTTTCCACTATTACCCACTTAGCGCTACGAATGTCCAGTTGCATTTTCTACAGACAGAGTGTTTCAAAACTGCTCAATCAAAAGTATGGTTTAACTCTGTTAGCTGAATGCTCAGATCAGAAAGAAGTTTCACAGAATGCTTCTGTGTAGTTTATATTTGAATATATTCCTTTTTCCACTACTACACTCTTAGCGCTCCAAATGTCCAGTTGCATTTTCTACAGAAAGAGTGTTCAGATCTGCTCTATCAAAAGTATGGTTTAACTCTGTTAGCTGAATGCACAGATCAGAAAGAAGTTTCACAGAATGATTCTGTGTAGTTTATATTTGAAGACATTCCTTTTTCCACTATTACCCTCTTAGCGCTCCGAATCTCCACTTGCATTTTCTACAGAAAGACTGTTTCAAAACGGCTCCATCAAAACTAACGTTCAAATCTTTTAGTTGAATGAACAGAACAGAAAGAAGTTTCACAGAATGCTTCTGTGTAGTTTTTATTTGTAGATATTCTTTTTCCCAATATAGGCCTCTTAGCACTCAGAATGTCCAATTGCAGTTTCTACAGAAAGAGTGTTTCAGAACGGCTCAATCAAAAGTAAGGTTCAACCCTGGTAGTTGAATGCACAGAACAGAAGGAAGTTTCACAGAATGCTTCTGTGTAGTTTATATTTGAATATGTTCCTTTTTCCACTATTACCCTCTTAGCGCTCCGAATGTCCACTTGCATTTTCTACAGAAAGAGTGTTCTGAACTGCGCAATCAAAAGTATGGTTTAACTCTGTTAGCTGAATGCACATATCAGAAATAAGTTTCAAACAATGCTTCTGTGTAGTTTTTATTTGATGATATTATTTTTCCCAATATAGGCCTCTTAGCGCTCAGAATGTCCAATAGCATTTTCTACAGAAAGAGTGTTTCAGAACGGCTCAATCAAATGTAAGGTTCAACTTTCTTAGTTGAATGCACAGAACAGAAAGAAGTTTCACAGAATGCTTCTGTGTAGTATTTAGTTGAAGATACTACTTTTTGGACTATTACCCACTTAGCGCTCCGAATATCCACTGGCAGTTTCTACACAAAGTGTGTTTCAGAACTGCTCCTTCAAAAGTAAGGCTCAAATCTGTTAGTTGAATGCGGAGAACAGAAAGGGGTTTCAGAGAATGCTTCTGTGTAGTTTTTAATTGGAGATATTCCTTTTTACTCTATTACAATCTTAGCGCTCCGAATGTCCACTTGCATTTTCTACAAAAAGATTGTTTCATAACTGCTCAATCAAAAATATGTTTTAGCTCTGTTAATTGAATTTACAGATCAGAAATAAGTTTCACAGAATGCATCTGTGTAGTTTTTATTTGAAGATATTCTTTTTCCCAATGTAGGCCTCTTAGCGCTTAGAATGTCCAATTGCAGTTTCTACAGAAAGAGTGTTTCAGAATGGCTCAATCAAAAGTAAGGTTCAACGCTGTTAGTTGAATGCACAGAAGAGAAAGCAGTTTCACAGAATGCTACTGTGTAGTTTATATTTGAATATATCCCTTTTTCCACTATTACCCTCTTAGCGCTCCGAATGTCAACTTGCATTTTCTACAGAAAGAGTGTTCTGAACTGCGCAATCAAAAGTATTGTTTAACTCTGTTAGCTGAATGCACATATCAGAAATGAGTTTTAAACAATGCTTCTGGGTAGTTTTTATTTGAAGATATTATTTTTCCCAATATAGGCCTCTTAGCGCTCAGAATGTCCAATTGCAGTTTCTACAGAAAGAATGTTTCAGAACGGCTGAATCAAATGTAAGGTTCAACTCTCTTAGTTGAATACACAGAAGAGAAAGAAGTTTCACTGAATGCTTCTGTGTAGTATTTAGTTGAAGATACTGCTTTTTGGACTATTACACACTTAGCGCTCCGAATATCCACTGGCAGTTTCTACACAAAGAGTTTTTCAGAACTGCTCCTTCAAAAGTAAGGCTCAAATCTGTTAGTTGAATGCGGAGAACTGAAAGGGGTTTCAGAGAATGCTTCTGTGTAGTTTTTAATTGGAGATATCCCTTTTTCCTCTATTACAATCTTAGTGCTCTGAATGTCCACATGCATTTTCTACAAAAAGATTGTTTCAGAACGGCTCACTCAAAAATATGGTTTAGCTCTGTTAACTGAATTTACAGATCAGAAATAAGTTTCACAGAATGCATCTGTGTAGTTTTTATTTGAAGATATTCTTTTTCCCAATGTAGGCCTCTTAGCGCTTAGAATGTCCAATTGCAGTTTCTACAGAAAGAGTGTTTCAGAACGGCTCAATCAAAAGTAAGGTTCAACGCTGTTAGTTGAATGCACAGAACAGAAAGACGTTTCACAGAATGCTACTGTGTAGTTTATATTAGAATATATTCCTTTTTCCAATATTACCCTCTTAGCACTCCGAATGTCCACTTGCATTTTCTACAGAAAGAGTGTTCGGAACTGCGCAATCAAAAGTATGGTTTAACTCTGTTAGCTGAATGCACATATCAGAAATAAGTTTCACACAATGCTTCTGTGTAGTTTTTATTTGAAGATATTATTTTTCCCAATATAGGCGTCTTAGCGCTCAGAATGTCCAATTGCAGTTTCTACAGAAAGAGTGTTTCAGAACGGCAAAAATCAAAAGTAAGTTTCAACTCTGTTAGTTGAATGCACAGAACAGAAAGAAGTTTCATACAATGCTTCTGTGTAGTTTATATTTGAACATATTCTTTTTTCCACTATTACCCACTTAGCGCTACGAATGTCCAGTTGCATTTTCTACAGACAGAGTGTTTCAAAACTGCTCAATCAAAAGTATGGTTTAACTCTGTTAGCTGAATGCTCAGATCACAAAGAAGTTTCACAGAACGCTTCTGTGTAGTTTATATTTGAATATATTCTTTTTCCACTACTACCCTCTTAGCGCTCCAAATGTCCAGTTGCATTTTCTACAGAAAGAGTTTTCAGATCTGCTCAATCAAAAGTATGGTTTAACTCTGTTAGCTGAATGCACAGATCAGAAAGAAGTTTCACAGAATGATTCTTTGTAGTTTATATTTGAAGACATTCCTTTTTCCACTATTACCCACTTAGCGCTCCGAATTTCCACTTGCATTTTCTACAGAAAGAGTGTTTCAGAAATGCTCAATCAAAACTAAGGTTCAACTCTTTTAGTTGAATGAACAGAACAGAAAGAAGTTTCACAGAATGCTTCTGTGTAGTTTTTATTTGTAGATATTCTTTTTCCCAATATAGGCCTCTTAGCGCTCAGAATGTCCAATTGCAGTTTCTACAGAAAGAGTGTTTCAGAACGGCTCAATCAAAAGTAAGGTTCAACCCTGGTACTTGAATGCACAGAACAGAAAGAAGTTTCACAGAATGCTTCTGTGTAGTTTATATTTGAATATATTCCTTTTTCCACTATTACCCTCTTAGCTCTCCAAATGTCCACTTGCATTTTCTACAGAAAGAGTGTTCTGAACTGCACAATCAAAAGTATGGTTTAACTCTGTTAGCTGAATGGACATATCAGAAATAAGTTTCACACAATGCTTCTGTGTAGCTTTTATTTGAAGATATTTTTTTTCCCAATATTGTCCTCTTAGCGCTCAGAATGTCCAATTGCAGTTTCTACAGAAAGAGTGTTTCAGAACGGCTCAATCAAATGTAAGGTTCAACTTTCTTAGTTGAATGCACAGAACAGAAAGAAGTTTCACAGAATGCTTCTGTGTAGTATTTAGTTGAAGATACTACTTTTTGGACTATTACCCACTTAGCGCTCCGAATATCCACTGGCAGTTTCTACACAAAGAGTGTTTCAGAACTGCTCCTTCAAAAGTAAGGCTCAACTCTGTTAGTTGAATGCGGAGAACAGAAAGGGGTTTCAGAGAATGCTTCTGTGTAGTTTTTAATTGGAGATATTCCTTTTTCCTCTATTACAATCTTAGCGCTCCGAATGTCCACTTGCATTTTCTAAAAAAGAGTGTTTCATAACTGCTCAATCAAAAATATGGTTTAGCTCTGTTAACTGAATTTACAGATCAGAAATAAGTTTCACAGAATGCATCTGTGTAGTTTTTATTTGAAGATATTCTTTTTCCCAATGTAGGCCTCTTAGCGCTTAGAATGTCCAATTGCAGTTTCTACAGAAAGAATGTTTCAGAAAGGCTCAATCAAAAGTAAGGTTCAACGCTGTTAGTTGAATGCACAGAAGAGAAAGAAGTTCTACAGAATGCTTCTGTGTAGTTTATATTTGAATATATCCCTTTTTCCACTATTACCCTCTTAGCGCTCCGAATGTCCACTTGCATTTTCTACAGAAAGAGTGTTCTGAACTGCGCAATCAAAAGTATGGTTTAACTCTGTTAGCTGAATGCTCAGATCAGAAAGAAGTTTCACAGAATGCTTCTGTGTAGTTTATATTTGAATATATTACTTTTTCCACTACTACCCTCTTAGCGCTCCAAATGTCCAGTTGCATTTTCTACAGAAAGAGTGTTCAGATCTGCTCAATCAAAAGTATGGTTTAACTCTGTTAGCTGAATGCACATATCAGTAATAAGTTTCACACAATGCTTCTGTGTAGTTTTTATTTGAAGATATTATTTTTCCCAATATAGGCCTCTTAGCGCTCAGAATGTCCAATTGCAGTTTCTACAGAAAGAGTGTTTCAGAACGGCTCAATCAAAAGTAAGGTTCAACTCTTTTAGTTGAATGAACAGAACAGAATGAAGTTTCACAGAATGCTTCTGTGTAGATTTTATTTGTAGATATTCTTTTTCCCAATATAGGCCTCTTAGCGCTCAGAATGTCCAATTGCACTTTCTACAGAAAGAGTGTTTCAGAATGGCTCAATCAAAAGTAAGGTTCAACTCTGTTAGTTGAATGCACAGAACAGAAAGAAGTTTCATACAATGCTTCTGTGTAGTTTATATTTGAACATATTCTTTTTTCCACTATTACCCACTTAGCGCTACGAATGTCCAGTTGCATTTTCTACAGACAGAGTGTTTCAAAACTGCTCAATCAAAGGTATGGTTTAACTCTGTTAGCTTAATGCTCAGATCAGAAAAATTTTCACAGAATGCTTCTGTGTAGTTTATATTTGAATATATTACTTTTTCCACTACTACCCTCTTAGCTCTCCAAATGTCCAGTTGCATTTTCTATAGAAAGAGTGTTCAGATCTGCTCAATCAAAAGTATGGTTTAACTCTGTTAGCTGAATGCACAGATCAGAAATAAGTATCACAGAATGCTTCTGTGTAGTTTTTATTTGTAGATATTCTTTTTCCCAATATAGGCCTCTTAGCGCTCAGAATGTCCAATTGCAGTTCCTACAGAAAGAGTCTTTAAGAACGGCTCAATCAAAACTAAGGTACAACTCTTTTAGTTGAATGAACAGAACAGAAAGAAGTTTCACAGAATGCTTCTGTGTACTTTTTATTTGTAGATATTCATTTTCCCAATATAGGCCTCTTAGCGCTCAGAATGTCCAATTGCAGTTTCTACAGAAAGAGTGTTTCAGAACGGCTCAATCATAAGTAAGGTTCAACCCTGGAAATTGAATGCACAGAACAGAAAGAAGTTTCATACAATGCTTCTGTGTAGTTTATATTTGAACATATTCTTTTTTCCACTATTACCCACTTAGCGCTACGAATGTCCAGTTGCATTTTCTACAGACAGAGTGTTTCAAAACTGGTCAATCAAAAGTATGGTTTAACTCTGTTAGCTGAATGCTCAGATCAGAAAGAAGTTTCACAGAATGCTTCTGTGTAGTTTATATTTGAATATATTCCTTTTCCACCACTACCCTCTTAGCGCTCCAAATATCCAGTTGCATTTTCGACAGAAACAGTGTTCACATCTGCTCAATCAAAAGTATGGTTTAACTCTGTTAGCTGAATGCACAGATCAGAAAGAAGTTTCACCGAATGATTCTGTGTAGTTTATATTTGAAGACATTCCTTTTTCCACTATTACCCTCTTAGCGCTCCGAATCTCCACTTGCATTTTCTACAGAAAGAGTGTTTCAGAACGGCTCAATCAAAACTAAGGTTCAACTCTTTTAGTTGAATGAACAGAACAGAAAGAAGTTTCACAGAATGCTTCTGTGTAGTTTTTATTTGTAGATATTCTCTTTCCCAATATAGGCCTCTTAGCGCTCAGAATGTACAATTGCAGTTTCTACAGAAAGAGTGTTTCAGAACGGCTCAATTAAAACTAAGGTTCAACTCTTTTAGTTGAATGAACAGAACAGAAAGAAGTTTCACAGAATGCTACTGTGTAGTTTATATTTGAATATATTCCTTTTTCCACTCTTACCCTCATAGCGCTCCGAATGTCCACTTGCATTTTCCACAGAAAGAGTGTTCTGAACTGCGCAATCAAAAGTATTGTTTCACTCTGTTAGCTGAATGCACATATCAGAGATAAGTTTCAAACAATGCTTCTGTGTAGTTTTTATTTGAAGATATTATTTTTCCCAATATAGGCCTCTTAGCACTCAGAATGTCCAATTCCAGATTCTACAGAAAGAGTGTTTCAGAACGGCTCAATCAAATGTAAGGTTCAACTCTCTTAGTTGAATGCACAGAACAGAAAGAAGTTTCACAGAATGCTTCTGTGTAGTATTTAGTTGAAGATACTCCTTTTTGGACTATTACCCACTTAGCGCTCCGAATATCCACTGGCAGTTTCTACACAAAGAGTGTTTCAGAACTGCTCCTTCGAAAGTAAGGCTCAACTCTCTTAGTTGAATGCGGAGAACAGAAAGGGGTTTCAGAGAATGCTTCTGTGTAGTTTTTAATTGGAGATATTCCTTTTTCCTCTATTACAATCTTAGCGCTCCGAATGTCCACTTGCATTTTCTACAAAAAGAGGGTTTCATAACTGCTCAATCAAAAATATGGTTTAGCTCTGTTATCTGAATTTACAGATCAGAAATAAGTTTCACAGAATGCATCTGTGTAGTTTTTATTTGAAGATATTATTTTTCCCAATGTAGGCCTCTTAGCGCTTAGAATGTCCAATTGCAGTTTCTACAGAAAGAGTGTTTCAGAACGGCTCAATCAAAAGTAAGGTTCAACTCTTTTAGTTGAATGCACAGAACAGAAAGAAGTTTCATACAATGCTTCTGTGTAGTTTATATTTGAACATATTCTTTTTTCCAATATTTCCCACTTAGCGCTACGAATGACCAGTTGCATTTTCTACAGACAGAGTGTTTCAAAACTGCTCAATCAAAAGTATGGTTTAACTCTGTTAGCTGAATGCTCAGATCAGAAAGAAGTTTCACAGAATGCTTCTGTGAAGTTTATATTTGAATATATTCCTTTTTCCACTACTAGCCTCTTAGCGCTCCAAATGTCCAGTTGCATTTTCTACAGAAAGAGTGTTCAGATCTGCTGAATCAAAAGTATGGTTTAACTCTGTTAGCTTAATGCACAGATCAGAAAGAAGTTTCACAGAATGATTCTGTGCAGTTTATATTTGAAGACATTCCATTTTCCACTATTACCCTCTTAGCGCTCCGAATCTCCACTTGCATTTTCTACAGAAAGAGTGTTTCAGAACGGCTCAATCAAATCTAAGGTTCAAATCTGTTACTTGAATGCACAGAACAGAATGTATTTTCACAGATTGCTTCTGTGTAGTTTGTATTTGAAGATATTCCTTTTTCCACTGTTACCCTCTTAGAGCTCAGAATGTCCACTTGCATTTTCTACAGAAAGTGTGTTCAGAACTGCTCTATCAAAAGTATGATTTAACTCTGTTAGGTGAATGCACAGATCAGAAATAAGTTTCACAGAATTCTTCTGTGTAGTTTATATATGAAGATATTCCGTTTTCCACTATTACCCACTTAGCTCTCTGAATGTCCAGTTGCATTTTCTACAGAAAGAGTGTTTCAGAACTGCTCAATCAAAAGTATGGTTTAGCTCTGTTAGCTGAATGCACAGATCAGAAAGATGTTTCACAGAATGCTGCTGTGTAGTGTTTATATGGAGATATTCTTTTTACCAATATAGGCCTCTTAGCGCACAGAATGTCCAATTGCAGTTTCTACAGAAAGAGTGTTTCAGAAAGGCTCAATCAAAAGTAAGGTTCAACTCTGTTAGTTGAATGAACAGAACAGAAAGAAGTTTCAGAGAATGATTCTGTGTAGTTTATATTTGAAGATATTCCTTTTTCCACTATTACCTTCTAAGCGCTCCGAATGTCCACTTGCATTTTCTACAGAAAGAGTGTTTCCGAACTGCTCAATCAAAAGTATGGTTTAACTCTGTTAGCTGAATGCACTGATCAGTACGAAGTTTCACAGAATGTTTCTTGTAGTTTTCATTTGAAGATAGTCCTTTCTCATATATAGGCCTCTTAGCGCTCCGAATATCCAATTGCAGTTTCTACAGAAAGAGTGTTTCAGAACGGCTCAATGAAAAGTAGGGTTCAACTCCTTTAGTTTAATTCACAGAACAGAAAGAAGTTTCACAGAATGCTTCTGTGTAGTATTTATTTGAAGGTATTCCTTTTTCCACTATTAACCTCTTAGCGCTCCAAATGTCCAGTTGCATTTTCTACAGAAGGAGTGTTCAGAACTGCTCAAACATAAGTGTGTTTTAACCCTTTTAGGTGAATGCACAGATCAGAAAGAAGTTTCACAGAATTCTTCTGTGTAGTTTATATTTGAAGATATTCCATTTTTCACTATTACCCACTTAGCGCTCTGAATCTCCAGTTGCATTATCTACAGAAAGATTGTTTCAGAACTGCTCAATCAAAAGAATGGTTTAACTCTGTTAGCTGAATGCATAGAACAGAAAGAAGTTTCACAGAATGCTGCGGTGTAATGTTTATATGAAGATATTCTTTTTACCAATATAGGCCTCTTAGTGCTCAGAATGTCCAATTGCAGTTTCTACAGAAAGGGTGTTTCAGAAAAGCTCAATCAAAAGTAAGGTTCAACTATGTTAGTTGAATGCACAGAACAAAAAGAAGTTTCATAGAATGATTCTGTGTAGTTTATATTTGAATATATTGCTTTTTCCAATACTACCCTCTTAGCGCTCCAAATGTCCAGTTGCATTTTCTACAGAAAGAGTGTTCAGAACTGCTCAATCAAATGTATGATTTAACTCTCTTAGCTGAATGCACAGATTAGAAAGAAGTTGCACAGAATGCTTCTGTGTAATTTTTATTTGAAGATATTCTTTTTCCCAATATAGGCCTCTAGCGCTCAGATTGTCCAATTGCAGTTTCTACACAAAGAGTGTTTCAGAACTGCTCCTTCAAAAGTAGGGCTCAACTCTTTTATTTGAATGCACAGAACAGAAAGTAGTTTCACAGAATGCTTCTCTGTAATTCATATTTGACGATATTACTTTTTCCACTATTACCCACTTAGAGCTCCGAATGTCCACTTGCATTTTCTACAGAAAGAGTGTTCAGAACTGCTCAATCAAAAGTATGGTTTAACTTTGTTAGTTGAATGCACAGATCAGAAAGAAGTTTCACAGAATTCTTCTGTGTAGTTTTTATTTGAAGATATTCCTTTTTCCAATATAGGTCTCTTAGCGCTCAGAATGTCCAATTGCAGTATCTGCAGAAAGAGAGTTTCAGAACTGCTCAATCAAAAGTAAGGTTCAATACTGTTAGTTGAATGCACGGAACAGAAAGAAGTTTCAGAGAATGCTTCTGTGTAGTTTATATTTGAAGATATTCCTTTTTTCACTATTACCCTCTTAGCGCTCCGAATCACCACTTGCATTTTCTTTTTTTTTTTTTTTTTTTTTTTTTTTTTTTTTTTGAGACGGAGTCTCGCTCTGTCACCCAGGCTGGAGTGCAGTGGCGCGATCTCGGCTCACTGCAACCTCCGCCTCCCGGGTTCACGCCATTCTCCTGCCTCAGCCTCTCCGAGTAGCTGGGACTACAGGCGCCCGCCACCACGCCCGGCTAATTTTTTTTTGTATTTTTAGTAGAGACGGGGTTTCACCGTGGTCTCGATCTCCTGACCTCGTGATCCGCCCGCCTTGGCCTCCCAAAGTGCTGGGATTACAAGCGTGAGCCACCGCGCCCGGCCACCACTTGCATTTTCTACAGAAAGAGTGTTTCAGAACGGCTCAATCAAAAGTAAGGTTCAACTCTTTTAGTTGAATGAACAGAACAGAAAGAAGTTTCACAGAATGCTTCTGTGTAGTATTTAGTTATAGATATTCCTTTTTCAACTATTACCCTCTTAGCGTTCCGAATGTCCACTGGCAGTTTCTACACAATGAGTGTTTCAGAACAGCTCCTTCAAAGTAAGGCTCAAATCTGTTAGTTGAATGCAGAGAACAGAAAAGAGTTTCAGAGAATGCTTCTGTGTAGTTTTAATTTGGGGATATTCCTTTTTCCACTAATACAATCTTAGCGCTCCGAATGTCCACTTGCATTTTCTACAGAAAGAGTGTCTCATAAATTCTCAATCAAAAGTATCGTTTAACTCTGTTAGCTGAATGCACAGATCAGAAATAAGTTTCACAGAATGCTTCTGAGTAGTTTTTATTTGGAGATATTCTTTTTCCCAATATAGGCCACTTAGCGCTCAGAATGTCCAATTGCAGTTTCTACAGAATGAGTGTTTCAGAAGGCTCAATCAAAAGTAAGGTTCAACTCTGTTAGTTGAATGCACAGAACAGAAAGAATTTTCACAGAATGCTACTGTGTAGTTTATATTTGAATGTATTCCTTTTTCCACTATTACCATCTTAGCGCTCCGAATGTCCACTTGCATTTTCTACAGAAAGAGGGTTTCAGAACGGTTCCATCAAAATTAAGGTTCAACTCTGTTACTTGAATGCACAGAACAGCAAGAAGTTTCACAGAATGCTTCTGTGTAGTTTATATTTGAATATATTCCTTTTTCCAGTATTACCCTCTTAGTGCTCCGAATGTCCACTTGCATTTTCTACAGAAAGAGTGTTCAGAACGGCTCAATCAAAAGTATGGTTTTATTCTGTTATTTGAATGCACATATCAGAAATAAGTTTCACAGAATCCTTCCGTGTAGTATTTTGTTGAAGATATTCCTTTTTCGACTATTATCCTCTTAGCTCTCCGAATGTCCAATTTCAGTTTCTACACAAAGAGTGTTTCAGAACTGCTCCTTCAAAAGTAGGGCTCAACTCTGTTATTTGAATGCAGAGAACAGAAAGGAGTTACACAGAATGCCTCTGTGTAGTTTATATTTGAATATATTCCCTTTTTCAGTATTACCCTCTTAGCGCTCCGAATGTCCACTTGCATTTTCTACAGAAAGAGTGTTCAGAACTGCTCAATCAAAAGTATGGTTTAACTCTGTTAGCTGAATGCACAGATCAGAAAGAATTTTCACAGAATGCTTCTGTGTACTTTTTATTTGAAGATATTCCTTTCTCCAATATAGGAGTCTTAGCGCTCAGTATGTCCAATTGCAGTATCTACAGAAAGAGTGTTTCTGAACTGCTCAATCAAATGTAAGGTTCAACTCTGTTAGTTGAATGAACGGAACAGAAAGAAGTTTCATAGAATGCTTCTGTGTAGTTTATATTTGAAGATGTTCCTTTTTCCACTATTACCTTCTAAGCGCTCCGAATGTCCACTTGCATTTTCTACAGAAAGAGTGTTTCCAAACTGCTCAATCAAAAGTATGGTTTAATTCTGTTAGCTGAATGCACAGATCAGTACGAAGTTTCACGGAATGCTTCTGTGTAGTTTTTATTTGAAGATAGTCCTTTTTCCAATATAGGCCTCTTAGCGCTCCGAATATCCAATTGCAGTTTCTACAGAAAGAGTGTTTCAGAATGGCTCAATCAAAAGTAGGGTTCAACTCTTTTAGTTGAATGCACAGAACAGAAAGTAGTTTCACAGAATGCTTCTGTGTAGTATTTATTTGAATATATTCCTTTTTCCACTATTACCCTCTTAGCGCTCCGAATGTCCACTTGCAGTTTCTACAGAAAGAGTGTTTCAGGACTGCTCCTTCAAAAATAAGGCTCAACCCTGTTAGTTGAAAGCAGAGAACAGAAACAAGTTTCAGAGAATGCCTCTGTGTAGTTTTTATTTGAAGATATTCCTTTTTCCACAATTACCATCTTAGCGCACCGAATGACCACTTGCATTTTCTACAGAAAGAGTGTTTCAGAACTGCTAAATCAAAAGTATCGTTTAACTCTGTTAGCTGAATGCACAGATAAGAAAGAAGTTTCACAGAATGCATCTGTTTAGTTTTTATTTTAAGATATTCTTTATCCCAATATAGGCATCATAGCGCTCAGTATGTTAAATTGCAGTTTCTACAGAAAGAGTGTTTCAGAACGGCTCAATCAAAAGTAAGGTTCAACTCTGTTAGTTGAATGCACAGAACAAAAAGAAGTTTCACAGAATGCTTCTCAGTAGTTTATATTTGAATATATTCCTTTTTCCACTATTACCCTCTTAGTGCTCCGAATGTCCACTTGCATTTTCTACATAAAGAGTGTTCAGAACGGCTCAATCAAAAATATGGTTTTACTCTGTTAGTTAAATGCACATATCAGAAATAAGTTTCAGAGAAGGCTTCTGTGTAGTATTTAGTTGAAGATATTCCTTTTTTGAATATTAACCTCTTAGCACTCCGAATGTCCACTGGCAGTTTCTACACAAAGAGTTTTTCAGAACTGCTCCTTCAAAAGTAATGCTCAACACTGTAAGTTGAATGCAGAGAACAAAAAGAAGTTTCACAGAATGCTTCTGTGTAGTTTATATTTGAATATATTCCTTTTTTCAGTATTACCCTCTTAGCGCTCCGAATGTCCACCTGCATTTTCTACAAAAAGAGTGTTCAGAACTGCTCAATCAAAAGTATGGTTTATCTCTGTTAGCTGAATGCACATATCAGTACGAAGTTTCACAGAATGCTTCTGTGTAGTTTTTATTTGAAGATAGTCCTTTTTCAAATATAGGCCTCTTAGCGCTCCGAATATCCAATTGCAGTTTCTACAGAAAGAGTGTTTCAGAACGGCAAAATGAAAAGTAGGGTTCAACACTTTTAGTTGAATTCACAGAACAGAAAGTAGTTTCACAGATTGCTTCTGTGTAGTATTTATTTGAAGGTATTCCTTTTTCCACTATTACCCTAGTAGCGCTCGGAATGTCCACTTGCAGTTTCTACAGAAAGTGTGTTTCAGGGCTGCTCCTTCAAAAATAAGGCTCAACTCTGTTAGTTGAATGCAGAGAACAGAAAGAAGTTTCAGACAATGCCTCTGTGTAGTTTTTATTTGAAGATATTACTTTTTCCACAATTACCAACTTAGCGCACCGAATGTCCACTTGCATTTTCTACAGAAAGAGTGTTTCAGAACTGCTAAATCAAATGTATCATTTAATTCTGTTAGCTGAATGCACAGATCAGAAAGTAGTTTCAGAGAATGCATCTCTGTAGCTTTTATTTGAAGATATTATTTTTCTCAATATAGGACTCTTAGCGTTCAGAAATCCAATTACACTTTCTACAGAAAGAGTGTTTCAGAACTGCTCAATCAAAATTAAGGTTCAACTCTGTTAGTTGAATGCACAGAACAGAATGTAGTTTCACAGAATGCTTCTGTGTAGTTTATATTTGAATATATTCCATTTTCCACTATTACCCACTTAGCGCTCTGAATGTCCAGTTGCATTTTCTACAGAAAGAGTGTTTCAGAACTGCTCAATCAAAAGTATGGTTTAACTCTGTTAGCTGAATGCACAGATCAGAAAGAAGCTTCACAGAATGCTGCTGTGTTGTGTTTATATGAAGATATACTTTTTACCAATATAGGCCTCTTAAATCTCCCAATGTCCACTTGCATTTTCTACAGAAATTGTGTTCAGAACTGCTCTATCAAAAGTATGGTTTAACTGTGTTAGGTGAATGCACAGATCAGAAATAAGTTTCACAGAATTATTCTGTGTAGTTTATATTTGAAGATATTCCATTTTCCACTATTACCCACTTAGCGCTCTGAATGTCCAGTTGCATTTTCTACAGAAAGAGTGTTTCAGAACTGCTCAATCAAAAGTATGGTTTAACTCTGTTAGCTGAATGCACAGATCAGAAAGAAGTTTCACAGAATGCTGCTGTGTAGTGTTTATATGAAGATATTCTTTTTACCAATATAGGCCTCTTAGCGCTCAGAATGTCCAATTGCATTTTCTACAGAAAGAGTGTTTCAGAAAGGCTCAATCAAAAGTAAGGTTCAACTATGTTAGTTGAATGCACAGAACAGAAACAAGTTTCACAGAATGCTTCTGTGTAGTTTATATTTGAATATATTCCTTTTTGCACTACTACCCTCTTAGCGCTCCAAATGTCCAGTTGTATTTTCTACAGAAAGAGTGTTCAGAACTGATCAATCAAATGTATGATTTAACTCTGTTAGCTGAATGCACAGATCAGTAAAAGTGTCACAGAATGCTTCTGTGTAGTTTTTATTTGAAGATATTCTTTTTCCCAATGTAGGCCTCTTATCGCTCAGATAGTCCAATTGAATTTTCTACAGAAAGAGTGTTTCAGAATGGCTCTATCAAAAGTAAGGTTCAACTCTGTTATTTGAATGCACAGAACAGAAAGTAGTTTCACAGAATGCTTGTCTGTAGTTCTTATTTGACGATATTACTTTTTCCACTATTACCCTCTTAGAGCTCCGAATGTCCACTTGCATTTTCTACAGAAAGAGTGTTCAGAACTGCTCAATCAAAAGTATGGTTTAACTCTGTTAGTTGAATGCACAGATCAGAAAGAAGTTTCAAAGAATTCTTCTGTGTAGTTTTTATTTGATGATATTCCTTTTTCCAATATAGGACTCTTAGCGTTCAGAATTTCCAATTGCAGTATCTACAGAAAGAGAGTTTCAGAACTGGTCAATCAAAAGTAAGGTTCAATATTGTTAGTTGAATGCAAGGAACAGAAAGAAGTTCTACAGAATGCTTCTGTGTAGTTTATATTTGAAGATATTCCTTTTTCCTCTATTACCCTCTTAGCGCTCCGAATCACCACTTGCATTTTCTACAGAAAGAGAGTTTCAGAACGGCTCAATCAAAAGTAAGGTTCAACTCTTTTAGTTGAATGCACAGAAAAGAAAGAAATTTCACAGAATGCTTCTGTTTAGTATTTAGTTGAAGATATTCCTTTTTCGACTATTACCCTCTTAGCGTTCCGAATGTCCACTGGCAGTTTCTACACAAAGAGTGTTTCAGAACAGCTCCTTCAAAAGTAAGGCTCAACTCTGTTAGTTTAATGCAGAGAACAGAAAGGAGTTTCAGAGAATGCTTCTGTGTAGTTTTTATTTGGGGATATTCCTTTTTCCACTATTACAATCTTAGCGCTCCTAATGTCCACTTGCATTTCCTACAGAAACAGTGTTTTATAACTGCTCAATCAAAAGTATGGTTTAACTCTGTTAGCTGAATGCACAGATCAGAAATAAGTTTCACAGAATTCTTCTGAGTAGTTTTTATTTGGAGATATTCTTTTTCCCAATATAGGCCACTTAGCGCTCAGAATGTCCAATTGCAGTTTCTACAGAATGAGTGTTTCAGGACGGCTCAATCAAAAGTAAGGTTCAACTCTGTTAGTTGAATGCACAGAACAGAAAGAAGTTTCACAGAATTCTTCTGTGTAGTTTATATTTGAATATATTCCTTTTTCCTGTATTACCTTCTTAGTGCTCCGAATGTCCACTTGCATTTTCTTCAGAAAGAGTGTTCATAATGGCTCAATCAAAAGTATGGTTTTACTCTGTTAGTTGAATGCACATATCAGAAATAAGTTTCACAGAATGCTTCTGTGTAGTATTTAGCTGAAGATATTCCTTTTTCGACTTTTATCCTCTTAGCTCTCCGAATGTCCAATTTCAGTTTCTACACAAAGAGTGTTTCGGAACTGCTCCTTCAAAAGTAAGGCTCAACTCTGTTAGTTGAATGCAGAGAACAGAAAGAAGTTGCAGAGAACAGAAAGAAATTTCACAGAATGCTTCTGTTTACTTTATATTTGAATATATTCCTTTTTCCACTACTACCCTCTTAGCGCTGCAAATGTCCAGTTGCATTTTCTACAGAAAGAGTGTTCAGAACTGCTCAATCAAAAGTACGGTTTAACTCTGTTAGCTGAATGCACAGATCAGAAAGATGTTTCACAGAATGATTCTGTGTAGTTTATATTTGAAGATATTCCTTTCTGTTCTCTGCATTAAAATCAATCAAAAAATTATATTGAAATTGAAATACTGAATTTTATACTAAAGACAAGTCATACAACTGAAAATGAAATTTTCCAGGTGAAAATTTCCAAATCATAAATATGTAGGGACAAAAAACTTTATTTATAAAGAAAAAGATAATTCTAATTAATTGATGATTCAAAGGTTTACAACTTTAAAAGTAAATATTATCTTTGAAGTAAAGTCCATTTAAATTATTTATGCCGCCAAAATTTTAGTAATTGTATATGTATATCATGTAAACTTTTTCGAGAAAGATGGAATTGGAAATGTTAGAGTATTATGCGGAAAAAATCACCTAAAGGAAAAAATTATCTCCTCATGAAATATTACTTTAGCCACTTTGACAGGTGTAGGTAAAAGAACACTTAATGCACATCAATATGATTAGGAGATGCGCGCTTAGAAATACGTTATCATTGAAAAGAGAATTGTATTATCAGGTTTGCAGGGGCCCTTCTTATCCTTCATATTTATGTAACTTTGTCATCTATAGAAAGATTATAAGAATTTTAAAAATAGCTGATAGTTAAGAAACATCACCATAACACTGTGCTGAATGCATAATAAAACATTTCCCTTCTCTCTAAAAGCCTTTTAAAATTATGTACCATAATCAGTATGGCCAGCAGAGGGTCATTTCCATGTTCAAGTTCCTCTGTTTCTCGAGGGTGAGAATCCTTCTATAGTCTTCTGAGGGTGACACTGTAGTGTTTTCTTAGCCTGATTATTTTTATCTATTTTTTCCGATCCTTTCCTTTGTATATTTACATTTTACATATTGAAAGTTATTTTTTCAAATATTTTATATGCAAATTTACAAAGTACAATGACTGTACATTAAAATAACTTATTTATGCCATATGGAAGATTAAATATAATTTTACAATATCTAATATTGATTGTTTAGTTTCTAATCATTGATACTTGACATGATTTTTCCCAGCATACCTCAAAATATTCTTCAAAATCCTGCGAATTAATTCCTGTAACACTTCTGAGGTGTATTAATAAGCTAGAGATGTAAAGAAGATTTGCAGAGAAAATTAGGTTCCCAAATTAGAAATTTTGTCCCACTATCGACTAGAAACCTCTTGAAATGATCAAAAACAATAATAATGCATGTCATAGAGGAAAACCAATAAGGCTGCTGCAGCATGACTACCTCTGTGACCTCATACAAGTTACGTGTGGGTCCCTACTTCTGTGACCTCAGACAAGTTACGTGTGGGTCCGCACTTATTTTCTTCATCTCTAATAAATATTTGACAAATCTCATTTTCAAAAGTCTTTTAAGGCCTATCCACCTTTATTTTTCAGATGGAGTTTTGCTCTCATTGCCCAGGCTGCAGTGCAATGTCATGGTCTCGGCTCACACAACCTCCGACTCCCGGGTTCATGTGATTCTCCTGCCTCCACCTCCTGAGTAGCTGGGATTACAGGTGCGCAACACAACGCCCAGCTAATTTTTTGTATTTTTAGTAGAGATGGGGTTTCACCATGTTGGTCAGGCTGGTCTTGAACTCCCGACCTCAGGTGATCTGCACGCCTCGGCCTCTCAAAGTGCTGGGATTACAGGCATGAGCAACCGCGGCCTGTGAGGGCTTTCTACTTTTAAGATGTCAGGACGTATAGCCTGGGAGGTAAATGGTAGTATATATATACATATATATATATATGTATATATATATACACACACACACTGTATATATATATACATATATACGGTATATTATACTATATATACATATATACTGAATATTATACTCTATATATACATATCTACTGTATATTATATGTATATATATATATACACATACACACATACACACATGAGACAGAGAGAAGAGATAGACAATTTCATGTGAAAATATAAACTGTTAACATAATATTTTGCTTCTCTGAGGAATATTTAGCATTGTTCTCAATCTTCTCTGCAGAATTTAAGCATTTTTCTCAGAACTCACCAGATAGAATGAGGGAGGGGCCATATGATACGAGCCAGAGATGAAGGGAGAACAATAGAGAGGGTGCTTTGGGAAAAATAGTACAGTAAGGCTAGGGAATACTTCTCTCCAACAAAAAGACCAAGGTCACAGCTGTATCTCTTCAGAAGCCAAACTTTCTTTTAAAATGTCAATTTCCATCTATTTCTTGCTTCACAGACATTCCATTCATTGCTGGATTTCAAATAAAGCCTTTCCATGTGCAACCTTTCTATAGAAAAAGAGAAATATGGGGGACAGTACAGTCTAAGAAGTGATTAAGAATATCTAGTGGACTTTCCCAGACTGTAAATCTTTACATATATCTGAGCCTAATGAGGTGATTTATTGTGCTATAATGCACAGTGAACTATACAGATGCTTCTTTTTGATCATGCTGCAGAATGGAACTAAATACTAAATACCAAATAGCACTCCCATGATTCTTATACATGTCATTCATATGGCATATTTATGCTTTTTTATATAGCAATTCTTATTCTTAGCTCTTAGGCAATTACGGAATCTTTTTGTCATTTTAATAATCATGCTCCATTTGAGTTATGCAAGGTAGAAATTCTAAGTAGAAAATCTTGTTTTTATTGAAAGTTTTTAGTAAACATTTTGGAAAAAGTCTGTTTTTTGATGCTACTTCTGCACGCTTTCTCAACATGATATTACTTGGTATTGTCCTTATTAACCATAGTACACCATATTCTGCAAATGTTAGAGAAGGTTAAAAATCAGTCATGTATAAGTAAAGCTAATGAAATAGAAAGGAAACCATATTTAGGAAATGGAAGGCAGAAGCAAATGTATTAACCGTGAGTTAGAAACGGTTTAGTCTTTGGAATGAAGCAGCAAGAGTTTAAAAATCTGGTTTGTGATTCACTAGCTTTGTGACCTTGGAGAATTACTTCAGATTTCTGAGTATCAGTTTAGTAGGTGATATCAATTGCAACTTCGCAGAAATATCACAAGTATTAAATAAAGGACTTAGTATCTGGGAGAGCATAGAAAATTACTAATAGTTACATTTTTGTTAATATTACCGTTATTATTATCATACGTATAGTATTTTCTTTCACTGACAATGCATTTAGGACATAAGGAGAACTATAGAACAGTGCTTCTCCAACTTAAATGCAGAGCATGAATCACCTGGAGTTTTGTCAAAATGCGAATTCTGACTCAGTAGCCCTGCAAACTAAGGAAATCTTGATAATGCTGGTGCTGCTAGTTCACCAACAGACCACACGTTTTGCAACAGCTATATAGAATGTCCTGTTTCTTTTTTTAATCACAAAACATGGCAAGCTCTAAAATAAAGCAGAATAACAGATTTAAATGTTAATACTCATGTCCTCAATTTATAATTTCTCCCTCCCTAACAATGGTATAATTCTGATTAAAAATTAGCAAAGAAAAAAATGGAAATTAATCTTCCTATGTTTATTCTTTTAACAAATTCTGTGTGATTACTACTGGGTTACTTGCTGTAGGAAATAGAAAAATTGCTTTGACATAGATCCTCAAGAATCTGTCCCACTACAAGCTTATTTTTGTAGGCAGCTAAAAGATTTATATAAATAACCGTAATTAAAGAGACAAATGAAGAAGTGCAATGAAAGACGTAGGGAAAGTGCTAGAGGAGTTCGGGGTGGAGGAAAATTATCCTATAATAATATCTATGCGTAACATTATGCTATCTTCCCTAACCAGCGCTTGACCAGATTGTCACAGTGAACTTTGGTCCTTTCTTATATCTTAGTTTTGGTTCCCACATCCTTCTGTTTGGGGAAGTTCTTGTTTTCCTCATGTAATGACAACAACACTTAAACAATGTATACTAGATAAAAGGAACTATATTGCTTTATTTACATAGTTAATTTAATTTGTACAATGAACTATGAAGTAATCAGCATTATTTCCTTCATTTTACATATGAGAAAATGGAGAATCAGCGACATTGAATCATCTCAAGTTTCTAAAATATCCACTCTCACCAGGCTGTTTACCCTGTTTTTGTCTGTATGCTGCTATAACAAAATGCCACAGATTGAGTAATTCATAAAAAACAGAAATGTATTTCTCACAGTTCTGGGGCTGAGAAGTCCGAAATCAAGGCAGTGGAGATTTGGCAGTTGGTCCCGAGGTGGCACCTTCTTGCTTCGTCTTCACGTGACAAAAGTGGGCAAAAACGGACAATGTAACGACATGGCAGAAGAGACTGAGGAGCCCGGCATTCCTCTAAAGCATCTTTTACGAGGACGTTTATCTCATTCATGAGGGTGGATCCTTCTTCATTTAATCACTTAACCAAAAGCCCCATCTCTTGATGTCATTGTCCTGGGATTTTAGTTTCAACATACAAACTTTGGATGGGCACATAGGTTCAAATCATAGCACCCTCCAAATTATAATGCCTCTCTCATGCCTGTTCTCCTTGAAGTACCCTCTGGTTTTGCTCTCTTCATTCTTGCCATCACAGTTAACCCTTCAGTTCCATTTCTTTAAGTAATCTCTAAATTTGTAAGATGGTTCCATCTTTTTTTTTTGTATATGGCAGTCTCTCAAACATATTTGTCATATGAACTAAGCAGGTAAATATGTAAATGCCAGCTAAATTTTAGTGAATGATATAATGGCCTAAAGTTGTATCTACCCTTCAGCCAAATATATTTACTTTTAGTAGCAATCTCCTGTCATATACAAAGTCACGACTCTAGGGGTAAACATTTTAGCCTGTGGGTAAGATGTAAAGCAGTGGTATGTTATAGTGACAACTCACTGTCATAGCACTGGGACATGCTCCTCTATCTGCTACAAATTGAATCAATAAAATATATATGATTTTGTCAGATTTAAATGTATGCTCCTGTTAGTAAAATAAAAGTATGGGAAAACTTTACGGAGTAGATTTAATAGAAATGTTTTCCTGAGTTATCTGCCTTCTTTATTTTTATGTTATGCTTTAAGTCTATGGTCAATGTATAGAGCTATGATTGATGTGCTTTTCCAATTCTGTTCAGATCAGACAGGTTAATTTTCTTCTTTTAAATCTTCTTGAATTTTGTCTAACACTTTTTGTTCCAATTTCTTACTAGATTATACTCCCTTCCCTAACTGCTTCATGATTACTTATACACAAACAATATTATGATATTGACACATTGAATTCATTTTAGGTGATGATTTTGGTCATAAACATGAGCAGGTTGTGAAGTGTTTCAGCCATCCCAGGGCATGGCTGTGAGTCCCTTGTCTAATGTTTCAAAAAAATCTTGAATTTGTGATGATGCTGTGATGGTCCCTCAGATATTCTTACACACATCTTTGCCCCTTGTTCCCTCTAACTTTCCTCTTCTGATAAAAAAGCAAACACTGCCAAGCTCAAATGGAATTACATTTGGATGCAAGTGTCACTATGCAATGGTTGCCAATAAAAGTACACAAGGAATTTCATTATGGTGAATTAAAGGCAAACAGACTTCAGAGAAATGAGCACGAACATGAAAATGGCGCATGGTACGCGGATCTCACTGGAAAGTCATTCGGTACACAATGTTTTCACTAGAAAAATCCATTAGCTTTAGCTAGAAATTGAAATTACTTTGTAGGAAATCAGAATAAAATATGTGAAAACATTATATTCTGTGCAAGATTAATACCACGCCTGGTGTTGAAAGGTTTGTGGTCTTGCTTCGACGATGCTAAAAGGTCAGAAACCACAAAGATGCATATGTGTTGTCGTTTGCACAGTTACTAATTTTTCTCATTATTTCCATAATGCGATGTGCTGTTTCAACAGAGAAACCCTCTGGAGAGTGGCTTGCACTGTTTTCAGGCAGCTCTTTTGCTTTCATGTTTTGGCCTTGGCCAGGGAATTCAGACAGACTTTTCAGTTATTTTCGACAAGAATGTATTCATTGATTGTTTTAAATAATAATAAATAGATTTTAAAATTACTGTACATTACTGCACTTTAAACGCCATGAGGTCAAGGACTCTAAAGTCTGGACATCATTGTATACCCTACATCTTGCACAAGGTTTAGAAAAAATGGCATGGACACCTATTTTTTGAATCAATAAATGAATACATAAAAGAATTCCAAACTCTAGTCCAAGGTTTTAGATTAATAATGTATTAAAATGCGTAAAATTTATAGACAAAACTCTTCTTATTTAGAAGTTTATTCTTTAGTTGGAGAGATAAAATATATGCACATAAAAGCTTAAGGAAAAATAATAAGGGTTTTGAAGTACTTACTATGTGAAAAATTTAGCATAAATCTTACATCCATTTATTTAACACATTTTATACGTTGCATTATTTATATATAGTGCTGATTGGTAGAATTCATATGTGAACGGAACTATAAAAATTTTGAGGATAAGCACTAGAAACACAGAATAAATAGAGTGTTAACATGCAAAACACAGAAATACTTCAATTGACTAGGTGAAAGAAAAGATTTCTGGTTCCATGTACACTGATTATTGAGGGATGAGTATGACATTATTATGCCAGAATCAATAAATATTTTAAATAGGGAGAAAACTATAATTATATATCTTTGTGTTCAACAGGAGTAGCAGTACTGATAAAGTAGAAGTTTGTTATACCTTTTTTATAGTCTTTTAAAGTTGTTTATAAATAAAATCTACTCTTAGTTAATTAATGGTTGATGTTCATTGAAGTGTTTTCAAATTTTTGACCTCTGAATTGCCTTGTACATATGGAGAAATAAAGCTTGCCTAGCATAATTTCTTGAGTGGAGAATGAATGATCTGGATAGATTTGTTGACAATATGTCTGTACTTATTTTATTAATTCTTTAATCTTCATGAAGAAAAATATAAAAGTCATATTCTAGTATTTTATACCATGGAAAAAATGTCTTATCCTTTTCCTAAGGAAAAATACATCATGACACAAAAGTAAAGTTAATTAAATTACTTACTTTATTAATTAACTGTCTATTATTTCTATGGGTTGAAGTAAATTTGATACTCAATGCTATTTAATCTAATTCTAAAAGCTTGAATGAGTAATGATTTTTTCATGTAAGGTTAGTTGAAATAAATTATCACTGATTTTCAGATTTAATATTAATTAGCTATTGCATATTCTTAATGGGAAATAAGTGTTTAAAAAGCCCTTTTTGGTTGCGAAAAGACCACGCCCATTGTAGACTTCTTAGAATACATCACATCTGGCCTCCTTTTTAGAGTGGGGAATTCAACTCATAAGTGGCTGGACATTGATTCTGAACATTTTGAACATTATTTGCCTGTCTTCACTCATACTGGTTGCTGTTCTTTTATAAGTAATCACCATGTTTAGCATGCACTTGAACTATTGTTACTTAGGGTGCTTGACTATTTACAAGTCTCACTAGGATTCTAGGTATTCATTAGTCTCGTGGTGTGTATTTGCTGATGGTCCTATTATCTTTGTTGGTTCAGTTACACAGTACCATCCAAGATGCTGCAACACATTATACACAGGCTATGGGTTGTGGGAGCTACAGATTTCAGTTATTATTTAGGCTCAGAAACTTAGAATCTCTGCAAGGTTGGACATGATCCTTAGTCTTGTTTTAAGACCATCTTGTTTTAAAAGTTAAACCCAAATTCTTAAAATATAGAATAGGGGTGCTAGTAGTGCTCACAGAATTGTAGTAAAGATCAGCTGGGAAAGAAGAGCCTATTAAACAGAGCCTGGTATTTAATAAGTATCAGCTGCCTTCAATTAGGAATCTGTGTTGTCATGATTAGAAGATTGCTGGTTTATTTTACAGATCTGTAAGTATAGCCAAAATATGTCAAAATAACCACCAGAAAGAATCATATACCGTCCCTTGAACATTTCATCCCTAGAATCTAGCCAGATTAGCATCTCTATACTGGCAATACTGTTAACACAGATTGTGCTCAAACCCCTCATTGACTTTTCAGCACCTGTAAATTACTGGAGATTTAGGAAGAAGTCTGGGGTTATGGCTTAGTTAAGCTGAGTGGCCAGAAAGTGTGAGATGCTGGATGCCTCCTCCAGTTCATTTCTCCAGCGGCCGCACCAGGCGTATCCATAGCTCCGCTCCCGGGAGCTCGTCTCCGGCGTGGGGTGTGTGCGCACCCCTGGCCGGGCGGAGCCTGGAGCCTGCTCATTAGCAGCGCGGGCAGCTCGTGCGCCCGCAGGAGGGAGGCGGAAGCACAGCCCTGAGCCGCCAGCAGGAGGAGGGAGCGCGGCGGCTGCAGGCAGGGGAGGGAGAGGAAAGAACGGAGGGACGGTTCCCGGACAGAGCGGGAGGAATCGGGGAGCGGCCAGTCCAGGGGGAGCTGCTCCGCTGCGCTGCGCTCGTTATTCACAGGACGCGGCGGCGCTTCCCGGGGCCGCTTCCCGGTCCCCTGGGTGGAGGCTGCCATCTAAACCTGACTCCAGGTGAGTTCCCCAAAGAGGCGAAGCGAGGGGACTCGAACCAGAGACTTGGAACTGGCGAGGCTGCTCGGCTCCCCAAGCGCTGCTGCCTTGACATTTCCCGATTCACGGGAGGTTTTGGGGGCGGCTGCACAGGCTGGAGGGGCGGATGGGCGGTTGCGATCCTCAGCCGGCGTGGGGGCGTTCGGGAGGAATTAGCTTCAGTGAACGGGGTTTTAGGAGATGTCCGCAAGGCACGCGCTATGTACGCGTTTCTAGACGAGCTTTTGAGACAGAAATTTGGCTTCCCGGATGCCCGTTTTGGCCTTCTGTCCTTCCTTTTGCTTGCCTCATGCCCAATTTTCCAAGCCGAGGAAAGGACTGGAAGGGCGTGGAAGTAGGAGGTCTGGGCACAGCATTCGGCAGGGCAGCCCTGGTCTCCAAGTTTGGGGGTGGGGGGTGGGACTCTTTTCCTTTCAGCCTAATTTACCAGGGGAAAACCCGCAGAGCACCTTGAGGTGCCTTTGCTCCGCACCCTCCATAAGCTTATTAGAGGGAACTTGAGGCTCGCTAGACAACCTGTGACAGGTGACGGCAATTTAGCTTAAAAGCCATGTTGGTTCACTTCGTCTCCTCTTTATCCTTTGTTGCAAAATTGATACCTTTTTGGATTTCTTTAACAGCACAAAGTTTAAGTGGCCGGCTGACAGGAAATATTTCTTTTGAAAATGCTATGAGAAAAGTGATGAGTTAACGTTGAGAGAAAGGCAACTTTATTTTCTCGGAAGAACTTTGGGGAAAGAGATTGATAGGGAAATTCTGGGCATGAAATTATGGACATTTCCCACAGAACTTCCTTCATTTATTTATTTTTTTACATTTCCTTCATTTTTTTTTTAATCGTGTGTGTGTGTATCAGAGAGACAAAATTCGTTGGAGGTATTAGGACTTTATTTGGTTTAGAAATTTCTTTCTTACTAATAGCACTAATTTGTGATCTTCATGATTATAAGAATTTACTAAGTGTTTTGCTTTTAGGTGTTTTGGGTCTGTTTTTTAAAAAAATTCAATACTTACTTTGTGGGCCTTGCTGAATACCTCTCAATAAAATCGGTGGGCATACAGTTAGTGACATGACCCCTGTGGATTTAATAGCAGGTAAGTATACAAATGATAAGTTTAGGAAATAAATGTCAGAATCAACATTTAGGTATGAAATTGAAATATCTTTCAAATATTTACCAAACTCTCTTATAGGATCCAATGTCATTTTATGGTCAAGAGAGCTTAAAGGTTTCTCAGATTGAGATATATGTATCTACTTTGTTAATCCAAATGTAATGTTTTATTTTGTTCTTTAATGACTGTTTGAATTCAACAAATAAAACTTGCATATTTAATGTAAGGTTCTTTCACATATATTACTTCTCCAATTTTTAATATAAATTTAAGGAGAAAAGCAATATTCCATTTTGTAGATGAAGAGACTCTGTCACAGAAGTATTACTTTACCTAGATTTCTGTAATTATTATGTTATAAACTTAGAAATTACATATTATTCTGGAACATATAAAATATATGAATGTTATAAACCATAAGAATTCAGACCTATGCTATTTAACTTCAAGTTTAGTTCTTTACCCAAACAATTGCATGACTACATTGAGACTACTGAAGTAATTATATATGAACACGCTATACGAAAAAATACTTAAAACATTTCTTATTTTTGTCGTTTCTCTTTGATATAAAATATACTATAATTTAATGGAGTTATATTCCATATTTAGATGCTCCTAACTTCCAAATAACACCTAAACTCCTAAAAACTGACCTGTGTCCTTCTTAATAGAAGTGGCTTGACCGGGAGACCCAATTTTTACTAAGAATATTCTTGGGATAATTTATGTCTTATAATCAAGATAAAGACAGGCCACATTTAGTTGTATTTTTAAACCACTTAGTGTGAAGTTGCAACGCAGACATAACTTGCTTTCAGGCTACACTGCCAGCTTTGCAGTGAATAGTCTTTAAGATTCCGTGGAAACATTGGCAGATATAGCTAATGTCTATCTGATGTAGGATTTATGAGAAAAGGAGAGGTAGAAACTGAATGCTCTTATATTTCATATGTGACCACATTCATAAAACTTTATTGATAAGTACTTTGTTGTCTGACACGGGCTGATACAAATAGGCTTCTTCAAGAGTTGAGGAAGAAAACTAAATCCCTATAATACAGCCTTTTTCCTCCTTTTCTTTCTTAAGCGGTAATAGTTGATCCTAGCTTTTGTGTGTCTATGCATGCTCAATACAGTTAGGGGTATAAGGAGAAGTTAAGCAAGAATATTGAATGCTAGCTAGGAAAGTTTTTGGAGTCTCAAATACTTTGGAACGATTTTTCACATTATATACATAAAATTCCTAGTTACATTTGGGAACTAAGTATATTATACACAACTTTGCATCTGATTACAGGATTCCCTGTACATTTATAGCTCAGGTATTCTGGAAAGAGTCAAGATAATTAGTTTTATGGCTCTTGCCCGTGTGACCTGTTTCTTTCTGGTCCTGATATTAAAAGGATGACTTAAATTTTCTGGAATGTCAAAATTTTCTCTTCCCTTGGATCCTACAAAATACTTCAAGCAGTGTATGTGTGATACTCGCTGTCATTCCAACATTTCCAATCCTCCTGAGAATGCTAAACAATGCCCTAGATTTCTTCCTTTGTAATTCTTTCAGATAGAGGGTTAGCTGAGTTAGGAAGAAAGGAGAGAGGGAGAGAAGAAGAGAGATGACATTTTATCCCTCAGGAAAGAACAAGACCAATTGTATTCCTAATTTAGAAATATTATTCTACAAACATTCCTGAACAAGAGGGCTTTGCATATACATTAAAGCAGAATACCTAGTCAACTTCTAGTTATGCCATGTAGTGAAATGGAAGTAAGATGAGCAGGCCGAGATAATTTTTGTTGGAGAACTGAGACCACATGAAATAGGTAACAGAGTTACCCCAACTGGGGGGCAAGAGGACTTGAAAGTTTCCTCCATAAATTTGCAGTTAGTACAGGGCTGCTCCAGTGATCAGAGTCATGAATGCCCTAGAGTGTCTGTATAACCCTGTACACAGGCTGAGACAGCTCTAACGGCCCAGAAAAGCCTCTGGACAGAATCACTGCACCCTTGGACATTGTCCGACCGCATGTATGAGAATAGTGAGTGCTGAGGAGTTGTGGGTAGCTCGGTACAACTCTTGCTAAAGGAGTGTCATCAACATTCATTGCTGAAAGTGAATTTTTTCATTCACATATGTGATGCCTATTAGGTCATGATTTCTTGGATACCAATTTGTACAAGATATGAATTAATTTTTGAACATCCTTTCTTAAAAGTACCATGTTCATATAGTTGCTCATTTTAATATGAGTAGTTCAGATGGGACATAATAGAGTAAGGAAATGATTGAACATCCTAAGATCTAGTGTACATACCTTTGTTCATGATGAGATTCATCCCCTGTCCCCCTTTGTAGTGACACTGATGGCATAAGGAGTATTAGATGAAATTTAATGCAGAAAACAATGGGATATATGAATGGTAGATATGGTTGACAACCACCATTTTCACTGAAGTTGTTTCAAAGCAAAGAAATTTGGGATAAATTCATTTTATTTGCTCCTGAAGGGTAATTAGGAATAAGTAGGAATTGTGAAGAGGCTGTAGTGTTGACATTAAGAGAAGTTTTTGATTCTTAAAATAGGATATATTACACAAGAGTGAACAAACAGAAGATACTGAACAAATATTCTGTCATAAGTAAGTGATGGATTATTCGGACTTGTTGAACTATGTTTTTAAATGTATTATTTAAATATTTAAATATTATTAAAACCTTAAATAATATTTAAATATTATAAAAGTTGTAGAAAATTATGTTTTCAATACAAATATACACTTATAAGCTATATTGTAGATATGGGAGTAAACAATGCAATTTTTTTTAACTGAGTGAAAAATTTAGTTTTTTAAAATTCCAAATGGAGCTAACAGCTTAGTGTGATACATATTTTGAATTTCAAAATTTGTAACCAAATAGGACAAATGTGTTGAACTGTACTTTTCTTGAAGAACCGTGATAAGAATGAGCGGTGAAAAAATTACAGCATACTTACCAGGGATCAAATACTTGCTTAGGGTTAATAAGAAAAATCTCAGCAAACGCTAGAAATGAGGTACACGATCTATCAGAGACCCATGATTAAAGTGGTATCTTGTTAGGTATATGACCTTGAAAAGAAACGGCATAGCTTCACTTTACCCCAGTTGCTTCTTTTGTAAAACGGGGAGACTAAGAGTGTGGTAACTCAAAATCCTTTGTTAATGATTTTCTTCTTAGAACAGTGCCAGGTCCAATTAGGATTAGATTGCTATTTTTATTATTGATATTTGCCCTAGTTCTGCCTTTTATTGACTGTGTGACATTGGTGAAGATCCCTTTCTGAAGCTTTGTTTCTTACCTACAAGCTGGGAATAGAATACCTGCTATGAAGAGTGGTTGTTAGTACATTAGAAAGGCTGGATATTTGTTTATATAAGGGGCTCAGCGCATGGTAGAAATTTGATAGCATTTTTTGCTTGCCCTCCCATGTATTACTGTGAAGACATCCCACATATTATGTCCAAGTTTTTATTTTCCCCTCAAATGCAATGTCAAGCACAAAACATTCCCATCTCCCAATTCTCTTCTGATGTTCTACAACCATTAAAGTATAGAAAACTAGAATGAGTGTTTTTATAACTTTTGCTGTACTTAAGCATGTGGAGAGAAGAGCGCTAGATCACAGGACACACTTTGATAGGAAAAGGGAAATATTTACACTGCAAACAACTTTCTCCTCATGCTTAACAGTTTTATGCTGTCATTCTGTCAGCACCAAGTGAGATTTTTCTATTTAAATAGTTTTCTATTTGTGGTATGATAATTCATGTATGGACTTCATGTAACTAACATAAATATAATGGATGGTTGAGAAGTGGTTTATTTTTACCAAGAGGAAAAAATGTGTACACGATTTTTTAAAATATTGCTTTGAAAATATTTAAAATTAATTTTGATTCAGTTGGTGGAAGATAGCGTCACAAACTCACTGCTAGTGGTATTCTTGAGAAGTAATGTTTGAATTTTCTAGGTATTGTCCCCAGACTGCCTTAAAAGAATTTAATTTTAGATGTAAATTTTCTGCTTAACATGGAAGATTTTCCCTGAAAATATTAGCTTCATCAGATACATAGTTGCTTAGGGGTAGCTGCATGGAATTATGGGAAGAGTGAAATAGAAAAAAATTTTCATGTCTAAGTTATACATACTGGTGTAATCATATTGATTGGATGATAATGATAATTACAGCAATAATGTGATTGAAAGGGTAAGCAAGTAACATATACTACAGTTACTAATATAATCCTGTGATTGAGTTTACCACTTCGTTTCTCTTTCCTGGAAACCCTTAAGTTTGTCACTATTGCACTTTATTTCCTTTGCTTATTGTAGTGGTGTATTAGTTGTATTACTGCTGCTATAACAAATTACGACACATTTACATAACTTAACACATATTTATTGTCTTGCAGTTTCAAAGGTCAGAAGTCCAAAATCACTTTAATTAGGCTAAGTCAATGTGTCTGCAGTGTGGGTTCCTTCTCGAGGTGCTGAGGGGAGAATCCATTCTCTTGCATTTTCTGCTTCTGGTGGCACCTGTCTTCATTGTCTTTTCCCCATTCCTCCATTTTCAAGGTGCGTTGCTTTTATTTCTGTTTCTGTCTCCGCGCTGTCTCCTCCTTTAACTTTGAGTCCTTCTCTCCACTTCATCTAAGGACTCCTGTGATTACTTTGGACTCACGTGGATGATCTGGGATAATCACCTTGTCTCCAGATCCTTAAATGAATCGTATCTACAAGTCCTTTGGCTGTGTAAGGCAGCACATTCCCAGGGCCGGGAGATTAGGTGAAGAACATCTTTTGGGACTATTATGCAGCCTATCACAAGTGGTAATATCACTTTTATGCCTTGAGACCCTGAAATTAATGTACTTGCTTACGCATGGAAAAACAATGTATCTGTGGGGGTAACAGTTTATTTTTGAACCATTAGAAGGTATTGATGGGGAAGTTTTCATCTGACAACAGATACTGATAAATTAAATACCCTTAGATTTGTCAAAACTAGCTTTAGTAAAATATAAGTAAAAGTATTTGCACTGCTAGGGTCAAAAATATTAATTAAACCCATTATTTATCAAGGCCAAGTCCTGGATTAGTTAGGTTTAAATTAACCTAGAACATTATCTTCCATAGTGCTTAATTGTGAAGCTTAGTTCTTGTTGACAAAAGCTCATCCATATAAGAAAGCATCGAAAGGTTGGTGTTTTTTTAACCTTTGCAGAATATAACTTTTCAAAGGGATGTTAGACAGTAGTTCCATCACAATTGATGCAGTTCACAGACATTCTTTGTGAATATTTTATCTCATGAGTTATATCTATGACACTAATCATAGACTTCTAGAAGAAATTTAGCAATGGTCATGTCAGCCTTTCAAATCTTTCTGTAACCTAGAAGAGGATCATTGCATAAGATAGATTCATTTTCCCCTTTATTCCATTGTTGCCAGAGAGAACTTGAAATGCCCTGTTCAAATTAATTTAATGCAAATGAATTCTTGCTGCCTCACAAGTAGTTTGTCCTTCATTTTTCTTAAAATTATATTGAAAATGGATGTGACCTGCTTTACTGGTTGTTGTGCAGGAAGCGTTGTCCTTCCTGAAAGCTCCCTCCGTTGTCAAAATGAAGCCATTAAGAGTAAAGTAAATTATATTATCTGATCATAGTATCACAATTGACCTTAAAACAATAAATTTTATAATCAGTGCAAATTGCTGAATAGTGTTTGCAGTTGTAGAAATTTCAAAGGAAACCCTGGTTGAGATACAAAGCTGCTATAATCATTTTTAAAATCTTTGTTTTTCTTTTACTTTGGAACAGTAGTGCAGTAAGTACTTTTGCCTTATTGTTCTCTCTGCCTTCCAGAAACCCTCATTCAAATATTCTAAGTTTTTAAGTCTTTTTCATTTCTTTTAATATTGTAACATTTAACAATGTCAAAGAAAGTATAATTTTTCTGGAAATCAAGCTAAAAATAAAGAGAAGCCGATGTAAATGAACATCAAATTAACAAGATTGATTAGGAAAAGTAATTTTTGAAAAGGGCCCAAAATCCCTTTGCACATAAATGCAAAAGAATTTAGTGAAAGAAGGTGAAACTGGAGTAAAGAACTCTACGGATGCGTAAGTAACTCTTAATAAGAATGAGTAACGTACATGCGTATCTTTAGCTCCCAGTTTCAGAGATACAGTAGTTGTACAACAAATGGTCCTTTCCTGCTCTTAAGGAAGCCTCTCCTCCTCCAGCCATGCCATTCCTCAGAGCAAGCTCTTCCACTGAGTTTTCAGCAACCATAAGTAAGAAGGATGGTACGATAGGCTGCGTGTACATATGGCCCTCATTAGCAGGCCAACTGTTCCTTTTGCCCACCCACATCACTGGGGACATATGGCGTTACTTTGACTGTTGAAACAAGTGTGTGTGGACATATCTTGGTATGAGTAAAAGACTGTTGATTGTCTTTCTCTTGTCGCTCGTGCAACCGTCTCCTTGTGGAGATCGTATTATCCATAACACTAGATTTGAGGATGATAAATGACGTTGTTATTATTAACTGAATTTGCCTCTCTAGTTTGATCACAAAACCAGCGAATGTTTGCTTATGGAACATGTAAAGCTTATAGAAGACGGAAAGCTTACAGAAAGAAATGATGGCTTTTCTAAGCATAAGAGTCAGGTCTTTTTCAATCAAAAACTAACTCATTCAAAAATTCAAGAGTTCTGTAAAACCAGAACAGCAGAGGTTTCAGAAATGCTATTGAGATCATTTATTATAAAATAGCCATTAATGAAATGTAATAGTGAGTCTGTTGTTGTGACTATGTGGAGAAATGAATGAGAAAATATAAGATAGGCTGGAATGAAGAGAGTCATCGGATCCCAACATAATTCATTTTGTATAGTTCACAGTATTGTAGCTTTAAAAAAATTATGAATTTTTTCAGTACTGTGAATTCTGAATTTGCAATATGAGGCTTTTCAATCCTTGCAACAAGTGTGTATTTTTCAGTGGTTCTAGAATTATCGGGGCTTTCGAGCTGCTTCTGATAAGAAGGCAAGGCTAGAGGACTCGTGTTGAGGTGGCATTTGCACAGGACTTTAGATAACATACATCGATGATGTAGAGAGAAGAGCGGGTGATGTTGCTGTGGATTATAGTGGAAAGGCACCTTTTGCTCCCTCTGCTGACCTATTTGTGTATTCAGCTGTGTAGCATATTTCTTGTATAATTACATAGTAATTTCACACACTACATTAAGAAAATCTGAACAATTTTTACTAAACTCATGTTTTCTAAATATTAAGTAAATAAAACCAATATTTGGCTAGGTAACATTTATAAAAACAGGATTTCTAGATAGATGATGATAAATTTTCATCTATATCTATAGAGCTGATAAATTTTCAAAACCCTTTGAATATCACTTGTACTACAAAGTCTCGTTTCAGTTTCAGTGCCATGGCACATTGATTAATCACCACTAAAGCGGTACATGAAATATTTGGCAATATAGGTATTTGGTAATGGTGATTGATGCACAGAATACGGCACCGTTATTATGCACTGGCCTTGAGAACTTTAGTTTTCATCTTCGATCACCTGATAGAGAACAAACTAACAGCTTTTTTCTTTCACCTTGCTGGAGAATAAACTAACAACTTCAAATTATCTGATCCATCCAAAAACTTATTTCCGTGAAACTCACTGATTTATTTATTATTTCGTGGGGATCACTATTATTTGCTGTAGTAAAATATCAAATGATCGATGTTTTATACCAACATGGCAGCTCACATGGTAGGCAACAGAATGAAAACAAACAGGTTTACTACCAAGAATTATACTATATTGCTTTTATTGACAGAAAAAGCATACAGATAATTTTATTCAGAGATTTTATGTGAATTATTTTGATAAGTGTACACATATATTTATAACTGACCTTTCTTTGTCAAGTGTGTGCCCACACACGTATTCATACTAAATCAATCTTAGAGATCTTATCCAAAGATTGAATTTCTTAAAGTGACTGTTCCAAATATGTATAATTTATGGCAAAAAAGTCACAAAATGGCAATACAAGGAGGCATAAAAGTGAAGATAAAGGGGGAGATGATGGTTAAAAACACCTGTAAATGAATAATTGATTTTGATTTAAATTCTTTTTAGTTCTTAGCTGATGAAATGAATATAAATGAAATTATTATGCAAAACACCTCTATTTGTTGTATATGCATGTACATATATGTGTTACAAATACAAAACTGATAGGATATTATTTAACATATATTCACACTCATAATGTGCATATATGTACATAATGAAAATGAGTGCTTGTTTTATATGTATGTATACACACACATACACATATTGCATACTTTCATTTTTTAAAATTTTACTTTAAGTCCTGGGATACATGTGCTGAACATGCAGGTTTGTTACATAGGTATACTTGTGCCATGGTAATTTGCTGCACCCATCAACCCGTCATCTAGGTTTTAAGCTCCACATGCATTAGCTATTTGTCCTAATGCTCTCCCTCCCCTTTCCCCACACCCACCTACAGACCCCAGTGTGTGATGTTCCTCTCCCTGTGTCAACATGTTCTCATTGTTCAGCACCCACTTATGAGTGAGAACATGCAGTGTTTGGTTTTCTGTTCCTGTGTTAGTTTGCTGAGGATGATGGTTTCCAGCTTCATCCATATCCCCGCAAAGGACGTGAACTCATCCTTTTTTATGGCTGTGTAGTATTCCATGGTGAATATGTGCCACATTTTCTTCATCCAGTCTATCATTGATGGGCATTATGTTGGTTCCAAGTCTTTGCTATTGTAAATAGTCCCATGATAAACATATATGTACATGTGTCTTTAGAGTAGAATGATGTATAATCCTTTGGTATATACCCAGTAATGGGATTGCTGGGTCAAATGGTATTTCTGGTTTTATATCCTTGAGGAATCACCACATTGTATTCCACAATGGTTGAACTATTTTACAAGCCCACCAACAGTGTAAAAGTGTTCCTATTTCTCTGCATCTTCTCCAGCATCTGTTTCCAGAATTTTTAATGATCACCATTCTAACTGGTGTGAGATGGTATGTCATTGTGGTTTTGATTTGCATTTCTCTAATGAACAGTGATAATGAGCTTTTTTCATATGTTTATTGGCCACATACATATCTTCTTTTGAGGAGTGTCTGTTCATATCCTTTGCCCACTTTTTGATGGGGTTGTTTGTTTTTTTTTTCTTGTAAATTTGTTTAAGTTCCTTCTAGATTCTGGATATTAGACCTTTGTCAGATGGATAGATTGCAAAAATTTTCTCATATTTTGTAGGTTGCCTGTTCACTCTTGTGATAGTTTATTTTACTGAGCAGAAGCTCTTTAGTTTGATTAGATTCCATCTGTCAATTTTGGCTGTTGTTTCAAGTGCTGTTGGTGATTTAGTCATGAAGTCTTTGCCCACACCTATGTCCTGAATCATATTGCCTAGGTTTTCTTCTAGGGTTTTTATAGTTTTAGGTTTTACATTTATGTTTTTAATCCACCTTGAGTTAATTATTTTATAAGGTATAATGAAGGGGTCTAGTTTCTCTTTTCTGCATATGGCTACCCAGTTTTCCCAGCGCCATTTATTACATAGGGAATCCTTTCCCCATTGCTTGCTTTTGTCAGGTTTGTTGAAGATCAGATTGTTGTAGATGTGTGGTGTTATTTCTGAGGCCTCTATTCTGTTTCATTGGTCTATATATCTGTTTTGGTATTAGCACCATGCTGTTTTGGTTACTTTAGCTTTGTAATATAGTTTGAAGTCAGGCAGCGTCATGCCTCCAGCTTTGTTCTTTTTGCTTAGGTTAGCCTTGGCTCCACAGGCTCTTTTTTGCTTCCATATGAAATTTAACATAGTTTTTTTCTAGTTCTGTGAAGAAAGTCAATGGTAGCTTGATGGGAATAGCATTGAATCTATAAATTACTTTGGGCAATATGGCCATTTTCATGATATTGAGTCTTCCTATCCATAAGGATGGAGTGTTTCTCTATATGTTTGTGTCCTGTCATTTCCTTGAGCTCTGGTTTGTAGTTTTCTTTGAAGAGGTCCTTCACATCCCTTGTAGGTTGTATTCCTAGGTATTTTGTTTTCTTTTTAGCAATTGTGAATGGGAGTTTACTAATGATTTGGCTCTCTGCTTGTCTGTTATTGGTATATAAGAATGATTGTGATTTTTGCACATTAATTTTATATCCTGAGACTTTGCCAAAGTTGCTTATCAGGTTAAGGAATTTTTGGGCTGAGGTGGTGGCGTTTTGTAAATATACAATCATGTCATCTGCAAACAGAGACAATTTGATTTCCTCTCTTCCTATTTGCATGCTTTTATTTCTTTCTCTTACTCGATTGCCCTGGCCAGAACTTCCAATACTATCTTGATAAGAGTGGGGAGAGAGGGCATCCTACTCTTGGGCCAGTTTTCAAAGGTAATGCTTCCAGCTTTTGGCCATTTAGCATGATATTAGCTATGCATTTGTCATAAATAGCTCTTATTTTTGTGAGATATGTTCCATCAATACCTAGTTTATTGAGAGTTTTTAGTATGAGGGGTGTTGAATTTTATTGAAGGCCTTTTCTGCATCTATTGAGATAATCATGTGGTTTTTGTCATTGGTTCTGTTTATGTGATGGATTATGTTTATTGATTTGCATATGTTGAACCAGCCTTGCATGCCAGGCATGAAGCCAACTTGATCGTGGTGGATAAGTTTTTGATGTGCTGCTGGATTCTCTTGCCGGTATTTTATTCAGGATTTTCGCATCGATGTTCATCAGTGATATTGGCCTGAAATTTTCTTTTTCTATTGGGTCTCTGCCAGGTTTTGGAATCAGAGTGATGCTGGCCTCATAAAATGATTTAGGGAGGAGTCTTTCTTTTTCTATTGTTCAGAATAGTTTCAGAAGGAATGGTACCAGCTCCTCTTTGTACCTCTGGTAGAACTCGGCTGTGAAGACATCTGGTCCTGGGCTTTTTTTGGTTGGTAGGCTAGTAATTACTGAGTCAATTTCAGAACTTGTTATTGGTCTATTCAGGGATTTGACTTCTTCCTGCTTTAGTCTTGGGAGGGTGTATGTGTCCAGGACTTTATCCATTTCTTCTAGATTTTCTAGTTTATTTGTGTAGAGGTGTTTACAGTATTCTCTAATAATAGTTTGTATTTCTGTGGGATCAGTGGTGATATACCCTTTATCGTTTTTTAATGTGTCTATTTGATCTTTCTCTCTTTTCTTCCTTGTTAGTCTGGCTACCGGTCTATCTATTTTGTTAATCTTTTCAAAAAACCCACTCCTAGATTCATTGATTTTTTTTTGAAGGTTTTTTTGTGTTTCTCTCCCATTCGGTTCTGCTGTGATCTTAGTTATTTCTTGTTTTATACTAGGTTTTTAATGTGTTTTCCATTGCTTCTTTTGATTGTGATGTTAGGGTGTCTATTTTAGATCTTTCCCACTTTCTAATGTGGACATTTAATGCTGTAAATTTCCCTCTAAACACTGCTTTAACTGTATCCCAGAAATTCTGATATGTTGTGTCTTTGTTCTCATTGGTTTCAAAGAACTTATTTATTTCTGCCTTAATTTTGCTATTTACCCAGTAGTCATTCATAAGCAGGTTGTTCAGTTTCCATGTAGTTGTGCAGTTTTGAGTGAGCTTCTTAATTCTGAGTTCTAATTTGATTACACTGTGGTGTGAGAGATTGTTTGTTATGATTTTCATTCTTTTGCATTTGCTGAGGAGTGTTTTACTTCCAATTATGTGGTTGATTTCAGAATAAGTGCTATGTGGTGCTGAGAAGAATGTATATTCTGTTGATTTGGGGTGGAGGGTTCTGTAGGTATCTATTAGGTCCACTTGGACCAGAGCTGAGTTCAAGTCTGAATATCCTTGTTAATTTCCTTTCTTGTTGATCTGTCTAATATTGATAGTGGGTTGTTAAAGTTTCCCACTATTATTGTGTGGGAGTCTAAGTCTCCTTGTAGGTCTCTAGGAACTCGTTTTATGAATCCTGGTGCTCCTGTATTTGGCATATATATATATTTAGGATACTCAGCTCTTCTTGTTGCATTGATCCCTTTACTACTATGTAATGCCCTTCTTTGTCCTTTTTTATCCTTGTTGGTTTAAAGTCTGTTTTATTAGGGACTAGGATTGCAACTCCTGCTTTTTTTTCTTTCTTTCCATTTGCTTGGTAAATATTCCTCCATCCCTTTATTTTGAGCCTATGTGTGTCCTTGCAAGTGAGATGTGTCTCCTGAATACAGCACACCTGTGGGTATTGACTCTTTATCCAATTTGCCAGTGTATGTCTTTTAATTGGGGCATTTAGCTCATTTATATTTACCGTTAATATTGTTATGTGTGAATTTGGTCCTGTCATCATGATGTTAGCTGGTTATTCTGCACATTAGTTGAAGCAGTTTCTTCCTAGTTTCATTGGTTTATATATTTTGGTGTGTTTTTGCAGTGGCTGGTACTGGTTTTTCCTTTCCATGTTTAGTGCTTCCTTTAGGAGCTCTTGGAAGGCAGGTCTGATGGTGACTAAATCTGTCAGCATCTGCTTGTCTGTAAAGGATTTTATTTCTCATTCACTTATGAAGCTTAGTTTGGCTGGTTATGAAATTCCATATGTACATCATGGAAACGAGTGCATGTGATACACACACACACACACGCACACACATTGCATACTTTCATTTTTGTGTCCATTACTTTTCTGATTTTATCAGCAGCCAACTAAAGAAAATAGAAAAAAAAATTGGTAATTCGATCTTTCATGTTCTGCATCTTCCAGCTTCACAACTTATAGTTTTCTATTTTTATTGTTATTGTGATCAGAATGAAAATGTATACAATAGAATCAGAATCAGGTCAGAATCAACAAAAATACTATAATGTTTGTACATGCTTTCGATGCAGTTTGTCTCTGCAAAGGGTGTGTGTGTTTCTATGCACATGTGCATGTACACAAGTGTGTAAATAAGTGTTTTATTCATGATGGAGAAAGGCTGGTCAAAATGATTCTGAATGAGATAGCACCACTACAGCAGATAATTAGGTCTCTAGCAATAAAACAAGTCATTAAACATGTTTCTAAGCATCTACTCAGTATCTGGCACAATGTTAAGTAGTGTAAATATAATCATTAGCAAAATTCAGCTTCTACCCTCAATGGTATATGTGTAGAACAAATTGGTAAAGCTGGAGTACATTTCAGGACCAAAAACAGTTTCTGTGTAGTTCCCACTTCATCAAGACCATGTTGTATACCTCTCATACACTTAAGCCATAGGGAAGCAATTATTCCATCCATCCTTTTACAGGGTAGTGGTGGGGAAGAAGAGCTGACTGTCATGCTTGAATTCACATAATTTCATAATTAAATAATTTCATGTTACATAATCTCGATAAACCTAAAATCCAATATATGATAAAGATAGTGTTTCAAATCAGTGGATAAGTGATAAACAGTTCATAAAATGGTGTTCAGATAATTGGCTATATGTATTTTATAGTTGCACAAAGGTATAATATGTCATTAATAAATATTAATTCCATAGTGGATGTCAAATACACTTTTTCAAAATATAAAGAAAAAATACCATAGACAAATATCACTTGCAACATTACGGTTAAAATTAAATATCCAAACATAGCCCTAACCAATAACAGAAAATTTAAAAAAAAAATTATGGATTGGAATTTGTTAAAATATAAAACTTTTCTTTTTCAGAGGATACAATGAATATGTGTAAAAAGCAAATATCAAATCAGCAACAAGTGCTTGCAATTCACTTGACATATTTAAAATATGAGTAGTTCCAACAAATCATAAATAAATGATTAGTAGTCCAATAAAAAAAAGACAAAGTACATTGACAGGAAACTGTATGAAACTCATGAACACTAAATGTCTTAGATTCTCTATTGTTAAACAAAATGCAAAAACAATAGAGAACATTATGAATATGGAGTTAATATTTAACAAAATTATTTTATCCATGTTATAAGTAAATATTTACATCCAAAAACCCTTGTTTTCTCTGAAAGTTGTCACTTATGAGTCTATTTTGAAAATGTTTAAAGAATAGTAATTAATTAACTTTAATAAATAGGTACTCCTATTGAGGGAAAACAGACATTTCCATAATTTTTCTTCTGTTTCTAATCTAGTAGATGGTAGGAAAATAATGACAATTGCATGTTCATACCTGGAGAATATGCATTCCATTTCTTTTAAACTTTTGCATTCTCAAAACTATATTGATACCTCAAAGCATACCCTTTGCTGTTGAAAACAGCCTTTCAAGTATAAAGACACACACATCACTTTCCTTAAATCTTATATAAGGCAAGGGCCTAGATTCCTATCAGAAAATGTATTTCAAGAATGCTTTTTTAGTAGTTCCTGTGGCCTTATCTTATAGAGGAAGGTTTTTTTTTAAACATACACACAGTATTTGATGCACATTTTTATTGGAAAGAGCTTTTATTTCCTTAAATGTTTTGTTGTCTAAGTGTGAAAAGTATCCTGCAGTGGAATTCAGTGGCACAGATGCTTATTGTGATAGATGAGATGAACTTGCTTCCCTAAGCATGCATGGGCATGAAATGCATCTGGCTTCTGTACATAAAAGTCAGTTATGTTCCCAAATGTGTCTCTGCATTTACACAGACGTTTAGGGGCAGACACCCTACTGTTCCCTCAAAAGGCGGCTCTGCTTAATTATGAAGTTCAAGTTAGACCAGAAGTTGGAAAATACTAAATTCCACATTGCAGACAGAGCCTGAGCAGGTGATGTCACCACTGCATTCTAAGGTGGCAAGTCCTCAGAGAAGTAACTTATCACCTTACCATGGAGAAAAATAACCGTGTCCAGAACACAAGAGGATGCTTAAGGTAGCGTACAATCAAGTGTGCAAACCTGTGCAATACATACCAGATGAAATCCAGTTCAGAGGCTCAGGAAAACAAACAAATGAGGATATGCTTTAAAAAATAGGACTTAATATAAACAGTCGTGAGAGTAAAACTATTGCTAAGCACATAGGAAACATAAACCAGGCTTTCAGGAAGGAGTTTGGCACATGTGTGCACTGGTAGGAGGTGTAATGTGCAGAAATCCGGCCTTTTGTGGCATAGCAACTAAAGTTCCTTTTCTATTGTCCAGACAACCTTAAATATTCCTTTATGCAGTACTATTTTAAAAAGGCCATCTACTGTGCACAATGTGTTAGCATCAAGGACATGAAATTTATCTGGAATATACCAAAACTTTAATCAATAGACTAGGACCAAAGCTTTTAAAAACAGGTTTTCGTAGATAAATCATTATAAGTTATTATTTCCTCGCCATAGGTAAGGCATGATAGATAACTTTACTTTTTCTCAGTCACTTAGTGTGTAGGTAGAATAATGACCCTTAGCAGGATGACCTTTTGAATGTGTTGTTAGGCAGCATGGAAGCATTATGGTTAGAGGTGGAATTAAGATTGCTAATCACCTCACCTTAAACTGGAGCGATTATCCTGAATTATCTAGGTGGGCCCACTGTAGTCACAAAGAACCTTCAGACAGGAAGGCGGAGAGACCAGAGTGAGCAGAAGAGCTTGGGGAAACTGGAGCCGAGGCTGAAGTGATGTGCTGTGTCCAAGATGTGCAGAGGCCAAGAGCTCAGGGATACATGTGACCCCTCAAACCTGGCGAATTCTCTCCTGGAATCTCTAGACAAAATATACACTTGATGATACCTTGATTTTAGCACACTAAGACCCATTTTGGACTTCTGACCCCCAGAAGTATAAAGAAAAAAAATGTGTTGTTTTAAGCCTCTGAGTTTATGTTAATTTACTGTAACAGCAGTAAGAAACTAACACAGTAAGACGGCTTTTATTTTTATGTGATGTATAGAATTAAATTGGATATGCTAGGAAATATTGGAAATTTATTGATTTATTTTTTTGTCTGAGCTGGAGTCTGGCTCTGTCGCCCAGGCTGGAGTGCAGTGGCGCGATCTCGGCTCACTGCATGCTCTGCCTCCCGGGTTCCCGCCATTCTCCTGCCTCAGCCTCCCGAGTTGCTGGGACTACAGGCGCCGCCACCACGCCAGCTAATTTTCTGTATTTTTAGTAGAGACGGGGTTTCACCGTGGTCTCGATCTCCTGACCTTGTGATCCGCCCGCCTCGGCCTCCCAAGGTGCTGGGATTACAAGTGTGAGCCACCGCGCCCGGCCAGGAATTTATTTTCTTAATATAGTTCTTCATATTAGAATAATGAGAACCATCGAGTAATGAAGTGTTCTATTTTGTGAAGGATGATTATATAAACAGTACGAAGGTTAAAAACCGGGCGGGACCGGCTGGGCACAATGGCTCGTTCATGTAATCCCAGCACTTTGGGAGGCCGGGGCAGGTGGATCTCTTGAGCCCAGGAGTCTCAGATCAACCTGGGCAACATGTGAAACCCCATCTCCACAAAAATACAAAAACCAGGCAGACGTGGTGGCGGCGCCTGTGGTCCCAGCCACTCAGGAGGCTGCGGTGGAAGGATCGGAGCCCGGCAGGTGCAGGCTGCGGTGGACCGTGATTATGCCACTGCGCTCCAGTCTGGGTGACAGAGTAAGACCCTGTCTCCATTAAATAAATAGATAAATAAATATATATATAAGTAAAAGAGGAGGGTGTCTTTTGAAGGCTATTAAAGTCGTCTAAGTGTCCTCTGATTATATGAGGCTGGAATGGTGCATGGAATGTTGTGTTGAATAACCTGATACAGTCTCTGAAACTATAGAAGCATTAGTAATTTTAGCCTGAGAGTGCTATAATCTGGGATAATTTGGTCCAATACTTCCAGAGAGGGTTGAAGTTTTGAGATAGCTGGAGTTATTTCAGTTGAAGACCTGAATATGAGGCAACTGCATACTCAATTACAATTCAATTTCTACTCTTTATATAAGGTAGAAATGGGTAACATGTGGGACACTGTGTTAAAAGTAATGCAGCCATAGTGTAGTGGTAAAAGCAGATGAAAAGTACTATAATAGTCGTATAGATGAGGTACTGGAAAGAAGCAGATTTGAAAAATTGGAGATAAATGTCAGTTTTCCGGAGCCATGGGATGAAAACCAAACCGGATTACAACAGATTCAATTCACTCAAGATGTCTAACTTGGTAATAGGTCAGAAAACTCAATTTGTCGTATTTTCTTAAAAGTACACAAAAATGTTCCTTTTGATAAAACACGTGTAGTGCACCTTCGGATTTGATTTTTCTTTATGTTCTGTAAACTGCTCACAGTAAAACAGAAAAAAAGTCTGACAAATATGATGGTCCTTAAATCTTGTAGGAGTATGATGCTTCTCCAAAGAATAGAGGTTTTCCTAGGAAGGCCCTAAGCAAGGAATCAAGTTTCCTTTTGCAAGAAATAAAATTCTCAAAAGTTCCCTGCACCTTGGAAAGGCTCTGGTTGAAATTAATAGCACAACGTTATTTATTTAAATTTTAACTTTTAAGTTCAGGGGTACAAGTGTAGGTTTGTTACAGAGGTAAGCTTATGCCATGGGATTGGTTGTACAGTTTATTTCATCACCCAGATATTAAGCCTAATATCCATTAGTTGTTTTTCCTGATCCTCATAGCAAATATGACCCCCATAAAGTTTTATGGTTACTTTTTTCTTATCTTCTGATTAATGCCATTAGATTCACCAATTGAAATTATTTTTCAGTAGTTTAATTCCCTCTAGAAGGTTTAAAAAATGTTTCCGAATTTCCTAAGTCTTCTTTCTTTGTTAGTCTTCTAAAAAGCTATATTCAATAGAATTCATGTGCTTAGGTACAGTTTCACTAAAAGCGTATCTTCAACATTTGATCTGTTTAAAAGTTCTTAAGGTGTTAAGGAACATTAGGTATCAGAGTTTATGGCATTTGATTAATCTGAATAAATCTTGGCATCAAATTGAATTCAGCAAAAGTAACAGTGATAAATCAGAGAGCAATATTTGAAATGTCTCCAGGAAACATTTTAAAACAATTTTTAAGTTCACTAATTTGAGTCATTACACTTGGCCCTAATATGGTAGATTTTAAGTGAAGCTCAGTCGAACCTGGCAGATATCATATACAAACTTTTAATAGTCCTAACAATTCCTGTACCTCATTTGGATAAAGATTATTTCCAGAGCATCAGTGCTTTGACCAGAAAGGCATTTATTATTCTGTAACACTTTTCTTGAGAAATTAGCATGATTCATCATTTGAGTACGCTCTCTCAGATAAGATTCTAATATTTGGGTGTGAATAAAACTTCAGGGCATTGAAAACAGCTGGAAGATAGACAATAGGGTGATCATCCTCTCTTGTCATTCTCTATCAAGGTCCTCTTTAATTATTGGCCTAAACAGCTATAACTTTATGGTGAAAACAAACCGCTCGGATATAGCGTTAAAGGTTGAAATAATGAATTATACATAAATCGATTTAGTTCAGTTATATTCTGTTGAATTGGGAGAACATCGAATTTTTAAATTTCTCTGCATTTCTTGAAGTTAGGAATAAAAGCTGGGGTGGGGTCTCCTGAAATAATGAGGTCTAGAATAATTTCTGTTAAATTTACTTTTTAGTAGGATAAGTCTACTAAAATCAATATGAATGGAACCTTCAATGTACCACTGAAGATAATTAATCTTTGAGAGGTTAAGTAACCATTACAAGGTAATTTACCTAATTAGCAACTAAACCAACCAAATTTTAGATTTCTTAACTTTAAGACTATTGCTCACATAGTCACGTAAAGTATATCTTCCACATAGTCACAGGCAATCACAAGCTAACACGAGCAGTTAGCACAAAATAGATGTTCCACATAGAATGCAGAACAAAAAAAGACACTTTAAAAATCCTTTTCCCTTTTCCAAATTCATATTTAAAAAGTTTCTTGTGGAATTTCCCAAATGCCAGCATGGCCACATATAATACAGATTGATACTCAGACCTCTAATGAGAAACAGTTAGAATTATGCTAAACAAGGAACATTCTATATTGATTTCACAAATTCTCCTCTTTCCACTTATAGTTTCTCATAAAATGTAACATGTTTGTCTTGTGTGGAGTCTGTATAGAAAAAGTGTGATAACTGAAGATATAGACACACAGGTGTATGTATGTCTGTGTGTTCCTGTGTATTATAGCCTTTCTTTAATGGTTTTCTCTTTATATATATATATATACTTTAAGTTCTAGGACACATGTGCACAACGTGCAGGTTTGTTACATATGTATACATGTGCCATGTTGGTGTGCTGCACCCAGTAACTCATCATTTACATTAGGTATATCTCCAAATGCTGTCCCTCCCCCTCACCCCACCCCATGACAGGCCCCGGAGTGTGATGTTCCCCTTCCTGGGTCCATGTGTTCTCATTGTTCAATTCACACCTATGAGTGAGAACATGCAGCGTTTGGTTTTTTTTGTCCTTGTGATAGTTTGCTGAGAATTATGGTTTCCAGCTTCATCCATGTGTCTACAAAGGACATGAACTCATCCTTTTTTATGGCTGCATAGTATTCCATGGTGTATATGTGCCACATTTTCTTTTTTTTTCTTTTTTTTATTATACTTTAGGTTTTAGGGTACATATGCACAATGTGCAGGTTTGTTACATATGTATCCAGCCACATTTTCTTAATCCAGTCTATCATCGTTGGACGTTTGGGTTGGTTCCAAGTCTTTGCTATTGTGAATAGTGCCACAATAAACATACGTGTGCATGTGTCTTTATAGCAGCATGACTTATAATCCTTTGGGTATATATACATATATATATAAAAAAACTATATATATATATTTTGGGGACGGAGTTTCGCTCTGTCACCCAGCTGGAGTGCAGTGGCGCGATCTCGGCTCACTGCAAGCTCCGCCTCCCGGGTTCACACCATTCTCCTGCCTCAGCCTCCAGAGTAGGTGGGACTACAGGTGCCCGCCACCATGCCCGGCTAATTTTTTGCATTTTTACTACAGACGGGGTTTCACCGTGTTAGCCAGGATGGTCTCGATCTCCTGACCTCATGATCCACCCTCCTCGGCCTCCCAAAGTGCTGGGATTACAGGCATGAACCACCGCGCCTGGTCTCTATTTAAGTTAGCTCTGTCCAGGGCAAACCAGCATTTCAAAGATACAAACTGTTTTTGCAAAAAACAGGTATACACCTATCCATAGTGCAGACATTATGTCTACTTATTTCTCTCTAAATAGATCTTTCATTTTAACAAGTACTTCACCTTCACAAAATTTAGTTGAGTCAGTGAACTCTTATCCAGATGCTATATCTTGGCCAGATTATCAAGAATTAAGCCTCACAGATAGGCTGTTTCCATTTCCTTTAACAAAGTTTATCAGTCCTGAGTTACTTCTTGATTTCTTGCCAGTGGCATATAATGATGACTCAGCCAAGTCAGTTCCCAGAGTTGGACTCTTTTTTTTCTTATACACAGGAAACTTCTTTTCCAAGAATACTTGTTCCAGTTGCTCACAATCTTCATAGTTGATGATTATAGAATGATCTATGTACTTTCAATGTACCTTCAAAAATGAGATCTGCAGCTGGATAAGACGTGTGTGTGTGTGTGTGTGTGTGTGTCTTAGTAGACTTAAACCTTTCATTGAATAAGAAGCCTAGTTGATAGTGTAAGGTGAGAGTTAGAAGAACAGGGAATTATTTGATTTAAGGAATTGTGAAGAAATGTGCTATGCCATTAAAATTTTTCTCTACTTTTGTGTTAAATCTTAATTTTGTGCAGAATTTACTAAGCTGCAGGAAACTGTCAAAATTGACTCTTGCTAAGTTCCATATTGGTTTGTAATTATCTTAAAACAAAAGTTGGTTGATACTAAAGTGCAGTTTTTCCTCTAGCTTTCATAAATTGAGACAGGTCTTTTTCTCACCCTCCACATACCTATGGCTGGAAGCCGAGGTGGTTGTTCTTGGTTTCCGTTACAACTTCTAGACTGTTAATTTCTCCGCTCCTTGCAAATTAGACTGTTCCTTTGAAACTCAAACCCCTTGGAAATATCAGCCATGCCCCTTTGGTATTACCATCATCAACAGACCTCCCTCCTGGGCACTCTGGTCTTATTTTTTTTTTTTTTGAGATGGAGTCTTGCTCTGTCACCCATGCTGGAGTGTAATGGTGTGATCTCGGCTCACTGCAAACTCCTCCTCCCGGTTTCAAGTGATTCTCCTGCCTCAGGTTCCTGAGTAACTGGGATTACAGGTGCATACCACCACACCCAGCTAATTTTTGTATTTTTGGTAGAGACGGGGTTTCGCCATGTTGGCCAGGCTGGTCTCGAACTCCTGACCTCAGGTGATATGCCTGCCTCAGCCCCGCAAAGTGCTGGGATTACAGGCATGATCCACTGCACCTGGCCTCTTGCCATTTATTTAAGGCTTTAGATCTTTTGCTCAATATCATCTTCAGGCAAGTTCAGCCATCATTTTAGTGGCTCAGCTTTCACGTGAAAGGACCAGTACAAACCTCGGTTCCCCGTTTTTTGACATCTTTATTTCCATTACTTTTTTTCTTTCCTCCACTTTATTGTCATCAAATCTGAAACATTTTCTATAAGGGTATGTACCACCAGGATCTAGATGCAAATATTCTGCCTCCTGGACATCACTCCTTGCCAGCTCGTTGGCCCAGATGTCCTCATTCCTACAACCCTTCATTTTCACTGAGACTCTCCTTAGGACACAGATGCTGCTGCTCCCTCACGATCCATCCGTACTCTCTTGCTTTCAGTTTCCACGTTTTCCTCCTCAAATGCCATAGTTCATTTTTAGCATTCCCTTGCAACTACCCTGAGCTTCATTTTCCCACAATTTATTTGTTTCTCTTTCTCTTCCCAAATTTTAAATGTTGATGTTTCTAAGGGTTCTGTCCTAATTGCTCTTCTTTTCTCTCCACACACATACTCTCTCTAAGCTCTAAACACTACTAAACAGCTCATAATTTCCAGTCTTAGAGTTTGGTCCAGACCTTTATTCTGGGAGTTGATGATTTACGTGACAATAGCACTCGAATAATTCAGAGGTAACATGTCCTGGTTTCCCACATGATAGTAAGTGGCACTGCCAGCCATGCTAGATGCTTATAAGTCATTTTTGGCCCTTCCTCAATATTCTGACAATATCCAATTCAACATTCATTTAAAGAATATTTTGGTTCCAAATACATCTGTAATTTCCTCCACCTATTTTGATTTCCAATGTCCCCAGCCTAGCCAGAGCCACATATTTTCTTACCTACGCTTATTTTCTTAGGTCATCCTTAGTCAACTTACTTTAATTCTTATCTCCGACACCCTGTTAGCTACAGAGAAACCAAAGTGATCTCTTAACATGTCTTTCAGTTTCCAACTCTCCCACTTTTCTGGTGTACTTGGACTAAGATTTATGTTCCTCATCATTACTAATGAAGACCTGTACTGTTTCACATATCCTTCTCTTTCAGCCACGTCTCACATTACTCTTTCTCCCTTCTGTACTTCATCCAGATTCCTACTTTTCAGTTTTTCATTTCATCCAATTCACAGGTTTCTTCTACATGCCAAGATCTTGCTCATATATTAGGGTCCTTGAACACTGGGGGTTTTTCCTATAAGACGAATCTTTCTGTATTGTATGAAAAGCTAACTCTTTTTATTCTCAGGTCTTAGCTTAAATATTCTCACTTGAAAGAAGTGGTTAGAGTCTGTATAATCCAAATTAATATTTCTTTTTTTCTTTTTCTTTTGAGACAGGGTCTTGCTGTGTCACCCAGGCTGGAGTGCAGTGCCACAATCTTGGCTCACGGAAACCTCTGCCTCCTGGGTTCAAGCAGTTTTCCTTTCTCAGCCTCCTGAGTAGCTGGGACTACAAGCGCACACCACTACACCCGGCTAACTTTTTTATTTTTAGTAGAGATGGGGTTTTGCCATGTTGATCAGACTGGTCTCAAACTCCTGGACTCAAGTGATCCATCCGCCTTGGCCTCCCAAAATGCTGGCATTACAGGCATAAGCCACCACGCCCGGCCCAAATTAATATATCTATATATAAAAATTATATGTATGAATCTTATATAATGTGAATTAAGATTATATCTAATGTTCGCCCCAACACCCTTGTTGGATATTCAGTCCCTTGCTTCACTTTGCATGTGAACACATTTTGTAATAATCTCTTCACTTTGCTCAGTTGGATTTCTGTGCCTGTCTTCGTCTTCAGAATTGAAACCCTAGGAGTACAGGACTGTGGCTTTCTTATTCACCACTGCAGCTCCGTAACTAAGAGAGCATCTGATACATATGTGTGAAGGGAATTGGTTAAATATAGACCACTAGGTCCAGTGGAGTCCACAGCCTATTCACTTCATGTAGTTTCCAAGAAACAAATGCTTCTCAACATATATTAATGAATGAGATATGGGCCAGGGTATCTGGTCTGGCTGGAGATGGCTTAACTTTGAGTTCACTTGAGAGGGTATCAGTGTGAGCAGGAATGCTTTCACTCACTTCAAGAATTGCATGGTGTTGGCTGGGCGCGGTGGCTCTCGCTTGTAATCCCAGCACTTTGGGAGGCCGAGGCGGGCGGATCACGAGGGCAGAAGATCGAGACCACGGTGAAACCCCGTCTCCACTAAAAATACAAAAAAAATTAGCCAGTCGTGGTGTCGGGCGCCTGTAGTCCCAGCTACTTCGAGAGGCTGAGGCAGGAGAACGGCGTGAACACAGGAGGCGGAGCTTGCAGTGAGCCGAGATTGCACCACTGCACTCCAGCCTGGGTGACAGAGCGAGACTCCGTCTCAAAAAAAAAAAAAAAGAAGAAGAATTGCATGGTGATTAGGGGGAAGAATCACCCCGCTTCTCTGGGGAGACATGAGGGCTCTGTGGCTCCTGTGGGCTCTCAAACTGTTGGAAGATGATTGCTAAACCTGAGTTTTCAGGTCTCCTAGTTATATTCATTTAAACTTATACATGATTTGTCACTATTTTAAGTTGTTTTTCACTGAAAAGTCAGTCTGAATATAGAGCCTTATTTCATTCAGATCAGAAAAACTGGGTTTTGGTAAAATCTGTTTATCTATAATTTTTAAGTAAGTACAATTTTATAAACCAGTTATTCCTAACTTGAGAGGCCTGGAGGATTTATTACAATGTGTATTTCAGGGCCACATCTGCAGAAGTTTTGATACAACATTTCCTTACTAATACCCCTGACAGCACATTTTAGCAGGCATCCTGTGTTATTCAGAAGCAGAACGTTTATGCACTACACTTTGGGAGAGAGAAGTGCATGTTATGTTACCATTTAAAGATGCCTGGTTCTTGTGGGGCAAATTGGCAAATGATTTATCTGAACTAATGGCAGAGTGGAATTTTAATACTTTAGGGTTTTCAGGAATCTTAGAGCTGTTTTCATTTGTCTCACACATACAGCCTGAACCTTGAAGACATTAATGAATTTGTCACAGAAATTAAATTGGGCCAAAATTTACATTTGCAACCCATGTCTGTGCTCTTCATTCTAAAGCACAATGGCCTAGAGTCATATTTTAACCTCTAAGTTTCATCTTATTAAAAAATAAAATAAAATAAATGTAAATACATGCATGTATTATACTATATATACAATTTATATACATTACAATATTAATTTGAATTACACATGACATCACTAGTAAAGGCCAGTTACAGTTTAGACTGAGATAAGCCCTGTGAGAATTTACTAAGGTCAAAAAGACTCCTTTTAATAGTGACTCAGTGGTACCTACTCTAAGGACAAAGGCTCCAGTATGTATCCTAATCTAAGTTATTACTGAATGTGAGTCCTGTGATAGCTTCTAATGAAAATTTTCCATTGAAAAAAATCAATGTTAATAACTGGAACTCGAGAGCTGTAATGGGTTCTGCTGTGTTTTTCGGGCTTAGACTGTGTGCTATAATATGCTAAGAAGAGGAGTTGATGACCTGTGAGCTCTGGTCACTTCCTGATCTCATTTGACTCTTTGGTCTTCAGTTTTAAAAGGGTGATCAGAGAGGTTGCTTTATAATGGAGAAGTTGAACAAAAGGACCATCAACCTGCAGGCTCACTGGCACAGCGCAAGTTTCACCGGATAAGCATTTCAGTAAAGAGGACTATTGCCAACAGCAATACTTGCAAGGAAGCTTTGTTACAGAGAGGATTTTTTTTTTTAAAGAAGCTGCTAGGAAAACTGACACTAGAAGCTAACTAGAGTCACTCTTTATAGATATCAATGAAATTGTAAGTCTGAAGACATTACTTACCTAGATACAGTAATGGACTTTATTTAAGAACCAACTTTATACATACCTAATATACCTAGGCTTGTTGATCAAGTTGGCTGGCTGGGGAAGAATAAAACATCTAGAAGATCCACATGATGAGAGAAAGCATTCGGGGAGGGCAGACAGAGACATGATGCTGGCCACAGATAGAACCCAGAGACGCTCTGTGATTGAAGTAGTTCTAATACCTGGAAGCTTCGATTTGCTCTTATAACGTGTCTAAAGCCATTTAATTCAAGACTACCCTTCCTAGTTGGTACCTGTAGATGTAATGCATCTCCTAAGGTATTAGTCTAGGCTCCACCGGACAGAACAACTACCTGGAGGTAGGTGGTGGAGCCTCCGGACTCCGCGACACATTTCACAATGCTGTTTACTCCAAAACACTGGCCTTATTGAACTAATCTAGCTATTGGGTAAGACGAGAAGTAATACACGAACATTCTTAAAGTCTGTTCTCTTTTGCCTTGTGACCTTAAACATTTCAAAGACCAACATGAACACTATTGAATAGAATTGTGTTTCCATCGTCATAACTAATCTGAAAGCCTAAGTTATACCTCTTTCACTGCACATCCAATCTATTTTATGGGCAGAAGAGCACAATGGGCTCAGCTATGCAGGCTTTAGGAGTTATTTTAACCTTTAAAGAACAATAGACACAAGTAAAAGTACATACATAAAGTAGGCATTTTATATTTAATTTTTATTTTCATATGCATGAAAAGTGTGTTCCAAAAAAAGATTAGAGAAATCCATGGCATGTCTTTCTGGTTAATGTTACTTTATTTTTTGGTTCATCTACGCTACTACTTACAAGTTACTTGTTTTTTTTTTCATGGAAAATTTTTTTTAAATGAATTGATTTTGCTTTTCATCAGCACAGTTGTTGACTAATACCAAAGTTAGTTAGAAGGTTATGATTTTTACATTTATAGAATGTCAGGGGCAGCATTTAGACAATACATCATAGTAACTTGGCATTTATGAAATATTAGTTTTCCATAAACATGAACTCAGAGAGGAAGGTTACATTTTTTTAAATTATAATAACATTTTGAAAACCATCTGTCCTTTAAAATGTTACTAAAATATATATTGGAACTGGTGTTTTAGATGCCAGTCCTTCCTGAAGAGTGTTTTGAGATTTTTTTCAAATACTGCCTCAGTTCTATATAAAATAGAAAATATTCTGCCTTGTAAAATGACTACTGGATGTAGGTAAGAAGAAGTTAAGGAAATATTACATAAAAGTAGATTTGCAAAGGTAATTTGCTGAAGGATTATTTACACTTTGATGAGTGGATCTGGATATTTTGATACTAAGTGAAAGTGGTTCCACTGGAATTAGAAGGGAATAGAGATCTGAAAGCAGGAGTGAAAAGAATGTGTGTAAGCCGGGCACGGTGGCTCATGCCTGACCTCAGGTGAGCCGCCCACCTCAGCCTCCCAAAGTGCTGGGATGACACGCTTGTTAAGTGGTACTCTAATTAATCAGTAACTTAAACCTCAAAAGAGATTCATTATGTACACAAAATCAATCTTGTGTAATCAAGTGTATAAGTAAAATTAATTGAAGAAATCAAAAAACGCAAGGTGGCTGACACCTGTAATCTCAGTGCTTTCGGAAGTCTAGGTGGGAGGATCCCTTGACTTAAGGAGGCTGAGACCAGTCAAGCAACACGGTGGGACCCCATCTCTGTAAAACAATTAGCCGGGGATGGTGGTGCGTGCCTGTAGTCCGAGCTACTTGAGAGGCTGAGGCAAAAGTATCGCTTGAGCCTAGGACTTGGAGTCTGCAGTGAGCTATGATCACACCACTGACTCCAGCCAGAGCAACAGAGGGAGACAATGAGAACACGTGGACACAGGAAGGGGAACATCACACTCTGGGGACTGTTGTGGGGTGGGGGGAGGGGGCAGGGACAGCATTAGGAGATACACCTAATGCTAAATGACGAGTTAATGGGTGCATCACACCAACATGGCACATGGATACATATGTAAGAATCCTGCACGTTGTGCACATGTACCCCAAAACTCAAAGTATAATAATAAATAAATAATAAACCACAAAACACTTGTAATTCCAAATCCAGATATATAAACCACAGGAATACTTAGATAAACACACGTTATACACACATATAGTATATGTATGATAAAATATACTTGTATGTTCAACTTGGGAAAGGTTGATGATTTTAGAAACTAATAATTCTATTGCCTTGTGCTCTAATGATTTTCAATTTGAAGATTTATTTGGGATCAAATATATGAGGCTCCATATACAAGACATCTTTCTTTCCCCTCTTCTCAGCACCATGTTTTGGCTGATTATTGGACTACAACTGGGAGATCTAGAACTAAATTCCTGCTTAGTGTTTACTTGTTCAGAGCATAGGCTTTGAAATCGTCCTGTTTTGCCTCAGTCTCCACAGTGGTACCTACTAACCTCATGACTAGGGGATCGTGTAGCATTTCTCTAAGCCTTGTTTTCTTAGCTGTGAAGTGGTAAATTTTGGAAGTGCTTTGTTCATAGGATTTCTGTGGAAACTGAATTGGGTAAAGAATGTAAGGCATTTAGCACAGTAAAATAACCTGGATTACAGTAACTTTTCAAGGAGTGTTTATTAGTACTTAAACTGCCATTGTCATCAAAATTCTGTTTTTACATATGAACTTAGAAATGCCATTGTAACCTTCTCAACTCATTTGGTCATTTAAAATAGAGAGGTTGAGTTAGGTGTTTCTTAAATTTCTCTTTAGCTCTGATACTATGTGTCTGACGTTAAGTAATGCAAAGTTGGTAATTAAATCTTCCCCTTTCGTGATGTAGGAGAAAGGCATAAAAAATTTCTGGGTGACTGGATTCCCTTGCAAGTTTATTAGAATTGTAATTACGTAGCATTTTGAATAAAGCGTTCATTCTGGAAATCATTAAGTTTATTTTTCTTAACTCCGTATTTTGTCAACTGTGGAAAAATTGGGATTTAGGAGTAACCTCTGATTTAAAATTCCACCTAGTAACCATCTAAATTGTAGTCTTGTAATTTCCTAACTTTGGTCTTGAAGGTGTTTATCATTCTTATGCGTTATCATACTGTATTATATATTTATGCAACATAAAATGTATAGTTTTAACTATTGCACATGTTTACATATGAAAGGTGTAGTTTTGAACTTATCATTATTAAATTTGCTAATTTTGCTTCACTATTCATTTTGGACACTTATCCATATTAGTACATGCAACTCAAGTTTATTCTTTTGAGCTACTGTATATCATTCAAATGTATGAATAAATAACCTTGCTTTGGTGGACATTTAAGTATTTTCATGTATCAGTATGAAAAACAGTTTCAAAATGAACATTCAAATATACATTGCATATATGTGTATAATATTTGTATATATGAAGGTTCCTGTGGGTCATATATCTGAAATCAAAATTACAAGTGTTTTGTACCTTCTATAATTAATTTTACTCTCAATTTTAAGTAAACAAGATTAGTTTTTGCACATGATGCATCTCTTTATTCAGTTAAAATTACTGACATAATTAGAATACCACTTAAAACTTGAGAATATTTTCAAGGGTATTTATGCAAAACTTACATAAATGTGTTGAAAAGTCCTTTTGTATATATGTAGAGATTACATGGTATGTTAAATTCATCAATTTGCCTAAATATCAAGTTATACTTAAGTAGTGTCCGTACACCATGCTTTTGCTTGACTGAACTCCAATATGTATATCCGGAGTACTTTTTAACATTCATAGGTTAAGTGGCCTGTTTTGGAAAATGATATTAAAAATGTAATTCGGATGAATGCTTAAAGATTAAAAATGAATGAGCTTTCGTATTAATCATCAATATGACAACCCTAAAGGGAAGCATGATTTTCAAATATACCTCCTTGTAGGCAGGATAATTCAGAAATGCACAGTGCATATTAGATATGGGATTTGAGTCATAGTGTATTTCTCTAAGAATGTAATTTTTTGTACTTTCACATCCACCCCACTGAATATGCAGAGTTTAAGATGCAATGGCCAGAAGACATGAGCGTGTCACTAGAAGGATGTGGACGTGGGCTCCGGGGCTGTTGATGATGACGGTGGTCTTTTGGGGTCATCTGGGGAATTGACAAGGCCAAGGTAAGTGCAAGGATTTTCTAATTCTTTGCGAGTTGGATGCGAATTTCACTTTGTGATGAAATTATGTTGAGTCTTTGGTTTGATGTTTAAGCAATTTTTTACAATCTTCCGTCAGGTTTTTGTTACAGGGTATTGTAATATCTCTGCACCAGTTAAATTGAAATAGAATTAGGTGTGAGTAAATGCATCAAAATTGAAGCCATCTTTCTGAAATTGGCTTTTCTCTGTTGTAATTGATGATATGTATATATATGTGAGGTTTTATGAAGCCATATATATGCGTGTGTCTCTGTTGTAGTTGGTGGTATGTATATATATGTGAGGTGTTACGAGGCCATAAATATGCGTGTGTGTGGGTTTTGGGTGGGTGGGTGTGCCTGTGAGTTTGTGTGTGTGGTATTTTACAAGAACACGTAGCATATAAAGTTGTCGTGATTTTGAAGAAAAGTTTTTGGACGTTTGTCTGTTTAGGGTTTTTATGTTTTTGGATGTTTGTCTCTTTAGGGTTTTTATGTTTTACATTTTAAAATTTCAAGAACCTATTCTTAAAGGATGCGATGTTCTTTAGAAATTAAATGAAAAATGTGACGTTTCTCATTCTTCTGCCAAGTGTATTTAGGGGAAATTAATGAGAGAGTGGAGCTGCAAGGTTGTGGCATCCTGAAATGTCTGTTGGAGCGTAGAAAAAGGCCATAGATTTTGTAATAAGGCTTTCAATACTGATTTCATCAATAGCTGTATGGAGTGGTTTGTGCCAAATCTAGTATCTGTGAATGTATTTTGTGATAAGTATTGTATTATTTTTGGAGGTGTGTTGCCTGCTCAGATACAAATTGCAATTCTGTATTTTATGTGATAAAACATCCTGACATCGCTGAAATTTTCTTTTCCTTTCCGGGCAAGTATATTCGGCATTGATTTCCTGCATTTTCAAGGCTTGAAATGAAATCTGTGAGCAGGAAGTTTACAGAGTTATTTCAAGGGATAGGTATATTTCTCCAGATAAAATTGAAAGTGTGCAGTGTTATTATATAATTGTGATGAAGTTGAGCTTTGCTAGTTTGAAGTATCTAATAAAGTTTAACACTTTTTAAAAGATCCTTCAAAAAAAGCAGTTTTCTTGCCATATGTAATATTGTTCAATGAAGTTTTGAAATGAAATAGATATTTTTCAAAACCACAAATGCATCTGTGCCTTTATATGAACAGTTGTATATACATGTAAGCAGATAATACATTTTGTTAATTAAGATCAGCTTTGATTTTAATTTTTCTTTCCTGTCATTCAGAATTTGTATTTGCATCTAATAGAATTCTCATTTTTCTTTTTTGTCATAAAACTAATGTAAAATATATTCAATACACATAGTAGTTTTTTTCACCAAAGGTCTAAAACAAGAATATGTAGACAGTAGCTACGTTGGATTTCTTTGGCTATAAGAGTTGTCTATTTCTCTGGTGATGTGTAGAATTACTAAAATGCAGCATGACAACTGTTTCTCTGTAATAGTGATCCAACATGACATGTAGTATTACACAGGGTTGCTAATACCTTCCTCTGACCATCATTTCCAGTAATTGTGGCTTGTTTTAGATGAGGAATAGGTTATTAGATATTTAAAATATTTGAGAAAAATAGGTATCTTCTCTCTTATTTACCCAAACCCTTTTATTTACTCAATATTGATGGCTCAAGTATTCTATCTTTCACTAGGGACCATCATTTATTAAAAAATGGCCTGAAATCAATTCCAAGTCTAGCTGTAGTGAAGCTTCTAGTGGGAAATGCAAATTAAGTAATTTGTTTTCTTTCTAAAAGGATAAATTAAAATAGACAATGATTCAAAGAACAAAACAACTTAATAGAAAACATAATGGAATGCTTTGATACTATGATTCAGGGAATTTTGCTTCCTTAGTGGTAGCTAGATTGAGTGAAGGAGATTGCTTAGGTATAATGAGCAAATCTTATAATTGCAAGTATAACCCAAGCTGCATATCATCATTTAGCTCAATAAGCCTCATTAAATATTAAATATTACCTTTTAACTTTTATGCAATTAAGCAGAATTTAAAAATAAAAGTTTTAAAAATTAAAGTTTTTATTACTAAGTATCTTTTAAAATACAAATCTCACAGCTCCTTATTGTCAAGAAAAGAACACATGAAAATTTATAAATAAGGTTTTCTCTCTATTAAATTTACAGTCTTGCATTAAATATTGGTTATTGGGACCCACCATGTCCATGATTATGATTAAGTATCAATGAAAGATGACTCTTGCAGCAAATATGCATGCAAATGTTTTAAGATTATTTTCACATTATTTCACATAATTTCTTAAGCATAATAGGATAAGTAAATTATACTTTCTACACAAGCTCTTCATATTTATGAATAGACCATGTTCTAAATTTTTCAATCATTGGGGAATCCCAATGTCATATTTATGAATGGACCATGTTCTAAATGTTTCAGTCATTGGGGAATCCCAATGTCATATTTATGAATGGACCATGTTCTAAAAGTTTCAGTCATTGGGGAATCCCAGTGTCGTATTTATGAATGGACCATGTTCTAAATGTTTCAGTCATTGGGGAATCCCAGTGTCGTATTTATGAGTGGACCATGTTCTAAATGTTTCAGTCATTGGGGAATCCCAGTGTCGTATTTATGAATGGACCATGTTCAAAATGTTTCAGTCACTGGGGAATCCCAGTGTCGTATTTATGAATCGACCATGTTCTAAATGTTTCAGTCATTGAGGAATCTTCCTAGAGAAACCGTGTGAGAAATTGTAGCTAAGCTCAAAAACGGAAGACAAAAATCGATTTAACGAGGAATGTAGATTAATGTCATAGTATTATCGCGACTGTGTGCAACCACTACTTATAAACAATGATATAAGAAATGCAATCTGAAATCTGAATTCTAAATAGGAATGTAGTGCCATTATCCCTCTGGGACCCTTAGGGTCAAAATAAGATAAAAGTGATGAATGGTGGGTTGGAAGTCAGTCAGTGATCCTTGTCAAATTTTTGTATCTGTCAAGAAAAGCATCTGCTTGAGGACATCCATTTTCCTACTTCTGAGTTACAGAATAATAGGTACTTATCCTGAATGTGACATTCCCTGACGTGGACTCTGTCTTTGCTGCTTAGGTGGTGTGTGCATGAGAAAGTGCTTAACATCTGAAAACGGAGACAATCCTTAGAGAAAGATATATATGAATTTTAAAAGGAAATATACCTACGATGGAAATAAAACAAATAGCATAAATATCTAGCTGTATTTGGTCTTTTTGGTAACTATTACAATATATACATTTTCAAACAACTAAGTTCAGCACTGACTTTGGGAGAATCTAGATAAAACTGAACTGACATATAATAAGCATTGGTGTAATTAATAGCACAGCGGGCAGAACCATGGGGGTATTTCCTGAGGAAGAGGGACTATAGAGAGGCAAAAGAAAACCCAGCTCATTCTGGGGAGTGCCAGGAGCAGTTATTATATTCAGAACTGAGAACTTATTTCTAACTCACCAACCCATAGTTCTGGCTGAAGTGCAGTGGTGCAGTCATAGCTCATTCTCAGCCCCAAACTCCTGGGTTCATATGGTCCTCTCATCTCAGCCTCCTGGTAGCTATGACCACAGGTGTGCACTACTTTGTCCAGCCAGTTTATTTTATATTTTATTTTCATTTCATTTGTAAAGACTGGGTCTTGCTATGTTGCCCAGGCAGGTCACAAACTCCTATCCTCAAGCAGTCCTCTAACCTAGGCCTCCCAAAGTACTGACATTACAGGCATGAGCCATTGCATCTGGCTCAAAAATATTTCTGTCCTAATGGCTTTAACAAAGAAGTGCCGTTTTGGGGATATATACAATGGTGTGCTGCTTGGGAGTGACAAAAAAATAATTATAAGAAGAATGGAACGAATATGTCAGTATGTTTTCAAAAGCAAGTTAGCCCAAGTTTTTAAACAAGCATAATTTTAGGGTTTTTGTAACTAACTTAGGGTTTAAATGTAGCAAAAATTTTAAACATTATCATGAATACACAGAAAATTTTAATCAATTTGGTTTCCATGATGAATTTACATGCTTAAATTCCTAATTTCAATTTGCTGCTAGATATGAGAAAGTTTGAGATTTTGAAGAAGCAAGTGGTTCTTACAAATGTAGCAAACTTAAATTTTGAGGACAATTTAATTTAACTTCCATTTTTATGACCAGATTTTGGGTCAGCTGTTAAGCATTCAAAAAATAAAATCTGATAATATCTGGCAATTCCAATTTTCAGTTTTATTGATCTTCACCATGAAATAATATATAAGCTAAGGGGCAAAATTTTGGAAAAGCAGATCACTTTGTTGTCCTATTTAGCAAGTTCTCAAATTATGCCATCTTGGAATCATTACAAGTAATTATACGAAGTCAGTATCTTGTGTTTTGTATTTCATTGTTACACATCCAATTGTTCTCTAGAGATATCAGAGAAAACCCACTCAAGAAGGGAAGGTTAGATAAACAGCCCTCTCTCTCTCTCTCTCTGTCTTTGCCTCCATTTGGTTCCTTATGTTCATTTCTCAGTGCATTTCAGTTACTTTTATTGTTCCCTTCATTTTCTCTTTCATTCCAGAAGTTTAAGTGATTGCATAATTCTTTTGACAGCTGAAAGTAGTATCCGACTTTGAATGAAAGGTTTACAGCTACAGCTTTTCAATTAGAAAATCTCAGATCATGTGATCTATGAGTTTTAATATCTTAGGATCTCGACCAGTAAGGAATAATCACTTTGAAAAACCTTGATGCTACCTAGAGTTTGTGTTTTGTGAGGTTGCTTGGTAAATTATTTTCCTTTGATAATTGAATATTGCTTCAAGAGAGGTGAGCTCAGACGTTTGGCAATGAATATTGAATGTGTATTCCAAGAGACATGACCTTAAAATATCATCAAGCTAAGTAGTAGTGAAATTGAACTCTGCTGTATAATAGAAGTCAGTGTTTCTTACATCTTTGTGATATATAAATATTTTTACATTGTGGTAGATAATAATTTGTATGGGAACATTTAATTGAATTTAATTTATCCTATGGCAGAATTATGTTGCATAGGTCATTTTAGTTTTTGATTTAAGCATCTTAAAATTACAAATGCAAATATTCAACACGTAAAACCCACATGAATACACACTCCCAAACATTTGAAATCCTAACAGTCATTTCCAACAGCTTTTTCCTACAAAAGAAGTCAGCTCTTCTTAGAGAAGACATGCATTCCCATAGCTTGAGAGGTGCACACTATAAGGTAAACAGAGAAAGGATTACAGCAGTTTAAGTATACCAGCGGATTTACTTTATAGACAATAGACTTTTGAATTACTTGTCTTCAAAATTTGGTTTCTTGAGAAAATTATCTGTGTAGATTAATCATGCATTTCAGATACTTTCCAGACATCTGAATGTTGTTTTCTTAAAAGTAGCCAGCACGCCTTTTTATGCAGTCTGCATGGGAGATAGTAAGAGATGTGTATGCTGTATATCTACTAGTAGAGATTGGTTTATGAGTGCTTCCTTAAAAAATTATTTTTTCTGAAGAAAGGGATTTCTTTTTTATAATTTAGATTAGATGATTTTAAATGTTTTTTGGTTTTAACCTCTCTGATCATCAGGGTCATTGCCATGGAAAAAATGCAAGTTATAGCATATTTCATTTTTATAAGGAAAGAAGTTGATAATTTAGACTTTTTTCTTTTACTAAATTGAATTACATCACTCAATATTTGGATGGCATTAATTCACAATAGCAACAAAAAAATCTTACTATTCAACAAAATAAAGTATGATTTCCTTCACATTTAACTTAATTTGTTCTTTAAAACATCTCCTAACGAAGGTTTTCTCATCCTCTGAAGCTGAATTTATTTAGGAAAAAATATTTTAAACACCATCCCAAGTGATATAACTATTTTTATTGAGCTTTGATGTTCTATTTGAACATATTTGAAGACTGTACAAGCACTCAATTTAGAATTAAGATTTTATTTGGAGATTTTGGTTGTATTTGAAATCTGTTGTGGAATTAAACATGAAGAATACGTCAATTTACTAGATGTCATTGTCTATGACACATTTTAGTCTTATCTTTCTGCCTATATGTAAAGAGGAATAGAAATAATTGGTATAAACAGGAAAAAAGAAGTAAAGTGGTAGGATCAGATGTGAGAAATATATAAGCTAAGATACTCTTTTTTTGTTTGTTTGTTTTTTGTTTTTGTGAGACAGAGTCTTGCTCTGTTGCCCAGGCTGGAGTGCAGTGACACAATCTTGGCTCACTGCGGCCTCCACCTCCCAGGCTCAATGGTTCTCCTGCCTCAGCCTCCTGTGTAGCTGGGATTACAGGTACGCATCACCACACCCGGCTAATTTTTGGATTTTTAGTAGAGACTAGGTTTGACCATGTTGGCTAGGCTAGTCTCAAACTCCTGACTTCAGTTGATCCGCCCACTTCAGCCTCCCAAAATTCTGGGATTTCAAGTGTGAGCCACCAGGGCCAGCCTAAGCTAAGATATTCTAGAAGCTATTAATAGTAAAATATCATGTAAATTGTTTAAAATTAATCTGTATATGAAATTTTTTCTAGGACTTTCCTGCCAGAAAAGTAGGAATAGAATGGCAAAAGGAACGAGGTTCCTTCTACAAGTAGGCACACATCCTATTTCACTTTATCCTGTGATCAGTCTCATAACCATCTCCTGGTGTGAAGTGCTAAAACTGTGCTTTAAGAATAACTTAAGTCCTTTATGTACAAACTAAAGTATGAGAGCCTGAACCTTGGAAACCAAGAGATTCCAAAAAGCCTTATGTGTGAGACTGGGTGCCACAGATCTTGGCAGAAATTACTGCTTATTCTTAATTCTTATTGTTCCTTTCTAGCACTTCAATTTATAATGCCAATATCTACCTCAGCCTAAAGACAAGCTCTAGAATCACTTGTGTTACTTATTACATTTCTTTTAAAAAGCTCATGAATTACACATGAATTTCAAAGTTGCCAACTGAGATTCCAAGGACTTAGAAAAGAAAAAACGTGGCACCTTTCCATTATAAAGGCTGTACGCAGTCTTCATAGTGTTTGTCTTTAAGGGACAACATGCCTCATCCATCAGCAACTTTTCTTCCTTAAATCATCATATCTTGCCTAAAAAGGTTTTCTGAAAACTAAGATTTGCAGATTGTTATATCACATCTTAATCTACGTATCAACTTTAGCATTATCAAAGCATGAACTGTTCTGGGTTTTCATAGTTAATTATGTTTGTGGTAATAACTGGGATGCAATTGTTTTTCTTCTGATGATTTTGTACTTGCTTTTCTTATGGTAACTTCTGATGCTTGTTTGTAAGATCTTCCTCTCTTTTCTCCATCTGGTTATCTTCTTACCTTCTGTCCTTTAACTCAGATGTCACCCACACTGTGTGTCTTTCTGGATTGCTTCTTATTTAACTGTTGCTTCTCATAGTTTACATACCTCCTCCTGTACCACACTATCAACATTTCTCAAGCTGCACTATATGCTGGGTTGTGTCTTTATTTATTTATAAGTTCCTTGATAATTCGGACTATATATTAGTATATTCAAAAAATACTTATGAAGTGTTTACTTTGGGTCAGGAATTATTGAGTGAAGGAAATTGACCAAAACTCTGCCATCATGAAGCTCGCATTCTAACTTAGGGAGACAGATAACAGACAATGAGCCACATAAATATGCAAAGTATCGTAAGTTAGATGGTGAAAAGTAATCCTGGATGGGGATCAGATAATTTTGATAGGATAATTTTTAACTGGGTAGTCAAGAAAGGCCGCACAGAGAAGATGGCAATTGGAAGAACAAGGTGGTGAGAACTGCTGAGTCTGGAGCAAACACACAATTTGGAGCAGTAGAAGATTCCAGAAGTAACAGTATAGAGGCGAAGAAGTGGGAATTGTGTGGAGTCTTTTACTTGCTGTTGTAATGACCTTGGCTATGCTTTGAAGTGAGGTGGAAAGTTGGCAGGGACCTTAGTTTTCTTTTTAATAATTCACTATGAATTTTGAACGGTCACTATTATAGACTCAATAATTTTGCTTTATTACTCTTGCAATTGACTACAAAAGAGCGTATTGAAGAAATGTTAAATTCTAATTTAAACTGATTGAAATAGGTTTTTATCTTTTTATGTTTCTCATCACTGAATATCTCATTTTTAATTAGTTTGAAAGCATTCTAAGATAGTGAGCCAATGCAATTTAGCATAATGCATAACTTATTATTCATCAGATTTAGGTATTTAACCGAGGATGCTAATTAGGAAAATAACTTGTTCTGTTGGATGATTTTGATAAAGCTACTTTCAAATGATTATCACATCCATTGATGTCATATTAAGTTGTGTTTCTGGAAACCAAATTTAGGCAGTGGTAATGAGTTAATATCTCTAAGTGGATACCTTTTATCTCTACAGTCAAGGATACTTGAAAGTGGAAAAACATACTGGCTTCAAGTCTTGGGAACTAGGACTTACCGGAAATGTGTGTGTTTTTTTTGTTTCCTGGTGGAATTGTCTTCTCGGAAAGATGGTGTTTCCTTTTCAATAGGAAAAAATTGATCCTATGCTGCTTTACTTTAATGCTTTGCTTTTTTCAAAATAGTGTTTTCTTAGGAAAATTAACCTATCATAATATAATGAAAAGAGAAATGCTGAAGACACAAAATGATGTCCATGTTAATATTGAGTAGGAAGCATCAAGGGACATGAGAAGAGGGAAGCGAAGAGAGGGAGAAGAGAAATTTATAGTGTAACAACAATTAGTAAAAAGGATTAGCATATACATGTAGTCAATAAGTCAATAAATGGCTGTTTATAGAAAGCCTACCAGGCACTAGGGGATATAGCAGTGAAGAAGGCAAAGACACAATTGGCTATACTGTAGTGAGGAGGGAAAGAGGAGGAAGACATACAAATACCTCAACAAAGCAATGGTGTGAAGGGCTATAAAGTACACTACTACGAAGAAGATTACATGTGATAACATGGCTGAGTAAAACTGTCAAGGAGGAAGGCACTGATCTGGCTGTAGGTATTTCAGAGCATTTTTCTCTCTGAGGAGGTAATATTTCATTTGAGAGTTGAGTGAAGACAAAGAGGAAGGTACTTTGAAGATCTGGGGTGCTCTGAGCAGAAAGAAGGGCAGATATAAAGATTCTGTAATTTAAAAAGAGAGCTTGATAGTTTCTTACAAAGAAAAGAAGGCCGGTTTGGCTGGAATGTCCATGAAGGAAGAGCATGGAGAGAGATTACATGAGTGTTCTCAGGGACCAAATCTAGATCTTATATCAAAATGTGAATATAAATTAACTACATTGAAAAGTGTATGATGGATGTGTGATACGATGAGGTTAGCTCTTAGGAGGGTGTACTATTGTGGAAGGGTACACTAGTGAAGGAAGGGGGTTCATTTAGCTGACTATTGCACCTGTCCAGTTGAAGGATGATGGTAGTTGGGATTATGAGTGTAGCAATAAAGTTGGAGAAAATCAGTTGAGATTGGAAGTTGATTTGAAGATGATTGAATTTACTGAGCAAGAATTATATCAAGGTATTTGGATTTAGGGACATGGGGGATTATGGTCACTTTTAGTGATATGGCAAAGTCTTGATGACATGAGGCAGTTTGCAAGTGACAGAGGTGTGGGTAGGTGCGTATGTGTGATTGATTTTACATTTTTTAATCTTAAATTAAGACGCTAGTTAGAATCCAAGTGGAGACATCAAGTAGGCACTGACAAGTTGACTTGGCTAGAGATGTGAGTTAGATCATCGTAGCCTATAGAGCATGCCTAAAGTCATGAATCTAGGTGAGGGGTTGGAAAACTATTATAGCCCATGAGCCAGATCTGGTCTGCCACCTATTTTTGTATGGCTCATGAGTTATAAGTACGTGTGGCATTTATAAGTCTAAAATGTAAAATACAGGGAAATTTTTCAGCAGGGAAAGTTCCATAAATTTGCCTCTTGGCAACACAAAGCCTGCAATATTTACTATCTGGCTCTTTGTCAAAAATGTTACTGACTCCTGATCTGGATGAAACCCTGTGAGGAGAGAGTGTTGACAGAAGAGAGAGAAGCATCACAGTGGAAATTAAAATTATGTCAACTGAAGTGTGTAGGGTAGAGAATTTAAGCCTGAGTATAACAGTAAGAGATTAAAATAACAGTAAATTCATTATCAGCGTGATCAATGAAACCTTTGGGGGCAAAGAGGAACTATCTTCGTCACACCTTTCACTCACTCATAGAAAGATCTTAGGCAGGAAATATAACTTGTTTGAAGATCTGAGATAAGGCTAATGTAGTTTGGACAAAGAAAGCCAATGGGAGGATGACATTACATCTGGCCAAAGATTTAGGGAAGAGCCAAATACTTCAGGCTTTTTAAAGTGATCTTTAGATAAAGAGGAGGTCATCAAGGCATTCCGAATTTGGAGGATCAAATCACATCTGATGGAAAAAATCTGGCTGTATGTGCATCTAGGATGTAAGGAAGCCAACATGGATGTGAAGTTAAAATTGTCCATTGCAAATAATAAAATGAAGGCCCCAGGTAGCCTTGGCAAGGGCAGATTTGGTATAAAATCCTTATTGGAATGGGCTTAAGCAGTAACGGGAATACGGATCTAGCTGTTGTGTTTAGTGGAATTTTATCAGTCTTTTTGTTGTGTATGATATATAGATGGTCAAAATAAGGAACTTCTACATTTTCGGTTTTTGTTTTATTTTAATTGAGATTTGAATTAAAAATAAGAAACTTTTATTTTGAAACTTGGAGACTGTGTTTAAAAAGTATAGAGTAGGGCTAGAAAAAAACCTAAAACTCTCCTGATGAGGAGAGTGCTAATCGTGACTCTAATAATAATAAAATACTTTTCTGATAATTTTTTGTGTGTTTCATTATTTATATATGTATGGGAAGTTGTACCCTAGCCACATGCCAATTCACCTGGTGAACTTGCTCTTCAACGTGGCACAAATATTTCCTTCTATCTTTAGCCTTCCGGGGTTTCTCACATGGACTATTGGCTCTTCCTACATGAACCTGCTGGTAGTACCCTGTAGGAGACATGCTACTCCATGACAACAGGCACCACGCTGTAGGGGAATTACCATACCTGTCAATCACTATCTCTAGAATGTGGCCTTTCATGAGCCCTGAGATTTCATACTGTTTCTCTGAGCTGTAACAATATTTATATTGAAAAAATAAACATGTTCTTCTATCTTTAATATTTTATATCTTATAATTTGAATATCCCATTTTCATTATACTACTTAGCTGCTAAGTTATGTTATAAAAACAAGTTTTAATTATCTGCAAACACCTTCAAATCTAATCCTTACCGGTGAAGACTGATGTCTGGTTAACATCTGTTAGGACATTTATTTCCATACAGTATTTATAGCGCCTTTTTGTTATTGATTGGTATGATAAATGTGTAACTCTTACACAAAGACAAAATTTTTAGATTTTTGTATTTAAAATACTGGTTATCAAAAGAAAAACCCAGATGTTATTTGTTTATGTTTCTGCTTGAGGTACTGAATCTATTTCAAGTCATATTTCTCAGTATTGATATACTTAATTTTGCTGAAATAATAACACACTAACTTTAGCTACTTTTTTTCTCAGTGTATCTCCTTGTCGCTCACCATTTCCGCCTCATTTCACTTCTCATCTTTATTTCTTTTTCTTTGGTCTTCTTTTACTTTAGGGATTCTTTCAATTTAGAAGTGTTCTTGTTTTCTGTTAATTACTATTCTTCTTGGATGTACACAGTTATCCTTTTCCATTTCATTTGTGAATTCATCTCAGAGGCATTTTGTATGTGCCTTTTACTCATAGCTTCTCAGAAGTCCCTTTCGAGGTTACCGATTTAACATGTCATGTACTATAAGGTTTGCATGGCATGGTGGCAGCTGACTTTGGTCTTTACAAGGATTGAAATGTTCACTCAACATGGATTGGTAGAATTTATTTTTTCCTTAAACATTTCATCGCCTTGTAAACAAACAAAAGCAAACCCAAGACTCAAAACTGACATTACTATTGGTGCCCCTGGAAATAGCTACCTTCTCACTAAAGTAGATTTTGTCATCCAACTTTATGTGTTGTTGAACACACATGGTGCTGTATGAGCACTCACTCACTAGTCTAGAAAACATTGCTGTGACCAGTTACCAGAAAAATAAATTCAGATTGCTCTTCACCTTCCACAGATGACCCTTCTGAAAGCCATTTGAATTCATTATAAATTATAGTTATATTAGTGTGACTTTAATTCACTTGTAATCTGAACTTTATGTGCAATGCATTTTTTCCCGTGTTTAATCATTTTTGAATGCTAAATCATTTGCAAACAAATGGCTTGTCCTTGAGAAAGAATTTAAGGCTGAAAGTACATTAAGTGCCATCTGGGTATCTGTGTCAATGGTTTTGTCACTACAAATGTGTGTGTGTGTGCATATCACCTACTTTATCACATTTATTTGATAAAATTGATATGCAATCTCTAAATCATTGTGTCTCCAACTTGTGTTATGCCACAAATACAAATTTTTGTCCTAAAGTTGATGGTACCCTTTGTAAAACTAGAAGTTCTCATTTGTGCAAAGGAAGGAAAAATAAAACAAGAAACAAATTCAATAAAAAAATTAAAGGTCAGATTTCTTTTATAGCTGCTGAATTCCTTTCTTTCCTTTCCATCATCCTCACATTCCCAAATCTCAACAAAGTTAAGAAATTAAAACACACATCATGAGATCATATGTTCACCTTGTTCAGGAACTGAAGGATTACATATACAAGACTATACCTTAATAAGTAGAGGGAGAAATATGAAGATATGAATAGAATATGAAAATTTATTATAATGCAGTTGTATTCTAAAGTGTTTCCTAGGCAGGCTAAGAGTATGTTGCCAGGAAATTTTAAGAGACCCACTCCATTATATAGAAGAGGATGTGTGTAGATCTCTTAATTCTGAAATGTTTAGAACTGAGTACAACAGGTCTTTGAATAACGACGTTTCATTCAATGTCATTTCATTATGATGTTGATGAGAAAAAACAAATTGATTCCAATTGGGGTTCACTGTCTGTGTAGAGCTTATGTATTCTCCCCATGTCTGCATTGATATTCTCTGGATGCTCCAGTTTCCTCTCACTTCCCAAGGCTGTGCATGTGAGGTTGATTGACGTGTCTATGTGGTCCCAGTCTGAGTAACTGTGGGTATGTGTGAGTGCACCTGCAATGCGACGGCACCCTGTCCAGGGCTGGTTCCCACATTGCGTCCTGAGCTGACAGGATAGGCTGCGGTCAACTGCAACCCTAAACTGAAATAAGTAGGTAAATAATGATTTTACTAGCTTTTATTAATCTTAAACGTATGAATAGCTGAAATTTATTTCAGCATTTAATATTAGAAGTGTTTTGATCTTTATTTACAAGTTTGTTGACGTTTTAGTTACCAAAAGCCATAGAAGCTGAACTCTTTTGATGTCAACCTATGGTAAAATGGGTTTCGCTGACTGTATTTTTGTACCAATTAACCATCCCCAATTTATCCCTCCGTATGCGTGTATCAAAACATCACGTGACCATAAATATATATACCTATGACCAGTTTTCAAGCACCTGTCAATGATGTTAAGTGAAGACTTATTGTAGTCCTTTTTTGGCATAACGAAAATGTGTGTGTTTTGTTCAAGATTGGAAAAGTTCTTTGTGTAAAGAACTAGACAGTAAATATTATAGGCTTTGCTGGCCATATGTAGTCTCTGTCTCTCCTTCATCTACTCATTCTTCTTCTCCCCTTCCTTCTCCTTCTTTAAACACTTCCAAAATGCCAAAACAATTTTTAGCTCTCAGCCATATGAAGCAAGCCATTGATTAAATTTGGCTTGTAGGCCCATAAGGTGTGAATTCCTTTACATCATCAGAATGCCGCATATATATGAAATGTTATCTATGAGAAATTAATGGGGCTCCCAGCAGAGAGAAATTAGCCTAAGTTAAGTTTGGGCTTTGGAATTCAGGGGAATGCCATGCACAAAAATGCTCTGCTTTTAAAACTAGTTACTAACAGTCCATTTCTGATATCAGAAATACATGAAAACTACCAATTGAACGGACATTATTCACTACTTTAGTGCTGCTACTCCTGTGTGGTGGAAAAAGAATCCAGAAAGTTTTCCTTTCCATTTGAACATTCATGCAATAAAAATTTCCAAATCTTTTTTTGAACAAATTTTTTATCTTATAGCTCTCTTGTGTACTTTATAAGTACGTTTTGCTGCTTATTCTCAGTAACTGTATTGAAACAATCTGTTTTCCTTTATCAATCAAAATAAAATAAGAAATTTAGCTTAATACTAATATTAAGCTGAAGTGCAAGATATATGAAAAAGAGAGAAAAGAAGCAGGATAAACTGACCTTTTGATAACTGCAGAGGACAGCAGATCAAAGACTGGACTTTAACGTCTGACATTTTCAGAATCTATCACAGTAAGTCCACTGGGTCCAGAAATAGGTTTTAATCCTAGATTGAAATGACAATGCTGTCATGACATTGAGTTTGATGGAAAAAGTGAAGTTAAAGTTTTTCTCAATATTTTTTTAAAATCAATGATTGATTTAACTATAAAATGGACTGATTCTGAAGAACTCATTCTGACGTTGGAGGTGAAAATGCTTTTACTCTAATCATTAAAATCAATTTCTCTAGATATCTGACTTTATTCTGCTTTATAACATAAAGAATGAAACTATATTTATTAATGAAGTGTAATCTAGCAAAGTGGCATAAGCATAATTATGAGTCACTTACTAAAGTTGTGTGTTTTTTTCCATTGCATGAAAACCCTGCCTTGTTTTAATTTTTATTGACTCTTTAAAAGCAATTTTAGGTTTGTAGAAAGAAGTGAATAAGCATTCACACGTCATCCTCAGCCTCTACCCCAATTTCCCCGATTTTTAACATCTTGCAATAGTGTGGTACATTTGTTATAGTTGATGAGTCAATATTGGTACATTACTATTGACTAAAGTATGTAGTTTGTATTAGAGTTTACTCCTTGTCTTATGAATTCTGTAGGTTTTGTCAAATGTGTAATGACAAATAATCCTCATTACAGTGTCATACAGAATAATGGATTCACTCTCCTAAAATTCTTCCTTGCTCCATCCGTTCATCGTTTCCTCTACTAATTTATGTAGAAGATAAATTAGTAGATTGAGTTGATGGTTATAGCAGTTTAAAGCACAGATAGAAAACTAGATTGACCTGCCTACCCAGACTGTGCTTCTCACTCTCACTGTGCCCTTTCTTAACCTTTGGAAATGCTTTTATTCATATATAAAATAGGCTATAACTTCATATAGTTGTATTACAAAAAGTTAATGCACAGAAAAAGACTTGTGCTAGGTATATGGTTTCTTCTCAGTTAAATGGAAGCCATTGCGTGTGTTTGTCAATAGAATTCGTCATACTTTATCTCACATATCTTTACGTCATTGTTGGCACATGACATGTTTAGACTGCACAAATCTCCTCCAAATCCCTAATAGTCACTGATCTCTTTACTGTCTCCATAGTTTTGCTTTCTCCAGAAGGTCATGTAGTTGAATCATACGGTATGTAGACTTTTCAGACTGGCTTCTTTCACTTGGCAATATGCATTTAAAGGTTCCTGTGTGTCTTCTGTAGCTTGACAGAATACTATTCCATTGCCTGGATATACCACAGTTTATTTTTCCATTCACTTCCTGAAGGACATTTCGATTTTAGTGATCATGAATAAGGCTCCTGTAACATTCATGGGAAGAAGGCTTTTGTGTGCATGTAAGTTTTCAAATCCTTTAAGTAAATACCGGGATTGTAATTGCTGGGTTGTGTGGTAGGAGTATGTTTAGTTTTATAAGAAACTGCCAAACTGACTGCCAAAGTAGCTGTACTATTCTGCATTCTCACAAGCAATGAATAAAAGTTCCTGTTTCTCCTCACATTTGCCAGCTTTTGGTATCATCAGACTTTTGGATATTGGTCATTTTAATAGTCATGTAATAATATCTCACGGTTGCTGTGACTTGCAGTTCCCTAATGATACATGACTAGTAACTTCAAAATCCCCATTTGACAGCTGTATTTAGACCTTTGGACTATTTTTTAAATGAGTTGTTTTCTTTCTTATTTTCGAGTTCTCTGTATACTTTAAATACCAGTAATTTATCTGATATGTTTTGAAAATGTTTTGAATATGTTTTGAAAAAATTTTCTCCCAACCTGTGGCTTTTGTTTTCATTCTAAGCACAGTTTTAATAACAAAAGCCTTTAATTTTAATGATGCTCAATTTCTCAATTTTTTCTTTGTCTAACCCAATAAATCAGAAAGCTTTTTATCATTTCACATGACTTAATATTCAGGCAAGGTCTATATAGGCCCCTTTCAAACAGTCATAAAGTTTAGAAGCTCTGACCTCACAAACAATAACAACGACAACATAGAAACAAAAATGACAGCTTTTGATGTTGTCTCAGTAATTTCTCAATTCAAGAACAGATTACTGAGCTTTATAAGCAATACGTATAGATATCAATTTCACAGTAAAATACCTTATGATATTTATCAAATCACCTTAGTTTTGGTCACTTATTACTATTAGACTAAAATGTAATTTGTCAGACATGAGAAATCCTTTGGAGTATTTTTTAGAGAACCAAGTATTTGTTTTAGCCTTTTCAGTTCTTCTCTTGCTGTTTCTCCAGTATAGTCATTCCAATTGTCTCTATAGATGTATTAATACCAGGTACATAGTAAACACAATTATCTCCCACGTGTACCCCAACCCCCTTCCCTGTTCATGCAGTGAACATAAAGGAAGCAGGTCAAAAGGAAGCAGGTCATGTACCCTGTGATGTGCTGGGTTGTAAGGAAAGGTACACAATTAATGTACCATGTCTGAGTTTTCTTCTTCTCTGTATTTGTTCCATTTAATGCATGTATGTTTTTTATTCCTTAGGCCTCTCCAGTCCTAACACACTCAGGGATACTTGATACAGCTATAAGGCTGTGTCTTTATCAGGTACCTTTGGGTTACCCCCGGCCAGGGGTGGGAAATAGAGGAAGTGAATGTCTGTATCCTCATTAAGTATCACACAGAGCAGAAACATAAAGAAGCCTGTGCCATGAATGGGTCTCTTCTTTCTCCAAAAACCACCTACCACTTCAACTCCCACTGCTTAAAGGAAAATCTTGTATTAGTCTCCCCATTTTCTCCTCAAACTTGCTTTAGCAAAGCAGTTCCTAAACCTCTGTTAATGTATGTCCCCACCCCTAACTCAACACACAGTCTCATGTCACATCACAGAAAAGAAGTACAAAACAAAACAAAACAAAGCCACAGTCTTATAAGAAAACTAGGTAAGTTTTACAAAAGTTGTGTACTGTATCTCTGCTTTGAATTTTGTCATTGGCCAAGGATAGTAAAACTCTTGGAAAACTATAAAACAGGAACTTACGTAATAGGTTTTACCCAAGATTTTTCAAACATATTTGGAAGGATACTTATTAACATCTTGCAGAGGTAATGTTACATAAAAAACTTAGCATAAGACCAATCAGGTATTCTATGCAATAATGCAGATATATGAAAAAATAATATAATGAAATAAATGACTTTTCAAAAGGTATTGATCCTAGATCCACATTATTTTTTTGGTTTAGGGGAGGCAATTAGAATGTGAAAAAAAGAAGCATAGAACAACTGTCTAATGAGAGGGACGAATGCTCCTGGGTGGAAAGTTATTAGAAGATAAATTAGTAGATTGACACTTTTGTGTAGTTTATATTTGGAGACATTCCTTTTTCCACTATTACCCTCTTAGCGCTCCGAATCTCCACTTGCATTTTCTACAGAAAGTGTGTTTCAGAACGGCTCAATCAAAACTAAGGTTCAACTCTTTTAGTTGAACAAACAGAACAGAAAGAAGTTTCACACAATTCTTCTGTGTAGTTTTTATTTGTAGACATTCTTTTTCCCAATATAGGCCTCTTAGCGCTCAGAATGTCCAATTGCAGTTTCTACAGAAAGAGTGTTTCAGAACGGCTCAATCAAAAGTAAGGTTCAACTCTGTTAGTTGAATGCACAGAACAGAAAGGAGTTTCATACAATGCTTCTGTGTAGTTTATATTTGAACATATTCTTTTTTCCACTATTACCCACTTAGCGCTACGAATGTCCAGTTGCATTTTCTACAGACAGAGTGTTTCAAAACTGCTCAATCAAAAGTATGGTTTAACTCTGTTAGCTGAATGCTCAGATCAGAAAGAAGTTTCACAGAATGCTTCTGTGTAGTTTATATTTGAATATATTCCTTTTTCCACTACTACGCTCTTAGCGCTCCAAATGTCCAGTTGCATTTTCTACAGAAAGAGTGTTCAGATCTGCTCAATCAAAAGTATGGTTTAACTCTGTTAGCTGAATGCACAGATCAGAAAGAAGTTTCACCGAATGATTCTGTGTAGTTTATATTTGAAGACATTCCTTTTTCCACTATTACCCTCTTAGCGCTCCGAATCTCCACTTGCATTTTCTACAAAAAGAGTGTTTCATAACTGCTCAATCAAAAATATGTTTTATCTCTGTTAACTGAATTTACAGATCAGAAATAAGTTTCATAGAATGCATCTGTGTAGTTTTTATTTGAAGATATTCTTTTTCCCAATGTAGGCCTCTTAGCGCTTAGCATGTCCAATTGCAGTTTCTACAGAAAGAGTGTTTCAGAACGGCTCAATCAAAAGTAAGGTTCAACTCTGTTAGTTGAATGCACAGAACAGAAAGAATTTTCACAGAATGCTACTGTGTAGTTTATATTTGAATATATTCCTTTTTCCACTATTACCCTCTTAGCGCTCCGAATGTCCACTTGCATTTTCTACAGAAAGAGTGTTCAGAACTGCGCAATCAAAAGTATGGTTTAACTCTGTTAGCTTAATGAACATATCAGAAATAAGTTTCACACAATGCTTCTGTGTAGTTTTTATTTGAAGATATTATTTTTCCCAATATAGGCCTCTTAGCGCTCAGAATGTCCAATTGCAGTTTCTACAGAAAGAGTGTTTCAGAAAGGCTCAATCAAAAGTAAGGTTCAACTCTGTTAGTTGAATGCACAGAACAGAAAGAAGTTTCATACAATGCTTCTGTGTAGTTTATATTTGAACATATTCTTTTTTCCACTATTACCCACTTAGCGCTACGAATGTCCAGTTGCATTTTCTACAGACAGAGTGTTTCAAAACTGCTCAATCAAAAGTATGGTTTAACTCTGTTAGCTGAATGCTCAGATCAGAAAGAAGTTTCACAGAATGATTCTGTGTAGTTTATATTTGAATATATTCCTTTTTCCACTACTACTCTCTTAGCGCTCCAAATGTCCAGTTGCATTTTCTACAGAAAGAGAGTTCAGATCTGCTCAATCAAAAGTATGGTTTAACTCTGTTAGCTGAATGCACAGATCAGAAAGAAGTTTCACCGAATGATTCTGTGTAGTTTATATTTGGAGACATTCCTTTTTCCACTATTACCCTCTTAGCGCTCCGAATCTCCACTTGCATTTTCTACAGAAAGAGTGTTTCAGAACGGCTCAATCAAAACTAAGGTTCAACTCTTTTAGTTGAACAAACAGAACAGAAAGAAGTTTCACACAATTCTTCTGTGTAGTTTTTATTTGTAGACATTCTTTTTCCCAATATAGGCCTCTTAGCGCTCAGAATGTCCAATTGCAGTTTCTACAGAAAGAGTGTTTCAGAACGGCTCAATCAAAAGTAAGGTTCAACTCTGTTAGTTGAATGCACAGAACAGAAAGAAGTTTCATACAATGCTTCTGTGTAGTTTATATATGAACATATTCTTTTTTCCACTATTACCCACTTAGCGCTACGAATGTCCAGTTGCATTTTCTACAGACAGAGTGTTTCAAAACTGCTCAATCAAAAGTATGGTTTAACTCTGTTAGCTGAATGCTCAGATCAGAAAAAAGTTTCACAGAATGCTTCTGTGTAGTTTATATTTGAATATATTCCTTTTTCCACTACTACGCTCTTAGCGCTCCAAATGTCCAGTTGCATTTTCTACAGAAAGAGTGTTCAGATCTGCTCAATCAAAAGTATGGTTTAACTCTGTTAGCTGAATGCACAGATCAGAAAGAAGTTTCACCGAATGATTCTGTGTAGTTTATATTTGAAGACATTCCTTTTTCCACTATTACCCTCTTAGCGCTCCGAATCTACACTTGCATTTTCTACAAAAAGAGTGTTTCATAACTGCTCAATCAAAAATATGTTTTATCTCTGTTAACTGAATTTACAGATCAGAAATAAGTTTCACAGAATGCATCTGTGTAGTTTTTATTTGAAGATATTCTTTTTCCCAATGTAGGCCTCTTAGCGCTTAGCATGTCCAATTGCAGTTTCTACAGAAAGAGTGTTTCAGAACGGCTCAATCAAAAGTAAGGTTCAACTCTGTTAGTTGAATGCACAGAACAGAAAGAATTTTCACAGAATGCTACTGTGTAGTTTATATTTGAATATATTCCTTTTTCCACTATTACCCTCTTAGCGCTCCGAATGTCCACTTGCATTTTCTACAGAAAGAGTGTTCAGAACTGCGCAATCAAAAGTATGGTTTAACTCTGTTAGCTTAATGAACATATCAAAAATAAGTTTCACACAATGCTTCTGTGTAGTTTTTATTTGAAGATATTATTTTTCCCAATATAGGCCTCTTAGCGCTCAGAATGTCCAATTGCAGTTTCTACAGAAAGAGTGTTTCAGAAAAGCTCAATCAAATGTAAGGTTCAACTCTGTTAGTTGAATGCACAGAACAGAAAGAAGTTTCATACAATGATTCTGTGTAGTTTATATTTGAACATATTCTTTTTTCCACTATTACCCACTTAGCGCTACGAATGTCCAGTTGCATTTTCTACAGACAGAGTGTTTCAAAACTGCTCAATCAAAAGTATGGTTTAACTCTTTTAGCTGAATGCTCAGATCAGAAAGAAGTTTCACAGAATGCTTCTGTGTAGTTTATATTTGAATATATTCCTTTTTCCACTACTACCCTCTTAGCGCTTCAAATGTCCAGTTGCATTTTCTACAGAAAGAGTGTTCAGATCTGCTCAATCAAAAGTATGGTTTAACTCTGTTAGCTGAATGCACAGATCAGAAAGATGTTTCACAGAATGATTCTGTGTAGTTTATATTTGGAGACATTCCTTTTTCCACTATTAACCTCTTAGCGCTCCGAATCTCCACTTGCATTTTCTACAGAAAGTGTGTTTCAGAACGGCTCAATCAAAACTAAGGTTCAACTCTTTTAGTTGAACAAACAGAACAGAAAGAAATTTCACACAATTCTTCTGTGTAGTTTTTATTTGTAGACATTCTTTTTCCCAATATAGGCCTCTTAGCGCTCAGAATGTCCAATTGCAGTTTCTACAGAAAGAGTGTTTCAGAAAGGCTCAATCAAAACTAAGGTTCAACTTTGTTAGTTGAATGCACAGAACAGAAAGAAGTTTCATACAATGCTTTTGTGTAGTTTATATTTGAACATATTCTTTTTCAACTATTACCCACTTAGCGCTAGGAATGTCCAGTTGCATTTTCTACAGACAGAGTGTTTCAAAACTGCTCAATCAAAAGTATGTTTTAACTCTGTTAGCTGAATGCTCAGATCAGAAAGAAGTTTCACAGAATGCTTCTGTGTAGTTTATATTTGAATATATTCCTTTTTCCACTACTACGCTCTTAGCGCTCCAAATGTCCAGTTGCATTTTCTACAGAAAGAGTGTTCAGATCTGCTCAATCAAAAGTATGGTTTAACTCTGTTAGCTGAATGCACAGATCAGAAAGAAGTTTCACCGAATGATTCTGTGTAGTTTATATTTGAAGACATTCCTTTTTCCACTATTACCCTCTTAGCGCTCCGAATCTCCACTTGCATTTTCTACAAAATGAGTGTTTCATAACTGCTCAATCAAAAATATGTTTTATCTCTGTTAACTGAATTTACAGATCAGAAATAAGTTTCACAGAATGCATCTGTGTAGTTTTTATTTGAAGATATTCTTTTTCCCAATGTAGGCCTCTTAGCGTTTAGCATGTCCAATTGCAGTTTCTAAAGAAAGAGTGTTTCAGAACGGCTCAATCAAAAGTAAGGTTCAACTCTGTTAGTTGAATGCACAGAACAGAAAGAATTTTCACAGAATGCTACTGTGTAGTTTATATTTGAATATATTCCTTTTTCCACTATTACCCTCTTAGCGCTCCGAATGTCCACTTGCATTTTCTAAAGAAAGAGTGTTCAGAACTGCGCAATCAAAAGAATGGTTTAACTCTGTTAGCTTAATGAACATATCAGAAATAAGTTTCACACAATGCTTCTGTGTAGTTTTTATTTGAAGATATTATTTTTCCCAATATAGGCCTCTTAGGGCTCAGAATGTCCAATTGCAGTTTCTACAGAAAGAGTGTTTCAGAAAGGCTCAATCAATGTAAGGTTCAACTCTGTTAGTTGAATGCACAGAACAGAAAGAAGTTTCATACACTGTTTCTGTGTAGTTTATATTTGAACATATTCTTTTTTCCACAATTACCCACTTAGCGCTACGAATGTCCAGTTGCATTTTCTACAGACAGAGTGTTTCAAAACTGCTCAATCAAAAGTATGGTTTAACTCTGTTAGCTGAATGCTCAGATCAGAAAGAAGTTTCACAGAATGCTTCTGTGTAGTTTATATTTGAATATATTCCTTTTTCCACTACTACTCTCTTAGCGCTCCAAATGTCCGGTTGCATTTTCTACAGAAAGAGAGTTCAGATCTGCTCAATCAAAAGTATGGTTTAACTCTGTTAGCTGAATGCACAGATCAGAAAGAAGTTTCACAGAATGATTCTGTGTAGTTTATATTTGGAGACATTCCTTTTTCCACTATTACCCTCTTAGCGCTCCGAATCTCCACTTGCATTTTCTACAGAAAGAGTGTTTCAGAACGGCTCAATCAAAACTAAGGTTCAACTCTTTTAGTTGAACAAGCAGAACAGAAAGAAGTTTCACACAATTCTTCTGTGTAGTTTTTATTTGTAGACATTCTTTTTCCCAATATAGGCCTCTTAGCGCTCAGAATGTCCAATTGCAGTTTCTACAGAAAGAGTGTTTCAGAACGGCTCAATCAAAAGTAAGGTTCAACTCTGTTAGTTGAATGCACAGAAGAGAAAGAAGTTTCATACAATGCTTCTGTGTAGTTTATATTTGAACATATTCTTTTTTCCACTATTACCCACTTAGCGCTACGAATGTCCAGTTGCATTTTCTACAGAAAGAGTGTTTCAAAACTGCTCAATCAAAAGTATGGTTTAACTCTGTTAGCTGAATGCTCAGATCAGAAAGAAGTTTCACCGAATGATTCTGTGTAGTGTATATTTAAAGACATTCCTTTTTCCACTATTACCCTCTTAGCGCTCCGAATCTCCACTTGCATTTTCTACAAAAAGAGTGTTTCATAACTGCTCAATCTAAAATATGTTTTATCTCTGTTAACTGAATTTACAGATCAGAAATAAGTTTCACAGAATGCATCTGTGTAGTTTTTATTTGAAGATATTCTTTTTCCCAATGTAGGCCTCTTAGCGCTTAGCATGTCCAATTGCAGTTTCTACAGAAAGAGTGTTTCAGAACGGCTCAATCAAAAGTAAGGTTCAACTCTGTTAGTTGAATGCACAGAACAGAAAGAAGTTTCACAGAATGCTTCTGTGTAGTTTATATTTGAATATATTCCTTTTTCCACTACTACCCTCTTAGCGCTTCAAATGTCCAGTTGCATTTTCTACAGAAAGAGTTTTCAGATCTGCTCAATCAAAAGTATGGTTTAACTCTGTTAGCTGAATGCACAGATCAGAAAGATGTTTCACAGAATGATTCTGTGTAGTTTATATTTGGAGACATTCCTTTTTCCACTATTACCCTCTTAGCGCTCCGAATCTCCACTTGCATTTTCTACAGAAAGTGTGTTTCAGAACGGCTCAATCAAAACTAAGGTTCAACTCTTTTAGTTGAACAAACAGAACAGAAAGAAATTTCACACAATTCTTCTGTGTAGTTTTTATTTGTAGACATTCTTTTTCCCAATATAGGCCTCTTAGCGCTCAGAATGTCCAATTGCAGTTTCTACAGAAAGAGTGTTTCAGAAAGGCTCAATCAAAACTAAGTTTCAACTTTGTTAGTTGAATGCACAGAACAGAAAGAAGTTTCATACAATGCTTTTGTGTAGTTTATATTTGAACATATTCTTTTTCCACTATTACCCACTTAGCGCTAGGAATGTCCAGTTGCATTTTCTACAGACAGAGTGTTTCAAAACTGCTCAATCAAAAGTATGTTTTAACTCTGTTAGCTGAATGCTCAGATCAGAAAGAAGTTTCACAGAATGCTTCTGTGTAGTTTATATTTGAATATATTCCTTTTTCCACTACTACGCTCTTAGCGCTCCAAATGTCCAGTTGCATTTTCTACAGAAAGAGTGTTCAGATCTGCTCAATCAAAAGTATGGTTTAACTCTGTTAGCTGAATGCACAGATCAGAAAGAAGTTTCACCGAATGATTCTGTGTAGTTTATATTTGAAGACATTCCTTTTTCCACTATTACCCTCTTAGCGCTCCGAATCTCCACTTGCATTTTCTACAAAAAGAGTGTTTCATAACTGCTCAATCAAAAATATGTTTTATCTCTGTTAACTGAATTTACAGATCAGAAATAAGTTTCACAGAATGCATCTGTGTAGTTTTTATTTGAAGATATTCTTTTTCCCAATGTAGGCCTCTTAGCGCTTAGCATGTCCAATTGCAGTTTCTAAAGAAAGAGTGTTTCAGAACGGCTCAATCAAAAGTAAGGTTCAACTCTGTTAGTTGAATGCACAGAACAGAAAGAATTTTCACAGAATGCTACTGTGTAGTTTATATTTGAATATATTCCTTTTTCCACTATTACCCTCTTAGCGCTCCGAATGTCCACTTGCATTTTCTACAGAAAGAGTGTTCAGAACTGCGCAATCAAAAGTATGGTTTAACTCTGTTAGCTTAATGAACATATCAGAAATAAGTTTCACACAATGCTTCTGTGTAGTTTTTATTTGAAGATATTATTTTTCCCAATATAGGCCTCTTAGGGCTCAGAATGTCCAATTGCAGTTTCTACAGAAAGAGTGTTTCAGAAAGGCTCAATCAAAGTAAGGTTCAACTCTGTTAGTTGAATGCACAGAACAGAAAGAAGTTTCATACACTGTTTCTGTGTAGTTTATATTTGAACATATTCTTTTTTCCACAATTACCCACTGAGCGCTACGAATGTCCAGTTGCATTTTCTACAGACAGAGTGTTTCAAAACTGCTCAATCAAAAGTATGGTTTAACTCTGTTAGCTGAATGCTCAGATCAGAAAGAAGTTTCACAGAATGCTTCTGTGTAGTTTATATTTGAATATATTCCTTTTTCCACTACTACTCTCTTAGCGCTCCAAATGTCCAGTTGCATTTTCTACAGAAAGAGAGTTCAGATCTGCTCAATCAAAAGTATGGTTTAACTCTGTTAGCTGAATGCACAGATCAGAAAGAAGTTTCACAGAATGATTCTGTGTAGTTTATATTTGGAGACATTCCTTTTTCCACTATTACCCTCTTAGCGCTCCGAATCTCCACTTGCATTTTCTACAGAAAGAGTGTTTCAGAACGGCTCAATCAAAACTAAGGTTCAACTCTTTTAGTTGAACAAGCAGAACAGAAAGAAGTTTCACACAATTCTTCTGTGTAGTTTTTATTTTTAGACATTCTTTTTCCCAATATAGGCCTCTTAGCGCTCAGAATGTCCAATTGCAGTTTCTACAGAAAGAGTGTTTCAGAACGGCTCAATCAAAAGTAAGGTTCAACTCTGTTAGTTGAATGCACAGAAGAGAAAGTAGTTTCATACAATGCTTCTGTGTAGTTTATATTTGAACATATTCTTTTTTCCACTATTACCCACTTAGCGCTACGAATGTCCAGTTGCATTTTCTACAGAAAGAGTGTTTCAAAACTGCTCAATCAAAAGTATGGTTTAACTCTGTTAGCTGAATGCTCAGATCAGAAAGAAGTTTCACCGAATGATTCTGTGTAGTGTATATTTAAAGACATTCCTTTTCCCACTATTACCCTCTTAGCGCTCCGAATCTCCACTTGCATTTTCTACAAAAAGAGTGTTTCATAACTGCTCAATCTAAAATATGTTTTATCTCTGTTAACTGAATTTACAGATCAGAAATAAGTTTCACAGAATGCATCTGTGTAGTATTTATTTGAAGATATTCTTTTTCCCAATGTAGGCCTCTTAGCGCTTAGCATGTCCAATTGCAGTTTCTACAGAAAGAGTGTTTCAGAACGGCTCAATCAAAAGTAAGGTTCAACTCTGTTAGTTGAATGCACAGAACAGAAAGAAGTTTCATACAATGCTTCTGTGTAGTTTATATTTGAACATATTCTTTTTTCCACTATTACCCACTTAGCGCTACGAATGTCCAGTTGCATTTTCTACATACAGAGTGTTTCAAAACTGCTCAATCAAAAGTATGGTTTAACTCTGTTAGCTGAATGCTCAGATCAGAAAGAAGTTTCACAGAATGCTTCTGTGTAGTTTATATTTGAATATATTCCTTTTTCCACTACTACGGTCTTAGCGCTCCAAATGTCCAGTTGCATTTTCTACAGAAAGAGTGTTCAGATCTGCTCAATCAAAAGTATGGTTTAACTCTGTTAGCTGAATGCACAGATCAGAAAGAAGTTTCACCGAATGATTCTGTGTAGTTTATATTTGAAGACATTCCTTTTTCCACTATTACCCTCTTAGCGCTCCGAATCTCCACTTGCATTTTCTACAAAAAGAGTGTTTCATAACTGCTCAATCAAAAATATGTTTTATCTCTGTTAACTGAATTTACAGATCAGAAATAAGTTTCACAGAATGCATCTGTGTAGTTTTTATTTGAAGATATTCTTTTTCAAAATGTAGGCCTCTTAGCGCTTAGCATGTCCAATTGCAGTTTCTACAGAAAGAGTGTTTCAGAACGGCTCAATCAAAAGTAAGGTTCAACTCTGTTAGTTGAATGCACAGAACAGAAAGAATTTTCACAGAATGCTACTGTGTAGTTTATATTTGAATATATTCCTTTTTCCACTATTACACTCTTAGCGCTCCGAATGTCCACTTGAATTTTCTACAGAAAGAGTGTCCAGAACTGCGCAATCAAAAGTATGGTTTAACTCTGTTAGCTTAATGAACATATCAGAAATAAGTTTCACACAATGCTTCTGTGTAGTTTTTATTTGAAGATAATATTTTTCCCAATATAAGCCTCTTAGCGCTCAGAATGTCCAATTGCAGTTTCTACAGAAAGAGTGTTTCAGAAAGGCTCAATCAAAAGTAAGGTTCAACTCTGTTAGTTGAATGCACAGAACAGAAAGAAGTTTCATACACTGCTTCTGTGTAGTTTATATTTGAACATATTCTTTTTTCCACAATTACCCACTTAGCGCTAAGAATGTCCAGTTGCATTTTCTACAGACAGAGTGTTTCAAAACTGCTCAATCAAAAGTATGGTTTAACTCTGTTAGCTGAATGCTCAGATCAGAAAGAAGTTTCACAGAATCCTTCTGTGTAGTTTATATTTGAATATGTTCCTTTTTCCACTACTACTCTCTTAGCGCTCCAAATGTCCAGTTGCATTTTCTACAGAAAGAGAGTTCAGATCTGCTCAATCAAAAGTATGGTTTAACTCTGTTAGCTGAATGCACAGATCAGAAAGAAGTTTCACAGAATGATTCTGTGTAGTTTACATTTGGAGACATTCCTTTTTCCACTATTACCGTCTTAGCGCTCCGAATCTCCACTTGCATTTTCTACAGAAAGAGTGTTTCAGAACGGCTCAATCAAACTAAGGTTCAACTCTTTTAGTTGAACAAACAGAACAGAAAGAAGTTTCACACAATTCTTCTGTGTAGTTTTTATTTGTAGACATTCTTTTTCCCAATATAGGCCTCTTAGCGCTCAGAATGTCCAATTGCAGTTTCTACAGAAAGAGTGTTTCAGAACGGCTCAATCAAAAGTAAGGTTCAACTCTGTTAGTTGAATGCACAGAACAGAAAGAAGTTTCATACAATGCTTCTGTGTAGTTTATATTTGAACATATTCTTTTTTCCACTATTACCCACTTAGCGCTACGAATGTCCAGTTGCATTTTCTACAGACAGAGTGTTTCAAAACTGCTCAATCAAAAGTATGGTTTAACTCTGTTAGCTGAATGCTCAGATCAGAAATGATGCCGCATAGCTACAACTATCTGATCTTTGACAAACCTGACAAAAACAAGAAATGGGGAAAGGATTCCCTATTTAATAAATGGTGCTGGGAAAACTGGCTAGCCATATGTAGAAAGCTGCAACTGGATCCCTTCCTTACACCTTATACAAAAATTAATTCAAGATGGATTAAAGACTTATATGTTAGACCTAAAACCATTAAAATCCTACAAGAAATCCTAGGCAATACCATTCAGGACATAGGCGTGGGCAAGGACTTCATGTCTAAAACACCAAAAGCAATGGCAACAAAAGCCAAAATCGACAAATGGGATCTCATTAAACTAAAGAGCTTCTGCACAGCAAAAGAAACTATCATCAGAGTGAACAGGCAACCTACACAATGGGAGAAAATTTTTGCAACCTACTCATCTGACAAAGGGCTAATATCCAGAATCTACAATGAACTCAAACAAATTTACAAGAAAAAAACAAACAACCCCATCAAAAAGTGGGCAGAGGACATGAACAGACACTTCTCAAAAGAAGACATTTATGCAGCCAAAAAACACATGAAGAAATGCTCCTCATCACTGGCCATCAGAGAAATGCAAATCAAAACCACAGTGAGATACCATCTCACACCAGTTAGAATGGCCATCATTAAAAAATCAGGAAACAACAGGTGCTGGAGAGGATGTGGAGAAATAGGAACACTTTTACACTGTTGGTGGGACTGTAAACTAGTTCAACCATTGTGGAAGTCAGTGTGGCGATTCCTCAGGGATCTCGAACTAGAAATACCATTTGACCCAGCCATCCCATTACTGGGTATATACCCAAAGGACTATAAATCATGCTGCTATAAAGACACATGCACACGTATGTTTATTGCGGCACTATTCACAATAGCAAAGAGTTGGAACCAACCCAAATGTCCAACAACGATAGACTGGATTAAGAAAATGTGGCACATATACACCATGGAATACTATGCAGCCATAAAAAATGATGAGTTCGTGTCCTTTGTAGGGACATGGATGAAACTGGAAAACATCATTCTCAGTAAACTATCGCAAGGACAAAAAACCAAACACCGCATGTTCTCACTCATAGGTGGGAATTGAACGATGAGAACTCATGGACACAGGAAGGGGAACATCACACTCCGGGGACTGTTGTGGGGTGGGGGGAGGGGGGAGGGACAGCATTAGGAGATACACCTAATGCTAAATGACGAGTTAATGGGTGCAGGAAATCAACATGGCACATGCATACATATGTAACAAAACTGCACATTGTGCACATGTACCCTAAAACCCTAAAGTATAATAAAAAAAAAAGAAAAAAAAAAAAAAAAAAAAAAAAAAGTTTCACAGAATGCTTCTGTGTAGTTTATATTTGAATATATTCCTTTTTCCACTACTACGCTCTTAGCGCTCCAAATGTCCAGTTGCATTTTCTACAGAAAGAGTGTTCAGATCTGCTCAATCAAAAGTATGGTTTAACTCTGTTAGCTGAATGCACAGATCAGAAAGAAGTTTCACCGAATGATTCTGTGTAGTTTATATTTGAAGACATTCCTTTTTCCACTATTACCCTCTTAGCGCTCCGAATCTCTACTTGCATTTTCTACAAAAAGAGTGTTTCATAACTGCTCAATCAAAAATATGTTTTATCTCTGTTAACTGAATTTACAGATCAGAAATAAGTTTCACAGAATGCATCTGTGTAGTTTTTATTTGAAGATATTCTTTTTCAAAATGTAGGCCTCTTAGCGCTTAGCATGTCCAATTGCAGTTTCTACAGAAAGAGTGTTTCAGAACGGCTCAATCAAAAGTAAGGTTCAACTCTGTTAGTTGAATGCACAGAACAGAAAGAATTTTCACAGAATGCTACTGTGTAGTTTATATTTGAATATATTCCTTTTTCCACTATTACCCTCTTAGCGCTCCGAATGTCCACTTGCATTTTCTACAGAAAGAGTGTTCAGAACTGCGCAATCAAAAGTATGGTTTAACTCTGTTAGCTTAATGAACATATCAGAAATAAGTTTCACACAATGCTTCTGTGTAGTTTTTATTTGAAGATATTATTTTTCCCAATATAGGCCTCTTAGCGCTCAGAATGTCCAATTGCAGTTTCTACAGAAAGAGTGTTTCAGAAAGGCTCAATCAAAAGTAAGGTTCAACTCTGTTAGTTGAATGCACAGAACAGAAAGAAGTTTCATACAATGCTTCTGTGTAGTTTATATTTGAACATATTCTTTTTTCCACTATTACCCACTTAGCGCTACGAATGTCCAGTTGCATTTTCTACAGACAGAGTGTTTCAAAACTGCTCAATCAAAAGTATGGTTTAACTCTGTTAGCTGAATGCTCAGATCAGAAAGAAGTTTCACAGAATGCTTCTGTGTAGTTTATATTTGAATATATTCCTTTTTCCACTACTACTCTGTTAGCGCTCCAAATGTCCAGTTGCATTTTCTACAGAAAGAGTGTTCAGATCTGCTCAATCAAAAGTATGGTTTAACTCTGTTAGCTGAATGCACAGATCAGAAAGAAGTTTCACAGAATGATTCTGTGTAGTTTATATTTGGAGACATTCCTTTTTCCACTATTACCCTCTTAGCGCTCCGAATCTCCACTTGCATTTTCTACAGAAAGAGTGTTTCAGAACGGCTCAATCAAAACTAAGGTTCAACTCTTTTAGTTGAACAAACAGAACAGAAAGAAGTTTCACACAATTCTTCTGTGTAGTTTTTATTTGTAGACATTCTTTTTCCCAATATAGGCCTCTTAGCGCTCAGAATGTCCAATTGCAGTTTCTACAGAAAGAGTGTTTCAGAACGGCTTAATCAAAAGTAAGGTTCAACTCTGTTAGTTGAATGCACAGAACAGAAAGAAGTTTCATACAATGCTTCTGTGTAGTTTATATTTGAACATATTCTTTTTTCCACTATTACCCACTCAGCGCTACGAATGTCCAGTTGCATTTTCTACAGACAGAGTGTTTCAAAACTGCTCAATCTAAAGTATGGTTTAACTCTGTTAGCTGAATGCTCAGATCAGAAAAAAGTTTCACAGAATGCTTCTGTGTAGTTTATATTTGAATATATTCCTTTTTCCACTACTATGCTCTTAGCGCTCCAAATGTCCAGTTGCATTTTCTACAGAAAGAGTGTTCAGATCTGCTCAATCAAAAGTATGGTTTAACCCTGTTAGCTGAATGCACAGATCAGAAAGAAGTTTCACCGAATGATTCTGTGTAGTTTATATTTGAAGACATTCCTTTTTCCACTATTACCCTCTTAGCGCTCCGAATCTCCACTTGCATTTTCTACGAAAAGAGTGTTTCATAACTGCTCAATCAAAAATATGTTTTATCTCTGTTAACTGAATTTACAGATCAGAAATAAGTTTCACAGAATGCATCTGTGTAGTTTTTATTTGAAGATATTCTTTTTCCCAATGTAGGCCTCTTAGCGCTTAGCATGTCCAATTGCAGTTTCTACAGAAAGAGTGTTTCAGAACGGCTCAATCAAAAGTAAGGTTCAACTCTGTTAGTTGAATGCACAGAACAGAAAGAAGTTTCATACAATGCTTCTGTGTAGTTTATATTTGAACATATTCTTTTTTCCACTATTACCCACTTAGCGCTACGAATGTCCAGTTGCATTTTCTACATACAGAGTGTTTCAAAACTGCTCAATCAAAAGTATGGTTTAACTCTGTTAGCTGAATGCTCAGATCAGAAAGAAGTTTCACAGAATGCTTCTGTGTAGTTTATATTTGAATATATTCCTTTTTCCACTACTACTCTCTTAGGGCTCCAAATGTCCAGTTGCATTTTCTACAGAAAGAGTGTTCAGATCTGCTCAATCAAAAGTATGGTTTAACTCTGTTAGCTGAATGCACAGATCAGAAAGAAGTTTCACCGAATGATTCTGTGTAGTTTATATTTGAAGACATTCCTTTTTCCACTATTACCCTCTTAGCGCTCCGAATCTCCACTTGCATTTTCTACAAAAAGAGTGTTTCATAACTGCTCAATCAAAAATATGTTTTATCTCTGTTAACTGAATTTACAGATCAGAAATAAGTTTCACAGAATGCATCTGTGTAGTTTTTATTTGAAGATATTCTTTTTCAAAATGTAGGCCTCTTAGCGCTTAGCATGTCCAATTGCAGTTTCTACAGAAAGAGTGTTTCAGAACGGCTCAATCAAAAGTAAGGTTCAACTCTGTTAGTTGAATGCACAGAACAGAAAGAATTTTCACAGAATGCTACTGTGTAGTTTATATTTGAATATATTCCTTTTTCCACTATTACACTCTTAGCGCTCCGAATGTCCACTTGAATTTTCTACAGAAAGAGTGTTCAGAACTGCGCAATCAAAAGTATGGTTTAACTCTGTTAGCTTAATGAACATATCAGAAATAAGTTTCACACAATGCTTCTGTGTAGTTTTTATTTGAAGATAATATTTTTCCCAATATAAGCCTCTTAGCGCTCAGAATGTCCAATTGCAGTTTCTACAGAAAGAGTGTTTCAGAAAGGCTCAATCAAAAGTAAGGTTCAACTCTGTTAGTTGAATGCACAGAACAGAAAGAAGTTTCATACACTGCTTCTGTGTAGTTTATATTTGAACATATTCTTTTTTCCACAATTACCCACTTAGCGCTAAGAATGTCCAGTTGCATTTTCTACAGACAGAGTGTTTCAAAACTGCTCAATCAAAAGTATGGTTTAACTCTGTTAGCTGAATGCTCAGATCAGAAAGAAGTTTCACAGAATCCTTCTGTGTAGTTTATATTTGAATATGTTCCTTTTTCCACTACTACTCTCTTAGCGCTCCAAATGTCCAGTTGCATTTTCTACAGAAAGAGAGTTCAGATCTGCTCAATCAAAAGTATGGTTTAACTCTGTTAGCTGAATGCACAGATCAGAAAGAAGTTTCACAGAATGATTCTGTGTAGTTTACATTTGGAGACATTCCTTTTTCCACTATTACCGTCTTAGCGCTCCGAATCTCCACTTGCATTTTCTACAGAAAGAGTGTTTCAGAACGGCTCAATCAAACTAAGGTTCAACTCTTTTAGTTGAACAAACAGAACAGAAAGAAGTTTCACACAATTCTTCTGTGTAGTTTTTATTTGTAGACATTCTTTTTCCCAATATAGGCCTCTTAGCGCTCAGAATGTCCAATTGCAGTTTCTACAGAAAGAGTGTTTCAGAACGGCTCAATCAAAAGTAAGGTTCAACTCTGTTAGTTGAATGCACAGAACAGAAAGAAGTTTCATACAATGCTTCTGTGTAGTTTATATTTGAACATATTCTTTTTTCCACTATTACCCACTTAGCGCTACGAATGTCCAGTTGCATTTTCTACAGACAGAGTGTTTCAAAACTGCTCAATCAAAAGTATGGTTTAACTCTGTTAGCTGAATGCTCAGATCAGAAATGATGCCGCATAGCTACAACTATCTGATCTTTGACAAACCTGACAAAAACAAGAAATGGGGAAAGGATTCCCTATTTAATAAATGGTGCTGGGAAAACTGGCTAGCCATATGTAGAAAGCTGCAACTGGATCCCTTCCTTACACCTTATACAAAAATTAATTCAAGATGGATTAAAGACTTATATGTTAGACCTAAAACCATTAAAATCCTACAAGAAATCCTAGGCAATACCATTCAGGACATAGGCGTGGGCAAGGACTTCATGTCTAAAACACCAAAAGCAATGGCAACAAAAGCCAAAATCGACAAATGGGATCTCATTAAACTAAAGAGCTTCTGCACAGCAAAAGAAACTATCATCAGAGTGAACAGGCAACCTACACAATGGGAGAAAATTTTTGCAACCTACTCATCTGACAAAGGGCTAATATCCAGAATCTACAATGAACTCAAACAAATTTACAAGAAAAAAACAAACAACCCCATCAAAAAGTGGGCAGAGGACATGAACAGACACTTCTCAAAAGAAGACATTTATGCAGCCAAAAAACACATGAAGAAATGCTCCTCATCACTGGCCATCAGAGAAATGCAAATCAAAACCACAGTGAGATACCATCTCACACCAGTTAGAATGGCCATCATTAAAAAATCAGGAAACAACAGGTGCTGGAGAGGATGTGGAGAAATAGGAACACTTTTACACTGTTGGTGGGACTGTAAACTAGTTCAACCATTGTGGAAGTCAGTGTGGCGATTCCTCAGGGATCTCGAACTAGAAATACCATTTGACCCAGCCATCCCATTACTGGGTATATACCCAAAGGACTATAAATCATGCTGCTATAAAGACACATGCACACGTATGTTTATTGCGGCACTATTCACAATAGCAAAGAGTTGGAACCAACCCAAATGTCCAACAACGATAGACTGGATTAAGAAAATGTGGCACATATACACCATGGAATACTATGCAGCCATAAAAAATGATGAGTTCGTGTCCTTTGTAGGGACATGGATGAAACTGGAAAACATCATTCTCAGTAAACTATCGCAAGGACAAAAAACCAAACACCGCATGTTCTCACTCATAGGTGGGAATTGAACGATGAGAACTCATGGACACAGGAAGGGGAACATCACACTCCGGGGACTGTTGTGGGGTGGGGGGAGGGGGGAGGGACAGCATTAGGAGATACACCTAATGCTAAATGACGAGTTAATGGGTGCAGGAAATCAACATGGCACATGCATACATATGTAACAAAACTGCACATTGTGCACATGTACCCTAAAACCCTAAAGTATAATAAAAAAAAAAGAAAAAAAAAAAAAAAAAAAAAAAAAAAGTTTCACAGAATGCTTCTGTGTAGTTTATATTTGAATATATTCCTTTTTCCACTACTACGCTCTTAGCGCTCCAAATGTCCAGTTGCATTTTCTACAGAAAGAGTGTTCAGATCTGCTCAATCAAAAGTATGGTTTAACTCTGTTAGCTGAATGCACAGATCAGAAAGAAGTTTCACCGAATGATTCTGTGTAGTTTATATTTGAAGACATTCCTTTTTCCACTATTACCCTCTTAGCGCTCCGAATCTCTACTTGCATTTTCTACAAAAAGAGTGTTTCATAACTGCTCAATCAAAAATATGTTTTATCTCTGTTAACTGAATTTACAGATCAGAAATAAGTTTCACAGAATGCATCTGTGTAGTTTTTATTTGAAGATATTCTTTTTCAAAATGTAGGCCTCTTAGCGCTTAGCATGTCCAATTGCAGTTTCTACAGAAAGAGTGTTTCAGAACGGCTCAATCAAAAGTAAGGTTCAACTCTGTTAGTTGAATGCACAGAACAGAAAGAATTTTCACAGAATGCTACTGTGTAGTTTATATTTGAATATATTCCTTTTTCCACTATTACCCTCTTAGCGCTCCGAATGTCCACTTGCATTTTCTACAGAAAGAGTGTTCAGAACTGCGCAATCAAAAGTATGGTTTAACTCTGTTAGCTTAATGAACATATCAGAAATAAGTTTCACACAATGCTTCTGTGTAGTTTTTATTTGAAGATATTATTTTTCCCAATATAGGCCTCTTAGCGCTCAGAATGTCCAATTGCAGTTTCTACAGAAAGAGTGTTTCAGAAAGGCTCAATCAAAAGTAAGGTTCAACTCTGTTAGTTGAATGCACAGAACAGAAAGAAGTTTCATACAATGCTTCTGTGTAGTTTATATTTGAACATATTCTTTTTTCCACTATTACCCACTTAGCGCTACGAATGTCCAGTTGCATTTTCTACAGACAGAGTGTTTCAAAACTGCTCAATCAAAAGTATGGTTTAACTCTGTTAGCTGAATGCTCAGATCAGAAAGAAGTTTCACAGAATGCTTCTGTGTAGTTTATATTTGAATATATTCCTTTTTCCACTACTACTCTGTTAGCGCTCCAAATGTCCAGTTGCATTTTCTACAGAAAGAGTGTTCAGATCTGCTCAATCAAAAGTATGGTTTAACTCTGTTAGCTGAATGCACAGATCAGAAAGAAGTTTCACAGAATGATTCTGTGTAGTTTATATTTGGAGACATTCCTTTTTCCACTATTACCCTCTTAGCGCTCCGAATCTCCACTTGCATTTTCTACAGAAAGAGTGTTTCAGAACGGCTCAATCAAAACTAAGGTTCAACTCTTTTAGTTGAACAAACAGAACAGAAAGAAGTTTCACACAATTCTTCTGTGTAGTTTTTATTTGTAGACATTCTTTTTCCCAATATAGGCCTCTTAGCGCTCAGAATGTCCAATTGCAGTTTCTACAGAAAGAGTGTTTCAGAACGGCTTAATCAAAAGTAAGGTTCAACTCTGTTAGTTGAATGCACAGAACAGAAAGAAGTTTCATACAATGCTTCTGTGTAGTTTATATTTGAACATATTCTTTTTTCCACTATTACCCACTCAGCGCTACGAATGTCCAGTTGCATTTTCTACAGACAGAGTGTTTCAAAACTGCTCAATCTAAAGTATGGTTTAACTCTGTTAGCTGAATGCTCAGATCAGAAAAAAGTTTCACAGAATGCTTCTGTGTAGTTTATATTTGAATATATTCCTTTTTCCACTACTATGCTCTTAGCGCTCCAAATGTCCAGTTGCATTTTCTACAGAAAGAGTGTTCAGATCTGCTCAATCAAAAGTATGGTTTAACCCTGTTAGCTGAATGCACAGATCAGAAAGAAGTTTCACCGAATGATTCTGTGTAGTTTATATTTGAAGACATTCCTTTTTCCACTATTACCCTCTTAGCGCTCCGAATCTCCACTTGCATTTTCTACGAAAAGAGTGTTTCATAACTGCTCAATCAAAAATATGTTTTATCTCTGTTAACTGAATTTACAGATCAGAAATAAGTTTCACAGAATGCATCTGTGTAGTTTTTATTTGAAGATATTCTTTTTCCCAATGTAGGCCTCTTAGCGCTTAGCATGTCCAATTGCAGTTTCTACAGAAAGAGTGTCTCAGAACGGCTCAATCAAAAGTAAGGTTCAACTCTGTTAGTTGAATGCACAGAACAGAAAGAATTTTCACAGAATGCTACTGTGTAGTTTATATTTGAATATATTCCTTTTTCCACTATTACCCTCTTAGCGCTCCGAATGTCCACTTGCATTTTCTACAGAAAGAGTGTTCAGAACTGCGCAATCAAAAGTATGGTTTAACTCTGTTAGCTTAATGACCATATCAGAAATAAGTTTCACACAATGCTTCTGTGTAATTTTTATTTGAAGATATTATTTTTCCCAATAGAGGCCTCTTAGCGCTCAGAATGTCCAATTGCAGTTTCTACAGAAAGAGTGTTTCAGAAAGGCTCAATCAAAAGTAAGGTTCAACTCTGTTAGTTGAATGCACAGAACAGAAAGAAGTTTCATACAATGCTTCTGTGTAGTTTATATTTGAACATATTCTTTTTTCCACTATTACCCACTTAGCGCTACGAATGTCCAGTTGCATTTTCTACAGACAGAGTGTTTCAAAACTGCTCAATCAAAAGTATGGTTTAACTCTGTTAGCTGAATGCTCAGATCAGAAAGAAGTTTCACAGAATGCTTCTGTGTAGTTTATATTTGAATATATTCCTTTTTCCACTACTACTCTCTTAGCGCTCCAAATGTCCAGTTGCATTTTCTACAGAAAGAGAGTTCAGATCTGCTCAATCAAAAGTATGGTTTAACTCTGTTAGCTGAATGCACAGATCAGAAAGAAGTTTCACAGAATGATTCTGTGTAGTTTATATTTGGAGACATTCCTTTTTCCACTGTTACCCTCTTAGCGCTCCGAATCTCCACTTGCATTTTCTACAGAAAGAGTGTTTCAGAACGGCTCAATCAAAACTAAGGTTCAACTCTTTTAGTTGAACAAACAGAACAGAAAGAAGTTTCACACAATTCTTCTGTGTAGTTTTTATTTGTAGACATTCTTTGTCCCAATATAGGCCTCTTAGCGCTCAGAATGTCCAATTGCAGTTTCTACAGAAAGAGTGTTTCAGAAAGGCTCAATCAAAAGTAAGGTTCAACTCTGTTAGTTGAATGCACAGAACAGAAAGAAGTTTCATACAATGCTTCTGTGTAGTTTATATTTGAACATATTCTTTTTTCCACTATTACCCACTTAGCGCTACGAATGTCCAGTTGCATTTTCTACAGACAGAGTGTTTCAAAACTGCTCAATCAAAAGTATGGTTTAACTCTGTTAGCTGAATGCTCAGATCAGAAAAAAGTTTCACAGAATGCTTCTGTGTAGTTTATATTTGAATATATTCCTTTTTCCACTACTATGCTCTTAGCGCTCCAAATGTCCAGTTGCATTTTCTACAGAAAGAGTGTTCAGATCTGCTCAATCAAAAGTATGGTTTAACTCTGTTAGCTGAATGCACAGATCAGAAAGAAGTTTCACCGAATGATTCTGTGTAGTTTATATTTGAAGACATTCCTTTTTCCATTATTACCCTCTTAGCGCTCCGAATCTACACTTGCATTTTCTACAAAAGAGTGTTTCATAACTGCTCAATCAAAAATATGTTTTATCTCTGTTAACTGAATTTACAGATCAGAAATAAGTTTCACAGAATGCATCTGTGTAGTTTTTATTTGAAGATATTCTTTTTCCCAATGTAGGCCTCTTAGCGCTTAGCATGTCCAATTGCAGTTTCTACAGAAAGAGTGTTTCAGAACGGCTCAATCAAAAGTAAGGTTCAACTCTGTTAGTTGAATGCACAGAACAGAAAGAATTTTCACAGAATGCTACTGTGTAGTTTATATGTGAATATATTCCTTTTTCCACTATTACCCTCTTAGCGCTCCGAATGTCCACTTGCATTTTCTACAGGAAGAGTGTTCAGAACTGCGCAATCAAAAGTATGGTTTAACTCTGTTAGCTTAATGAACATATCAGAAATAAGTTTCACACAATGCTTCTGTGTAGTTTTTATTTGTAGACATTCTTTTTCCCAATATAGGCCTCTTAGCGCTCAGAATGTCCAATTGCAGTTTCTACAGAAAGAGTGTTTCAGAAAGGCTCAGTCAAAAGTAAGGTTCAACTCTGTTAGTTGAATGCACAGAACAGAAAGAAGTTTCATACAATGCTTCTGTGTAGTTTATATTTGAACATATTCTTTTTTCCACTATTACCCACTTAGCGCTACGAATGTCCAGTTGCATTTTCTACAGACAGAGTGTTTCAAAACTGCTCAATCAAAAGTATGGTTTAACTCTGTTAGCTGAATGCTCAGATCAGAAAGAAGTTTCACCGAATGATTCTGTGTAGTTTATATTTGAAGACATTCCTTTTTCCACTATTACCCTCTTAGCGCTCCGAATCTCCACTTGCATTTTCTACAAAAAGAGTGTTTCATAACTGCTCAATCAAAAATATGTTTTATCTCTGTTAACTGAATTTACAGATCAGAAATAAGTTTCACAGAATGCATCTGTGTAGTTTTTATTTGAAGATATTCTTTTTCAAAATGTAGGCCTCTTAGCGCTTAGCATGTCCAATTGCAGTTTCTACAGAAAGAGTGTTTCAGAACGGCTCAATCAAAAGTAAGGTTCAACTCTGTTAGTTGAATGCACAGAACAGAAAGAATTTTCGCAGAATGCTACTGTGTAGTTTATATTTGAATATATTCCTTTTTCCACTATTACCTCTTAGCGCTCCGAATGTCCACTTGCATTTTCTACAGAAAGAGTGTTCAGAACTGCGCAATCAAAAGTATGGTTTAACTCTGTTAGCTTAATGAACATATCAGAAATAAGTTTCACACAATGCTTCTGTGTAGTTTTTATTTGTAGACATTCTTTTTCCCAATATAGGCCTCTTAGCGCTCAGAATGTCCAATTGCAGTTTCTACAGAAAGAGTGTTTCAGAACGGCTCAATCAAAAGTAAGGTTCAACTCTGTTAGTTGAATGCACAGAACAGAAAGAAGTTTCATACAATGCTTCTGTGTAGTTTATATTTGAACATATTCTTTTTTCCACTATTACCCACTTAGCGCTACGAATGTCCAGTTGCATTTTCTACAGACAGAGTGTTTCAAAACTGCTCAATCAAAAGTATGGTTTAAATCTGTTAGCTGAATGCTCAGATCAGAAAGAAGTTTCACAGAATGCTTCTGTGTAGTTTATATTTGAATATATTCCTTTTTCCACTACTACGCTCTTAGCGCTCCAAATGTCCAGTTGCATTTTCTACAGAAAGAGTGTTCAGATCTGCTCAATCAAAAGTATGGTTTAACTCTGTTAGCTGAATGCACAGATCAGAAAGAAGTTTCACCGAATGATTCTGTGTAGTTTATATTTGAAGACATTCCTTTTTCCACTACTACCCTCTTAGCGCTCCGAATCTCCACTTGCATTTTCTACAAAAAGAGTGTTTCATAACTGCTCAATCAAAAATATGTTTTATCTCTGTTAACTGAATTTACAGATCAGAAATAAGTTTCACAGAATGCATCTGTGTAGTTTTTATTTGAAGATATTCTTTTTCCCAATGTAGGCCTCTTAGCGCTTAGCATGTCCAATTGCAGTTTCAAAAGAAAGAGTGTTTCAGAACGGCTCAATCAAAAGTAAGGTTCAACTCTGTTAGTTGAATGCACAGAACAGAAAGAATTTTCACAGAATGCTACTGTGTAGTTTATATTTGAATATATTCCTTTTTCCACTATTACCCTCTTAGCGCTCCGAATGTCCACTTGCATTTTCTACAGAAAGAGTGTTCAGGACTGCGCAATCAAAAGTATGGTTTAACTCTGTTAGCTTAATGAACATATCAGAAATAAGTTTCACACAATGCTTCTGTGTAGTTTTTATTTGAAGATATTATTTTTCCCAATATAGGCCTCTTAGCGCTCAGAATGTCCAATTGCAGTTTCTACAGAAAGAGTGTTTCAGAAAGGCTCAATCAAAAGTAAGGTTCAACTCTGTTAGTTGAATTCACAGAACAGAAAGAAGTTTCATACACTGTTTCTGTGTAGTTTATATTTGAACATATTTTTTTTCCACAATTACCCACTTAGCGCTACGAATGTCCAGTTGCATTTTCTACAGACAGAGTGTTTCAAAACTGCTCAATCAAAAGTATGGTTTAACTCTGTTAGCTGAATGCTCAGATCAGAAAGAAGTTTCACAGAATGCTTCTGTGTAGTTTATATTTGAATATATTCCTTTTTCCACTACTACGCTCTTAGCGCTCCAAATGTCCAGTTGCATTTTCTACAGAAACAGTGTTCAGATCTGCTCAATCAAAAGTATGGTTTAACTCTGTTAGCTGAATGCACAGATCAGAAAGAAGTTTCACCGAATGATTCTGTGTAGTTTATATTTGAAGACATTCCTTTTTCCACTATTACCCTCTTAGCGCTCCGAATCTCCACTTGCATTTTCTACAAAAAGAATGTTTCATAACTGCTCAATCAAAAATATGTTTTATCTCTGTTAACTGAATTTACAGATCAGAAATAAGTTTCACAGAATGCATCTGTGTAGTTTTCATTTGAAGATATTCTTTTTCAAAATGTAGGCCTCTTAGCGCTTAGCATGTCCAATTGCAGTTTCTACAGAAAGAGTGTTTCAGAACGGCTCAATCAAAAGTAAGGTTCAACTCTGTTAGTTGAATGCACAGAACAGAAAGAATTTTCACAGAATGCTACTGTGTAGTTTATATTTGAATATATTCCTTTTTCCACTATTACACTCTTAGCGCTCCGAATGTCCACTTGAATTTTCTACAGAAAGAGTGTTCAGAATTGCGCAATCAAAAGTATGGTTTAACACTGTTAGCTTAATGAACATATCAGAAATAAGTTTCACACAATTCTTCTGTGTAGTTTTTATTTGAAGATATTATTTTTCCCAATATAAGCCTCTTAGCGCTCAGAATGTCCAATTGCAGTTCCTACAGAAAGAGTGTTTCAGAAAGGCTCAATCAAAAGTAAGGTTCAACTCTGTTAGTTGAATGCACAGAACAGAAAGAAGTTTCATACACTGCTTCTGTGTAGTTTATATTTGAACATATTCTTTTTTCCACAATTACCCACTTAGCGCTACGAATGTCCAGTTGCATTTTCTACAGACAGAGTGTTTCAAGACTGCTCAATCAAAAGTATGATTTAACTCTGTTAGCTGAATGCTCAGATCAGAAAGAAGTTCCACAGAATCCTTCTGTGTAGTTTATATTTGAATATATTCCTTTTTCCACTACTACTCTCTTAGCGCTCCAAATGTCCAGTTGCATTTTCTACAGAAAGAGAGTTCAGATCTGCTCAATCAAAAGTATGGTTTAACTCTGTTAGCTGAATGCACAGATCAGAAAGAAGTTTCACAGAATGATTCTGTGTAGTTTACATTTGGAGACATTCCTTTTTCCACTATTACCCTCTTAGCGCTCCGAATCTCCACTTGCATTTTCTACAGAAAGGGTGTTTCAGAACGGCTCAATCAAACTAAGGTTCAACTCTTTTAGTTGAACAAACAGAACAGAAAGAAGTTTCACACAATTCTTCTGTGTAGTTTTTATTTGTAGACATTCTTTTTCCCAATATAGGCCTCTTAGCGCTCAGAATGTCCAATTGCAGTTTCTACAGAAAGAGTGTTTCAGAACGGCTCAATCAAAAGTAAGGTTCAACTCTGTTAGTTGAATGCACAGAACAGAAAGAAGTTTCATACAATGCTTCTGTGTAGTTTATATTTGAACATATTCTTTTTTCCACTATTACCCACTTAGCGCTACGAATGTCCAGTTGCATTTTCTACAGACAGAGTGTTTCAAAACTGCTCAATCAAAAGTATGGTTTAACTCTGTTAGCTGAATGCTCAGATCAGAAAGAAGTTTCACCGAATGCTTCTGTGTAGTTTATATTTGAATATATTCCTTTTTCCACTACTACGCTCTTAGCGCTCCAAATGTCCAGTTGCATTTTCTACAGAAAGTGTGTTCAGATCTGCTCAATCAAAAGTATGTTTTAACTCTGTTAGCTGAATGCACAGATCAGAAAGAAGTTTCACCGAATGATTCTGTGTAGTTTATATTTGAAGACATTCCTTTTTCCACTATTACCCTCTTAGCGCTCCGAATCTCCACTTGCATTTTCTACAAAAAGAGTGTTTCATAACTGCTCAATCAAAAATATGTTTTATCTCTGTTAACTGAATTTACAGATCAGAAATAAGTTTCACAGAATGCATCTGTGTAGTTTTTATTTGAAGATATTCTTTTTCCCAATGTAGGCCTCTTAGCGCTTAGCATGTCCAATTGCAGTTTCTACAGAAAGAGTGTTTCAGAACGGCTCAATCAAAAGTAAGGTTCAACTCTGTTAGTTGAATGCACAGAACAGAAAGAATTTTCACAGAATGCTACTGTGTAGTTTATATTTGAATATATTCCTTTTTCCACTATTACCCTCTTAGCGCTCCGAATGTCCACTTGCATTTTCTACAGAAAGAGTGTTCAGAACTGCGCAATCAAAAGTATGGTTTAACTCTGTTAGCTTAATGAACATATCAGAAATAAGTTTCACACAATGCTTCTGTGTAATTTTTATTTGAAGATATTATTTTTCCCAATAGAGGAATCTTAGCGCTCAGAATGTCCAATTGCAGTTTCTACAGAAAGAGTGTTTCAGAAAGGCTCAATCAAAAGTAAGTTTCAACTCTGTTAGTTGAATGCACAGAACAGAAAGAAGTTTCATACAATGCTTCTGTGTAGTTTATATTTGAACATATTCTTTTTTCCACTATTACCCACTTAGCGCTACGAATGTCCTGTTGTATTTTCTACAGACAGAGTGTTTCAAAACTGCTCAATCAAAAGTATGGTTTAACTCTGTTAGCTGAATGCTCAGATCAGAAAGAAGTTTCACAGAATGCTTCTGTGTAGTTTATATTTGAATATATTCCTTTTTCCACTACTACTCTCTTAGCGCTCCAAATGTCCAGTTGCATTTTCTACAGAAAGAGAGTTCAGATCTGCTCAATCAAAAGTATGGTTTAACTCTGTTAGCTGAATGCACAGATCAGAAAGAAGTTTCACAGAATGATTCTGTGTAGTTTATATTTGGAGACATTCCTTTTTCCACTCTTACCCTCTTAGCGCTCCGAAACTCCACTTGCATTTTCTACAGAAAGAGTGTTTCAGAACGGCTCAATCAAAACTAAGGTTCAACTCTTTTAGTTGAACAAACAGAACAGAAAGAAGTTTCACACAATTCTTCTGTGTAGTTTTTATTTGTAGACATTCTTTTTCCCAATATAGGCCTCTTAGCGCTCAGAATGTCCAATTGCAGTTTCTACAGAAAGAGTGTTTCAGAAAAGCTCAATCAAATGTAAGGTTCAACTCTGTTAGTTGAATGCACAGAACAGAAAGTAGTTTCATACAATGCTTCTGTGTAGTTTATATTTGAACATATTCTTTTTTCCACTATTACCCACTTAGCGCTACGAATGTCCAGTTGCATTTTCTACAGACAGAGTGTTTCAAAACTGCTCAATCAAAAGTATGGTTTAACTCTGTTAGCTGAATGCTCAGATCAGAAAGAAGTTTCACAGAATGCTTCTGTGTAGTTTATATTTGAATATATTCCTTTTTCCACTACTACTCTCTTAGCGCTCCAAATGTCCAGTTGCATTTTCTACAGAAAGAGAGTTCAGATCTGCTCAATCAAAAGTATGGTTTAACTCTGTTAGCTGAATGCACAGATCAGAAAGAAGTTTCACAGAATGATTCTGTGTAGTTTATATTTGGAGACATTCCTTTTTCCACTGTTACCCTCTTAGCGCTCCGAAACTCCACTTGCATTTTCTACAGAAAGAGTGTTTCAGAACGGCTCAATCAAAACTAAGGTTCAACTCTTTTAGTTGAACAAACAGAACAGAAAGAAGTTTCACACAATTCTTCTGTGTAGTTTTTATTTGTAGACATTCTTTTTCCCAATATAGGCCTCTTAGCGCTCAGAATGTCCAATTGCAGTTTCTACAGAAAGAGTGTTTCAGAAAAGCTCAATCAAATGTAAGGTTCAACTCTGTTAGTTGAATGCACAGAACAGAAAGAAGTTTCATACAATGCTTCTGTGTAGTTTATATTTGAACATATTCTTTTTTCCACTATTACCCACTTAGCGCTATGAATGTCCAGTTGCATTTTCTACAGACAGAGTGTTTCAAAACTGCTCAATCAAAAGTATGGTTTAACTCTTTTAGCTGAATGCTCAGTTCAGAAAGAAGTTTCACAGAATGCTTCTGTGTAGTTTATATTTGAATATATTCCTTTTTCCACTACTACCCTCTTAGCGCTTCAAATGTCCAGTTGCATTTTCTACAGAAAGAGTGTTCAGATCTGCTCAATCAAAAGTATGGTTTAACTCTGTTAGCTGAATGCACAGATCAGAAAGATGTTTCACAGAATGGTTCAGTGTAGTTTATATTTGGAGACATTCCTTTTTCCACTATTACCCTCTTAGCGCTCCGAATCTCCACTTGCATTTTCTACAGAAAGTGTGTTTCAGAACGGCTCAATCAAAACTAAGGTTCAACTCTTTTAGTTGAACAAACAGAACAGAAAGAAATTTCACACAATACTTCTGTGTAGTTTTTATTTGTAGACATTCTTTTTCCCAATATAGGCCTCTTAGCGCTCAGAATGTCCAATTGCAGTTTCTACAGAAAGAGTGTTTCAGAAAGGCTCAATCAAAACTAAGGTTCAACTTTGTTAGTTGAATGCACAGAACAGAAAGAAGTTTCATACAATGCTTTTGTGTAGTTTATATTTGAACATATTCTTTTTCCACTATTACCCACTTAGCGCTACGAATGTCCAGTTGCATTTTCTACAGACAGAGTGTTTCAAAACTGCTCAATCAAAAGTATGTTTTAACTCTGTTAGCTGAATGTTCAGATCAGAAAGAAGTTTCACAGAATGCTTCTGTGTAGTTTATATTTGAATATATTCCTTTTTCCACTACTACGCTCTTAGCGCTCCAAATGTCCAGTTGCATTTTCTACAGAAAGAGTGTTCAGATCTGCTCAATCAAAAGTATGGTTTAACTCTGTTAGCTGAATGCACAGATCAGAAAGAAGTTTCACCGAATGATTCTGTGTAGTTTATATTTGAAGACATTCCTTTTTCCACTATTACCCTCTTAGCGCTCCGAATCTCCACTTGCATTTTCTACAAAAAGAGTGTTTCATAACTGCTCAATCAAAAATATGTTTTATCTCTGTTAACTGAATTTACAGATCAGAAATAAGTTTCACAGAATGCATCTGTGTAGTTTTTATTTGAAGATATTCTTTTTCCCAATGTAGGCCTCTTAGCGCTTAGCATGTCCAATTGCAGTTTCAAAAGAAAGAGTGTTTCAGAACGGCTCAATCAAAAGTAAGGTTCAACTCTGTTAGTTGAATGCACAGAACAGAAAGAATTTTCACAGAATGCTACTGTGTAGTTTATATTTGAATATATTCCTTTTTCCACTATTACCCTCTTAGCGCTCCGAATGTCCACTTGCATTTTCTACAGAAAGAGTGTTCAGGACTGCGCAATCAAAAGTATGGTTTAACTCTGTTAGCTTAATGAACATATCAGAAATAAGTTTCACACAATGCTTCTGTGTAGTTTTTATTTGAAGATATTATTTTTCCCAATATAGGCCTCTTAGCGCTCAGAATGTCCAATTGCAGTTTCCACAGATAGAGTGTTTCAGAAAGGCTCAATCAAAAGTAAGGTTCAACTCTGTTAGTTGAATTCACAGAACAGAAAGAAGTTTCATACACTGTTTCTGTGTAGTTTATATTTGAACATATTCTTTTTTCCACAATTACCCACTTAGCGCTACGAATGTCCAGTTGCATTTTCTACAGACAGAATGTTTCAAAACTGCTCAATCAAAAGTATGGTTTAACTCTGTTAGCTGAATGCTCAGATCAGAAAGAAGTTTCACAGAATGCTTCTGTGTAGTTTATATTTGAATATATTCCTTTTTCCACTACTACTCTCTTAGCGCTCCAAATGTCCAGTTGCATTTTCTACAGAAAGAGAGTTCAGATCTGCTCAATCAAAAGTATGGTTTAACTCTGTTAGCTGAATGCACAGATCAGAAAGAAGTTTCACAGAATGATTCTGTGTAGTTTATATTTGGAGACATTCCTTTTTCCACTATTACCCTCTTAGCGCTCCGAATCTCCACTTGCATTTTCTACAGAAAGAGTGTTTCAGAACGGCTCAATCAAAACTAAGGTTCAACTATTTTAGTTGAACAAGCAGAACAGAAAGAAGTTTCACACAATTCTTCTGTGTAGTTTTTATTTGTAGACATTCTTTTTCCCAATATAGGCCTCTTAGCGCTCAGAATGTCCAATTGCAGTTTCTACAGAAAGAGTGTTTCAGAACGGCTCAATCAAAAGTAAGGTTCAACTCTGTTAGTTGAATGCACAGAACAGAAAGAAGTTTCATACAATGCTTCTGTGTAGTTTATATTTGAACATATTCTTTTTTCCACTATTACCCACTTAGCGCTACGAATGTCCAGTTGCATTTTCTACAGACAGAGTGTTTCAAAACTGCTCAATCAAAAGTATGGTTTAACTCTGTTAGCTGAATGCTCAGATCAGAAAGAAGTTTCACCGAATGATTCTGTGTAGTTTATATTTGAAGACATTCCTTTTTCCACTATTACCCTCTTAGCGCTCCGAATCTCCACTTGCATTTTCTACAAAAAGAGTGTTTCATAACTGCTCAATCTAAAATATGTTTTATCTCTGTTAACTGAATTTACAGATCAGAAATAAGTTTCACAGAATGCATCTGTGTAGTTTTTATTTGAAGATATTCTTTTTCCCAATGTAGGCCTCTTAGCGCTTAGCATGTCCAATTGCAGTTTCTACAGAAAGAGTGTTTCAGAACGGCTCAATCAAAAGTAAGGTTCAACTCTGTTAGTTGAATGCACAGAACAGAAAGAAGTTTCATACAATGCTTCTGTGTAGTTTATAATTGAATATATTCCTTTTTCCACTACTACTCTCTTAGCGCTCCAAATGTCCAGTTGCATTTTCTACAGAAAGAGAGTTCAGATCTGCTCAATCAAAAGTATGGTTTAACTCTGTTAGCTGAATGCACAGATCAGAAAGAAGTTTCACCGAATGATTCTGTGTAGTTTATATTTGGAGACATTCCTTTTTCCACTGTTACCCTCTTAGCGCTCCGAATCTCCACTTGCATTTTCTACAGAAAGAGTGTTTCAGAACGGCTCAATCAAAACTAAGGTTCAACTCTTTTAGTTGAACAAACAGAACAGAAAGAAGTTTCACACAATTCTTCTGTGTAGTTTTTATTTGTAGACATTCTTTTTCCCAATATAGGCCTCTTAGCGCTCAGAATGTCCAATTGCAGTTTCTACAGAAAGAGTGTTTCAGAACGGCTCAATCAAAAGTAAGGTTCAACTCTGTTAGTTGAATGCACAGAACAGAAAGAAGATTCATACAATGCTTCTGTGTAGTTTATATTTGAATATATTCTTTTTTCCACTATTACCCACTTAGCGCTACGAATGTCCAGTTGCATTTTCTACAGACAGAGTGTTTCAAAACTGCTCAATCAAAAGTATGTTTTAACTCTGTTAGCTGAATGCTCAGATCAGAAAGAAGTTTCACAGAATGCTTCTGTGTTGTTTATATTTGAATATATTCCTTTTTCCACTACTACTCTCTTAGCGCTCAAAATGTACATTTGCATTTTCTACAGAAAGAGAGTTCAGATCTGCTCAATCAAAAGTATGGTTTCACTCTGTTAGCTGAATGCACAGATCAGAAAGAAGTTTCACCGAATGATTCTGTGTAGTTTATATTTGGAGACATTCCTTTTTCCACTGTTACCCTCTTAGCGCTCCGAATCTCCACTTGCATTTTCTACAGAAAGAGTGTTTCAGAACGGCTCAATCAAAACTAAGGTTCAACTCTTTTAGTTGAACAAACAGAACAGAAAGAAGTTTCACACAATTCTTCTGTGTAGTTTTTATTTGTAGACATTCTTTTTCCCAATATAGGCCTCTTAGCGCTCAGAATATCCAATTGCAGTTTCTACAGAAAGAGTGTTTCAGAACGGCTCAATCAAAAGTAAGATTCAACTCTGTTAGTTGAATGCACAGAACAGAAAGAAGTTTCATACAATGCTTCTGTGTAGTTTATATTTGAACATATTCTTTTTTCCACTATTACCCACTTAGCGCTACGAATGTCCAGTTGCATTTTCTACAGACAGAGTGTTTCAAAACTGCTCAATCAAAAGTATGGTTTAACTCTGTTAGCTGAATGCTCAGATCAGAAAGAAGTTTCACAGAATGCTTCTGTGTAGTTTATATTTGAATATATTCCTTTTTCCACTACTACGCTCTTAGCGCTCCAAATGTCCAGTTGCATTTTCTACACAAAGAGTGTTCAGATCTGCTCAATCAAAAGTATGGTTTAACTCTGTTAGCTGAATGCACAGATCAGAAAGAAGTTTCACAGAATGATTCTGTGTAGTTTATATTTGAAGACATTCCTTTTTCCCCTATTACCCTCTTAGCGCTCCGAATCTCCACTTGCATTTTCTACAAAAAGAGTGTTTCATAACTGCTCAATGAAAAATATGTTTTATCTCTGTTAACTGAATTTACAGATCAGAAATAAGTTTCACAGAATGCATCTGTGTAGTTTTTATTTGAAGATATTCTTTTTCCCAATGTAGGCCTCTTAGCGCTTAGCATGTCCAATTGCAGTTTCTACAGAAAGAGTGTTTCAGAACGGCTCAATGAAAAGTAAGGTTCAACTCTGTTAGTTGAATGCACAGAACAGAAAGTATTTTCACAGAATGCTACTGTGTAGTTTATATTTGAATATATTCCTTTTTCCACTATTACCCTCTTAGCGCTCCGAATGTCCACTTGCATTTTCTACAGAAAGAGTGTTCAGAACTGCGCAATCAAAAGTATGGTTTAACTCTGTTAGCTTAATGAACATATCAGAAATAAGTTTCACACAATGCTTCTGTGTAGTTTTTATTTGAAGATATTATTTTTCCCAATATAGGCCTCTTAGCGCTCAGAATGTCCAATTGCATTTTCTACAGAAAGAGTGTTTCAGAAAGGCTCAATAAAAGTAAGGTTCAACTCTGTTAATTGAATGCACAGGACAGAAAGAAGTTTCATACAATGCTTCTGTGTAGTTTATATTTGAACATATTCTTTTTTCCACTATTACCCACTTAGCGCTACGAATGTCCAGTTGCATTTTCTACAGACAGAGTGTTTCAAAACTGCTCAATCAAAAGTATGGTTTAACTCTGTTAGCTGAATGCTCAGATCAGAAAGAAGTTTCACAGAATGCTTCTGTGTAGTTTATATTTGAATATATTCCTTTTTCCACTACTACTCTCTTAGCGCTCCAAATGTCCAGTTGCATTTTCTACAGAAATAGTGTTCAGATCTGCTCAATCAAAAGTATGGTTTAAGTCTGTTAGCTGAATGCACAGATCAGAAAGAAGTTTCACAGAATGATTCTGTGTAGTTTATATTTGGAGACATTCCTTTTTCCACTATTACCCTCTTAGCGCTCCGAATCTCCACTTGCATTTTCTACAGAAAGTGTGTTTCAGAACGGCTCAATCAAAGCTAAGGTTCAACTCTTTTAGTTGAACAAACAGAACAGAAAGAAGTTTCACACAATTCTTCTGTGTAGTTTTTATTTGTAGACATTCTTTTTCCCAATATAGGCCTCTTAGCGCTCAGAATGTCCAATTGCAGTTTCTACAGAAAGAGTGTTTCAGAACGGCTCAATCAAAAGTAAGGTTCAACTCTGTTAGTTGAATGCACAGAACAGAAAGAAGTTTCATACAATGCTTCTGTGTAGTTTATATTTGAACATATTCTTTTTTCCACTATTACCCACTTAGCGCTACGAATGTCCAGTTGCATTTTCTACAGACAGAGTGTTTCAAAACTGCTCAATCAAAAGTATGGTTTAACTCTGTTAGCTGAATGCTCAGATCAGAAAGAAGTTTCACAGAATGCTTCTGTGTAGTTTATATATGAATATATTCCTTTTTCCACTACTACGCTCTTAGCGCTCCAAATGTCCAGTTGCATTTTCTACAGAAAGAGTGTTCAGATCTGCTCAATCAAAAGTATGGATTAACTCTGTTAGCTGAATGCACAGATCAGAAAGAAGTTTCACCGAATGATTCTGTGTAGTTTATATTTGAAGACATTTCTTTTTCCACTATTACCCTCTTAGCGCTCCGAATCTCCACTTGCATTTTCTACAAAAAGAGTGTTTCATAACTGCTCAATCAAAAATATGTTTTATCTCTGTTAACTGAATTTACAGATCAGAAATAAGTTTCACAGAATGCATCTGTGTAGTTTTTATTTGAAGATATACTTTTTCCCAATGTAGGCCTCTTAGCGCTTAGCATGTCCAATTGCAGTTTCTACAGAAAGAGTGTTTCAGAACGGCTCAATCAAAAGTAAGGTTCAACTCTGTTAGTTGAATGCACAGAACAGAAAGAATTTTCACAGAATGCTACTGTGTAGTTTATATTTGAATATATTCCTTTTTCCACTATTACCCTCTTAGCGCTCCGAATCTCCATTGCATTTTCTACAGAAAGAGTGTTTCAGAACGGCTCAATCAAAACTAAGGTTCAACTCTTTTAGTTGAACAAACAGAACAGAAAGAAGTTTCACACAATTCTTCTGTGTAGTTTTTATTTGTAGACATTCTTTTTCCCAATATAGGCCTCTTAGCGCTCAGAATGTCCAATTGCAGTTTCTACAGAAAGAGTGTTTCAGAACGGCTCAATCAAAAGTAAGATTCAACTCTGTTAGTTGAATGCACAGAACAGAAAGAAGTTTCATACAATGCTTCTGTGTAGTTTATATTTGAACATATTCTTTTTTCCACTATTACCCACTTAGCGCTACGAATGTCCAGTTGCATTTTCTACAGACAGAGTGTTTCAAAACTGCTCAATCAAAAGTATGGTTTAACTCTGTTAGCTGAATGCTCAGATCAGAAAGAAGTTTCACAGAATGCTTCTGTGTAGTTTATATTTGAATATATTCCTTTTTCCACTACTACGCTCTTAGCGCTCCAAATGTCCAGTTGCATTTTCTACAGAAAGAGTGTTCTGATCTGCTCAATCAAAAGTATGGTTTAACTCTGTTAGCTGAATGCACAGATCAGAAAGAAGTTTCACCGAATGATTCTGTGTAGTTTATATTTGAAGACATTCCTTTTTCCACTATTACCCTCTTAGCGCTCGGAATCTCCACTTGCATTTTCTACAAAAAGAGTGTTTCATAACTGCTCAATCAAAAATATGTTTTATCTCTGTTAACTGAATTTACAGATCAGAAATAAGTTTCACAGAATGCATCTGTGTAGTTTTTATTTGAAGATATTCTTTTTCCCAATGTAGGCCTCTTAGCGCTTAGCATGTCCAATTGCAGTTTCTACAGAAAGAGTGTTTCAGAACGGCTCAATGAAAAGTAAGGTTCAACTCTGTTAGTTGAATGCACAGAACAGAAAGAATTTTCACAGAATGCTACTGTGTAGTTTGTATTTGAATATATTCCTTTTTCCACTATTACCCTCTTAGCGCTCCGAATGTCCACTTGAATTTTCTACAGAAAGAGTGTTCAGAACTGCACAATCAAAAGTATGGTTTAACTCTGTTAGCTTAATGAACATATCAGAAATAAGTTTCACACAATGCTTCTGTGTAGTTTTTATTTGAAGATATTATTTTTCCCAATATAGGCCTCTTAGCGCTCAGAATGTCCAATTGCATTTTCTACAGAAAGAGTGTTTCAGAAAGGCTCAATAAAAGTAAGGTTCAACTCTGTTAGTTGAATGCACAGGACAGAAAGAAGTTTCATACAATGCTTCTGTGTAGTTTATATTTGAACATATTCTTTTTTCCACTATTACCCACTTAGCGCTACGAATGTCCAGTTGCATTTTCTACAGACAGAGTGTTTCAAAACTGCTCAATCAAAAGTATGGTTTAACTCTGTTAGCTGAATGCTCAGATCAGAAAGAAGTTTCACAGAATGCTTCTGTGTAGTTTATATTTGAATATATTCCTTTTTCCACTACTACTCTCTTAGCGCTCCAAATGTCCAGTTGCATTTTCTACAGAAATAGTGTTCAGATCTGCTCAATCAAAAGTATGGTTTAAGTCTGTTAGCTGAATGCACAGATCAGAAAGAAGTTTCACAGAATGATTCTGTGTAGTTTATATTTGGAGACATTCCTTTTTCCACTATTACCCTCTTAGCGCTCCGAATCTCCACTTGCATTTTCTACAGAAAGTGTGTTTCAGAACGGCTCAATCAAAACTAAGGTTCAACTCTTTTAGTTGAACAAACAGAACAGAAAGAAGTTTCACACAATTCTTCTGTGTAGTTTTTATTTGTAGACATTCTTTTTCCCAATATAGGCCTCTTAGCGCTCAGAATGTCCAATTGCAGTTTCTACAGAAAGAGTGTTTCAGAACGGCTCAATCAAAAGTAAGGTTCAACTCTGTTAGTTGAATGCACAGAACAGAAAGAAGTTTCATACAATGCTTCTGTGTAGTTTATATTTGAACATATTCTTTTTTCCACTATTACCCACTTAGCGCTACGAATGTCCAGTTGCATTTTCTACAGACAGAGTGTTTCAAAACTGCTCAATCAGAAGTATGGTTTAACTCTGTTAGCTGAATGCTCAGATCAGAAAGAAGTTTCACAGAATGCTTCTGTGTAGTTTATATATGAATATATTCCTTTTTCCACTACTACGCTCTTAGCGCTCCAAATGTCCAGTTGCATTTTCTACAGAAAGAGTGTTCAGATCTGCTCAATCAAAAGTATGGATTAACTCTGTTAGCTGAATGCACAGATCAGAAAGAAGTTTCACCGAATGATTCTGTGTAGTTTATATTTGAAGACATTTCTTTTTCCACTATTACCCTCTTAGCGCTCCGAATCTCCACTTGCATTTTCTACAAAAAGAGTGTTTCATAACTGCTCAATCAAAAATATGTTTTATCTCTGTTAACTGAATTTACAGATCAGAAATAAGTTTCACAGAATGCATCTGTGTAGTTTTTATTTGAAGATATACTTTTTCCCAATGTAGGCCTCTTAGCGCTTAGCATGTCCAATTGCAGTTTCTACAGAAAGAGTGTTTCAGAACGGCTCAATCAAAAGTAAGGTTCAAATCTGTTAGTTGAATGCACAGAACAGAAAGAATTTTCACAGAATGCTACTGTGTAGTTTATATTTGAATATATTCCTTTTTCCACTATTACCCTCTTAGCGCTCCGAATCTCCATTGCATTTTCTACAGAAAGAGTGTTTCAGAACGGCTCAATCAAAACTAAGGTTCAACTCTTTTAGTTGAACAAACAGAACAGAAAGAAGTTTCACACAATTCTTCTGTGTAGTTTTTATTTGTAGACATTCTTTTTCCCAATATAGGCCTCTTAGCGCTCAGAATGTCCAATTGCAGTTTCTACAGAAAGAGTGTTTCAGAACGGCTCAATCAAAAGTAAGATTCAACTCTGTTAGTTGAATGCACAGAACAGAAAGAAGTTTCATACAATGCTTCTGTGTAGTTTATATTTGAACATATTCTTTTTTCCACTATTACCCACTTAGCGCTACGAATGTCCAGTTGCATTTTCTACAGACAGAGTGTTTCAAAACTGCTCAATCAAAAGTATGGTTTAACTCTGTTAGCTGAATGCTCAGATCAGAAAGAAGTTTCACAGAATGCTTCTGTGTAGTTTATATTTGAATATATTCCTTTTTCCACTACTACGCTCTTAGCGCTCCAAATGTCCAGTTGCATTTTCTACAGAAAGAGTGTTCTGATCTGCTCAATCAAAAGTATGGTTTAACTCTGTTAGCTGAATGCACAGATCAGAAAGAAGTTTCACCGAATGATTCTGTGTAGTTTATATTTGAAGACATTCCTTTTTCCACTATTACCCTCTTAGCGCTCGGAATCTCCACTTGCATTTTCTACAAAAAGAGTGTTTCATAACTGCTCAATCAAAAATATGTTTTATCTCTGTTAACTGAATTTACAGATCAGAAATAAGTTTCACAAAATGCATCTGTGTAGTTTTTATTTGAAGATATTCTTTTTCCCAATGTAGGCCTCTTAGCGCTTAGCATGTCCAATTGCAGTTTCTACAGAAAGAGTGTTTCAGAACGGCTCAATCAAAAGTAAGGTTCAACTCTGTTAGTTGAATGCACAGAACAGAAAGAATTTTCACAGAATGCTACTGTGTAGTTTGTATTTGAATATATTCCTTTTTCCACTATTACCCTCTTAGCGCTCCGAATGTCCACTTGAATTTTCTACAGAAAGAGTGTTCAGAACTGCACAATCAAAAGTATGGTTTAACTCTGTTAGCTTAATGAACATATCAGAAATAAGTTTCACACAATGCTTCTGTGTAGTTTTTATTTGAAGATATTATATTTCCCAATATAGGCCTCTTAGCGCTCAGAATGTCCAATTGCAGTTTCTACAGAAAGAGTGTTTCAGAAAGGCTCAATCAAAAGTAAGGTTCAACTCTGTTAGTTTAATGCACAGAACAGAAAGAAGTTTCATACAATGCTTCTGTGTAGTTTATATTTGAACATATTCTTTTTTCCACTATTACCCACTTAGCGCTACGAATGTCCAGTTGCATTTTCTATAGACAGAGTGTTTCAAAACTGCTCAATCAAAAGTATGGTTTAACTCTGTTAGCTGAATGCTCAGATCAGCAAGAAGTTTCACAGAATGCTTCTGTGTAGTTTATATTTGAATATATTCCTTTTTCCACTACTACTCTCTTAGCGCTCCAAATGTCCAGTTGCATTTTCTACAGAAAGAGAGTTCAGATCTGCTCAATCAAAAGTATGGTTTAACTCTGTTAGCTGAATGCACAGATCAGAAAGAAGTTTCACCGAATGATTCTGTGTAGTTTATATTTGGAGACATTCCTTTTTCCACTGTTACCCTCTTAGCGCTCCGAATCTCCACTTGCATTTTCTACAGAAAGAGTGTTTCAGAACGGCTCAATCAAAACTAAGGTTCAACTCTTTTAGTTGAACAAACAGAACAGAAAGAAGTTTCACACAATTCTTCTGTGTAGTTTTTATTTGTAGACATTCTTTTTCCCAATATAGGCCTCTTAGCGCTCAGAATGTCCAATTGCAGTTTCTACAGAAAGAGTGTTTCAGAACGGCTCAATCAAAAGTAAGGTTCAACTCTGTTAGTTGAATGCACAGAACAGAAAGAAGTTTCATTCAATGCTTCTGTGTAGTTTATATTTGAATATATTCTTTTTTCCACTATTACCCACTTAGCGCTACGAATGTCCAGTTGCATTTTCTACAGACAGAGTGTTTCAAAACTGCTCAATCAAAAGTATGGTTTAACTCTGTTAGCTGAATGCTCAGATCAGAAAGAAGTTTCACAGAATGCTTCTGTGTTGTTTATATTTGAATATATTCCTTTTTCCACTACTACTCTCTTAGCGCTCAAAATGTACATTTGCATTTTCTACAGAAAGAGAGTTCAGATCTGCTCAATCAAAAGTATGGTTTCACTCTGTTAGCTGAATGCACAGATCAGAAAGAAGTTTCACCGAATGATTCTGTGTAGTTTATATTTGGAGACATTCCTTTTTCCACTGTTACCCTCTTAGCGCTCCGAATCTCCACTTGCATTTTCTACAGAAAGAGTGTTTCAGAACGGCTCAATCAAAACTAAGGTTCAACTCTTTTAGTTGAACAAACAGAGCAGAAAGAAGTTTCACACAATTCTTCTGTGTAGTTTTTATTTGTAGACATTCTTTTTCCCAATATAGGCCTCTTAGCGCTCAGAATGTCCAATTGCAGTTTCTACAGAAAGAGTGTTTCAGAACGGCTCAATCAAAAGTAAGATTCAACTCTGTTAGTTGAATGCACAGAACAGAAAGAAGTTTTATACAATGCTTCTGTGTAGTTTATATTTGAACATATTCTTTTTTCCACTATTACCCACTTAGCGCTACGAATGTCCAGTTGCATTTTCTACAGACAGAGTGTTTCAAAACTGCTCAATCAAAAGTATGGTTTAACTCTGTTAGCTGAATTCTCAGATCAGAAAGAAGTTTCACAGAATGCTTCTGTGTAGTTTATATTTGAATATATTCCTTTTTCCACTACTACGCTCTTAGCGCTCCAAATGTCCAGTTGCATTTTCTACAGAAAGAGTGTTCAGATCTGCTCAATCAAAAGTATGGTTTAACTCTGTTTGCTGAATGCACAGATCAGAAAGAAGTTTCACCGAATGATTCTGTGTAGTTTATATTTGAAGACATTCCTTTTTCCCCTATTACCCTCTTAGCGCTCCGAATCTCCACTTGCATTTTCTACAAAAAGAGTGTTTCATAACTGCTCAATCAAAAATATGTTTTATCTCTGTTAACTGAATTTACAGATCAGAAATAAGTTTCACAGAATGCATCTGTGTAGTTTTTATTTGAAGATATTCTTTTTCCCAATGTAGGCCTCTTAGCGCTTAGCATGTCCAATTGCAGTTTCTACAGAAAGAGTGTTTCAGAACGGCTCAATGAAAAGTAAGGTTCAACTCTGTTAGTTGAATGCACAGAACAGAAAGAATTTTCACAGAATGCTACTGTGTAGTTTATATTTGAATATATTCCTTTTTCCACTATTACCCTCTTAGCGCTCCGAATCTCCATTGCATTTTCTACAGAAAGAGTGTTTCAGAACGGCTCAATCAAAACTAAGGTTCAACTCTTTTAGTTGAACAAACAGAACAGAAAGAAGTTTCACACAATTCTTCTGTGTAGTTTTTATTTGTAGACATTCTTTTTCCCAATATAGGCCTCTTAGCGCTCAGAATGTCCAATTGCAGTTTCTACAGAAAGAGTGTTTCAGAACGGCTCAATCAAAAGTAAGATTCAACTCTGTTAGTTGAATGCACAGAACAGAAAGAAGTTTCATACAATGCTTCTGTGTAGTTTATATTTGAACATATTCTTTTTTCCACTATTACCCACTTAGCGCTACGAATGTCCAGTTGCATTTTCTACAGACAGAGTGTTTCAAAACTGCTCAATCAAAAGTATGGTTTAACTCTGTTAGCTGAATGCTCAGATCAGAAAGAAGTTTCACAGAATGCTTCTGTGTAGTTTATATTTGAATATATTCCTTTTTCCACTACTACGCTCTTAGCGCTCCAAATGTCCAGTTGCATTTTCTACAGAAAGAGTGTTCTGATCTGCTCAATCAAAAGTATGGTTTAACTCTGTTAGCTGAATGCACAGATCAGAAAGAAGTTTCACCGAATGATTCTGTGTAGTTTATATTTGAAGACATTCCTTTTTCCACTATTACCCTCTTAGCGCTCGGAATCTCCACTTGCATTTTCTACAAAAAGAGTGTTTCATAACTGCTCAATCAAAAATATGTTTTATCTCTGTTAACTGAATTTACAGATCAGAAATAAGTTTCACAGAATGCATCTGTGTAGTTTTTATTTGAAGATATTCTTTTTCCCAATGTAGGCCTCTTAGCGCTTAGCATGTCCAATTGCAGTTTCTACAGAAAGAGTGTTTCAGAACGGCTCAATCAAAAGTAAGGTTCAACTCTGTTAGTTGAATGCACAGAACAGAAAGAATTTTCACAGAATGCTACTGTGTAGTTTGTATTTGAATATATTCCTTTTTCCACTATTACCCTCTTAGCGCTCCGAATGTCCACTTGAATTTTCTACAGAAAGAGTGTTCAGAACTGCACAATCAAAAGTATGGTTTAACTCTGTTAGCTTAATGAACATATCAGAAATAAGTTTCACACAATGCTTCTGTGTAGTTTTTATTTGAAGATATTATATTTCCCAATATAGGCCTCTTAGCGCTCAGAATGTCCAATTGCAGTTTCTACAGAAAGAGTGTTTCAGAAAGGCTCAATCAAAAGTAAGGTTCAACTCTGTTAGTTTAATGCACAGAACAGAAAGAAGTTTCATACAATGCTTCTGTGTAGTTTATATTTGAACATATTCTTTTTTCCACTATTACCCACTTAGCGCTACGAATGTCCAGTTGCATTTTCTATAGACAGAGTGTTTCAAAACTGCTCAATCAAAAGTATGGTTTAACTCTGTTAGCTGAATGCTCAGATCAGCAAGAAGTTTCACAGAATGCTTCTGTGTAGTTTATATTTGAATATATTCCTTTTTCCACTACTACTCTCTTAGCGCTCCAAATGTCCAGTTGCATTTTCTACAGAAAGAGAGTTCAGATCTGCTCAATCAAAAGTATGGTTTAACTCTGTTAGCTGAATGCACAGATCAGAAAGAAGTTTCACCGAATGATTCTGTGTAGTTTATATTTGGAGACATTCCTTTTTCCACTGTTACCCTCTTAGCGCTCCGAATCTCCACTTGCATTTTCTACAGAAAGAGTGTTTCAGAACGGCTCAATCAAAACTAAGGTTCAACTCTTTTAGTTGAACAAACAGAGCAGAAAGAAGTTTCACACAATTCTTCTGTGTAGTTTTTATTTGTAGACATTCTTTTTCCCAATATAGGCCTCTTAGCGCTCAGAATGTCCAATTGCAGTTTCTACAGAAAGAGTGTTTCAGAACGGCTCAATCAAAAGTAAGATTCAACTCTGTTAGTTGAATGCACAGAACAGAAAGAAGTTTTATACAATGCTTCTGTGTAGTTTATATTTGAACATATTCTTTTTTCCACTATTACCCACTTAGCGCTACGAATGTCCAGTTGCATTTTCTACAGACAGAGTGTTTCAAAACTGCTCAATCAAAAGTATGGTTTAACTCTGTTAGCTGAATTCTCAGATCAGAAAGAAGTTTCACAGAATGCTTCTGTGTAGTTTATATTTGAATATATTCCTTTTTCCACTACTACGCTCTTAGCGCTCCAAATGTCCAGTTGCATTTTCTACAGAAAGAGTGTTCAGATCTGCTCAATCAAAAGTATGGTTTAACTCTGTTTGCTGAATGCACAGATCAGAAAGAAGTTTCACCGAATGATTCTGTGTAGTTTATATTTGAAGACATTCCTTTTTCCCCTATTACCCTCTTAGCGCTCCGAATCTCCACTTGCATTTTCTACAAAAAGAGTGTTTCATAACTGCTCAATCAAAAATATGTTTTATCTCTGTTAACTGAATTTACAGATCAGAAATAAGTTTCACAGAATGCATCTGTGTAGTTTTTATTTGAAGATATTCTTTTTCCCAATGTAGGCCTCTTAGCGCTTAGCATGTCCAATTGCAGTTTCTACAGAAAGAGTGTTTCAGAACGGCTCAATGAAAAGTAAGGTTCAACTCTGTTAGTTGAATGCACAGAACAGAAAGAATTTTCACAGAATGCTACTGTGTAGTTTATATTTGAATATATTCCTTTTTCCACTATTACCCTCTTAGCGCTCCGAATCTCCATTGCATTTTCTACAGAAAGAGTGTTTCAGAACGGCTCAATCAAAACTAAGGTTCAACTCTTTTAGTTGAACAAACAGAACAGAAAGAAGTTTCACACAATTCTTCTGTGTAGTTTTTATTTGTAGACATTCTTTTTCCCAATATAGGCCTCTTAGCGCTCAGAATGTCCAATTGCAGTTTCTACAGAAAGAGTGTTTCAGAACGGCTCAATCAAAAGTAAGATTCAACTCTGTTAGTTGAATGCACAGAACAGAAAGAAGTTTCATACAATGCTTCTGTGTAGTTTATATTTGAACATATTCTTTATTCCACTATTACCCACTTAGCGCTACGAATGTCCAGTTGCATTTTCTACAGACAGAGTGTTTCAAAACTGCTCAATCAAAAGTATGGTTTAACTCTGTTAGCTGAATGCTCAGATCAGAAAGAAGTTTCACAGAATGCTTCTGTGTAGTTTATATTTGAATATATTCCTTTTTCCACTACTACGCTCTTAGCGCTCCAAATGTCCAGTTGCATTTTCTACAGAAAGAGTGTTCTGATCTGCTCAATCAAAAGTATGGTTTAACTCTGTTAGCTGAATGCACAGATCAGAAAGAAGTTTCACCGAATGATTCTGTGTAGTTTATATTTGAAGACATTCCTTTTTCCACTATTACCCTCTTAGCGCTCGGAATCTCCACTTGCATTTTCTACAAAAAGAGTGTTTCATAACTGCTCAATCAAAAATATGTTTTATCTCTGTTAACTGAATTTACAGATCAGAAATAAGTTTCACAGAATGCATCTGTGTAGTTTTTATTTGAAGATATTCTTTTTCCCAATGTAGGCCTCTTAGCGCTTAGCATGTCCAATTGCAGTTTCTACAGAAAGAGTGTTTCAGAACGGCTCAATCAAAAGTAAGGTTCAACTCTGTTAGTTGAATGCACAGAACAGAAAGAATTTTCACAGAATGCTACTGTGTAGTTTGTATTTGAATATATTCCTTTTTCCACTATTACCCTCTTAGCGCTCCGAATGTCCACTTGAATTTTCTACAGAAAGAGTGTTCAGAACTGCACAATCAAAAGTATGGTTTAACTCTGTTAGCTTAATGAACATATCAGAAATAAGTTTCACACAATGCTTCTGTGTAGTTTTTATTTGAAGATATTATATTTCCCAATATAGGCCTCTTAGCGCTCAGAATGTCCAATTGCAGTTTCTACAGAAAGAGTGTTTCAGAAAGGCTCAATCAAAAGTAAGGTTCAACTCTGTTAGTTTAATGCACAGAACAGAAAGAAGTTTCATACAATGCTTCTGTGTAGTTTATATTTGAACATATTCTTTTTTCCACTATTACCCACTTAGCGCTACGAATGTCCAGTTGCATTTTCTATAGACAGAGTGTTTCAAAACTGCTCAATCAAAAGTATGGTTTAACTCTGTTAGCTGAATGCTCAGATCAGCAAGAAGTTTCACAGAATGCTTCTGTGTAGTTTATATTTGAATATATTCCTTTTTCCACTACTACTCTCTTAGCGCTCCAAATGTCCAGTTGCATTTTCTACAGAAAGAGAGTTCAGATCTGCTCAATCAAAAGTATGGTTTAACTCTGTTAGCTGAATGCACAGATCAGAAAGAAGTTTCACCGAATGATTCTGTGTAGTTTATATTTGGAGACATTCCTTTTTCCACTGTTACCCTCTTAGCGCTCCGAATCTCCACTTGCATTTTCTACAGAAAGAGTGTTTCAGAACGGCTCAATCAAAACTAAGGTTCAACTCTTTTAGTTGAACAAACAGAACAGAAAGAAGTTTCACACAATTCTTCTGTGTAGTTTTTATTTGTAGACATTCTTTTTCCCAATATAGGCCTCTTAGCGCTCAGAATGTCCAATTGCAGTTTCTACAGAAAGAGTGTTTCAGAACGGCTCAATCAAATTAAGGTTCAACTCTGTTAGTTGAATGCACAGAACAGAAAGAAGTTTCATACAATGCTTCTGTGTAGTTTATATTTGAATATATTCTTTTTTCCACTATTACCCACTTAGCGCTACGAATGTCCAGTTGCATTTTCTACAGACAGAGTGTTTCAAAACTGCTCAATCAAAAGTATGGTTTAACTCTGTTAGCTGAATGCTCAGATCAGAAAGAAGTTTCACAGAATGCTTCTGTGTTGTTTATATTTGAATATATTCCTTTTTCCACTACTACTCTCTTAGCGCTCAAAATGTACATTTGCATTTTCTACAGAAAGAGAGTTCAGATCTGCTCAATCAAAAGTATGGTTTCACTCTGTTAGCTGAATGCACAGATCAGAAAGAAGTTTCACCGAATGATTCTGTGTAGTTTATATTTGGAGACATTCCTTTTTCCACTGTTACCCTCTTAGCGCTCCGAATCTCCACTTGCATTTTCTACAGAAAGAGTGTTTCAGAACGGCTCAATCAAAACTAAGGTTCAACTCTTTTAGTTGAACAAACAGAGCAGAAAGAAGTTTCACACAATTCTTCTGTGTAGTTTTTATTTGTAGACATTCTTTTTCCCAATATAGGCCTCTTAGCGCTCAGAATGTCCAATTGCAGTTTCTACAGAAAGAGTGTTTCAGAACGGCTCAATCAAAAGTAAGATTCAACTCTGTTAGTTGAATGCACAGAACAGAAAGAAGTTTTATACAATGCTTCTGTGTAGTTTATATTTGAACATATTCTTTTTTCCACTATTACCCACTTAGCGCTACGAATGTCCAGTTGCATTTTCTACAGACAGAGTGTTTCAAAACTGCTCAATCAAAAGTATGGTTTAACTCTGTTAGCTGAATTCTCAGATCAGAAAGAAGTTTCACAGAATGCTTCTGTGTAGTTTATATTTGAATATATTCCTTTTTCCACTACTACGCTCTTAGCGCTCCAAATGTCCAGTTGCATTTTCTACAGAAAGAGTGTTCAGATCTGCTCAATCAAAAGTATGGTTTAACTCTGTTTGCTGAATGCACAGATCAGAAAGAAGTTTCACCGAATGATTCTGTGTAGTTTATATTTGAAGACATTCCTTTTTCCCCTATTACCCTCTTAGCGCTCCGAATCTCCACTTGCATTTTCTACAAAAAGAGTGTTTCATAACTGCTCAATCAAAAATATGTTTTATCTCTGTTAACTGAATTTACAGATCAGAAATAAGTTTCACAGAATGCATCTGTGTAGTTTTTATTTGAAGATATTCTTTTTCCCAATGTAGGCCTCTTAGCGCTTAGCATGTCCAATGGCAGTTTCTACAGAAAGAGTGTTTCAGAACGGCTCAATGAAAAGTAAGGTTCAACTCTGTTAGTTGAATGCACAGAACAGAAAGAATTTTCACAGAATGCTACTGTGTAGTTTATATTTGAATATATTCCTTTTTCCACTATTACCCTCTTAGCGCTCCGAATGTTCACTTGCATTTTCTACAGAAAGAGTGTTCAGAACTGCGCAATCAAAAGTATGGTTTAACTCTGTTAGCTTAATGAACATATCAGAAATAAGTTTCACACAATGCTTCTGTGTAGTTTTTATTTGAAGATATTATTTTTCCCAATATAGGCCTCTTAGCGCTCAGAATGTCCAATTGCATTTTCTACAGAAAGAGTGTTTCAGAAAGGCTCAATAAAAGTAAGGTTCAACTCTGTTAGTTGAATGCACAGGACAGAAAGAAGTTTCATACAATGCTTCTGTGTAGTTTATATTTGAACATATTCTTTTTTCCACTATTACCCACTTAGCGCTACGAATGTCCAGTTGCATTTTCTACAGACAGAGTGTTTCAAAACTGCTCAATCAAAAGTATGGTTTAACTCTGTTAGCTGAATGCTCAGATCAGAAAGAAGTTTCACAGAATGCTTCTGTGTAGTTTATATTTGAATATATTCCTTTTTCCACTACTACTCTCTTAGCGCTCCAAATGTCCAGTTGCATTTTCTACAGAAATAGAGTTCAGATCTGCTCAATCAAAAGTATGTTTTAAGTCTGTTAGCTGAATGCACAGATCAGAAAAAAGTTTCACAGAATGATTCTGTGTAGTTTATATTTGGAGACATTCCTTTTTCCACTATTACCCTCTTAGCGCTCCGAATCTCCACTTGCATTTTCTACAGAAAGTGTGTTTCAGAACGGCTCAATCAAAACTAAGTTTCAACTCTTTTAGTTGAACAAACAGAACAGAAAGAAGTTTCACACAATTCTTCTGTGTAGTTTTTATTTGTAGACATTCTTTTTCCCAATATAGGCCTCTTAGCGCTCAGAATGTCCAATTGCAGTTTCTACAGAAAGAGTGTTTCAGAACGGCTCAATCAAAAGTAAGGTTCAACTCTGTTAGTTGAATGCACAGAACAGAAAGAAGTTTCATACAATGCTTCTGTGTAGTTTATATTTGAACATATTCTTTTTTCCACTATTACCCACTTAGCGCTACGAATGTCCAGTTGCATTTTCTACAGACAGAGTGTTTCAAAACTGCTCAATCAAAAGTATGGTTTAACTCTGTTAGCTGAATGCTCAGATCAGAAAGAAGTTTCACAGAATGCTTCTGTGTAGTTTATATATGAATATATTCCTTTTTCCACTACTACGCTCTTAGCGCTCCAAATGTCCAGTTGCATTTTCTACAGAAAGAGTGTTCAGATCTGCTCAATCAAAAGTATGGATTAACTCTGTTAGCTGAATGCACAGATCAGAAAGAAGTTTCACCGAATGATTCTGTGTAGTTTATATTTGAAGACATTTCTTTTTCCACTATTACCCTCTTAGCGCTCCGAATCTCCACTTGCATTTTCTACAAAAAGAGTGTTTCATAACTGCTCAATCAAAAATATGTTTTATCTCTGTTAACTGAATTTACAGATCAGAAATAAGTTTCACAGAATGCATCTGTGTAGTTTTTATTTGAAGATATTCTTTTTCCCAATGTAGGCCTCTTAGCGCTTAGCATGTCCAATTGCAGTTTCTACAGAAAGAGTGTTTCAGAACGGCTCAATCAAAAGTAAGGTTCAACTCTGTTAGTTGAATGCACAGAACAGAAAGAATTTTCACAGAATGCTACTGTGTAGTTTATATTTGAATATATTCCTTTTTCCACTATTACCCTCTTAGCGCTCCGAATCTCCATTGCATTTTCTACAGAAAGAGTGTTTCAGAACGGCTCAATCAAAACTAAGGTTCAACTCTTTTAGTTGAACAAACAGAACAGAAAGAAGTTTCACACAATTCTTCTGTGTAGTTTTTATTTGTAGACATTCTTTTTCCCAATATAGGCCTCTTAGCGCTCAGAATGTCCAATTGCAGTTTCTACAGAAAGAGTGTTTCAGAACGGCTCAATCAAAAGTAAGATTCAACTCTGTTAGTTGAATGCACAGAACAGAAAGAAGTTTCATACAATGCTTCTGTGTAGTTTATATTTGAACATATTCTTTTTTCCACTATTACCCACTTAGCGCTACGAATGTCCAGTTGCATTTTCTACAGACAGAGTGTTTCAAAACTGCTCAATCAAAAGTATGGTTTAACTCTGTTAGCTGAATTCTCAGATCAGAAAGAAGTTTCACAGAATGCTTCTGTGTAGTTTATATTTGAATATATTCCTTTTTCCACTACTACGCTCTTAGCGCTCCAAATGTCCAGTTGCATTTTCTACAGAAAGAGTGTTCAGATCTGCTCAATCAAAAGTATGGTTTAACTCTGTTTGCAGAATGCACAGATCAGAAAGAAGTTTCACCGAATGATTCTGTGTAGTTTATATTTGAAGACATTCCTTTTTCCCCTATTACCCTCTTAGCGCTCCGAATCTCCACTTGCATTTTCTACAAAAAGAGTGTTTCATAACTGCTCAATCAAAAATATGTTTTATCTCTGTTAACTGAATTTACAGATCAGAAATAAGTTTCACAGAATGCATCTGTGTAGTTTTTATTTGAAGATATTCTTTTTCCCAATGTAGGCCTCTTAGCGCTTAGCATGTCCAATTGCAGTTTCTACAGAAAGAGTGTTTCAGAACGGCTCAATCAAAAGTAAGGTTCAACTCTGTTAGTTGAATGCACAGAACAGAAAGAATTTTCACAGAATGCTACTGTGTAGTTTATATTTGAATATATTCCTTTTTCCACTATTACCCTCTTAGCGCTCCGAATGTTCACTTGCATTTTCTACAGAAAGAGTGTTCAGAACTGCGCAATCAAAAGTATGGTTTAACTCTGTTAGCTTAATGAACATATCAGAAATAAGTTTCACACAATGCTTCTGTGTAGTTTTTATTTGAAGATATTATTTTTCCCAATATAGGCCTCTTAGCGCTCAGAATGTCCAATTGCATTTTCTACAGAAAGAGTGTTTCAGAAAGGCTCAATAAAAGTAAGGTTCAACTCTGTTAGTTGAATGCACAGGACAGAAAGAAGTTTCATACAATGCTTCTGTGTAGTTTATATTTGAACATATTCTTTTTTCCACTATTACCCACTTAGCGCTACGAATGTCCAGTTGCATTTTCTACAGACAGAGTGTTTCAAAACTGCTCAATCAAAAGTATGGTTTAACTCTGTTAGCTGAATGCTCAGATCAGAAAGAAGTTTCACAGAATGCTTCTGTGTAGTTTATATTTGAATATATTCCTTTTTCCACTACTACTCTCTTAGCGCTCCAAATGTCCAGTTGCATTTTCTACAGAAATAGTGTTCAGATCTGCTCAATCAAAAGTATGGTTTAAGTCTGTTAGCTGAATGCACAGATCAGAAAGAAGTTTCACAGAATGATTCTGTGTAGTTTATATTTGGAGACATTCCTTTTTCCACTATTACCCTCTTAGCGCTCCGAATCTCCACTTGCATTTTCTACAGAAAGTGTGTTTCAGAACGGCTCAATCAAAACTAAGGTTCAACTCTTTTAGTTGAACAAACAGAACAGAAAGAAGTTTCACACAATTCTTCTGTGTAGTTTTTATTTGTAGACATTCTTTTTCCCAATATAGGCCTCTTAGCGCTCAGAATGTCCAATTGCAGTTTCTACAGAAAGAGTGTTTCAGAACGGCTCAATCAAAAGTAAGGTTCAACTCTGTTAGTTGAATGCACAGAACAGAAAGAAGTTTCATACAATGCTTCTGTGTAGTTTATATTTGAACATATTCTTTTTTCCACTATTACCCACTTAGCGCTACGAATGTCCAGTTGCATTTTCTACAGACAGAGTGTTTCAAAACTGCTCAATCAAAAGTATGGTTTAATTCTGTTAGCTGAATGCTCAGATCAGAAAGAAGTTTCACAGAATGCTTCTGTGTAGTTTATATATGAATATATTCCTTTTTCCACTACTACGCTCTTAGCGCTCCAAATGTCCAGTTGCATTTTCTACAGAAAGAGTGTTCAGATCTGCTCAATCAAAAGTATGGATTAACTCTGTTAGCTGAATGCACAGATCAGAAAGAAGTTTCACCGAATGATTCTGTGTAGTTTATATTTGAAGACATTTCTTTTTCCACTATTACCCTCTTAGCGCTCCGAATCTCCACTTGCATTTTCTACAAAAAGAGTGTTTCATAACTGCTCAATCAAAAATATGTTTTATCTCTGTTAACTGAATTTACAGATCAGAAATAAGTTTCACAGAATGCATCTGTGTAGTTTTTATTTGAAGATATTCTTTTTCCCAATGTAGGCCTCTTAGCGCTTAGCATGTCCAATTGCAGTTTCTACAGAAAGAGTGTTTCAGAACGGCTCAATCAAAAGTAAGGTTCAACTCTGTTAGTTGAATGCACAGAACAGAAAGAATTTTCACAGAATGCTACTGTGTAGTTTATATTTGAATATATTCCTTTTTCCACTATTACCCTCTTAGCGCTCCGAATCTCCATTGCATTTTCTACAGAAAGAGTGTTTCAGAACGGCTCAATCAAAACTAAGGTTCAACTCTTTTAGTTGAACAAACAGAACAGAAAGAAGTTTCACACAATTCTTCTGTGTAGTTTTTATTTGTAGACATTCTTTTTCCCAATATAGGCCTCTTAGCGCTCAGAATGTCCAATTGCAGTTTCTACAGAAAGAGTGTTTCAGAACGGCTCAATCAAAAGTAAGATTCAACTCTGTTAGTTGAATGCACAGAACAGAAAGAAGTTTCATACAATGCTTCTGTGTAGTTTATATTTGAACATATTCTTTTTTCCACTATTACCCACTTAGCGCTACGAATGTCCAGTTGCATTTTCTACAGACAGAGTGTTTCAAAACTGCTCAATCAAAAGTATGGTTTAACTCTGTTAGCTGAATGCTCAGATCAGAAAGAAGTTTCACAGAATGCTTCTGTGTAGTTTATATTTGAATATATTCCTTTTTCCACTACTACGCTCTTAGCACTCCAAATGTCCAGTTGCATTTTCTACAGAAAGAGTGTTCTGATCTGCTCAATCAAAAGTATGGTTTAACTCTGTTAGCTGAATGCACAGATCAGAAAGAAGTTTCACCGAATGATTCTGTATAGTTTATATTTGAAGACATTCCTTTTTCCACTATTACCCTCTTAGCGCTCGGAATCTCCACTTGCATTTTCTACAAAAAGAGTGTTTCATAACTGCTCAATCAAAAATATGTTTTATCTCTGTTAACTGAATTTACAGATCAGAAATAAGTTTCGCAGAATGCATCTGTGTAGTTTTTATTTGAAGATATTCTTTTTCCCAATGTAGGCCTCTTAGCGCTTAGCATGTCCAATTGCAGTTTCTACAGAAAGAGTGTTTCAGAACGGCTCAATCAAAAGTAAGGTTCAACTCTGTTAGTTGAATGCACAGAACAGAAAGAATTTTCACAGAATGCTACTGTGTAGTTTGTATTTGAATATATTCCTTTTTCCACTATTACCCTCTTAGCGCTCCGAATGTCCACTTGAATTTTCTACAGAAAGAGTGTTCAGAACTGCACAATCAAAAGTATGGTTTAACTCTGTTAGCTTAATGAACATATCAGAAATAAGTTTCACACAATGCTTCTGTGTAGTTTTTATTTGAAGATATTATATTTCCCAATATAGGCCTCTTAGCGCTCAGAATGTCCAATTGCAGTTTCTACAGAAAGAGTGTTTCAGAAAGGCTCAATCAAAAGTAAGGTTCAACTCTGTTAGTTGAATGCACAGAACAGAAAGAAGTTTCATACAATGCTTCTGTGTAGTTTATATTTGAACATATTCTTTTTTCCACTATTACCCACTTAGCGCTACGAATGTCCAGTTGCATTTTCTATAGACAGAGTGTTTCAAAACTGCTCAATCAAAAGTATGGTTTAACTCTGTTAGCTGAATGCTCAGATCAGCAAGAAGTTTCACAGAATGCTTCTGTGTAGTTTATATTTGAATATATTCCTTTTTCCACTACTACTCTCTTAGCGCTCCAAATGTCCAGTTGCATTTTCTACAGAAAGAGAGTTCAGATCTGCTCAATCAAAAGTATGGTTTAACTCTGTTAGCTGAATGCACAGATCAGAAATAAGTTTCACACAATGCTTCTGTGTAGTTTTTATTTGAAGATATTATTTTTCCCAATATAGGCCTCTTAGCGCTCAGAATGTCCAATTGCATTTTCTACAGAAAGAGTGTTTCAGAAAGGCTCAATAAAAGTAAGGTTCAACTCTGTTAGTTGAATGCACAGGACAGAAAGAAGTTTCATACAATGCTTCTGTGTAGTTTATATTTGAACATATTCTTTTTTCCACTATTACCCACTTAGCGCTACGAATGTCCAGTTGCATTTTCTACAGACAGAGTGTTTCAAAACTGCTCAATCAAAAGTATGGTTTAACTCTGTTAGCTGAATGCTCAGATCAGAAAGAAGTTTCACAGAATGCTTCTGTGTAGTTTATATTTGAATATATTCCTTTTTCCACTACTACTCTCTTAGCGCTCCAAATGTCCAGTTGCATTTTCTACAGAAATAGTGTTCAGATCTGCTCAATCAAAAGTATGGTTTAAGTCTGTTAGCTGAATGCACAGATCAGAAAGAAGTTTCACAGAATGATTCTGTGTAGTTTATATTTGGAGACATTCCTTTTTCCACTATTACCCTCTTAGCGCTCCGAATCTCCACTTGCATTTTCTACAGAAAGTGTGTTTCAGAACGGCTCAATCAAAACTAAGGTTCAACTCTTTTAGTTGAACAAACAGAACAGAAAGAAGTTTCACACAATTCTTCTGTGTAGTTTTTATTTGTAGACATTCTTTTTCCCAATATAGGCCTCTTAGCGCTCAGAATGTCCAATTGCAGTTTCTACAGAAAGAGTGTTTCAGAACGGCTCAATCAAAAGTAAGGTTCAACTCTGTTAGTTGAATGCACAGAACAGAAAGAAGTTTCATACAATGCTTCTGTGTAGTTTATATTTGAACATATTCTTTTTTCCACTATTACCCACTTAGCGCTACGAATGTCCAGTTGCATTTTCTACAGACAGAGTGTTTCAAAACTGCTCAATCAAAAGTATGGTTTAATTCTGTTAGCTGAATGCTCAGATCAGAAAGAAGTTTCACAGAATGCTTCTGTGTAGTTTATATATGAATATATTCCTTTTTCCACTACTACGCTCTTAGCGCTCCAAATGTCCAGTTGCATTTTCTACAGAAAGAGTGTTCAGATCTGCTCAATCAAAAGTATGGATTAACTCTGTTAGCTGAATGCACAGATCAGAAAGAAGTTTCACCGAATGATTCTGTGTAGTTTATATTTGAAGACATTTCTTTTTCCACTATTACCCTCTTAGCGCTCCGAATCTCCACTTGCATTTTCTACAAAAAGAGTGTTTCATAACTGCTCAATCAAAAATATGTTTTATCTCTGTTAACTGAATTTACAGATCAGAAATAAGTTTCACAGAATGCATCTGTGTAGTTTTTATTTGAAGATATTCTTTTTCCCAATGTAGGCCTCTTAGCGCTTAGCATGTCCAATTGCAGTTTCTACAGAAAGAGTGTTTCAGAACGGCTCAATCAAAAGTAAGGTTCAACTCTGTTAGTTGAATGCACAGAACAGAAAGAATTTTCACAGAATGCTACTGTGTAGTTTATATTTGAATATATTCCTTTTTCCACTATTACCCTCTTAGCGCTCCGAATCTCCATTGCATTTTCTACAGAAAGAGTGTTTCAGAACGGCTCAATCAAAACTAAGGTTCAACTCTTTTAGTTGAACAAACAGAACAGAAAGAAGTTTCACACAATTCTTCTGTGTAGTTTTTATTTGTAGACATTCTTTTTCCCAATATAGGCCTCTTAGCGCTCAGAATGTCCAATTGCAGTTTCTACAGAAAGAGTGTTTCAGAACGGCTCAATCAAAAGTAAGATTCAACTCTGTTAGTTGAATGCACAGAACAGAAAGAAGTTTCATACAATGCTTCTGTGTAGTTTATATTTGAACATATTCTTTTTTCCACTATTACCCACTTAGCGCTACGAATGTCCAGTTGCATTTTCTACAGACAGAGTGTTTCAAAACTGCTCAATCAAAAGTATGGTTTAACTCTGTTAGCTGAATGCTCAGATCAGAAAGAAGTTTCACAGAATGCTTCTGTGTAGTTTATATTTGAATATATTCCTTTTTCCACTACTACGCTCTTAGCACTCCAAATGTCCAGTTGCATTTTCTACAGAAAGAGTGTTCTGATCTGCTCAATCAAAAGTATGGTTTAACTCTGTTAGCTGAATGCACAGATCAGAAAGAAGTTTCACCGAATGATTCTGTATAGTTTATATTTGAAGACATTCCTTTTTCCACTATTACCCTCTTAGCGCTCGGAATCTCCACTTGCATTTTCTACAAAAAGAGTGTTTCATAACTGCTCAATCAAAAATATGTTTTATCTCTGTTAACTGAATTTACAGATCAGAAATAAGTTTCGCAGAATGCATCTGTGTAGTTTTTATTTGAAGATATTCTTTTTCCCAATGTAGGCCTCTTAGCGCTTAGCATGTCCAATTGCAGTTTCTACAGAAAGAGTGTTTCAGAACGGCTCAATCAAAAGTAAGGTTCAACTCTGTTAGTTGAATGCACAGAACAGAAAGAATTTTCACAGAATGCTACTGTGTAGTTTGTATTTGAATATATTCCTTTTTCCACTATTACCCTCTTAGCGCTCCGAATGTCCACTTGAATTTTCTACAGAAAGAGTGTTCAGAACTGCACAATCAAAAGTATGGTTTAACTCTGTTAGCTTAATGAACATATCAGAAATAAGTTTCACACAATGCTTCTGTGTAGTTTTTATTTGAAGATATTATATTTCCCAATATAGGCCTCTTAGCGCTCAGAATGTCCAATTGCAGTTTCTACAGAAAGAGTGTTTCAGAAAGGCTCAATCAAAAGTAAGGTTCAACTCTGTTAGTTGAATGCACAGAACAGAAAGAAGTTTCATACAATGCTTCTGTGTAGTTTATATTTGAACATATTCTTTTTTCCACTATTACCCACTTAGCGCTACGAATGTCCAGTTGCATTTTCTATAGACAGAGTGTTTCAAAACTGCTCAATCAAAAGTATGGTTTAACTCTGTTAGCTGAATGCTCAGATCAGCAAGAAGTTTCACAGAATGCTTCTGTGTAGTTTATATTTGAATATATTCCTTTTTCCACTACTACTCTCTTAGCGCTCCAAATGTCCAGTTGCATTTTCTACAGAAAGAGAGTTCAGATCTGCTCAATCAAAAGTATGGTTTAACTCTGTTAGCTGAATGCACAGATCAGAAAGAAGTTTCACCGAATGATTCTGTGTAGTTTATATTTGGAGACATTCCTTTTTCCACTGTTACCCTCTTAGCGCTCCGAATCTCCACTTGCATTTTCTACAGAAAGAGTGTTTCAGAACGGCTCAATCAAAACTAAGGTTCAACTCTTTTAGTTGAACAAACAGAACAGAAAGAAGTTTCACACAATTCTTCTGTGTAGTTTTTATTTGTAGACATTCTTTTTCCCAATATAGGCCTCTTAGCGCTCAGAATGTCCAATTGCAGTTTCTACAGAAAGAGTGTTTCAGAACGGCTCAATCAAAAGTAAGGTTCAACTCTGTTAGTTGAATGCACAGAACAGAAAGAAGTTTCATACAATGCTTCTGTGTAGTTTATATTTGAATATATTCTTTTTTCCACTATTACCCACTTAGCGCTACGAATGTCCAGTTGCATTTTCTACAGACAGAGTGTTTCAAAACTGCTCAATCAAAAGTATGGTTTAACTCTGTTAGCTGAATGCTCAGATCAGAAAGAAGTTTCACAGAATGCTTCTGTGTTGTTTATATTTGAATATATTCCTTTTTCCACTACTACTCTCTTAGCGCTCAAAATGTACATTTGCATTTTCTACAGAAAGAGAGTTCAGATCTGCTCAATCAAAAGTATGGTTTCACTCTGTTAGCTGAATGCACAGATCAGAAAGAAGTTTCACCGAATGATTCTGTGTAGTTTATATTTGGAGACATTCCTTTTTCCACTGTTACCCTCTTAGCGCTCCGAATCTCCACTTGCATTTTCTACAGAAAGAGTGTTTCAGAACGGCTCAATCAAAACTAAGGTTCAACTCTTTTAGTTGAACAAACAGAACAGAAAGAAGTTTCACACAATTCTTCTGTGTAGTTTTTATTTGTAGACATTCTTTTTCCCAATATAGGCCTCTTAGCGCTCAGAATGTCCAATTGCAGTTTCTACAGAAAGAGTGTTTCAGAACGGCTCAATCAAAAGTAAGATTCAACTCTGTTAGTTGAATGCACAGAACAGAAAGAAGTTTTATACAATGCTTCTGTGTAGTTTATATTTGAACATATTCTTTTTTCCACTATTACCCACTTAGCGCTACGAATGTCCAGTTGCATTTTCTACAGACAGAGTGTTTCAAAACTGCTCAATCAAAAGTATGGTTTAACTCTGTTAGCTGAATTCTCAGATCAGAAAGAAGTTTCACAGAATGCTTCTGTGTAGTTTATATTTGAATATATTCCTTTTTCCACTACTACGCTCTTAGCGCTCCAAATGTCCAGTTGCATTTTCTACAGAAAGAGTGTTCAGATCTGCTCAATCAAAAGTATGGTTTAACTCTGTTTGCTGAATGCACAGATCAGAAAGAAGTTTCACCGAATGATTCTGTGTAGTTTATATTTGAAGACATTCCTTTTTCCCCTATTACCCTCTTAGCGCTCCGAATCTCCACTTGCATTTTCTACAAAAAGAGTGTTTCATAACTGCTCAATCAAAAATATGTTTTATCTCTGTTAACTGAATTTACAGATCAGAAATAAGTTTCACAGAATGCATCTGTGTAGTTTTTATTTGAAGATATTCTTTTTCCCAATGTAGGCCTCTTAGCGCTTAGCATGTCCAATTGCAGTTTCTACAGAAAGAGTGTTTCAGAACGGCTCAATGAAAAGTAAGGTTCAACTCTGTTAGTTGAATGCACAGAACAGAAAGAATTTTCACAGAATGCTACTGTGTAGTTTATATTTGAATATATTCCTTTTTCCACTATTACCCTCTTAGCGCTCCGAATGTTCACTTGCATTTTCTACAGAAAGAGTGTTCAGAACTGCGCAATCAAAAGTATGGTTTAACTCTGTTAGCTTAATGAACATATCAGAAATAAGTTTCACACAATGCTTCTGTGTAGTTTTTATTTGAAGATATTATTTTTCCCAATATAGGCCTCTTAGCGCTCAGAATGTCCAATTGCATTTTCTACAGAAAGAGTGTTTCAGAAAGGCTCAATAAAAGTAAGGTTCAACTCTGTTAGTTGAATGCACAGGACAGAAAGAAGTTTCATACAATGCTTCTGTGTAGTTTATATTTGAACATATTCTTTTTTCCACTATTACCCACTTAGCGCTACGAATGTCCAGTTGCATTTTCTACAGACAGAGTGTTTCAAAACTGCTCAATCAAAAGTATGGTTTAACTCTGTTAGCTGAATGCTCAGATCAGAAAGAAGTTTCACAGAATGCTTCTGTGTAGTTTATATTTGAATATATTCCTTTTTCCACTACTACTCTCTTAGCGCTCCAAATGTCCAGTTGCATTTTCTACAGAAATAGTGTTCAGATCTGCTCAATCAAAAGTATGGTTTAAGTCTGTTAGCTGAATGCACAGATCAGAAAGAAGTTTCACAGAATGATTCTGTGTAGTTTATATTTGGAGACATTCCTTTTTCCACTATTACCCTCTTAGCGCTCCGAATCTCCACTTGCATTTTCTACAGAAAGTGTGTTTCAGAACGGCTCAATCAAAACTAAGGTTCAACTCTTTTAGTTGAACAAACAGAACAGAAAGAAATTTCACACAATTCTTCTGTGTAGTTTTTATTTGTAGACATTCTTTTTCCCAATATAGGCCTCTTAGCGCTCAGAATGTCCAATTGCAGTTTCTACAGAAAGAGTGTTTCAGAACGGCTCAATCAAAAGTAAGGTTCAACTCTGTTAGTTGAATGCACAGAACAGAAAGAAGTTTCATACAATGCTTCTGTGTAGTTTATATTTGAACATATTCTTTTTTCCACTATTACCCACTTAGCGCTACGAATGTCCAGTTGCATTTTCTACAGACAGAGTGTTTCAAAACTGCTCAATCAAAAGTATGGTTTAACTCTGTTAGCTGAATGCTCAGATCAGAAAGAAGTTTCACAGAATGCTTCTGTGTAGTTTATATATGAATATATTCCTTTTTCCACTACTACGCTCTTAGCGCTCCAAATGTCCAGTTGCATTTTCTACAGAAAGAGTGTTCAGATCTGCTCAATCAAAAGTATGGATTAACTCTGTTAGCTGAATGCACAGATCAGAAAGAAGTTTCACCGAATGATTCTGTGTAGTTTATATTTGAAGACATTTCTTTTTCCACTATTACCCTCTTAGCGCTCCGAATCTCCACTTGCATTTTCTACAAAAAGAGTGTTTCATAACTGCTCAATCAAAAATATGTTTTATCTCTGTTAACTGAATTTACAGATCAGAAATAAGTTTCACAGAATGCATCTGTGTAGTTTTTATTTGAAGATATTCTTTTTCCCAATGTAGGCCTCTTAGCGCTTAGCATGTCCAATTGCAGTTTCTACAGAAAGAGTGTTTCAGAACGGCTCAATCAAAAGTAAGGTTCAACTCTGTTAGTTGAATGCACAGAACAGAAAGAATTTTCACAGAATGCTACTGTGTAGTTTATATTTGAATATATTCCTTTTTCCACTATTACCCTCTTAGCGCTCCGAATCTCCATTGCATTTTCTACAGAAAGAGTGTTTCAGAACGGCTCAATCAAAACTAAGGTTCAACTCTTTTAGTTGAACAAACAGAACAGAAAGAAGTTTCACACAATTCTTCTGTGTAGTTTTTATTTGTAGACATTCTTTTTCCCAATATAGGCCTCTTAGCGCTCAGAATGTCCAATTGCAGTTTCTACAGAAAGAGTGTTTCAGAACGGCTCAATCAAAAGTAAGATTCAACTCTGTTAGTTGAATGCACAGAACAGAAAGAAGTTTCATACAATGCTTCTGTGTAGTTTATATTTGAACATATTCTTTTTTCCACTATTACCCACTTAGCGCTACGAATGTCCAGTTGCATTTTCTACAGACAGAGTGTTTCAAAACTGCTCAATCAAAAGTATGGTTTAACTCTGTTAGCTGAATGCTCAGATCAGAAAGAAGTTTCACAGAATGTTTCTGTGTAGTTTATATTTGAATATATACCTTTTTCCACTACTACGCTCTTAGCGCTCCAAATGTCCAGTTGCATTTTCTACAGAAAGAGTGTTCTGATCTGCTCAATCAAAAGTATGGTTTAACTCTGTTAGCTGAATGCACAGATCAGAAAGAAGTTTCACCGAATGATTCTGTGTAGTTTATATTTGAAGACATTCCTTTTTCCACTCTTACCCTCTTAGCGCTCGGAATCTCCACTTGCATTTTCTACAAAAAGAGTGTTTCATAACTGCTCAATCAAAAATATGTTTTATCTCTGTTAACTGAATTTACAGATCAGAAACAAGTTTCACAGAATGCATCTGTGTAGTTTTTATTTGAAGATATTCTTTTTCCAAATGTAGGCCTCTTAGCGCTTAGCATGTCCAATTGCAGTTTCTACAGAAAGAGTGTTTCAGAACGGCTCAATCAAAAGTAAGGTTCAACTCTGTTAGTTGAATGCACAGAACAGAAAGAATTTTCACAGAATGCTACTGTGTAGTTTATATTTGAATATATTCCTTTTTCCACTATTACCCTCTTAGCGCTCCGAATGTCCACTTGAATTTTCTACAGAAAGAGTGTTCAGAACTGCACAATCAAAAGTATGGTTTAACTCTGTTAGCTTAATGAACATATCAGAAATAAGTTTCACACAATGCTTCTGTGTAGTTTTTATTTGAAGATATTATATTTCCCAATATAGGCCTCTTAGCGCTCAGAATGTCCAATTGCAGTTTCTACAGAAAGAGTGTTTCAGAAAGGCTCAATCAAAAGTAAGGTTCAACTCTGTTAGTTGAATGCACAGAACAGAAAGAAGTTTCATACAATGCTTCTGTGTAGTTTATATTTGAACATATTCTTTTTTCCACTATTACCCACTTAGCGCTACGAATGTCCAGTTGCATTTTCTATAGACAGAGTGTTTCAAAACTGCTCAATCAAAAGTATGGTTTAACTCTGTTAGCTGAATGCTCAGATCAGCAAGAAGTTTCACAGAATGCTTCTGTGTAGTTTATATTTGTATATATTCCTTTTTCCACTACTACTCTCTTAGCGCTCCAAATGTCCAGTTGCATTTTCTACAGAAAGAGAGTTCAGATCTGCTCAATCAAAAGTATGGTTTAACTCTGTTAGCTGAATGCACAGATCAGAAAGAAATTTCACCGAATGATTCTGTGTAGTTTATATTTGGAGACATTCCTTTTTCCACTGTTACCCTCTTAGCGCTCCGAATCTCCACTTGCATTTTCTACAGAAAGAGTGTTTCAGAACGGCTCAATCAAAACTAAGGTTCAACTCTTTTAGTTGAACAAACAGAACAGAAAGAAGTTTCACACAATTCTTCTGTGTAGTTTTTATTTGTAGACATTCTTTTTCCCAATATAGGCCTCTTAGCGCTCAGAATGTCCAATTGCAGTTTCTACAGAAAGAGTGTTTCAGAACGGCTCAATCAAAAGTAAGGTTCAACTCTGTTAGTTGAATGCACAGAACAGAAAGAAGTTTCATACAATGCTTCTGTGTAGTTTATATTTGAACATATTTTTTTTTCCACTATTACCCACTGAGCGCTACGAATGTCCAGTTACATTTTCTACAGACATAGTGTTTCAAAACTGCTCAATCAAAAGTATGGTTTAACTCTGTTAGCTGAATGCTCAGATCAGAAAGAAGTTTCACAGAATGCTTCTGTGTAGTTTATATTTGAATATATACCTTTTTCCACTACTACGCTCTTAGCGCTCCAAATGTCCAGTTGCATTTTCTACAGAAAGAGTGTTCTGATCTGCTCAATCAAAAGTATGGTTTAACTCTGTTAGCTGAATGCACAGATCAGAAAGAAGTTTCACCGAATGATTCTGTGTAGTTTATATTTGAAGACATTCCTTTTTCCACTCTTACCGTCTTAGCGCTCGGAATCTCCACTTGCATTTTCTACAAAAAGAGTGTTTCATAACTGCTCAATCAAAAATATGTTTTATCTCTGTTAACTGAATTTACAGATCAGAAACAAGTTTCACAGAATGCATCTGTGTAGTTTTTATTTGAAGATATTCTTTTTCCAAATGTAGGCCTCTTAGCGCTTAGCATGTCCAATTGCAGTTTCTACAGAAAGAGTGTTTCAGAACGGCTCAATCAAAAGTAAGGTTCAACTCTGTTAGTTGAATGCACAGAACAGAAAGAATTTTCACAGAATGCTACTGTGTAGTTTATATTTGAATATATTCCTTTTTCCACTATTACCCTCTTAGCGCTCCGAATGTCCACTTGAATTTTCTACAGAAAGAGTGTTCAGAACTGCACAATCAAAAGTATGGTTTAACTCTGTTAGCTTAATGAACATATCAGAAATAAGTTTCACACAATGCTTCTGTGTAGTTTTTATTTGAAGATATTATATTTCCCAATATAGGCCTCTTAGCGCTCAGAATGTCCAATTGCAGTTTCTACAGAAAGAGTGTTTCAGAAAGGCTCAATCAAATGTAAGGTTCAACTCTGTTAGTTGAATGCACAGAACAGAAAGAAGTTTCATACAATGCTTCTGTGTAGTTTATATTTGAACATATTCTTTTTTCCACTATTACCCACTTAGCGCTACGAATGTCCAGTTGCATTTTCTATAGACAGAGTGTTTCAAAACTGCTCAATCAAAAGTATGGTTTAACTCTGTTAGCTGAATGCTCAGATCAGCAAGAAGTTTCACAGAATGCTTCTGTGTAGTTTATATTTGTATATATTCCTTTTTCCACTACTACTCTCTTAGCGCTCCAAATGTCCAGTTGCATTTTCTACAGAAAGAGAGTTCAGATCTGCTCAATCAAAAGTATGGTTTAACTCTCTTAGCTGAATGCACAGATCAGAAAGAAGTTTCACCGAATGATTCTGTGTAGTTTATATTTGGAGACATTCCTTTTTCCACTGTTACCCTCTTAGCGCTCCGAATCTCCACTTGCATTTTCTACAGAAAGAGTGTTTCAGAACGGCTCAATCAAAACTAAGGTTCAACTCTTTTAGTTGAACAAACAGAACAGAAAGAAGTTTCACACAATTCTTCTGTGTAGTTTTTATTTGTAGACATTCTTTTTCCCAATATAGGCCTCTTAGCGCTCAGAATGTCCAATTGCAGTTTCTACAGAAAGAGTGTTTCAGAACGGCTCAATCAAAAGTAAGGTTCAACTCTGTTAGTTGAATGCACAGAACAGAAAGAAGTTTCATACAATGCTTCTGTGTAGTTTATATTTGAACATATTTTTTTTTCCACTATTACCCACTGAGCGCTACGAATGTCCAGTTACATTTTCTACAGACATAGTGTTTCAAAACTGCTCAATCAAAAGTATGGTTTAACTCTGTTAGCTGAATGCTCAGATCAGAAAAAAGTTTCACAGAATGCTTCTGTGTAGTTTATATTTGAATATATTCCTTTTTCCACTACTACGCTCTTAGCACTCCAAATGTCCAGTTGCATTTTCTACAGAAAGAGTGTTCAGATCTGCTCAATCAAAAGTATGGTTTAACTCTGTTAGCTGAATGCACAGATCAGAAAGAAGTTTCACCGAATGATTCTGTGTAGTTTATATTTGAAGACATTCCTTTTTCCAGTATTACCCTCTTAGCGCTCCGAATCTCCACTTGCATTTTCTACAAAAAGAGTGTTTCATAACTGCTCAATCAAAAATATGTTTTATCTCTGTTAACTGAATTTACAGATCAGAAATAAGTTTCACAGAATGCATCTGTGTAGTTTTTATTTGAAGATATTCTTTTTCCCAATGTAGGCCTCTTAGCGCTTAGCATGTCCAACTGCAGTTTCTACAGAAAGAGTGTTTCAGAACAGCTCAATCAAAAGTAAGGTTCAACTCTGTTAGTTGAATGCACAGAACAGAAAGAATTTTCACAGAATGCTACTGTGTAGTTTATATTTGAATATATTCCTTTTTCCACTATTACACTCTTAGCGCTCCGAATCTCCATTGCATTTTCTACAGAAAGAGTGTTTCAGAACGGCTCAATCAAAACTAAGGTTCAACTCTTTTAGTTGAACAAACAGAACAGAAAGAAGTTTCACACAATTCTTCTGTGTAGTTCTTATTTGTAGACATTCTTTTTCCCAATATAGGCCTCTTAGCGCTCAGAATGTCCATTTGCAGTTTCTACAGAAAGAGTGTTTCAGAACGGCTCAATCAAAAGTAAGATTCAACTCTGTTAGTTGAATGCACAGAACAGAAAGAAGTTTCATACAATGCTTCTGTGTAGTTTATATTTGAACATATTCTTTTTTCCACTATTACCCACTTAGCGCTACGAATGTCCAGTTGCATTTTCTACAGACAGAGTGTTTCAAAACTGCTCAATCAAAAGTATGGTTTAACTCTGTTAGCTGAATGCTCAGATCAGAAAGAAGTTTCACAGAATGCTTCTGTGTAGTTTATATTTGAATATATTCCTTTTTCCACTACTACGCTCTTAGCGCTCCAAATGTCCAGTTGCATTTTCTACAGAAAGAGTGTTCTGATCTGCTCAATCAAAAGTATGGTTTAACTCTGTTAGCTGAATGCACAGATCAGAAAGAAGTTTCACCGAATGATTCTGTGTAGTTTATATTTGAAGACATTCCTTTTTCCACTATTACCCTCTTAGCGCTCGGAATCTCCACTTGCATTTTCTACAAAAAGAGTGTTTCATAACTGCTCAATAAAAAATATGTTTTATCTCTGTTAACTGAATTTACAGATCAGAAATAAGTTTCACAGAATGCATCTGTGTAGTTTTTATTTGAAGATATTTTTTTCCCAATGTAGGCCTCTTAGCGCTTAGCATGTCCAATTGCAGTTTCTACAGAAAGAGTGTTTCAGAACGGCTCAATCAAAAGTAAGGTTCAACTCTGTTAGTTGAATGCACAGAACAGAAAGAATTTTCACAGAATGCTACTGTGTAGTTTATATTTGAATATATTCCTTTTTCCACTATTACCCTCTTAGCGCTCCGAATGTCAACTTGCATTTTCTACAGAAAGAGTGTTCAGAACTGCGCAATCAAAAGTATGGTTTAACTCTGTTAGCTTAATGAACATATCAGAAATAAGTTTCACACAATGCTTCTGTGTAGTTTTTATTTGAAGATATTATTTTTCCCAATATAGGCCTCTTAGCGCTCAGAATGTCCAATTGCAGTTTCTACAGAAAGAGTGTTTCAGAAAGGCTCAGTCAAAAGTAAGGTTCAACTCTGTTAGTTGAATGCACAGAACAGAAAGTAGTTTCATACAATGCTTCTGTGTAGTTTATATTTGAACATATTCTTTTTTCCACTATTACCCACTTAGCGCTACGAATGTCCAGTTGCATTTTCTACAGACAGAGTGTTTCAAAACTGCTCAATCAAAAGTATGGTTTAACTCTGTTAGCTGAATGCTCAGATCAGAAAGAAGTTTCACAGAATGCTTCTGTGTAGTTTATATTTGAATATATTCCTTTTTCCACTACTACTCTCTTAGCGCTCCAAATGTCCAGTTGCATTTTCTACAGAAAGAGTGTTCAGATCTGCTCAATCAAAAGTGTGGTTTAACTCTGTTAGCTGAATGCACAGATCAGAAAGAAGTTTCACAGAATGATTCTGTGTAGTTTATATTTGGAGACATTACTTTTTCCACTGTTACCCTCTTAGCGCTCCGAATCTCCACTTGCATTTTCTACAGAAAGAGTGTTTCAGAACGGCTCAATCAAAACTAAGGTTCAACTCTTTTAGTTGAACAAACAGAACAGAAAGAAGTTTCACACAATTCTTCTGTGTAGTTTTTATTTGTAGACATTCTTTTTCCCAATATAGGCCTCTTAGCGCTCAGAATGTCCAATTGCAGTTTCTACAGAAAGAGTGTTTCAGAACGGCTCAATCAAAAGTAAGGTTCAACTCTGTTAGTTGAATGCACAGAACAGAAAGAAGTTTCATACAATGCTTCTGTGTAGTTTATATTTGAATATATTCTTTTTTCCACTATTACCCACTTAGCGCTACGAATGTCCAGTTGCATTTTCTACAGACAGAGTGTTTCAAAACTGCTCAATCAAAAGTATGGTTTAACTCTGTTAGCTGAATGCTCAGATCAGAAAGAAGTTTCACAGAATGCTTCTGTGTTGTTTATATTTGAATATATTCCTTTTTCCACTACTACTCTCTTAGCGCTCAAAATGTACATTTGCATTTTCTACAGAAAGAGAGTTCAGATCTGCTCAATCAAAAGTATGGTTTCACTCTGTTAGCTGAATGCACAGATCAGAAAGAAGTTTCACCGAATGATTCTGTGTAGTTTATATTTGGAGACATTCCTTTTTCCACTGTTACCCTCTTAGCGCTCCGAATCTCCACTTGCATTTTCTACAGAAAGAGTGTTTCAGAACGGCTCAATCAAAACTAAGGTTCAACTCTTTTAGTTGAACAAACAGAACAGAAAGAAGTTTCACACAATTCTTCTGTGTAGTTTTTATTTGTAGACATTCTTTTTCCCAATATAGGCCTCTTAGCGCTCAGAATGTCCAATTGCAGTTTCTACAGAAAGAGTGTTTCAGAACGGCTCAATCAAAAGTAAGATTCAACTCTGTTAGTTGAATGCACAGAACAGAAAGAAGTTTTATACAATGCTTCTGTGTAGTTTATATTTGAACATATTCTTTTTTCCACTATTACCCACTTAGCGCTACGAATGTCCAGTTGCATTTTCTACAGACAGAGTGTTTCAAAACTGCTCAATCAAAAGTATGGTTTAACTCTGTTAGCTGAATTCTCAGATCAGAAAGAAGTTTCACAGAATGCTTCTGTGTAGTTTATATTTGAATATATTCCTTTTTCCACTACTACGCTCTTAGCGCTCCAAATGTCCAGTTGCATTTTCTACAGAAAGAGTGTTCAGATCTGCTCAATCAAAAGTATGGTTTAACTCTGTTTGCTGAATGCACAGATCAGAAAGAAGTTTCACCGAATGATTCTGTGTAGTTTATATTTGAAGACATTCCTTTTTCCCCTATTACCCTCTTAGCGCTCCGAATCTCCACTTGCATTTTCTACAAAAAGAGTGTTTCATAACTGCTCAATCAAAAATATGTTTTATCTCTGTTAACTGAATTTACAGATCAGAAATAAGTTTCACAGAATGCATCTGTGTAGTTTTTATTTGAAGATATTCTTTTTCCCAATGTAGGCCTCTTAGCGCTTAGCATGTCCAATTGCAGTTTCTACAGAAAGAGTGTTTCAGAACGGCTCAATGAAAAGTAAGGTTCAACTCTGTTAGTTGAATGCACAGAACAGAAAGAATTTTCACAGAATGCTACTGTGTAGTTTATATTTGAATATATTCCTTTTTCCACTATTACCCTCTTAGCGCTCCGAATGTTCACTTGCATTTTCTACAGAAAGAGTGTTCAGAACTGCGCAATCAAAAGTATGGTTTAACTCTGTTAGCTTAATGAACATATCAGAAATAAGTTTCACACAATGCTTCTGTGTAGTTTTTATTTGAAGATATTATTTTTCCCAATATAGGCCTCTTAGCGCTCAGAATGTCCAATTGCATTTTCTACAGAAAGAGTGTTTCAGAAAGGCTCAATAAAAGTAAGGTTCAACTCTGTTAGTTGAATGCACAGGACAGAAAGAAGTTTCATACAATGCTTCTGTGTAGTTTATATTTGAACATATTCTTTTTTCCACTATTACCCACTTAGCGCTACGAATGTCCAGTTGCATTTTCTACAGACAGAGTGTTTCAAAACTGCTCAATCAAAAGTATGGTTTAACTCTGTTAGCTGAATGCTCAGATCAGAAAGAAGTTTCACAGAATGCTTCTGTGTAGTTTATATTTGAATATATTCCTTTTTCCACTACTACTCTCTTAGCGCTCCAAATGTCCAGTTGCATTTTCTACAGAAATAGTGTTCAGATCTGCTCAATCAAAAGTATGGTTTAAGTCTGTTAGCTGAATGCACAGATCAGAAAGAAGTTTCACAGAATGATTCTGTGTAGTTTATATTTGGAGACATTCCTTTTTCCACTATTACCCTCTTAGCGCTCCGAATCTCCACTTGCATTTTCTACAGAAAGTGTGTTTCAGAACGGCTCAATCAAAACTAAGGTTCAACTCTTTTAGTTGAACAAACAGAACAGAAAGAAATTTCACACAATTCTTCTGTGTAGTTTTTATTTGTAGACATTCTTTTTCCCAATATAGGCCTCTTAGCGCTCAGAATGTCCAATTGCAGTTTCTACAGAAAGAGTGTTTCAGAACGGCTCAATCAAAAGTAAGGTTCAACTCTGTTAGTTGAATGCACAGAACAGAAAGACGTTTCATACAATGCTTCTGTGTAGTTTATATTTGAACATATTCTTTTTTCCACTATTACCCACTTAGCGCTACGAATGTCCAGTTGCATTTTCTACAGACAGAGTGTTTCAAAACTGCTCAATCAAAAGTATGGTTTAACTCTGTTAGCTGAATGCTCAGATCAGAAAGAAGTTTCACAGAATGCTTCTGTGTAGTTTATATATGAATATATTCCTTTTTCCACTACTACGCTCTTAGCGCTCCAAATGTCCAGTTGCATTTTCTACAGAAAGAGTGTTCAGATCTGCTCAATCAAAAGTATGGATTAACTCTGTTAGCTGAATGCACAGATCAGAAAGAAGTTTCACCGAATGATTCTGTGTAGTTTATATTTGAAGACATTTCTTTTTCCACTATTACCCTCTTAGCGCTCCGAATCTCCACTTGCATTTTCTACAAAAAGAGTGTTTCATAACTGCTCAATCAAAAATATGTTTTATCTCTGTTAACTGAATTTACAGATCAGAAATAAGTTTCACAGAATGCATCTGTGTAGTTTTTATTTGAAGATATTCTTTTTCCCAATGTAGGCCTCTTAGCGCTTAGCATGTCCAATTGCAGTTTCTACAGAAAGAGTGTTTCAGAACGGCTCAATCAAAAGTAAGGTTCAACTCTGTTAGTTGAATGCACAGAACAGAAAGAATTTTCACAGAATGCTACTGTGTAGTTTATATTTGAATATATTCCTTTTTCCACTATTACCCTCTTAGCGCTCCGAATCTCCATTGCATTTTCTACAGAAAGAGTGTTTCAGAACGGCTCAATCAAAACTAAGGTTCAACTCTTTTAGTTGAACAAACAGAACAGAAAGAAGTTTCACACAATTCTTCTGTGTAGTTTTTATTTGTAGACATTCTTTTTCCCAATATAGGCCTCTTAGCGCTCAGAATGTCCAATTGCAGTTTCTACAGAAAGAGTGTTTCAGAACGGCTCAATCAAAAGTAAGATTCAACTCTGTTAGTTGAATGCACAGAACAGAAAGAAGTTTCATACAATGCTTCTGTGTAGTTTATATTTGAACATATTCTTTTTTCCACTATTACCCACTTAGCGCTACGAATGTCCAGTTGCATTTTCTACAGACAGAGTGTTTCAAAACTGCTCAATCAAAAGTATGGTTTAACTCTGTTAGCTGAATGCTCAGATCAGAAAGAAGTTTCACAGAATGTTTCTGTGTAGTTTATATTTGAATATATACCTTTTTCCACTACTACGCTCTTAGCGCTCCAAATGTCCAGTTGCATTTTCTACAGAAAGAGTGTTCTGATCTGCTCAATCAAAAGTATGGTTTAACTCTGTTAGCTGAATGCACAGATCAGAAAGAAGTTTCACCGAATGATTCTGTGTAGTTTATATTTGAAGACATTCCTTTTTCCACTCTTACCCTCTTAGCGCTCGGAATCTCCACTTGCATTTTCTACAAAAAGAGTGTTTCATAACTGCTCAATCAAAAATATGTTTTATCTCTGTTAACTGAATTTACAGATCAGAAACAAGTTTCACAGAATGCATCTGTGTAGTTTTTATTTGAAGATATTCTTTTTCCAAATGTAGGCCTCTTAGCGCTTAGCATGTCCAATTGCAGTTTCTACAGAAAGAGTGTTTCAGAACGGCTCAATCAAAAGTAAGGTTCAACTCTGTTAGTTGAATGCACAGAACAGAAAGAATTTTCACAGAATGCTACTGTGTAGTTTATATTTGAATATATTCCTTTTTCCACTATTACCCTCTTAGCGCTCCGAATGTCCACTTGAATTTTCTACAGAAAGAGTGTTCAGAACTGCACAATCAAAAGTATGGTTTAACTCTGTTAGCTTAATGAACATATCAGAAATAAGTTTCACACAATGCTTCTGTGTAGTTTTTATTTGAAGATATTATATTTCCCAATATAGGCCTCTTAGCGCTCAGAATGTCCAATTGCAGTTTCTACAGAAAGAGTGTTTCAGAAAGGCTCAATCAAAAGTAAGGTTCAACTCTGTTAGTTGAATGCACAGAACAGAAAGAAGTTTCATACAATGCTTCTGTGTAGTTTATATTTGAACATATTCTTTTTTCCACTATTACCCACTTAGCGCTACGAATGTCCAGTTGCATTTTCTATAGACAGAGTGTTTCAAAACTGCTCAATCAAAAGTATGGTTTAACTCTGTTAGCTGAATGCTCAGATCAGCAAGAAGTTTCACAGAATGCTTCTGTGTAGTTTATATTTGTATATATTCCTTTTTCCACTACTACTCTCTTAGCGCTCCAAATGTCCAGTTGCATTTTCTACAGAAAGAGAGTTCAGATCTGCTCAATCAAAAGTATGGTTTAACTCTGTTAGCTGAATGCACAGATCAGAAAGAAATTTCACCGAATGATTCTGTGTAGTTTATATTTGGAGACATTCCTTTTTCCACTGTTACCCTCTTAGCGCTCCGAATCTCCACTTGCATTTTCTACAGAAAGAGTGTTTCAGAACGGCTCAATCAAAACTAAGGTTCAACTCTTTTAGTTGAACAAACAGAACAGAAAGAAGTTTCACACAATTCTTCTGTGTAGTTTTTATTTGTAGACATTCTTTTTCCCAATATAGGCCTCTTAGCGCTCAGAATGTCCAATTGCAGTTTCTACAGAAAGAGTGTTTCAGAACGGCTCAATCAAAAGTAAGGTTCAACTCTGTTAGTTGAATGCACAGAACAGAAAGAAGTTTCATACAATGCTTCTGTGTAGTTTATATTTGAACATATTTTTTTTTCCACTATTACCCACTGAGCGCTACGAATGTCCAGTTACATTTTCTACAGACATAGTGTTTCAAAACTGCTCAATCAAAAGTATGGTTTAACTCTGTTAGCTGAATGCTCAGATCAGAAAGAAGTTTCACAGAATGCTTCTGTGTAGTTTATATTTGAATATATACCTTTTTCCACTACTACGCTCTTAGCGCTCCAAATGTCCAGTTGCATTTTCTACAGAAAGAGTGTTCTGATCTGCTCAATCAAAAGTATGGTTTAACTCTGTTAGCTGAATGCACAGATCAGAAAGAAGTTTCACCGAATGATTCTGTGTAGTTTATATTTGAAGACATTCCTTTTTCCACTCTTACCGTCTTAGCGCTCGGAATCTCCACTTGCATTTTCTACAAAAAGAGTGTTTCATAACTGCTCAATCAAAAATATGTTTTATCTCTGTTAACTGAATTTACAGATCAGAAACAAGTTTCACAGAATGCATCTGTGTAGTTTTTATTTGAAGATATTCTTTTTCCAAATGTAGGCCTCTTAGCGCTTAGCATGTCCAATTGCAGTTTCTACAGAAAGAGTGTTTCAGAACGGCTCAATCAAAAGTAAGGTTCAACTCTGTTAGTTGAATGCACAGAACAGAAAGAATTTTCACAGAATGCTACTGTGTAGTTTATATTTGAATATATTCCTTTTTCCACTATTACCCTCTTAGCGCTCCGAATGTCCACTTGAATTTTCTACAGAAAGAGTGTTCAGAACTGCACAATCAAAAGTATGGTTTAACTCTGTTAGCTTAATGAACATATCAGAAATAAGTTTCACACAATGCTTCTGTGTAGTTTTTATTTGAAGATATTATATTTCCCAATATAGGCCTCTTAGCGCTCAGAATGTCCAATTGCAGTTTCTACAGAAAGAGTGTTTCAGAAAGGCTCAATCAAATGTAAGGTTCAACTCTGTTAGTTGAATGCACAGAACAGAAAGAAGTTTCATACAATGCTTCTGTGTAGTTTATATTTGAACATATTCTTTTTTCCACTATTACCCACTTAGCGCTACGAATGTCCAGTTGCATTTTCTATAGACAGAGTGTTTCAAAACTGCTCAATCAAAAGTATGGTTTAACTCTGTTAGCTGAATGCTCAGATCAGCAAGAAGTTTCACAGAATGCTTCTGTGTAGTTTATATTTGTATATATTCCTTTTTCCACTACTACTCTCTTAGCGCTCCAAATGTCCAGTTGCATTTTCTACAGAAAGAGAGTTCAGATCTGCTCAATCAAAAGTATGGTTTAACTCTCTTAGCTGAATGCACAGATCAGAAAGAAGTTTCACCGAATGATTCTGTGTAGTTTATATTTGGAGACATTCCTTTTTCCACTGTTACCCTCTTAGCGCTCCGAATCTCCACTTGCATTTTCTACAGAAAGAGTGTTTCAGAACGGCTCAATCAAAACTAAGGTTCAACTCTTTTAGTTGAACAAACAGAACAGAAAGAAGTTTCACACAATTCTTCTGTGTAGTTTTTATTTGTAGACATTCTTTTTCCCAATATAGGCCTCTTAGCGCTCAGAATGTCCAATTGCAGTTTCTACAGAAAGAGTGTTTCAGAACGGCTCAATCAAAAGTAAGGTTCAACTCTGTTAGTTGAATGCACAGAACAGAAAGAAGTTTCATACAATGCTTCTGTGTAGTTTATATTTGAACATATTTTTTTTTCCACTATTACCCACTGAGCGCTACGAATGTCCAGTTACATTTTCTACAGACATAGTGTTTCAAAACTGCTCAATCAAAAGTATGGTTTAACTCTGTTAGCTGAATGCTCAGATCAGAAAAAAGTTTCACAGAATGCTTCTGTGTAGTTTATATTTGAATATATTCCTTTTTCCACTACTACGCTCTTAGCACTCCAAATGTCCAGTTGCATTTTCTACAGAAAGAGTGTTCAGATCTGCTCAATCAAAAGTATGGTTTAACTCTGTTAGCTGAATGCACAGATCAGAAAGAAGTTTCACCGAATGATTCTGTGTAGTTTATATTTGAAGACATTCCTTTTTCCAGTATTACCCTCTTAGCGCTCCGAATCTCCACTTGCATTTTCTACAAAAAGAGTGTTTCATAACTGCTCAATCAAAAATATGTTTTATCTCTGTTAACTGAATTTACAGATCAGAAATAAGTTTCACAGAATGCATCTGTGTAGTTTTTATTTGAAGATATTCTTTTTCCCAATGTAGGCCTCTTAGCGCTTAGCATGTCCAACTGCAGTTTCTACAGAAAGAGTGTTTCAGAACAGCTCAATCAAAAGTAAGGTTCAACTCTGTTAGTTGAATGCACAGAACAGAAAGAATTTTCACAGAATGCTACTGTGTAGTTTATATTTGAATATATTCCTTTTTCCACTATTACACTCTTAGCGCTCCGAATCTCCATTGCATTTTCTACAGAAAGAGTGTTTCAGAACGGCTCAATCAAAACTAAGGTTCAACTCTTTTAGTTGAACAAACAGAACAGAAAGAAGTTTCACACAATTCTTCTGTGTAGTTCTTATTTGTAGACATTCTTTTTCCCAATATAGGCCTCTTAGCGCTCAGAATGTCCATTTGCAGTTTCTACAGAAAGAGTGTTTCAGAACGGCTCAATCAAAAGTAAGATTCAACTCTGTTAGTTGAATGCACAGAACAGAAAGAAGTTTCATACAATGCTTCTGTGTAGTTTATATTTGAACATATTCTTTTTTCCACTATTACCCACTTAGCGCTACGAATGTCCAGTTGCATTTTCTACAGACAGAGTGTTTCAAAACTGCTCAATCAAAAGTATGGTTTAACTCTGTTAGCTGAATGCTCAGATCAGAAAGAAGTTTCACAGAATGCTTCTGTGTAGTTTATATTTGAATATATTCCTTTTTCCACTACTACGCTCTTAGCGCTCCAAATGTCCAGTTGCATTTTCTACAGAAAGAGTGTTCTGATCTGCTCAATCAAAAGTATGGTTTAACTCTGTTAGCTGAATGCACAGATCAGAAAGAAGTTTCACCGAATGATTCTGTGTAGTTTATATTTGAAGACATTCCTTTTTCCACTATTACCCTCTTAGCGCTCGGAATCTCCACTTGCATTTTCTACAAAAAGAGTGTTTCATAACTGCTCAATAAAAAATATGTTTTATCTCTGTTAACTGAATTTACAGATCAGAAATAAGTTTCACAGAATGCATCTGTGTAGTTTTTATTTGAAGATATTTTTTTCCCAATGTAGGCCTCTTAGCGCTTAGCATGTCCAATTGCAGTTTCTACAGAAAGAGTGTTTCAGAACGGCTCAATCAAAAGTAAGGTTCAACTCTGTTAGTTGAATGCACAGAACAGAAAGAATTTTCACAGAATGCTACTGTGTAGTTTATATTTGAATATATTCCTTTTTCCACTATTACCCTCTTAGCGCTCCGAATGTCAACTTGCATTTTCTACAGAAAGAGTGTTCAGAACTGCGCAATCAAAAGTATGGTTTAACTCTGTTAGCTTAATGAACATATCAGAAATAAGTTTCACACAATGCTTCTGTGTAGTTTTTATTTGAAGATATTATTTTTCCCAATATAGGCCTCTTAGCGCTCAGAATGTCCAATTGCAGTTTCTACAGAAAGAGTGTTTCAGAAAGGCTCAGTCAAAAGTAAGGTTCAACTCTGTTAGTTGAATGCACAGAACAGAAAGTAGTTTCATACAATGCTTCTGTGTAGTTTATATTTGAACATATTCTTTTTTCCACTATTACCCACTTAGCGCTACGAATGTCCAGTTGCATTTTCTACAGACAGAGTGTTTCAAAACTGCTCAATCAAAAGTATGGTTTAACTCTGTTAGCTGAATGCTCAGATCAGAAAGAAGTTTCACAGAATGCTTCTGTGTAGTTTATATTTGAATATATTCCTTTTTCCACTACTACTCTCTTAGCGCTCCAAATGTCCAGTTGCATTTTCTACAGAAAGAGTGTTCAGATCTGCTCAATCAAAAGTGTGGTTTAACTCTGTTAGCTGAATGCACAGATCAGAAAGAAGTTTCACAGAATGATTCTGTGTAGTTTATATTTGGAGACATTACTTTTTCCACTGTTACCCTCTTAGCGCTCCGAATCTCCACTTGCATTTTCTACAGAAAGAGTGTTTCAGAACCGCTCAATCAAAACTAAGGTTCAACTCTTTTAGTTGAACAAACAGAACAGAAAGAAGTTTCACACAATTCTTCTGTGTAGTTTTTATTTGTAGACATTCTTTTTCCCAATATAGACCTCTTAGCGCTCAGAATGTCCAATTGCAGTTTCTACAGAAAGAGTGTTACAGAACGGCTCAATCAAAAGTAAGGTTCAACTCTGTTAGCTGAATGCTCAGATCAGAAAGAAGTTTCACAGAATGCTTCTGTGTAGTTTATATTTGAATATATTCCTTTTTCCACTACTACTCTCTTAGCGCTCCAAATGTCCAGTTGCATTTTCTACAGAAAGAGAGTTCAGATCTGCTCAATCAAAAGTATGGTTTAACTCTGTTAGCTGAATTCACAGATCAGAAAGAAGTTTCACCGAATGATTCTGTGTAGTTTATATTTGGAGACATTCCTTTTTCCACTGTTACCCTCTTAGCGCTCCGAATCTCCACTTGCATTTTCTACAGAAAGAGTGTTTCAGAACGGCTCAATCAAAACTAAGGTTCAACTCTTTTAGTTGAACAAACAGAACAGAAAGAAGTTTCACACAATTCTTCTGTGTAGTTTTTGTTTGTAGACATTCTTTTTCCCAATATAGGCCTCTTAGCGCTCAGAATGTCCAATTGCAGTTTCTACAGAAAGAGTGTTTCAGAACGGCTCAATCAAAAGTAAGGTTCAACTCTGTTAGTTGAATGCACAGAACAGAAAGAAGTTTCATACAATGCTTCTGTGTAGTTTATATTTGAACATATTCTTTTTTCCACTATTACCCACTTAGCGCTACGAATGTCCAGTTGCATTTTCTACAGACAGAGTGTTTCAAAACTGCTCAATCAAAAGTATGGTTTAACTCTGTTAGCTGAATGCTCAGATCAGAAAAAAGTTTCACAGAATGCTTCTGTGTAGTTTATATTTGAATATATTCCTTTTTCCACTACTACGCTCTTAGCGCTCCAAATGTCCAGTTGCATTTTCTACAGAAAGAGTGTTCAGATCTGCTCAATCAAAAGTATGCTTTAACTCTGTTAGCTGAATGCACAGATCAGAAGGAAGTTTCACCGAATGATTCTGTGTAGTTTATATTTGAAGACATTCCTTTTTCCACTATTACCCTCTTAGCGCTCCGAATCTCCACTTGCATTTTCTACAAAAAGAATGTTTCATAAATGCTCAATCAAAAATATGTTTTATCTCTGTTAACTGAATTTACAGATCAGAAATAAGTTTCACAGAATGCATCTGTGTAGTTTTTATTTGAAGATATTCTTTTTCCCAATGTAGGCCTCTTAGCGCTTAGCATGTCCAATTGCAGTTTCTACAGAAAGAGTGTTTCAGAACGGCTCAATCAAAAGTAAGGTTCAATTCTGTTAGTTGAATGCACAGAACAGAAAGAATTTTCACAGAATGCTACTGTGTAGTTTATATTTGAATATATTCCTTTTACCACTATTACCCTCTTAGCGCTCCGAATCTCCATTGCATTTTCTACAGAAAGAGTGTTCAGAACTGCGCAATCAAAAGTATGGTTTAACTCTGTTAGCTTAATGAACATATCAGAAATAAGTTTCACACAATGCTTCTGTGTAGTTTTTAGTTGAAGATATTTTTTTTCCCAATATAGTCCTCTTAGCGCTCAGAATGTCCAATTGCAGTTTCTACAGAAAGAGTGTTTCAGAAAGGCTCAATCAAAAGTAAGGTTCAACTCTGTTAGTTGAATGCACAGAACAGAAAGAAGTTTCATACAATGCTTCTGTGTAGTTTATATTTGAACATATTCATTTTCCACTATTACCCACTTAGTGCTATGAATGTCCAGTTGCATTTTCTACAGTCAGAGTGTTTCAAAACTGCTCAATCAAAAGTATGGTTTAACTGTTAGCTGAATGCTCAGATCAGAAAGAAGTTTCACAGAATGCTTCTGTGTAGTTTATATTTGAATATATTCCTTTTTCCACTACTACTCTCTTAGCGCTCCAAATGTCCAGTTGCATTTTCTACAGAAAGAGTGTTCAGATCTGCTCAATCAAAAGAATGGTTTAACTCTGTTAGCTGAATGCACAGATCAGAAAGAAATTTCACAGAATGATTCTGTGTAGTTTATATTTGGAGACATTCCTTTTTCCACTATTACCCTCTTAGCGCTCCGAATCTCCACTTGCATTTTCTACAGAAAGAGTGTTTCAGAACGGCTCAATCAAAACTAAGGTTCAACTCTTTTAGTTGAACAAACAGAACAGAAAGAAGTTTCACACAATTCTTCTGTGTAGTTTTTATTTGTAGACATTCTTTTTCCCAATATAGGCCTCTTAGCGCTCAGAATGTCCAATTGCAGTTTCTACAGAAAGAGTGTTTCAGAACGGCTCAATCAAAAGTTAGGTTCAACTCTGTTAGTTGAATGCACAGAACAGAAAGAAGTTTCATACAATGCTTCTGTGTAGTTTATATTTGAACATATTCTTTTTTCCACTGTTACCCACTTAGCGCTACGAATGTCCAGTTGCATTTTCTACAGACAGAGTGTTTCAAAACTGCTCAATCAAAAGTATGGTTTAACTCTGTTAGCTGAATGCTCAGATCAGAAAGAAGTTTCACAGAATGCTTCTGTGTAGTTTATATTTGAATATATTCCTTTTTCCACTACTACGCTCTTAGCGCTCCAAATGTCCAGTTGCATTTTCAACAGAAAGAGTGTTCAGATCTGCTCAATCAAAAGTATGGTTTAACTCTGTTAGCTGAATGCTCAGATCAGAAAGAAGTTTCACAGAATGCTTCTGTGTAGTTTATATTTGAATATATTCCTTTTTCCACTACTACGCTCTTAGCGCTCCAAATGTCCAGTTGCATTTTCAACAGAAAGAGTGTTCAGATCTGCTCAATCAAAAGTATGGTTTAACTCTGTTAGCTGAATGCACAGATCAGAAAGAAGTTTCACCGAATGATTCTGTGTAGTTTATATTTGAAGACATTCCTTTTTCCACTATTACGCACTTAGCGCTCCGAATCTCCACTTGCATTTTCTACAAAAAGAGTGTTTCATAACTGCTCAATCAAAAATATGTTTTATCTCTGTTAACTGAATTTACAGATCAGAAATAAGTTTCACAGAATGCATCTGTGTAGTTTTTATTTGAAGATATTCTTTTTCAAAATGTAGGCCTCTTAGCGCTTAGCATGTCCAATTGCAGTTTCTACAGAAAGAGTGTTTCAGAACGGCTCAATCAAAAGTAAGGTTCAACTCTGTTAGTTGAATGCACAGAACAGAAAGAATTTTCCCAGAATTCTACTGTGTAGTTTATATATGAATATATTCCTTTTCCCACTATTACCCTCTTAGCGCTCCGAATGTCCACTTGCATTTTCTACAGAAAGAGTGTTCAGAACTGCGCAATCAAAAGTATGGTTTAACTCTGTTAGCTTAATGAACATATCAGAAATAAGTTTCACACAATGCTTCTGTGTAGTTTTTACTTGAAGATATTATTTTTCCCAATAGAGGCCGATTAGCGCTCAGAATGTCCAGTTGCAGTTTCTACAGAAAGAGTGTTTCAGAAAGGCTCAATCAAAAGTAAGTTTCAACTCTGTTAGTTGAATGCACAGAACAGAAAGAAGTTTCATACAATGCTTCTGTGTAGTTTATATTTGAACATATTCTTTTTTCCACTATTACCCACTTAGCGCTACGAATGTCCAGTTGCATTTTCTACAGACAGAGTGTTTCAAAACTGCTCAATCAAAAGTATGGTTTAACTCTGTTAGCTGAATGCTCAGATCAGAAAGAAGTTTCACAGAATGCTTCTGTGTAGTTTATATTTGAATATATTCCTTTTTCCACTACTACTCTCTTAGCGCTCCAAATGTCCAGTTGCATTTTCTACAGAAAGAGTGTTCAGATCTGCTCAATCAAAAGTATGGTTTAACTCTGTTAGCTGAATGCACAGATCAGAAAGAAGTTTCACAGAATGATTCTGTGTAGTTTATATTTGGAGACATTCCTTTTTCCACTATTACCCTCTTAGCGCTCCGAATCTCCACTTGCATTTTCTACAGAAAGAGTGTTTCAGAACGGCTCAATCAAAACTAAGGTTCAACTCTTTTAGTTGAACAAACAGAACAGAAAGAAGTTTCACACAATTCTTCTGTGTAGTTTTTATTTTTAGACATTCTTTTTCCCAATATAGGCCTCTTAGCGCTCAGAATGTCCAATTGCAGTTTCTACAGAAAGAGTGTTTCAGAACGGCTCAATCAAAAGTAAGGTTCAACTCTGTTAGTTGAATGCACAGAACAGAAAGAAGTTTCATACAATGCTTCTGTGTAGTTTATATTTGAACATATACTTTTTTCCACTATTACACACTTAGCGCTACGAATGTCCAGTTGCATTTTCAACAGACAGAGTGTTTCAAAACTGCTCAATCAAAAGTATGGTTTAACTCTGTTAGCTGTATGCTCAGATCAGAAAGAAGTTTCACAGAATGCTTCTCTGTAGTTTATATTTGAATATATTCCTTTTTCCACTACTACGCTCTTAGCGCTCCAAATGTCCAGTTGCATTTTCAACAGAAAGAGTGTTCAGATCTGCTCCATCAAAATATGGTTTAACTCTGTTAGCTGAATGCACAGATCAGAAAGAAGTTTCACCGAATGATTCTGTGTAGTTTATATATGAAGACATTCCTTTTTCCACTATAACCCTCTTAGCGCTCCGAATCTCCACTTGCATTTTCTACAAAAAGAGTGTTTCATAACTGCTCAATCAAAAATATGTTTTATCTCTGTTAACTGAATTTACAGATCAGAAATAAGTTTCACAGAATGCATCTGTGTAGTTTTTATTCGAAGATATTCTTTTTCCCAATGTAGGCCTCTTAGCGCTTAGCATGTCCAATTGCAGTTTCTACAGAAAGAGTGTTTCAGAACGGCTCAATCAAAAGTAAGGTTCAACTCTGTTAGTTGAATGCACAGAACAGAAAGAATTTTCACAGAATGCTACTGTGTAGTTTATATTTGAATATATTCCATTTTTCCACTATTACCCTCTTAGCTCTCCGAATGTCCACTTCCATTTTCTACAGAAAGAGTGTTCAGAACTGCGCAATCAAAAGTATGGTTTAACTCTGTTAGCTTAATGAACATATCAGAAATAAGTTTCACACAATGCTTCTGTGTAGTTTTTAGTTGAAGATATTTTTTTTCCCAATATAGTCCTCTTAGCGCTCAGAATGTCCAATTGCAGTTTCTACAGAAAGAGTGTTTCAGAAAGGCTCAATCAAAAGTAAGGTTCAACTCTGTTAGTTGAATGCACAGAACAGAAAGAAGTTTCATACAATGCTTCTGTGTAGTTTATATTTGAACATATTCATTTTCCACTATTACCCACTTAGTGCTATGAATGTCCAGTTGCATTTTCTACAGTCAGAGTGTTTCAAAACTGCTCAATCAAAAGTATGGTTTAACTGTTAGCTGAATGCTCAGATCAGAAAGAAGTTTCACAGAATGCTTCTGTGTAGTTTATATTTGAATATATTCCTTTTTCCACTACTACTCTCTTAGCGCTCCAAATGTCCAGTTGCATTTTCTACAGAAAGAGTGTTCAGATCTGCTCAATCAAAAGAATGGTTTAACTCTGTTAGCTGAATGCACAGATCAGAAAGAAATTTCACAGAATGATTCTGTGTAGTTTATATTTGGAGACATTCCTTTTTCCACTATTACCCTCTTAGCGCTCCGAATCTCCACTTGCATTTTCTACAGAAAGAGTGTTTCAGAACGGCTCAATCAAAACTAAGGTTCAACTCTTTTAGTTGAACAAACAGAACAGAAAGAAGTTTCACACAATTCTTCTGTGTAGTTTTTATTTGTAGACATTCTTTTTCCCAATATAGGCCTCTTAGCGCTCAGAATGTCCAATTGCAGTTTCTACAGAAAGAGTGTTTCAGAACGGCTCAATCAAAAGTTAGGTTCAACTCTGTTAGTTGAATGCACAGAACAGAAAGAAGTTTCATACAATGCTTCTGTGTAGTTTATATTTGAACATATTCTTTTTTCCACTGTTACCCACTTAGCGCTACGAATGTCCAGTTGCATTTTCTACAGACAGAGTGTTTCAAAACTGCTCAATCAAAAGTATGGTTTAACTCTGTTAGCTGAATGCTCAGATCAGAAAGAAGTTTCACAGAATGCTTCTGTGTAGTTTATATTTGAATATATTCCTTTTTCCACTACTACGCTCTTAGCGCTCCAAATGTCCAGTTGCATTTTCAACAGAAAGAGTGTTCAGATCTGCTCAATCAAAAGTATGGTTTAACTCTGTTAGCTGAATGCTCAGATCAGAAAGAAGTTTCACAGAATGCTTCTGTGTAGTTTATATTTGAATATATTCCTTTTTCCACTACTACGCTCTTAGCGCTCCAAATGTCCAGTTGCATTTTCAACAGAAAGAGTGTTCAGATCTGCTCAATCAAAAGTATGGTTTAACTCTGTTAGCTGAATGCACAGATCAGAAAGAAGTTTCACCGAATGATTCTGTGTAGTTTATATTTGAAGACATTCCTTTTTCCACTATTACGCACTTAGCGCTCCGAATCTCCACTTGCATTTTCTACAAAAAGAGTGTTTCATAACTGCTCAATCAAAAATATGTTTTATCTCTGTTAACTGAATTTACAGATCAGAAATAAGTTTCACAGAATGCATCTGTGTAGTTTTTATTTGAAGATATTGTTTTTCAAAATGTAGGCCTCTTAGCGCTTAGCATGTCCAATTGCAGTTTCTACAGAAAGAGTGTTTCAGAACGGCTCAATCAAAAGTAAGGTTCAACTCTGTTAGTTGAATGCACAGAACAGAAAGAATTTTCCCAGAATTCTACTGTGTAGTTTATATATGAATATATTCCTTTTCCCACTATTACCCTCTTAGCGCTCCGAATGTCCACTTGCATTTTCTACAGAAAGAGTGTTCAGAACTGCGCAATCAAAAGTATGGTTTAACTCTGTTAGCTTAATGAACATATCAGAAATAAGTTTCACACAATGCTTCTGTGTAGTTTTTACTTGAAGATATTATTTTTCCCAATAGAGGCCGATTAGCGCTCAGAATGTCCAGTTGCAGTTTCTACAGAAAGAGTGTTTCAGAAAGGCTCAATCAAAAGTAAGTTTCAACTCTGTTAGTTGAATGCACAGAACAGAAAGAAGTTTCATACAATGCTTCTGTGTAGTTTATATTTGAACATATTCTTTTTTCCACTATTACCCACTTAGCGCTACGAATGTCCAGTTGCATTTTCTACAGACAGAGTGTTTCAAAACTGCTCAATCAAAAGTATGGTTTAACTCTGTTAGCTGAATGCTCAGATCAGAAAGAAGTTTCACAGAATGCTTCTGTGTAGTTTATATTTGAATATATTCCTTTTTCCACTACTACTCTCTTAGCGCTCCAAATGTCCAGTTGCATTTTCTACAGAAAGAGTGTTCAGATCTGCTCAATCAAAAGTATGGTTTAACTCTGTTAGCTGAATGCACAGATCAGAAAGAAGTTTCACAGAATGATTCTGTGTAGTTTATATTTGGAGACATTCCTTTTTCCACTATTACCTTCTTAGCGCTCCGAATCTCCACTTGCATTTTCTACAGAAAGAGTGTTTCAGAACGGCTCAATCAAAACTAAGGTTCAACTCTTTTAGTTGAACAAACAGAACAGAAAGAAGTTTCACACAATTCTTCTGTGTAGTTTTTATTTTTAGACATTCTTTTTCCCAATATAGGCCTCTTAGCGCTCAGAATGTCCAATTGCAGTTTCTACAGAAAGAGTGTTTCAGAACGGCTCAATCAAAAGTAAGGTTCAACTCTGTTAGTTGAATGCACAGAACAGAAAGAAGTTTCATACAATGCTTCTGTGTAGTTTATATTTGAACATATACTTTTTTCCACTATTACACACTTAGCGCTACGAATGTCCAGTTGCATTTTCAACAGACAGAGTGTTTCAAAACTGCTCAATCAAAAGTATGGTTTAACTCTGTTAGCTGTATGCTCAGATCAGAAAGAAGTTTCACAGAATGCTTCTCTGTAGTTTATATTTGAATATATTCCTTTTTCCACTACTACGCTCTTAGCGCTCCAAATGTCCAGTTGCATTTTCAACAGAAAGAGTGTTCAGATCTGCTCCATCAAAATATGGTTTAACTCTGTTAGCTGAATGCACAGATCAGAAAGAAGTTTCACCGAATGATTCTGTGTAGTTTATATATGAAGACATTCCTTTTTCCACTATAACCCTCTTAGCGCTCCGAATCTCCACTTGCATTTTCTACAAAAAGAGTGTTTCATAACTGCTCAATCAAAAATATGTTTTATCTCTGTTAACTGAATTTACAGATCAGAAATAAGTTTCACAGAATGCATCTGTGTAGTTTTTATTCGAAGATATTCTTTTTCCCAATGTAGGCCTCTTAGCGCTTAGCATGTCCAATTGCAGTTTCTACAGAAAGAGTGTTTCAGAACGGCTCAATCAAAAGTAAGGTTCAACTCTGTTAGTTGAATGCACAGAACAGAAAGAATTTTCACAGAATGCTACTGTGTAGTTTATATTTGAATATATTCCATTTTTCCACTATTACCCTCTTAGCTCTCCGAATGTCCACTTCCATTTTCTACAGAAAGAGTGTTCAGAACTGCGCAATCAAAAGTATGGTTTAACTCTGTTAGCTTAATGAACATATCATAAATAAGTTTCACACAATGCTTCTGTGTAGTTTTTATTTGAAGATATTATTTTTCCCAATATAGGCCTCTTCGCGCTCAGAATGTCCAATTGCAGTTTCTACAGAAAGAGTGTTTCAGAAAGGCTCAATCAAAAGTAAGGTTCAACTCTGTTAGTTGAATGCACAGAACAGAAAGAAGTTTCATACAATGCTTCTGTGTAGTTTATATTTGAACATATTCATTTTCCACTATTACCCACTTAGTGCTATGAATGTCCAGTTGCATTTTCTACAGACAGAGTGTTTCAAAACTGCTCAATCAAAAGTATGGTTTAACTCTGTTAGCTGAATGCTCAGATCAGAAAGAAGTTTCACAGAATGCTTCTGTGTAGTTTATATTTGAATATATTCCTTTTTCCACTACTACTCTCTTAGCGCTCCAAATGTCCAGTTGCATTTTCTACAGAAAGAGTGTTCAGATCTGCTCAATCAAAAGAATGGTTTAACTCTGTTAGCTGAATGCACAGATCAGAAAGAAGTTTCACAGAATGATTCTGTGTAGTTTATATTTGGAGACATTCCTTTTTCCACTATTACCCTCTTAGCGCTCCGAATCTCCACTTGCATTTTCTACAGAAAGAGTGTTTCAGAACGGCTCAATCAAAACTAAGGTTCAACTCTTTTAGTTGAACAAACAGAACAGAAAGAAGTTTCACACAATTCTTCTGTGTAGTTTTTATTTGTAGACATTCTTTTTCCCAATATAGGCCTCTTAGCGCTCAGAATGTCCAATTGCAGTTTCTACAGAAAGAGTGTTTCAGAACGGCTCAATCAAAAGTTAGGTTCAACTCTGTTAGTTGAATGCACAGAACAGAAAGAAGTTTCATACAATGCTTCTGTGTAGTTTATATTTGAACATATTCTTTTTTCCACTATTACCCACTTAGCGCTACGAATGTCCAGTTGCATTTTCTACAGACAGAGTGTTTCAAAACTGCTCAATCAAAAGTATGGTTTAACTCTGTTAGCTGAATGCTCAGATCAGAAAGAAGTTTCACAGAATGCTTCTGTGTAGTTTATATTTGAATATATTCCTTTTTCCACTACTACGCTCTTAGCGCTCCAAATGTCCAGTTGCATTTTCAACAGAAAGAGTGTTCAGATCTGCTCAATCAAAAGTATGGTTTAACTCTGTTAGCTGAATGCACAGATGAGAAAGAAGTTTCACCGAATGATTCTGTGTAGTTTATATTTGAAGACATTCCTTTTTCCACTATTACGCACTTAGCGCTCCGAATCTCCACTTGCATTTTCTACAAAAAGTGTGTTTCATAACTGCTCAATCAAAAATATGTTTTATCTCTGTTAACTGAATTTACAGATCAGAAATAAGTTTCACAGAATGCATCTGTGTAGTTTTTATTTGAAGATATTCTTTTTCAAAATGTAGGCCTCTTAGCGCTTAGCATGTCCAATTGCAGTTTCTACAGAAAGAGTGTTTCAGAACGGCTCAATCAAAAGTAAGGTTCAACTCTGTTAGTTGAATGCACAGAACCGAAAGAATTTTCACAGAATTCTACTGTGTAGTTTATATTTGAATATATTCCTTTTCCCACTATTACCCTCTTAGCGCTCCGAATGTCCACTTGCATTTTCTACAGAAAGAGTGTTCAGAACTGCGCAATCAAAAGTATGGTTTAACTCTGTTAGCTTAATGAACATATCAGAAATAAGTTTCACACAATGCTTCTGTGTAGTTTTTACTTGAAGATATTATTTTTCCCAATAGAGGCCGATTAGCGCTCAGAATGTCCAATTGCAGTTTCTACAGAAAGAGTGTTACAGAAAGGCTCAATCAAAAGTAAGTTTCAACTCTGTTAGTTGAATGCACAGAACAGAAAGAAGTTTCATACAATGCTTCTGTGTAGTTTATATTTGAACATATTCTTTTTTCCACTATTACCCACTTAGCGCTACGAATGTCAAGTTGCATTTTCTACAGACAGAGTGTTTCAAAACTGCTCAATCAAAAGTATGGTTTAACTCTGTTAGCTGAATGCTCAGATCAGAAAGAAGTTTCACAGAATGCTTCTGTGTAGTTTATATATGAATATATTCCTTTTTCCACTACTACTCTCTTAGCGCTCCAAATGTCCAGTTGCATTTTCTACAGAAAGAGTGTTCAGATCTGCTCAATCAAAAGTATGGTTTAACTCTGTTAGCTGAATGCACAGATCAGAAAGAAGTTTCACAGAATGATTCTGTGTAGTTTATATTTGGAGACATTCCTTTTTCCACTATTACCCTCTTAGCGCTCCGAATCTCCACTTGCATTTTCTACAGAAAGAGTGTTTCAGAACGGCTCAATCAAAACTAAGGTTCAACTCTTTTAGTTGAACAAACAGAACAGAAAGAAGTTTCACACAATTCTTCTGTGTAGTTTTTATTTGTAGACATTCTTTTTCCCAATATAGGCCTCTTAGCGCTCAGAATGTCCAATTGCAGTTTCTACAGAAAGAGTGTTTCAGAACGGCTCAATCAAAAGTAAGGTTCAACTCTGTTAGTTGAATGCACAGAACAGAAAGAAGTTTCATACAATGCTTCTGTGTAGTTTATATTTGAACATATTCTTTTTTCCACTATTACCCACTTAGCGCTACGAATGTCCAGTTGCATTTTCTACAGACAGAGTGTTTCAAAACTGCTCAATCAAAAGTATGTTTTAACTCTGTTAGCTGAATGCTCAGATCAGAAAGAAGTTTCACAGAATGCTTCTGTGTAGTTTATATTTGAATATATTCCTTTTTCCACTACTACGCTCTTAGCGCTCCAAATGTCCAGTTGCATTTTCAACAGAAAGAGTGTTCAGATCTGCTCAATCAAAAGTATGGTTTAACTCTGTTAGCTGAATGCACAGATCAGAAAGAAGTTTCACCGAATGATTCTGTGTAGTTTATATTTGAAGACATTCCTTTTTCCACTATTACCCTCTTAGCGCTCCGAATCTCCACTTGCATTTTCTACAAAAAGAGTGTTTCATAACTGCTCAATCAAAAATATGTTTTATCTCTGTTAACTGAATTTACAGATCAGAAATAAGTTTCACAGAATGCATCTGTGTAGTTTTTATTTGAAGATATTCTTTTTCCCAATGTAGGCCTCTTAGCGCTTAGCATGTCCAATTGCAGTTTCTACAGAAAGAGTGTTTCAGAACGGCTCAATCAAAAGTAATGTTCAAATCTGTTATTTGAATGCACAGAACAGAAAGAATTTTCACAGAATGCTACTGTGTAGTTTATATTTGAATATATTCCTTTTTCCACTATTACCCTCTTAGCGCTCCGAATGTCCACTTGCATTTTCTACAGAAAGAGTGTTCAGAACTGCGCAATCAAAAGTATGGTTTAACTCTGTTAGCTTAATGAACATATCAGAAATAAGTTTCACACAATGCTTCTGTGTAGTTTTTATTTGAAGTTATTATATTTCCCAATAGAGGCCTCTTAGCGCTCAGAATGTCCAATTGCAGTTTCTACAGAAAGAGTGTTTCAGAAAGTCTCAATCAAAAGTAAGGTTCAACTCTGTTAGTTGAATGCACAGAACAGAAAGAAGTTTCATACAATGCTTCTGTGTAGTTTATATTTGAACATATTCTTTTTTCCACTATTACCCACTTAGCGCTACGAAAGTCCAGTTGCATTTTCTACAGACAGAGTGTTTCAAAACTGCTCAATCAAAAGTATGGTTTCACTCTGTTAGCTGAAAGCTCAGATCAGAAAGAAGTTTCACAGAATGCTTCTGTGTAGTTTATATTTGAATATATTCCTTTTTCCACTACTACTCTCTTAGCGCTCCAAATGTCCAGTTGCATTTTCTACAGAAAGAGTGTTCAGATCTGCTCAATCAAAAGTATGGTTTAACTCTGTTAGCTGAATGCACAGATCAGAAAGAAGTTTCACAGAATGATTCTGTGTAGTTTATATTTGGAGACATTCCTTTTTCCACTATTACCCTCTGAGCGCTCCAAATCTCCACTTGCATTTTCTACAGAAAGAGTGTTTCAGAACTTCTCAATCAAAACTAAGGTTCAACTCTTTTAGTTGAACAAACAGAACAGAAAGAAGTTTCACACAATTCTTCTGTGTAGTTTTTATTTTTAGACAATCTTTTTCCCAATATAGGCCTCTTAGCGCTCCGAATGTCCAATTGCAGTTTCTACAGAAAGAGTGTTTCAGAACGGCTCAATCAAAAGTAAGGTTCAACTCTGTTAGTTGAATGCACAGAACAGAAAGAAGTTTCATACAATGCTTCTGTGTAGTTTATATTTGAACATATACTTTTTTCCACTATTACCCACTTAGCGCTACGAATGTCCAGTTGCATTTTCAACAGACAGAGTGTTTCAAAACTGCTCAATCAAAAGTATGGTTTAACTCTGTTAGCTGTATGCTCAGATCAGAAAGAAGTTTCACAGAATGCTTCTCTGTAGTTTATATTGGAATATATTCCTTTTTCCACTACTACGCTCTTAGCGCTCCAAATGTCCAGTTGCATTTTCAACAGAAAGATTGTTCAGATCTGCTCAATCAAAATATGGTTTAACTCTGTTAGCTGAATGCACAGATCAGAAAGAAGTTTCACTGAATGATTCTGTGTAGTTTATATATGAAGACATTCCTTTTTCCACTATTACCCTCTTAGCGCTCCGAATCTCCACTTGCATTTTCTACAAAAAGAGTGTTTCATAACTGCTCAATCAAAAATATGTTTTATCTCTGTTAACTGAATTTACAGATCAGAAATAAGTTTCGCAGAATGCATCTGTGTAGTTTTTATTCGAAGATATTCTTTTTCCCAATGTAGGCCTCTTAGCGCTTAGCATGTCCAATTGCAGTTTCTACAGAAAGAGTGTTTCAGAACGGCTCAATCAAAAGTAAGGTTCAACTCTGTTAGTTGAATGCACAGAACAGAAAGAATTTTCACAGAATGCTACTGTGTAGTTTATATTTGAATATATTCCATTTTTCCACTATTACCCTCTTAGCGCTCCGAATGTCCACTTCCATTTTCTACAGAAAGAGTATTCAGAACTGCGCAATCAAAAGTATGGTTTAACTCTGTTAGCTTAATGAACATATCAGAAATAAGTTTCACACAATGCTTCTGTGTAGTTTTTATTTGAAGATATTATTTTTCCCAATATACGCCTCTTCGCGCTCAGAATGTCCAATTGCAGTTTCTACAGAAAGAGTGTTTCAGAACGGCTCAATCAAAAGTAAGGTTCAACTCTGTTAGTTGAATGCACAGAACAGAAAGAAGTTTCATACAATGCTTCTGTGTAGTTTATATTTGAACATATTCTTTTTTCCACTATTACCCACTTAGCGCTACGAATGTCCAGTTGCATTTTCTACAGACAGAGTGTTTCAAAACTGCTCAATCAAAAGTATGGTGTAACTCTGTTAGCTGAATGCTCAGATCAGAAAGAAGTTTCACAGAATGCTTCTGTGTAGTTTATATTTGAATATATTCCTTTTTCCACTACTACGCTCTTAGCGCTCCAAATGTCCAGTTGCATTTTCAACAGAAAGAGTGTTCAGATCTGCTCAATCAAAAGTATGGTTTAACTCTGTTAGCTGAATGCACAGATCAGAAAGAAGTTTCACCGAATGATTCTGTGTAGTTTATATTTGAAGACATTCCTTTTTCCACTATTACGCTCTTAGCGCTCCGAATCTCAACTTGCATTTTCTACAAAAAGAGTGTTTCATAACTGCTCAATCAAAAATATGTTTTATCTCTGTTAACTGAATTTACAGATCAGAAATAAGTTTCACAGAATGCATCTGTGTAGTTTTTATTTGAAGATATTCTTTTTCAAAATGTAGGCCTCTTAGCGCTTAGCATGTCCAATTGCAGTTTCTACAGAAAGAGTGTTTCAGAACGGCTCAATCAAAAGTAAGGTTCAACTCTGTTAGTTGAATGCACAGAACAGAAAGAATTTTCACAGAATTCTACTGTGTAGTTTATATCTGAATATATTCCTTTTCCCACTATTACCCTCTTAGCGCTCCGAATGTCCACTTGCATTTTCTACAGAAAGAGTGTTCAGAACTGCGCAATCAAAAGTATGGTTTAACTCTGTTAGCTTAATGAACATATCAGAAATAAGTTTCACACAATGCTTCTGTGTAGTTTTTATTTGAAGATATTATTTTTCCCAATAGAGGCCGACTAGCGCTCAGAATGTCCAATTGCAGTTTCTACAGAAAGAGTGTTTCAGAAAGGCTCAATCAAAAGTAAGGTTCAACTCTGTTAGTTGAATGCACAGAACAGAAAGAAGTTTCATACAATGCTTCTGTGTAGTTTATATTTGAACATATTCTTTTTTCCACTATTACCCACTTAGCGCTACGAATGTCCAGTTGTATTTTCTACAGACAGAGTGTTTCAAAACTGCTCAATCAAAAGTATGGTTTAAATCTGTTAGCTGAATGCTCAGATCAGAAAGAAGTTTCACAGAATGCTTCTGTGTAGTTTATATTTGAATATATTCCTTTTTCCACTACTACTCTCTTAGCGCTCCAAATGTCCAGTTGCATTTTCTACAGAAAGAGTGTTCAGATCTGCTCAATCAAAAGTATGGTTTAACTCTGTTAGCTGAATGCACAGATCAGAAAGAAGTTTCACAGAATGATTCTGTGTAGTTTATATTTGGAGACATTCCTTTTTCCACTATTACCCTCTTAGCACTCCGAATCTCCACTGGCATTTTCTACAGAAAGAGTGTTTCAGAACGGCTCAATCAAACTAAGGTTCAACTCTTTTAGTTGAACAAACAGAACAGAAAGAAGTTTCACACAATTCTTCTGTGTAGTTTTTATTTGTAGACATTCTTTTTCCCAATATAGGCCTCTTAGCGCTCAGAATGTCCAATTGCAGTTTCTACAGAAAGAGTGTTTCAGAACGGCTCAATCAAAAGTAAGGTTCAACTCTGTTAGTTTAATGCACAGAACAGAAAGAAGTTTCATGCAATGCTTCTGTGTAGTTTATATTTGAACATATTCTTTTTTCCACTATTACCCACTTAGCGCTACGAATGTCCAGTTGCATTTTCTACAGACAGAGTGTTTCAAAACTGCTCAATCAAAAGTATGGTTTAACTCTGTTAGCTGAATGCTCAGATCAGAAAGAAGTTTCACAGAATGCTTCTGTGTAGTTTATATTTGAATATTTTCCTTTTTCCACTACTACTCTCTTAGCGCTCCAAATGTCCAGTTGCATTTTCTACAGAAAGAGTGTTCAGATCTGCTCAATCAAAAGTATGGTTTAACTCTGTTAGCTGAATGCACAGATCAGAAAGAAGTTTCACAGAATGATTCTGTGTAGTTTATATTTGGAGACATTCCTTTTTCCACTATTACCCTCTTAGCACTCCGAATCTCCACTTGCATTTTCTACAAAAAGAGTGTTTCATAACTGCTCAATCAAAAATATGTTTTATCTCTGTTAACTGAATTTACAGATCAGAAATAAGTTTCACAGAATGCATCTGTGTAGTTTTTATTTGAAGATATTCTTTTTCCCAATGTAGGCCTCTTAGCGCTTAGCATGTCCAATTGCAGTTTCTACAGAAAGAGTGTTTCAGAACGGCTCAATCAAAAGTAAGGTTCAAATCTGTTATTTGAATGCACAGAACAGAAAGAATTTTCACAGAATGCTACTGTGTAGTTTATATTTGAATATATTCCTTTTTCCACTATTACCCTCTTAGCGCTCCGAATGTCCACTTGCATTTTCTACAGAAAGAGTGTTCAGAACTGCGCAATCAAAAGTATGGTTTAACTCTGTTAGCTTAATGAACATATCAGAAATAAGTTTCACACAATGCTTCTGTGTAGTTTTTATTTGAAGTTATTATTTTTCCCAATAGAGGCCTCTTAGCGCTCAGAATGTCCAATTGCAGTTTCTACAGAAAGAGTGTTTCAGAAAGTCTCAATCAAAAGTAAGGTTCAACTCTGTTAGTTGAATGCACAGAACAGAAAGAAGTTTCATACAATGCTTCTGTGTAGTTTATATTTGAACATATTCTTTTTTCCACTATTACCCACTTAGCGCTACGAAAGTCCAGTTGCATTTTCTACAGACAGAGTGTTTCAAAACTGCTCAATCAAAAGTATGGTTTCACTCTGTTAGCTGAAAGCTCAGATCAGAAAGAAGTTTCACAGAATGCTTCTGTGTAGTTTATATTTGAATATATTCCTTTTTCCACTACTACTCTCTTAGCGCTCCAAATGTCCAGTTGCATTTTCTACAGAAAGAGTGTTCAGATCTGCTCAATCAAAAGTATGGTTTAACTCTGTTAGCTGAATGCACAGATCAGAAAGAAGTTTCACAGAATGATTCTGTGTAGTTTATATTTGGAGACATTCCATTTTCCACTATTACCCTCTGAGCGCTCCAAATCTCCACTTGCATTTTCTACAGAAAGAGTGTTTCAGAACTTCTCAATCAAAACTAAGGTTCAACTCTTTTAGTTGAACAAACAGAACAGAAAGAAGTTTCACACAGTTCTTCTGTGTAGTTTTTATTTTTAGACATTCTTTTTCCCAATATAGGCCTCTTAGCGCTCCGAATGTCCAATTGCAGTTTCTACAGAAAGAGTGTTTCAGAACGGCTCAATCAAAAGTAAGGTTCAACTCTGTTAGTTGAATGCACAGAACAGAAAGAAGTTTCATACAATGCTTCTGTGTAGTTTATATTTGAACATATACTTTTTTCCACTATTACCCACTTAGCGCTACGAATGTCCAGTTGCATTTTCAACAGACAGAGTGTTTCAAAACTGCTCAATCAAAAGTATGGTTTAACTCTGTTAGCTGTATGCTCAGATCAGAAAGAAGTTTCACAGAATGCTTCTCTGTAGTTTATATTTGAATATATTCCTTTTTCCACTACTACGCTCTTAGCGCTCCAAATGTCCAGTTGCATTTTCAACAGAAAGATTGTTCAGATCTGCTCAATCAAAATATGGTTTAACTCTGTTAGCTGAATGCACAGATCAGAAAGAAGTTTCACTGAATGATTCTGTGTAGTTTATATATGAAGACATTCCTTTTTCCACTATTACCCTCTTAGCGCTCCGAATCTCCACTTGCATTTTCTACAAAAAGAGTGTTTCATAACTGCTCAATCAAAAATATGTTTTATCTCTGTTAACTGAATTTACAGATCAGAAATAAGTTTCGCAGAATGCATCTGTGTAGTTTTTATTCGAAGATATTCTTTTTCCCAATGTAGGCCTCTTAGCGCTTAGCATGTCCAATTGCAGTTTCTACAGAAAGAGTGTTTCAGAACGGCTCAATCAAAAGTAAGGTTCAACTCTGTTAGTTGAATGCACAGAACAGAAAGAATTTTCACAGAATGCTACTGTGTAGTTTATATTTGAATATATTCCATTTTTCCACTATTACCCTCTTAGCGCTCCGAATGTCCACTTCCATTTTCTACAGAAAGAGTATTCAGAACTGCGCAATCAAAAGTATGGTTTAACTCTGTTAGCTTAATGAACATATCAGAAATAAGTTTCACACAATGCTTCTGTGTAGTTTTTATTTGAAGATATTATTTTTCCCAATATAGGCCTCTTCGCGCTCAGAATGTCCAATTGCAGTTTCTACAGAAAGAGTGTTTCAGAACGGCTCAATCAAAAGTAAGGTTCAACTCTGTTAGTTGAATGCACAGAACAGAAAGAAGTTTCATACAATGCTTCTGTGTAGTTTATATTTGAACATATTCTTTTTTCCACTATTACCCACTTAGCGCTACGAATGTCCAGTTGCATTTTCTACAGACAGAGTGTTTCAAAACTGCTCAATCAAAAGTATGGTGTAACTCTGTTAGCTGAATGCTCAGATCAGAAAGAAGTTTCACAGAATGCTTCTGTGTAGTTTATATTTGAATATATTCCTTTTTCCACTACTACGCTCTTAGCGATCCAAATGTCCAGTTGCATTTTCAACAGAAAGAGTGTTCAGATCTGCTCAATCAAAAGTATGGTTTAACTCTGTTAGCTGAATGCACAGATCAGAAAGAAGTTTCACCGAATGATTCTGTGTAGTTTATATTTGAAGACATTCCTTTTTCCACTATTACGCTCTTAGCGCTCCGAATCTCCACTTGCATTTTCTACAAAAAGAGTGTTTCATAACTGCTCAATCAAAAATATGTTTTATCTCTGTTAACTGAATTTACAGATCAGAAATAAGTTTCACAGAATGCATCTGTGTAGTTTTTATTTGAAGATATTCTTTTTCAAAATGTAGGCCTCTTAGCGCTTAGCATGTCCAATTGCAGTTTCTACAGAAAGAGTGTTTCAGAACGGCTCAATCAAAAGTAAGGTTCAACTCTGTTAGTTGAATGCACAGAACAGAAAGAATTTTCACAGAATTCTACTGTGTAGTTTATATCTGAATATATTCCTTTTCCCACTATTACCCTCTTAGCGCTCCGAATGTCCACTTGCATTTTCTACAGAAAGAGTGTTCAGAACTGCGCAATCAAAAGTATGGTTTAACTCTGTTAGCTTAATGAACATATCAGAAATAAGTTTCACACAATGCTTCTGTGTAGTTTTTATTTGAAGATATTATTTTTCCCAATAGAGGCCGACTAGCGCTCAGAATGTCCAATTGCAGTTTCTACAGAAAGAGTGTTTCAGAAAGGCTCAATCAAAAGTAAGGTTCAACTCTGTTAGTTGAATGCACAGAACAGAAAGAAGTTTCATACAATGCTTCTGTGTAGTTTATATTTGAACATATTCTTTTTTCCACTATTACCCACTTAGCGCTACGAATGTCCAGTTGTATTTTCTACAGACAGAGTGTTTCAAAACTGCTCAATCAAAAGTATGGTTTAAATCTGTTAGCTGAATGCTCAGATCAGAAAGAAGTTTCACAGAATGCTTCTGTGTAGTTTATATTTGAATATATTCCTTTTTCCACTACTACTCTCTTAGCGCTCCAAATGTCCAGTTGCATTTTCTACAGAAAGAGTGTTCAGATCTGCTCAATCAAAAGTATGGTTTAACTCTGTTAGCTGAATGCACAGATCAGAAAGAAGTTTCACAGAATGATTCTGTGTAGTTTATATTTGGAGACATTCCTTTTTCCACTATTACCCTCTTAGCACTCCGAATCTCCACTGGCATTTTCTACAGAAAGAGTGTTTCAGAACGGCTCAATCAAACTAAGGTTCAACTCTTTTAGTTGAACAAACAGAACAGAAAGAAGTTTCACACAATTCTTCTGTGTAGTTTTTATTTGTAGACATTCTTTTTCCCAATATAGGCCTCTTAGCGCTCAGAATGTCCAATTGCAGTTTCTACAGAAAGAGTGTTTCAGAACGGCTCAATCAAAAGTAAGGTTCAACTCTGTTAGTTTAATGCACAGAACAGAAAGAAGTTTCATGCAATGCTTCTGTGTAGTTTATATTTGAACATATTCTTTTTTCCACTATTACCCACTTAGCGCTACGAATGTCCAGTTGCATTTTCTACAGACAGAGTGTTTCAAAACTGCTCAATCAAAAGTATGGTTTAACTCTGTTAGCTGAATGCTCAGATCAGAAAGAAGTTTCACAGAATGCTTCTGTGTAGTTTATATTTGAATATATTCCTTTTTCCACTACTACTCTCTTAGCGCTCCAAATGTCCAGTTGCATTTTCTACAGAAAGAGTGTTCAGATCTGCTCAATCAAAAGTATGGTTTAACTCTGTTAGCTGAATGCACAGATCAGAAAGAAGTTTCACAGAATGATTCTGTGTAGTTTATATTTGGAGACATTCCTTTTTCCACTATTACCCTCTTAGCACTCCGAATCTCCACTGGCATTTTCTACAGAAAGAGTGTTTCAGAACGGCTCAATCAAACTAAGGTTCAACTCTTTTAGTTGAACAAACAGAACAGAAAGAAGTTTCACACAATTCTTCTGTGTAGTTTTTATTTGTAGACATTCTTTTTCCCAATATAGGCCTCTTAGCGCTCAGAATGTCCAATCAGTTTCTACAGAAAGAGTGTTTCAGAACGGCTCAATCAAAAGTAAGGTTCAACTCTGTTAGTTTAATGCACAGAACAGAAAGAAGTTTCATACAATGCTTCTGTGTAGTTTATATTTGAACATATTCTTTTTTCCACTATTACCCACTTAGCGCTACGAATGTCCAGTTGCATTTTCTACAGACAGAGTGTTTCAAAACTGCTCAATCAAAAGTATGTTTTAACTCTGTTAGCTGAATGCTCAGATCAGAAAGAACTTTCACAGAATGCTTCTGTGTAGTTTATATTTGAGTATATTCCTTTTTCCACTACTACGCTCTTAGCGCTCCAAATGTCCAGTTGCATTTTCAACAGAAAGAGGGTTCAGATCTGCTCAATCAAAAGTATGGTTTAACTCTGTTAGCTGAATGCACAGATCAGAAAGAAGTTTCACCGAATGATTCTGTGTAGTTTATATTTGAAGACATTCCTTTTTCCACTATTACCCTCTTAGCGCTCCGAATCTCCACTTGCATTTTCTACAAAAAGAGTGTTTCATAACTGCTCAATCAAAAATATGTTTTATCTCTGTTAACTGAATTTACAGATCAGAAATAAGTTTCACAGAATGCATCTGTGTAGTTTTTATTTGAAGATATTCTTTTTCCCAATGTAGGCCTCTTAGCGCTTAGCATGTCCAATTGCAGTTTCTACAGAAAGAGTGTTTCAGAACGGCTCAATCAAAAGTAAGGTTCAACTCTGTTAGTTGAATGCACAGAACAGAAAGAATTTTCACAGAATGCTACTGTGTAGTTTATATTTGAATATATTCCTTTTCCCACTATTACCCTCTTAGCGCTCCGAATGTCCACTTGCATTTTCTACAGAAAGAGTGTTCAGAACTGCGCCATCAAAAGTATGGTTTAACTCTATTAACTTAATGAGCATATCAGAAATAAGTTTCACACAATGCTTCTGTGTAGTTTTTATTTGAAGATATTATTTTTCCCAATAGAGGCCGATTAGCGCTCAGAATGTCCAATTGCAGTTTCTACAGAAAGAGTGTTTCAGAACGGCTCAATCAAAACTAAGGTTCAACTCTTTTAGTTGAACAAACAGAACAGAAAGAAGTTTCACACAATTCTTCTGTGTAGTTTTTATTTGTAGACATTCTTTTTCCCAATATAGGCCTCTTAGCGCTCAGAATGTCCAATTGCAGTTTCTACAGAAAGAGTGTTTCAGAACGGCTCAATCAAAAGTAAGGTTCAACTCTGTTAGTTGAATGCACAGAACAGAAAGAAGTTTCATGCAATGCTTCTGTGTAGTTTATATTTGAACATATTCTTTTTTCCACTATTACCCACTTAGCGCTACGAATGTCCAGTTGCATTTTCTACAGACAGAGTGTTTCAAAACTGCTCAATCAAAAGTATGGTTTAACTCTGTTAGCTGAATGCTCAGATCAGAAAGAAGTTTCACAGAATGCTTCTGTGTAGTTTATATTTGAATATATTCCTTTTTCCACTACTACTCTCTTAGCGCTCCAAATGTCCAGTTGCATTTTCTACAGAAAGAGTGTTCAGATCTGCTCAATCAAAAGTATGGTTTAACTCTGTTAGCTGAATGCACAGATCAGAAAGAAGTTTCACAGAATGATTCTGTGTAGTTTATATTTGGAGACTTTCCTTTTTCCACTATTACCCTCTTAGCGCTCCGAATCTCCACTTGCATTTTCTACAGAAAGAGTGTTTCAGAACGGCTCAATCAAAACTAAGGTTCAAATCTTTTAGTTGAACAAACAGAACAGAAAGAAGTTTCACACAATTCTTCTGTGTAGTTTTTATTTTTAGACATTCTTTTTCCCAATATAGGCCTCTTAGCGCTCAGAATGTCCAATTGCAGTTTCTACAGAAAGAGTGTTTCAGAACGGCTCAATCAAAAGTAAGGTTCAACTCTGTTAGTTGAATGCACAGAACAGAAAGAAGTTTCATACAATGCTTCTGTGTAGTTTATATTTGAACATATACTTTTTTCCACTATTACCCACTTAGCGCTACGAATGTCCAGTTGCATTTTCAACAGACAGAGTGTTTCAAAACTGCTCAATCAAAAGTATGGTTTAACTCTGTTAGCTGTATGCTCAGATCAGAAAGAAGTTTCACAGAATGCTTCTCTGTAGTTTATATTTGAATATATTCCTTTTTCCACTACTACGCTCTTAGCGCTCCAAATGTCCAGTTGCATTTTCAACAGAAAGAGTGTTCAGATCTGCTCAATCAAAAGTATGGTTTAACTCTGTTAGCTGAATGCACAGATCAGAAAGAAGTTTCACCGAATGATTCTGTGTAGTTTATATTTGAAGACATTCCTTTTTCCACTATTACCCACTTAGCGCTCCGAATCTCCACTTGCATTTTCTACAAAAAGAGTGTTTCATAACTGCTCAATCAAAAATATGTTTTATCTCTGTTAACTGAATTTACAGATCAGAAATAAGTTTCACAGAATGCATCTGTGTAGTTTTTATTTGAAGATATTCTTTTTCCCAATGTAGGCCTCTTAGCGCTTAGCATGTCCAATTGCAGTTTCTACAGAAAGAGTGTTTCAGAACGGCTCAATCAAAAGTAAGGTTCAACTCTGTTAGTTGAATGCACAGAACAGGAAGAATTTTCACAGAATGCTACTGTGTAGTTTATATTTGAATATATTCCTTTTTCCACTATTACCCTCTTAGCGCTCCGAATGTCCACTTGAATTTTCTACAGAAAGAGTGTTCAGAACTGCGTAATCAAAAGTATGGTTTAACTCTGTTAGCTTAATGAACATATCAGAAATAAGTTTCACACAATGCTTCTGTGTAGTTTTTATTTGAAGATATTATTTTTCCCAATATAGGCCTCTTAGCGCTCAGAATGTCCAATTGCAGTTTCTACAGAAAGAGTGTTTCAGAAAGGCTCAATCAAAAGTAAGGTTCAACTCTCTTAGTTGAATGCACAGAACAGAAAGAAGTTTCATACAATGCTTCTGTGTAGTTTATATTTGAACATATTCTTTTTTCCACTATTACCCACTTAGCGCTACGAATGTCCAGTTGCATTTTCTACAGACAGAGTGTTTCAAAACTGCTCAATCAAAAGTATGGTTTAACTCTGTTAGCTGAATGCTCAGATCAGAAAGAAGTTTCACAGAATGCTTCTGTGTAGTTTATATTTGAATATATTCCTTTTTCCACTACTACGCTCTTAGCGCTCCAAATATCCAGTTGCATTTTCAACAGAAAGAGTGTTCAGATCTGCTCAATCAAAAGTATGGTTTAACTCTATTAGCTGAATGCACAGATCAGAAAGAAGTTTCACCGAATGATTCTGTGTAGTTTATATTTGAAGACATTCCTTTTTCCACTATTACCGTCTTAGCGCTCCGAATCTCCACTTGCATTTTCTACAAAAAGAGTGTTTCATAACTGCTCAATCAAAAATATGTTTTATCTCTGTTAACTGAATTTACAGATCAGAAATAAGTTTCACAGAATGCATCTGTGTAGTTTTTATTTGAAGATATTCTTTTTCCCAATGTAGGCCTCTTAGCGCTTAGCATGTCCAATTGCAGTTTCTACAGAAAGAGTGTTTCAGAACGGCTCAATCAAAAGTAAGGTTCAACTCTGTTAGTTGAATGCACAGAACAGAAAGAATTTTCACAGAATGCTACTGTGTAGTTTATATTTGAATATATTCCTTTTTCCACTATTACCCTCTTAGCGCTCCGAATGTCCACTTGCATTTTCTACAGAAAGAGTGTTCAGAACTGCGCAATCAAAAGTATGGTTTAACTCTGTTAGCTTAATGAACATATCAGAAATAAGTTTCACACAATGCTTCTGTGTAGTTTTTATTTGAAGATATTATTTTTCCCAATAGAGGCCTCTCAGCGCTCAGAATGTCCAATTGCAGTTTCTACAGAAAGAGTGTTTCAGAAAGGCTCAATCAAAAGTAAGGTTCAACTCTGTTAGTTGAATGCACAGAACAGAAAGAAGTTTCATACAATGCTTCTGTGTAGTTTATATTTGAACATATTCTTTTTTCCACTATTACCCACTTAGCGCTACGAATGTCCAGTTGCATTTTCTACAGACAGAGTGTTTCAAAACTGCTCAATCATAAGTATGGTTTAACTCTGTTAGCTGAATGCTCAGATCAGAAAGAAGTTTCACAGAATGCTTCTGTGTAGTTTATATTTGAATATATTCCTTTTTCCACTACTACTCTCTTAGCGCTCCAAATGTCCAGTTGCATTTTCTACAGAAAGAGTGTTCAGATCTGCTCAATCAAAAGTATGGTTTAACTCTGTTAGCTGAATGCACAGATCAGAAAGAAGTTTCACAGAATGATTCTGTGTAGTTTATATTTGGAGACATTCCTTTTTCCACTATTACCCTCTTAGCGCTCCGAATCTCCACTTGCATTTTCTACAGAAAGAGTGTTTCAGAACGGCTCAATCAAAACTAAGGTTCAACTCTTTTAGTTGAACAAACAGAACAGAAAGAAGTTTCACACAATTCTTCTGTGTAGTTTTTATTTGTAGACATTCTTTTTCCCAATATAGGCCTCTTAGCGCTCAGAATGTCCAATTGCAGTTTCTACAGAAAGAGTGTTTCAGAACGGCTCAATCAAAAGTAAGGTTCAAGTCTGTTAGTTGAATGCACAGAACAGAAAGAAGTTTCATACAATGCTTCTGTGTAGTTTATATTTGAACATATTCTCTTTTCCACTATTACCCACTTAGCGCTACGAATGTCCAGATGCATTTTCTACAGACAGAGTGTTTCAAAACTGCTCAATCAAAAGTATGGTTTAACTCTGTTAGCTGTATGCTCAGATCAGAAAAAAGTTTCACAGAATGCTTCTGTGTAGTTTATATTTGAATATATTCCTTTTTCCACTACTACGCTCTTAGCGCTCCAAAAGTCCAGTTGCATTTTCAAAAGAAAGAGTGTTCAGATCTGCTCAATCAAAAGTATGGTTTAACTCTGTTAGCTGAATGCACAGATCAGAAAGAAGTTTCACCGAATGATTCTGTGTAGTTTATATTTGAAGACATTCCTTTTTCCACTATTACCCTCTTAGCGCTCCGAATCTCCACTTGCATTTTCTACAAAAAGAGTGTTTCATAACTGCTCAATCAAAAATATGTTTTATCTCTGTTAACTGAATTTACAGATCAGAAATAAGTTTCACAGAATGCATCTGTGTAGTTTTTATTTGAAGATATTCTTTTTCCCAATGTAGGCCTCTTAGCGCTTAACATGTCCAATTGCAGTTTCTACAGAAAGAGTGTTTCAGAACGGCTCAATCAAAAGTAAGGTTCAACTCTGTTAGTTGAATGCACAGAACAGAAAGAATTTTCACAGAATGCTACTGTGTAGTTTATATTTGAATATATTCCTTTTTCCACTATTACCCTCTTAGCGCTCCGAATGTCCACTTGCATTTTCTACAGAAAGAGTGTTCAGAACTGCGCAATCAAAAGTATGGTTTAACTCTGTTAGCTTAATGAACATATCAGAAATAAGTTTCACACAATGCTTCTGTGTAGTTTTTATTTGAAGATATTATTTTTCCCAATAGAGGCCTCTTAGCGCTCAGAATGTCCAATTGCAGTTTCTACAGAAAGAGTGTTTCAGAACGGCTCAATCAAATGTAAGGTTCAACTCTGTTAGTTGAATGCACAGAACAGAAAGAAGTTTCATACAATGTTTCTGTGTAGTTTATATTTGAACATATTCTTTTTTCCACTATTACCCACTTAGCGCTACGAATGTGCAGTTGCATTTTCTACAGACAGAGTGTTTCAAAACTGCTCAATCAAATGTATGGTTTAACTCTGTTAGCTGAATGCTCAGATCAGAAAGAAGTTTCACAGAATGCTTCTGTGTAGTTTATATTTGAATATATTCCTTTTTCCACTACTACTCTCTTAGCGCTCCAAATGTCCAGTTGCATTTTCTACAGAAAGTGTGTTCAGATCTGCTCAATCAAAAGTATAGTTTAACTCTGTTAGCTGAATGCACAGATCAGAAAGAAGTTTCACAGAATGATTCTGTGTAGTTTATATTTGGAGACATTCCTTTTTCCACTATTACCCTCTTAGCGCTCCGAATCTCCACTTGCATTTTCTACAGAAAGAGTGTTCAGATCTGCTCAATCAAAAGTATGGTTTAACTCTGTTAGCTGAATGCACAGATCAGAAAGAAGTTTCACAGAATGATTCTGTGTAGTTTATATTCGGAGACATTCCTTTTTCCATTAATACCCTCTTAGAGCTCCGATTCTCCACTTGCATTTTCTACAGAAAGAGTGTTTCAGAACGGCTCAATCAAAACTAAGGTTCAACTCTTTTAGTTGAACAAACAGAACAGAAAGAAGTTTCACACAATTCTTCTGTGTAGTTTTTATTTGTAGACATTCTTTTTCCCAATATAGGCCTCTTAGCGCTCAGAATGTCCAATTGCAGTTTCTACAGAAAGAGTGTTTCAGAACGGCTCAATCAAAAGTAAGGTTCAACTCTGTTAGTTGAATGCACAGAACAGAAAGAAGTTTCATACAATGTTTCTGTGTAGTTTATATTTGAACATATTCTTTTTTCCACTATTACCCACTTAGCGCTACGAATGTCCACTTGCATTTTCTACAGACAGAGTGTTTCAAAACTGCTCAATCAAAAGTATGGTTTAACTCTCTTAGCTGAATGCTCAGATCAGAAAGAAGTTTCACAGAATGCTTCTGTGTAGTTTATATTTGAATATATTCCTTTTTCCACTACTACGCTCTTAGCGCTCCAAATGTCCAGTTGCATTTTCTACAGAAAGAGTGTTCAGATCTGCTCAATCAAAAGTATGGTTTAACTCTGTTAGCTGAATGCACAGATCAGAAAGAAGTTTCACCGAATGATTCTGTGTAGTTTATATTTGAAGACATTCCTTTTTCCACTGTTACCCTCTTAGCGCTCCGAATCTCCACTTGCATTTTCTACAAAAAGAGTGTTTCATAACTGCTCAATCAAAAATATGTTTTATATCTGTTAACTGAATTTACAGATCAGAAATAAGTTTCACAGAATGCATCTGTGTAGTTTTTATTTGAAGATATTCTTTTTCCCAATGTAGGCCTCTTAGCGCTTAGCATGTCCAATTGCAGTTACTACAGAAAGAGTGTTTCAGAACGGCTCAATCAAAAGTAAGGTTCAACGCTTTTAGTTGAATGCACAGAACAGAAAGAATTTTCACAGAATGCTACTGTGTAGTTTATATTTGAATATATTCCTTTTTCCACTATTAACCTCTTAGCGCTCCGTATGTCCACTTGCATTTTCTACAGAAAGAGTGTTCAGAACTGCGCAATCAAAAGTATGGTTTAACTCTGTTAGCTTAATGAACATATCAGAAATAAGTTTCACACAATGCTTCTGTGTAGTTTTTATTTGAAGATATTATTTTTCCCAATAGAGGCCTCTTATCGCTCAGAATGTCCAATTGCAGTTTCTACAGAAAGAGTGTTTCAGAAAGGCTCAATCAAAAGTAAGGTTCAACTCTGTTAGTTGAATGCACAGAACAGAAAGAATTTTCACAGAATGCTACTGTGTAGTTTATATTTGAATATATTCCTTTTTCCACTATTACCCTCTTATCGCTCCGAAACTCCATTGCATTTTCTACAGAAAGAGTGTTTCAGAACGGCTCAATCAAAACTAAGTTTCAACTCTTTTAGTTGAACAAACAGAACAGAAAGAAGTTTCACACAATTCTTCTGTGTAGTTTTTATTTGTAGACATTCTTTTTCCCAATATAGGCCTATTACCGCTCAGAATGTCCAATTGCAGTTTCTACAGAAAGAGTGTTTCAGAACGGCTCAATCAAAAGTGAGGTTCAACTCTGTTAGTTGAATGCACAGAACAGAAAGAAGTTTCATACAATGCTTCTGTGTAGTTTATATGTGAACATATTCTTTTTTCCACTATTACCCACTTAGCGCTACGAATGTCCAGTTGCATTTTCTACAGACAGAGAGTTTCAAAACTGCTCAATCAAAAGTATGGTTTAACTCTGTTAGCTGAATGCTCAGATCAGAAAGAAGTTTCACAGAATGCTTCTGTGTAGTTTATATTTGAATATATTCCTTTTTCCACTACTACGCTCTTAGCGCTCCAAATGTCCAGTTGCATTTTCAACAGAAAGAGTGTTCAGATCTGCTCAATGAAAAGTATGGTTTAACTCTGTTAGCTGAATGCACAGATCAGAAATAAGTTTCACCGAATGATTCTGTGTAGTTTATATTTGAAGACATTCCTTTTTCCACTATTACCCCCTTAGCGCTCCGAATCTCCACTTGTATTTTCTACAAAAAGAGTGTTTCATAACTGCTCAATGAAAAATATGTTTTATCTCTGTTAACTGAATTTACAGATCAGAAATAAGTTGCACAGAATGCATCTGTGTAGTTTTTATTTGAAGATATTTTTTTCCCAATGTAGGCCTCTTACCGCTTAGCATGTCCAATTGCAGTTTCTACAGAAAGAGTGTTTCAGAACGGCTCAATCAAAAGTAAGGTTCAACTCTGTTAGTTGAATGCACAGAACAGAAAGAATTTTCACAGAATGCTTCTGTGTAGTTTATATTTGAATATATCCCTTTTTCCACTATTACCCTCTTAGCGCTCCGAATGTCCACTTGCATTTTCTACAGAAAGAGTGTTCAGGACTGCGCAATCAAAAGTATGGTTTAACTCTGTTAGCTTAATGAACATATCAGAAATAAGTTTCACACAATGCTTCTGTGTAGTTTTTATTTGAAGATATTATTTTTCCCAATATAGGCCTCTTAGCGCTCAGAATGTCCAATTGCAGATTCTACAGAAAGAGTGTTTCAGAAAGGCTCAATCAAAAGTAAGGTTCAACTCTGTTAGTTGAATGCACAGAACAGAAAGTAGTTTCATACAATGCTTCTGTGTAGTTTATATTTGAACATATTCTTTTTTCCACTATTACCCACTTAGCGCTACGAATGTCCAGTTGCATTTTCTACAGACAGAGTGTTTCAAAACTGCTCAATCAAAAGTATGGTTTAACTCTGTTAGCTGAATGCTCAGATCAGAAAGAAGTTTCACAGAATGCTTCTGTGTAGTTTATATTTGAATATATTCCTTTTTCCACTACTACTCTCTTAGCGCTCCAAATGTCCAGTTGCATTTTCTACAGAAAGAGTGTTCAGATCTGCTCAATCAAAAGTATGGTTTAACTCTGTTAGCTGAATGCACAGATCAGAAAGAAGTTTCACAGAATGATTCTGTGTAGTTTATATTTGGAGACATTCCTTTTTCCACTATTACCCTCTTAGCGCTCCGAATCTCCACTTGCATTTTCTACAGAAAGAGTGTTTCAGAACGACTCAATCAAAACTAAGGTTCAACTCTTTTAGTTGAACAAACAGAACAGAAAGAAGTTTCACACAATTCTTCTGTGTAGTTTTTATTTGTAGACATTCTTTTTCCCAATATAGGCCTCTTAGCGCTCAGAATGTCCAATTGCAGTTTCTACAGAAAGAGTGTTTCAGAACGGCTCAATCAAAAGTAAGGTTCAACTCTGTTAGTTGAATGCACAGAACAGAAAGAAGTTTCATACAATGCTTCTGTGTAGTTTATATTTGAACATATTCCCTTTTCCACTATTACCCACTTAGCGCTACGAATGTCCAGTTGCATTTTCTACAGACAGAGTGTTTCAAAACTGCTTAATCAAAAGTATGGTTTAACTCAGTTAGCTGTATGCTCAGATCAGAAAGAAGTTTCACAGAATGCTTCTGTGTAGTTTATATTTGAATATATTCCTTTTTCCACTACTACGCTCTTAGCGCTCCAAATGTCCAGTTGCATTTTCTACAGAAAGAGTGTTCAGATCTGCTCAATCAAAAGTATGGTTTAACTCTGTTAGCTGAATGCACAGTTCAGAAATAAGTTTCACCGAATGATTCTGTGTAGTTTATATTTGAAGACATAACTTTTTCCACTATTACCCCCTTAGCGCTCCGAATCTCCACTTGTATTTTCTACAAAAAGAGTGTTTCATAACTGCTCAATGAAAAATATGTTTTATCTCTGTTAACTGAATTTACAAATCAGAAATAAGTTGCACAGAATGCATCTGTGTAGTTTTTATTTGAAGATATTTTTTTCCCAATGTAGGCCACTTAGCGCTTAGCATGTCCAATTGCAGTTTCTACAGAAAGAGTGTTTCAGAACGGCTCAATCAAAAGTAAGGTTCAACTCTGTTAGTTGAATGCACAGAACAGAAAGAATTTTCACAGAATGCTTCTGTGTAGTTTATATTTGAATATATCCCTTTTTCCACTATTACCCTCTTAGCGCTCCGAATGTCCACTTGCATTTTCTACAGAAAGTGTGTTCAGAACTGCACAATCAAAAGTATGGTTTAACTCTGTTAGCTTAATGAACATATGAGAAATAAGTTTCACACAATGCTTCTGTGTAGTTTTTATTTGAAGATATTATTTTTCCCAATAGAGGCCTCTTAGCGCTCCGAATGTCCAATTGCAGATTCTACAGAAAGAGTGTTTCAGAATGGCTCAATCAAAAGTAAGGTTCAACTCTGTTAGTTGAATGCACAGAACAGAAAGAAGTTTCATACAATGCTTCTGTGTAGTTTATATTTGAACATATTCTTTTTTCCACTATTACCCACTTAGCGCTACGAATGTCCAGTTGCATTTTCTACAGACAGAGTGTTTCAAAACTGCTCAATCAAAAGTATGGTTTAACTCTGTTAGCTGAATGCTCAGATCAGAAAGAAGTTTCACAGAATGCTTCTGTGTAGTTTATATTTGAATATATTCCTTTTTCCACTACTACTCTCTTAGCGCTCCAAATGTCCAGTTGCATTTTCTACAGAAAGAGTGTTCAGATCTGCTCAATCAAAAGTATGGTTTAACTCTGTTAGCTGAATGCACAGATCAGAAAGAAGTTTCACAGAATGATTCTGTGTAGTTTATATTTGGAGACATTCCTTTTTCCACTATTACCCTCTTAGCGCTCCGAATCTCCACTTGCATTTTCTACAGAAAGAGTGTTTCAGAACGGCTCAATCAAAACTAAGGTTCAACTCTTTTAGTTGAACAAACAGAACAGAAAGAAGTTTCACACAATTCTTCTGTGTAGTTTTTATTTGTAGACATTCTTTTTCCCAATATAGGCCTCTTAGCGCTCAGAATGTCCAATTGCAGTTTCTACAGAAAGAGTGGTTCAGAACGGCTCAATCAAAAGTAAGGTTCAACTCTGTTAGTTGAATGCACAGAACAGAAAGAAGTTTCATACAATGCTTCTGTGTAGTTTATATTTGAACATATTCTTTTTTCCACTATTACCCACTTAGCGCTACGAATGTCCAGTTGCATTTTCTACAGACAGAGTGTTTCAAAACTGCTCAATCAAAAGTATGGTTTAACTCTGTTAGCTGAATGCTCAGATCAGAAAGAAGTTTCACAGAATGCTTCTGTGTAGTTTATATTTGAATATATTCCTTTTTCCACTACTACGCTCTTACCGCTCCAACTGTCCAGTTGCATTTTCAACAGAAAGAGTGTTCAGATCTGCTCAATCAAAAGTATGGTTTAACTCTATTAGCTGAATGCACAGATCAGAAAGAAGTTTCACCGAATGATTCTGTGTAGTTTATATTTGAAGACATTCCTTTTTCCACTATTACCCTCTTAGCGCTCCGAATCCCACTTGCATTTTCTACAAAAAGAGTGTTTCATAACTGCTCAATCAAAAATATGTTTTATCTCTGTTAACTGAATTTACAGATCAGAAATAAGTTTCACAGAGTGCATCTGTGTAGTTTTTATTTGAAGATATTCTTTTTCCCAATATAGGCCTCTTAGCGCTTAGCATGCCCAATTGCAGTTTCTACAGAAAGAGTGTTTCAGAACGGCTCAATCAAAAGTAAGGTTCAATTCTGTTAGTTGAATGCACAGAACAGAAAGAATTTTCACAGAATGCTACTGTGTAGTTTATATTTGAATATATTCCTTTTTCCACTATTACCCTCTTAGCGCTCCGAATGTCCACTTGCATTTTCTACAGAAAGAGTGTTCAGAACTGCGCAATCAAAAGTATGGTTTAACTCTTAGCTTAATGAACATATCAGAATTAAGTTTCACACAATGCTTCTGTGTAGTTTTTATTTGAAGATATTATTTTTCCCAATAGAGGCCTCTTAGCGCTCAGAATGTCCAATTGCATTTTCTACAGAAAGAGTGTTTCAGAACGGCTCAATCAAAAGTAAGGTTCAACTCTGTTAGTTGAATGCACAGAACAGAAAGAAGTTTAATACAATGCTTCTGTGTAGTTTATATTTGAACATATTATTTTTTCCACTATTACCCACTTAGCGCTACGAATGTCCAGTTGCATTTTCTACAGACAGAGTGTTTCAAAACTGCTCAATCAAAAGTATGGTTTAACTCTGTTAGCTGAATGTTCAGATCAGAGATAAGTTTCACAGAATGCTTCTGTGTAGTTTATATTTGAATATATTACTTTTTCCACTACTACGTTCTTAGCGCTCCAAATGTGCAGTTGCATTTTCAACAGAAAGAGTGTTCAGATCTGCTCAATCAAAAGTATGGTTTAATTCTGTTAGCTGAATGCACAGATCAGAAAGAAGTTTCACCGAATGATTCTGTGTAGTTTATATTTGAAGACATTCCTTTTTCCACTATTACCCTCTTAGCGCTCCGAATCTCCACTTGCATTTTCTACAAAAAGAGTGTTTCATAACTGCTCAATCAAAAATATGTTTTATCTCTGTTAACTGAATTTACAGATCAGAAATAAGTTTCACAGAATGCATCTGTGTAGTTTTTATTTGAAGTTATTCTTTTTCCCAATGTAGGCCTCTTAGCGCTTAGCATGTCCAATTGCAGTTTCTACAGAAAGAGTGTTTCAGAACGGCTCAATCAAAAGTAAGGTTGAACTCTGTTAGCTGAATGCACAGAACAGAAAGAATTTTCACAGAATGCTACTGTGTAGTTTATATTTGAATATATTCCTTTTTCCACTATTACCCTCTTAGCGCTCCGAATGTCCACCTGCATTTTCTACAGAAAGAGTGTTCAGAACTGCGCAATCAAAAGTATGGTTTAACTCTGTTAGCTTAATGAACATATCAGAAATAAGTTTCACACGATGCTTCTGTGTAGTTTTTATTTGAAGATATTTTTTTTCCCAATAGAGGCCTCTTAGCGCTCAGAATGTCCAATTGCAGATTCTACAGAAAGAGTGTTTCAGAATGGCTCAATCAAAAGTAAGGTTCAACTCTGTTAGTTGAATGCACAGAACAGAAAGAAGTTTCATACAATGCTTCTGTGTAGTTAATATTTGAACATATTCTTTTTTCCACTATTACCCACTTAGCGCTACGAATGTCCAGTTGCATTTTCTACAGACAGAGTGTTTCAAAACTGCTCAATCAAAAGTATGGTTTAACTCTGTTAGCTGAATGCTCAGATCAGAAAGAAGTTTCACAGAATGCTTCTGTGTAGTTTATATTTGAATATATTCCTTTTTCCACTACTACTCTCTTAGCGCTCCAAATGTCCAGTTGCATTTTCTACAGAAAGAGTGTTCAGATCTGCTCAATCAAAAGTATGGTTTAACTCTGTTAGCTGAATGCACAGATCAGAAAGAAGTTTCACAGAATGATTCTGTGTAGTTTATATTTGGAGACATACCTTTTTCCACTATTACCCTCTTAGCGCTCCGAATCTCCACTTGCATTTTCTACAGAAAGAGTGTTTCAGAACGGCTCAATCAAAACTAAGGTTCAACTCTTTTAGTTGAACAAACAGAACAGAAAGATGTTTCACACAATTCTTCTGTGTAGTTTTTATTTGTAGACATTCTTTTCCCCAATATAGGCCTCTTAGCACTCAGAATGTCCAATTGCAGTTTCTACAGAAAGAGTGTTTCAGAACGGCTCAATCAAAAGTAAGGTTCAACTCTGTTAGTTGAATGCACAGAACAGAAAGAAGTTTCATACAATGCTTCTGTGTAGTTTATATTTGAACATATTCTCTTTTCCACTATTACCCACTTAGCGCTACGAATGTCCAGTTGCATTTTCTACAGACAGAGTGTTTCAAAACTGCTCAATAAAAGTATGGTTTAACTCAGTTAGCTGTATGCTCAGATCAGAAAGAAGTTTCACAGAATGCTTCTGTGTAGTATATATTTGAATATATTCCTTTTTCCACTACTACGCTCTTAGCGCTCCAAATGTCCAGTTGCATTTTCAACAGAAAGATTGTTCAGATCTGCTCAATCAAAAGTATGGTTTAACTCTGTTAGCTGAATGCACAGATCAGAAAGAAGTTTCACCGAATGATTCTGTGTAGTTTATATTTGAAGACATTCCTTTTTCCACTATTACCCTGTTAGCGCTCCGAATCTCCACTTGCATTTTCTACAAAAAGAGTGTTTCATAATTGCTCAATCAAAAATATGTTTTATCTCTGTTAACTGAATTTACAGATCAGAAATAAGTTGCACAGAATGCGTCTGTGTAGTTTTTATTTGAAGATATTCTTTTTCCCAATGTAGGCCTCTTAGCGCTTAGCTTGTCCAATTGCAGTTTCTACAGAAAGAGTGTTTCAGAACGGCTCAATCAAAAGTAAGGTTCAACTCTGTTAGTTGAATGCACAGAACAGAAAGAAGTTTCATACAATGCTTCTGTGTAGTTTATATTTGAACGTATTCTTTTTTCCACTATTACCCACTTAGCGCTACGAATGTCCAGTTGCATTTTCTACAGACAGAGTGTTTCAAAACTGCTCAATCAAAAGTATGGTATAACTCTGTTAGCTTAATGAACATATCAGAAATAAGTTTCACACAATGCTTCTGTGTAGTTTTTATTTGAAGATATTATTTTTCCCAATATAGGCCTCTTAGCGCTCAGAATGTCCAATTGCAGTTTCTACAGAAAGAGTGTTTCAGAAAGGCTCAATCAAAAGTAAGGTTCAACTCTGTTAGTTGAATGCACAGAACAGAAAGAAGTTTCATACAATGCTTCTGTGTAGTTTATATTTGAACATATTCTTTTTTCCACTATTACCCACTTAGCGCTACGAATGTCCAGTTGCATTTTCTACAGACAGAGTGTTTCAAAACTGCTCAATCAAAAGTATGGTTTAACTCTGTTAGCTGAATGCTCAGATCAGAAAGAAGTTTCACACAATGCTTCTGTGTAGTTTATATTTGAATATATTCCTTTTTCCACTACTACTCTCTTAGCGCTCCAAATGTCCAGTTGCATTTTCTACAGAAAGATTGTTCTGATCTGCTCAATCAAAAGTATGGTTTAACTCTGTTAGCTGAATGCACAGATCAGAAAGAAGTTTCACAGAATGATTCTGTGTAGTTTATATATGGAGACATTTCTTTTTCCACTATTACCCTCTTAGCGCTCCGAATCTCCACTTGCATTTTCTACAGAAAGAGTGTTTCAGAACGGCTCAATCAAAACTAAGGTTCAACCCTTTTAGTTGAACAAACAGAACAGAAAGAAGTTTCACACAATTCTTCTGTGTAGTTTTTATTTGTAGACATTCTTTTTCCCAATATAGGCCTCTTAGCGCTCAGAATGTCCAATTGCAGTTTCTTCAGAAAGAGGGTTTCAGAACGGCTCAATCAAAAGTAAGGTTCAACTCTGTTAGTTGAATGCACAGAACAGAAAGAAGTTTCATACAATGCTTCTGTGTAGTTAATATTTGAACATATTCTTTTTTCCACTATTACCCACTTAGCGCTACGAATGTCCAGTTGCATTTTCTACAGACAGAGTGTTTCAAAACTGCTCAATCAAAAGTATGGTTTAACTCTGTTAGCTGAATGCTCAGATGAGAAAGAAGTTTCACAGAATGCTTCTGTGTAGTTTATATTTGAATATATTCCTTTTTCCACTACTAGGCTCTTAGCGCTCCAAATGTCCAGTTGCATTTTCTACAGAAAGAGTGTTCAGATCTGCTCCATCAAAATTATGGTTTAACTCTGTTAGCTGAATGCACAGATCAGAAAGAAGTTTCACCGAATGATTCTGTGTAGTTTATATTTGAAGACATTCCTTTTTCCACTATTACCCACTTAGCGCTCCGAATCTCCACTTGCATTTTCTACAAAAAGAGTGTTTCATAACTGCTCAATCAAAAATATGTTTTATCTCTGTTAACTGAATTTACAGATCAGAAATAAGTTTCACAGAATGCATCTGTGTAGTTTTTATTTGAAGATATTCTTTTTCCCAATGTAGGCCTCTTAGCGCTCAGAATGTCCAATTGCAGTTTCTACAGAAAGAGTGTTTCAGAACGGCTCAATCAAAAGTAAGGTTCAACTCTGTTAGTTGAACGCACAGAACAGAAAGAAGTTTCATACAATGCTTCTGTGTAGTTCATATTTGAACATATTCTTTTTTCCACTATTACCCACTTAGCGCTACGAATGTCCAGTTGCATTTTCTACAGAGTGTTTCAAAACTGCTCAATCAAAAGTATGGTTTATCTCTGTTAGCTGAATGCTCAGATCAGAAAGAAGTTTCACAGAATGCTTCTGTGTAGTTTATATTTGAATATATTCCTTTTTCCACTACTACGCTCTTAGCGCTCCAAATGTCCAGTTGCATTTTCTACAGAAAGAGTGTTCAGATCTGCTCAATCAAAAGTATGGTATAACTCTGTTAGCTGAATGCGCAGATCAGAAAGAAGTTTCACCGAATGATTCTGTGTAGTTTATATTTGAAGACATTCCTTTTTCCACTATTACCCACTTAGCGCTCCGAATCTCCACTTGCATTTTCTACAAAAAGAGTGTTTCATAACTGCTCAATCAAAAATATGTTTTATCTCTGTTAACTGAATTTACAGATCAGAAATAAGTTTCACAGAATGCATCTGTGTAGTTTTTATTTGAAGATATTCTTTTTCCCAATGTAGGCCTCTTAGCGCTTAGCATGTCCAATTGCAGTTTCTACAGAAAGAGTGTTTCAGAACGGCTCAATCAAAAGTAAGGTTCAACTCTGTTAGTTGAATGCACAGAACAGAAAGAATTTTCACAGAATGCTACTGTGTAGTTTATATTTGAATATATTCCTTTTTCCACTTTTACCCTCTTAGCGCTCCGAATGTCCACTTGCATTTTCTACAGAAAGAGTGTTCAGAACTGCGCAATCAAAACTATGGTTTAACTCTGTTAACTTAATGAACATATCAGAAATAAGTTTCACACAATGCTTCTGTGTAGTTTTTATTTGAAGATATTATTTTTCCCAATAGAGGCCTCTTCGCGCTCAGAATGTCCAATTGCAGTTTCTACAGAAAGAGTCTTTCAGAAAGGCTCAATCAAAAGTAAGGTTCAACTCTGTTAGTTGAATGCACAGAACAGAAAGAAGTTTCATACAATGCTTCTGTGTAGTTTATATTTGAACATATTATTTTTTCCACTATTACCCACGTAGCGCTACGAATGTCCAGTTGCATTTTCTACAGACAGAGTGTTTCAAAACTGCTCAATCAAAAGTATGGTTTAACTCTGTTAGCTGAATTCTCAGATCAGAAAGAAGTTTCACAGAATGCTTCTGTGTAGTTTATATTTGAATATATTCCTTTTTCCACTACTACTCTCTTAGCGCTCCAAATGTCCAGTTGCATTTTCTACAGAAAGATTGTTCAGATCTGCTCAATCAAAAGTATGGTTTAACTCTGTTAGCTGAATGCACAGATCAGAAAGAAGTTTCACAGAATGATTCTGTGTAGTTTATATATGGAGACATTCCTTTTTCCACTATTACCCTCTTAGCGCTCCGAATCTCCACTTGCATTTTCTACAGAAAGAGTGTTTCAGAACGGCTCAATCAAAACTAAGGTTCAACTCTTTTAGTTGAACAAACAGAACAGAAAAAAGTTTCACACAATTCTTCTGTGTAGTTTTTATTTGTAGACATTCTTTTTCCCAATATAGGCCTCTTAGCGCTCAGAATGTCCAATTGCAGTTTCTACAGAAAGAGTGTTTCAGAAAGGCTCAATCAAAAGTAAGGTTCAACTCTGTTAGTTGAATGCACAGAACAGAAAGAAGTTTCATACAATGCTTCTGTGTAGTTTATATTTGAATATATTCCTTTTTCCACTACTACTCTCTTAGCGCTCCAAATGTCCAGTTGCATTTTCTACAGAAAGATTGTTCTGATCTGCTCAATCAAAAGTATGGTTTAACTCTGTTAGCTGAATGCACAGATCAGAAAGAAGTTTCACAGAATGATTCTGTGTAGTTTATATATGGAGACATTTCATTTTCCACTATTACCCTCTTAGCGCTCCGAATCTCCACTTGCATTTTCTACAGAAAGAGTGTTTCAGAACGGCTCAATCAAAACTAAGGTTCAACTCTTTTAGTTGAACAAACAGAACAGAAAGAAGTTTCACACAATTCTTCTGTGTAGTTTTTATTTGTAGACATTCTTTTTCCCAATATAGGCCTCTTAGCGCTCAGAATGTCCAATTGCAGTTTCTTCAGAAAGAGTGTTTCAGAACGGCTCAATCAAAAGTAAGGTTCAACTCTGTTAGTTGAATGCACAGAACAGAAAGAAGTTTCATACAATGCTTCTGTGTAGTTAATATTTGAACATATTCTTTTTTCCACTATTACCCACTTAGCGCTACGAATGTCCAGTTGCATTTTCTACAGACAGAGTGTTTCAAAACTGCTCAATCAAAAGTATGGTTTAACTCTGTTAGCTGAATGCTCAGATGAGAAAGAAGTTTCACAGAATGCTTCTGTGTAGTTTATATTTGAATATATTCCTTTTTCCACTACTAGGCTCTTAGCGCTCCAAATGTCCAGTTGCATTTTCTACAGAAAGAGTGTTCAGATCTGCTCCATCGAAATTATGGTTTAACTCTGTTAGCTGAATGCACAGATCAGAAAGAAGTTTCACCGAATGATTCTGTGTAGTTTATATTTGAAGACATTCCTTTTTCCACTATTACCCACTTAGCGCTCCGAATCTCCACTTGCATTTTCTACAAAAAGAGTGTTTCATAACTGCTCAATCAAAAATATGTTTTATCTCTGTTAACTGAATTTACAGATCAGAAATAAGTTTCACAGAATGCATCTGTGTAGTTTTTATTTGAAGATATTCTTTTTCCCAATGTAGGCCTCTTAGCGCTCAGAATGTCCAATTGCAGTTTCTACAGAAAGAGTGTTTCAGAACGGCTCAATCAAAAGTAAGGTTCAACTCTGTTAGTTGAACGCACAGAACAGAAAGAAGTTTCATACAATGCTTCTGTGTAGTTCATATTTGAACATATTCTTTTTTCCACTATTACCCACTTAGCGCTACGAATGTCCAGTTGCATTTTCTACAGAGTGTTTCAAAACTGCTCAATCAAAAGTATGGTTTATCTCTGTTAGCTGAATGCTCAGATCAGAAAGAAGTTTCACAGAATGCTTCTGTGTAGTTTATATTTGAATATATTCCTTTTTCCACTACTACGCTCTTAGCGCTCCAAATGTCCAGTTGCATTTTCTACAGAAAGAGTGTTCAGATCTGCTCAATCAAAAGTATGGTATAACTCTGTTAGCTGAATGCGCAGATCAGAAAGAAGTTTCACCGAATGATTCTGTGTAGTTTATATTTGAAGACATTCCTTTTTCCACTATTACCCACTTAGCGCTCCGAATCTCCACTTGCATTTTCTACAAAAAGAGTGTTTCATAACTGCTCAATCAAAAATATGTTTTATCTCTGTTAACTGAATTTACAGTTCAGAAATAAGTTTCACAGAATGCATCTGTGTAGTTTTTATTTGAAGATATTCTTTTTCGCAATGTAGGCCTCTTAGCGCTTAGCATGTCCAATTGCAGTTTCTACAGAAAGAGTGTTTCAGAACGGCTCTATCAAAAGTAAGGTTCAACTCTGTTAGTTGAATGCACAGAACAGAAAGAATTTTCACAGAATGCTACTGTGTAGTTTATATTTGAATATATTCCTTTTTCCACTTTTACCCTCTTAGCGCTCCGAATGTCCACTTGCATTTTCTACAGAAAGAGTGTTCAGAACTGCGCAATCAAAACTATGGTTTAACTCTGTTAACTTAATGAACATATCAGAAATAAGTTTCACACAATGCTTCTGTGTAGTTTTTATTTGAAGATATTATTTTTCCCAATAGAGGCCTCTTCGCGCTCAGAATGTCCAATTGCAGTTTCTACAGAAAGAGTCTTTCAGAAAGGCTCAATCAAAAGTAAGGTTCAACTCTGTTAGTTGAATGCACAGAACAGAAAGAAGTTTCATACAATGCTTCTGTGTAGTTTATATTTGAACATATTATTTTTTCCACTATTACCCACGTAGCGCTACGAATGTCCAGTTGCATTTTCTACAGACAGAGTGTTTCAAAACTGCTCAATCAAAAGTATGGTTTAACTCTGTTAGCTGAATTCTCAGATCAGAAAGAAGTTTCACAGAATGCTTCTGTGTAGTTTATATTTGAATATATTCCTTTTTCCACTACTACTCTCTTAGCGCTCCAAATGTCCAGTTGCATTTTCTACAGAAAGAGTGTTCAGATCTGCTCAATCAAAAGTATGGTTTAACTCTGTTAGCTGAATGCACAGATCAGAAAGAAGTTTCACAGAATGATTCTGTGTAGTTTATATATGGAGACATTCCTTTTTCCACTATTACCCTCTTAGCGCTCCGAATCTCCACTTGCATTTTCTACAGAAAGAGTGTTTCAGAACGGCTCAATCAAAACTAAGGTTCAACTCTTTTAGTTGAACAAACAGAACAGAAAGAAGTTTCACACAATTCTTCTGTGTAGTTTTTATTTGTAGACATTCTTTTTCCCAATATAGGCCTCTTAGCGCTCAGAATGTCCAATTGCAGTTTCTACAGAAAGAGTGTTTCAGAAAGGCTCAATCAAAAGTAAGGTTCAACTCTGTTAGTTGAATGCACAGAACAGAAAGAAGTTTCATACAATGCTTCTGTGTAGTTTATATTTGAACATATTCTTTTTTCCACTATTACCCACTTAGTGCTACGAATTTTCAGTTGCATTTCCTACAGACAGAGTGTTTCAAAACTGCTCAATGAAAAGTATTGTTTAACTCTGTTAGCTGAATGCTCAGATCAGAACGAAGTTTCACAGAATGCTTCTGTGTAGTTTATATTTGAATATGTTCCTTTTTCCACTACTACTCTCTTAGCGCTCCAAATGTCCACTTGCATTTTCTACAGAAAGAGTGTTCAGAACTGCGCAATCAAAAGTATGGTTTAACTCTGTTAGCTTAATGAACATATCAGAAATAAGTTTCACACAATGCTTCTGTGTAGTTTTTATTTGAAGATATTATTTTTCCCAATAGAGGCCTCTTAGCGCTCAGAATGTCCAATTGCAGTTTCTACAGAAAGAGTGTTTCAGAAAGGCTCAATCAAAAGTAAGGTTCAACTCTGTTAGTTGAATGCACAGAACAGAAAGAAGTTTCATACAATGCTTCTGTGTAGTTTATATTTGAACATATTCTTTTTTCCACTATTACCCACTTAGCGCTACGAATGTCCAGTTGCATTTTCTACAGACAGAGTGTTTCAAAACTGCTCAATCAAAAGTATGGTTTAACTCTGTTAGCTGAATGCTCAGATCAGAAAGAAGTTTCACAGAATGCTTCTGTGTAGTTTATATTTGAATATGTTCCTTTTTCCACTACTACTCACTTAGCGCTCCAAATGTCCAGTTGCATTTTCTACAGAAAGAGTGTTCAGATCTGCTCAATCAAAAGTATGGTTTAACTCTGTTAGCTGAATGCACAGATCAGAAAGAAGTTTCACGGAATGATTCTGTGTAGTTTATATTTGGAGACATTCCTTTTTCCACTATTACCCTCTTAGCGCTCCGAATCTCCACTTGCATTTTCTACAGAAAGAGTGTTTCAGAACGGCTCAATCAAAACTAAGGTTCAACTCTTTTAGTTGAACAAACAGAACAGAAAGAAGTTTCACACAATTCTTCTGTGTAGTTTTTATTTGTAGACATTCTTTTTCCCAATATAGGCCTCTTAGCGCTCAGAATGTCCAATTGCAGTTTCTACAGAAAGAGTGTTTCAGAACGGCTCAATCAAAAGTAAGGTTCAACTCTGTTAGTTGAATGCACAGAACAGAAAGAAGTTTCATACAATGCTTCTGTGTAGTTTATATTTGAACATATTCTTTTTTCCACTATTACCCACTTAGCGCTACGAATGTCCAGTTGCATTTTCTACAGACAGAGTGTTTCAAAGCTGCTCAATCAAAAGAATTCTTTAACTCTGTTAGCTGAATGCTCAGATCAGAAAGAAGTTTCACATAATGCTTCTGTGTAGTTTATATTTGAATATATTCCTTTTCCCACTACTACGCTCTTACCGCTCCAAATGTCCAGTTGCATTTTCAACAGAAAGAGTGTTCAGATCTGCTCAATCAAAAGGATGGTTTAACTCTGTTAGCTGAATGCACAGATCAGAAAGAAATTTCACCGAATGATTCTGTGTAGTTTATATTTGAAGACATTCCTTTTTCCACTATTACCCTCTTAGCGCTCCGAATCTCCACTTGCATTTTCTACAAAAAGAGTGTTTCATAACTGCTCAATCAAAAATATGTTTTATCTCTGTTAACTGAATTTACAGATCAGAAATAAGTTTCACAGAGTGCATCTGTGTAGTTTTTATTTGAAGATATTCTTTTTCCCAATGTAGGCCTCTTAGCGCTTAGCATGTCCAATTGCAGTTTCTACAGAAAGAGTGTTTCAGAACGGCTCAATCAAAAGTAAGGTTCAACACTGTTAGTTGAATGCACAGAACAGAAAGGATTTTCACAGAATGCTACTGTGTAGTTTATATTTGAATATATTCCTTTTTCCAATATTACCCTCTTAGCGCTCCGAATGTCCACTTGCATTTTCTACAGAAAGAGGGTTCAGAAATGCGCAATCAAAAGTATGGTTTAACTCTGTTAGCTTAATGAACATATCAGAAATAAGTTTCACACAATGCTTCTGTGTAGTTTTTATTTGAAGATATTATTTTTCCCAATAGAGGCCTCTTAGCGCTCAGAACGTCCAATTGCAGTTTCAACAGAAAGAGTGTTTCAGAAAGGCTCAATCAAAAGTAAGGTTCAACTCTGTTAGTTGAATGCACAGAACAGAAAGAAGTTTCATACAATGCTTCTGTGTAGTTTATATTTGAACATATTCTTTTTTCCACTATTACCCACTTAGCGCTACGAATGTCCAGTTGCATTTTCTACAGACAGAGTGTTTCAAAACTGCTCAATCAAAAGTATGGTTTAACTCTGTTAGCTGAATGCTCAGATCAGAAAGAAGTTTCACAGAATGCTTCTGTGTAGTTTATATTTGAATATATTCCTTTTTCCACTACAACTCTCTTAGCGCTCCAAATGTCCAGTTGCATTTTCTACAGAAAGAGTGTTCAGATCTGCTCAATCAAAAGTATGGTTTAACTCTGTTAGCTGAATGCACAGATCAGAAAAAAGTTTCACAGAATGATTCTGTGTAGTTTATATTTGGAGACATTCCTTTTTCCACTATTACCCTCTTAGCGCTCCGAATCTCCACTTGCATTTTCTACAGAAAGAGTGTTTCAGAACGGCTCAATCAAAACTAAGGTTCAACTCCTTTAGTTGAACAAACAGAACAGAAAGAAGTTTCACACAATTCTTCTGTGTAGTTTTTATTTGTAGACATTCTTTTTCCCAATATAGGCCTCTTAGCGCTCAGAATGTCCAATTGCAGTTTCTACAGAAAGAGTGTTTCAGAACGGCTCAATCAAAAGTAAGGTTCAACTCTGTTAGTTGAATGCACAGAACAGAAAGAAGTTTCATACAATGCTTCTGTGTAGTTTATATTTGAACATATACTTTTTTCCACTATTACCCACTTAGCGCTACGAATGTCCAGTTGCATTTTCTACAGACAGAGTGTTTCAAAACTGCTCAATCAAAAGTATGGTTTAACTCTCTTAGCTGAATGCTCAGATCAGAAAGAAGTTTCACAGAATGCTTCTGTGTAGTTTATATTTGAATATATTCCTTTTTCCACTACTACTCTCTTAGCGCTCAAAATCTCCAGTTGCATTTTCTACAGAAAGATTGTTCAGATCTGCTCAATCAAAAGTATGGTTTAACTCTGTTAGCTGAATGCACAGATCAGAAAGAAGTTTCACAGAATGATTCTGTGTACTTTATATATGGAGACATTCCTTTTTCCACTATTACCCTCTTAGCGCTCCGAATCTCCACTTGCATTTTCTACAGAAAGAGTGTTTCAGAACGGCTCAATCAAAACTAAGGTTCAACTCTTTTAGTTGAACAAACAGAACAGAAAGAAGTTTCACACAATTCTTCTGTGTAGTTTTTATTTGTAGACATTCTTTTTCCCAATATAGGACTCTTAGCGCTCAGAATGTCCAATTGCAGTTTCTACAGAAAGAGTGTTTCAGAAAGGCTCAATCAAAAGTAAGGTTCAACTCTGTTAGTTGAATGCACAGAACAGAAAGAAGTTTCATACAATGCTTCTGTGTAGTTTATATTTGAACATATTCTTTTTTCCACTATTACCCACTTAGTGCTACGAATTTTCAGTTGCATTTTCTACAGACAGAGTGTTTCAAAACTGCTCAATCAAAAGTATGGTTTAACTCTGTTAGCTGAATGCTCAGATCAGAAAGAAGTTTCACAGAATGCTTCTGTGTAGTTTATATTTGAATATGTTCCTTTTTCCACTACTACTCTCTTAGCGCTCCAAATGTCCACTTGCATTTTCTACAGAAAGAGTGTTCAGAACTGCGCAATCAAAAGTATGGTTTAACTCTGTTAGCTTAATGAACATATCAGAAATAAGTTTCACACAATGCTTCTGTGTAGTTTTTATTTGAAGATATTATTTTTCCCAATAGAGGCCTCTTAGCGCTCAGAATGTCCAATTGCAGTTTCTACAGAAAGAGTGTTTCAGAAAGGCTCAATCAAAAGTAAGGTTCAACTCTGTTAGTTGAATGCACAGAACAGAAAGAAGTTTCATACAATGCTTCTGTGTAGTTTATATTTGAACATATTCTTTTTTCCACTATTACCCACTTAGCGCTACGAATGTCCAGTTGCATTTTCTACAGACAGAGTGTTTCAAAACTGCTCAATCAAAAGTATGGTTTAACTCTGTTAGCTGAATGCTCAGATCAGAAAGAAGTTTCACAGAATGCTTCTGTGTAGTTTATATTTGAATATGTTCCTTTTTCCACTACTACTCACTTAGCGCTCCAAATGTGCAGTTGCATTTTCTACAGAAAGAGTGTTCAGATCTGCTCAATCAAAAGTATGCTTTAACTCTGTTAGCTGAATGCACAGATCAGAAAGAAGTTTCACGGAATGATTCTGTGTAGTTTATATTTGGAGACATTACTTTTTCCACTATTACCCTCTTAGCGCTCCGAATCTCCACTTGCATTTTCTACAGAAAGAGTGTTTCAGAACGGCTCAATCAAAACTAAGGTTCAACTCTTTTAGTTGAACAAACTGAACAGAAAGAAGTTTCACACAATTCTTCTGTGTAGTTTTTATTTGTAGACATTCTTTTTCCCAATATAGGCCTCTTAGCGCTCAGAATGTCCAATTGCAGTTTCTACAGAAAGAGTGTTTCAGAACGGCTCAATCAAAAGTAAGGTTCAACTCTGTTAGTTGAATGCACAGAACAGAAAGAAGTTTCATACAATGCTTCTGTGTAGTTTGTATTTGAACATATTCTTTTTTCCACTATTACCCACTTAGCGCTACGAATGTCCAGTTGCATTTTCTACAGACAGAGTGTTTCAAAGCTGCTCAATCAAAAGTATTCTTTAACTCTGTTAGCTGAATGCTCAGATCAGAAAGAAGTTTCACATAATGCTTCTGTGTAGTTTATATTTGAATATATTCCTTTTTCCACTACTACGCTCTTACCGCTCCAAATGTCCAGTTGCATTTTCAACAGAAAGAGTGTTCAGATCTGCTCAATCAAAAGGATGGTTTAACTCTGTTAGCTGAATGCACAGATCAGAAAGAAATTTCACCGAATGATTCTGTGTAGTTTATATTTGAAGACATTCCTTTTTCCACTATTACCCTCTTAGCGCTCCGAATCTCCACTTGCATTTTCTACAAAAAGAGTGTTTCATAACTGCTCAATCAAAAATATGTTTTATCTCTGTTAACTGAATTTACAGATCAGAAATAAGTTTCACAGAGTGCATCTGTGTAGTTTTTATTTGAAGATATTCTTTTTCCCAATGTAGGCCTCTTAGCGCTTAGCATGTCCAATTGCAGTTTCTACAGAAAGAGTGTTTCAGAACGGCTCAATCAAAAGTAAGGTTCAACACTGTTAGTTGAATGCACAGAACAGAAAGGATTTTCACAGAATGCTACTGTGTAGTTTATATTTGAATATATTCCTTTTTCCAATATTACCCTCTTAGCGCTCCGAATGTCCACTTGCATTTTCTACAGAAAGAGTGTTCAGAACTGCGCAATCAAAAGTATGGTTTAACTCTGTTAGCTTAATGAACATATCAGAAATAAGTTTCACACAATGCTTCTGTGTAGTTTTTATTTGAAGATATTATTTTTCCCAATAGAGGCCTCTTAGCGCTCAGAACGTCCAATTGCAGTTTCTACAGAAAGAGAGTTTCAGAAAGGCTCAATCAAAAGTAAGGTTCAACTCTGTTAGTTGAATGCACAGAACAGAAAGAAGTTTCATACAATGCTTCTGTGTAGTTTCTATTTGAACATATTCTTTTTTCCACTATTACCCACTTAGCGCTACGAATGTCCAGTTGCATTTTCTACAGACAGAGTGTTTCAAAACTGCTCAATCAAAAGTATGGTTTAACTCTGTTAGCTGAATGCTCAGATCAGAAAGAAGTTTCACAGAATGCTTCTCTGTAGTTTATATTTGAATATATTCCTTTTTCAACTACAACTCTCTTAGCGCTCCAAATGTCCAGTTGCATTTTCTACAGAAAGAGTGTTCAGATCTGCTCAATCAAAAGTATGGTTTAACTCTGTTAGCTGAATGCACAGATCAGAAAAAAGTTTCACAGAATGATTCTGTGTAGTTTATATTTGGAGACATTCCTTTTTCCACTATTACCCTCTTAGCGCTCCGAATCTCCACTTGCATTTTCTACAGAAAGAGTGTTTCAGAACGGCTCAATCAAAACTAAGGTTCAACTCCTTTAGTTGAACAAACAGAACAGAAAGAAGTTTCACACAATTCTTCTGTGTAGTTTTTATTTGTAGACATTCTTTTTCCCAATATAGGCCTCTTAGCGCTCAGAATGTCCAATTGCAGTTTCTACAGAAAGAGTGTTTCAGAACGGCTCAATCAAAAGTAAGGTTCAACTCTGTTAGTTGAATGCACAGAACAGAAAGAAGTTTCATACAATGCTTCTGTGTAGTTTATATTTGAACATATACTTTTTTCCACTATTACCCACGTAGCGCTACGAATGTCCAGTTGCATTTTCTACAGACAGAGTGTTTCAAAACTGCTCAATCAAAAGTATGGTTTAACTCTGTTAGCTGAATGCTCAGATCAGAAAGAAGTTTCACAGAATGCTTCTGTGTAGTTTATATTTGAATATATTACTTTTTCCACTACTACTCTCTTAGTGCTCAAAATGTCCAGTTGCATTTTCTACAGAAAGATTGTTCAGATCTGCTCAATCAAAAGTATGGTTTAACTCTGTTAGCTGAATGCACAGATCAGAAAGAAGTTTCACAGAATGATTCTGTGTACTTTATATATGGAGACATTCCTTTTTCCACTATTACCCTCTTAGCGCTCCGAATCTCCACTTGCATTTTCTACAGAAAGAGTGTTTCAGAACGGCTCAATCAAAACTAAGGTTCAACTCTTTTAGTTGAACAAACAGAACAGAAAGAAGTTTCACACAATTCTTCTGTGTAGTTTTTATTTGTAGACATTCTTTTTCCCAATATAGGCCTCTTAGCGCTCAGAATGTCCAATTGCAGTTTCTACAGAAAGAGTGTTTCAGAAAGGCTCAATCAAAAGTAAGGTTCAACTCTGTTAGTTGAATGCACAGAACAGAAAGAAGTTTCATACAATGCTTCTGTGTAGTTTATATTTGAACATATTCTTTTTTCCACTATTACCCACTTAGTGCTACGAATTTTCAGTTGCATTTTCTACAGACAGAGTGTTTCAAAACTGCTCAATCAAAAGTATGGTTTAACTCTGTTAGCTGAATGCTCAGATCAGAAAGAAGTTTCACAGAATGCTTCTGTGTAGTTTATATTTGAATATGTTCCTTTTTCCACTACTACTCTCTTAGCGCTCCAAATGTCCACTTGCATTTTCTACAGAAAGAGTGTTCGGAACTGCGCAATCAAAAGTATGGTTTAACTCTGTTAGCTTAATGAACATATCAGAAATAAGTTTCACACAATGCTTCTGTGTAGTTTTTATTTGAAGATATTATTTTTCCCAATAGAGGCCTCTTAGCGCTCAGAATGTCCAATTGCAGTTTCTACAGAAAGAGTGTTTCAGAAAGGCTCAATCAAAAGTAAGGTTCAACTCTGTTAGTTGAATGCACAGAACAGAAAGAAGTTTCATACAATGCTTCTGTGTAGTTTATATTTGAACATATTCTTTTTTCCACTATTACCCACTTAGCGCTACGAATGTCCAGCTGCATTTTCTACAGACAGAGTGTTTCAAAACTGCTCAATCAAAAGTATGGTTTAACTCTGTTAGCTGAATGCTCAGATCAGAAAGAAGTTTCACAGAATGCTTCTGTGTAGTTTATATTTGAATATGTTCCTTTTTCCACTACTACTCACTTAGCGCTCCAAATGTCCAGTTGCATTTTCTACAGAAAGAGTGTTCAGATCTGCTCAATCAAAAGTATGCTTTAACTCTGTTAGCTGAATGCCCAGATCAGAAAGAAGTTTCACGGAATGATTCTGTGTAGTTTATATTTGGAGACATTCCTTTTTCCACTATTACCCTCTTAGCGCTCCGAATCTCCACTTGCATTTTCTACAGAAAGAGTGTTTCAGAACGGCTCAATCAAAACTAAGGTTCAACTCTTTTAGTTGAACAAACAGAACAGAAAGAAGTTTCACACAATTCTTCTGTGTAGTTTTTATTTGTAGACATTCTTTTTCCCAATATAGGCCTCTTAGCGCTCAGAATGTCCAATTGCAGTTTCTACAGAAAGAGTGTTTCAGAACGGCTCAATCAAAAGTAAGGTTCAACTCTGTTAGTTGAATGCACAGAACAGAAAGAAGTTTCATACAATGCTTCTGTGTAGTTTGTATTTGAACATATTCTTTTTTCCACTATTACCCACTTAGCGCTACGAATGTCCAGTTGCATTTTCTACAGACAGAGTGTTTCAAAGCTGCTCAATCAAAAGTATTCTTTAACTCTGTTAGCTGAATGCTCAGATCAGAAAGAAGTTTCACATAATGCTTCTGTGTAGTTTATATTTGAATATATTCCTTTTTCCACTACTACGCTCTTACCGCTCCAAATGTCCAGTTGCATTTTCAACAGAAAGAGTGTTCAGATCTGCTCAATCAAAAGGATGGTTTAACTCTGTTAGCTGAATGCACAGATCAGAAAGAAATTTCACCGAATGATTCTGTGTAGTTTATATTTGAAGACATTCCTTTTTCCACTATTACCCTCTTAGCGCTCCGAATCTCCACTTGCATTTTCTACAAAAAGAGTGTTTCATAACTGCTCAATCAAAAATATGTTTTATCTCTGTTAACTGAATTTACAGATCAGAAATAAGTTTCACAGAGTGCATCTGTGTAGTTTTTATTTGAAGATATTCTTTTTCCCAATGTAGGCCTCTTAGCGCTTAGCATGTCCAATTGCAGTTTCTACAGAAAGAGTGTTTCAGAACGGCTCAATCAAAAGTAAGGTTCAACACTGTTAGTTGAATGCACAGAACAGAAAGGATTTTCACAGAATGCTACTGTGTAGTTTATATTTGAATATATTCCTTTTTCCAATATTACCCTCTTAGCGCTCCGAATGTCCACTTGCATTTTCTACAGAAAGAGTGTTCAGAACTGCGCAATCAAAAGTATGGTTTAACTCTGTTAGCTTAATGAACATATCAGAAATAAGTTTCACACAATGCTTCTGTGTAGTTTTTATTTGAAGATATTATTTTTCCCAATAGAGGCCTCTTAGCGCTCAGAACGTCCAATTGCAGTTTCAACAGAAAGAGTGTTTCAGAAAGGCTCAATCAAAAGTAAGGTTCAACTCTGTTAGTTGAATGCACAGAACAGAAAGAAGTTTCATACAATGCTTCTGTGTAGTTTATATTTGAACATATTCTTTTTTCCACTATTACCCACTTAGCGCTACGAATGTCCAGTTGCATTTTCTACAGACAGAGTGTTTCAAAACTGCTCAATCAAAAGTATGGTTTAACTCTGTTAGCTGAATGCTCAGATCAGAAAGAAGTTTCACAGAATGCTTCTCTGTAGTTTATATTTGAATATATTCCTTTTTCCACTACAACTCTCTTAGCGCTCCAAATGTCCAGTTGCATTTTCTACAGAAAGAGTGTTCAGATCTGCTCAATCAAAAGTATGGTTTAACTCTGTTAGCTGAATGCACAGATCAGAAAAAAGTTTCACAGAATGATTCTGTGTAGTTTATATTTGGAGACATTCCTTTTTCCACTATTACCCTCTTAGCGCTCCGAATCTCCACTTGCATTTTCTACAGAAAGAGTGTTTCAGAACGGCTCAATCAAAACTAAGGTTCAACTCCTTTAGTTGAACAAACAGAACAGAAAGAAGTTTCACACAATTCTTCTGTGTAGTTTTTATTTGTAGACATTCTTTTTCCCAATATAGGCCTCTTAGCGCTCAGAATGTCCAATTGCAGTTTCTACAGAAAGAGTGTTTCAGAACGGCTCAATCAAAAGTAAGGTTCAACTCTGTTAGTTGAATGCACAGAACAGAAAGAAGTTTCATACAATGCTTCTGTGTAGTTTATATTTGAACATATACTTTTTTCCACTATTACCCACTTAGCGCTACGAATGTCCAGTTGCATTTTCTACAGACAGTGTGTTTCAAAACTGCTCAATCAAAAGTATGGTTTAACTCTCTTAGCTGTATGCTCAGATCAGAAAAAAGTTTCACAGAATGCTTCTGTGTAGTTTATATTTGAATATATTCCTTTTTCCACTACTACGCTCTTAGCGCTCCAAATGTCCAGTTGCATTTTCAACAGAAAGAGTGTTCAGATCTGCTCAATCAGAAGTATGGTTTAACTCTGTTAGCTGAATGCACAGATCAGAAAGAAGTTTCACCGAATGATTCTGTGTAGTTTATATTTGAAGACATTCCTTTTTCCACTATTACCCTCTTAGCGCTCCGAATCTCCACTTGCATTTTCTACAAAAAGTGTGTTTCATAACTGCTCAATCAAAAATATGTTTTCTCTGTTAACTGAATTTACAGATCAGAAATAAGTTTCACAGAATGCATCTGTGTAGTTTTTATTTGAAGATATTCTTTTTCCCAATGTAGGCCTCTTAGCGCTTAGCATGTCCAATTGCATTTTCTACAGAAAGAGTGTTTCAGAACGGCTCAATCAAAAGTAAGGTTCAACTCTGTTAGTTGAATGCACAGAACAGAAAGAATTTTCACAGAATGCTACTGTGTAGTTTATATTTGAATATATCCCTTTTTCCACTATTACCCTCTTAGCGCTCCGAATGTCCACTTGCATTTTCTACAGAAAGAGTGTTCAGAACTGCGCAATCAAAAGTATGGTTTAACTCTGTTAGCTTAATGAACATATCAGAAATAAGTTTCACACAATGCTTCTGTGTAGTTTTTATTTGAAGATATTATTTTTCCCAATAGAGGCCTCTTAGCGCTCAGAATGTCCAATTGCAGTTTCTACAGAAAGAGTGTTTCAGAAAGGCTCAATCAAAAGTAAGGTTCAACTCTGTTAGTTGAATGCACAGAACAGAAAGAAGTTTCATACAATGCTTCTGTGTAGTTTATATTTGAACATATTCTTTTTTCCACTATTACCCACTTAGCGCTACGAATGTCCAGTTGCATTTTCTACAGACAGAGTGTTTCAAAACTGCTCAATCAAAAGTATGGTTTAACTCTGTTAGCTGAATGCTCAGTTCAGAAAGAAGTTTCACAGAATGCTTCTGTGTAGTTTATATTTGAATATATTCCTTTTTCCACTACTACTCTCTTAGCGCTCCAAATGTCCAGTTGCATTTTCTACAGAAAGAGTGTTCAGATCTGCTCAATCAAAAGTATGGTTTAAATCTGTTAGCTGAATGCACAGATCAGAAAGAAGTTTCACAGAATGATTCTGTGTAGTTTATATTTGGAGACATTCCTTTTTCCACTATTACCCTCTTAGCGCTCCGAATCTCCACTTGCATTTTCTACAGAAAGAGTGTTTCAGAACGGCTCAATCAAAACTAAGGTTCAACTCTTTTAGTTGAACAAACAGAACAGAAAGAAGTTTCACACAATTCTTCTGTGTAGTTTTTATTTGTAGACATTCTTTTTCCCAATATAGGCCTCTTAGCGCTCAGAATGTCCAATTGCAGTTTCTACAGAAAGAGTGTTTCAGAACGGCTCAATCAAAAGTAAGGTTCAACTCTGTTAGTTGAATCCACAGAACAGAAAGAAGTTTCATACAATGCTTCTGTGTAGTTTATATTTGAACATATTCTTTTTTCCACTATTACCCACTTAGCGCTACGAATGTCCAGTTGCATTTTCTACAGACAGAGTGTTTCAAAACTGCTCAATCAAAAGTATGGTTTAACTCTGTTAGCTGAATGCTCAGTTCAGAAAGAAGTTTCACAGAATGCTTCTGTGTAGTTTATATTTGAATATATTCCTTTTTCCACTACTACTCTCTTAGCGCTCCAAATGTCCAGTTGCATTATCTACAGAAAGAGTGTTCAGATCTGCTCAATCAAAAGTATGTTTTAAGTCTGTTAGCTGAATGCACAGATCAGAAAGAAGTTTCACAGAATGATTCTGTGTAGTTTATATTTGGAGACATTTCTTTTTCCACTATTACCCTCTTAGCGCTCGGAATCTCCACTTGCATTTTCTACAGAAAGAGTGTTTCAGAACGGCTCAATCAAAACTAAGGTTCCACTCTTTTAGTTGAACAAACGGAACAGAAAGAAGTTTCACACAATTCTTCTGTGTAGTTTTTATTTGTAGACATTCTTTTTCCCAATATAGGCCTCTTAGCGCTCAGAATGTCCAATTGCAGTTTCTACAGAAAGAGTGTTTCAGAACGGCTCAATCAAAAGTAAGGTTCAACTCTGTTAGTTGAATGCACAGAACAGAAAGATGTTTCATACAATCCTTCTGTGTAGTTTATATTTGAACATATTCTTTTTTCCACTGTTACCCACTTAGCGCTACGAATGTCCAGTTGCATTTTCTACAGACAGAGTGTTTCAAAACTGCTCAATCAAAAGTATGGTTTAACTCTGTTAGCTGAATGCTCAGATCAGAAAGAAGTTTCACAGAATGCTTCTGTGTAGTTTATATTTGAATATATTCCTTTTTCCACTAATACGCTCTTAGCGCTCCAAATGTCCAGTTGCATTTTCTACAGAAAGAGTGTTCAGATCTGCTCAATCAAAAGTATGGTTTAACTCTGTTAGCTGAATGCACAGATCAGAAAGAAGTTTCACCGAATGATTCTGTGTAGTTTATATTTGAAGACATTCCTTTTTCCACTATTACCCTCTTAGCGCTCCGAATCTCCACTTGCATTTTCTACAAAAAGAGTGTTTCATAACTGCTCAATCAAAAATATGTTTTATCTCTGTTAACTGAATTTACAGATCAGAAATAAGTTTCACAGAATGCATCTGTGTACTTTTTATTTGAAGATATTCTTTTTCCCAATATAGGCCTCTTAGCGCTTAGCATGTCCAATTGCAGTTTCTACAGAAAGAGTGTTTCAGAACGGCTCAATCAAAAGTAAGGTTCAACTCTGTTAGTTGAATGCACAGAACAGAAAGAAGTTTCATACAATGCTTCTGTGTAGTTTATATTTGAACATATTCTTTTTTCCACTATTACCCACTTAGCGCTACGAATGTCCAGTTGCATTTTCTACAGACAGAGTGTTTCAAAACTGCTCAATCAAAAGTATGGTTTAACTCTGTTAGCTGAATGCTCAGATCAGAAAGAAGTTTCACAGAATGCTTCTGTGTAGTTTATATTTGAATATGTTCCTTTTTCCACTACTACTCACTTAGCGCTCCAAATGTCCAGTTGCATTTTCTACAGAAAGAGTGTTCAGATCTGCTCAATCAAAAGTATGGTTTAACTCTGTTAGCTGAATGCACAGATCAGAAAGAAGTTTCACGGAATGATTCTGTGTAGTTTATATTTGGAGACATTCCTTTTTCCACTATTACCCTCTTAGCGCTCCGAATCTCCACTTGCATTTTCTACAGAAAGAGTGTTTCAGAACGGCTCAATCAAAACTAAGGTTCAACTCTTTTAGTTGAACAAACAGAACAGAAAGAAGTTTCACACAATTCTTCTGTGTAGTTTTTATTTGTAGACATTCTTTTTCCCAATATAGGCCTCTTAGCGCTCAGAATGTCCAATTGCAGTTTCTACAGAAAGAGTGTTTCAGAACGGCTCAATCAAAAGTAAGGTTCAACTCTGTTAGTTGAATGCACAGAACAGAAAGAAGTTTCATACAATGCTTCTGTGTAGTTTGTATTTGAACATATTCTTTTTTCCACTATTACCCACTTAGCGCTACGAATGTCCAGTTGCATTTTCTACAGACAGAGTGTTTCAAAGCTGCTCAATCAAAAGTATTCTTTAACTCTGTTAGCTGAATGCTCAGATCAGAAAGAAGTTTCACATAATGCTTCTGTGTAGTTTATATTTGAATATATTCCTTTTTCCACTACTACGCTCTTACCGCTCCAAATGTCCAGTTGCATTTTCAACAGAAAGAGTGTTCAGATCTGCTCAATCAAAAGGATGGTTTAACTCTGTTAGCTGAATGCACAGATCAGAAAGAAATTTCACCGAATGATTCTGTGTAGTTTATATTTGAAGACATTCCTTTTTCCACTATTACCCTCTTAGCGCTCCGAATCTCCACTTGCATTTTCTACAAAAAGAGTGTTTCATAACTGCTCAATCAAAAATATGTTTTATCTCTGTTAACTGAATTTACAGATCAGAAATAAGTTTCACAGAGTGCATCTGTGTAGTTTTTATTTGAAGATATTCTTTTTCCCAATGTAGGCCTCTTAGCGCTTAGCATGTCCAATTGCAGTTTCTACAGAAAGAGTGTTTCAGAACGGCTCAATCAAAAGTAAGGTTCAACACTGTTAGTTGAATGCACAGAACAGAAAGGATTTTCACAGAATGCTACTGTGTAGTTTATATTTGAATATATTCCTTTTTCCAATATTACCCTCTTAGCGCTCCGAATGTCCACTTGCATTTTCTACAGAAAGAGTGTTCAGAACTGCGCAATCAAAAGTATGGTTTAACTCTGTTAGCTTAATGAACATATCAGAAATAAGTTTCACACAATGCTTCTGTGTAGTTTTTATTTGAAGATATTATTTTTCCCAATAGAGGCCTCTTAGCGCTCAGAACGTCCAATTGCAGTTTCTACAGAAAGAGTGTTTCAGAAAGGCTCAATCAAAAGTAAGGTTCAACTCTGTTAGTTGAATGCACAGAACAGAAAGAAGTTTCATACAATGCTTCTGTGTAGTTTCTATTTGAACATATTCTTTTTTCCACTATTACCCACTTAGCGCTACGAATGTCCAGTTGCATTTTCTACAGACAGAGTGTTTCAAAACTGCTCAATCAAAAGTATGGTTTAACTCTGTTAGCTGAATGCTCAGATCAGAAAGAAGTTTCACAGAATGCTTCTCTGTAGTTTATATTTGAATATATTCCTTTTTCCACTACAACTCTCTTAGCGCTCCAAATGTCCAGTTGCATTTTCTACAGAAAGAGTGTTCAGATCTGCTCAATCAAAAGTATGGTTTAACTCTGTTAGCTGAATGCACAGATCAGAAAAAAGTTTCACAGAATGATTCTGTGTAGTTTATATTTGGAGACATTCCTTTTTCCACTATTACCCTCTTAGCGCTCCGAATCTCCACTTGCATTTTCTACAGAAAGAGTGTTTCAGAACGGCTCAATCAAAACTAAGGTTCAACTCCTTTAGTTGAACAAACAGAACAGAAAGAAGTTTCACACAATTCTTCTGTGTAGTTTTTATTTGTAGACATTCTTTTTCCCAATATAGGCCTCTTAGCGCTCAGAATGTCCAATTGCAGTTTCTACAGAAAGAGTGTTTCAGAACGGCTCAATCAAAAGTAAGGTTCAACTCTGTTAGTTGAATGCACAGAACAGAAAGAAGTTTCATACAATGCTTCTGTGTAGTTTATATTTGAACATATACTTTTTTCCACTATTACCCACTTAGCGCTACGAATGTCCAGTTGCATTTTCTACAGACAGAGTGTTTCAAAACTGCTCAATCAAAAGTATGGTTTAACTCTGTTAGTTGAATGCTCAGATCAGAAAAAAGTTTCACAGAATGCTTCTGTGTAGTTTATATTTGAATATATTCCTTTTTCCACTACTACGCTCTTAGCGCTCCAAATGTCCAGTTGCATTTTCAACAGAAAGAGTGTTCAGATCTGCTCAATCAAAAGTATGGTTTAACTCTGTTAGCTGAATGCACAGATCAGAAAGAAGTTTCACCGAATGATTCTGTGTAGTTTATATTTGAAGACATTCCTTTTTCCACTATTACCCTCTTAGCGCTCCGAATCTCCACTTGCATTTTCTACAAAAAGTGTGTTTCATAACTGCTCAATCAAAAATATGTTTTCTCTGTTAACTGAATTTACAGATCAGAAATAAGTTTCACAGAATGCATCTGTGTAGTTTTTATTTGAAGATATTCTTTTTCCCAATGTAGGCCTCTTAGCGCTTAGCATGTCCAATTGCATTTTCTACAGAAAGAGTGTTTCAGAACGGCTCAATCAAAAGTAAGGTTCAACTCTGTTAGTTGAATGCACAGAACAGAAAGAATTTTCACAGAATGCTACTGTGTAGTTTATATTTGAATATATTCCTTTTTCCACTATTACCCTCTTAGCGCTCCGAATGTCCACTTGCATTTTCTACAGAAAGAGTGTTCAGAACTGCGCAATCAAAAGTATGGTTTAACTCTGTTAGCTTAATGAACATATCAGAAATAAGTTTCACACAATGCTTCTGTGTAGTTTTTATTTGAAGATATTATTTTTCCCAATAGAGGCCTCTTAGCGCTCAGAATGTCCAATTGCAGTTTCTACAGAAAGAGTGTTTCAGAAAGGCTCAATCAAAAGTAAGGTTCAACTCTGTTAGTTGAATGCACAGAACAGAAAGAAGTTTCATACAATGCTTCTGTGTAGTTTATATTTGAACATATTCTTTTTTCCACTATTACCCACTTAGCGCTACGAATGTCCAGTTGCATTTTCTACAGACAGAGTGTTTCAAAACTGCTCAATCAAAAGTATGGTTTAACTCTGTTAGCTGAATTCTCAGTTCAGAAAGAAGTTTCACAGAATGCTTCTGTGTAGTTTATATTTGAATATATTCCTTTTTCCACTACTACTCTCTTAGCGCTCCAAATGTCCAGTTGCATTTTCTACAGAAAGAGTGTTCAGATCTGCTCAATCAAAAGTATGGTTTAAATCTGTTAGCTGAATGCACAGATCAGAAAGAAGTTTCACAGAATGATTCTGTGTAGTTTATATTTGGAGACATTCCTTTTTCCACTATTACCCTCTTAGCGCTCCGAATCTCCACTTGCATTTTCTACAGAAAGAGTGTTTCAGAACGGCTCAATCAAAACTAAGGTTCAACTCTTTTAGTTGAACAAACAGAACAGAAAGAAGTTTCACACAATTCTTCTGTGTAGTTTTTATTTGTAGACATTCTTTTTCCCAATATAGGCCTCTTAGCGCTCAGAATGTCCAATTGCAGTTTCTACAGAAAGAGTGTTTCAGAACGGCTCAATCAAAAGTAAGGTTCAACTCTGTTAGTTGAATGCACAGAACAGAAAGAAGTTTCATACAATGCTTCTGTGTAGTTTATATTTGAACATATTCTTTTTTCCACTATTACCCACTTAGCGCTACGAATGTCCAGTTGCATTTTCTACAGACAGAGTGTTTCAAAACTGCTCAATCAAAAGTATGGTTTAACTCTGTTAGCTGAATGCTCAGATCAGAAAGAAGTTTCACAGAATGCATCTGTGTAGTTTATATTTGAATATATTCCTTTTTCCACTACTACGCTCTTAGCGCTCCAAATGTCCAGTTGCATTTTCAACAGAAAGACTGTTCAGATCTGCTCAATCAAAGTATGGTTTAACTCTGTTAGCTGAATGCACAGATCAGAAATAAGTTTCACCGAATGATTCTGTGTAGTTTATATTTGAAGACATTCCTTTTTCCACTATTACCCTCTTAGCGCTCCGAATCTCCACTTGCATGTTCTACAAAAAGAGTGTTTCATAACTGCTCAATCAAAAATATGTTTTATCTCTGTTAACTGAATTTACAGATCAGAAATAAGTTTCACAGAATGTATCTGTGTAGTTTTTATTTGAAGATATTCTTTTTCCCAATGTAGGCCTCTTAGCGCTTAGCATGACCAATTGCAGTTTCTACAGAAACAGTGTTTCAGAACGGCTCAATCAAAAGTAAGGTTCAACTCTGTTAGTTGAATGCACAGAACAGAAAGAATTTTCACAGAATGCTACTGTGTAGTTTATATTTGAATATATCCCTTTTTCCACTATTACCCTCTTAGCGCTCCGAATGTCCACTTGCATTTTCTACAGAAAGAGTGTTCAGAACTGCGCAATCAAAAGTATGGTTTAACTCTGTTAGCTTAATGAACATATCAGAAATAAGTTTCACACAATGCTTCTGTGTAGTTTTTATTTGAAGATATTATTTTTCCCAATAGAGGCCTCTTAGCGCTCAGAATGTCCAATTGCAGTTTCCACAGAAAGAGTGTTTCAGAAAGGCTCAATCAAAAGTAAGGTTCAACTCTGTTAGTTGAATGCACAGAACAGAAAGAAGTTTCATACAATGCTTCTGTGTAGTTTATATTTGAACATATTCTTTTTTCCACTATTACCCACTTAGCGCTACGAATGTCCAGTTGCATTTTCTACAGACAGAGTGTTTCAAAACTGCTCAATCAAAAGTATGGTTTAACTCTGTTAGCTGAATGCTCAGTTCAGAAAGAAGTTTCACAGAATGCTTCTGTGTAGTTTATATTTGAATATATTCCTTTTTCCACTACTACTCTCTTAGCGCTCCAAATCTCCAGTTGCATTTTCTACAGAAAGAGTGTTCAGATCTACTCAATCAAAAGTATGGTTTAACTCTGTTAGCTGAATGCACAGATCAGAAAGAAGTTTCACAGAATGATTCTGTGTAGTTTATATTTGGAGACATTCCTTTTTCCACTATTACCCTCTTAGCGCTCCGAATCTCCACTTGCATTTTCTACAGAAAGAGTGTTTCAGAACGGCTCAATCAAAACTAAGGTTCAACACTTTTAGTTGAACAAACAGAACAGAAAGAAGTTTCACACAATTCTTCTGTGTAGTTTTTATTTGTAGACATTCTTTTTCCCAATATAGGCCTCTTAGCGCTCAGAATGTCCAATTGCAGTTTCTACAGAAAGAGTGTTTCAGAACGGCTCAATCAAAAGTAAGGTTCAACTCTGTTAGTTGAATCCACAGAACAGAAAGAAGTTTCATACAATGCTTCTGTGTAGTTTATATTTGAACATATTCTTTTTTCCACTATTACCCACTTAGCGCTACGAATGTCCAGTTGCATTTTCTACAGACAGAGTGTTTCAAAACTGCTCAATCAAAAGTATGGTTTAACTCTGTTAGCTGAATGCTCAGATCAGAAAGAAGTTTCACAGAATGCTTCTGTGTAGTTTATATTTGAATATATTCCTTTTTCCACTAATACGCTCTTAGCGCTCCAAATGTCCAGTTGCATTTTCTGCAGAAAGAGTGTTCCGATCTGCTCAATCAAAAGTATGGTTTAACTCTGTTAGCTGAATGCACAGATCAGAAAGAAGTTTCACCGAATGATTCTGTGTAGTTTATATTTGAAGACATTCCTTTTTCCACTATTACCCTCTTAGCGCTCCGAATCTCCACTTGCATTTTCTACAAAAAGAGTGTTTCATAACTGCTCAATCAAAAATATGTTTTATCTCTGTTAACTGAATTTACAGATCAGAAATAAGTTTCACAGAATGCATCTGTGTACTTTTTATTTGAAGATATTCTTTTTCCCAATATAGGCCTCTTAGCGCTTAGCATGTCCAATTGCAGTTTCTACAGAAAGAGTGTTTCAGAACGGCTCAATCAAAAGTAAGGTTCAACTCTGTTAGTTGAATGCACAGAACAGAAAGAATTTTCACAGAATGCTACTGTGTAGTTTATATTTGAATATATTCCTTTTTCCACTATTACCGTCTTAGCGCTCCGAATGTCCACTTGCATTTTCTACAGAAAGAGTGTTCAGAACTGCGCAATCAAAAGTATGGTTGAACTCTGTTAGCTTAATGAACATATCAGAAATAAGTTTCACACAATGCTTCTGTGTAGTTTTTATTTGAAGATATTATTTTTCCCAATAGAGGCCTCTTAGCGCTCAGAATGTCCAATTGCAGTTTCTACAGAAAGAGTGTTTCAGAAAGGCTCAATCAAATGTAAGGTTCAACTCTGTTAGTTGAATGCACAGAACAGAAAGTAGTTTCATACAATGCTTCTGTGTAGTTTATATTTGAACATATTCTTTTTTCCACTATTACCCACTTAGCGCTACGAATGTCCAGTTGCATTTTCTACAGACAGAGTGTTTCAAAACTGCTCAATCAAAAGTATGGTTTAACTCTGTTAGCTGAATGCTCAGTTCCGAAAGAAGTTTCACAGAATGCTTCTGTGTAGTTTATATTTGAATATATTCCTTTTTCCACTACTACTCTCTTAGCGCTCCAAATGTCCAGTTGCATTTTCTACAGAAAGAGTGTTCAGATCTGCTCAATCAAAAGTATGGTTTAACTCTGTTAGCTGAATGCACAGATCAGAAAGAAGTTTCACAGAATGATTCTGTGTAGTTTATATTTGGAGACATTCCTTTTTCCACTATTACCCTCTTAGCGCTCCGAATCTCCACTTGCATTTTCTACAGAAAGAGTGTTTCAGAACGGCTCAATCAAAACTAAGGTTCAACTCTTTTAGTTGAACAAACAGAAGAGAAAGAAGTTTCACACAATTCTTCTGTGTAGTTTTTATTTGTAGACATTCTTTTTCCCAATATAGGCCTCTTAGCGCTCAGAATGTCCAATTGCAGTTTCTAAAGAAAGAGTGTTTCAGAACGGCTCAATCAAAAGTAAGGTTCAAGTCTGTTAGTTGAATGCACAGAACAGAAAGAAGTTTCATACAATGCTTCTGTGTAGTTTATATTTGAACATATTCTTTTTTCCACTATTACCCACTTAGCGCTACGAATGTCCAGTTGCATTTTCTACAGACAGAGTGTTTCAAAACTGCTCAATCAAAAGTATGGTTTAACTCTGTTAGCTGAATGCTCAGTTCAGAAAGAAGTTTCACAGAATGCTTCTGTGTAGTTTATATTTGAATATATTCCTTTTTCCACTACTACTCTCTTAGCGCTCCAAATGTCCAGTTGCATTTTCTACAGAAAGAGTGTTCAGATCTGCTCAATCAAAAGTATGGTTTAACTCTGTTAGCTGAATGCACAGATCAGAAAGAAGTTTCACAGAATGATTCTGTGTAGTTTATATTTGGAGACATTCCTTTTTCCACTATTACCCTCTTAGCGCTCGGAATCTCCACTTGCATTTTCTACAGAAAGAGTGTTTCAGAACGGCTAAATCAAAACTAAGGTTCAACTCTTTTAGTTGAACAAACAGAACAGAAAGAAGTTTCACACAATTCTTCTGTGTAGTTTTTATTTGTAGACATTCTTTTTCCCAATATAGGCCTCTTAGCGCTCAGAATGTCCAATTGCAATTTCTACAGAAAGAGTGTTTCAGAACGGCTCAATCAAAAGTAAGGTTCAACTCTGTTAGTTGAATGCACAGAACAGAAAGAAGTTTCATACAATGCTTCTGTGTAGTTTATATTTGAAAATATTCTTTTTTCCACTATTACCCACTTAGCGCTACGAATGTCCAGTTGCATTTTCTACAGACAGAGTGTTTCAAAACTGCTCAATCAAAAGTATGGTTTAACTCTGTTAGCTGAATGCTCAGATCAGAAAGAAGTTTCACAGAATGCATCTGTGTAGTTTATATTTGAATATATTCCTTTTTCCACTACTACGCTCTTAGCGCTCCAAATGTCCAGTTGCATTTTCAACAGAAAGACTATTCAGATCTGCTCAATCAAAAGTATGGTTTAACTCTGTTAGCTGAATGCACAGATCAGAAATAAGTTTCACCGAATGATTCTGTGTAGTTTATATTTGAAGACATTCCTTTTTCCACTATTACCCTCTTAGCGCTCCGAATCTCCACTTGCATGTTCTACAAAAAGAGTGTTTCATAACTGCTCAATCAAAAATATGTTTTATCTCTGTTAACTGAATTTACAGATCAGAAATAAGTTTCACAGAATGTATCTGTGTAGTTTTTATTTGAAGATATTCTTTTTCCCAATGTAGGCCTCTTAGCGCTTAGCATGACCAATTGCAGTTTCTACAGAAACAGTGTTTCAGAACGGCTCAATCAAAAGTAAGGTTCAACTCTGTTAGTTGAATGCACAGAACAGAAAGAATTTTCACAGAATGCTACTGTGTAGTTTATATTTGAATATATCCCTTTTTCCACTATTACCCTCTTAGCGCTCCGAATGTCCACTTGCATTTTCTACAGAAAGAGTGTTCAGAACTGCGCAATCAAAAGTATGGTTTAACTCTGTTAGCTTAATGAACATATCAGAAATAAGTTTCACACAATGCTTCTGTGTAGTTTTTATTTGAAGATATTATTTTTCCCAATAGAGGCCTCTTAGCGCTCAGAATGTCCAATTGCAGTTTCCCCAGAAAGAGTGTTTCAGAAAGGCTCAATCAAAAGTAAGGTTCAACTCTGTTAGTTGAATGCACAGAACAGAAAGAAGTTTCATACAATGCTTCTGTGTAGTTTATATTTGAACATATTCTTTTTTCCACTATTACCCACTTAGCGCTACGAATGTCCAGTTGCATTTTCTACAGACAGAGTGTTTCAAAACTGCTCAATCAAAAGTATGGTTTAACTCTGTTAGCTGAATGCTCAGTTCAGAAAGAAGTTTCACAGAATGCTTCTGTGTAGTTTATATTTGAATATATTCCTTTTTCCACTACTACTCTCTTAGCGCTCCAAATCTCCAGTTGCATTTTCTACAGAAAGAGTGTTCAGATCTACTCAATCAAAAGTATGGTTTAAATCTGTTAGCTGAATGCACAGATCAGAAAGAAGTTTTACAGAATGATTCTGTGTAGTTTATATTTGGAGACATTCCTTTTTCCACTATTACCCTCTTAGCGCTCGGAATCTCCACTTGCATTTTCTACAGAAAGAGTGTTTCAGAACGGCTCAATCAAAACTAAGGTTCAACTCTTTTAGTTGAACAAACAGAACAGAAAGAAGTTTCACACAATTTTTCTGTGTAGTTTTTATTTGTAGACATTCTTTTTCCCAATATAGGCCTCTTAGCGCTCAGAATGTCCAATTGCAGTTTCTACAGAAAGAGTGTTTCAGAACGGCTCAATCAAAAGTAAGGTTCAACTCTGTTAGTTGAATCCACAGAACAGAAAGAAGTTTCATACAATGCTTCTGTGTAGTTTATATTTGAACATATTCTTTTTTCCACTATTACCCACTTAGCGCTACGAATGTCCAGTTGCATTTTCTACAGACAGAGTGTTTCAAAACTGCTCAATCAAAAGTATGGTTTAACTCTGTTAGCTGAATGCTCAGTTCAGAAAGAAGTTTCACAGAATGCTTCTGTGTAGTTTATATTTGAATGTATTCCTTTTTCCACTACTACTCTCTTAGCGCTCCAAATGTCCAGTTGCATTATCTACAGAAAGAGTGTTGAGATCTGCTCAATCAAAAGTATGGTTTAAGTCTGTTAGCTGAATGCACAGATCAGAAAGAAGTTTCACAGAATGATTCTGTGTAGTTTATATTTGGAGACATTCCTTTTTCCACTATTACCCTCTTAGCGCTCGGAATCTCCACTTGCATTTTCTACAGAAAGAGTGTTTCAGAACGGCTCAATCAAAACTAAGGTTCAACTCTTTTAGTTGAACAAACAGAACAGAAAGAAGTTTCACACAATTCTTCTGTGTAGTTTTTATTTGTAGACATTCTTTTTCCCAATATAGGCCTCTTAGCGCTCAGAATGTCCAATTGCAGTTTCTACAGAAAGAGTGTTTCAGAACGGCTCAATCAAAAGTAAGGTTCAACTCTGTTAGTTGAATGCACAGAACAGAAAGATGTTTCATACAATCCTTCTGTGTAGTTTATATTTGAACATATTCTTTTTTCCACTATTACCCACTTAGCGCTACGAATGTCCAGTTGCCTTTTCTACAGACAGAGTGTTTCAAAACTGCTCAATCAAAAGTATGGTTTAACTCTGTTAGCTGAATGCTCAGATCAGAAAGAAGTTTCACAGAATGCTTCTGTGTAGTTTATATTTGAATATATTCCTTTTTCCACTAATACGCTCTTAGCGCTCCAAATGTCCAGTTGCATTTTCTACAGAAAGAGTGTTCAGATCTGCTCAATCAAAAGTATGGTTTAACTCTGTTAGCTGAATGCACAGATCAGAAAGAAGTTTCACCGAATGATTCTGTGTAGTTTATATTTGAAGACATTCCTTTTTCCACTATTACCCTCTTAGCGCTCCGAATCTCCACTTGCATTTTCTACAAAAAGAGTGTTTCATAACTGCTCAATCAAAAATATGTTTTATCTCTGTTAACTGAATTTACAGATCAGAAATAAGTTTCACAGAATGCATCTGTGTACTTTTTATTTGAAGATATTCTTTTTCCCAATATAGGCCTCTTAGCGCTTAGCATGTCCAATTGCAGTTTCTACAGAAAGAGTGTTTCAGAACGGCTCAATCAAAAGTAAGGTTCAACTCTGTTAGTTGAATGCACAGAACAGAAAGAATTTTCACAGAATGCTACTGTGTAGTTTATATTTGAATATATTCCTTTTTCCACTATTACCGTCTTAGCGCTCCGAATGTCCACTTGCATTTTCTACAGAAAGAGTGTTCAGAACTGCGCAATCAAAAGTATGGTTTAACTCTGTTAGCTTAATGAACATATCAGAAATAAGTTTCACACAATGCTTCTGTGTAGTTTTTATTTGAAGATATTATTTTTCCCAATAGAGGCCTCTTAGCGCTCAGAATGTCCAATTGCAGTTTCTACAGAAAGAGAGTTTCAGAAAGGCTCAATCAAATGTAAGGTTCAACTCTGTTAGTTGAATGCACAGAACAGAAAGTAGTTTCATACAATGCTTCTGCGTAGTTTATATTTGAACATATTCTTTTTTCCACTATTACCCACTTAGCGCTACGAATGTCCAGTTGCATTTTCTACAGACAGAGTGTTTCAAAACTGCTCAATCAAAAGTATGGTTTAACTCTGTTAGCTGAATGCTCAGTTCCGAAAGAAGTTTCACAGAATGCTTCTGTGTAGTTTATATTTGAATATATTCCTTTTTCCACTACTACTCTCTTAGCGCTCCAAATGTCCAGTTGCATTTTCTACAGAAAGAGTGTTCAGATCTGCTCAATCAAAAGTATGGTTTAACTCTGTTAGCTGAATGCACAGATCAGAAAGAAGTTTCACAGAATGATTCTGTGTAGTTTATATTTGGAGACATTCCTTTTTCCACTATTACCCTCTTAGCGCTCCGAATCTCCACTTGCATTTTCTACAGAAAGAGTGTTTCAGAACGGCTCAATCAAAACTAAGGTTCAACTCTTTTAGTTGAACAAACAGAAGAGAAAGAAGTTTCACACAATTCTTCTGTGTAGTTTTTATTTGTAGACATTCTTTTTCCCAATATAGGCCTCTTAGCGCTCAGAATGTCCAATTGCAGTTTCTACAGAAAGAGTGTTTCAGAACGGCTCAATCAAAAGTAAGGTTCAACTCTGTTAGTTGAATGCACAGAACAGAAAGAAGTTTCATACAATGCTTCTGTGTAGTTTATATTTGAACATATTCTTTTTTCCACTATTACCCACTTAGCGCTACGAATGTCCAGTTGCATTTTCTACAGACAGAGTGTTTCAAAACTGCTCAATCAAAAGTATGGTTTAACTCTGTTAGCTGAATGCTCAGTTCAGAAAGAAGTTTCACAGAATGCTTCTGTGTAGTTTATATTTGAATATATTCCTTTTTCCACTACTACTCTCTTAGCGCTCCAAATGTCCAGTTGCATTTTCTACAGAAAGAGTGTTCAGATCTGCTCAATCAAAAGTATGGTTTAACTCTGTTAGCTGAATGCACAGATCAGAAAGAAGTTTCACAGAATGATTCTGTGTAGTTTATATTTGGAGACATTCCTTTTTCCACTATTACCCTCTTAGCGCTCGGAATCTCCACTTGCATTTTCTACAGAAAGAGTGTTTCAGAACGGCTAAATCAAAACTAAGGTTCAACTCTTTTAGTTGAACAAACAGAACAGAAAGAAGTTTCACACAATTCTTCTGTGTAGTTTTTATTTGTAGACATTCTTTTTCCCAATATAGGCCTCTTAGCGCTCAGAATGTCCAATTGCAGTTTCTACAGAAAGAGTGTTTCAGAACGGCTCAATCAAAAGTAAGGTTCAACTCTGTTAGTTGAATGCACAGAACAGAAAGAAGTTTCATACAATGCTTCTGTGTAGTTTATATTTGAAAATATTCTTTTTTCCACTATTACCCACTTAGCGCTACGAATGTCCAGTTGCATTTTCTACAGACAGAGTGTTTCAAAACTGCTCAATCAAAAGTATGGTTTAACTCTGTTAGCTGAATGCTCAGATCAGAAAGAAGTTTCACAGAATGCATCTGTGTAGTTTATATTTGAATATATTCCTTTTTCCACTACTACGCTCTTAGCGCTCCAAATGTCCAGTTGCATTTTCAACAGAAAGACTATTCAGATCTGCTCAATCAAAAGTATGGTTTAACTCTGTTAGCTGAATGCACAGATCAGAAATAAGTTTCACCGAATGATTCTGTGTAGTTTATATTTGAAGACATTCCTTTTTCCACTATTACCCTCTTAGCGCTCCGAATCTCCACTTGCATGTTCTACAAAAAGAGTGTTTCATAACTGCTCAATCAAAAATATGTTTTATCTCTGTTAACTGAATTTACAGATCAGAAATAAGTTTCACAGAATGTATCTGTGTAGTTTTTATTTGAAGATATTCTTTTTCCCAATGTAGGCCTCTTAGCGCTTAGCATGACCAATTGCAGTTTCTACAGAAACAGTGTTTCAGAACGGCTCAATCAAAAGTAAGGTTCAACTCTGTTAGTTGAATGCACAGAACAGAAAGAATTTTCACAGAATGCTACTGTGTAGTTTATATTTGAATATATCCCTTTTTCCACTATTACCCTCTTAGCGCTCCGAATGTCCACTTGCATTTTCTACAGAAAGAGTGTTCAGAACTGCGCAATCAAAAGTATGGTTTAACTCTGTTAGCTTAATGAACATATCAGAAATAAGTTTCACACAATGCTTCTGTGTAGTTTTTATTTGAAGATATTATTTTTCCCAATAGAGGCCTCTTAGCGCTCAGAATGTCCAATTGCAGTTTCCCCAGAAAGAGTGTTTCAGAAAGGCTCAATCAAAAGTAAGGTTCAACTCTGTTAGTTGAATGCACAGAACAGAAAGAAGTTTCATACAATGCTTCTGTGTAGTTTATATTTGAACATATTCTTTTTTCCACTATTACCCACTTAGCGCTACGAATGTCCAGTTGCATTTTCTACAGACAGAGTGTTTCAAAACTGCTCAATCAAAAGTATGGTTTAACTCTGTTAGCTGAATGCTCAGTTCAGAAAGAAGTTTCACAGAATGCTTCTGTGTAGTTTATATTTGAATATATTCCTTTTTCCACTACTACTCTCTTAGCGCTCCAAATCTCCAGTTGCATTTTCTACAGAAAGAGTGTTCAGATCTACTCAATCAAAAGTATGGTTTAAATCTGTTAGCTGAATGCACAGATCAGAAAGAAGTTTTACAGAATGATTCTGTGTAGTTTATATTTGGAGACATTCCTTTTTCCACTATTACCCTCTTAGCGCTCGGAATCTCCACTTGCATTTTCTACAGAAAGAGTGTTTCAGAACGGCTCAATCAAAACTAAGGTTCAACTCTTTTAGTTGAACAAACAGAACAGAAAGAAGTTTCACACAATTTTTCTGTGTAGTTTTTATTTGTAGACATTCTTTTTCCCAATATAGGCCTCTTAGCGCTCAGAATGTCCAATTGCAGTTTCTACAGAAAGAGTGTTTCAGAACGGCTCAATCAAAAGTAAGGTTCAACTCTGTTAGTTGAATCCACAGAACAGAAAGAAGTTTCATACAATGCTTCTGTGTAGTTTATATTTGAACATATTCTTTTTTCCACTATTACCCACTTAGCGCTACGAATGTCCAGTTGCATTTTCTACAGACAGAGTGTTTCAAAACTGCTCAATCAAAAGTATGGTTTAACTCTGTTAGCTGAATGCTCAGTTCAGAAAGAAGTTTCACAGAATGCTTCTGTGTAGTTTATATTTGAATGTATTCCTTTTTCCACTACTACTCTCTTAGCGCTCCAAATGTCCAGTTGCATTATCTACAGAAAGAGTGTTGAGATCTGCTCAATCAAAAGTATGGTTTAAGTCTGTTAGCTGAATGCACAGATCAGAAAGAAGTTTCACAGAATGATTCTGTGTAGTTTATATTTGGAGACATTCCTTTTTCCACTATTACCCTCTTAGCGCTCGGAATCTCCACTTGCATTTTCTACAGAAAGAGTGTTTCAGAACGGCTCAATCAAAACTAAGGTTCAACTCTTTTAGTTGAACAAACAGAACAGAAAGAAGTTTCACACAATTCTTCTGTGTAGTTTTTATTTGTAGACATTCTTTTTCCCAATATAGGCCTCTTAGCGCTCAGAATGTCCAATTGCAGTTTCTACAGAAAGAGTGTTTCAGAACGGCTCAATCAAAAGTAAGGTTCAACTCTGTTAGTTGAATGCACAGAACAGAAAGATGTTTCATACAATCCTTCTGTGTAGTTTATATTTGAACATATTCTTTTTTCCACTATTACCCACTTAGCGCTACGAATGTCCAGTTGCCTTTTCTACAGACAGAGTGTTTCAAAACTGCTCAATCAAAAGTATGGTTTAACTCTGTTAGCTGAATGCTCAGATCAGAAAGAAGTTTCACAGAATGCTTCTGTGTAGTTTATATTTGAATATATTCCTTTTTCCACTAATACGCTCTTAGCGCTCCAAATGTCCAGTTGCATTTTCTACAGAAAGAGTGTTCAGATCTGCTCAATCAAAAGTATGGTTTAACTCTGTTAGCTGAATGCACAGATCAGAAAGAAGTTTCACCGAATGATTCTGTGTAGTTTATATTTGAAGACATTCCTTTTTCCACTATTACCCTCTTAGCGCTCCGAATCTCCACTTGCATTTTCTACAAAAAGAGTGTTTCATAACTGCTCAATCAAAAATATGTTTTATCTCTGTTAACTGAATTTACAGATCAGAAATAAGTTTCACAGAATGCATCTGTGTACTTTTTATTTGAAGATATTCTTTTTCCCAATATAGGCCTCTTAGCGCTTAGCATGTCCAATTGCAGTTTCTACAGAAAGAGTGTTTCAGAACGGCTCAATCAAAAGTAAGGTTCAACTCTGTTAGTTGAATGCACAGAACAGAAAGAATTTTCACAGAATGCTACTGTGTAGTTTATATTTGAATATATTCCTTTTTCCACTATTACCGTCTTAGCGCTCCGAATGTCCACTTGCATTTTCTACAGAAAGAGTGTTCAGAACTGCGCAATCAAAAGTATGGTTTAACTCTGTTAGCTTAATGAACATATCAGAAATAAGTTTCACACAATGCTTCTGTGTAGTTTTTATTTGAAGATATTATTTTTCCCAATAGAGGCCTCTTAGCGCTCAGAATGTCCAATTGCAGTTTCTACAGAAAGAGAGTTTCAGAAAGGCTCAATCAAATGTAAGGTTCAACTCTGTTAGTTGAATGCACAGAACAGAAAGTAGTTTCATACAATGCTTCTGCGTAGTTTATATTTGAACATATTCTTTTTTCCACTATTACCCACTTAGCGCTACGAATGTCCAGTTGCATTTTCTACAGACAGAGTGTTTCAAAACTGCTCAATCAAAAGTATGGTTTAACTCTGTTAGCTGAATGCTCAGTTCCGAAAGAAGTTTCACAGAATGCTTCTGTGTAGTTTATATTTGAATATATTCCTTTTTCCACTACTACTCTCTTAGCGCTCCAAATGTCCAGTTGCATTTTCTACAGAAAGAGTGTTCAGATCTGCTCAATCAAAAGTATGGTTTAACTCTGTTAGCTGAATGCACAGATCAGAAAGAAGTTTCACAGAATGATTCTGTGTAGTTTATATTTGGAGACATTCCTTTTTCCACTATTACCCTCTTAGCGCTCCGAATCTCCACTTGCATTTTCTACAGAAAGAGTGTTTCAGAACGGCTCAATCAAAACTAAGGTTCAACTCTTTTAGTTGAACAAACAGAAGAGAAAGAAGTTTCACACAATTCTTCTGTGTAGTTTTTATTTGTAGACATTCTTTTTCCCAATATAGGCCTCTTAGCGCTCAGAATGTCCAATTGCAGTTTCTACAGAAAGAGTGTTTCAGAACGGCTCAATCAAAAGTAAGGTTCAACTCTGTTAGTTGAATGCACAGAACAGAAAGAAGTTTCATACAATGCTTCTGTGTAGTTTATATTTGAACATATTCTTTTTTCCACTATTACCCACTTAGCGCTACGAATGTCCAGTTGCATTTTCTACAGACAGAGTGTTTCAAAACTGCTCAATCAAAAGTATGGTTTAACTCTGTTAGCTGAATGCTCAGTTCAGAAAGAAGTTTCACAGAATGCTTCTGTGTAGTTTATATTTGAATATATTCCTTTTTCCACTACTACTCTCTTAGCGCTCCAAATGTCCAGTTGCATTTTCTACAGAAAGAGTGTTCAGATCTGCTCAATCAAAAGTATGGTTTAAATCTGTTAGCTGAATGCACAGATCAGAAAGAAGTTTCACAGAATGATTCTGTGTAGTTTATATTTGGAGACATTCCTTTTTCCACTATTACCCTCTTAGCGCTCGGAATCTCCACTTGCATTTTCTACAGAAAGAGTGTTTCAGAACGGCTAAATCAAAACTAAGGTTCAACTCTTTTAGTTGAACAAACAGAACAGAAAGAAGTTTCACACAATTCTTCTGCGTAGTTTTTATTTGTAGACATTCTTTTTCCCAATATAGGCCTCTTAGCGCTCAGAATGTCCAATTGCAGTTTCTACAGAAAGAGTGTTTCAGAACGGCTCAATCAAAAGTAAGGTTCAACTCTGTTAGTTGAATGCACAGAACAGAAAGAAGTTTCATACAATGCTTCTGTGTAGTTTATATTTGAAAATATTCTTTTTTCCACTATTACCCACTTAGCGCTACGAATGTCCAGTTGCATTTTCTACAGACAGAGTGTTTCAAAACTGCTCAATCAAAAGTATGGTTTAACTCTGTTAGCTGAATGCTCAGATCAGAAAGAAGTTTCACAGAATGCATCTGTGTAGTTTATATTTGAATATATTCCTTTTTCCACTACTACGCTCTTAGCGCTCCAAATGTCCAGTTGCATTTTCAACAGAAAGACTGTTCAGATCTGCTCAATCAAAAGTATGGTTTAACTCTGTTAGCTGAATGCACAGATCAGAAATAAGTTTCACCGAATGATTCTGTGTAGTTTATATTTGAAGACATTCCTTTTTCCACTATTACCCTCTTAGCGCTCCGAATCTCCACTTGCATGTTCTACAAAAAGAGTGTTTCATAACTGCTCAATCAAAAATATGTTTTATCTCTGTTAACTGAATTTACAGATCAGAAATAAGTTTCACAGAATGTATCTGTGTAGTTTTTATTTGAAGATATTCTTTTTCCCAATGTAGGCCTCTTAGCGCTTAGCATGACCAATTGCAGTTTCTACAGAAACAGTGTTTCAGAACGGCTCAATCAAAAGTAAGGTTCAACTCTGTTAGTTGAATGCACAGAACAGAAAGAATTTTCACAGAATGCTACTGTGTAGTTTATATTTGAATATATCCCTTTTTCCACTATTACCCTCTTAGCGCTCCGAATGTCCACTTGCATTTTCTACAGAAAGAGTGTTCAGAACTGCGCAATCAAAAGTATGGTTTAACTCTGTTAGCTTAATGAACATATCAGAAATAAGTTTCACACAATGCTTCTGTGTAGTTTTTATTTGAAGATATTATTTTTCCCAATAGAGGCCTCTTAGCGCTCAGAATGTCCAATTGCAGTTTCCCCAGAAAGAGTGTTTCAGAAAGGCTCAATCAAAAGTAAGGTTCAACTCTGTTAGTTGAATGCACAGAACAGAAAGAAGTTTCATACAATGCTTCTGTGTAGTTTATATTTGAACATATTCTTTTTTCCACTATTACCCACTTAGCGCTACGAATGTCCAGTTGCATTTTCTACAGACAGAGTGTTTCAAAACTGCTCAATCAAAAGTATGGTTTAACTCTGTTAGCTGAATGCTCAGTTCAGAAAGAAGTTTCACAGAATGCTTCTGTGTAGTTTATATTTGAATATATTCCTTTTTCCACTACTACACTCTTAGCGCTCCAAATCTCCAGTTGCATTTTCTACAGAAAGAGTGTTCATATCTACTCAATCAAAAGTATGGTTTAAATCTGTTAGCTGAATGCACAGATCAGAAAGAAGTTTTACAGAATGATTCTGTGTAGTTTATATTTGGAGACAATCCTTTTTCCACTATTACCCTCTTAGCGCTCGGAATCTCCACTTGCATTTTCTACAGAAAGAGTGTTTCAGAACGGCTCAATCAAAACTAAGGTTCAACTCTTTTAGTTGAACAAACAGAACAGAAAGAAGTTTCACACAATTCTTCTGTGTAGTTTTTATTTGTAGACATTCTTTTTCCCAATATAGGCCTCTTAGCGCTCAGAATGTCCAATTGCAGTTTCTACAGAAAGAGTGTTTCAGAACGGCTCAATCAAAAGTAAGGTTCAACTCTGTTAGTTGAATCCACAGAACAGAAAGAAGTTTCATACAATGCTTCTGTGTAGTTTATATTTGAACATATTCTTTTTTCCACTATTACCCACTTAGCGCTACGAATGTCCAGTTGCATTTTCTACAGACAGAGTGTTTCAAAACTGCTCAATCAAAAGTATGGTTTAACTCTGTTAGCTGAATGCTCAGTTCAGAAAGAAGTTTCACAGAATGCTTCTGTGTAGTTTATATTTGAATGTATTCCTTTTTCCACTACTACTCTCTTAGCGCTCCAAATGTCCAGTTGCATTATCTACAGAAAGAGTGTTGAGATCTGCTCAATCAAAAGTATGGTTTAAGTCTGTTAGCTGAATGCACAGATCAGAAAGATGTTTCACAGAATGATTCTGTGTAGTTTATATTTGGAGACATTCCTTTTTCCACTATTACCCTCTTAGCGCTCGGAATCTCCACTTGCATTTTCTACAGAAAGAGTGTTTCAGAACGGCTCAATCAAAACTAAGGTTCAACTCTTTTAGTTGAACAAACAGAACAGAAAGAAGTTTCACACAATTGTTCTGTGTAGTTTTTATTTGTAGACATTCTTTTTCCCAATATAGGCCTCTTAGCGCTCAGAATGTCCAATTGCAGTTTCTACAGAAAGAGTGTTTCAGAACGGCTCAATCAAAAGTAAGGTTCAACTCTGTTAGTTGAATGCACAGAACAGAAAGATGTTTCATACAATCCTTCTGTGTAGTTTATATTTGAACATATTCTTTTTTCCACTATTACCCACTTAGCGCTACGAATGTCCAGTTGCCTTTTCTACAGACAGAGTGTTTCAAAACTGCTCAATCAAAAGTATGGTTTAACTCTGTTAGCTGAATGCTCAGATCAGAAAGAAGTTTCACAGAATGCTTCTGTGTAGTTTATATTTGAATATATTCCTTTTTCCACTAATACGCTCTTAGCGCTCCAAATGTCCAGTTGCATTTTCTACAGAAAGAGTGTTCAGATCTGCTCAATCAAAAGTATGGTTTAACTCTGTTAGCTGAATGCACAGATCAGAAAGAAGTTTCACCGAATGATTCTGTGTAGTTTATATTTGAAGACATTCCTTTTTCCACTATTACCATCTTAGCGCTCCGAATCTCCACTTGCATTTTCTACAAAAAGAGTGTTTCATAACTGCTCAATCAAAAATATGTTTTATCTCTGTTAACTGAATTTACAGATCAGAAATAAGTTTCACAGAATGCATCTGTGTACTTTTTATTTGAAGATATTCTTTTTCCCAATATAGGCCTCTTAGCGCTTAGCATGTCCAATTGCAGTTTCTACAGAAAGAGTGTTTCAGAATGGCTCAATCAAAAGTAAGGTTCAACTCTGTTAGTTGAATGCACAGAACAGAAAGAATTTTCACAGAATGCTACTGTGTAGTTTATATTTGAATATATTCCTTTTTCCACTATTACCCTCTTAGCGCTCCGAATGTCCACTTGCATTTTCTACAGAAAGAGTGTTCAGAACTGCGCAATCAAAAGTATGGTTTAACTCTGTTAGCTTAATGAACATATCAGAAATAAGTTTCACACAATGCTTCTGTGTAGTTTTTATTTGAAGATATTATTTTTCCCAATAGAGGCCTCTTAGCGCTCAGAATGTCCAATTGCAGTTTCTACAGAAAGAGTGTTTCAGAAAGGCTCAATCAAAAGTAAGGTTCAACTCTGTTAGTTGAATGCACAGAACAGAAAGTAGTTTCATACAATGCTTCTGTGTAGTTTATATTTGAACATATTCTTTTTTCCACTATTACCCACTTAGCGCTACGAATGTCCAGTTGCATTTTCTACAGACAGAGTGTTTCAAAACTGCTCAATCAAAAGTATGGTTTAACTCTGTTAGCTGAATGCTCAGTTCAGAAAGAAGTTTCACAGAATGCTTCTGTGTAGTTTATATTTGAATATATTCCTTTTTCCACTACTACTCTCTTAGCGCTCCAAATGTCCAGTTGCATTTTCTACAGAAAGAGTGTTCAGATCTGCTCAATCAAAAGTATGGTTTAACTCTGTTAGCTGAATGCACAGATCAGAAAGAAGTTTCACAGAATGATTCTGTGTAGTTTATATTTGGAGACATTCCTTTTTCCACTATTACCCTCTTAGCGCTCCGAATCTCCACTTGCATTTTCTACAGAAAGTGTGTTTCAGAACGGCTCAATCAAAACTAAGGTTCAACTCTTTTAGTTGAACAAACAGAACAGAAAGAAGTTTCACACAATTCTTCTGTGTAGTTTTTATTTGTAGACATTCTTTTTCCCAATATAGGCCTCTTAGCGCTCAGAATGTCCAATTGCAGTTTCTACAGAAAGAGTGTTTCAGAACGGCTCAATCAAAAGTAAGGTTCAACTCTGTTAGTTGAATGCACAGAACAGAAAGAAGTTTCATACAATGCTTCTGTGTAGTTTATATTTGAACATATTCTTTTTTCCACTATTACCCACTTAGCGCTACGAATGTCCAGTTGCATTTTCTACAGACAGAGTGTTTCAAAACTGCTCAATCAAAAGTATGGTTTAACTCTGTTAGCTGAATGCTCAGATCAGAAAGAAGTTTCACAGAATGCATCTGTGTAGTTTATATTTGAATATATTCCTTTTTCCACTACTACGCTCTTAGCGCTCCAAATGTCCAGTTGCATTTTCAACAGAAAGACTGTTCAGATCTGCTCAATCAAAAGTATGGTTTAACTCTGTTAGCTGAATACACAGATCAGAAATAAGTTTCACCGAATGATTCTGTGTAGTTTATATTTGAAGACATTCCTTTTTCCACTATTACCCTCTTAGCGCTCCGAATCTCCACTTGCATGTTCTACAAAAAGAGTGTTTCATAACTGCTCAATCAAAAATATGTTTTATCTCTGTTAACTGAATTTACAGATCAGAAATAAGTTTCACAGAATGTATCTGTGTAGTTTTTATTTGAAGATATTCTTTTTCCCAATGTAGGCCTCTTAGCGCTTAGCATGACCAATTGCAGTTTCTACAGAAACAGTGTTTCAGAACGGCTCAATCAAAAGTAAGGTTCAACTCTGTTAGTTGAATGCACAGAACAGAAAAAATTTTCACAGAATGCTACTGTGTAGTTTATATTTGAATATATTCCTTTTTCCACTATTACCCTCTTAGCGCTCCGAATGTCCACTTGCATTTTCTACAGAAAGAGTGTTCAGAACTGCGCAATCAAAAGTATGGTTTAACTCTGTTAGCTTAATGAACATATCAGAAATAAGTTTCACACAATGCTTCTGTTTAGTTTTTATTTGAAGATATTATTTTTCCCAATAGAGGCCTCTTAGCGCTCAGAATGTCCAATTGCAGTTTCCACAGAAAGAGTGTTTCAGAAAGGCTCAATCAAAAGTAAGGTTCAACTCTGTTAGTTGAATGCACAGAACAGAAAGAAGTTTCATACAATGCTTCTGTGTAGTTTATATTTGAACATATTCTTTTTTCCACTATTACCCACTTAGCGCTACGAATGTCCAGTTGCGTTTTCTACAGACAGAGTGTTTCAAAACTGCTCAATCAAAAGTATGGTTTAATTCTGTTAGCTGAATGCTCAGTTCAGAAAGAAGTTTCACAGAATGCTTCTGTGTAGTTTATATTTGAATATATTCCTTTTTCCACTACTACTCTCTTAGCGCTCCAAATCTCCAGTTGCATTTTCTACAGAAAGAGTGTTCAGATCTACTCAATCAAAAGTATGGTTTAACACTGTTAGCTGAATGCACAGATCAGAAAGAAGTTTCACAGAATGATTCTGTGTAGTTTATATTTGGAGACATTCCTTTTTCCACTATTACCCTCTTAGCGCTCGGAATCTCCACTTGCATTTTCTACAGAAAGAGTGTTTCAGAACGGCTCAATCAAAACTAAGGTTCAACTCTTTTAGTTGAACAAACAGAACAGAAAGAAGTTTCACACAATTCTTCTGTGTAGTTTTTATTTGTAGACATTCTTTTTCCCAATATAGGCCTCTTAGCGCTCAGAATGTCCAATTGCAGTTTCTACAGAAAGAGTGTTTCAGAACGGCTCAATCAAAAGTAAGGTTCAACTCTGTTAGTTGAATCCACAGAACAGAAAGAAGTTTCATACAATGCTTCTGTGTAGTTTATATTTGAACATATTCTTTTTTCCACTATTACCCACTTAGCGCTACGAATGTCCAGTTGCATTTTCTACAGACAGAGTGTTTCAAAACTGCTCAATCAAAAGTATGGTTTAACTCTGTTAGCTGAATGCTCAGTTCAGAAAGAAGTTTCACAGAATGCTTCTGTGTAGTTTATATTTGAATATATTCCTTTTTCCACTACTACTCTCTTAGCGCTCCAAATGTCCAGTTGCATTATCTACAGAAAGAGTGTTCAGATCTGCTCAATCAAAAGTATGGTTTAAGTCTGTTAGCTGAATGCACAGATCAGAAAGAAGTTTCACAGAATGATTCTGTGTAGTTTATATTTGGAGACGTTCCTTTTTCCACTATTACCCTCTTAGCGCTCAGAATTTCCACTTGCATTTTCTACAGAAAGAGTGTTTCAGAACGGCTCAATCAAAACTAAGGTTCAACTCTTTTAGTTGAACAAACGGAACAGAAAGAAGTTTCACACAATTCTTCTGTGTAGTTTTTATTTGTAGACATTCTTTTTCCCAATATAGGCCTCTTAGCGCTCAGAATGTCCAATTGCAGTTTCTACTGAAAGAGTGTTTCAGAACGGCTCAATCAAAAGTAAGGTTCAACTCTGTTAGTTGAATGCACAGAACAGAAAGATGTTTCATACAATCCTTCTGTGTAGTTTATATTTGAACATATTCTTTTTTCCACTATTACCCACTTAGCGCTACGAATGTCCAGTTGCATTTTCTACAGACAGAGTGTTTCAAAACTGCTCAATCAAAAGTATGGTTTAACTCTGTTAGCTGAATGCTCAGATCAGAAAGAAGTTTCACAGAATGCTTCTGTGTAGTTTATATTTGAATATATTCCTTTTTCCACTACTACGCTCTTAGCGCTCCAAATGTCCAGTTGCATTTTCTACAGAAAGAGTGTTCAGATCTGCTCAATCAAAAGTATGGTTTAACTCTGTTAGCTGAATGCACAGATCAGAAAGAAGTTTCACCGAATGATTCTGTGTAGTTTATATTTGAAGACATTCCTTTTTCCACTATTACCCCCTTAGCGCTCCGAATCTCCACTTGCATTTTCTACAAAAAGAGTGTTTCATAACTGCTCAATCAAAAATATGTTTTATCTCTGTTAACTGAATTTACAGATCAGAAATAAGTTTCACAGAATGCATCTGTGTACTTTTTATTTGAAGATATTCTTTTTCCCAATATAGGCCTCTTAGCGCTTAGCATGTCCAATTGCAGTTTCTACAGAAAGAGTGTTTCAGAACGGCTCAATCAAAAGTAAGGTTCAACTCTGTTAGTTGAATGCACAGAACAGAAAGAATTTTCACAGAATGCTACTGTGTAGTTTATATTTGAATATATTCCTTTTTCCACTATTACCCTCTTAGCGCTCCGAATGTCCACTTGCATTTTCTACAGAAAGAGTGTTCAGAACTGCGCAATCAAAAGTATGGTTTAACTCTGTTAGCTTAATGAACATATCAGAAATAAGTTTCACACAATGCTTCTGTGTAGTTTTTATTTGAAGATATTATTTTTCCCAATAGAGGCCTCTTAGCGCTCAGAATGTCCAATTGCAGTTTCTACAGAAAGAGTGTTTCAGAAAGGCTCAATCAAAAGTAAGGTTCAACTCTGTTAGTTGAATGCACAGAACAGAAAGAAGTTTCATACAATGCTTCTGTGTAGTTTATATTTGAACATATTCTTTTTTCCACTATTACCCACTTAGCGCTACGAATGTCCAGTTGCATTTTCTACAGACAGAGTGTTTCAAAACTGCTCAATCAAAAGTATGGTTTAACTCTGTTAGCTGAATGCTCAGTTCAGAAAGAAGTTTCACAGAATGCTTCTGTGTAGTTTATATTTGAATATATTCCTTTTTCCACTACTACTCTCTTAGCGCTCCAAATGTCCAGTTGCATTTTCTACAGAAAGAGTGTTCAGATCTGCTCAATCAAAAGTATGGTTTAACTCTGTTAGCTGAATGCACAGATCAGAAAGAAGTTTCACAGAATGATTCTGTGTAGTTTATATTTGGAGACATTCCTTTTTCCACTATTACCCTCTTAGCGCTCCGAATCTCCACTTGCATTTTCTACAGAAAGAGTGTTTCAGAACGGCTCAATCAAAACTAAGGTTCAACTCTTTTAGTTGAACAAACATAACAGAAAGAAGTTTCACACAATTCTTCTGTGTAGTTTTTATTTGTAGACATTCTTTTTCCCAATATAGGCCTCTTAGCGCTCAGAATGTCCAATTGCAGTTTCTACAGAAAGAGTGTTTCAGAACGGCTCAATCAAAAGTAAGGTTCAACTCTGTTAGTTGAATGCACAGAACAGAAAGAAGTTTCATACAATGCTTCTGTGTAGTTTATATTTGAACATATTCTTTTTTCCACTATTACCCACTTAGCGCTACGAATGTCCAGTTGCATTTTCTACAGACAGAGTGTTTCAAAACTGCTCAATCAAAAGTATGGTTTAACTCTGTTAGCTGAATGCTCAGTTCAGAAAGAAGTTTCACAGAATGCTTCTGTGTAGTTTATATTTGAATATATTCCTTTTTCCACTACTACTCTCTTAGCGCTCCAAATGTCCAGTTGCATTTTCTACAGAAAGAGTGTTCAGATCTGCTCAATCAAAAGTATGGTTTAACTCTGTTAGCTGAATGCACAGATCAGAAAGAAGTTTCACAGAATGATTCTGTGTAGTTTATATTTGGAGACATTCCTTTTTCCACTATTACCCTCTTAGCGCTCGGAATCTCCACTTGCATTTTCTACAGAAAGAGTGTTTCAGAACGGCTCAATCAAAACTAAGGTTCAACTCTTTTAGTTGAACAAACAGAACAGAAAGAAGTTTCACACAATTCTTCTGTGTAGTTTTTATTTGTAGACATTCTTTTTCCCAATATAGGCCTCTTAGCGCTCAGAATGTCCAATTGCAGTTTCTACAGAAAGAGTGTTTCAGAACGGCTCAATCAAAAGTAAGGTTCAACTCTGTTAGTTGAATGCACAGAACAGAAAGAAGTTTCATACAATGCTTCTGTGTAGTTTATATTTGAACATATTCTTTTTTCCACTATTACCCACTTAGCGCTACGAATGTCCAGTTGCATTTTCTACAGACAGAGTGTTTCAAAACTGCTCAATCAAACGTATGGTTTAACTCTGTTAGCTGAATGCTCAGATCAGAAAGAAGTTTCACAGAATGCATCTGTGTAGTTTATATTTGAATATACTCCTTTTTCCACTACTACGCTCTTAGCGCTCCAAATGTCCAGTTGCATTTTCAACAGAAAGACTGTTCAGATCTGCTCAATCAAAAGTATGGTTTAACTCTGTTAGCTGAATGCACAGATCAGAAAGAAGTTTCACCGAATGATTCTGTGTAGTTTATATTTGAAGACATTCCTTTTTCCACTATTACCCTCTTAGCGCTCCGAATCTCCACTTGCATGTTCTACAAAAAGAGTGTTTCATAACTGCTCAATCAAAAATATGTTTTATCTCTGTTAACTGAATTTACAGATCAGAAATAAGTTTCACAGAATGTATCTGTGTAGTTTTTATTTGAAGATATTCTTTTTCCCAATGTAGGCCTCTTAGCGCTTAGCATGACCAATTGCAGTTTCTACAGAAACAGTGTTTCAGAACGGCTCAATCAAAAGTAAGGTTCAACTCTGTTAGTTGAATGCACAGAACAGAAAGAATTTTCACAGAATGCTACTGTGTAGTTTATATTTGAATATATCCCTTTTTCCACTATTACCCTCTTAGCGCTCCGAATGTCCACTTGCATTTTCTACAGAAAGAGTGTTCAGAACTGCGCAATAAAAAGTATGGTTTAACTCTGTTAGCTTAATGAACATATCAGAAATAAGTTTCACACAATGCTTCTGTGTAGTTTTTATTTGAAGATATTATTTTTCCCAATAGAAGCCTCTTAGCGCTCAGAATGTCCAATTGCAGTTTCCACAGAAAGAGTGTTTCAGAAAGGCTCAATCAAAAGTAAGGTTCAACTCTGTTAGTTGAATGCACAGAACAGAAAGAAGTTTCATACAATGCTTCTGTGTAGTTTATATTTGAACATATTCTTTTTTCCACTATTACCCACTTAGCGCTACGAATGTCCAGTTGCATTTTCTACAGACAGAGTGTTTCAAAACTGCTCAATCAAAGTATGGTTTAACTCTGTTAGCTGAATGCTCAGTTCAGAAAGAAGTTTCACAGAATGCTTCTGTGTAGTTTATATTTGAATATATTCCTTTTTCCACTACTACTCTCTTAGCGCTCCAAATCTCCAGTTGCATTTTCTACAGAAAGAGTGTTCAGATCTACTCAATCAAAAGTATGGTTTAACTCTGTTAGCTGAATGCACAGATCAGAAAGAAGTTTCACAGAATGATTCTGTGTAGTTTATATTTGGAGACATTCCTTTTTCCACTATTACCCTCTTAGCGCTCGGAATCTCCACTTGCATTTTCTACAGAAAGAGTGTTTCAGAACGGCTCAATCAAAACTAAGGTTCAACTCTTTTAGTTGAACAAACAGAACAGAAAGAAGTTTCACACAATTCTTCTGTGTAGTTTTTATTTGTAGACATTCTTTTTCCCAATATAGGCCTCTTAGCGCTCAGAATGTCCAATTGCAGTTTCTACAGAAAGAGTGTTTCAGAACGGCTCAATCAAAAGTAAGGTTCAACTCTGTTAGTTGAATCCACAGAACAGAAAGAAGTTTCATACAATGCTTCTGTGTAGTTTATATTTGAACATATTCTTTTTTCCACTATTACCCACTTAGCGCTACGAATGTCCAGTTGTATTTTCTACAGACAGAGTGTTTCAAAACTGCTCAATCAAAAGTATGGTTTAAATCTGTAAGCTGAATGCTCAGTTCAGAAAGAAGTTTCACAGAATGCTTCTGTGTAGTTTATATTTGAATATATTCCTTTTTCCACTACTACTCTCTTAGCGCTCCAAATGTCCAGTTGCATTATCTACAGAAAGAGTGTTCAGATCTGCTCAATCAAAAGTATGGTTTAAGTCTGTTAGCTGAATGCACAGATCAGAAAGAAGTTTCACAGAATGATTCTGTGTAGTTTATATTTGGAGACATTCCTTTTTCCACTATTACCCTCTTAGCGCTCGGAATCTCCACTTGCATTTTCTACAGAAAGAGTGTTTCAGAACGGCTCAATCAAAACTAAGGTTCAACTCTTTTAGTTGAACAAACAGAACAGAAAGAAGTTTCACACAATTCTTCTGTGTAGTTTTTATTTGTAGACATTCTTTTTCCCAATATAGGCCTCTTAGCGCTCAGAATGTCCAATTGCAGTTTCTACAGAATGAGTGTTTCAGAACGGCTCAATCAAAAGTAAGGTTCAACTCTGTTAGTTGAATGCACAGAACAGAAAGAAGTTTCATACAATGCTTCTGTGTAGTTTATATTTGAACATATTCTTTTTTCCACTATTACCCACTTAGCGCTACGAATGTCCAGTTGCATTTTCTACAGACAGAGTGTTTCAAAACTGCTCAATCAAAAGTATGGTTTAACTCTGTTAGCTGAATGCTCAGATCAGAAAGAAGTTTCACAGAATGCATCTGTGTAGTTTATATTTGAATATATTCCTTTTTCCACTACTACGCTCTTAGCGCTCCAAATGTCCAGTTGCATTTTCAACAGAAAGAGTGTTCAGATCTGCTCAATCAAAAGTATGGTTTAACTCTGTTAGCTGAATGCACAGATCAGAAAGAAGTTTCACCGAATCATTCTGTGTAGTTTATATTTGAAGACATTCCTTTTTCCACTATTACCCCCTTAGCGCTCCGAATCTCCACTTGCATTTTCTACAAAAACAGTGTTTCATAACTGCTCAATCAAAAATATGTTTTATCTCTGTTAACTGAATTTACAGATCAGAAATAAGTTTCACAGAATGCATCTGTGTACTTTTTATTTGAAGATATTCTTTTTCCCAATATAGGCCTCTTAGCGCTTAGCATGTCCAATTGCAGTTTCTACAGAAAGAGTGTTTCAGAACGGCTCAATCAAAAGTAAGGTTCAACTCTGTTAGTTGAATGCACAGAACAGAAAGAATTTTCACAGAATGCTACTGTGTAGTTTATATTTGAATATATTCCTTTTTCCACTATTACCCTCTTAGCGCTCCGAATGTCCACTTGCATTTTCTACAGAAAGAGTGTTCAGAACTGCGCAATCAAAAGTATGGTTTAACTCTGTTAGCTTAATGAACATATCAGAAATAAGTTTCACACAATGCTTCTGTGTAGTTTTTATTTGAAGATATTATTTTTCCCAATAGAGGCCTCTTAGCGCTCAGAATGTCCAATTGCAGTTTCTACAGAAAGAGTGTTTCAGAAAGGCTCAATCAAAAGTAAGGTTCAACTCTGTTAGTTGAATGCACAGAACAGAAAGAAGTTTCATACAATGCTTCTGTGTAGTTTATATTTGAACATATTCTTTTTTCCACTATTACCCACTTAGCGCTACGAATGTCCAGTTGCATTTTCTACAGACAGAGTGTTTCAAAACTGCTCAATCAAAAGTATGGTTTAACTCTGTTAGCTGAATGCTCAGTTCAGAAAGAAGTTTCACAGAATGCTTCTGTGTAGTTTATATTTGAATATATTCCTTTTTCCACTACTACTCTCTTAGCGCTCCAAATGTCCAGTTGCATTTTCTACAGAAAGAGTGTTCAGATCTGCTCAATCAAAAGTATGGTTTAACTCTGTTAGCTGAATGCACAGATCAGAAAGAAGTTTCACAGAATGATTCTGTGTAGTTTATATTTGGAGACATTCCTTTTTCCACTATTACCCTCTTAGCGCTCCGAATCTCCACTTGCATTTTCTACAGAAAGAGTGTTTCAGAACGGCTCAATCAAAACTAAGGTTCAACTCTTTTAGTTGAACAAACAGAACAGAAAGAAGTTTCACACAATTCTTCTGTGTAGTTTTTATTTGTAGACATTCTTTTTCCCAATATAGGCCTCTTAGCGCTCAGAATGTCCAATTGCAGTTTCTACAGAAAGAGTGTTTCAGAACGGCTCAATCAAAAGTAAGGTTCAACTCTGTTAGTTGAATGCACAGAACAGAAAGAAGTTTCATACAATGCTTCTGTGTAGTTTATATTTGAACATATTCTTTTTTCCACTATTACCCACTTAGCGCTACGAATGTCCAGTTGCATTTTCTACAGACAGAGTGTTTCAAAACTGCTCAATCAAAAGTATGGTTTAACTCTGTTAGCTGAATGCTCAGTTCAGAAAGAAGTTTCACAGAATGCTTCTGTGTAGTTTATATTTGAATATATTCCTTTTTCCACTACTACTCTCTTAGCGCTCCAAATGTCCAGTTGCATTTTCTACAGAAATAGTGTTCAGATCTGCTCAATCAAAAGTATGGTTTAACTCTGTTAGCTGAATGCACAGATCAGAAAGAAGTTTCACAGAATGATTCTGTGTAGTTTATATTTGGAGACATTCCTTTTTCCACTATTACCCTCTTAGCGCTCGGAATCTCCACTTGCATTTTCTACAGAAAGAGTGTTTCAGAACGGCTCAATCAAAACTAAGGTTCAACTCTTTTAGTTGAACAAACAGAACAGAAAGAAGTTTCACACAATTCTTCTGTGTAGTTTTTATTTGTAGACATTCTTTTTCCCAATATAGGCCTCTTAGCTCTCAGAATGTCCAATTGCAGTTTCTACAGAAAGAGTGTTTCAGAACGGCTCAATCAAAGGTAAGGTTCAACTCTGTTAGTTGAATGCACAGAACAGAAAGAAGTTTCATACAATGCTTCTGTGTAGTTTATATTTGAACATATTCTTTTTTCCACTATTACCCTCTTAGCGCTACGAATGTCCAGTTGCATTTTCTACAGACAGAGTGTTTCAAAACTGCTCAATCAAACGTATGGTTTAACTCTGTTAGCTGAATGCTCAGATCAGAAAGAAGTTTCACAGAATGCATCTGTGTAGTTTATATTTGAATATATTCCTTTTTCCACTACTACGCTCTTAGCGCTCCAAATGTCCAGTTGCATTTTCAACAGAAAGACTGTTCAGATCTGCTCAATCAAAAGTATGGTTCAACTCTGTTAGCTGAATGCACAGATCAGAAAGAAGTTTCACCGAATGATTCTGTGTAGTTTATATTTGAAGACATTCCTTTTTCCACTATTACCCTCTTAGCGCTCCGAATCTCCACTTGCATGTTCTACAAAAAGAGTGTTTCATAACTGCTCAATCAAAAATATGTTTTATCTCTGTTAACTGAATTTACAGATCAGAAATAAGTTTCACAGAATGTATCTGTGTAGTTTTTATTTGAAGATATTCTTTTTCCCAATGTAGGCCTCTTAGCGCTTAGCATGACCAATTGCAGTTTCTACAGAAACAGTGTTTCAGAACGGCTCAATCAAAAGTAAGGTTCAACTCTGTTAGTTGAATGCACAGAACAGAAAGAATTTTCACAGAATGCTACTGTGTAGTTTATATTTGAATATATCCCTTTTTCCACTATTACCCTCTTAGCGCTCCGAATGTCCACTTGCATTTTCTACAGAAAGAGTGTTCAGAACTGCGCAATCAAAAGTATGGTTTAACTCTGTTAGCTTAATGAACATATCAGAAATAAGTTTCACACAATGCTTCTGTGTAGTTTTTATTTGAAGATATTATTTTTCCCAATAGAGGCCTCTTAGCGCTCAGAATGTCCAATTGCAGTTTCCACAGAAAGAGTGTTTCAGAAAGGCTCAATCAAAAGTAAGGTTCAACTCTGTTAGTTGAATGCACAGAACAGAAAGAAGTTTCATACAATGCTTCTGTGTAGTTTATATTTGAACATATTCATTTTTCCACTATTACCCACTTAGCGCTACGAATGTCCAGTTGCATTTTCTATAGACAGAGTGTTTCAAAACTGCTCAATCAAAAGTATGGTTTAACTCTGTTAGCTGAATGCTCAGTTCAGAAAGAAGTTTCACAGAATGCTTCTGTGTAGTTTATATTTGAATATATTCCTTTTTCCACTACTACTCTCTTAGCGCTCAAAATCTCCAGTTGCATTTTCTACAGAAAGAGTGTTCAGATCTACTCAATCAAAAGTATGGTTTAACTCTGTTAGCTGAATGCACAGATCAGAAAGAAGTTTCACAGAATGATTCTGTGTAGTTTATATTTGGAGACATTCCTTTTTCCACTATTACCCTCTTAGCGCTCGGAATCTCCACTTGCATTTTCTACAGAAAGAGTGTTTCAGAACGGCTCAATCAAAACTAAGGTTCAACTCTTTTAGTTGAACAAACAGAACAAAAAGAAGTTTCACACAATTCTTCTGTGTAGTTTTTATTTGTAGACATTCTTTTTCCCAATATAGGCCTCTTAGCGCTCAGAATGTCCAATTGCAGTTTCTACAGAAAGAGTGTTTCAGAACGGCTCAATCAAAAGTAAGGTTCAACTCTGTTAGTTGAATCCACAGAACAGAAAGAAGTTTCATACAATGCTTCTGTGTAGTTTATATTTGAACATTTTCTTTTTTCCACTATTACCCACTTAGCGCTACGAATGTCCAGTTGCATTTTCTACAGACAGAGTGTTTCAAAACTGCTCAATCAAAAGTATGGTTTAACTCTGTTAGCTGAATGCTCAGTTCAGAAAGAAGTTTCACAGAATGCTTCTGTGTAATTTATATTTGAATATATTCCTTTTTCCACTACTACTCTCTTAGCGCTCCAAATGTCCAGTTGCATTATCTACAGAAAGAGTGTTCAGATCTGCTCAATCAAAAGTATGGTTTAAGTCTGTTAGCTGAATGCACAGATCAGAAAGAATTTTCACAGAATGATTCTGTGTAGTTTATATTTGGAGACATTCCTTTTTCCACTATTACCCTCTTAGCGCTCGGAATCTCCACTTGCATTTTCTACAGAAAGAGTGTTTCAGAACGGCTCAATCAAAACTAAGGTTCAACTCTTTTAGTTGAACAAACAGAACAGAAAGAAGTTTCACACAATTCTTCTGTGTAGTTTTTATTTGTAGACATTCTTTTTCCCAATATAGGCCTCTTAGCGCTCAGAATGTCCAATTGCAGTTTCTACAGAAAGAGTGTTTCAGAACGGCTCAATCAAAAGTAAGGTTCAACTCTGTTAGTTGAATGCACAGAACAGAAAGATGTTTCATACAATCCTTCTGTGTAGTTTATATTTGAACATATTCTTTTTTCCACTATTACCCACTTAGCGCTACGAATGTCCAGTTGCATTTTCTACAGACAGAGTGTTTCAAAACTGCTCAATCAAAAGTATGGTTTAACTCTGTTAGCTGAATGCTCAGATCAGAAAGAAGTTTCACAGAATGCTTCTGTGTAGTTTATATTTGAATATATTCCTTTTTCCACTAATACGCTCTTAGCGCTCCAAATGTCCAGTTGCATTTTCTACAGAAAGAGTGTTCAGATCTGCTCAATCAAAAGTATGGTTTAACTCTGTTAGCTGAATGCACAGATCAGAAAGAAGTTTCACCGAATGATTCTGTGTAGTTTATATTTGAAGACATTCCTTTTTCCACTATTACCCCCTTAGCGCTCCGAATCTCCACTTGCATTTTCTACAAAAACAGTGTTTCATAAGTGCTCAATCAAAAATATGTTTTATCTCTGTTAACTGAATTTACAGATCAGAAATAAGTTTCACAGAATGCATCTGTGTACTTTTTATTTGAAGATATTCTTTTTCCCAATATAGGCCTCTTAGCGCTTAGCATGTCCAATTGCAGTTTCTACAGAAAGAGTGTTTCAGAACGGCTCAATCAAAAGTAAGGTTCAACTCTGTTAGTTGAATGCACAGAACAGAAAGAATTTTCACAGAATGCTACTGTGTAGTTTATATTTGAATATATTCCTTTTTCCACTATTACCCTCTTAGCGCTCCGAATGTCCACTTGCATTTTCTACAGAAAGAGTGTTCAGAACTGCGCAATCAAAAGTATGGTTTAACTCTGTTAGCTTAATGAACATATCAGAAATAAGTTTCACACAATGCTTCTGTGTAGTTTTTATTTGAAGATATTATTTTTCCCAATAGAGGCCTCTTAGCGCTCAGAATGTCCAATTGCAGTTTCTACAGAAAGAGTGTTTCAGAAAGGCTCAATCAAAAGTAAGGTTCAACTCTGTTAGTTGAATGCACAGAACAGAAAGAAGTTTCATACAATGCTTCTGTGTAGTTTATATTTGAACATATTCTTTTTTCCACTATTACCCACTTAGCGCTACGAATGTCCAGTTGCATTTTCTACAGACAGAGTGTTTCAAAACTGCTCAATCAAAAGTATGGTTTAACTCTGTTAGCTGAATGCTCAGTTCAGAAAGAAGTTTCACAGAATGCTTCTGTGTAGTTTATATTTGAATATATTCCTTTTTCCACTACTACTCTCTTAGCGCTCCAAATGTCCAGTTGCATTTTCTACAGAAAGAGTGTTCAGATCTGCTCAATCAAAAGTATGGTTTAACTCTGTTAGCTGAATGCACAGATCAGAAAGAAGTTTCACAGAATGATTCTGTGTAGTTTATATTTGGAGACATTCCTTTTTCCACTATTACCCTCTTAGCGCTCCGAATCTCCACTTGCATTTTCTACAGAAAGAGTGTTTCAGAACGGCTCAATCAAAACTAAGGTTCAACTCTTTTAGTTGAACAAACAGAACAGAAAGAAGTTTCACACAATTCTTCTGTGTAGTTTTTATTTGTAGACATTCTTTTTCCCAATATAGGCCTCTTAGCGCTCAGAATGTCCAATTGCAGTTTCTACAGAAAGAGTGTTTCAGAACGGCTCAATCAAAAGTAAGGTTCAACTCTGTTAGTTGAATGCACAGAACAGAAAGAAGTTTCATACAATGCTTCTGTGTAGTTTATATTTGAACATATTCTTTTTTCCACTATTACCCACTTAGCGCTACGAATGTCCAGTTGCATTTTCTACAGACAGAGTGTTTCAAAACTGCTCAATCAAAAGTATGGTTTAACTCTGTTAGCTGAATGCTCAGTTCAGAAAGAAGTTTCACAGAATGCTTCTGTGTAGTTTATATTTGAATATATTCCTTTTTCCACTACTACTCTCTTAGCGCTCCAAATGTCCAGTTGCATTTTCTACAGAAAGAGTGTTCAGATCTGCTCAATCAAAAGTATGGTTTAACTCTGTTAGCTGAATGCACAGATCAGAAAGAAGTTTCACAGAATGATTCTGTGTAGTTTATATTTGGAGACATTCCTTTTTCCACTATTACCCTCTTAGCGCTCCGAATCTCCACTTGCATTTTCTACAGAAAGAGTGTTTCAGAACGGCTCAATCAAAACTAAGGTTCAACTCTTTTAGTTGAACAAACAGAACAGAAAGAAGTTTCACACAATTCTTCTGTGTAGTTTTTATTTGTAGACATTCTTTTTCCCAATATAGGCCTCTTAGCGCTCAGAATGTCCAATTGCAGTTTCTACAGAAAGAGTGTTTCAGAACGGCTCAATCAAAAGTAAGGTTCAACTCTGTTAGTTGAATGCACAGAACAGAAAGAAGTTTCATACAATGCTTCTGTGTAGTTTATATTTGAACATATTCTTTTTTCCACTATTACCCACTTAGCGCTACGAATGTCCAGTTGCATTTTCTACAGACAGAGTGTTTCAAAACTGCTCAATCAAAAGTATGGTTTAACTCTGTTAGCTGAATGCTCAGTTCAGAAAGAAGTTTCACAGAATGCTTCTGTGTAGTTTATATTTGAATATATTCCTTTTTCCACTACTACTCTCTTAGCGCTCCAAATGTCCAGTTGCATTTTCTACAGAAATAGTGTTCAGATCTGCTCAATCAAAAGTATGGTTTAACTCTGTTAGCTGAATGCACAGATCAGAAAGAAGTTTCACAGAATGATTCTGTGTAGTTTATATTTGGAGACATTCCTTTTTCCACTATTACCCTCTTAGCGCTCGGAATCTCCACTTGCATTTTCTACAGAAAGAGTGTTTCAGAACGGCTCAATCAAAACTAAGGTTCAACTCTTTTAGTTGAACAAACAGAACAGAAAGAAGTTTCACACAATTCTTCTGTGTAGTTTTTATTTGTAGACATTCTTTTTCCCAATATAGGCCTCTTAGCTCTCAGAATGTCCAATTGCAGTTTCTACAGAAAGAGTGTTTCAGAACGGCTCAATCAAAGGTAAGGTTCAACTCTGTTAGTTGAATGCACAGAACAGAAAGAAGTTTCATACAATGCTTCTGTGTAGTTTATATTTGAACATATTCTTTTTTCCACTATTACCCTCTTAGCGCTACGAATGTCCAGTTGCATTTTCTACAGACAGAGTGTTTCAAAACTGCTCAATCAAACGTATGGTTTAACTCTGTTAGCTGAATGCTCAGATCAGAAAGAAGTTTCACAGAATGCATCTGTGTAGTTTATATTTGAATATATTCCTTTTTCCACTACTACGCTCTTAGCGCTCCAAATGTCCAGTTGCATTTTCAACAGAAAGACTGTTCAGATCTGCTCAATCAAAAGTATGGTTTAACTCTGTTAGCTGAATGCACAGATCAGAAAGAAGTTTCACCGAATGATTCTGTGTAGTTTATATTTGAAGACATTCCTTTTTCCACTATTACCCTCTTAGCGCTCCGAATCTCCACTTGCATGTTCTACAAAAAGAGTGTTTCATAACTGCTCAATCAAAAATATGTTTTATCTCTGTTAACTGAATTTACAGATCAGAAATAAGTTTCACAGAATGTATCTGTGTAGTTTTTATTTGAAGATATTCTTTTTCCCAATGTAGGCCTCTTAGCGCTTAGCATGACCAATTGCAGTTTCTACAGAAACAGTGTTTCAGAACGGCTCAATCAAAAGTAAGGTTCAACTCTGTTAGTTGAATGCACAGAACAGAAAGAATTTTCACAGAATGCTACTGTGTAGTTTATATTTTAATATATCCCTTTTTCCACTATTACCCTCTTAGCGCTCCGAATGTCCACTTGCATTTTCTACAGAAAGAGTGTTCAGAACTGCGCAATCAAAAGTATGGTTTAACTCTGTTAGCTTAATGAACATATCAGAAATAAGTTTCACACAATGCTTCTGTGTAGTTTTTATTTGAAGATATTATTTTTCCCAATAGAGGCCTCTTAGCGCTCAGAATGTCCAATTGCAGTTTCCACAGAAAGAGTGTTTCAGAAAGGCTCAATCAAAAGTAAGGTTCAACTCTGTTAGTTGAATGCACAGAACAGAAAGAAGTTTTATACAATGCTTCTGTGTAGTTTATATTTGAACATATTCTTTTTTCCACTATTACCCACTTAGCGCTACGAATGTCCAGTTGCATTTTCTACAGACAGAGTGTTTCAAAACTGCTCAATCAAAAGTATGGTTTAACTCTGTTAGCTGAATGCTCAGTTCAGAAAGAAGTTTCACAGAATGCTTCTGTGTAGTTTATATTTGAATATATTCCTTTTTCCACTACTACTCTCTTAGCGCTCCAAATCTCCAGTTGCATTTTCTACAGAAAGAGTGTTCAGATCTACTCAATCAAAAGTATGGTTTAACTCTGTTAGCTGAATGCACAGATCAGAAAGAAGTTTCACAGAATGATTCTGTGTAGTTTATATTTGGAGACATTCCTTTTTCCACTATTACCCTCTTAGCGCTCGGAATCTCCACTTGCATTTTCTACAGAAAGAGTGTTTCAGAACGGCTCAATCAAAACTAAGGTTCAACTCTTTTAGTTGAACAAACAGAACAGAAAGAAGTTTCACACAATTCTTCTGTGTAGTTTTTATTTGTAGACATTCTTTTTCCCAATATAGGCCTCTTAGCGCTCAGAATGTCCAATTGCAGTTTCTACAGAAAGAGTGTTTCAGAACGGCTCAATCAAAAGTAAGGTTCAACTCTGTTAGTTGAATGCACAGAACAGAAAGAAGTTTCATACAATGCTTCTGTGTAGTTTATATTTGAACATATTCTTTTTTCCACTATTACCCACTTAGCGCTACGAATGTCCAGTTGCATTTTCTACAGACAGAGTGTTTCAAAACTGCTCAATCAAAAGTATGGTTTAACTCTGTTAGCTGAATGCTCAGATCAGAAAGAAGTTTCACAGAATGCATCTGTGTAGTTTATATTTGAATATATTCCTTTTTCCACTACTACGCTCTTAGCGCTCCAAATGTCCAGTTGCATTTTCAACAGAAAGACTGTTCAGATCTGCTCAATCAAAAGTATGGTTTAACTCTGTTAGCTGAATGCACAGATCAGAAATAAGTTTCACCGAATGATTCTGTGTAGTTTATATTTGAAGACATTCCTTTTTCCACTATTACCCTCTTAGCGCTCCGAATCTCCACTTGCATGTTCTACAAAAAGAGTGTTTCATAACTGCTCAATCAAAAATATGTTTTATCTCTGTTAACTGAATTTACAGATCAGAAATAAGTTTCACAGAATGTATCTGTGTAGTTTTTATTTGAAGATATTCTTTTTCCCAATGTAGGCCTCTTAGCGCTTAGCATGACCAATTGCAGTTTCTACAGAAACAGTGTTTCAGAACGGCTCAATCAAAAGTAAGGTTCAACTCTGTTAGTTGAATGCACAGAACAGAAAGAATTTTCACAGAATGCTACTGTGTAGTTTATATTTGAATATATCCCTTTTTCCACTATTACCCTCTAAGCGCTCCGAATGTCCACTTGCATTTTCTACAGAAAGAGTGTTCAGAACTGCGCAATCAAAAGTATGGTTTAACTCTGTTAGCTTAATGAACATATCAGAAATAAGTTTCACACAATGCTTCTGTGTAGTTTTTATTTGAAGATATTATTTTTCCCAATAGAGGCCTCTTAGCGCTCAGAATGTCCAATTGCAGTTTCCACAGAAAGAGTGTTTCAGAAAGGCTCAATCAAAAGTAAGGTTCAACTCTGTTAGTTGAATGCACAGAACAGAAAGAAGTTTCATACAATGCTTCTGTGTAGTTTATATTTGAACATATTCTTTTTTCCACTATTACCCACTTAGCGCTACGAATGTCCAGTTGCATTTTCTACAGACAGAGTGTTTCAAAACTGCTCAATCAAAAGTATGGTTTAACTCTGTTAGCTGAATGCTCAGTTCAGAAAGAAGTTTCACAGAATGCTTCTGTGTAGTTTATATTTGAATATATTCCTTTTTCCACTACTACTCTCTTAGCGCTCCAAATCTCCAGTTGCATTTTCTACAGAAAGAGTGTTCAGATCTACTCAATCAAAAGTATGGTTTAACTCTGTTAGCTGAATGCACAGATCAGAAAGAAGTTTCACAGAATGATTCTGTGTAGTTTATATTTGGAGACATTCCTTTTTCCACTATTACCCTCTTAGCGCTCGGAATCTCCACTTGCATTTTCTACAGAAAGAGTGTTTCAGAACGGCTCAATCAAAACTAAGGTTCAACTCTTTTAGTTGAACAAACAGAACAGAAAGAAGTTTCACACAATTCTTCTGTGTAGTTTTTATTTGTAGACATTCTTTTTCCCAATATAGGCCTCTTAGCGCTCAGAATGTCCAATTGCAGTTTCTACAGAAAGAGTGTTTCAGAACGGCTCAATCAAAAGTAAGGTTCAACTCTGTTAGTTGAATCCACAGAACAGAAAGAAGTTTCATACAATGCTTCTGTGTAGTTTATATTTGAACATATTCTTTTTTCCACTATTACCCACTTAGCGCTACGAATGTCCAGTTGCATTTTCTACAGACAGAGTGTTTCAAAACTGCTCAATCAAAAGTATGGTTTAACTCTGTTAGCTGAATGCTCAGTTCAGAAAGAAGTTTCACAGAATGCTTCTGTGTAGTTTATATTTGAATATATTCCTTTTTCCACTACTACTCTCTTAGCGCTCCAAATGTCCAGTTGCATTATCTACAGAAAGAGTGTTGAGATCTGCTCAATCAAAAGTATGGTTTAAGTCTGTTAGCTGAATGCACAGATCAGAAAGAAGTTTCACAGAATGATTCTGTGTAGTTTATATTTGGAGACATTCCTTTTTCCACTATTACCCTCTTAGCGCTCGGAATCTCCACTTGCATTTTCTACAGAAAGAGTGTTTCAGAACGGCTCAATCAAAACTAAGGTTCAACTCTTTTAGTTGAACAAACAGAACAGAAAGAAGTTTCACACAATTCTTCTGTGTAGTTTTTATTTGTAGACATTCTTTTTCCCAATATAGGCCTCTTAGCGCTCAGAATGTCCAATTGCAGTTTCTACAGAAAGAGTGTTTCAGAACGGCTCAATCAAAAGTAAGGTTCAACTCTGTTAGTTGAATGCACAGAACAGAAAGATGTTTCATACAATCCTTCTGTGTAGTTTATATTTGAACATATTCTTTTTTCCACTATTACCCAATTAGGGCTACGAATGTCCAGTTGCATTTTCTACAGACAGAGTGTTTCAAAACTGCTCAATCAAAAGTATGGTTTAACTCTGTTAGCTGAATGCTCAGATCAGAAAGAAGTTTCACAGAATGCATCTGTGTAGTTTATATTTGAATATATTCCTTTTTCCACTACTACGCTCTTAGCGCTCCAAATGTCCAGTTGCATTTTCAACAGAAAGACTGTTCAGATCTGCTCAATCAAAAGTATGGTTTAACTCTGTTAGCTGAATGCACAGATCAGAAATAAGTTTCACCGAATGATTCTGTGTAGTTTATATTTGAAGACATTCCTTTTTCCACTATTACCCTCTTAGCGCTCCGAATCTCCACTTGCATGTTCTACAAAAAGAGTGTTTCATAACTGCTCAATCAAAAATATGTTTTATCTCTGTTAACTGAATTTACAGATCAGAAATAAGTTTCACAGAATGTATCTGTGTAGTTTTTATTTGAAGATATTCTTTTTCCCAATGTAGGCCTCTTAGCGCTTAGCATGACCAATTGCAGTTTCTACAGAAACAGTGTTTCAGAACGGCTCAATCAAAAGTAAGGTTCAACTCTGTTAGTTGAATGCACAGAACAGAAAGAATTTTCACAGAATGCTACTGTGTAGTTTATATTTGAATATATCCCTTTTTCCACTATTACCCTCTAAGCGCTCCGAATGTCCACTTGCATTTTCTACAGAAAGAGTGTTCAGAACTGCGCAATCAAAAGTATGGTTTAACTCTGTTAGCTTAATGAACATATCAGAAATAAGTTTCACACAATGCTTCTGTGTAGTTTTTATTTGAAGATATTATTTTTCCCAATAGAGGCCTCTTAGCGCTCAGAATGTCCAATTGCAGTTTCCACAGAAAGAGTGTTTCAGAAAGGCTCAATCAAAAGTAAGGTTCAACTCTGTTAGTTGAATGCACAGAACAGAAAGAAGTTTCATACAATGCTTCTGTGTAGTTTATATTTGAACATATTCTTTTTTCCACTATTACCCACTTAGCGCTACGAATGTCCAGTTGCATTTTCTACAGACAGAGTGTTTCAAAACTGCTCAATCAAAAGTATGGTTTAACTCTGTTAGCTGAATGCTCAGTTCAGAAAGAAGTTTCACAGAATGCTTCTGTGTAGTTTATATTTGAATATATTCCTTTTTCCACTACTACTCTCTTAGCGCTCCAAATCTCCAGTTGCATTTTCTACAGAAAGAGTGTTCAGATCTACTCAATCAAAAGTATGGTTTAACTCTGTTAGCTGAATGCACAGATCAGAAAGAAGTTTCACAGAATGATTCTGTGTAGTTTATATTTGGAGACATTCCTTTTTCCACTATTACCCTCTTAGCGCTCGGAATCTCCACTTGCATTTTCTACAGAAAGAGTGTTTCAGAACGGCTCAATCAAAACTAAGGTTCAACTCTTTTAGTTGAACAAACAGAACAGAAAGAAGTTTCACACAATTCTTCTGTGTAGTTTTTATTTGTAGACATTCTTTTTCCCAATATAGGCCTCTTAGCGCTCAGAATGTCCAATTGCAGTTTCTACAGAAAGAGTGTTTCAGAACGGCTCAATCAAAAGTAAGGTTCAACTCTGTTAGTTGAATCCCAGAACAGAAAGAAGTTTCATACAATGCTTCTGTGTAGTTTATATTTGAACATATTCTTTTTTCCACTATTACCCACTTAGCGCTACGAATGTCCAGTTGCATTTTCTACAGACAGAGTGTTTCAAAACTGCTCAATCAAAAGTATGGTTTAACTCTGTTAGCTGAATGCTCAGTTCAGAAAGAAGTTTCACAGAATGCTTCTGTGTAGTTTATATTTGAATATATTCCTTTTTCCACTACTACTCTCTTAGCGCTCCAAATGTCCAGTTGCATTATCTACAGAAAGAGTGTTGAGATCTGCTCAATCAAAAGTATGGTTTAAGTCTGTTAGCTGAATGCACAGATCAGAAAGAAGTTTCACAGAATGATTCTGTGTAGTTTATATTTGGAGACATTCCTTTTTCCACTATTACCCTCTTAGCGCTCGGAATCTCCACTTGCATTTTCTACAGAAAGAGTGTTTCAGAACGGCTCAATCAAAACTAAGGTTCAACTCTTTTAGTTGAACAAACAGAACAGAAAGAAGTTTCACAAAATTCTTCTGTGTAGTTTTTATTTGTAGACATTCTTTTTCCCAATATAGGCCTCTTAGCGCTCAGAATGTCCAATTGCAGTTTCTACAGAAAGAGTGTTTCAGAACGGCTCAATCAAAAGTAAGGTTCAACTCTGTTAGTTGAATGCACAGAACAGAAAGATGTTTCATACAATCCTTCTGTGTAGTTTATATTTGAACATATTCTTTTTTCCACTATTACCCAATTAGGGCTACGAATGTCCAGTTGCATTTTCTACAGACAGAGTGTTTCAAAACTGCTCAATCAAAAGTATGGTTTAACTCTGTTAGCTGAATGCTCAGATCAGAAAGAAGTTTCACAGAATGCTTCTGTGTAGTTTATATTTGAATATATTCCTTTTTCCACTAATACGCTCTTAGCGCTCCAAATGTCCAGTTGCATTTTCTACAGAAAGAGTGTTCAGATCTGCTCAATCAAAAGTATGGTTTAACTCTGTTAGCTGAATGCACAGATCAGAAAGAAGTTTCACCGAATGATTCTGTGTAGTTTATATTTGAAGACATTCCTTTTTCCACTATTACCCTCTTAGCGCTCCGAATCTCCACTTGCATTTTCTACAAAAAGAGTGTTTCATAACTGCTCAATCAAAAATATGTTTTATCTCTGTTAACTGAATTTACAGATCAGAAATAAGTTTCACAGAATGCATCTGTGTACTTTTTATTTGAAGATATTCTTTTTCCCAATATAGGCCTCTTAGCACTTAGCATGTCCAATTGCAGTTTCTACAGAAAGAGTGTTTCAGAACGGCTCAATCAAAAGTAAGGTTCAACTCTGTTAGTTGAATGCACAGAACAGAAAGAATTTTCACAGAATGCTACTGTGTAGTTTATATTTGAATATATTCCTTTTTCCACTATTACCCTCTTAGCGCTCCGAATGTCCACTTGCATTTTCTACAGAAAGAGTGTTCAGAACTGCGCAATCAAAAGTATGGTTTAACTCTGTTAGCTTAATGAACATATCAGAAATAAGTTTCACACAATGCTTCTGTGTAGTTTTTATTTGAAGATATTGTTTTTCCCAATAGAGGCCTCTTAGCGCTCAGAATGTCCAATTGCAGTTTCTACAGAAAGAGTGTTTCAGAAAGGCTCAATCAAAAGTAAGGTTCAACTCTGTTAGTTGAATGCACAGAACAGAAAGAAGTTTCATACAATGCTTCTGTGTAGTTTATATTTGAACATATTCTTTTTTCCACTATTACCCACTTAGCGCTACGAATGTCCAGTTGCATTTTCTACAGACAGAGTGTTTCAAAACTGCTCAATCAAAAGTATGGTTTAACTCTGTTAGCTGAATGCTCAGTTCAGAAAGAAGTTTCACAGAATGCTTCTGTGTAGTTTATATTTGAATATATTCCTTTTTCCACTACTACACTCTTAGTGCTCCAAATGTCCAGTTGCATTTTCTACAGAAAGAGTGTTCAGATCTGCTCAATCAAAAGTATGGTTTAACTCTGTTAGCTGAATGCACAGATCAGAAAGAAGTTTCACAGAATGATTCTGTGTAGTTTATATTTGGAGACATTCCTTTTTCCACTATTACCCTCTTAGCACTCCGAATCTCCACTTGCATTTTCTACAGAAAGAGTGTTTCAGAACGGCTCAATCAAAACTAAGGTTCAACTCTTTTAGTTGAACAAACAGAACAGAAAGAAGTTTCACACAATTCTTCTGTGTAGTTTTTATTTGTAGACATTCTTTTTCCCAATATAGGCCTCTTAGCGCTCAGAATGTCCAATTGCAGTTTCTACAGAAAGAGTGTTTCAGAACGGCTCAATCAAAAGTAAGGTTCAACTCTGTTAGTTGAATGCACAGAACAGAAAGAAGTTTCATACAATGCTTCTGTGTAGTTTATATTTGAACATATTCTTTTTTCCACTATTACCCACTTAGCGCTACGAATGTCCAGTTGCATTTTCTACAGACAGAGTGTTTCAAAACTGCTCAATCAAAAGTATGGTTTAACTCTGTTAGCTGAATGCTCAGTTCAGAAAGAAGTTTCACAGAATGCTTCTGTGTAGTTTATATTTGAATATATTCCTTTTTCCACTACTACTCTCTTAGCGCTCCAAATGTCCAGTTGCATTTTCTACAGAAAGAGTGTTCAGATCTGCTCAATCAAAAGTATGGTTTAACTCTGTTAGCTGAATGCACAGATCAGAAAGAAGTTTCACAGAATGATTCTGTGTAGTTTATATTTGGAGACATTCCTTTTTCCACTATTACCCTCTTAGCGCTCGGAATCTCCACTTGCATTTTCTACAGAAAGAGTGTTTCAGAACGGCTCAATCAAAACTAAGGTTCAACTCTTTTAGTTGAACAAACAGAACAGAAAGAAGTTTCACACAATTCTTCTGTGTAGTTTTTATTTGTAGACATTCTTTTTCCCAATATAGGCCTCTTAGCGCTCAGAATGTCCAATTGCAGTTTCTACAGAAAGAGTGTTTCAGAACGGCTCAATCAAAAGTAAGGTTCAACTCTGTTAGTTGAATGCACAGAACAGAAAGAAGTTTCATACAATGCTTCTGTGTAGTTTATATTTGAACATATTCTTTTTTCCACTATTACCCACTTAGCGCTACGAATGTCCAGTTGCATTTTCTACAGACAGAGTGTTTCAAAACTGCTCAATCAAAAGTATGGTTTAACTCTGTTAGCTGAATGCTCAGATCAGAAAGAAGTTTCACAGAATGCATCTGTGTAGTTTATATTTGAATATATTCCTTTTTCCACTACTACGCTCTTAGCGCTCCAAATGTCCAGTTGCATTTTCAACAGAAAGACTGTTCAGATCTGCTCAATCAAAAGTATGGTTTAACTCTGTTAGCTGAATGCACAGATCAGAAATAAGTTTCACCGAATGATTCTGTGTAGTTTATATTTGAAGACATTCCTTTTTCCACTATTACCCTCTTAGCGCTCCGAATCTCCACTTGCATGTTCTACAAAAAGAGTGTTTCATAACTGCTCAATCAAAAATATGTTTTATCTCTGTTAACTGAATTTACAGATCAGAAATAAGTTTCACAGAATGTATCTGTGTAGTTTTTATTTGAAGATATTCTTTTTCCCAATGTAGGCCTCTTAGCGCTTAGCATGACCAATTGCAGTTTCTACAGAAACAGTGTTTCAGAACGGCTCAATCAAAAGTAAGGTTCAACTCTGTTAGTTGAATGCACAGAACAGAAAGAATTTTCACAGAATGCTACTGTGTAGTTTATATTTGAATATATCCCTTTTTCCACTATTACCCTCTTAGCGCTCCGAATGTCCACTTGCATTTTCTACAGAAAGAGTGTTCAGAACTGCGCAATCAAAAGTATGGTTTAACTCTGTTAGCTTAATGAACATATCAGAAATAAGTTTCACACAATGCTTCTGTGTAGTTTTTATTTGAAGATATTATTTTTCCCAATAGAGGCCTCTTAGCGCTCAGAATGTCCAATTGCAGTTTCCACAGAAAGAGTGTTTCAGAAAGGCTCAATCAAAAGTAAGGTTCAACTCTGTTAGTTGAATGCACAGAACAGAAAGAAGTTTCATACAATGCTTCTGTGTAGTTTATATTTGAACATATTCTTTTTTCCACTATTACCCACTTAGCGCTACGAATGTCCAGTTGCATTTTCTACAGACAGAGTGTTTCAAAACTGCTCAATCAAAAGTATGGTTTAACTCTGTTAGCTGAATGCTCAGTTCAGAAAGAAGTTTCACAGAATGCTTCTGTGTAGTTTATATTTGAATATATTCCTTTTTCCACTACTACTCTCTTAGCGCTCAAAATCTCCAGTTGCATTTTCTACAGAAAGAGTGTTCAGATCTACTCAATCAAAAGTATGGTTTAACTCTGTTAGCTGAATGCACAGATCAGAAAGAAGTTTCACAGAATGATTCTGCGTAGTTTATATTTGGAGACATTCCTTTTTCCACTATTACCCTCTTAGCGCTCGGAATCTCCACTTGCATTTTCTACAGAAAGAGTGTTTCAGAACGGCTCAATCAAAACTAAGGTTCAACTCTTTTAGTTGAACAAACAGAACAAAAAGAAGTTTCACACAATTCTTCTGTGTAGTTTTTATTTGTAGACATTCTTTTTCCCAATATAGGCCTCTTAGCGCTCAGAATGTCCAATTGCAGTTTCTACAGAAAGAGTGTTTCAGAACGGCTCAATCAAAAGTAAGGTTCAACTCTGTTAGTTGAATCCACAGAACAGAAAGAAGTTTCATACAATGCTTCTGTGTAGTTTATATTTGAACATTTTCTTTTTTCCACTATTACCCACTTAGCGCTACGAATGTCCAGTTGCATTTTCTACAGACAGAGTGTTTCAAAACTGCTCAATCAAAAGTATGGTTTAACTCTGTTAGCTGAATGCTCAGTTCAGAAAGAAGTTTCACAGAATGCTTCTGTGTAATTTATATTTGAATATATTCCTTTTTCCACTACTACTCTCTTAGCGCTCCAAATGTCCAGTTGCATTATCTACAGAAAGAGTGTTCAGATCTGCTCAATCAAAAGTATGGTTTAAGTCTGTTAGCTGAATGCACAGATCAGAAAGAATTTTCACAGAATGATTCTGTGTAGTTTATATTTGGAGATATTCCTTTTTCCACTATTACCCTCTTAGCGCTCGGAATCTCCACTTGCATTTTCTACAGAAAGAGTGTTTCAGAACGGCTCAATCAAAACTAAGGTTCAACTCTTTTAGTTGAACAAACAGAACAGAAAGAAGTTTCACACAATTCTTCTGTGTAGTTTTTATTTGTAGACATTCTTTTTCCCAATATAGGCCTCTTAGCGCTCAGAATGTCCAATTGCAGTTTCTACAGAAAGAGTGTTTCAGAACGGCTCAATCAAAAGTAAGGTTCAACTCTGTTAGTTGAATGCACAGAACAGAAATATGTTTCATACAATCCTTCTGTGTAGTTTATATTTGAACATATTCTTTTTTCCACTATTACCCACTTAGCGCTACGAATGTCCAGTTGCATTTTCTACAGACAGAGTGTTTCAAAACTGCTCAATCAAAAGTATGGTTTAACTCTGTTAGCTGAATGCTCAGATCAGAAAGAAGTTACACAGAATGCTTCTGTGTAGTTTATATTTGAATATATTCCTTTTTCCACTAATACGCTCTTAGCGCTCCAAATGTCCAGTTGCATTTTCTACAGAAAGAGGGTTCAGATCTGCTCAATCAAAAGTATGGTTTAACTCTGTTAGCTGAATGCACAGATCAGAAAGAAGTTTCACCGAATGATTCTGTGTAGTTTATATTTGAAGACATTCCTTTTTCCACTATTACCCTCTTAGCGCTCCTAATCTCCACTTGCATTTTCTACAAAAAGAGTGTTTCATAACTGCTCAATCAAAAATATGTTTTATCTCTGTTAACTGAATTTACAGATCAGAAATAAGTTTCACAGAATGCATCTGTGTACTTTTTATTTGAAGATATTCTTTTTCCCAATATAGGCCTCTTAGCGCTTAGCATGTCCAATTGCAGTTTCTACAGAAAGAGTGTTTCAGAACGGCTCAATCAAAAGTAAGGTTCAACTCTGTTAGTTGAATGCACAGAACAGAATGAATTTTCACAGAATGCTACTGTGTAGTTTATATTTGAATATATTCCTTTTTCCACTATTACCCTCTTAGCGCTCCGAATGTCCACTTGCATTTTCTACAGAAAGAGTGTTCAGAACTGCGCAATCAAAAGTATGGTTTAACTCTGTTAGCTTAATGAACATATCAGAAATAAGTTTCACACAATGCTTCTGTGTAGTTTTTATTTGAAGATATTATTTTTCCCAATAGAGGCCTCTTAGCGCTCAGAATGTCCAATTGCAGTTTCTACAGAAAGAGTGTTTCAGAAAGGCTCAATCAAAAGTAAGGTTCAACTCTGTTAGTTGAATGCACAGAACAGAAAGAAGTTTCATACAATGCTTCTGTGTAGTTTATATTTGAACATATTCTTTTTTCCACTATTACCCACTTAGCGCTACGAATGTCCAGTTGCATTTTCTACAGACAGAGTGTTTCAAAACTGCTCAATCAAAAGTATGGTTTAACTCTGTTAGCTGAATGCTCAGTTCAGAAAGAAGTTTCACAGAATGCTTCTGTGTAGTTTATATTTGAATATATTCCTTTTTCAACTACTACTCTCTTAGCGCTCCAAATGTCCAGTTGCATTTTCTACAGAAAGAGTGTTCAGATCTGCTCAATCAAAAGTATGGTTTAACTCTGTTAGCTGAATGCACAGATCAGAAAGAAGTTTCACAGAATGATTCTGTGTAGTTTATATTTGGAGACATTCCTTTTTCCACTATTACCCTCTTAGCGCTCCGAATCTCCACTTGCATTTTCTACAGAAAGAGTGTTTCAGAACGGCTCAATCAAAACTAAGGTTCAACTCTTTTAGTTGAACAAACAGAACAGAAAGAAGTTTCACACAATTCTTCTGTGTAGTTTTTATTTGTAGACATTCTTTTTCCCAATATAGGCCTCTTAGCGCTCAGAATGTCCAATTGCAGTTTCTACAGAAAGAGTGTTTCAGAACGGCTCAATCAAAAGTAAGGTTCAACTCTGTTAGTTGAATGCACAGAACAGAAAGAAGTTTCATACAATGCTTCTGTGTAGTTTATATTTGAACATATTCTTTTTTCCACTATTACCCACTTAGCGCTACGAATGTCCAGTTGCATTTTCTACATACAGAGTGTTTCAAAACTGCTCAATCAAAAGTATGGTTTAACTCTGTTAGCTGAATGCTCAGTTCAGAAAGAAGTTTCACAGAATGCTTCTGTGTAGTTTATATTTGAATATATTTCTTTTTCCACTACTACTCTCTTAGCACTCCAAATGTCCAGTTGCATTTTCTACAGAAAGAGTGTTCAGATCTGCTCAATCAAAAGTATGGTTTAACTCTGTTAGCTGAATGCACAGATCAGAAAAAGTTTCACAGAATGATTCTGTGTAGTTTATATTTGGAGACATTCCTTTTTCCACTATTACCCTCTTAGCGCTCGGAATCTCCACTTGCATTTTCTACAGAAAGAGTGTTTCAGAACGGCTCAATCAAAACTAAGGTTCAACTCTTTTAGTTGAACAAACAGAACAGAAAGAAGTTTCACACAATTCTTCTGTGTAGTTTTTATTTGTAGACATTCTTTTTCCCAATATAGGCCTCTTAGCGCTCAGAATGTCCAATTGCAGTTTCTACAGAAAGAGTGTTTCAGAACGGCTCAATCAAAAGTAAGGTTCAACTCTGTTAGTTGAATGCACAGAACAGAAAGAAGTTTCATACAATGATTCTGTGTAGTTTATATTTGAACATATTCTTTTTTCCACTATTACCCACTTAGCGCTACGAATGTCCAGTTGCATTTTCTACAGACAGAGTGTTTCAAAACTGCTCAATCAAAAGTATGGTTTAACTCTGTTAGCTGAATGCTCAGATCAGAAAGAAGTTTCACAGAATGCATCTGTGTAGTTTATATTTGAATATATTCCTTTTTCCACTACTACGCTCTTAGCGCTCCAAATGTCCAGTTGCATTTTCAACAGAAAGACTGTTCAGATCTGCTCAATCAAAAGTATGGTTTAACTCTGTTAGCTGAATGCACAGATCAGAAATAAGTTTCACCGAATGATTCTGTGTAGTTTATATTTGAAGACATTCCTTTTTCCACTATTACCCTCTTAGCGCTCCGAATCTCCACTTGCATGTTCTACAAAAAGAGTGTTTCATAACTGCTCAATCCAAAATATGTTTTATCTCTGTTAGCTGAATTTACAGATCAGAAATAAGTTTCACAGAATGTATCTGTGTAGTTTTTATTTGAAGATATTCTTTTTCCCAATGTAGGCCTCTTAGCGCTTAGCATGACCAATTGCAGTTTCTACAGAAACAGTGTTTCAGAACGGCTCAATCAAAAGTAAGGTTCAACTCTGTTAGTTGAATGCACAGAACAGAAAGAATTTTCACAGAATGCTACTGTGTAGTTTATATTTGAATATATCCCTTTTTCCACTATTACCCTCTTAGCGCTCCGAATGTCCACTTGCATTTTCTACAGAAAGAGTGTTCAGAACTGCGCAATCAAAAGTATGGTTTAACTCTGTTAGCTTAATGAACATATCAGAAATAAGTTTCACACAATGCTTCTGTGTAGTTTTTATTTGAAGATATTATTTTTCCCAATAGAGGCCTCTTAGCGCTCAGAATGTCCAATTGCAGTTTCCACAGAAAGAGTGTTTCAGAAAGGCTCAATCAAAAGTAAGGTTCAACTCTGTTAGTTGAATGCACAGAACAGAAAGAAGTTTCATACAATGCTTCTGTGTAGTTTATATTTGAACATATTCTTTTTTCCACTATTACCCACTTAGCGCTACGAATGTCCAGTTGCATTTTCTACAGACAGAGTGTTTCAAAACTGCTCAATCAAAAGTATGGTTTAACTCTGTTAGCTGAATGCTCAGTTCAGAAAGAAGTTTCACAGAATGCTTCAGTGTAGTTTATATTTGAATATATTCCTTTTTCCACTACTACTCTCTTAGCGCTCCAAATCTCCAGTTGCATTTTCTACAGAAAGAGTGTTCAGATCTACTCAATCAAAAGTATGGTTTAACTCTGTTAGCTGAATGCACAGATCAGAAAGAAGTTTCACAGAATGATTCTGTGTAGTTTATATTTGGAGACATTCCTTTTTCCACTATTACCCTCTTAGCGCTCGGAATCTCCACTTGCATTTTCTACAGAAAGAGTGTTTCAGAACGGCTCAATCAAAACTAAGGTTCAACTCTTTTAGTTGAACAAACAGAACAGAAAGAAGTTTCACACAATTCTTCTGTGTAGTTTTTATTTGTAGACATTCTTTTTCCCAATATAGGCCTCTTAGCGCTCAGAATGTCCAATTGCAGTTTCTACAGAAAGAGTGTTTCAGAACGGCTCAAGCAAAAGTAAGGTTCAACTCTGTTAGTTGAATGCACAGAACAGAAAGAAGTTTCATACAATGCTTCTGTGTAGTTTATATTTGAACATATTCTTTTTTCCACTATTACCCACTTAGCGCTACGAATGTCCAGTTGCATTTTCTACAGACAGAGTGTTTCAAAACTGCTCAATCAAAAGTATGGTTTAACTCTGTTAGCTGAATGCTCAGATCAGAAAGAAGTTTCACAGAATGCATCTGTGTAGTTTATATTTGAATATATTCCTTTTTCCACTACTACGCTCTTAGCGCTCCAAATGTCCAGTTGCATTTTCAACAGAAAGACTGTTCAGATCTGCTCAATCAAAAGTATGGTTTAACTCTGTTAGCTGAATGCACAGATCAGAAATAAGTTTCACCGAATGATTCTGTGTAGTTTATATTTGAAGACATTCCTTTTTCCACTATTACCCTCTTAGCGCTCCGAATCTCCACTTGCATGTTCTACAAAAAGAGTGTTTCATAACTGCTCAATCAAAAATATGTTTTATCTCTGTTAACTGAATTTACAGATCAGAAATAAGTTTCACAGAATGTATCTGTGTAGTTTTTATTTGAAGATATTCTTTTTCCCAATGTAGGCCTCTTAGCGCTTAGCATGACCAATTGCAGTTTCTACAGAAACAGTGTTTCAGAACGGCTCAATCAAAAGTAAGGTTCAACTCTGTTAGTTGAATGCACAGAACAGAAAGAATTTTCACAGAATGCTACTGTGTAGTATATATTTGAATATATCCCTTTTTCCACTATTACCCTCTTAGCGCTCCGAATGTCCACTTGCATTTTCTACAGAAAGAGTGTTCAGAACTGCGCAATCAAAAGTATGGTTTAACTCTGTTAGCTTAATGAACATATCAGAAATAAGTTTCACACAATGCTTCTGTGTAGTTTTTATTTGAAGATATTATTTTTCCCAATAGAGGCCTCTTAGCGCTCAGAATGTCCAATTGCAGTTTCCACAGAAAGAGTGTTTCAGAAAGGCTCAATCAAAAGTAAGGTTCAACTCTGTTAGTTGAATGCACAGAACAGAAAGAAGTTTCATACAATGCTTCTGTGTAGTTTATATTTGAACATATTCTTTTTTCCACTATTACCCACTTAGCGCTACGAATGTCCAGTTGCATTTTCTACAGACAGAGTGTTTCAAAACTGCTCAATCAAAAGTATGGTTTAACTCTGTTAGCTGAATGCTCAGTTCAGAAAGAAGTTTCACAGAATGCTTCTGTGTAGTTTATATTTGAATATATTCCTTTTTCCACTACTACTCTCTTAGCGCTCCAAATCTCCAGTTGCATTTTCTACAGAAAGAGTGTTCAGATCTACTCAATCAAAAGTATGGTTTAACTCTGTTAGCTGAATGCACAGATCAGAAAGAAGTTTCACAGAATGATTCTGTGTAGTTTATATTTGGAGACATTCCTTTTTCCACTATTACCCTCTTAGCGCTCGGAATCTCCACTTGCATTTTCTACAGAAAGAGTGTTTCAGAACGGCTCAATCAAAACTAAGGTTCAACTCTTTTAGTTGAACAAACAGAACAGAAAGAAGTTTCACACAATTCTTCTGTGTAGTTTTTATTTGTAGACATTCTTTTTCCCAATATAGGCCTCTTAGCGCTCAGAATGTCCAATTGCAGTTTCTACAGAAAGAGTGTTTCAGAACGGCTCAATCAAAAGTAAGGTTCAACTCTGTTAGTTGAATCCACAGAACAGAAAGAAGTTTCATACAATGCTTCTGTGTAGTTTATATTTGAACATATTCTTTTTTCCACTATTACCCACTTAGCGCTACGAATGTCCAGTTGCATTTTCTACAGACAGAGTGTTTCAAAACTGCTCAATCAAAAGTATGGTTTAACTCTGTTAGCTGAATGCTCAGTTCAGAAAGAAGTTTCACAGAATGCTTCTGTGTAGTTTATATTTGAATATATTCCTTTTTCCACTACTACTCTCTTAGCGCTCCAAATGTCCAGTTGCATTATCTACAGAAAGAGTGTTCAGATCTGCTCAATCAAAAGTATGGTTTAAGTCTGTTAGCTGAATGCACAGATCAGAAAGAAGTTTCACAGAATGATTCTGTGTAGTTTATATTTGGAGACATTCCTTTTTCCACTATTACCCTCTTAGCGCTCGGAATCTCCACTTGCATTTTCTACAGAAAGAGTGTTTCAGAACGGCTCAATCAAAACTAAGGTTCAACTCTTTTAGTTGAACAAACAGAACAGAAAGAAGTTTCACACAATTCTTCTGTGTAGTTTTTATTTGTAGACATTCTTTTTCCCAATATAGGCCTCTTAGCGCTCAGAATGTCCAATTGCAGTTTCTACAGAAAGAGTGTTTCAGAACGGCTCAATCAAAAGTAAGGTTCAACTCTGTTAGTTGAATGCACAGAACAGAAAGATGTTTCATACAATCCTTCTGTGTAGTTTATATTTGAACATATTCTTTTTTCCACTATTACCCACTTAGCGCTACGAATGTCCAGTTGCATTTTCTACAGACAGAGTGTTTCAAAACTGCTCAATCAAAAGTATGGTTTAACTCTGTTAGCTGAATGCTCAGATCAGAAAGAAGTTTCACAGAATGCTTCTGTGTAGTTTATATTTGAATATATTCCTTTTTCCACTAATACGCTCTTAGCGCTCCAAATGTCCAGTTGCATTTTCTACAGAAAGAGTGTTCAGATCTGCTCAATGAAAAGTATGGTTTAACTCTGTTAGCTGAATGCACAGATCAGAAAGAAGTTTCACCGAATGATTCTGTGTAGTTTATATTTGAAGACATTCCTTTTTCCACTATTACCCTCTTAGCGCTCCGAATCTCCACTTGCATTTTCTACAAAAAGAGTGTTTCATAACTGCTCAATCTAAAATATGTTTTATCTCTGTTAACTGAATTTACAGATCAGAAATAAGTTTCACAGAATGCATCTGTGTACTTTTTATTTGAAGATATTCTTTTTCCCAATATAGGCCTCTTAGCTCTTAGCATGTCCAATTGCAGTTTCTACAGAAAGAGTGTTTCAGAACGGCTCAATCAAAAGTAAGGTTCAACTCTGTTAGTTGAATGCACAGAACAGAAAGAATTTTCACAGAATGCTACTGTGTAGTTTATATTTGAATATATTCCTTTTTCCACTATTACCCTCTTAGCGCTCCGAATGTCCACTTGCATTTTCTACAGAAAGAGTGTTCAGAACTGCGCAATCAGAAGTATGGTTTAACTCTGTTAGCTTAATGAACATATCAGAAATAAGTTTCACACAATGCTTCTGTGTAGTTTTTATTTGAAGATATTATTTTTCCCAATAGAGGCCTCTTAGCGCTCAGAATGTCCAATTGCAGTTTCTACAGAAAGAGTGTTTCAGAAAGGCTCAATCAAAAGTAAGGTTCAACTCTGTTAGTTGAATGCACAGAACAGAAAGAAGTTTCATACAATGCTTCTGTGTAGTTTATATTTGAACATATTCTTTTTTCCACTATTACCCACTTAGCGCTACAAATGTCCAGTTGCATTTTCTACAGACAGAGTGTTTCAAAACTGCTCAATCAAAAGTATGGTTTAACTCTGTTAGCTGAATGCTCAGTTCAGAAAGAAGTTTCACAGAATGCTTCTGTGTAGTTTATATTTGAATATATTCCTTTTTCCACTACTACTCACTTAGCGCTCCAAATGTCCAGTTGCATTTTCTACAGAAAGAGTGTTCAGATCTGCTCAATCAAAAGTATGGTTTAACTCTGTTAGCTGAATGCACAGATCAGAAAGAAGTTTCACAGAATGATTCTGTGTAGTTTATATTTGGAGACATTCCTTTTTCCACTATTACCCTCTTAGCGCTCCGAATCTCCACTTGCATTTTCTACAGAAAGAGTGTTTCAGAACGGCTCAATCAAAACTAAGGTTCAACTCTTTTAGTTGAACAAACAGAACAGAAAGAAGTTTCACACAATTCTTCTGTGTAGTTTTTATTTGTAGACATTCTTTTTCCCAATATAGGCCTCTTAGCGCTCAGAATGTCCAATTGCAGTTTCTACAGAAAGAGTGTTTCAGAACGGCTCAATCAAAAGTAAGGTTCAACTCTGTTAGTTGAATGCACAGAACAGAAAGAAGTTTCATACAATGCTTCTGTGTAGTTTATATTTGAACATATTCTTTTTTCCACTATTACCCACTTAGCGCTACGAATGTCCAGTTGCATTTTCTACAGACAGAGTGTTTCAAAACTGCTCAATCAAAAGTATGGTTTAACTCTGTTAGCTGAATGCTCAGTTCAGAAAGAAGTTTCACAGAATGCTTCTGTGTAGTTTATATTTGAATATATTCCTTTTTCCACTACTACTCTCCTATCGCTCCAAATGTCCAGTTGCATTTTCTACAGAAAGAGTGTTCAGATCTGCTCAATCAAAAGTATGGTTTAACTCTGTTAGCTGAATGCACAGATCAGAAAGAAGTTTCACAGAATGATTCTGTGTAGTTTATATTTGGAGACATTCCTTTTTCCACTATTACCCTCTTAACGCTCGGAATCTCCACTTGCATTTTCTACAGAAAGAGTGTTTCAGAACGGCTCAATCAAAACTAAGGTTCAACTCTTTTAGTTGAACAAACAGAACAGAAAGAAGTTTCACACAATTCTTCTGTGTAGTTTTTATTTGTAGACATTCTTTTTCCCAATATAGGCCTCCTAGCGCTCAGAATGTCCAATTGAAGTTTCTACAGAAAGAGTGTTTCAGAACGGCTCAATCAAAAGTAAGGTTCAACTCTGTTAGTTGAATGCACAGAACAGAAAGAAGTTTCATACAATGCTTCTGTGTAGTTTATATTTGAACATATTCTTTTTTCCACTATTACCCACTTAGCGCTACGAATGTCCAGTTGCATTTTCTACAGACAGAGTGTTTCAAAACTGCTCAATCAAAAGTATGGTTTAACTCTGTTAGCTGAATGCTCAGATCAGAAAGAAGTTTCACAGAATGCATCTGTGTAGTTTATATTTGAATATATTCCTTTTTCCACTACTACGCTCTTAGCGCTCCAAATGTCCAGTTGCATTTTCAACAGAAAGACTGTTCAGATCTGCTCAATCAAAAGTATGGTTTAACTCTGTTAGCTGTATGCACAGATCAGAAATAAGTTTCACCGAATGATTCTGTGTAGTTTATATTTGAAGACATTCCTTTTTCCACTATTACCCTCTTAGCGCTCCGAATCTCCACTTGCATGTTCTACAAAAAGAGTGTTTCATAACTGCTCAATCAAAAATATGTTTTATCTCTGTTAACTGAATTTACAGATCAGAAATAAGTTTCACAGAATGTATCTGTGTAGTTTTTATTTGAAGATATTCTTTTTCCCAATGTAGGCCTCTTAGCGCTTAGCATGACCAATTGCAGTTTCTACAGAAACAGTGTTTCAGAACGGCTCAATCAAAATTAAGGTTCAATTCTGTTAGTTGAATGCACAGAAGAGAAAGAATTTTCACAGAATGCTACTGTGTAGTTTATATTTGAATATATCCCTTTTTCCACTATTACCCTCTTAGCGCTCCGAATGTCCACTTGCATTTTCTACAGAAAGAGTGTTCAGAACTGCGCAATCAAAAGTATGGTTTAACTCTGTTAGCTTAATGAACATATCAGAAATAAGTTTCACACAATGCTTCTGTGTAGTTTTTATTTGAAGATATTATTTTTCCCAATAGAGGCCTCTTAGCGCTCAGAATGTCCAATTGCAGTTTCCACAGAAAGAGTGTTTCAGAAAGGCTCAATCAAAAGTAAGGTTCAACTCTGTTAGTTGAATGCACAGAACAGAAAGAAGTTTCATACAATGCTTCTGTGTAGTTTATATTTGAACATATTCTTTTTTCCACTATTACCCACTTAGCGCTACGAATGTCCAGTTGCATTTTCTACAGACAGAGTGTTTCAAAACTGCTCAATCAAAAGTATGGTTTAACTCTGTTAGCTGAATGCTCAGTTCAGAAAGAAGTTTCACAGAATGCTTCTGTGTAGTTTATATTTGAATATATTCCTTTTTCCACTACTACTCTCTTAGCGCTCCAAATCTCCAGTTGCATTTTCTACAGAAAGAGTGTTCAGATCTACTCAATCCAAAGTATGGTTTAACTCTGTTAGCTGAATGCACAGATCAGAAAGAAGTTTCACAGAATGATTCTGTGTAGTTTATATTTGGAGACATTCCTTTTTCCACTATTACCGTCTTAGCGCTCGGAATCTCCACTTGCATTTTCTACAGAAAGAGTGTTTCAGAACGGCTCAATCAAAACTAAGGTTCAACTCTTTTAGTTGAACAAACAGAACAGAAAGAAGTTTCACACAATTCTTCTGTGTAGTTTTTATTTGTAGACATTCTTTTTCCCAATATAGGCCTCTCAGCGCTCAGAATGTCCAATTGCAGTTTCTACAGAAAGAGTGTTTCAGAACGGCTCAATCAAAAGTAAGGTTCAACTCTGTTAGTTGAATCCACAGAACAGAAAGAAGTTTCATACAATGCTTCTGTGTAGTTTATATTTGAACATATTCTTTTTTCCACTATTACCCACTTAGCGCTACGAATGTCCAGTTGTATTTTCTACAGACAGAGTGTTTCAAAACTGCTCAATCAAAAGTATGGTTTAACTCTGTTAGCTGAATGCTCAGATCAGAAAGAAGTTTCACAGAATGCTTCTGTGTAGTTTATATTTGAATATATTCCTTTTTCCACTACTACGCTCTTAGCGCTCCAAATGTCCAGTTGCATTTTCAACAGAAAGAGTGTTCAGATCTGCTCAATCAAAAGTATGGTTTAACTCTGTTAGCTGAATGCACAGATCAGAAAGAAGTTTCACCGAATGATTCTGTGTAGTTTATATTTGAAGACATTCTTTTTCCACTATTACCCTCTTAGCGCTCCGAATCTCCACTTGCATTTTCTACAAAAAGAGTGTTTCATAACTCCTCAATCAAAAATAAGTTTCACAGAATGCATCTGTGTAGTTTTTATTTGAAGATATTCTTTTTCCCAATGTAGGCCTCTTAGCACTTAGCATGTCCAATTGCAGTTTCTACAGAAAGAGTGTTTCAGAACGGCTCAATCAAAAGTAAGGTTCAACTCTATTAGTTGAATGCACAGAACAGAAAGAATTTTCACAGAATGCTACTGTGTAGTTTATATTTGAATATATTCCTTTTTCCATTATTACCCTCTTAGCGCTCCGAATGTCCACTTGCATTTTCTACAGAAAGAGTGTTCAGAACTGCGCAATGAAAAGTATGGTTTAACTCTGTTAGCTTAATGAACATATCAGAAATAAGTTTCACACAATGCTTCTGTGTAGTTTTTATTTGAAGATATTATTTTTCCCAATAGAGGCCTCTTAGCGCTCAGAATGACCAATTGCAGTTTCTACAGAATGAGTGTTTCAGAAAGGCTCAATCAAAAGTAAGGTTCAAATCTGTTAGTTGAATGTACAGAACAGAAAGAAGTTTCATACAATGCTTCTGTGTAGTTTATATTTGCACATATTCTTTTTTCCACTATTACCCACTTAGCGCTACGAATGTCCAGTTGAATTTTCTACAGACAGAGTGTTTCAAAACTGCTCAATCAAAAGTATGGTTTAACTCTGTTAGCTGAATGCTCGGATCAGAAAGAAGTTTCACAGAATGCTTCTGTGTAGTTTATATTTGAATATATTCCCTTTTCCACTACTACTCTTTTAGCGCTCCAAATGTCCAGTTGCATTTTCTACAGAAAGAGTGTTCAGATCTGCTCAATCAAAAGTATGGTTTAATTCTGTTAGCTGAATGCACAGATCAGAAAGAAGTTTCACAGAAGGATTCTGTGTAGTTTATATTTGGAGACATTCCTTTTTCCACTATTACCCTCTTAGCGCTCCGAATCTCCACTTGCATTTTCTACAGAAAGACTGTTACAGAACGGCTCAATCAAAACTAAGGTTCAACTCTTTTAGTTGAACAAACAGAACAGAAAGAAGTTTCACACAATTCTTCTGTGTAGTTTTTATTTGTAGACATTCTTTTTCCCAATATAGGCCTCTTAGCGCTCAGAATGTCCAATTGCAGTTTCTACAGAAAGTGTGTTTCAGAACGGCTCAATCAAAAGTAAGGTTCAACTCTGTTAGTTGAATGCACAGAACAGAAAGAAGTTTCATACAATGCTTCTGTGTAGTTTATATTTGAACTTATTCTTTTTTCCACTATTACCCACTTAGCGCTCCGAATCTCCACTTGCATTTTCTACAAAAAGAGTGTTTCATAACTGCTCAATCAAAAATACGTTTTATCTCTGTTAACTGAATTTACACATCAGAAATAAGTTTCACAGAATGCATCTGTGTAGTTTTTATTTGAAGATATTCTTTTTCCCCATGTAGGCCTCTTAGTGCTTAGCATGTCCAATTGCAGTTTCTACAGAAAGAGTGTTTCAGAACGGCTCAATCAAAAGTAAGGTTCAACTCTGTTAGTTGAATGCACAGAACAGAAAGAATTTTCACAGAATGCTACTGTGTAGTTTATAATTGAATATATTCCTTTTTCCACTATTACCCTCTTAGCGCTCCGAATCTCCACTTGCATTTTCTACAGAAAGAGTGATTCAGAACGGCTCAATCAAAACTAAGGTTCAACTCTTTTAGTTGAACAAACAGAACAGAAAGAAGTTTCACACAATTCTTCTGTGTAGTTTTTATTTTAGACATTCTTTTTTCCAATATAGGCCTCTTAGCGCTCAGAATGTCCAATTGCAGTTTCTACAGAAAGTGTGTTTCAGAACGGCTCAATCAAAAGTAAGGTTCAACTCTGTTAGTTGAATGCACAGAACAGAAAGAAGTTTCATACAATGCTTCTGTGTAGTTTATATTTGAACATATTTTTTTTCCACTATTACCCACTTAGCGCTACGAATGTCCAGTTGCATTTTCTACCGACAGAGTGTTTCAAAACTGCTCAATCAAAAGTATGGTTTAACTCTGTTAGCTGAATGCTCAGATGAGAAAGAAGTTTCGCAGAATGCTTCTGTGTAGTTTATATTTGAATATATTCCTTTTTCCACTACTACTCTCTTAGCGCTCCAAATGTCCAGTTGCATTTTCTACAGAAAGAGTGTTCAGAACTGCTCAATCAAAAGTATGGTTTAACTCTGTTAGCTGAATGCACAGATCAGAAAGAAGTTTCACAGAATGATTCTGTGTAGTTTATATTTGGAGACATTCCTTTTTCCACTATTACCCTCTTAGCGCTCCGAATCTCCACTTGCATTTTCTACAGAAAGAGTGTTTCAGAACGGCTCAATCAAAACTAAGGTTCAACTCTTTTAGTTGAACAAACAGAACAGAAAGAAGTTTCACACAATTCTTCTCTGTAGTTTTTATTTGTAGACATTCTTTTTCCCAATATAGGCTTCTTAGTGCTCAGAATGTCCAATTGCAGTTTCTACAGAAAGAGTGTTTCAGAACGGCTCAATCAAAAGTAAGGTTCAACTCTGTTAGTTGAATGCACAGAACAGAAAGAAGTTTCATACAATGCTTCTGTGTAGTTTATATTTGAACATATTCTTTTTTCCACTATTACCCACTTAGCGCTACGAATGTCCAGTTGCATTTTCTACAGACAGAGTGTTTCAAAACTGCTCAATCAAACGTATGGTTTAACTCTGTTAGCTGTATGCTCAGATCAGAAATAAGTTTCACAGAATGCTTCTGTGTAGTTTATATTTGAATATATTCCTTTTTCCACTACTACGCTCTTAGCGCTCCAAATGTCCAGTTGCATTTTCAACAGAAAGAGTGTTCAGATCTGCTCAATCAAAAGTATGGTTTAACTCTGTTAGCTGAATGCACAGATCAGAAAGAAGTTTCACCGAATGATTCTGTGTAGTTTATATTTGAAGACATTCCTTTTTCCACTATTACCCTCTTAGCGCTCCGAATCTCCACTTGCATTTTCTACAAAAAGAGTGTTTCATAACTGCTCAATTAAAAATATGTTTTATCTCTGTTAACTGAATTTACAGATCAGAAATAAGTTTCACAGAATGCATCTGTGTAGTTTTTATTTGAAGATATTCTTTTTCCCAATGTAGGCCTCTTAGCGCTTAGCATGTCCAATTGCAGTTTCTACAGAAAGAGTGTTTCAGAACGGCTCAATCAAAAGTAAGGTTCAACTCTGTTAGTTGAATGCACAGAACAGAAAGAATTTTCACAGAATGCTACTGTGTAGTTTATATTTGAATATATTCCTTTTTCCACTATTACCCTCATAGCGCTCCGAATGTCCACTTGCATTTTCTAGAGAAAGAGTGTTCAGAACTGCGCAATCAAAAGTATGGTTTAACTCTGTTAGCTTAATGAACATATCAGAAATAAGTTTCACACAATGCTTCTGTGTAGTTTTTATTTGAAGATATTATTTTTCCCAATAGAGGCCTCTTAGCGCTCAGAATGTCCAATTGCAGTTTCTACAGAAAGAGTGTTTCAGAAAGGCTCAATCAAAAGTAAGGTTCAACTCTGTTAGTTGAATGCACAGAACAGAAAGAAGTTTCATACAATGCTTCTGTGTAGTTTATATTTGAACATATTCTTTTTTCCACTATTACCCTCTTAGCGCTACGAATGTCCAGTTGCATTTTCTACAGACAGAGTGTTTCAAAACTGCTCAATCAAAAGTATGGTTTAACTCTGTTAGCTGAATGCTCAGATCAGAAAGAAGTTTCACAGAATGCTTCTGTGTAGTTTATATTTGAATATATTCCTTTTTCCACTACTACTCTCTTAGCGCTCCAAATGTCCAGTTGCATTTTCTACAGAAAGAGTGTTCAGATCTGCTCAATCAAAAGTATGGTTAACTCTGTTAGCTGAATGCACAGATCAGAAAGAAGTTTCACAGAATGATTCTGTGTAGTTTATATTTGGAGACATTCCTTTTTCCACTATTACCCTCTTAGCGCTCCGAATCTCCACTTGCATTTTCTACAGAAAGGGTGTTTCAGAACGGCTCAATCAAAACTAAGGTTCAACTCTTTTAGTTGAACAAACAGAACAGAAAGAAGTTTCACACAATTCTTCTGTGTAGTTTTTATTTGTAGACATTCTTTTTCCCAATATAGGCCTCTTAGCGCTCAGAATGTCCAATTGCAGTTTCTACAGAAAGAGTGTTTAAGAACGGCTCAATCAAAAGTAAGGTTCAACTCTGTTAGTTGAATGCACAGAACAGAAAGTAGTTTCATACAATGCTTCTGTGTAGTTTATATTTGAACATATTCTTTTTTCCACTATTACCCACTTAGCGCTACGAATGTCCAGTTGCATTTTCTACAGACAGAGTGTTTCAAAACTGCTCAATCAAAAGTATGGTTTAACTCTGTTAGCTGTATGCTCAGATCAGAAGGAAGTTTCACAGAATGCTTCTGTGTAGTTTATATTTGAATATATTCCTTTTTCCACTACTACTCTCTTAGCGCTCCAAATGTCCAGTTGCATTTTCTACAGAAAGAGTGTTCAGATCTGCTCAATCAAAAGTATGGTTAACTCTGTTAGCTGAATGCACAGATCAGAAAGAAGTTTCACCGAAAGATTCTGTGTAGTTTATATTTGAAGACATTCCTTTTTCCACTATTACCCTCTTAGCGCTCCGAATCTCCACTTGCATTTTCCACAAAAAGAGTGTTTCATAACTGCTCAATCAAAAATATGTTTTATCTCTGTTAACTGAATTTACAGATCAGAAATAAGTTTCACAGAATGCATCTGTGTAGTTTTTATTTGAAGATATTCTTTTTCCCAATGTAGGCCTCTTAGCCCTTAGCATGTCCAATTGCAGTTTCTACAGAAAGAGTGTTTCAGAACGGCTCAATCAAAAGTAAGGTTCAACTCTGTTAGTTGAATGCACAGAACAGAAAGAATTTTCACAGAATGCTACTGTGTAGTTTATATTTGAATATATTCCTTTTTCCACTATTACCCTCTTAGCGCTCCAAATGTCCACTTGCATTTTCTACAGAAAGAGTGTTCAGAACTGCGCAATCAAAAGTATGGTTTAACTCTGTTAGCTTAATGAACATATCAGAAATAAGTTTCACACAATGCTTCTGTGTAGTTTTTATTTGAAGATATTATTTTTCCCAATAGAGGCCTCTTAGCGCTCAGAATGTCCAATTGCAGTTTCTACAGAAAGAGTGTTTCAGAAAGGCTCAAACAAATGTAAGGTTCAACTCTGTTAGTTGAATGCACAGAACAGAAAGAAGTTTCATACAATGCTTCTGTGTAGTTTATATTTGAACATATTCTTTTTTCCACTATTACACACTTAGCGCTACGAATGTCCAGTTGCATTTTCTACAGACAGAGTGTTTCAAAACTGCTCAATCAAAAGTATGGTTTAATTCTGTTAGCTGAATGCTCAGATCAGAAAGAAGTTTCACAGAATGCTTCTGTGTAGTTTATATTTGAATATATTCCTTTTTCCACTACTACTCTCTTAGCGCTCCAAATGTCCAGTTGCATTTTCTACAGAAAGAGTGTTCAGATCTGCTCAATCAAAAGTATGGTTTAACTCTGTTAGCTGAATGCACAGATCAGAAAGAAGTTTCACAGAATGATTCTGTGTAGTTTATATTTGGAGACATTCCTTTTTCCACTATTACCCTCTTAGCGCTCCGAATCTCCACTTACATTTTCTACAGAAAGAGTGTTTCAGAACGGCTCAATCAAAACTAAGGTTCAACTCTTTTAGTTGAACAAACAGAACAGAAAGAAGTTTCACACAATTCTTCTGTGTAGTTTTTATTTGTAGACATTCTTTTTCCCAATATAGGCCTCTTAGCGCTCAGAATGTCCAATTGCAGTTTCTACAGAAAGAGTGTTTCAGAACGGCTCAATCAAAAGTAAGGTTCAACTCTGTTAGTTGAATGCACAGAACAGAAAGAAGTTTCATACAATGCTTCTGTGTAGTTTATATTTGAACGTATTCTTTTTTCCACTATTACCCACTTAGCACTACGAATGTCCAGTTGCATTTTCTACAGACAGAGTGTTTCAAAACTGCTCAATCAAAAGTATGGTTTAACTCTGTTAGCTGAATGCTCAGATCAGAAAGAAGTTTCACAGAATGATTCTGTGTAGTTTATATTTGAAGACATTCCTTTTTCCACTATTACCCTCTTAGCGCTCCGAATCTCCACTTGCATTTTCTACAAAAACTGTGTTTCATAACTGCTCAATCAAAAATATGTTTTATCTCTGTTAACTGAATTTACAGATCAGAAATAAGTTTCACAGTATGCATCTGTGTAGTTTTTATTTGAAGATTTTTTTTTCCCAATGTAGGCCTCTTAGCGCTTAGCATGTCCAATTGCAGTTTCTACAGAAAGAGTGTTTCAGAACGGCTCAATCAAAAGTAAGGTTCAACTCTGTTAGTTGAATGCACAGAACAGAAAGAATTTTCACAGAATGCTACTGTGTAGTTTATATTTGAATATATTCCTTTTTCCACTATTACCCTCTTAGCGCTCCGAATGTCCACTTGCAGTTTCTACAGAAAGAGTGTTCAGAACTGCGCGATCAAAAGTATGGTTTAACTCTGTTAGCTTAATGAACATATCAGAAATAAGTTCCACACAATGCTTCTGTGTAGTTTTTATTTGAAGATATTATTTTTCCCAATAGAGGCCTCTTAGCGCTCAGAATGTCCAATTGCAGTTTCTACAGAAAGAGTGTTTCAGAAAGGCTCAATCAAAAGTAAGGTTCATTTCTGTTAGTTGAATGCACAGAACAGAAAGCAATTTCATACAATGCTTCTGTGTAGTTTATATTTGAACATATTCTTTTTTCCACTATTACCCACTTAGCGCTACGAATGTCCAGTTGCATTTTCTACAGACAGAGTGTTTCAAAACTGCTCAATTAAAAGTATGGTTTAACTCTGTTAGCTGAATGCTCAGATCAGAAGAAGTTTCACAGAATGCTTCTGTGTAGTTTATATTTGAATATATTCCTTTTTCCACTACTACTCTCTTAGCGCTCCAAATGTCCAGTTGCATTTTCTACAGAAAGAGTGTTCAGATCTGCTCAATCAAAAGTATGGTTTATATCTGTTAGCTGAATGCACAGATCAGAAAGAAGTTTCACAGAATGATTCTGTGTAGTTTATATTTGGAGACATTCCTTTTTCCACTATTACCCTCTTAGCGCTCCGAATCTCCACTTGCATTTTCTACAGAAAGAGTGTTTCAGAACGGCTCAATCAAAACTAAGGTTCAACTATTTTAGTTGAACAAACAGAACAGAAAGAAGTTTCACACAATTCTTCTGTGTAGTTTTTATTTGTAGACATTCTTTTTCCCAATATAGGCCTCTTAGCGCTCAGAATGTCCAATTGCAGTTTCTACAGAAAGAGTGTTTCAGAACGGCTGAATCAAAAGTAAGGTTCAACTCTGTTAGTTGAATGCACAGAACAGAAAGAAGTTTCATACAATGCTTCTGTGTAGTTTATATTTGAACGTATTCTTTTTTCCACTATTACCCACTTAGCGCTACGAATGTCCAGTTGCATTTTCTACAGACAGAGTGTTTCAAAACTGCTCAATCAAAAGTATGGTTTAACTCTGTTAGCTGAATGCTCACATGAGAAAGAAGTTTCACAGAATGCTTCTGTGTAGTTTATATTTGAATATATTCCTTTTTCCACTACTACGCTCTTAGCGCTCCAAATGTCCAGTTGCATTTTCAACAGAAAGAGTGTTCAGATCTGCTCAATCAAAATTGTGGTTTAACACTGTTAGCTGAATGCACAGATCAGAAAGAAGTTTCACCGAATGATTCTGTGTAGTTTATATTTGAAGACATTCCTTTTTCCAATATTACCCTCTTAGCGCTCCGAATCTCCACTTGCATTTTCTACAAAAAGAGTGTTTCATAACTGCTCAATCAAAAATATGTTTTATCTCTATTAACTGAATTTACAGATCAGAAATAAGTTTCACAGAATGCATCTGTGTAGTTTTTATTTGAAGATATTCTTTTTCCCAATGTAGGCCTCTTAGCGCTTAGCATGTCCAATTGCAGTTTCTACAGAAAGAGTGTTTCAGAACGGCTCAATCAAAAGTAAGGTTCAACTCTGTTAGTTGAATGCACAGAACAGAAAGAATTTTCACAGAATGCTACTGTGTAGTTTATATTTGAATATATTCCTTTTTCCACTATTACCCTCTTAGCGCTCCAAATGTCCACTTGCATTTTCTACAGAAAGAGTGTTCAGAACTGCGCAATCAAAAGTATGGTTTAACTCTGTTAGCTTAATGAACATATCAGAAATAAGTTCCACACAATGCTTCTGTGTAGTTTTTATTTGAAGATATTATTTTTCCCAATAGAGGCCTCTTAGCGCTCAGAATGTCCAATTGCAGTTTCTACAGAAAGAGTGTTTCAGAAAGGCTCAATCAAAAGTAAGGTTCAACTCTGTTAGTTGAATGCACAGAACAGAAAGAAGTTTCATACAATGCTTCTGTGTAGTTTATATTTGAACATATTCTTTTTTCCACTATTACCCACTTAGCGCTACGAATGTCCAGTTGCATTTTCTACAGACAGAGTGTTTCAAAACTGCTCAATCAAAAGTATGGTTTAACTCTGTTAGCTGAATGCTCAGATCAGAAGAAGTTTCACAGAATGGTTCTGTGTAGTTTATATTTGAATATATTCCTTTTTCCACTACTACTCTCTTAGCGCTCCAAATGTCCAGTTGCATTTTCTACAGAAAGAGTGTTCAGATCTGCTCAATCAAAAGTATGGTTTATATCTGTTAGCTGAATGCACAGATCAGAAAGAAGTTTCACAGAATGATTCTGTGTAGTTTATATTTGGAGACATTCCTTTTTCCACTATTAACCTCTTAGCGCTCCGAATCTCCACTTGCATTTTCTACAGAAAGAGTGTTTCAGAACGGCTCAATCAAAACTAAGGTTCAACTCTTTTAGTTGAACAAACAGAACAGAAAGAAGTTTCACACAATTCTTCTGTGTAGTTTTTATTTGTAGACATTCTTTTTCCCAATATAGGCCTCTTAGCGCTCAGAATGTCCAATTGCAGTTTCTACAGAAAGAGTGTTTCAGAACGGCTCAATCAAAAGTAAGGTTCAACTCTGTTAGTTGAATGCACAGAACAGAAAGAAGTTTCATACAATGCTTCTGTGTAGTTTATATTTGAACGTATTCTTTTTTCCACTATTACCCACTTAGCGCTACGAATGTGCAGTTGCATTTTCTACAGACAGAGTGTTTCAAAACTGCTCAATCAAAAGTATGGTTTAACTCTGTTAGCTGAATGCTCAGATGAGAAAGAAGTTTCACAGAATGCTTCTGTGTAGTTTATATTTGAATATATACCTTTTTCCACTACTACGCTCTTAGCGCTCCAAATGTCCAGTTGCATTTTCAACCGAAAGAGTGTTCAGATCTGCTCAATCAAAAGTATGGTTTAACTCTGTTAGCTGAATGCACAGATCAGAAAGAAGTTTCACCGAATGATTCTGTGTTGTTTATATTTGAAGACATTCCTTTTTCCACTATTACCCTCTTAGCGCTCCGAATCTCCACTTGCATTTTCTACAAAAACAGTGTTTCATAACTGCTCAATCAAAAATATGTTTTATCTCTGTTAACTGAATTTACAGATCAGAAATATGTTTCACAGTATGCATCTGTGTAGTTTTTATTTGAAGATATTCTTTTTCCCAATGTAGGCCTCTTAGCGCTTAGCATGTCCAATTGCAGTTTCTACAGAAAGAGTGTTTCAGAACGGCTCAATCAAAAGTAAGGTTCAACTCTGTTAGTTGAATGCACAGAACAGAAAGAATTTTCACAGAATGCTACTGTGTAGTTTATATTTGAATATATTCCTTTTTCCACTATTACCCTCTTAGCGCTCCGAATGTCCACTTGCAGTTTCTACAGAAAGAGTGTTCAGAACTGCGCGATCAAAAGTATGGTTTAACTCTGTTAGCTTAATGAACATATCAGAAATAAGTTTCACACAATGCTTCTGTGTAGTTTTTATTTGAAGATATTATTTTTCCCAATAGAGGCCTCTTAGCGCTCAGAATGTCCAATTGCAGTTTCTACAGAAAGAGTGTTTCAGAAAGGCTCAATCAAAAGTAAGTTTCAACTCTGTTAGTTGAATGCACAGAACAGAAAGAAGTTTCATACAATGCTCCTGTGTAGTTTATATTTGAACATATTCTTTTTTCCACTATTACCCACTTAGCGCTACGAATGTCCAGTTGCATTTTCTACAGACAGAGTGTTTCAAAACTGCTCAATCAAAAGTATGGTTTAACTCTGTTAGCTGAATGCTCAGATCAGAAGAAGTTTCACAGAATGCTTCTGTGTAGTTTATATTTGAATATATTCCTTTTTCCACTACTACTCTCTTAGCGCTCCAAATGTCCAGTTGCATTTTCTACAGAAAGAGTGTTCAGATCTGCTCAATCAAAAGTATGGTTTAACTCTGTTAGCTGAATGCACAGATCAGAAAGAATTTTCACAGAATGTTTCTGTGTAGTTTATATTTGGAGACATTCCTTTTTCCACTATTACCCTCTTAGCGCTCCGAATCTCCACTTGCATTTTCTACAGAAAGAGTGTTTCAGAACGGCTCAATCAAAACTAAGGTTCAACTCTTTTAGTTGAACAAACAGAACAGAAAGAAGTTTCACTCAATTCTTCTGTGTAGTTTTTATTTGTAGACATTCTTTTTCCCAATATAGGCCTCTTAGCGCTCAGAATGTCCAATTGCAGTTTCTACAGAAAGAGTGTTTCAGAACGGCTCAATCAAAAGTAAGGTTCAACTCTGTTAGTTGAATGCACAGAACAGAAAGAAGTTTCATACAATGCTTCTGTGTAGTTTATATTTGAACGTATTCTTTTTTCCACTATTACCCACTTAGCGCTACGAATGTCCAGTTGCATTTTCTACAGACAGAGTGTTTCAAAACTGCTCAATCAAAAGTATGGTTTAACTCTGTTAGCTGAATGCTCATATCAGAAAGAAGTTTCACAGAATGCTTCTGGGTAGTTTATATTTGAATATATTCCTTTTTCCACTAATACGCTCTTAGCGCTCCAAATGTCCAGTTGCATTTTCAACCGAAAGAGTGTTCAGATCTGCTCAATCAAAAGTATGGTTTAACTCTGTTAGCTGAATGCACAGATCAGAAAGAAGTTTCACCGAATGATTCTGTGTTGTTTATATTTGAAGACATTCCTTTCTCCACTATTACCCTCTTAGCGCTCCGAATCTCCACTTGCATTTTCTACAAAAACAGTGTTTCATAACTGCTCAAACAAAAATATGTTTTATCTCTGTTAACTGAATTTACAGATCAGAAATAAGTTTCACAGTATGCATCTGTGTAGTTTTTATTTGAAGATATTCTTTTTCCCAATGTAGGCCTCTTAGCGCTTAGCATGTCCAATTGCACTTTCTACAGAAAGAGTGTTTCAGAACGGCTCAATCAAAAGTAAGGTTCAACTCTATTAGTTGAATGCACAGAACAGAAAGAATTTTCACAGAATGCTACTGTGTAGTTTATATTTGAATATATTCCTTTTTCCATTATTACCCTCTTAGCGCTCCGAATGTCCACTTGCATTTTCTACAGAAAGAGTGTTCAGAACTGCGCAATGAAAAGTATGGTTTAACTCTGTTAGCTTAATGAACATATCAGAAATAAGTTTCACACAATGCTTCTGTGTAGTTTTTATTTGAAGATATTATTTTTCCCAATAGAGGCCTCTTAGCGCTCAGAATGACCAATTGCAGTTTCTACAGAATGAGTGTTTCAGAAAGGCTCAATCAAAAGTAAGGTTCAAATCTGTTAGTTGAATGCACAGAACAGAAAGAAGTTTCATACAATGCTTCTGTGTAGTTTATATTTGCACATATTCTTTTTTCCACTATTACCCACTTAGCGCTACGAATGTCCAGTTGCATTTTCTACAGACAGAGTGTTTCAAAACTGCTCAATCAAAAGTATGGTTTAACTCTGTTAGCTGAATGCTCGGATCAGAAAGAAGTTTCACAGAATGCTTCTGTGTAGTTTATATTTGAATATATTCCCTTTTCCACTACTACTCTTTTAGCGCTCCAAATGTCCAGTTGCATTTTCTACAGAAAGAGTGTTCAGATCTGCTCAATCAAAAGTATGGTTTAATTCTGTTAGCTGAATGCACAGATCACAAAGAAGTTTCACAGAAGGATTCTGTGTAGTTTATATTTGGAGACATTCCTTTTTCCACTATTACCCTCTTAGCGCTCCGAATCTCCACTTGCATTTTCTACAGAAAGACTGTTACAGAACGGCTCAATCAAAACTAAGGTTCAACTCTTTTAGTTGAACAAACAGAACAGAAAGAAGTTTCACACAATTCTTCTGTGTAGTTTTTATTTGTAGACATTCTTTTTCCCAATATAGGCCTCTTAGCGCTCAGAATGTCCAATTGCAGTTTCTACAGAAAGTGTGTTTCAGAACGGCTCAATCAAAAGTAAGGTTCAACTCTGTTAGTTGAATGCACAGAACAGAAAGAAGTTTCATACAATGCTTCTGTGTAGTTTATATTTGAACTTATTCTTTTTTCCACTATTACCCACTTAGCGCTCCGAATTTCCACTTGCATTTTCTACAAAAAGAGTGTTTCATAACTGCTCAATCAAAAATACGTTTTATCTCTGTTAACTGAATTTACAGTTCAGAAATAAGTTTCACAGAATGCATCTGTGTAGTTTTTATTTGAAGATATTCTTTTCCCCATGTAGGCCTCTTAGTGCTTAGCATGTCCAATTGCAGTTTCTACAGAAAGAGTGTTTCAGAACGGCTCAATCAAAAGTAAGGTTCAACTCCGTTAGTTGAATGCACAGAACAGAAAGAATTTTTACAGAATGCTACTGTGTAGTTTATAATTGAATATATTCCTTTTTCCACTATTACCCTCTTAGCGCTCCGAATGTCCACTTGCATTTTCTACAGAAAGAGTGTTCAGAACTGCACAATCAAAAGTATGGTTTAACTCTGTTAGCTTAATGAACATATCAGAAATAAGTTTCACACAATGCTTCTGTGTAGTTTTTATTTGAAGATATTATTTTTCCCAATATAGGCCTCGTAGCGCTCAGAATGTCCAATTGCAGTTTCTACAGAAAGAGAGTTTCAGAAAGGCTCAATCAAAAGTAAGGTTCAACTCTGTTAGTTGAATGCACAGAACAGAAAGAAGTTTCATACAATGCTTCTGTGTAGTTTATATTTGAACATATTCTTTTTTCCAATATTACCCACTTAGCGCTACGAATGTCCAGTTGCATTTTCTACAGACAGAGTGTTTCAAAACTGCTCAATCAAAAGTTTGGTTTAACTCTGTTAGCTGAATGCACAGATCAGAAAGATGTTTCACAGAATGATTCTGTGTAGTTTATATTTGGAGACATTCCTTTTTCCACTATTACCCTCTTAGCGCTCCGAATCTCCACTTGCATTTTCTACAGAAAGAGTGATTCAGAACGGCTCAAACAAAACTAAGGTTCAACTCTTTTAGTTGAACAAACAGAACAGAAAGAAGTTTCACACAATTCTTCTGTGTAGTTTTTATTTTAGACATTCTTTTTTCCAATATAGGCCTCTTAGCGCTCAGAATGTCCAATTGCAGTTTCTACAGAAAGTGTGTTTCAGAACGGCTCAATCAAAAGTAAGGTTCAACTCTGTTAGCTGAATGCACAGAACAGAAAGAAGTTTCATACAATGCTTCTGTGTAGTTTATATTTGAACATATTTTTTTTCCACTATTACCCACTTAGCGCTACGAATGTCCAGTTGCATTTTCTACAGACAGAGTGTTTCAAAACTGCTCAATCAAAAGTATGGTTTAACTCTGTTAGCTGAATGCTCAGATGAGAAAGAAGTTTCACAGAATGCTTCTGTGTAGTTTATATTTGAATATATTCCTTTTTCCACTACTACTCTCTTAGCGCTCCAAATGTCCAGTTGCATTTTCTACAGAAAGAGTGTTCAGAACTGCTCAATCAAAAGTATGGTTTAACTCTGTTAGCTGAATGCACAGATCAGAAAGAAGTTTCACAGAATGATTCTGTGTAGTTTATATTTGGAGACATTCCTTTTTCCACTATTACCCTCTTAGCGCTCCGAATCTCCACTTGCATTTTCTACAGAAAGAGTGTTTCAGAACGGCTCAATCAAAACTAAGGTTCAACTCTTTTAGTTGAACAAACAGAACAGAAAGAAGTTTCACACAATTCTTCTCTGTAGTTTTTATTTGTAGACATTCTTTTTCCCAATATAGGCTTCTTAGTGCTCAGAATGTCCAATTGCAGTTTCTACAGAAAGAGTGTTTCAGAACGGCTCAATCAAAAGTAAGGTTCAACTCTGTTAGTTGAATGCACAGAACAGAAAGAAGTTTCATACAATGCTTCTGTGTAGTTTATATTTGAACATATTCTTTTTTCCACTATTACCCACTTAGCGCTACGAATGTCCAGTTGCATTTTCTACAGACAGAGTGTTTCAAAACTGCTCAATCAAACGTATGGTTTAACTCTGTTAGCTGTATGCTCAGATCAGAAATAAGTTTCACAGAATGCTTCTGTGTAGTTTATATTTGAATATATTCCTTTTTCCACTACTACGCTCTTAGCGCTCCAAATGTCCAGTTGCATTTTCAACAGAAAGAGTGTTCAGATCTGCTCAATCAAAAGTATGGTTTAACTCTGTTAGCTGAATGCACAGATCAGAAAAAAGTTTCACCGAATGATTCTGTGTAGTTTATATTTGAAGACATTCCTTTTTCCACTATTACCCTCTTAGCGCTCCGAATCTCCACTTGCATTTTCTACAAAAAGAGTGTTTCATAACTGCTCAATTAAAAATATGTTTTATCTCTGTTAACTGAATTTACAGATCAGAAATAAGTTTCACAGAATGCATCTGTGTAGTTTTTATTTGAAGATATTCTTTTTCCCAATGTAGGCCTCTTAGCGCTTAGCATGTCCAATTGCACTTTCTACAGAAAGAGTGTTTCAGAACGGCTCAATCAAAAGTAAGGTTCAACTCTATTAGTTGAATGCACAGAACAGAAAGAATTTTCACAGAATGCTACTGTGTAGTTTATATTTGAATATATTCCTTTTTCCATTATTACCCTCTTAGCGCTCCGAATGTCCACTTGCATTTTCTACAGAAAGAGTGTTCAGAACTGCGCAATGAAAAGTATGGTTTAACTCTGTTAGCTTAATGAACATATCAGAAATAAGTTTCACACAATGCTTCTGTGTAGTTTTTATTTGAAGATATTATTTTTCCCAATAGAGGCCTCTTAGCGCTCAGAATGACCAATTGCAGTTTCTACAGAATGAGTGTTTCAGAAAGGCTCAATCAAAAGTAAGGTTCAAATCTGTTAGTTGAATGCACAGAACAGAAAGAAGTTTCATACAATGCTTCTGTGTAGTTTATATTTGCACATATTCTTTTTTCCACTATTACCCACTTAGCGCTACGAATGTCCAGTTGCATTTTCTACAGACAGAGTGTTTCAAAACTGCTCAATCAAAAGTATGGTTTAACTCTGTTAGCTGAATGCTCGGATCAGAAAGAAGTTTCACAGAATGCTTCTGTGTAGTTTATATTTGAATATATTCCCTTTTCCACTACTACTCTTTTAGCGCTCCAAATGTCCAGTTGCATTTTCTACAGAAAGAGTGTTCAGATCTGCTCAATCAAAAGTATGGTTTAATTCTGTTAGCTGAATGCACAGATCACAAAGAAGTTTCACAGAAGGATTCTGTGTAGTTTATATTTGGAGACATTCCTTTTTCCACTATTACCCTCTTAGCGCTCCGAATCTCCACTTGCATTTTCTACAGAAAGACTGTTACAGAACGGCTCAATCAAAACTAAGGTTCAACTCTTTTAGTTGAACAAACAGAACAGAAAGAAGTTTCACACAATTCTTCTGTGTAGTTTTTATTTGTAGACATTCTTTTTCCCAATATAGGCCTCTTAGCGCTCAGAATGTCCAATTGCAGTTTCTACAGAAAGTGTGTTTCAGAACGGCTCAATCAAAAGTAAGGTTCAACTCTGTTAGTTGAATGCACAGAACAGAAAGAAGTTTCATACAATGCTTCTGTGTAGTTTATATTTGAACTTATTCTTTTTTCCACTATTACCCACTTAGCGCTCCGAATTTCCACTTGCATTTTCTACAAAAAGAGTGTTTCATAACTGCTCAATCAAAAATACGTTTTATCTCTGTTAACTGAATTTACAGTTCAGAAATAAGTTTCACAGAATGCATCTGTGTAGTTTTTATTTGAAGATATTCTTTTCCCCATGTAGGCCTCTTAGTGCTTAGCATGTCCAATTGCAGTTTCTACAGAAAGAGTGTTTCAGAACGGCTCAATCAAAAGTAAGGTTCAACTCCGTTAGTTGAATGCACAGAACAGAAAGAATTTTCACAGAATGCTACTGTGTAGTTTATAATTGAATATATTCCTTTTTCCACTATTACCCTCTTAGCGCTCCGAATGTCCACTTGCATTTTCTACAGAAAGAGTGTTCAGAACTGCACAATCAAAAGTATGGTTTAACTCTGTTAGCTTAATGAACATATCAGAAATAAGTTTCACACAATGCTTCTGTGTAGTTTTTATTTGAAGATATTATTTTTCCCAATCTAGGCCTCGTAGCGCTCAGAATGTCCAATTGCAGTTTCTACAGAAAGAGAGTTTCAGAAAGGCTCAATCAAAAGTAAGGTTCAACTCTGTTAGTTGAATGCACAGAACAGAAAGAAGTTTCATACAATGCTTCTGTGTAGTTTATATTTGAACATATTCTTTTTTCCAATATTACCCACTTAGCGCTACGAATGTCCAGTTGCATTTTCTACAGACAGAGTGTTTCAAAACTGCTCAATCAAAAGTTTGGTTTAACTCTGTTAGCTGAATGCACAGATCAGAAAGATGTTTCACAGAATGATTCTGTGTAGTTTATATTTGGAGACATTCCTTTTTCCACTATTACCCTCTTAGCGCTCCGAATCTCCACTTGCATTTTCTACAGAAAGAGTGATTCAGAACGGCTCAAACAAAACTAAGGTTCAACTCTTTTAGTTGAACAAACAGAACAGAAAGAAGTTTCACACAATTCTTCTGTGTAGTTTTTATTTTAGACATTCTTTTTTCCAATATAGGCCTCTTAGCGCTCAGAATGTCCAATTGCAGTTTCTACAGAAAGTGTGTTTCAGAACGGCTCAATCAAAAGTAAGGTTCAACTCTGTTAGCTGAATGCACAGAACAGAAAGAAGTTTCATACAATGCTTCTGTGTAGTTTATATTTGAACATATTTTTTTTCCACTATTACCCACTTAGCGCTACGAATGTCCAGTTGCATTTTCTACAGACAGAGTGTTTCAAAACTGCTCAATCAAAAGTATGGTTTAACTCTGTTAGCTGAATGCTCAGATGAGAAAGAAGTTTCACAGAATGCTTCTGTGTAGTTTATATTTGAATATATTCCTTTTTCCACTACTACTCTCTTAGCGCTCCAAATGTCCAGTTGCATTTTCTACAGAAAGAGTGTTCAGAACTGCTCAATCAAAAGTATGGTTTAACTCTGTTAGCTGAATGCACAGATCAGAAAGAAGTTTCACAGAATGATTCTGTGTAGTTTATATTTGGAGACATTCCTTTTTCCACTATTACCCTCTTAGCGCTCCGAATCTCCACTTGCATTTTCTACAGAAAGAGTGTTTCAGAACGGCTCAATCAAAACTAAGGTTCAACTCTTTTAGTTGAACAAACAGAACAGAAAGAAGTTTCACACAATTCTTCTCTGTAGTTTTTATTTGTAGACATTCTTTTTCCCAATATAGGCTTCTTAGTGCTCAGAATGTCCAATTGCAGTTTCTACAGAAAGAGTGTTTCAGAACGGCTCAATCAAAAGTAAGGTTCAACTCTGTTAGTTGAATGCACAGAACAGAAAGAAGTTTCATACAATGCTTCTGTGTAGTTTATATTTGAACATATTCTTTTTTCCACTATTACCCACTTAGCGCTACGAATGTCCAGTTGCATTTTCTACAGACAGAGTGTTTCAAAACTGCTCAATCAAACGTATGGTTTAACTCTGTTAGCTGTATGCTCAGATCAGAAATAAGTTTCACAGAATGCTTCTGTGTAGTTTATATTTGAATATATTCCTTTTTCCACTACTACGCTCTTAGCGCTCCAAATGTCCAGTTGCATTTTCAACAGAAAGAGTGTTCAGATCTGCTCAATCAAAAGTATGGTTTAACTCTGTTAGCTGAATGCACAGATCAGAAAAAAGTTTCACCGAATGATTCTGTGTAGTTTATATTTGAAGACATTCCTTTTTCCACTATTACCCTCTTAGCGCTCCGAATCTCCACTTGCATTTTCTACAAAAAGAGTGTTTCATAACTGCTCAATTAAAAATATGTTTTATCTCTGTTAACTGAATTTACAGATCAGAAATAAGTTTCACAGAATGCATCTGTGTAGTTTTTATTTGAAGATATTCTTTTTCCCAATGTAGGCCTCTTAGCGCTTAGCATGTCCAATTGCACTTTCTACAGAAAGAGTGTTTCAGAACGGCTCAATCAAAAGTAAGGTTCAACTCTATTAGTTGAATGCACAGAACAGAAAGAATTTTCACAGAATGCTACTGTGTAGTTTATATTTGAATATATTCCTTTTTCCATTATTACCCTCTTAGCGCTCCGAATGTCCACTTGCATTTTCTACAGAAAGAGTGTTCAGAACTGCGCAATGAAAAGTATGGTTTAACTCTGTTAGCTTAATGAACATATCAGAAATAAGTTTCACACAATGCTTCTGTGTAGTTTTTATTTGAAGATATTATTTTTCCCAATAGAGGCCTCTTAGCGCTCAGAATGACCAATTGCAGTTTCTACAGAATGAGTGTTTCAGAAAGGCTCAATCAAAAGTAAGGTTCAAATCTGTTAGTTGAATGCACAGAACAGAAAGAAGTTTCATACAATGCTTCTGTGTAGTTTATATTTGCACATATTCTTTTTTCCACTATTACCCACTTAGCGCTACGAATGTCCAGTTGCATTTTCTACAGACAGAGTGTTTCAAAACTGCTCAATCAAAAGTATGGTTTAACTCTGTTAGCTGAATGCTCGGATCAGAAAGAAGTTTCACAGAATGCTTCTGTGTAGTTTATATTTGAATATATTCCCTTTTCCACTACTACTCTTTTAGCGCTCCAAATGTCCAGTTGCATTTTCTACAGAAAGAGTGTTCAGATCTGCTCAATCAAAAGTATGGTTTAATTCTGTTAGCTGAATGCACAGATCACAAAGAAGTTTCACAGAAGGATTCTGTGTAGTTTATATTTGGAGACATTCCTTTTTCCACTATTACCCTCTTAGCGCTCCGAATCTCCACTTGCATTTTCTACAGAAAGACTGTTACAGAACGGCTCAATCAAAACTAAGGTTCAACTCTTTTAGTTGAACAAACAGAACAGAAAGAAGTTTCACACAATTCTTCTGTGTAGTTTTTATTTGTAGACATTCTTTTTCCCAATATAGGCCTCTTAGCGCTCAGAATGTCCAATTGCAGTTTCTACAGAAAGTGTGTTTCAGAACGGCTCAATCAAAAGTAAGGTTCAACTCTGTTAGTTGAATGCACAGAACAGAAAGAAGTTTCATACAATGCTTCTGTGTAGTTTATATTTGAACTTATTCTTTTTTCCACTATTACCCACTTAGCGCTCCGAATTTCCACTTGCATTTTCTACAAAAAGAGTGTTTCATAACTGCTCAATCAAAAATACGTTTTATCTCTGTTAACTGAATTTACAGTTCAGAAATAAGTTTCACAGAATGCATCTGTGTAGTTTTTATTTGAAGATATTCTTTTCCCCATGTAGGCCTCTTAGTGATTAGCATGTCCAATTGCAGTTTCTACAGAAAGAGTGTTTCAGAACGGCTCAATCAAAAGTAAGGTTCAACTCCGTTAGTTGAATGCACAGAACAGAAAGAATTTTCACAGAATGCTACTGTGTAGTTTATAATTGAATATATTCCTTTTTCCACTATTACCCTCTTAGCGCTCCGAATGTCCACTTGCATTTTCTACAGAAAGAGTGTTCAGAACTGCACAATCAAAAGTATGGTTTAACTCTGTTAGCTTAATGAACATATCAGAAATAAGTTTCACACAATGCTTCTGTGTAGTTTTTATTTGAAGATATTATTTTTCCCAATATAGGCCTCGTAGCGCTCAGAATGTCCAATTGCAGTTTCTACAGAAAGAGAGTTTCAGAAAGGCTCAATCAAAAGTAAGGTTCAACTCTGTTAGTTGAATGCACAGAACAGAAAGAAGTTTCATACAATGCTTCTGTGTAGTTTATATTTGAACATATTCTTTTTTCCAATATTACCCACTTAGCGCTACGAATGTCCAGTTGCATTTTCTACAGACAGAGTGTTTCAAAACTGCTCAATCAAAAGTTTGGTTTAACTCTGTTAGCTGAATGCACAGATCAGAAAGATGTTTCACAGAATGATTCTGTGTAGTTTATATTTGGAGACATTCCTTTTTCCACTATTACCCTCTTAGCGCTCCGAATCTCCACTTGCATTTTCTACAGAAAGAGTGATTCAGAACGGCTCAAACAAAACTAAGGTTCAACTCTTTTAGTTGAACAAACAGAACAGAAAGAAGTTTCACACAATTCTTCTGTGTAGTTTTTATTTTAGACATTCTTTTTTCCAATATAGGCCTCTTAGCGCTCAGAATGTCCAATTGCAGTTTCTACAGAAAGTGTGTTTCAGAACGGCTCAATCAAAAGTAAGGTTCAACTCTGTTAGCTGAATGCACAGAACAGAAAGAAGTTTCATACAATGCTTCTGTGTAGTTTATATTTGAACATATTTTTTTTCCACTATTACCCACTTAGCGCTACGAATGTCCAGTTGCATTTTCTACAGACAGAGTGTTTCAAAACTGCTCAATCAAAAGTATGGTTTAACTCTGTTAGCTGAATGCTCAGATGAGAAAGAAGTTTCACAGAATGCTTCTGTGTAGTTTATATTTGAATATATTCCTTTTTCCACTACTACTCTCTTAGCGCTCCAAATGTCCAGTTGCATTTTCTACAGAAAGAGTGTTCAGAACTGCTCAATCAAAAGTATGGTTTAACTCTGTTAGCTGAATGCACAGATCAGAAAGAAGTTTCACAGAATGATTCTGTGTAGTTTATATTTGGAGACATTCCTTTTTCCACTATTACCCTCTTAGCGCTCCGAATCTCCACTTGCATTTTCTACAGAAAGAGTGTTTCAGAACGGCTCAATCAAAACTAAGGTTCAACTCTTTTAGTTGAACAAACAGAACAGAAAGAAGTTTCACACAATTCTTCTCTGTAGTTTTTATTTGTAGACATTCTTTTTCCCAATATAGGCTTCTTAGTGCTCAGAATGTCCAATTGCAGTTTCTACAGAAAGAGTGTTTCAGAACGGCTCAATCAAAAGTAAGGTTCAACTCTGTTAGTTGAATGCACAGAACAGAAAGAAGTTTCATACAATGCTTCTGTGTAGTTTATATTTGAACATATTCTTTTTTCCACTATTACCCACTTAGCGCTACGAATGTCCAGTTGCATTTTCTACAGACAGAGTGTTTCAAAACTGCTCAATCAAACGTATGGTTTAACTCTGTTAGCTGTATGCTCAGATCAGAAATAAGTTTCACAGAATGCTTCTGTGTAGTTTATATTTGAATATATTCCTTTTTCCACTACTACGCTCTTAGCGCTCCAAATGTCCAGTTGCATTTTCAACAGAAAGAGTGTTCAGATCTGCTCAATCAAAAGTATGGTTTAACTCTGTTAGCTGAATGCACAGATCAGAAAAAAGTTTCACCGAATGATTCTGTGTAGTTTATATTTGAAGACATTCCTTTTTCCACTATTACCCTCTTAGCGCTCCGAATCTCCACTTGCATTTTCTACAAAAAGAGTGTTTCATAACTGCTCAATTAAAAATATGTTTTATCTCTGTTAACTGAATTTACAGATCAGAAATAAGTTTCACAGAATGCATCTGTGTAGTTTTTATTTGAAGATATTCTTTTTCCCAATGTAGGCCTCTTAGCGCTTAGCATGTCCAATTGCACTTTCTACAGAAAGAGTGTTTCAGAACGGCTCAATCAAAAGTAAGGTTCAACTCTGTTAGTTGAATGCACAGAACAGAAAGAATTTTCACAGAATGCTACTGTGTAGTTTATATTTGAATATATTCCTTTTTCCACTATTACCCTCATAGCGCTCCGAATGTCCACTTGCATTTTCTACAGAAAGAGTGTTCAGAACTGCGCAATCAAAAGTATGGTTTAACTCTGTTAGCTTAATGAACATATCAGAAATAAGTTTCACACAATGCTTCTGTGTAGTTTTTATTTGAAGATATTATTTTTCCCAATAGAGGCCTCTTAGCGCTCAGAATGTCCAATTGCAGTTTCTACAGAAAGAGTGTTTCAGAAAGGCTCAATCAAAAGTAAGGTTCAACTCTGTTAGTTGAATGCACAGAACAGAAAGTAGTTTCATACAATGCTTCTGTGTAGTTTATATTTGAACATATTCTTTTTTCCACTATTACCCTCTTAGCGCTACGAATGTCCAGTTGCATTTTCTACAGACAGAGTGTTTCAAAACTGCTCAATCAAAAGTATGGTTTAACTCTGTTAGCTGAATGCTCAGATCAGAAAGAAGTTTCACAGAATGCTTCTGTGTAGTTTATATTTGAATATATTCCTTTTTCCACTACTACTCTCTTAGCGCTCCAAATGTCCAGTTGCATTTTCTACAGAAAGAGTGTTCAGATCTGCTCAATCAAAAGTATGGTTAACTCTGTTAGCTGAATGCACAGATCAGAAAGAAGTTTCACAAAATGATTCTGTGTAGTTTATATTTGGAGACATTCCTTTTTCCACTATTACCCTCTTAGCTCTCCGAATCTCCACTTGCATTTTCTACAGAAAGAGTGTTTCAGAACGGCTCAATCAAAACTAAGGTTCAACTCTTTTAGTTGAACAAACAGAACAGAAAGAAGTTTCACACAATTCTTCTGTGTAGTTTTTATTTGTAGACATTCTTTTTCCCAATATAGGCCTCTTAGCGCTCAGAATGTCCAATTGCAGTTTCTACAGAAAGAGTGTTTAAGAACGGCTCAATCAAAAGTAAGGTTCAACTCTGTTAGTTGAATGCACAGAACAGAAAGTAGTTTCATACAATGCTTCTGTGTAGTTTATATTTGAACATATTCTTTTTTCCACTATTACCCACTTAGCGCTACGAATGTCCAGTTGCATTTTCTACAGACAGAGTGTTTCAAAACTGCTCAATCAAAAGTATGGTTTAACTCTGTTAGCTGTATGCTCAGATCAGAAGGAAGTTTCACAGAATGCTTCTGTGTAGTTTATATTTGAATATATTCCTTTTTCCACTACTACTCTCTTAGCGCTCCAAATGTCCAGTTGCATTTTCTACAGAAAGAGTGTTCAGATCTGCTCAATCAAAAGTATGGTTAACTCTGTTAGCTGAATGCACAGATCAGAAAGAAGTTTCACCGAAAGATTCTGTGTAGTTTATATTTGAAGACATTCCTTTTTCCACTATTACCCTCTTAGCGCTCCGAATCTCCACTTGCATTTTCCACAAAAAGAGTGTTTCATAACTGCTCAATCAAAAATATGTTTTATCTCTGTTAACTGAATTTACAGATCAGAAATAAGTTTCACAGAATGCATCTGTGTAGTTTTTATTTGAAGATATTCTTTTTCCCAATGTAGGCCTCTTAGCCCTTAGCATGTCCAATTGCAGTTTCTACAGAAAGAGTGTTTCAGAACGGCTCAATCAAAAGTAAGGTTCAACTCTGTTAGTTGAATGCACAGAACAGAAAGAATTTTCACAGAATGCTACTGTGTAGTTTATATTTGAATATATTCCTTTTTCCACTATTACCCTCTTAGCGCTCCAAATGTCCACTTGCATTTTCTACAGAAAGAGTGTTCAGAACTGCGCAATCAAAAGTATGGTTTAACTCTGTTAGCTTAATGAACATATCAGAAATAAGTTTCACACAATGCTTCTGTGTAGTTTTTATTTGAAGATATTATTTTTCCCAATAGAGGCCTCTTAGCGCTCAGAATGTCCAATTGCAGTTTCTACAGAAAGAGTGTTTCAGAAAGGCTCAATCAAATGTAAGTTTCAACTCTGTTAGTTGAATGCACAGAACAGAAAGAAGTTTCATACAATGCTTCTGTGTAGTTTATATTTGAACATATTCTTTTTTCCACTATTACACACTTAGCGCTACGAATGTCCAGTTGCATTTTCTACAGACAGAGTGTTTCAAAACTGCTCAATCAAAAGTATGGTTTAACTCTGTTAGCTGAATGCTCAGATCAGAAAGAAGTTTCACAGAATGCTTCTGTGTAGTTTATATTTGAATATATTCCTTTTTCCACTACTACTCTCTTAGCGCTCCAAATGTCCAGTTGCATTTTCTACAGAAAGAGTGTTCAGATCTGCTCAATCAAAAGTATGGTTTAACTCTGTTAGCTGAATGCACAGATCAGAAAGAAGTTTCACAGAATGATTCTGTGTAGTTTATATTTGGAGACATTCCTTTTTCCACTATTACCCTCTTAGCGCTCCGAATCTCCACTTACATTTTCTACAGAAAGAGTGTTTCAGAACGGCTCAATCAAAACTAAGGTTCAACTCTTTTAGTTGAACAAACAGAACAGAAAGAAGTTTCACACAATTCTTCTGTGTAGTTTTTATTTGTAGACATTCTTTTTCCCAATATAGGCCTCTTAGCGCTCAGAATGTCCAATTGCAGTTTCTACAGAAAGAGTGTTTCAGAACGGCTCAATCAAAAGTAAGGTTCAACTCTGTTAGTTGAATGCACAGAACAGAAAGAAGTTTCATACAATGCTTCTGTGTAGTTTATATTTGAACGTATTCTTTTTTCCACTATTACCCACTTAGCACTACGAATGTCCAGTTGCATTTTCTACAGACAGAGTGTTTCAAAACTGCTCAATCAAAAGTATGGTTTAACTCTGTTAGCTGAATGCTCAGATCAGAAAGAAGTTTCACAGAATGATTCTGTGTAGTTTATATTTGAAGACATTCCTTTTTCCACTATTACCCTCTTAGCGCTCCGAATCTCCACTTGCATTTTCTACAAAAAGAGTGTTTCATAACTGCTCAATCAAAAATATGTTTTATCTCTGTTAACTGAATTTACAGATCAGAAATAAGTTTCACAGTATGCATCTGTGTAGTTTTTATTTGAAGATTTTTTTTTCCCAATGTAGGCCTCTTAGCGCTTAGCATGTCCAATTGCAGTTTCTACAGAAAGAGTGTTTCAGAACGGCTCAATCAAAAGTAAGGTTCAACTCTGTTAGTTGAATGCACAGAACAGAAAGAATTTTCACAGAATGCTACTGTGTAGTTTATATTTGAATATATTCCTTTTTCCACTATTACCCTCTTAGCGCTCCGAATGTCCACTTGCAGTTTCTACAGAAAGAGTGTTCAGAACTGCGCGATCAAAAGTATGGTTTAACTCTGTTAGCTTAATGAACATATCAGAAATAAGTTCCACACAATGCTTCTGTGTAGTTTTTATTTGAAGATATTATTTTTCCCAATAAGGCCTCTTAGCGCTCAGAATGTCCAATTGCAGTTTCTACAGAAAGAGTGTTTCAGAAAGGCTCAATCAAAAGTAAGGTTCATTTCTGTTAGTTGAATGCACAGAACAGAAATAAATTTCATACAATGCTTCTGTGTAGTTTATATTTGAACATATTCTTTTTTCCACTATTACCCACTTAGCGCTACGAATGTCCAGTTGCATTTTCTACAGACAGAGTGTTTCAAAACTGCTCAATCAAAAGTATGGTTTAACTCTGTTAGCTGAATGCTCAGATCAGAAGAAGTTTCACAGAATGCTTCTGTGTAGTTTATATTTGAATATATTCCTTTTTCCACTACTACTCTCTTAGCGCTCCAAATGTCCAGTTGCATTTTCTACAGAAAGAGTGTTCAGATCTGCTCAATCAAAAGTATGGTTTATATCTGTTAGCTGAATGCACAGATCAGAAAGAAGTTTCACAGAATGATTCTGTGTAGTTTATATTTGGAGACATTCCTTTTTCCACTATTACCCTCTTAGCGCTCCGAATATCCACTTGCATTTTCTACAGAAAGAGTGTTTCAGAACGGCTCAATCAAAACTAAGGTTCAACTCTTTTAGTTGAACAAACAGAACAGAAAGAAGTTTCACACAATTCTTCTGTGTAGTTTTTATTTGTAGACATTCTTTTTCCCAATATAGGCCTCTTAGCGCTCAGAATGTCCAATTGCAGTTTCTACAGAAAGAGTGTTTCAGAACGGCTGAATCAAAAGTAAGGTTCAACTCTGTTAGTTGAATGCACAGAACAGAAAGAAGTTTCATACAATGCTTCTGTGTAGTTTATATTTGAACGTATTCTTTTTTCCACTATTACCCACTTAGCGCTACGAATGTCCAGTTGCATTTTCTACAGACAGAGTGTTTCAAAACTGCTCAATCAAAAGTATGGTTTAACTCTGTTAGCTGAATGCTCACATGAGAAAGAAGTTTCACAGAATGCTTCTGTGTAGTTTATATTTGAATATATTCCTTTTTCCACTACTACGCTCTTAGCGCTCCAAATGTCCAGTTGCATTTTCAACAGAAAGAGTGTTCAGATCTGCTCAATCAAAAGTGTGGTTTAACACTGTTAGCTGAATGCACAGATCAGAAAGAAGTTTCACCGAATGATTCTGTGTAGTTTATATTTGAAGACATTCCTTTTTCCACTATTACCCTCTTAGCGCTCCGAATCTCCACTTGCATTTTCTACAAAAACAGTGTTTCATAACTGCTCAATCAAAAATATGTTTTATCTCTGTTAACTGAATTTACAGATCAGAAATAAGTTTCACAGTATGCATCTGTGTAGTTTTTATTTGAAGATATTCTTTTCCCAATGTAGGCCTCTTAGCGCTTAGCATGTCCAATTGCAGTTTCTACAGAAAGAGTGTTTCAGAACGGCTCAATCAAAAGTAAGGTTCAACTCTGTTAGTTGAATGCACAGAACAGAAAGAATTTTCACAGAATGCTACTGTGTAGTTTATATTTGAATATATTCCTTTTTCCACTATTACCCTCTTAGCGCTCCGAATGTCCACTTGCAGTTTCTACAGAAAGAGTGTTCAGAACTGCGCGATCAAAAGTATGGTTTAACTCTGTTAGCTTAATGAACATATCAGAAATAAGTTTCACACAATGATTCTGTGTAGTTTTTATTTGAAGATATTATTTTTCCCAATAGAGGCCTCTTAGCGCTCAGAATGTCCAATTGCAGTTTCTACAGAAAGAGTGTTTCAGAAAGGCTCAATCAAAAGTAAGGTTCAACTCTGTTAGTTGAATGCACAGAACAGAAAGAAGTTTCATACAATGCTCCTGTGTAGTTTATATTTGAACATATTCTTTTTTCCACTATTACCCACTTAGCGCTACGAATGTCCAGTTGCATTTTCTACAGACAGAGTGTTTCAAAACTGCTCAATCAAAAGTATGGTTTAACTCTGTTAGCTGAATGCTCAGATCAGAAGAAGTTTCACAGAATGCTTCTGTGTAGTTTATATTTGAATATATTGCTTTTTCCACTACTACTCTCTTAGCGCTCCAAATGTCCAGTTGCATTTTCTACAGAAAGAGTGTTCAGATCTGCTCAATCAAAAGTATGGTTTAACTCTGTTAGCTGAATGCACAGATCAGAAAGAAGTTTCACAGAATGATTCTGTGTAGTTTATATTTGGAGACATTCCTTTTTCCACTATTACCCTCTTAGCGCTCCGAATCTCCACTTGCATTTTCTACAGAAAGAGTGTTTCAGAACGGCTCAATCAAAACTAAGGTTCAACTCTTTTAGTTGAACAAACAGAACAGAAAGAAGTTTCACACAATTCTTCTGTGTAGTTTTTATTTGTAGACATTCTTTTTCCCAATATAGGCCTCTTAGCGCTCAGAATGTCCAATTGCAGTTTCTACAGAAAGAGTGTTTCAGAACGGCTCAATCAAAAGTAAGGTTCAACTCTGTTAGTTGAATGCACAGAACAGAAAGAAGTTTCATACAATGCTTCTGTGTAGTTTATATTTGAACGTATTCTTTTTTCCACTATTACCCACTTAGCGCTACGAATGTCCAGTTGCATTTTCTACAGACAGAGTGTTTCAAAACTGCTCAATCAAAAATATGGTTTAACTCTGTTAGCTGAATGCTCATATCAGAAAGAAGTTTCACAGAATGCTTCTGTGTAGTTTATATTTGAATATATTCCTTTTTCCACTAATACGCTCTTAGCGCTCCAAATGTCCAGTTGCATTTTCAACCGAAAGAGTGTTCAGATCTGCTCAATCAAAAGTATGGTTTAACTCTGTTAGCTGAATGCACAGATCAGAAAGAAGTTTCACCGAATGATTCTGTGTTGTTTATATTTGAAGACATTCCTTTCTCCACTATTACCCTCTTAGCGCTCCGAATCTCCACTTGCATTTTCTACAAAAACAGTGTTTCATAACTGCTCAGTCAAAAATATGTTTTATCTCTGTTAACTGAATTTACAGATCAGAAATATGTTTCACAGTATGCATCTGTGTAGTTTTTATTTGAAGATATTCTTTTTCCCAATGTAGGCCTCTTAGCGCTTAGCATGTCCAATTGCACTTTCTACAGAAAGAGTGTTTCAGAACGGCTCAATCAAAAGTAAGGTTCAACTCTGTTAGTTGAATGCACAGAACAGAAAGAATTTTCACAGAATGCTACTGTGTAGTTTATATTTGAATATATTCCTTTTTCCACTATTACCCTCTTAGCGCTCCGAATGTCCACTTGCAGATTCTACAGAAAGAGTGTTCAGAACTGCGCGATCAAAAGTATGGTTTAACTCTGTTAGCTTAATGAACATATCAGAAATAAGTTTCACACAATGCTTCTGTGTAGTTTTTATTTGAAGATATTATTTTTCCCAATAGAGGCCTCTTAGCGCTCAGAATGTCCAATTGCAGTTTCTACAGAAAGAGTGTTTCAGAAAGGCTCAATCAAACGTAAGGTTCAACTCTGTTAGTTGAATGCACAGAACAGGAAGAAGTTTCATACAATGCTTCTGTGTAGTTTATATTTGAACATATTCTTTTTTCCACTATTACCCACTTAGCGCTACGAATGTCCAGTTGCATTTTCTACAGACAGAGTGTTTCAAAACTGCTCAATCAAAAGTATGGTTTAACTCTATTAGCTGAATGCTCAGATCAGAAGAAGTTTCACAGAATGGTTCTGTGTAGTTTATATTTGAATATATTCCTTTTTCCACTACTACTCTCTTAGCGCTCCAAATGTCCAGTTGCATTTTCTACAGAAAGAGTGTTCAGATCTGTTCAATCAAAAGTATGGTTTAACTCTGTTAGCTGAATGCACAGATCAGAAAGAAGTTTCACAGAATGATTCTGTGTAGTTTATATTTGGAGACATTCCTTTTTCCACTATTACCCTCTTAGCGCTCCGAATCTCCACTTGCATTTTCTACAGAAAGAGTGTTTCAGAACGGCTCAATCAAAACTAAGGTTCAACTCTTTTAGTTGAACAAACAGAACAGAAAGAAGTTTCACACAATTCTTCTGTGTAGTTTTTATTTGTAGACATTCTTTTTCCCAATATAGGCCTCTTAGCGCTCAGATTGTCCAATTGCAGTTTCTACAGAAATGGTGTTTCAGAACGGCTCAATCCAAAGTAAGGTTCAACTCTGTTAGTTGAATGCACAGAACAGAAATAAGTTTCATACAATGCTTCTGTGTAGTTTATATTTGAACGTATTCTTTTTTCCACTATTACCCACTTAGCGCTACGAATGTCCAGTTGCATTTTCTACAGACAGAGTGTTTCAAAACTGCTCAATCAAAAGTATGCTTTAACTCTGTTAGCTGTATGCTCAGATGAGAAAGAAGTTTCACAGAATGCTTCTGTGTAGTTTATATTTGAATATATTCCTTTTTCCACTACTACGCTCTTAGCGCTCCAAATGTCCAGTTGCATTTTCAACAGAAAGAGTGTTCAGATCTGCTCAATCAAAAGTATGGTTTAACTCTGTTAGCTGAATGCACAGATCAGAAAGAAGTTTCACCGAATGATTCTGTGTAGTTTATACTTGAAGACATTCCTTTTTCCACTATTACCCTCTTAGCGCTCCGAATCTCCACTTGCATTTTCTACAAAAAGAGTGTTTCATAACTGCTCAATCAAAAATATGTTTTATCTCTATTAACTGAATTTACAGATCAGAAATAAGTTTCACAGAATGCATCTGTGTAGTTTTTATTTGAAGATATTCTTTTTCCCAATGTAGGCCTCTTAGCGCTTAGCATGTCCAATTGCAGTTTCTACCGAAAGAGTGTTTCAGAACGGCTCAATCAAAAGTAAGGTTCAACTCTGTTAGTTGAATGCAAAGAACAGAAAGAATTTTCACAGAATGCTACTGTGTAGTTTATATTTGAATATATTCCTTTTTCCACTGTTACCCTCTTAGCGCTCCGAATGTCCACTTGCATTTTCTACAGAAAGAGTGTTCAGAACTGCACAATCAAAAGAATGGTTTAACTCTGTTAGCATAATTAACATATCAGAAATAAGTTTCACACAATGCTTCTGTGTAGTTTTTATTTGAAGATATTATTTTTCCCAATAGAGGCCTCTTAGCGCTCAGAATGTCCAATTGCAGTTTCTACAGAAAGAGTGTTTCAGAAAGGCTCAATCAAAAGTAAGGTTCAACTCTGTTAGTTGAATGCACAGAACAGAAAGAAGTTTCATACAATGCTTCTGTGTAGTTTATATTTGAACATATTCTTTTTTCCACTATTACCCACTTAGCGCTACGAATGTCCAGTTGCATTTTCTACAGACAGAGTGTTTCAAAACTACTCAATCAAAAGTATGGTTTAACTCTGTTAGCTGAATGCTCAGATCAGAAAGAAGTTTCACAGAATGCTTCTGTGTAGTTTATATTTGAATATATTCCTTTTTCCACTACTACTCTCTTAGCGCTCCAAATGTCCAGTTGCATTTTCTACAGAAAGAGTGTTCAGATCTGCTCAATCAAAAGTATGGTTTAACTCTGTTAGCTGAATGCACAGATCAGAAAGAAGTTTCACAGAATGATTCTGTGTAGTTTATATTTGGAGACATTCCTTTTTCCACTATTACCCTCTTAGCGCTCGGAATCTCCACTTGCATTTTCTACAGAAAGAGTGTTTCAGAACGGCTCAATCAAAACTAAGGTTCAACTCTTTTAGTTGAACAAACAGAACAGAAAGAAGTTTCACACAATTCTTCTGTGTAGTTTTTATTTGTAGACATTCTTTTTCCCAATATAGGCCTCTTAGCGCTCAGAATGTCCAATTGCAGTTTCTACAGAAAGAGTGTTTCAGAACGGCTCAATCAAAAGTAAGGTTCAACTCTGTTAGTTGAATGCACAGAACAGAAAGAAGTTTCATACAATGCTTCTGTATAGTTTATATTTGAACATATTCTTTTTTCCACTATTACCCACTTAGCGCTACGAATGTCCAGTTGCATTTTCTACAGACAGAGTGTTTCAAAACTGCTCAATCAAAAGTATGGTTTATCTCTGTTAGCTGTATGCTCAGATCAGAAAGAAGTTTCACAGAATGCTTCTGTGTAGTTTATATTTGAATATATTCCTTTTTCCACTGCTACGCTCTTAGCGCTCCAAATGTCCAGTTGCATTTTCAACAGAAAGAGTGTTCAGATCTGCTCAATCAAAAGTATGGTTTAACTCTGTTAGCTGAATGCACAGATCAGAAAGAAGTTTCACCGAATGATTCTGTGTAGTTTATATTTGAAGACATTCCTTTTTCCACTATTACCCTCTTAGCGCTCCGAATCTCCACTTGCATTTTCTACAAAAAGAGTGTTTCATAACTGCTCAATCAAAAATATGTTTTATCTCTGTTAACTGAATTTACAGATCAGAAATAAGTTTCACAGAATGCATCTGTGTAGTTTTTATTTGAAGATATTTTTTCCCAATGTAGGCCTCTTAGCGCTTAGCATGTCCAATTGCAGTTTCTACAGAAAGAGTGTTTCAGAACGGCTCAATCAAAAGTAAGGTTCAACTCTGTTAGTTGAATGCACAGAACAGAAAGAATTTTCACAGAATGCTACTGTGTAGTTTATATTTGAATATATTCCTTTTTCCACTATTACCCTCTTAGCGCTCCGAATGTCCACTTGCATTTTCTACAGAAAGAGTGTTCAGAACTGCGCAATCAAAAGTATGGTTTAACTCTGTTAGCTTAATGAACATATCAGAAATAAGTTTCACACAATGCTTCTTTGTATTTTTTATTTGAAGATATTATTTTTCCCAATAGAGGCCTCTTAGCGCTCAGAATGTCCAATTGCAGTTTCTACAGAAAGAGTGTTTAAGAAAGGCTCAATCAAAAGTAAGGTTCAACTCTGTTAGTTGAATGCACAGAACAGAAAGAAGTTTCATACAATGCTCCTGTGTAGTTTATATTTGAACATATTCTTTTTTCCACTATTACCCACTTAGCGCTACGAATGTCCAGTTGCATTTTCTACAGACAGAGTGTTTCAAAACTGCTCAATCAAAAGTATGGTTTAACTCTGTTAGCTGAATGCTCAGATCAGAAAGAAGTTTCACAGAATGCTTCTGTGTAGTTTATATTTGAATATATTCCTTTTTCCACTACTACTCTCTTAGCGCTCCAAATGTCCAGTTGCATTTTCTACAGAAAGAGTGTTCAGATCTGCTCAATCAAAAGTATGGTTTAACTCTGTTAGCTGAATGCACAGATCAGAAAGAAGTTTCACAGAATGATTCTGTGTAGTTTATATTTGGAGACATTCCTTTTTCCACTATTACCCTCTTAGCGCTCCGAATCTCCACTTGCATTTTCTACAGAAAGAGTGTTTCAGAACGGCTCAATCAAAACTAAGGTTCAACTCTTTTAGTTGAACAAACAGAACAGAAAGAAGTTTCACACAATTCTTCTGTGTAGTTTTTATTTGTAGACATTCTTTTTCCCAATATAGGCCTCTTAGCGCTCAGAATGTCCAATTGCAGTTTCTACAGAAAGAGTGTTTCAGAACGGCTCAATCAAAAGTAAGGTTCAACTCTGTTAGTTGAATGCACAGAACAGAAAGAAGTTTCATACAATGCTTCTGTGTAGTTTATATTTGAACGTATTCTTTTTTCCACTATTACCCACTTAGCGCTACGAATGTCCAGTTGCATTTTCTACAGACAGAGTGTTTCAAAACTGCTCAATCAAAAGTATGGTTTAACTCTGTTAGCTGAATGCTCAGATCAGAAAGAAGTTTCACAGAATGCTTCTGTGTAGTTTATATTTGAATATATTCCTTTTTCCACTACTACGCTCTTAGCGCTCCAAATGTCCAGTTGCATTTTCAACAGAAGGAGTGTTCAGATCTGCTCAATCAAAAGTATGGTTTAACTCTGTTAGCTGAATGCACAGTTCAGAAAGAAGTTTCACCGAACGATTCTGTGTAGTTTATATTTGAAGACATTCCTTTCTCCACTATTACCCTCTTAGCGCTCCGAATCTCCACTTGCATTTTCTACAAAAAGAGTGTTTCATAACTGCTCAATCAAAAATATGTTTTATCTCTGTTAACTGAATTTACAGATCAGAAATAAGTTTCACAGAATGCATCTGTGTAGTTTTTATTTGAAGATATTCTTTTTCCCAATGTAGGCCTCTTAGCGCTTAGCATGTCCAATTGCAGTTTCTACAGAAAGAGTGTTTCAGAACGGCTCAATCAAAAGTAAGGTTCAACTCTGTTAGTTGAATGCAGAGAACAGAAACAATTTTCACAGAATGCTACTGTGTAGTTTATATTTGAATATATTCCTTTTTCCACTATTACCCTCTTAGCGCTCGGTATGTCCACTTGCATTTTCTACAGAAAGAGTGTTCAGAACTGCGCAATCAAAAGTATGGTTTAACTCTGTTAGCTTAATGAACATATCAGAAATAAGTTTCACACAATGCTTCTGTGTAGTTTTTATTTGAAGATATTATTTTTCCCAATAGAGGCCTCTTAGCGCTCAGAATGTCCAATTGCAGTTTCTACAGAAAGAGTGTTTAAGAAAGGCTCAATCAAATGTAAGGTTCAACTCTGTTAGTTGAATGCACAGAACAGAAAGAAGTTTCATACAATGCTTCTGTGTAGTTTATATTTGAACATATTCTTTTTTCCACTATTACCCACTTAGCGCTACGAATGTCCAGTTGCATTTTCTACAGACAGAGTGTTTCAAATCTGCTCAATCAAATGTATGGTTTAACTCTGTTAGCTGTATGCTCAGATCAGAAATAAGTTTCACAGAATGCTCCTGTGTAGTTTATATTTGAACATATTCTTTTTTCCACTATTACCCACTTAGCGCTACGAATGTCCAGTTGCATTTTCTACAGACAGAGTGTTTCAAAACTGCTCAATCAAAAGTATGGTTTAACTCTGCTAGCTGAATGCTCAGATCAGAAAGAAGTTTCACAGAATGCTTCTGTGTAGTTTATATTTGAATATATTCCTTTTTCCACTACTACTCTCTTAGCGCTCCAAATGTCCAGTTGCATTTTCTACAGAAAGAGTGTTCAGATCTGCTCAATCAAAAGTATGGTTTAACTCTGTTAGCTGAATGCACAGATCAGAAAGAAGTTTCACAGAATGATTCTGTGTAGTTTATATTTGGAGACATTCCTTTTTCCACTATTACCCTCTTAGCGCTCCGAATCTCCACTTGCATTTTCTACAGAAAGAGTGTTTCAGAACGGCTCAATCAAAACTAAGGTTCAACTCTTTTAGTTGAACAAACAGAACAGAAAGAAGTTTCACACAATTCTTCTGTGTAGTTTTTATTTGTAGACATTCTTTTTCCCAATATAGGCCTCTTAGCGCTCAGAATGTCCAATTGCAGTTTCTACAGAAAGAGTGTTTCAGAACGGCTCAATCAAAAGTAAGGTTCAACTCTGTTAGTTGAATGCACAGAACAGAAAGAAGTTTCATACAATGCTTCTGTGTAGTTTATATTTGAACGTATTCTTTTTTCCACTATTACCCACTTAGCGCTACGAATGTCCAGTTGCATTTTCTACAGACAGAGTGTTTCAAAACTGCTCAATCAAAAGTATGGTTTAACTCTGTTAGCTGAATGCTCAGATCAGAAAGAAGTTTCACAGAATGCTTCTGTGTAGTTTATATTTGAATATATTCCTTTTTCCACTACTACGCTCTTAGCGCTCCAAATGTCCAGTTGCATTTTCAACAGAAGTAGTGTTCAGATCTGCTCAATCAAAAGTATGGTTTAACTCTGTTAGCTGAATGCACAGTTCAGAAAGAAGTTTCACCGAATGATTCTGTGTAGTTTATATTTGAAGACATTCCTTTCTCCACTATTACCCTCTTAGCGCTCCGAATCTCCACTTGCATTTTCTACAAAAAGAGTGTTTCATAACTGCTCAATCAAAAATATGTTTTATCTCTGTTAACTGAATTTACATATCAGAAATAAGTTTCACAGAATGCATCTGTGTAGTTTTTATTTGAAGATATTCTTTTTCCCAATGTAGGCCTCTTAGCGCTTAGCATGCCCAATTGCAGTTTCTACAGAAAGAGTGTTTCAGAACGGATCAATCAAAAGTAAGGTTCAACTCTGTTAGTTGAATGCACAGAACAGAAAGAATTTTCACAGAATGCTACTGTGTAGTTTATATTTGAATATATTCCTTTTTCCACTATTACCCTCTTAGCGCTCCGAATGTCCACTTGCATTTTCTACAGAAAGAGTGTTCAGAACTGCGCAATCAAAAGTATGGTTTAACTCTGTTAGCTTAATGAACATATCAGAAATAAGTTTCACACAATGCTTCTGTGTAGTTTTTATTTGAAGATATTATATTTCCCAATAGAGGCCTCTTAGCGCTCAGAATGTCCAATTGCAGTTTCTACAGAAAGAGTGTTTAAGAAAGGCTCAATCAAATGTAAGGTTCAACTCTGTTAGTTGAATGCACAGAACAGAAAGAAGTTTCATACAATGCTCCTGTGTAGTTTATATTTGAACATATTCTTTTTTCCACTATTACCCACTTAGCGCTACGAATGTCCAGTTGCATTTTCTACAGACAGAGTGTTTCAAAACTGCTCAATCAAAGGTATGGTTTAACTCTGTTAGCTGAATGCTCAGATCAGAAAGAAGTTTCACAGAATGCTTCTGTGTAGTTTATATTTGAATATATTCCTTTTTCCACTACTACTCTCTTAGCGCTCCAAATGTCCAGTTGCATTTTCTACAGAAAGAGTGTTCAGATCTGCTCAATCAAAAGTATGGTTTAACTCTGTTAGCTGAATGCACAGATCAGAAAGAAGTTTCACAGAATGATTCTGTGTAGTTTATATTTGGAGACATTCCTTTTTCCACTATTACCCTCTTAGCGCTCCGAATCTCCACTTGCATTTTCTACAGAAAGAGTGTTTCAGAACGGCTCAATCAAAACTAAGGTTCAACTCTTTTAGTTGAACAAACAGAACAGAAAGAAGTTTCACACAATTCTTCTGTGTAGTTTTTATTTGTAGACATTCTTTTTCCCAATATAGGCCTCTTAGCGCTCAGAATGTCCAATTGCAGTTTCTACAGAAAGAGTGTTTCAGAACGGCTCAATCAAAAGTAAGGTTCAACTCTGTTAGTTGAATGCACAGAACAGAAATAAGTTTCATACAATGCTTCTGTGTAGTTTATATTTGAACGTATTCTTTTTTCCACTATTACCCACTTAGCGCTACGAATGTCCAGTTGCATTTTCTACAGACAGAGTGTTTCAAAACTGCTCAATCAAAAGTATGGTTTAACTCTGTTAGCTGAATGCTCAGATCAGAAAGAAGTTTCACAGAATGCTTCTGTGTAGTTTATATTTGAATATATTCCTTTTTCCACTACTACGCTCTTAGCGCTCCAAATGTCCAGTTGCATTTTCAACAGAAGGAGTGTTCAGATCTGCTCCATCAAAAGTATGGTTTAACTCTGTTAGCTGAATGCACAGTTCAGAAAGAAGTTTCACCGAATGATTCTGTGTAGTTTATATTTGAAGACATTCCTTTCTCCACTATTACCCTCTTAGCGCTCCGAATCTCCACTTGCATTTTCTACAAAAAGAGTGTTTCATAACTGCTCAATCAAAAATATGTTTTATCTCTGTTAACTGAATTTACAAATCAGAAATAAGTTTCACAGAATGCATCTGTGTAGTTTTTATTTGAAGATATTCTTTTTCCCAATGTAGGCCTCTTAGCGCTTAGCATGTCCAATTGCAGTTTCTACAGAAAGAGTGTTTCAGAACGGATCAATCAAAAGTAAGGTTCAACTCTGTTAGTTGAATGCACAGAACAGAAAGAATTTTCACAGAATGCTACTGTGTAGTTTATATTTGAATATATTCCTTTTTCCACTATTACCCTCTTAGCGCTCCGAATGTCCACTTGCATTTTCTACAGAAAGAGTGTTCAGAACTGCGCAATCAAAAGTATGGTTTAACTCTGTTAGCTTAATGAACATATCAGAAATAAGTTTCACACAATGCTTCTGTGTAGTTTTTATTTGAAGATATTATTTTTCCCAATAGAGGCCTCTTAGCGCTCAGAATGTCCAATTGCAGTTTCTACAGAAAGAGTGTTTAAGAAAGGCTCAATCAAATGTAAGGTTCAACTCTGTTAGTTGAATGCACAGAACAGAAAGAAGTTTCATACAATGCTCCTGTGTAGTTTATATTTGAACATATTCTTTTTTCCACTATTACCCACTTAGCGCTACGAATGTCCAGTTGCATTTTCTACAGACAGAGTGTTTCAAAACTGCTCAATCAAAAGTATGGTTTAACTCTGTTAGCTGAATGCTCAGATCAGAAAGAAGTTTCACAGAATGCTTCTGTGTAGTTTATATTTGAATATATTCCTTTTTCCACTACTACTCTCTTAGCGCTCCAAATGTCCAGTTGCATTTTCTACAGAAAGAGTGTTCAGATCTGCTCAATCAAAAGTATGGTTTAACTCTGTTAGCTGAATGCACAGATCAGAAAGAAGTTTCACAGAATGATTCTGTGTAGTTTATATTTGGAGACATTCCTTTTTCCACTATTACCCTCTTAGCGCTCCGAATCTCCACTTGCATTTTCTACAGAAAGAGTGTTTCAGAACGGCTCAATCAAAACTAAGGTTCAACTCTTTTAGTTGAACAAACAGAACAGAAAGAAGTTTCACACAATTCTTCTGTGTAGTTTTTATTTGTAGACATTCTTTTTCCCAATATAGGCCTCTTAGCGCTCAGAATGTCCAATTGCAGTTTCTACAGAAAGAGTGTTTCAGAACGGGTCAATCAAAAGTAAGGTTCAACTCTGTTAGTTGAATGCACAGAACAGAAATAAGTTTCATACAATGCTTCTGTGTAGTTTATATTTGAACGTATTCTTTTTTCCACTATTACCCACTTAGCGCTACGAATGTCCAGTTGCATTTTCTACAGACAGAGTGTTTCAAAACTGCTCAATCAAAAGTATGGTTTAACTCTGTTAGCTGAATGCTCATATCAGAAAGAAGTTTCACAGAATGCTTCTGTGTAGTTTATATTTGAATATATTCCTTTTTCCACTACTACGCTCTTAGCGCTCCAAATGTCCAGTTGCATTTTCAACAGAAGGAGTGTTCAGATCTGCTCCATCAAAAGTATGGTTTAACTCTGTTAGCTGAATGCACAGTTCAGAAAGAAGTTTCACCGAATGATTCTGTGTAGTTTATATTTGAAGACATTCCTTTCTCCACTATTACCCTCTTAGCGCACAGAATCTCCACTTGCATTTTCTACAAAAAGAGTGTTTCATAACTGCTCAATCAAAAATATGTTTTATCTCTGTTAACTGAATTTACAAATCAGAAATAAGTTTCACAGAATGCATCTGTGTAGTTTTTATTTGAAGATATTCTTTTTCCCAATGTAGGCCTCTTAGCACTTAGCATGTCCAATTGCAGTTTCTACAGAAAGAGTGTTTCAGAACGGCTCAATCAAAACTAAGGTTCAACTCTTTTAGTTGAACAAACAGAACAGGAAGAAGTTTCACACAATTCTTCTGTGTAGTTTTTATTTGTAGACATTCTTTTTCCCAATATAGGCCTCTTAGCGCTCAGAATGTCCAATTGCAGTTTCTACAGAAAGAGTGTTTCAGAACGGCTCAATCAAAAGTAAGGTTCAACTCTGTTAGTTGAATGCACAGAACAGAAAGATGTTTCATACAATGCTTCTGTGTAGTTTATATTTGAACACATTCTTTTTTCCACTATTACCCACTTAGTGCTACGAATGTCCAGTTGCATTTTCTACAGACAGAGTGTTTCAAAACTGCTCAATCAAAAGTATGGTTTAACTCTGTTAGCTGAATGCTCAGATCAGAAAGAAGTTTCACAGAATGCTTCTGTGTAGTTTATATTTGAATATATTCCTTTTTCCACTACTACGCTCTTAGCGCTACAAATGTCCAGTTGCATTTTCTACAGAAAGTGTGTTCAGATCTGCTCAATCAAAAGTATGGTTTAACTCTGTTAGCTGAATGCACAGAACAGAAAGAAGTTTCACCGAATGATTCCGTGTAGTTTATATTTGAAGACATTCCTTTTTCCACTATTACCCCCTTAGCGCTCCGAATCTCCACTTGCATTTTCTACAAAAAGAGTGTTTCATAACTGCTCAATCAAAAATATGTTTTATCTCTGTTAACTGAATTTACAGATCAGAAATAAGTTTCACAGAATGCATCTGTGTAGTTTTTATTTGAAGATATTCTTTTCCCAATGTAGGCCTCTTAGCGCTTAGCATGTCCAATTGCAGTTTCTACAGAAAGAGTGTTTCAGAACGGCTCAATCAAAAGTAAGGTTCAACTCTGTTAGTTGAATGCACAGAACAGAAAGCATTTTCACAGAATGCTACTGTGTAGTTTATATTTGAATATATTCCTTTTTCCACTGTTATCCTCTTAGCGCTCCTCATGTCCACTTGCATTTTCTACAGAAAGAGTGTTCAGAACTGCGCAATCAAAAGTATGGTTTAACTCTGTTAGCTTAATGAAAATATCAGAAATAAGTTTCACTCAATGCTTCTGTGTAGTTTTTATTTGAAGATATTATTTTTCCCAATATAGGCCTCTTAGCGCTCAGAATGTCCAATAGCAGTTTCTACAGAAAGAGTGTTTCAGAAAGGCTCAATCAAAAGTAAGGTTCAACTCTGTTAGTTGAATGCACAGAACAGAAAGAAGTTTCATACAATGCTTCTGTGTAGTTTATATTTGAACATAATTTTTATTCCACGATTACCCACTTAGCGCTACGAATGTCCAGTTGCATTTTCTAAAGAGTGTTTCAAAACTGCTCAATCAAAAGTATGGTTTAACTCTGTTAGCTGAATGCTCAGATCAGAAAGAAGTTTCACAGAATGCTTCTGTGTAGTTTATATTTGAATATATTCCTTTTTCCACTACTACTCTCTTAGCGCTCCAAATGTCCAGTTGCATTTTCTAGAGAAACAGTGTTCAGATCTGCTCAATCAAAATATGGTTTAACTCTGTTAGCTGAATGCACAGATCAGAAAGAAGTTTCACAGAATGATTCTTTGTAGTTTATATTTGAAGACATTCCTTTTTCCACTATTACCTCTTAGCGCTCCGAATCTCCACTTGCATTTTCTACAGAAAGAGTGTTTCAGAACGGCTCAATCAAAACTAAGGTTCAACTCTTTTAGTTGAACAAACAGAACAGAAAGAAGTTTCACACAATTCTTCTGTGTAGTTTTTATTTGTAGACATTCTTTTTCCCAATATAGGCCTCTTAGCGCTCAGAATGTCCAATTGCAGTTTCTACAGAAAGAGTGTTTCAGAACGGCTCAAGCAAAAGTAAGGTTCAACTCTGTTAGTTGAATGCACAGAACAGAAAGAAGTTTCATACAATGCTTCTGTGTAGTTTATATTTGAACATATTCTTTTTTCCACTATTACCCACTTAGCGCTACGAATGTCCAGTTGCATTTTCTACAGACAGAGTGTTTCAAAACTGCTCAATCAAAAGTATCGTTTAACTCTGTTAGCTGAATGCTCAGATCAGAAAGAAGTTTCACAGAATGCTTCTGTGTAGTTTATATTTGAATATATTCCTTTTCCACTACTACGCTCTTAGCGCTCCAAATGTCCAGTTGCATTTTCAACAGAAAGAATGTTCAGATCTGCTCAATCAAAAGTATGGTTTAACTCTGTTAGCTGAATGCACAGATCAGAAAGAAGTTTCACCGAATGATTCTGTGTAGTTTATATTTGAAGACATTCCTTTTTCCACTATTACCCTCTTAGCGCTCCGAATCTCCACTTGCATTTTCTACAAAAAGAGTGTTTCATAACTGCTCAATCAAAAATATGTTTTATCTCTGTTAACTGAATTTACAGATCAGAAATAAGTTTCACAGAATGCATCTGTGTAGTTTTTATTTGAAGATATTCTTTTTCCCAATGTAGGCCTCTAAGCGCTTAGCATGTCCAATTGCAGTTTCTACAGAAAGAGTGTTTCAGAACGGCTCAATCAAAAGTAAGGTTCAACTCTGTTAGTTGAATGCACAGAACAGAAAGAATTTTCACAGAATGCTACTGTGTAGTTTATATTTGAATATATTCCTTTTTCCACTATTACCCTCTTAGCGCTCCGAATGTCCACTTGCATTTTCTACAGAAAGAGTGTTCAGAACTGCGCAATCAAAAGTATGGTTTAACTCTGTTAGCTTAATGAACATATCAGAAATAAGTTTCACACAATGCTTCTGTGTAGTTTTTATTTGAAGATATTATTTTTCTCAATAGAGGCCTCTTAGCGCTCAGAATGTCCAATTGCAGTTTCTACAGAAAGAGTGTTTCAGAAAGGCTCAATCAAAAGTAAGGTTCAACTCTGTTAGTTGAATGCACAGAACAGAAAGAAGTTTCATACAATGCTTCTGTGTAGTTTATATTTGAACATATTCTTTTTTCCACTATTACCCACTTAGCGCTACGAATGTCCAGTTGCATTTTCTACAGACAGAGTGTTTCAAAACTGCTCAATCAAAAGTATGGTTTAACTCTGTTAGCTGAATGCTCAGATCAGAAAGAAGTTTCACAGAATGCTTCTGTGTAGTTTATATTTGAATATATTCCTTTTTCCACTACTACTCTCTTAGCGCTCCAAATGTCCAGTTGCATTTTCTACAGAAAGAGTGTTCAGATCTGCTCAATCAAAAGTATGGTTTAACTCTGTTAGCTGAATGCACAGATCAGAAAGAAGTTTCGCAGAATGATTCTGTGTAGTTTACATTTGCAGACATTCCTTTTTCCACTATTACCCTCTTAGCGCTCCGAATCTCCACTTGCATTTTCTACAGAAAGACTGTTACAGAACGGCTCAATCAAAACTAAGGTTCAACTCTTTTAGTTGAACAAACAGAACAGAAAGAAGTTTCACACAATTCTTCTGTGTAGTTTTTATTTGTAGAAATTCTTTTTCCCAATATAGGCTTCTTAGCACTCAGAATGTCCAATTGCAGTTTCTACAGAAAGTGTGTTTCAGAACGGCTCAATCAAAAGTAAGGTTCAACTCTGTTAGTTGAATGGACAGAACAGAAAGAAGTTTCATACAATGCTTCTGTGTAGTTTATATTTGAACATATTCTTTTTTCCACTATTACCCACTTAGCGCTACGAATGTCCAGTTGCATTTTCTACAGACAGAGTGTTTCAAAACTGCTCAATCAAAAGTATGGTTTAACTCTGTTAGCTGAATGCTCAGATCAGAAAGAAGTTTCACAGAATGCTTCTGTGTAGTTTATATTTGAATATATTCCTTTTTCCACTACTACTCTCTTAGCGCTCCAAATGTCCAGTTGCATGTTCTACAGAAAGAGTGTTCAGACCTGCTCAATAAAAAGTATGGTTTAATTCTGTTTGCTGAATGCACAGATCAGAAAGAAGTTTCACAGAATGATTCTGTGTAGTTTAATTTGGAGACATTCCTTTTTTCCACTATTACACTCTTAGCACTCCGAATCTCCACTTGCATTTTCTACAGAAAGAGTGTTTCAGAACGGCTCAATCAAAACTAAGGTTCAACTCTTTTAGTTGAACAAACAGAACAGAAAGTAGTTTCACACAATTCTTCTGTGTAGTTTTTATTTGTAGACATTCTTTTTCCCAATATAGGCCTCTTAGCGCTCAGAATGTCCAATTGCAGTTTCTACAGAAAGAGTGTTTCAGAACGGCTCAATCAAAAGTAAGGTTCAACTCTGTTAGTTGAATGCACAGAACAGAAAGAAGTTTCATACAATGCTTCTGTGTAGTTTATATTTGAACATATTTTTTTTCCACTATTACCCACTTAGCGCTACGAATGTCCAGTTGCATTTCCTACAGACAGAGTGTTTCAAAACTGCTCAATCAAAAGTATGGTTTAACTCTGTTAGCTGAATGCTCAGATCAGAAAGAAGTTTCACAGAATGCTTCTGTGTAGTTTATATTTGAATATATTCCTTTTTCCACTACTACGCTCTTAGCGCTCCAAATGTCCAGTTGCATTTTCTACAGAAAGAGTGTTCAGATCTGCTCAATCAAAAGTATGGTTTAACTCTGTTAGCTGAATGCACAGATCAGAAAGAAGTTTCACCGAATGATTCTGTGTAGTTTATATTTGAAGACATTCCTTTTTCCACTATTAACCTCTTAGCGCTCCGAATCTCCACTTGCATTTTCTACAAAAAGAGTGTTTCATAACTGCTCAATCAAAAATATGTTTTATCTCTGTTAACTGAATTTACAGATCAGAAATAAATTTCACAGAATGCATCTGTGTAGTTTTTATTTGAAGATATTCTTTTTCCCAATGTAGGCCTCTTAGCGCTTAGCATGACCAATTGCAGTTTCTACAGAAAGCGTGTTTCAGAACGGCTCAATCAAAAGTAAGGTTCAACTCTGTTAGTTGAATGCACAGAACAGAAAGAATTTTCACAGAATGCTACTGTGTAGTTTTTATTTGAATATATTCCTTTTTCCACTATTACCCTCTTAGCGCTCCGAATGTCCACTTGCATTTTCTACAGAAAGAGTGTTCAGAACTGCGCAATCAAAAGTATGGTTTAACTCTGTTAGCTTAATGAACATATAAGAAATAAGTTTCACACAATGCTTCTGTGTAGTTTTTATTTGAAGATATTATTTTTCCCAATATAGGCCTCTTAGCGCTCAGAATGTCCAATTGCAGTTTCTACAGAAAGAGTGTTTCAGAAAGGCTCAATCAAAATAAGGTTCAACTCTGTTAGTTGAATGCACAGAACAGAAAGAAATTTCATACAATGCTTCTGTGTAGTTTATATTTGAACATCCTGTTTTTTCCACTATTACCCACTTAGCGCTACGAATGTCCAGTTGCATTTTCTACAGACAGAGTGTTTCAAAACTGCTCAATCAAAAGTATGGTTTAACTCTGTTAGCTGAATACTCAGATCAGAAAGAAGTTTCACAGAATGCTTCTGTGTAGTTTATATTTGAATATATTCCTTTTTCCACTACTACGCTCTTAGCGCTCCAAATGTCCAGTTGCATTTTCTACAGAAAGAGTGTTCAGATCTGCTCAATCAAAAGTATGGTTTAACTCTGTTAGCTGAATGCACAGATCAGAAAGAAGTTTCACCGAATGATTCTGTGTAGTTTATATTTGAAGACATTCCTTTTTCCACTGTTACCATCTTAGCGCTCCGAATCTCCACTTGCATTTTATACGAAAAGTGTGTTTCATAACTGCTCAATCAAAAATATGTTTTATCTCCGTTAACTGAATTTACAGATCAGTAATAAGTTTCACAGAATGCATCTGTGTAGTTTTTATTTGAAGATATTCTTTTTCCCAATGTAGGCCTCTTAGCGCTTAGCATGTCCAATTGCAGTTTCTACAGAAAGTGTGTTTCAGAACGGCTCAATCAAAAGTAAGGTTCAACTCTGTTAGTTGAATGCACAGAACAGAAACAATTTTCACAGAATGCTACTGTGTAGTTTATATTTGAATATATTCCTTTTTCCACTATTACCCTCTTAGCGCTCCGAATGTCCACTTGCATTTTCTACAGAAAGAGTGTTCAGAACTGCGCAATCAAAAGTATGGTTTAACTCTGTTAGCTTAATGAACATATCAGAAATAAGTTTCACACAATGCTTCTGTGTAGTTTTTATTTGAAGATATTATTTTTCCCAATAGAGGCCTCTTAGCGCTCAGAATGTCTAATTGCAGTTTCTACAGAAAGAGTGTTTCAGAAAGGCTCAATCAAATGTAAGGTTCAACTCTGTTAGTTGAATGCACAGAACAGAAAGAAGTTTCATACAATGCTTCTGTGTAGTTTATATTTGAACATATTCTTTTTTCCACTATTACCCACTTAGCGCTACGAATGTCCAGTTGCATTTTCTACAGACAGAGTGTTTCAAAACTGCTCAATCAAAAGTATGGTTTAACTCTGTTAGCTGAATGCTCAGATCAGAAAAAAGTTTCACAGAATGCTTCTGTGTAGTTTATATTTGAATATATTCCTTTTTCCACTACTACTCTCTTAGCGCTCCAAATGTCCAGTTGCATTTTCTACAGAAAGAGTGTTCAGATCTGCTTAATCAAAAGTATGTTTAAACTCTGTTAGCTGAATGCACAGATCAGAAAGAAGTTTCACAGAATGATTCTGTGTAGTTTATATTTGGAGACATTCCTTTTTCCACTATTACCCTCTTAGCGCTCCGAATCTCCACTTGCATTTTCTACAGAAAGAGTGTTTCAGAACGGCTCAATCAAAACTAAGGTTCAACTCTTTTAGTTGAACAAACAGAACAGAAAGAAGTTTCACACAATTCTTCTGTGTAGTTTTTATTTGTAGACATTCTTTTTCCCAATATACGCCTCTTAGCGCTCAGAATGTCCAATTGCAGTTTCTACAGAAAGTGTGTTTCAGAACGGCTCAATCAAAAGTAAGGTTCAACTCTGTTAGTTGAATGCACAGAACAGAAAGAAGTTTCATACAATGCTTCTGTGTAGTTTATATTTGAACATATTCTTTTTTCCACTATTACCCACTTAGCGCTTCGAATGTCCAGTTGCATTTTCTACAGACAGAGTGTTTCAAAACTGCTCAATCAAAAGTATGTTTTAACTCTGTTAGCTGAATGCTCAGATCAGAAAGAAGTTTCACAGAATGCTTCTGTGTAGTTTATATTTGAATATATTCCTTTTTCCACTACTACTCTCTTAGCGCTCCAAATGTCCAGTTGCATTTTCTACAGAAAGAGTGTTCAGATCTGCTCAATCAAAAGTATGTTTAAACTCTGTTAGCTGAATGCACAGATCAGAAAGAAGTTTCACAGAATGATTCTGTGTAGTTTATATTTGGAGACATTCCTTTTTCCACTATTACCCTCTTAGCGCTCCGAATCTCCACTTGCATTTTCTACAGAAAGAGTGTTTCAGAACGGCTCAATCAAAACTAAGGTTCAACTCTTTTAGTTGAACAAACAGAACAGAAAGAAGTTTCACACAATTCTTCTGTGTAGTTTTTATTTGTAGACTTTCTTTTTCCCAGTATAGGCCTCTTAGCGCTCAGAATGTCCAATTGCAGTTTCTACAGAAAGTGTGTTTCAGAACGGCTCAATCAAAAGTAAGGTTCAACTCTGTTAGTTGAATGCACAGAACAGAAAGAAGTTTCATACAATGCTTCTGTGTAGTTTATATTTGAACATATTCTTTTTTCCACTATTACCCACTTAGCGCTTCGAATGTCCAGTTGCATTTTCTACAGACAGAGTGTTTCAAAACTGCTCAATCAAAAGTATGGTTTAACTCTGTTAGCTGAATGCTCAGATCAGAAAGAAGTTTCACAGAATGCTTCTGTGTAGTTTATATTTGAATATATTCCTTTTTCCACTACTACGCTCTTAGCGCTCCAAATGTCCAGTTGCATTTTCAACAGAAAGAGTGTTCAGATCTGCTCAATCAAAAGTATGGTTGAACTCTGTTAGCTGAATGCACAGATCAGAAAGAAGTTTCACCGAATGATTCTGTGTAGTTTATATTTGAAGACATTCCTTTTTCCACTATTACCCTCTTAGCGCTCCGAATCTCCACTTGCATTTTCTACAAAAAGAGTGTTTCATAACTGCTCAATCAAAAATATGTTTTATCTCTGTTAACTGAATTTAGAGATCAGAAATAAGTTTCACAGAATGCATCTGTGTAGTTTTTATTTGAAGATATTCTTTTTCCCAATGTAGGCCTCTTAGCGCTTAGCATGTCCAATTGCACTTTCTACAGAAAGAGTGTTTCAGAACGGCTCAATCAAAAGTAAGGTTCAACTCTGTTAGTTGAATGCACAGAACAGAAAGAATTTTCACAGAATGCTACTGTGTAGTTTATATTTGAATATATTCCTTTTTCCACTATTTCCCTCTTAGCGCTCCGAATGTCCACTTGCATTTTCTACAGAAAGAGTGTTCAGAACTGCGCAATCAAAAGTATGGTTTAACTCTGTTAGCTTAATGAACATATCAGAAATAAGTTTCACACAATGCTTCTGTGTAGTTTTTATTTGAAGATATTATTTTTCCCAATATAGGCCTCTTCGCGCTCAGAATGTCCAATTGCAGTTTCTACAGAAAGAGTGTTTCAGAAAGGCTCAATCAAAAGTAAGGTTCAACTCTGTTAGTTGAATGCACAGAACAGAAAGAAGTTTCATACAATGCTTCTGTGTAGTTTATATTTGAACATATTCTTTTTTCCACTATTACCCACTTAGCGCTACGAATGTCCAGTTGCATTTTCTACAGACAGTGTGTTTCAAAACTGCTCAATCAAAAGTATGGTTTAACTCTGTTAGCTGAATGCTCAGATCAGAAAGAAGTTTCACAGAATGCTTCTGTGTAGTTTATATTTGAATATATTCCTTTTTCCACTACTACTCTCTTAGCGCTCCAAATGTCCAGTTGCATTTTCTACAGAAAGAGTGTTCAGATCTGCTCAATCAAAAGTATGGTTTAACTCTGTTAGCTGAATGCACAGATCAGAAAGAAGTTTCACAGAATGATTCTGTGTAGTTTAATTTGGAGACATTCCTTTTTTCCACTATTACACTCTTAGAGCTCCGAATCTCCACTTGCATTTTCTACAGAAAGAGTGTTTCAGAACGGCTCAATCAAAACTAAGGTTCAACTCTTTTAGTTGAACAAACAGAACAGAAAGAAGTTTCACACAATTCTTCTGTGTAGTTTTTATTTGTAGACATTCTTTTTCCCAATATAGGCCTCTTAGCGCTCAGAATGTCCAATTGCAGTTTCTACAGAAAGAGTGTTTCAGAACGGCTCAATCAAAAGTAAGGTTCAACTCTGTTAGTTGAATGCACAGAACAGAAAGAAGTTTCATACAATGCTTCTGTGTAGTTTATATTTGAACATATTCTTTTTTCCACTATTACCCACTTAGCGCTACGAATGTCCAGTTGCATTTTCTACAGACAGAGTTTTTCAAAACTGCTCAATCAAAAGTATGGTTTAACTCTGTTAGCTGAATGCTCAGATCAGAAAGAAGTTTCACAGAATGCTTCTGTGTAGTTTATATTTGAATATATTCCTTTTTCCACTACTACGCTCTTAGCGCTCCAAATGTCCAGTTGCATTTTCAACAGAAAGAGTGTTCAGATCTGCTCAATCAAAAGTATGGTTTAACTCTGTTAGCTGAATGCACAGATCAGAAAGAAGTTTCACCGAATGATTCTGTGTAGTTTATATTTGAAGACATTCCTTTTTCCACTATTACCCTCTTAGCGCTCCGAATCTCCACTTGCATTTTCTACAAAAAGAGTGTTTCATAACTGCTCAATCAAAAATATGTTTTATCTATGTTAACTGAATTTACAGATCAGAAATAAGTTTCACAGAATGCATCAGTGTAGTTTTTATTTGAAGATATTCTTTTTCCCAATGTAGGCCTCTTAGCGCTTAGCATGTCCAATTGCAGTTTCTACAGAAAGAGTGTTTCAGAACGGCTCAATCAAAAGTAAGGTTCAACTCTGTTAGTTGAATGCACAGAACAGAAAGAATTTTCACAGAATGCTACTGTGTAGTTTATATTTGAATATATTCCTTTTTCCATTATTACCCTCTTAGCGCTCCGAATGTCCACTTGCATTTTCTACAGAAAGAGTGTTCAGAACTGCGCAATCAAAAGTATGGTTTAACTCTGTTAGCTTAATGAACATATCAGAAATAAGTTTCACACAATGCTTCTGTGTAGTTTTTATTTGAAGATATTATTTTTCCCAATAGAGGCCTCTTAGCACTCAGAATGTCCAATTGCAGTTTCTACAGAAAGAGTGTTTCAGAAAGGCTCAATCAAAAGTAAGGTTCAACTCTGTTAGTTGAATGCACAGAACAGAAAGAAGTTTCATACAATGCTTCTGTGTAGTTTATATTTGAACATATTCTTTTTTCCACTATTACCCACTTAGCGCTACGAATGTCCAGTTGCATTTTCTACAGACAGAGTGTTTCAAAACTGCTCAATCAAAAGTATGGTTTAAATCTGTTAGCTGAATGCTCAGATCAGAAAGAAGTTTCACAGAATGCTTCTGTGTAGTTTATATTTGAATATATTCCCTTTTCCACTACTACTCTCTTAGCGCTCCAAATGTCCAGTTGCATTTTCTACAGAAAGAGTGTTCAGATCTGCTCAATCAAAAGTATGGTTTAACTCTGTTAGCTGAATGCACAGATCAGAAAGAAGTTTCACAGAATGATTCTGTGTAGTTTATATTTGGAGACATTCCTTTTTCCACTATTACCCTCTTAGCGCTCCGAATCTCCACTTGCATTTTCTACAGAAAGACTGTTACAGAACGGCTCAATCAAAACTAATGTTCAACTCTTTTAGTTGAACAAACTGAACAGAAAGATGTTTCACACAATTCTTCTGTGTAGTTTTTATTTGTAGACATTCTTTTTCCCAATATAGGCCTCTTAGCGCTCAGAATGTCCAATTGCAGTTTCTACAGAAAGTGTGTTTCAGAACGGCTCAATCAAAAGTAAGGTTCAACTCTGTTAGTTGAATGCACAGAACAGAAAGAAGTTTCATACAATGCTTCTGTGTAGTTTATATTTGAACGTATTCTTTTTTCCACTATTACCCACTTAGCGCTACGAATGTCCAGTTGCATTTTCTACAGACAGAGTGTTTCAAAACTGCTCAATCAAAAGTATGGTTTAACTCTGTTAGCTGAATGCTCAGATCAGAAAGAAGTTTCACAGAATGCTTCTGTGTAGTTTATATTTGAATATATTCCCTTTTCCACTACTACGCTCTTAGCGCTCCAAATGTCCAGTTGCATTTTCAACAGAAAGAGTGTTCAGATCTGCTCAATCAAAAGTATGGTTTAACTCTGTTAGCTGAATGCACAGATCAGAAAGAAGTTTCACCGAATGATTCTGTGTAGTTTATATTTGAAGACATTCCTTTTTCCACTATTACCCTCTTAGCGCTCCGAATCTCCACTTGCATTTTCTACAAAAAGAGTGTTTCATAACTGCTCAATCAAAAGTATGTTTTATCTCTGTTAACTGAATTTACAGATCAGAAATAAGTTCCACAGAATGCATCTGTGTAGTTTTTATTTGAAGATATTCTTTTTCCCAATGTAGGCCTCTTAGCGCTTAGCATGTCCAATTGCAGTTTCTACAGAAAGAGTGTTTCAGAACGGCTCAATCAAAAGTAAGGTTCAACTCTGTTAGTTGAATGCACAGAACAGAAAGAATTTTCACAGAATGCTACTGTGTAGTTTATATTTGAATATATTCCTTTTTCCACTATTACCCTCTTAGCGCTCCGAATGTCCACTTGCATTTTCTACAGAAAGAGTGTTCAGAACTGCGCAATCAAAAGTATGGTTTAACTCTGTTAGCTTAATGAACATATCAGAAATAAGTTTCACACAATGCCTCTGTGTAGTTTTTATTTGAAGATATTATTTTTCCCAATAGAGGCCTCTTAGCACTCAGAATGTCCAATTGCAGTTTCTACAGAAAGAGTGTTTCAGAAAGGCTCAATCAAAAGTAAGGTTCAACTCTGTTAGTTGAATGCACAGAACAGAAAGAAGTTTCATACAATGCTTCTGTGTAGTTTATATTTGAACATATTCTTTTTTCCACTATTACCCACTTAGCGCTAAGAAAGTCCAGTTGCATTTTCTACAGACAGAGTGTTTCAAAACTGCTCAATCAAAAGTATGGTTTAACTCTGTTAGCTGAATGCTCAGATCAGAAAGAAGTTTCACAGAATACTTCTGTGTAGTTTATATTTGAATATATTCCTTTTTCCACTACTACTCTCTTAGCGCTCCAAATGTCCAGTTGCATTTTCTACAGAAAGAGTGTTCAGATCTGCTCAATCAAAAGTATGGTTTAACTCTGTTAGCTGAATGCACAGATCAGAAAGAAGTTTCACAGAATGATTCTGTGTAGTTTATATTTGGAGACATTCCTTTTTCCTCTATTACCCCCTTAGCGCTCCGAATCTCCACTTGCATTTTCTACAGAAAGAGTGTTTCAGAACGGCTCAATCAAAACTAAGGTTCAACTCTTTTAGTTGAAGAAACAGAACAGAAAGAAGTTTCACACAATTCTTCTGTGTAGTTTTTATTTGTAGACATTCTTTTTCCCAATATAGGCCTCTTAGCGCTCAGAATGTCCAATTGCAGTTTCTACAGAAAGAGTGTTTCAGAATGGCTCAATCAAAAGTAAGGTTCAACTCTGTTAGTTGAATGCACAGAACAGAAAGAAGTTTCATACAATGCTTCTGTGTAGTTTATATTTGAACATATTCTTTTTTCCACTATTACCCACTTAGCGCTACGAATGTCCAGTTGTATTTTCTACAGACAGAGTGTTTCAAAACTTCCCAATCAAAAGTATGGTTTAACTCTGTTAGCTGAATGCTCAGATCAGAAAGAAGTTTCACAGAATGCTTCTGTGTAGTTTATATTTGAATATATTCCTTTTTCCACTACTACGCTCTTAGCGCTCCAAATGTCCAGTTGCATTTTCAACAGAAAGAGTGTTCAGATCTGCTCAATCAAAAGTATGGTTTAACTCTGTTAGCTGAATGCACAGATCAGAAAAAAGTTTCACCGAATGATTCTGTGTAGTTTATATTTGAAGACATTCCTTTTTCCACTATTACCCTCTTAGCGCTCCGAATCTCCACTTGCATTTTCTACAAAAAGAGTGTTTCATAACTGCTCAATCAAAAATATGTTTTATCTATGTTAACTGAATTTACAGATCAGAAATAAGTTTCACAGAATGCATCTGTGTAGTTTTTATATGAAGATATTCTTTTTCCCAATGTAGGCCTCTTAGCGCTTAGCATGTCCAATTGCAGTTTCTACAGAAAGAGTGTTTCAGAACGGCTCAATCAAAAGTAAGGTTCAACTCTGTTAGTTGAATGCACAGAACAGAAAGAATTTTCACAGAATGCTACTGTGTAGTTTATATTTGAATATATTCCTTTTTCCATTATTACCCTCTTAGCGCTCCGAATGTCCACTTGCATTTTCTACAGAAAGAGTGTTCAGAACTGCGCAATCAAAAGTATGGTTTAACTCTGTGAGCTTAATGAACATATCAGAAATAAGTTTCACACAATGCTTCTGTGTAGTTTTTATTTGAAGATATTATTTTTCCCAATAGAGGCCTCTTAGCGCTCAGAATGTCCAATTGCAGTTTCTACAGAAAGAGTGTTTCAGAAAGGCTCAATCAAAAGTAAGGTTCAACTCTGTTAGTTGAATGCACAGAACAGAAAGAAGTTTCATACAATGCTTCTGTGTAGTTTATATTTGAACATATTCTTTTTTCCACTATTACCCACTTAGCGCTACGAATGTCCAGTTGCATTTTCTACAGACAGAGTGTTTCAAAACTGCTCAATCAAAAGTATGGTTTAAATCTGTTAGCTGAATGCTCAGATCAGAAAGAAGTTTCACAGAATGCTTCTGTGTAGTTTATATTTGAATATATTCCCTTTTCCACTACTACTCTCTTAGCGCTCCAAATGTCCAGTTGCATTTTCTACAGAAAGAGTGTTCAGATCTGCTCAATCAAAAGTATGGTTTAACTCTGTTAGCTGAATGCACAGATCAGAAAGAAGTTTCACAGAATGATTCTGTGTAGTTTATATTTGGAGACATTCCTTTTTCCACTATTACCCTCTTAGCGTTCCGAATCTCCACTTGCATTTTCTACAGAAAGACTGTTACAGAACGGCTCAATCAAAACTAATGTTCAACTCTTTTAGTTGAACAAACAGAACAGAAAGAAGTTTCACACAGTTCTTCTGTGTAGTTTTTATTTGTAGACATTCTTTTTCCCAACATAGGCCTCTTAGCGCTCAGAATGTCCAATTGCAGTTTCTACAGAAAGTGTGTTTCAGAACGGCTCAATCAAAAGTAAGGTTCAACTCTGTTAGTTGAATGCACAGAACAGAAAGAATTTTCACAGAATGCTACTGTGTAGTTTATATTTGAATATATTCCTTTTTCCATTATTACCCTCTTAGCGCTCCGAATGTCCACTTGCATTTTCTACAGAAAGAGTGTTCAGAACTGCGCAATCAAAAGTATGGTTTAACTCTGTTAGCTTAATGAACATATCAGAAATAAGTTTCACACAATGCTTCTGTGTAGTTTTTATTTGAAGATATTATTTTTCCCAATAGAGGCCTCTTAGCGCTCAGAATGTCCAATTGCAGTTTCTACAGAAAGAGTGTTTCAGAAAGGCTCAATCAAAAGTAAGGTTCAACTCTGTTAGTTGAATGCACAGAACAGAAAGAAGTTTCATACAATGCTTCTGTGTAGTTTATATTTGAACATATTCTTTTTTCCACTATTACCCACTTAGCGCTACGAATGTACAGTTGCATTTTCTACAGACAGAGTGTTTCAAAACTGCTCAATCAAAAGTAAGGTTTAACTCTGTTAGCTGAATGCTCAGATCAGAAAGAAGTTTCACAGAATGCTTCTGTGTTGTTTATATTTGAATATATTCCTTTTTCCACTACTACTCTCTTAGCGCTCCAAATGTCCAGTTGCATTTTCTACAGAAAGAGTGTTCAGATCTGCTCAATCAAAAGTATGGTTTAACTCTGTTAGCTGAATGCACAGATCGGAAACAAGTTTCACAGAATGATTCTGTGTAGTTTATATTTGGAGACATTCCTTTTTCCACTATTACCCTCTTAGCGCTCCGAATCTCCACTTGCATTTTCTACAGAAAGACTGTTACAGAACGGCTCAATCAAAACTAAGGTTCAACTCTTTTAGTTGAACAAACCGAACAGAAAAAAGTTTCACACAATTCTTCTGTGTAGTTTTTATTTGTAGACATTCTTTTTCCCAATATAGGCCTCTTAGCGCTCAGAATGTCCAATTGCAGTTTCTACAGAAAGTGTGTTTCAGAACGGCTCAATCAAAAGTAAGGTTCAACTCTGTTAGTTGAATGCACAGAACAGAAAGAAGTTTCATACAATGCTTCTGTGTAGTTTATATTTGAACTTATTCTTTTTTCCACTATTACCCACTTAGCGCTACGAATGTCCACTTGCATTTTCTACAGACAGAGTGTTTCAAAACTGCTCAATCAAAAGTATGGTTTAACTCTGTTAGCTGAATGCTCAGATCAGAAAGAAGTTTCACAGAATGCTTCTGTGTAGTTTATATTTGAATATATTCCTTTTTCCACTACTACGCTCTTAGCGCTCCAAATGTCCAGTTGCATTTTCAACAGAAAGAGTGTTCAGATCTGCTCAATCAAAAGTATGGTTTAACTCTGTTAGCTGAATGCACAGATCAGAAAGAAGTTTCACCGAATGATTCTGTGTAGTTTATATTTGAAGACATTCCTTTTTCCACTATTACCCTCTTAGCGCTCCGAATCTCCACTTGCATTTTCTACAAAAAGAGTGTTTCATAACTGCTCAATCAAAAATATGTTTTATCTCTGTTAACTGAATTTACAGATCAGAAATAAGTTCCACAGAATGCATCTGTGTAGTTTTTATTTGAAGATATTCTTTTCCCAATGTAGGCCTCTTAGCGCTTAGCATGTCCAATTGCAGTTTGTACAGAAAGAGTGTTTGAGAACGGCTCAATCAAAAGTAAGGTTCAACTCTGTTAGTTGAATGCACAGAAGAGAAAGAATTTTCACAGAATGCTACTGTGTAGTTTATATTTGAATATATTCCTTTTTCCATTATTACCCTCTTAGCGCTCCGAATGTCCACTTGCATTTTCTACAGAAAGAGTGTTCAGAACTGCGCAATCAAAAGTATGGTTTAACTCTGTTAGCTTAATGAACATATCAGAAATAAGTTTCACACAATGCTTCTGTGTAGTTTTTATTTGAAGATATTATTTTTCCCAATAGAGGCCTCTTAGCGCTCAGAATGTCCAATTGCAGTTTCTACAGAAAGAGTGTTTCAGAAAGGCTCAATCAAAAGTAAGGTTCAACTCTGTTAGTTGAATGCACTGAACAGAAAGAAGTTTCATACAATGCTTCTGTGTAGTTTATATTTGAACATATTCTTTTTTCCACTATTACCCACTTAGCGCTACGAATGTCCAGTTGCATTTTCTACAGACAGAGTGTTTCAAAACTGCTCAATCAAAAGTATGGTTTAACTCTGTTAGCTGAATGCTCACATCAGAAAGAAGTTTCACAGAATGCTTCTGTGTAGTTTATATTTGTATATATTACCTTTTCCACTACTACTCTCTTAGCGCTCCAAATGTCCAGTTGCATTTTCTACAGAAAGAGTGTTCAGATCTGCTCAATCAAAAGTATGGTTTAACTCTGTTAGCTGAATGCACAGATCAGAAAGAAGTTTCACAGAATGATTCTGTGTAGTTTATATTTGGAGACATTCCTTTTTCCACTATTACCCTCTTAGCGCTCCGAATCTCCACTTGCATTTTCTACAGAAAGAGTGTTACAGAACGGCTCAATCAAAACTAAGGTTCAACTCTTTTAGTTGAACAAACAGAACAGAAAGAAGTTTCACACAATTCTTCTGTGTAGTTTTTATTTGTAGACATTCTTTTTCCCAATATAGGCCTCTTAGCGCTCAGAATGTCCAATTGCAGTTTCTACAGAAAGTGTGTTTCAGAACGGCTCAATCAAAAGTAAGGTTCAACTCTGTTAGTTGAATGCACAGAACAGAAAGAAGTTTCATACAATGCTTCTGTGTAGTTTATATTTGAACTTATTCTTTTTTCCACTATTACCCACTTAGCGCTACGAATGTCCAGTTGCATTTTCTACAGACAGAGTGTTTCAAAACTGCTCAATCAAAAGTATGGTTTAACTCTGTTAGCTGAATGCTCAGATCAGAAAGAAGCTTCACAGAATGCTTCTGTGTAGTTTATATTTGAATATATTCCTTTTTCCACTACTACGCTCTTAGCGCTCCAAATGTCCAGTTGCATTTTCAACAGAAAGAGTGTTCAGATCTGCTCAATCAAAAGTATGGTTTAACTCTGTTAGCTGAATGCACAGATCAGAAAGAAGTTTCACCGAATGATTCTGTGTAGTTTATATTTGAAGACATTCCTTTTTCCACTATTACCCTCTTAGCGCTCCGAATCTCCACTTGCATTTTCTACAAAAACAGTGTTTCATAACTGCTCAATCAAAAATATGTTTTATCTCTGTTAACTGAATTTGCAGATCAGAAATAACTTTCACAGAATGCATCTGTGTAGTTTTTATTTGAAGATATTCTTTTTCCCAATGTAGGCCTCTTAGCGCTTAGCATGTCCAATTGCAGTTCCTACAGAAAGAGTGTTTCAGAATGGCTCAATCAAAAGTAAGGTTCAACTCTGTTAGTTGAATGCACAGAACAGAAAGTATTTTCACAGAATGCTACTGTGTAGTTTATATTTGAATATATTCCTTTTTCCATTATTACCCTCTTAGCGCTCCGAATGTCCACTTGCATTTTCTACAGAAAGAGTGTTCAGAACTGCGCAATCAAAAGTATGGTTTAACTCTGTTAGCTTAATGAACATATCAGAAATAAGTTTCACACAATGCTTCTGTGTAGTTTTTATTTGAAGATATTATTTTTCCCAATAGAGGCCTCTTAGCGCTCAGAATGTCCAATTGCAGTTTCTACAGAAAGAGTGTTTCAGAAAGGCTCAATCAAAAGTAAGGTTCAACTCTGTTAGTTGAATGCACTGAACAGAAAGAAGTTTCATACAATGCTTCTGTGTAGTTTATATTTGAACATATTCTTTTTTCCACTATTACCCACTTAGCGCTACGAATGTCCAGTTGCATTTTCTACAGACAGAGTGTTTCAAAACTGCTCAATCAAAAGTATGGTTTAACTCTGTTAGCTGAATGCTCAGATCAGAAAGAAGTTTCACAGAATGCTTCTGTGTAGTTTATATTTGTATATATTACCTTTTCCACTACTACTCTCTTAGCGCTCCAAATGTCCAGTTGCATTTTCTACAGAAAGAGTGTTCAGATCTGCTCAATCAAAAGTATGGTTTAACTCTGTTAGCTGAATGCACAGATCAGAAAAAGTTTCACAGAATGATTCTGTGTAGTTTATATTTGGAGACATTCCTATTTCCACTATTACCCTCTTAGCGCTCCGAATCTCCACTTGCATTTTCTACAGAAAGACTGTTACAGAACGGCTCAATCAAAACTAAGGTTCAACTCTTTTAGTTGAACAAACAGAACAGAAAGAAGTTTCACACAGTTCTTCTGTGTAGTTTTTATTTGTAGACATTCTTTTTCCCAATATAGGCCTCTTAGCGCTCAGAATGTCCAATTGCAGTTTCTACAGAAAGTGTGTTTCAGAACGGCTCAATCAAAAGTAAGGTTCAACTCTGTTAGTTGAATGCACAGAACAGAAAGAAGTTTCATACAATGCTTCTGTGTAGTTTATATTTGAACGTATTCTTTTTTCCACTATTACCCACTTAGCGCTACGAATGTCCAGTTGCATTTTCTACAGACAGAGTGTTTCAAAACTGCTCAATCAAAAGTATGGTTTAACTCTGTTAGCTGAATGCTCAGATCAGAAAGAAGTTTCACAGAATGCTTCTGTGTAGTTTATATTTGAATATATTCCTTTTTCCACTACTACGCTCTTAGCGCTCCAAATGTCCAGTTGCATTTTCAACAGAAAGAGTGTTCAGATCTGCTCAATCAAAAGTATGGTTTAACTCTGTTAGCTGAATGCACAGATCAGAAAGAAGTTTCACCGAATGATTCTGTGTAGTTTATATTTGAAGACATTCCTTTTTCCACTATTACCCTCTTAGCGCTCCGAATCTCCACTTGCATTTTCTACAAAAAGAGTGTTTCATAACTGCTCAATCAAAAATATGTTTTATCTCTGTTAACTGAATTTACAGATCAGAAATAAGTTTCACAGAATGCATCTGTGTAGTTTTTATTTGAAGATATTCTTTTTCCCAATGTAGGCCTCTTAGCGCTTTGTATGTCCAATTGCAGTTTGTACAGAAAGAGTGTTTCAGAACGGCTCAATCAAAAGTAAGGTTCAACTCTGTTAGTTGAATGCACAGAACAGAAAGAATTTTCACAGAATGCTACTGTGTAGTTTATATTTGAATATATTCCTTTTTCCATTATTACCCTCTTAGCGCTCCGAATGTCCACTTGCATTTTCTACAGAAAGAGTGTTCAGAACTGCGCAATCAAAAGTATGGTTTAACTCTGTTAGCTTAATGAACATATCAGAAATAAGTTTCACACAATGCTTCTGTGTAGTTTTTATTTGAAGATATTATTTTTCCCAATAGAGGCCTCTTAGCGCTCAGAATGTCCAATTGCAGTTTCTACAGAAAGAGTGTTTCAGAAAGGCTCAATCAAAAGTAAGGTTCAACTCTGTTAGTTGAATGCACAGAACAGAAAGAAGTTTCATACAATGCTTCTGTGTAGTTTATATTTGAACATATTCTTTTTTCCACTATTACCCACTTAGCGCTACGAATGTACAGTTGCATTTTCTACAGACAGAGTGTTTCAAAACTGCTCAATCAAAAGTAAGGTTTAACTCTGTTAGCTGAATGCTCAGATCAGAAAGAAGTTTCACAGAATGCTTCTGTGTAGTTTATATTTGAATATATTCCTTTTTCCACTACTACTCTCTTAGCGCTCCAAATGTCCAGTTGCATTTTCTACAGAAAGAGTGTTCAGATCTGCTCAATCAAAAGTATGGTTTAACTCTGTTAGCTGAATGCACAGATCGGAAACAAGTTTCACAGAATGATTCTGTGTAGTTTATATTTGGAGACATTCCTTTTTCCACTATTACCCTCTTAGCGCTCCGAATCTCCACTTGCATTTTCTACAGAAAGACTGTTACAGAACGGCTCAATCAAAACTAAGGTTCAACTCTTTTAGTTGAACAAACCGAACAGAAAAAAGTTTCACACAATTCTTCTGTGTAGTTTTTATTTGTAGACATTCTTTTTCCCAATATAGGCCTCTTAGCGCTCAGAATGTCCAATTGCAGTTTCTACAGAAAGTGTGTTTCAGAACGGCTCAATCAAAAGTAAGGTTCAACTCTGTTAGTTGAATGCACAGAACAGAAAGAAGTTTCATACAATGCTTCTGTGTAGTTTATATTTGAACTTATTCTTTTTTCCACTATTACCCACTTAGCGCTACGAATGTCCACTTGCATTTTCTACAGACAGAGTGTTTCAAAACTGCTCAATCAAAAGTATGGTTTAACTCTGTTAGCTGAATGCTCAGATCAGAAATAAGTTTCACAGAATGCTTCTGTGTAGTTTATATTTGAATATATTCCTTTTTCCACTACTACGCTCTTAGCGCTCCAAATGTCCAGTTGCATTTTCAACAGAAAGAGTGTTCAGATCTGCTCAATCAAAAGTATGGTTTAACTCTGTTAGCTGAATGCACAGATCAGAAAGAAGTTTCACCGAATGATTCTGTGTAGTTTATATTTGAAGACATTCCTTTTTCCACTATTACCCTCTTAGCGCTCCGAATCTCCACTTGCATTTTCTACAAAAAGAGTGTTTCATAACTGCTCAATCAAAAATATGTTTTATCTCTGTTAACTGAATTTACAGATCAGAAATAAGTTCCACAGAATGCATCTGTGTAGTTTTTATTTGAAGATATTCTTTTCCCAATGTAGGCCTCTTAGCGCTTAGCATGTCCAATTGCAGTTTGTACAGAAAGAGTGTTTGAGAACGGCTCAATCAAAAGTAAGGTTCAACTCTGTTAGTTGAATGCACAGAAGAGAAAGAATTTTCACAGAATGCTACTGTGTAGTTTATATTTGAATATATTCCTTTTTCCATTATTACCCTCTTAGCGCTCCGAATGTCCACTTGCATTTTCTACAGAAAGAGTGTTCAGAACTGCGCAATCAAAAGTATGGTTTAACTCTGTTAGCTTAATGAACATATCAGAAATAAGTTTCACACAATGCTTCTGTGTAGTTTTTATTTGAAGATATTATTTTTCCCAATAGAGGCCTCTTAGCGCTCAGAATGTCCAATTGCAGTTTCTACAGAAAGAGTGTTTCAGAAAGGCTCAATCAAAAGTAAGGTTCAACTCTGTTAGTTGAATGCACTGAACAGAAAGAAGTTTCATACAATGCTTCTGTGTAGTTTATATTTGAACATATTCTTTTTTCCACTATTACCCACTTAGCGCTACGAATGTCCAGTTGCATTTTCTACAGACAGAGTGTTTCAAAACTGCTCAATCAAAAGTATGGTTTAACTCTGTTAGCTGAATGCTCACATCAGAAAGAAGTTTCACAGAATGCTTCTGTGTAGTTTATATTTGTATATATTACCTTTTCCACTACTACTCTCTTAGCGCTCCAAATGTCCAGTTGCATTTTCTACAGAAAGAGTGTTCAGATCTGCTCAATCAAAAGTATGGTTTAACTCTGTTAGCTGAATGCACAGATCAGAAAGAAGTTTCACAGAATGATTCTGTGTAGTTTATATTTGGAGACATTCCTTTTTCCACTATTACCCTCTTAGCGCTCCGAATCTCCACTTGCATTTTCTACAGAAAGAGTGTTACAGAACGGCTCAATCAAAACTAAGGTTCAACTCTTTTAGTTGAACAAACAGAACAGAAAGAAGTTTCACACAATTCTTCTGTGTAGTTTTTATTTGTAGACATTCTTTTTCCCAATATAGGCCTCTTAGCGCTCAGAATGTCCAATTGCAGTTTCTACAGAAAGTGTGATTCAGAACGGCTCAATCAAAAGTAAGGTTCAACTCTGTTAGTTGAATGCACAGAACAGAAAGAAGTTTCATACAATGCTTCTGTGTAGTTTATATTTGAACTTATTCTTTTTTCCACTATTACCCACTTAGCGCTACGAATGTCCAGTTGCATTTTCTACAGACAGAGTGTTTCAAAACTGCTCAATCAAAAGTATGGTTTAACTCTGTTAGCTGAATGCTCAGATCAGAAAGAAGTTTCACAGAATGCTTCTGTGTAGTTTATATTTGAATATATTCCTTTTTCCACTACTACGCTCTTAGCGCTCCAAATGTCCAGTTGCATTTTCAACAGAAAGAGTGTTCAGATCTGCTCAATCAAAAGTATGGTTTAACTCTGTTAGCTGAATGCACAGATCAGAAAGAAGTTTCACCGAATGATTCTGTGTAGTTTATATTTGAAGGCATTCCTTTTTCCACTATTACCCTCTTAGCGCTCCGAATCTCCACTTGCATTTTCTACAAAAAGAGTGTTTCATAACTGCTCAATCAAAAATATGTTTTATCTCTGTTAACTGAATTTGCAGATCAGAAATAACTTTCACAGAATGCATCTGTGTAGTTTTTATTTGAAGATATTCTTTTTCCCAATGTAGGCCTCTTAGCGCTTAGCATGTCCAATTGCAGTTCCTACAGAAAGAGTGTTTCAGAATGGCTCAATCAAAAGTAAGGTTCAACTCTGTTAGTTGAATGCACAGAACAGAAAGTATTTTCACAGAATGCTACTGTGTAGTTTATATTTGAATATATTCCTTTTTCCATTATTACCCTCTTAGCGCTCCGAATGTCCACTTGCATTTTCTACAGAAAGAGTGTTCAGAACTGCGCAATCAAAAGTATGGTTTAACTCTGTTAGCTTAATGAACATATCAGAAATAAGTTTCACACAATGCTTCTGTGTAGTTTTTATTTGAAGATATTATTTTTCCCAATAGAGGCCTCTTAGCGCTCAGAATGTCCAATTGCAGTTTCTACAGAAAGAGTGTTTCAGAAAGGCTCAATCAAAAGTAAGGTTCAACTCTGTTAGTTGAATGCACTGAACAGAAAGAAGTTTCATACAATGCTTCTGTGTAGTTTATATTTGAACATATTCTTTTTTCCACTATTACCCACTTAGCGCTACGAATGTCCAGTTGCATTTTCTACAGACAGAGTGTTTCAAAACTGCTCAATCAAAAGTATGGTTTAACTCTGTTAGCTGAATGCTCAGATCAGAAAGAAGTTTCACAGAATGCTTCTGTGTAGTTTATATTTGTATATATTACCTTTTCCACTACTACTCTCTTAGCGCTCCAAATGTCCAGTTGCATTTTCTACAGAAAGAGTGTTCAGATCTGCTCAATCAAAAGTATGGTTTAACTCTGTTAGCTGAATGCACAGATCAGAAAGAAGTTTCACAGAATGATTCTGTGTAGTTTATATTTGGAGACATTCCTATTTCCACTATTACCCTCTTAGCGCTCCGAATCTCCACTTGCATTTTCTACAGAAAGACTGTTACAGAACGGCTCAATCAAAACTAAGGTTCAACTCTTTTAGTTGAACAAACAGAACAGAAAGAAGTTTCACACAATTCTTCTGTGTAGTTTTTATTTGTAGACATTCTTTTTCCCAATATAGGCCTCTTAGCGCTCAGAATGTCCAATTGCAGTTTCTACAGAAAGTGTGTTTCAGAACGGCTCAATCAAAAGTAAGGTTCAACTCTGTTAGTTGAATGCACAGAACAGAAAGAAGTTTCATACAATGCTTCTGTGTAGTTTATATTTGAACTTATTCTTTTTTCCACTATTACCCACTTAGCGCTACGAATGTCCAGTTGCATTTTCTACAGACAGAGTGTTTCAAAACTGCTCAATCAAAAGTATGGTTTAACTCTGTTAGCTGAATGCTCAGATCAGAAAGAAGTTTCACAGAATGCTTCTGTGTAGTTTATATTTGAATATATTCCTTTTTCCACTACTACGCTCTTAGCGCTCCAAATGTCCAGTTGCATTTTCAACATAAAGAGTGTTCAGATCTGCTCAATCAAAAGTATGGTTTAACTCTGTTAGCTGAATGCACAGATCAGAAAGAAGTTTCACCGAATGATTCTGTGTAGTTTATATTGGAAGACATTCCTTATTCCACTCTTACCCTCTTAGCGCTCCGAATCTCCACTTGCATTTTCTATAAAAAGAGTGTTTCATAACTGCTCAATCAAAAATATGTTTTATCTCTGTTAACTGAATTTACAGATCAGAAATAACTTTCACAGAATGCATCTGTGTAGTTTTTATTTGAAGATATTCTTTTTCCCAATGTAGGCCTCTTAGCGCTTAGCATGTCCAATTGCAGTTCCTACAGAAAGAGTGTTTCAGAATGGCTCAATCAAAAGTAAGGTTCAACTCTGTTAGTTGAATGCACAGAACAGAAAGTATTTTCACAGAATGCTACTGTGTAGTTTATATTTGAATATATTCCTTTTTCCATTATTACCCTCTTAGCGCTCCGAATGTCCACTTGCATTTTCTACAGAAAGAGTGTTTCAAAACTGCTCAATCAAAAGTATAGTTTAACTCTGTTAGCTGAATGCTCAGATCAGAAAGAAGTTTCACAGAATGCTTCTGTGTAGTTTATATTTGAATATATTCCTTTTTCCACTACTACTCTCTTAGCGCTCGAAATGTCCAGTTGCATTTTCTACAGAAAGAGTGTTCAGATCTGCTCAATCAAAAGTATGGTTTAACTCTGTTAGCTGAATGCACAGATCAGAAAGAAGTTTCACAGAATGATTCTGTGTAGTTTATATTTGGAGACATTCCTTTTTCCACTATTACCCTCTTAGCGCTCCGAATCTCCACTTGCATTTTCTACAGAAAGAGTGTTTCAGAACGGCTCAATCAAAACTAAGGTTCAACTCTTTTAGTTGAACAAACAGAACAGAAAGAAGTTTCACAAAATTCTTCTGTGTAGTTTTTATTTGTAGACATTCTTTTTCCCAATATAGGCCTCTTAGCGCTCAGAATGTCCAATTGCAGTTTCTACAGAAAGAGTGTTTCAGAACGGCTCAATCAAAAGTAAGGTTCAACTCTGTTAGTTGAATGCACAGAACAGAAAGAAGTTTCATACAATGCTTCTGTGTAGTTTATATTTGTACATATTCTTTTTTCCACTATTACCCACTTAGCGCTACGAATGTCCAGTTGCATTTTCTACAGACAGAGTGTTTCAAAACTGCTCAATCAAAAGTATGGTTTAACTCTGTTAGCTGAATGCTCAGATCAGAAAGAAGTTTCACAGAATGCTTCTGTGTAGTTTATATTTGAATATATTCCTTTTTCCACTACTACGCTCTTAGCGCTCCAAATGTCCAGTTGCATTTTCTACAGAAAGAGTGTTGAGATCTGCTCAATCAAAAGTATGGTTTAACTCTGTTAGCTGAATGCACAGATCAGAAAGAAGTTTCAGCGAATGATTCTGTGTAGTTTATATTTGAAGACATTCCTTTTTCCACTATTACCCTCTTAGCGCTCCGAATCTCCACTTGCATTTTCTACAAAAAGAGTGTTTCATAACTGCTCAATTAAAAATATGTTTTATCTCTGTTAACTGAATTTACAGATCAGAAAGTAGTTTCACAGAATGCATCTGTGTAGTTTTTATTTGAAGATATTCTTTTTCCCAATGTAGGCCTCTTAGCGCTTAGCATGTCCAATTGCAGTTTCTACAGAAAGAGTGTTTCAGAACGGCTCAATCAAAAGTAAGGTTCAACTCTGTTAGTTGAATGCACAGAACAGAAAGAATTTTCACAGAATGCTACTGTGTAGTTTATATTTGAATATATTCCTTTTTCCACTATTACCCTCTTAGCGCTCCGAATGTCCACTTGCATTTTCTACAGAAAGAGTGTTCAGAACTGCGCAATCAAAAGTATGGTTTAAATCTGTTAGCTTAATGAACATATCAGAAATAAGTTTCACACAATGCTTCTGTGTAGTTTTTATTTGAAGATATTATTTTTCTCAATAGAGGCCTCTTAGCGCTCAGAATGTCCAATTGCAGTTTCTACAGAAAGAGTGTTTCAGAAAGGCTCAATCAAAAGTAAGGTTCAACTCTGTTAGTTGAATTCACAGAACAGAAAGAAGTTTCATACAATGCTTCTGTGTAGTTTATATTTGAACATATTCTTTTTTCCACTATTACCCACTTAGCGCTACGAATGTCCAGTTGCATTTTCTACAGACAGAGTGTTTCAAAACTGCTCAATCAAAAGTATGGTTTAACTCTGTTAGCTGAATGCTCAGATCAGAAAGAAGTTTCACAGAATGCTTCTGTGTAGTTTATATTTGAATATATTCCTTTTTCCACTACTACTCTCTTAGCGCTCCAAATGTCCAGTTGCATTTTCTACAGAAAGAGTGTTCAGATCTGCTCAATCAAAAGTATGGTTAACTCTGTTAGCTGAATGCACAGATCAGAAAGAAGTTTCACAGAATGATTCTGTGTAGTTTATATTTGTAGACATTCCTTTTTCCACTATTACCCTCTTAGCGCTCCGAATTTCCACTTGCATTTTCTACAGAAAGAGTGTTTCAGAACGGCTCAATCAAAACTAAGGTTCAACTCTTTTAGTTGAACAAACAGAACAGAAAGAAGTTTCACACAATTCTTCTGTGTAGTTTTTATTTGTAGACATTCTTTTTCCCAATATAGGCCTCTTAGCGCTCAGAATGTCCAATTGCAGTTTCTACAGAAAGAGTGTTTCAGAACGGCTCAATCAAAAGTAAGGTTCAACTCTGTTAGTTGAATGCACAGAACAGAAAGAAGTTTCATAAAATGCTTCTGTGTAGTTTATATTTGAACATATTCTTTTTTCCACTATTACCCACTTAGCGCTACGAATGTCCAGTTGCATTTTCTACAGACAGAGTGTTTCAAAACTGCTCAATCAAAAGTATGGTTTAACTCTGTTAGCTGTATGCTCAGATCAGAAAGAAGTTTCACAGAATGCTTCTGTGTAGTTTATATTTGAATATATTCCTTTTTCCACTACTACGCTCTTAGCGCTCCAAATGTCCAGTTGCATTTTCAACAGAAAGAGTGTTCAGATCTGCTCAATCAAAAGTATGGTTTAACTCTGTTAGCTGAATGCACAGATCAGAAAGAAGTTTCACCGAATGATTCTGTGTAGTTTATATTTGAAGGCATTCCTTTTTCCACTATTACCCTCTTAGCGCTCCGAAACTCCACTTGCATTTTCTACAAAAAGAGTGTTTCATAACTGCTCAATCAAAAATATGTTTTATCTCTGTTAACTGAATTTACAGATCAGAAATAAGTTTCACAGAATGCATCTGTGTAGTTTTTATTTGAAGATATTCTTTTTCCCAATGTAGGCCTCTTAGCGCTTAGCATGTCCAATTGCAGTTTCTACAGAAAGAGTGTTTCAGAACGGCTCAATCAAAAGTAAGGTTCAACTCTGTTAGTTGAATGCACAGAACAGAAAGAATTTTCACAGAATGCTACTGTGTAGTTCATATTTGAATATATTCCTTTTTCCACTATTACCCTCTTAGCCCTCCAAATGTCCACTTGCATTTTCTACAGAAAGAGTGTTCAGAACTGCGCAATCAAAAGTATGGTTTAACTCTGTTAGCTTAATGAACATATCAGAAATAAGTTTCACACAATGCTTCTGTGTAGTTTTTATTTGAAGATATTATTTTTCCCAATAGAGGCCTCTTAGCGCTCAGAATGTCCAATTGCAGTTTCTACAGAAAGAGTGTTTCAGAAAGGCTCAATGAAAAGTAAGGTTCAACTCTGTTAGTTGAATGCACAGAACAGAAAGAAGTTTCATACAAGGCTTCTGTGTAGTTTATATTTGAACATATTCTTTTTTCCACTATTACCCACTTAGCGCTACGAATGTCCAGTTGCATTTTCTACAGACAGAGTGTTTCAAAACTGCTCAATCAAAAGTATGGTTTAACTCTGTTAGCTGAATGCTCAGATCAGAAAGAAGTTTCACAGAATGCTTCTGTGTAGTTTATATTTGAATATATTCCTTTTTCCACTACTACTCTCTTAGCGTTCCAAATGTCCAGTTGCATTTTCTACAGAAAGAGTGTTCAGATCTGCTAAATCAAAAGTATGGTTTAACTCTGTTAGCTGAATTCACACATCAGAAAGAAGTTTCAGAGAATGATTCTGTGTAGTTTATATTTGGAGACATTCCTTTTTCCACTATTACCCTCTTAGCGCTCCGAATCTCCACTTGCATTTTCTACAGAAAGAGTGTTTCAGAACGGCTCAATCAAAACTAAGGTTCAACTCTTTTAGTTGAACAAACAGAACAGAAAGAAGTTTCACACAATTCTTCTGTGAAGTTTTTATTTGTAGACATTCTTTTTCCCAATATAGGCCTCTTAGCGCTCAGAATGTCCAATTGCAGTTTCTACAGAAAGAGTGTTTCAGAACGGCTCAATCAAAAGTAAGGTTCAACTCTGTTAGTTGAATGCACAGAACAGAAAGAAGTTTCATACAATGCTTCTGTGTAGTTTATATTTGAACGTATTCTTTTTTCCACTATTACCCACTTAGCGCTACGAATGTCCAGTTGCATTTTCTACAGACAGAGTGTTTCAAAACTGCTCAATCAAAAGTATGGTTTAACTCTGTTAGCTGAATGCTCAGATCAGAAAGAAGTTTCACAGAATTCTTCTGTGTAGTTTATATTTGAATATATTCCTTTTTCCACTAATACGCTCTTAGCGCTCCAAATGTCCAGTTGCATTTTCAACAGAAAGAGTGTTCAGATCTGCTCAATCAAAAGTATGGTTTAACTCTGTTAGCTGAAAGCACAGATCAGAAAGAAGTTTCACCGAAAGATTCTGTGGAGTTTATATTTGAAGACATTCCTTTTTCCACTATAACCCTCTTAGCGCTCCGAATCTCCACTTGCATTTTCTACAAAAAGAGTGTTTCATAACTGCTCAATCAAAAATATTTTTTATCTCTGTTAACTGAATTTACAGATCAGAAATAAGTTTCACAGAATGCATCTGTGTAGTTTTTATTTGAAGATATTCTTTTTCCCAATGTAGGCCTCTTAGCGCTTATCATGTCCAATTGCAGTTTCTACAGAAAGAGTGTTTCAGAACGGCTCAATCAAAAGTAAGGTTCAACTCTGTTAGTTGAATGCACAGAACAGAAAGAATTTTCACAGAATGCTACTGTGTAGTTTATATTTGAATATATTCCTTTTTTCACTATTACCCTCTTAGCGCTCCGAATGTCCACTTGCATTTTCTACAGAAAGAGTGTTCAGAACTGCGCAATCAAAAGTATGGTTTAACTCTGTTAGCTTAATGAACATATCAGAAATAAGTTTCACACAATGCTTCTGTGTGGTTTTTATTTGAAGATATTATATTTCCCAATAGAGGCCTCTTAGCGCTCAGAATGTCCAATTGCAGTTTCTACAGAAAGAGTGTTTCAGAAAGGCTCAATCAAAAGTAAGGTTCAACTCTGTTAGTTGAATGCACAGAACAGAAAGAAGTTTCATACAATGCTTCTGTGTAGTTTATATTTGAACATATACTTTTTTCCACTATTACCCACTTAGCGCTACGAATGTCCAGTTGCATTTTCTACAGACAGAGTGTTTCAAAACTGCTCAATCAAAAGTTTGGTTTAACTCTGTTAGCTGAATGCTCAGATCAGAAAGAAGTTTCACAGAATGCTTCTGTGTAGTTTATATTTGAATATATTCCTTTTTCCACTACTACTCTCTTAGCGCTCCAAATGTCCAGTTGCATTTTCTACAGAAAGAGTGTTCAGATCTGCTCAATCAAAAGTATGGTTTAACTCTGTTAGCTGAATGCACAGATCAGAAAGAAGTTTCACAGAATGATTCTGTGTAGTTTATATTTGGAGACATTCCTTTTTCCACTACTACCCTCTTAGCGCTCCGAATCTCCACTTGCATTTTCTACAGAAAGAGTGTTTCAGAACGGCTCAATCAAAACTAAGGTTCAACTCTTTTAGTTGAACAAACAGAACAGAAAGAAGTTTCACACAATTCTTCTGTGTAGTTTTTATTTGTAGACATTCTTTTTCCCAATATAGGCCTCTTAGCGCTTAGAATGTCCAATTTCAATTTCTACAGAAAGAGTGTTTCAGAATGGCTCAATCAAAAGTAAGGTTCAACTCTGTTAGTTGAATGCACAGAACAGAAAGAAGTTTCATACAATGCTTCTGTGTAGTTTATATTTGAACATATTCTTTTTTCCACTATTACCCACTTAGCGCTACGAATGTCCAGTTGCATTTTCTACAGACAGAGTGTTTCAAAACTGCTCAATCAAAAGTATAGTTTAACTCTGTTAGCTGAATGCTCAGATCAGAAAGAAGTTTCACAGAATGCTTCTGTGTAGTTTATATTTGAATATATTCCTTTTTCCACTACTACTCTCTTAGCGCTCCAAATGTCCAGTTGCATTTTCTACAGAAAGAGTGTTCAGATCTGCTCAATCAAAAGTATGGTTTAACTCTGTTAGCTGAATGCACAGATCAGAAAGAAGTTTCACAGAATGATTCTGTGTAGTTTATATTTGGAGACATTCCTTTTTCCACTATTACCCTCTTAGCGCTCCGAATCTCCACTTGCATTTTCTACAGAAAGAGTGTTTCAGAACGGCTCAATCAAAACTAAGGTTCAACTCTTTTAGTTGAACAAACAGAACAGAAAGAAGTTTCACACAATTCTTCTGTGTAGTTTTTATTTGTAGACATTCTTTTTCCCAATATAGGCCTCTTAGCGCTCAGAATGTCCAATTGCAGTTTCTACAGAAAGAGTGTTTCAGAACGGCTCAATCAAAAGTAAGGTTCAACTCTGTTAGTTGAATGCACAGAACAGAAAGAAGTTTCATACAATGCTTCTGTGTAGTTTATATTTGAACATATTCTTTTTTCCACTATTACCCACTTAGCGCTACGAATGTCCAGTTGCATTTTCTACAGACAGAGTGTTTCAAAACTGCTCAATCAAAAGTATGGTTTAACTCTGTTAGCTGAATGCTCAGATCAGAAAGAAGTTTCACAGAATGCTTCTGTGTAGTTTATATTTGAATATATTCCTTTTTCCACTACTACGCTCTTAGCGCTCCAAATTTCCAGTTGCATTTTCTACAGAAAGAGTGTTCAGATCTGCTCAATCAAAAGTATGGTTTAACTCTGTTAGCTGAATGCACAGATCAGAAAGAAGTTTCACCGAATGATTCTGTGTAGTTTATATTTGAAGACATTCCTTTTTCCACTATTAACCTCTTAGCGCTCCGAATCTCCACTTGCATTTTCTACAAAAAGAGTGTTTCATAACTGCTCAATTAAAAATATGTTTTATCTCTGTTAACTGAATTTACAGATCAGAAAGAAGTTTCACAGAATGCATCTGTGTAGTTTTTATTTGAAGATATTTTTTTTCCCAATGTAGGCCTCTTAGCGCTTAGCATGTCCAATTGCAGTTTCTACAGAAAGAGTGTTTCAGAACGGCTCAATCAAAAGTAAGGTTCAACTCTGTTAGTTGAATGCACAGAACAGAAAGAATTTTCACAGAATGCTACTGTGTAGTTTATATTTGAATATATTCCTTTTTCCACTATTACCCTCTTAGCGCTCCGAATGTCCACTTGCATTTTCTACAGAAAGAGTGTTCAGAACTGCGCAATCAAAAGTATGGTTTAACTCTGTTAGCTTAATGAACATATCAGAAATAAGTTTCACACAATGCTTCTGTGTAGTTTTTATTTGAAGATATTATTTTTCTCAATAGAGGCCTCTTAGCGCTCAGAATGTCCAATTGCAGTTTCTACAGAAAGAGTGTTTCAGAAAGGCTCAATCAAAAGTAAGGTTCAACTCTGTTAGTTGAATGCACAGAACAGAAAGAAGTTTCATACAATGCTTCTGTGTAGTTTATATTTGAACATATTCTTTTTTCCACTATTACCCACTTAGCGCTACGAATGTCCAGTTGCATTTTCTACAGACAGAGTGTTTCAAAACTGCTCAATCAAAAGTATGGTTTAACTCTGTTAGCTGAATGCTCAGATCAGAAAGAAGTTTCACAGAATGCTTCTGTGTAGTTTATATTTGAATATATTCCTTTTTCCACTACTACTCTCTTAGCGCTCCAAATGTCCAGTTGCATTTTCTACAGAAAGAGTGTTCAGATCTGCTCAATCAAAAGTATGGTTAACTCTGTTAGCTGAATGCACAGATCAGAAAGAAGTTTCACAGAATGATTCTGTGTAGTTTATATTTGGAGACATTCCTTTTTCCACTATTACCCTCTTAGCGCTCCGAATTTCCACTTGCATTTTCTACAGAAAGAGTGTTTCAGAACGGCTCAATCAAAACTAAGGTTCAACTCTTTTAGTTGAACAAACAGAACAGAAAGAAGTTTCACACAATTCTTCTGTGTAGTTTTTATTTGTAGACATTCTTTTTCCCAATATAGGCCTCTTAGCGCTCAGAATGTCCAATTGCAGTTTCTACAGAAAGAGTGTTTCAGAACGGCTCAATCAAAAGTAAGGTTCAACTCTGTTAGTTGAATGCACAGAACAGAAAGAAGTTTCATACAATGCTTCTGTGTAGTTTATATTTGAACATATTCTTTTTTCCACTATTACCCACTTAGCGCTACGAATGTCCAGTTGCATTTTCTACAGACAGAGTGTTTCAAAACTGCTCAATCAAAAGTATGGTTTAACTCTGTTAGCTGTATGCTCAGATCAGAAAGAAGTTTCACAGAATGCTTCTGTGTAGTTTATATTTGAATATATTCCTTTTTCCACTACTACGCTCTTAGCGCTCCAAATGTCCAGTTGCATTTTCAACAGAAAGAGTGTTCAGATCTGCTCAATCAAAAGTATGGTTTAACTCTGTTAGCTGAATGCACAGATCAGAAAGAAGTTTCACCGAATGATTCTGTGTAGTTTATATTTGAAGACATTCCTTTTTCCACTATTACCCTCTTAGCGCTCCGAATCTCCACTTGCATTTTCTACAAAAAGAGTGTTTCATAACTGCTCAATCAAAAATATGTTTTACCTCTGTTAACTGAATTTACAGATCAGAAATAAGTTTCACAGAATGCATCTGTGTAGTTTTTATTTGAAGATATTCTTTTTCCCAATGTAGGCCTCTTAGCGCTTAGCATGTCCAATTGCAGTTTCTACAGAAAGAGTGTTTCAGAACGGCTCAATCAAAAGTAAGGTTCAACTCTGTTAGTTGAATGCACAGAACAGAAAGAATTTTCACAGAATGCTACTGTGTAGTTTATATTTGAATATATTCCTTTTTCCACTATTACCCTCTTAGCGCTCCAAATGTCCACTTGCATTTTCTACAGAAAGAGTGTTCAGAACTGCGCAATCAAAAGTATGGTTTAACTCTGTTAGCTTAATGAACATATCAGAAATAAGTTTCACACAATGCTTCTGTGTAGTTTTTATTTGAAGATATTATTTTTCCCAATAGAGGCCTCTTAGCGCTCAGAATGTCCAATTGCAGTTTCTACAGAAAGAGTGTTTCAGAAAGGCTCAATGAAAAGTAAGGTTCAACTCTGTTAGTTGAATGCACAGAACAGAAAGAAGTTTCATACAATGCTTCTGTGTAGTTTATATTTGAACATATTCTTTTTTCCACTATTACCCACTTAGCGCTACGAATGTCCAGTTGCATTTTCTACAGACAGAGTGTTTCAAAACTACTCAATCAAAAGTATGGTTTAACTCTGTTAGCTGAATGCTCAGATCAGAAAGAAGTTTCACAGAATGCTTCTGTGTAGTTTATATTTGAATATATTCCTTTTTCCACTACTACTCTCTTAGCGCTCCAAATGTCCAGTTGCATTTTCTACAGAAAGAGTGTTCAGATCTGCTCAATCAAAAGTATGGTTTAACTCTGTTAGCTGAATTCACAGATCAGAAAGAAGTTTCAGAGAATGATTCTGTGTAGTTTATATTTGGAGACATTCCTTTTTCCACTATTACCCTCTTAGCGCTCCGAATCTCCACTTGCATTTTCTACAGAAAGAGTGTTTCAGAACGGCTCAATCAAAACTAAGGTTCAACTCTTTTAGTTGAACAAACAGAACAGAAAGAAGTTTCACACAATTCTTCTGTGTAGTTTTTATTTGTAGACATTCTTTTTCCCAATATAGGCCTCTTAGCGCTCAGAATGTCCAATTGCAGTTTCTACAGAAAGAGTGTTTCAGAACGGCTCAATCAAAAGTAAGGTTCAACTCTGTTAGTTGAATGCACAGAACAGAAAGAAGTTTCATACAATGCTTCTGTGTAGTTTATATTTGAACGTATTCTTTTTTCCACTATTACCCACTTAGCGCTACGAATGTCCAGTTGCATTTTCTACAGACAGAGTGTTTCAAAACTGCTCAATCAAAAGTATGGTTTAACTCTGTTAGCTGAATGCTCAGATCAGAAAGAAGTTTCACAGAATGCTTCTGTGTAGTTTATATTTGAATATATTCCTTTTTCCACTAATACGCTCTTAGCGCTCCAAATGTCCAGTTGCATTTTCAACAGAAAGAGTGTTCAGATCTGCTCAATCAAAAGTATGGTTTAACTCTGTTAGCTGAAAGCACAGATCAGAAAGAAGTTTCACCGAATGATTCTGTGTAGTTTATATTTGAAGACATTCCTTTTTCCACTATTACCCTCTTAGCGCTCCGAATCTCCACTTGCATTTTCTACAAAAACAGTGTTTCATAACTGCTCAATCAAAAATATGTTTTATCTCTGTTAACTGAATTTACAGATCAGAAATAAGTTTCACAGTATGCATCTGTGTAGTTTTTATTTGAAGATATTCTTTTTCCCAATGTAGGCCTCTTAGCGCTTAGCATATCCAATTGCAGTTTCTACAGAAAGAGTGATTCAGAATGGCTCAATCAAAAGTAAGGTTCAACTCTGTTAGTTGAATGCACAGAACAGAAAGAATTTTCACAGAATGCTACTGTGTAGTTTATATTTGAATATATTCCTTTTTCCACTATTACCCTCTTAGCGCTCCGAATGTCCACTTGCAGTTTCTACAGAAAGAGTGTTCAGAACTGCGCGATCAAAAGTATGGTTTAACTCTGTTAGCTTAATGAACATATCAGAAATAAGTTTCACACAATGCTTCTGTGTAGTTTTTATTTGAAGATTTTATTTTTCCCAATAGAGGCCTCTTAGCGCTCAGAATGTCCAATTGCAGTTTCTACAGAAAGAGTGTTCAGAAAGGCTCAATCAAAGTAAGGTTCAACTCTGTTAGTTGAATGCACAGAACAGAAAGAAGTTTCATACAATGCTTCTGTGTAGTTTATATTTGAACATATTCTTTTTTCCACTATTACCCACTTAGCGCTACGAATGTCCAGTTGCATTTTCTACAGACAGAGTTTTTCAAAACTGCTCAATCAAAAGTATGGTTTAACTCTGTTAGCTGAATGCTCAGATCAGAAAGAAGTTTCACAGAATGCTTCTGTGTAGTTTATATTTGAATATATTCCTTTTTCCACTACTACTCTCTTAGCGCTCCAAATGACCAGTTGCATTTTCTACAGAAAGAGTGTTCAGATCTGCTCAATCAAAAGTATTTTTTAACTCTGTTAGCTGAATGCACAGATCAGAAAGAAGTTTCACAGAATGATTCTGTGTAGTTTATATATGGAGACATTCCTTTTTCCACTATTACCCTCTTAGCACTCCGAATCTCCACTTGCATTTTCTACAGAAAGAGTGTATCAGAACGGCTCAATCAAAACTAAGGTTCAACTCTTTTAGTTGAACAAACAGAACAGAAATAAGTTTCACACAATTCTTCTGTGTAGTTTTTATTTGTAGACATTCTTTTTCCCAATATAGGCCTCTTAGCGCTCAGAATGTCCAATTGCAGTTTCTACAGAAAGAGTGTTTCAGAAAGGCTCAATCAAAACTAAGGTTCAACTCTGTTAGTTGAATGCACAGAACAGAAAGAAGTTTCACACAATGCTTCTGTGTAGTTTATATTTGAACATATTTTTTTTTCCACTATTACCCACTTAGCGCTACGAATGTCCAGTTGCATTTTCTACAGACAGAATGTTTCAAAACTGCTCAATCAAAAGTATGGTTTAAATCTGTTAGCTGAATGCTCAGATCAGAAAGAAGTTTCACAGAATGCTTCTGTGTAGTTTATATTTGAATATATTCCTTTTTCTACTACTACTCTCTTAGCGCTCCAAATGTCCAGTTGCATTTTCTACAGAAAGAGTGTTCAGATCTGCTCAATCAAAAGTATGGTTTAACTCTGTTAGCTGAATGCACAGATCAGAAAGAAGTTTCACAGAATGATTCTGTGTAGTTTATATTTGGAGACATTCCTTTTTCCACTATTACCCTCTTAGCGCTCCGAATCTCCACTTGCATTTTCTACAGAAAGAGTGTTTCATAACGGCTCAATCAAAACTAAGGTTCAACTCTTTTAGTTGAACAAACAGAACAGAAAGAAGTTTCACACAATTCTTCTGTGTAGTTTTTATTTGTAGACATTCTTTTTCCCAATATAGGCCTCTTAGCGCTCAGAATGTCCAATTGCAGTTTCTACAGAAAGAGTGTTTCAGAACGGCTCAATCAAAAGTAAGGTTCAACTCTGTTAGTTGAATGCACAGAACAGAAAGAAGTTTCATACAATGCTTCTGTGTAGTTTATATTTGAACGTATTCTTTTTTCCACTATTACCCACTTAGCGCTACGAATGTCCAGTTGTATTTTCTACAGACAGAGTGTTTCAAAACTGCTCAATCAAAAGTATGGTTTAACTCTGTTAGCTGTATGCTCAGATGAGAAAGAAGTTTCACAGAATGCTTCTGTGTAGTTCATATTTGAATATATTCCTTTTTCCACTACTACGCTCTTAGCGCTCCAAATGTCCAGTTGCATTTTCAACAGAAAGAGTGTTCAGATCTGCTCAATCAAAAGTATGGTTTAACTCTGTTAGCTGAATGCACAGATCAGAAAGAAGTTTCACCGAATGATTCTGTGTAGTTTATATTTGAAGACATTCCTTTTTTCACTATTACCCTCTTAGCGCTCCGAATCTCCACTTGCATTTTCTACAAAAAGAGTGTTTCATAACTGCTCCATCAAAAATATGTTTTATCTCTATTAACTGAATTTACAGATCAGAAATAAGTTTCACAGAATGAATCTGTGTAGTTTTTATTTGAAGATATTCTTTTTCCCAATGTAGGCCTCTTAGCGCTTAGCATGTCCAATTGCAGTTTCTACCGAAAGAGTGTTTCAGAACGGCTCAATCAAAAGTAAGGTTCAACTCTGTTAGTTGAATGCACAGAACAGAAAGAATTTTCACAGAATGCTCCTGTGTAGTTTATATTTGAATATATTCCTTTTTCCACTATTACCCTCTTAGCGCTCCGAATGTCCACTTGCATTTTCTACAGAAAGAGTGTTCAGAACTGCGCAATCAAAAGTATGGGTTAACTCTGTTAGCTTAATGAACATATCAGAAATAAGTTTCACACAATGCTTCTGTGTAGTTTTTATTTGAAGATATTATTTTTCCCAATAGAGGCCTCTTAGCGCTCAGAATGTCCAATTGCAGTTTCTACAGAAAGAGTGTTTCAGAAAGGCTCAATGAAAAGTAAGGTTCAACTCTGTTAGTTGAATGCACAGAACAGAAAGAAGTTTCATACAATGCTTCTGTGTAGTTTATATTTGAACATATTCTTTTTTCCACTATTACCCACTTAGCGCTACGAATGTCCAGTTGCATTTTCTACAGACAGAGTGTTTCAAAACTGCTCAATCAAAAGTATGGTTTAACTCTGTTAGCTGAATGCTCAGATCAGAAAGAAGTTTCACAGAATGCTTCTGTGTAGTTTATATTTGAATATATTCCTTTTTCCACTACTACTCTCTTAGCGCTCCAAATGTCCAGTTGCATTTTCTACAGAAAGAGTGTTCAGATCTGCTCAATCAAAAGTATGGTTTAACTCTGTTAGCTGAATTCACAGATCAGAAAGAAGTTTCAGAGAATGATTCTGTGTAGTTTATATTTGGAGACATTCCTTTTTCCACTATTACCCTCTTAGCGCTCCGAATCTCCACTTGCATTTTCTACAGAAAGAGTGTTTCAGAACGGCTCAATCAAAACTAAGGTTCAACTCTTTTAGTTGAACAAACAGAACAGAAAGAAGTTTCACACAATTCTTCTGTGTAGTTTTTATTTGTAGACATTCTTTTTCCCAATATAGGCCTCTTAGCGCTCAGAATGTCCAATTGCAGTTTCTACAGAAAGAGTGTTTCAGAACGGCTCAATCAAAAGTAAGGTTCAACTCTGTTAGTTGAATGCACAGAACAGAAAGAAGTTTCATACAATGCTTCTGTGTAGTTTATATTTGAACGTATTCTTTTTTCCACTATTACCCACTTAGCGCTACGAATGTCCAGTTGCATTTTCTACAGACAGAGTGTTTCAAAACTGCTCAATCAAAAGTATGGTTTAACTCTGTTAGCTGAATGCTCAGATCAGAAAGAAGTTTCACAGAATGCTTCTGTGTAGTTTATATTTGAATATATTCCTTTTTCCACTAATACGCTCTTAGCGCTCCAAATGTCCAGTTGCATTTTCAACAGAAAGAGTGTTCAGATCTGCTCAATCAAAAGTATGGTTTAACTCTGTTAGCTGAAAGCACAGATCAGAAAGAAGTTTCACCGAATGATTCTGTGTAGTTTATATTTGAAGACATTCCTTTTTCCACTATTACCCTCTTAGCGCTCCGAATCTCCACTTGCATTTTCTACAAAAACATTGTTTCATAACTGCTCAATCAAAAATATGTTTTATCTCTGTTAACTGAATTTACAGATCAGAAATAAGTTTCACAGTATGCATCTGTGTAGTTTTTATTTGAAGATATTCTTTTTCCCAATGTAGGCCTCTTAGCGCTTAGCATATCCAATTGCAGTTTCTACAGAAAGAGTGATTCAGAATGGCTCAATCAAAAGTAAGGTTCAACTCTGTTAGTTGAATGCACAGAACAGAAAGAATTTTCACAGAATGCTACTGTGTAGTTTATATTTGAATATATTCCTTTTTCCACTATTACCCTCTTAGCGCTCCGAATGTCCACTTGCAGTTTCTACAGAAAGAGTGTTCAGAACTGCGCGATCAAAAGTATGGTTTAACTCTGTTAGCTTAATGAACATATCAGAAATAAGTTTCACACAATGCTTCTGTGTAGTTTTTATTTGAAGATTTTATTTTTCCCAATAGAGGCCTCTTAGCGCTCAGAATGTCCAATTGCAGTTTCTACAGAAAGAGTGTTCAGAAAGGCTCAATCAAAGTAAGGTTCAACTCTGTTAGTTGAATGCACAGAACAGAAAGAAGTTTCATACAATGCTTCTGTGTAGTTTATATTTGAACATATTCTTTTTTCCACTATTACCCACTTAGCGCTACGAATGTCCAGTTGCATTTTCTACAGACAGAGTTTTTCAAAACTGCTCAATCAAAAGTATGGTTTAACTCTGTTAGCTGAATGCTCAGATCAGAAAGAAGTTTCACAGAATGCTTCTGTGTAGTTTATATTTGAATATATTCCTTTTTCCACTACTACTCTCTTAGCGCTCCAAATGACCAGTTGCATTTTCTACAGAAAGAGTGTTCAGATCTGCTCAATCAAAAGTATTTTTTAACTCTGTTAGCTGAATGCACAGATCAGAAAGAAGTTTCACAGAATGATTCTGTGTAGTTTATATATGGAGACATTCCTTTTTCCACTATTACCCTCTTAGCACTCCGAATCTCCACTTGCATTTTCTACAGAAAGAGTGTATCAGAACGGCTCAATCAAAACTAAGGTTCAACTCTTTTAGTTGAACAAACAGAACAGAAATAAGTTTCACACAATTCTTCTGTGTAGTTTTTATTTGTAGACATTCTTTTTCCCAATATAGGCCTCTTAGCGCTCAGAATGTCCAATTGCAGTTTCTACAGAAAGAGTGTTTCAGAAAGGCTCAATCAAAACTAAGGTTCAACTCTGTTAGTTGAATGCACAGAACAGAAAGAAGTTTCACACAATGCTTCTGTGTAGTTTATATTTGAACATATTTTTTTTTCCACTATTACCCACTTAGCGCTACGAATGTCCAGTTGCATTTTCTACAGACAGAATGTTTCAAAACTGCTCAATCAAAAGTATGGTTTAAATCTGTTAGCTGAATGCTCAGATCAGAAAGAAGTTTCACAGAATGCTTCTGTGTAGTTTATATTTGAATATATTCCTTTTTCTACTACTACTCTCTTAGCGCTCCAAATGTCCAGTTGCATTTTCTACAGAAAGAGTGTTCAGATCTGCTCAATCAAAAGTATGGTTTAACTCTGTTAGCTGAATGCACAGATCAGAAAGAAGTTTCACAGAATGATTCTGTGTAGTTTATATTTGGAGACATTCCTTTTTCCACTATTACCCTCTTAGCGCTCCGAATCTCCACTTGCATTTTCTACAGAAAGAGTGTTTCATAACGGCTCAATCAAAACTAAGGTTCAACTCTTTTAGTTGAACAAACAGAACAGAAAGAAGTTTCACACAATTCTTCTGTGTAGTTTTTATTTGTAGACATTCTTTTTCCCAATATAGGCCTCTTAGCGCTCAGAATGTCCAATTGCAGTTTCTACAGAAAGAGTGTTTCAGAACGGCTCAATCAAAAGTAAGGTTCAACTCTGTTAGTTGAATGCACAGAACAGAAAGAAGTTTCATACAATGCTTCTGTGTAGTTTATATTTGAACGTATTCTTTTTTCCACTATTACCCACTTAGCGCTACGAATGTCCAGTTGTATTTTCTACAGACAGAGTGTTTCAAAACTGCTCAATCAAAAGTATGGTTTAACTCTGTTAGCTGTATGCTCAGATGAGAAAGAAGTTTCACAGAATGCTTCTGTGTAGTTTATATTTGAATATATTCCTTTTTCCACTACTACGCTCTTAGCGCTCCAAATGTCCAGTTGCATTTTCAACAGAAAGAGTGTTCAGATCTGCTCAATCAAAAGTATGGTTTAACTCTGTTAGCTGAATGCACAGATCAGAAAGAAGTTTCACCGAATGATTCTGTGTAGTTTATATTTGAAGACATTCCTTTTTTCACTATTACCCTCTTAGCGCTCCGAATCTCCACTTGCATTTTCTACAAAAAGAGTGTTTCATAACTGCTCCATCAAAAATATGTTTTATCTCTATTAACTGAATTTACAGATCAGAAATAAGTTTCACAGAATGAATCTGTGTAGTTTTTATTTGAAGATATTCTTTTTCCCAATGTAGGCCTCTTAGCGCTTAGCATGTCCAATTGCAGTTTCTACCGAAAGAGTGTTTCAGAACGGCTCAATCAAAAGTAAGGTTCAACTCTGTTAGTTGAATGCACAGAACAGAAAGAATTTTCACAGAATGCTCCTGTGTAGTTTATATTTTAATATATTCCTTTTTCCACTATTACCCTCTTAGCGCTCCGAATGTCCACTTGCATTTTCTACAGAAAGAGTGTTCAGAACTGCGCAATCAAAAGTATGGTTTAACTCTGTTACCTTAATGAACATATCAGAAATAAGTTTCACACAATGCTTCTGTGTAGTTTTTATTTGAAGATATTATTTTTCCCAATAGAGGCCTCTTAGCGCTCAGAATGTCCAATTGCAGTTTCTACAGAAAGAGTGTTTCAGAAAGGCTCAATCAAATGTAAGGTTCAACTCTGTTAGTTGAATGCACAGAACAGAAAGAAGTTTCACACAATGCTTCTGTGTAGTTTATATTTGAACATATTCTTTTTTCCACTATTACCCACTTAGCGCTACGAATGTCCAGTTGCATTTTCTACAGACAGAGTGTTTCAAAACTGCTCAATCAAAAGTATGGTTTAACTCTGTTAGCTGAATGCTCAGATCAGAAAGAAGTTTCACAGAATGCTTCTGTGTAGTTTATATTTGAATATATTCCTTTTTCCACTACTACGCTCTTAGCGTTCCAAATGTCCAGTTGCATTTTCAACAGAAAGAGTGTTCAGATCTGCTCAATCAAAAGTATGGTTTAACTCTGTTAGCTGAATGCACAGATCAGAAAGAAGTTTCACCGAAAGATTCTGTGGAGTTTATATTTGAAGACATTCCTTTTTCCACTATTACCCTCTTAGTGCTCCGAATCTCCACTTGCATTTTCTACAAAAAGAGTGTTTCATAACTGCTCAATCAAAAATATGTTTTATCTCTGTTAACTGAATTTACAGATCAGAAATAAGTTTCACAGAATGCATCTGTGTAGTTTTTATTTGAAGATATTCTTTTTCCCAATGTAGGCCTCTTAGCGCTTAACATGTCCAATTGCAGTTTCTACAGAAAGAGTGTTTCAGAACGGCTCAATCAAAAGTAAGGTTCAACTCTGTTAGTTGAATGCACAGAACAGAAAGAATTTTCACAGAATGCTACTGTGTAGTTTATATTTGAATATATTCCTTTTTTCACTATTACCCTCTTAGCGCTCCGAATGTCCACTTGCATTTTCTACAGAAAGAGTGTTCAGAACTGCGCAATCAAAAGTATGGTTTAACTCTGTTAGCTTAATGAACATATCAGAAATAAGTTTCACACAATGCTTCTGTGTGGTTTTTATTTGAAGATATTATTTTTCCCAATAGAGGCCTCTTAGCGCTCAGAATGTCCAATTGCAGTTTCTACAGAAAGAGTGTTTCAGAAAGGCTCAATGAAAAGTAAGGTTCAACTCTGTTAGTTGAATGCACAGAACAGAAAGAAATTTCATACAATGCTTCTGTGTAGTTTATATTTGAACATATTCTTTTTTCCACTATTACCCACTTAGCGCTACGAATGTCCAGTTGCATTTTCTACAGACAGAGTGTTTCAAAACTGCTCAATCAAAAGTTTGGTTTAACTCTGTTAGCTGAATGCTCAGATCAGAAAGAAGTTTCACAGAATGCTTCTGTGTAGTTTATATTTGAATATATTACTTTTTCCACTACTACTCTCTTAGCGCTCCAAATGTCCAGTTGCATTTTCTACAGAAAGAGTGTTCAGATCTGCTCAATCAAAATTATGGTTTAACTCTGTTAGCTGAATGCACAGATCAGAAAGAAGTTTCACAGAATGATTCTGTGTAGTTTATATTTGGAGACATTCCTTTTTCCACTACTACCCTCTTAGCGCTCCGAATCTCCACTTGCATTTTCTACAGAAAGAGTGTTTCAGAACGGCTCAATCAAAACTAAGGTTCAACTCTTTTAGTTGAACAAACAGAACAGAAAGAAGTTTCACACAATTCTTCTGTGTAGTTTTTATTTGTAGACATTCTTTTTCCCAATATAGGCCTCTTAGCGCTTAGAATGTCCAATTTCAATTACTACAGAAAGAGTGTTTCAGAATGGCTCAATCAAAAGTAAGGTTCAACTCTGTTAGTTGAATGCACAGAACAGAAAGAAGTTTCATACAATGCTTCTGTGTAGTTTATATTTGAACATATTCTTTTTTCCACTATTACCCACTTAGCGCTACGAATGTCCAGTTGCATTTTCTACAGACAGAGTGTTTCAAAACTGCTCAATCAAAAGTATAGTTTAACTCTGTTAGCTGAATGCTCAGATCAGAAAGAAGTTTCACAGAATGCTTCTGTGTAGTTTATATTTGAATATATTCCTTTTTCCACTACTACTCTCTTAGCGCTCCAAATGTCCAGTTGCATTTTCTACAGAAAGAGTGTTCAGATCTGCTCAATCAAAAGTATGGTTTAACTCTGTTAGCTGAATGCACAGATCAGAAAGAAGTTTCACAGAAAGATTCTGTGTAGTTTATATTTGGAGACATTCCTTTTTCCACTATTACCCTCTTAGCGCTCCGAATCTCCACTTGCATTTTCTACAGAAAGAGTGTTTCAGAACGGCTCAATCAAAACTAAGGTTCAACTCTTTTAGTTGAACAAACAGAACAGAAAGAAGTTTCACACAATTCTTCTGTGTAGTTTTTATTTGTAGACATTCTTTTTCCCAATATAGGCCTCTTAGCGCTCAGAATGTCCAATTGCAGTTTCTACAGAAAGAGTGTTTCAGAACGGCTCAATCAAAAGTAAGGTTCAACTCTGTTAGTTGAATGCACAGAACAGAAAGAAGTTTCATACAATGCTTCTGTGTAGTTTATATTTGAACATATTCTTTTTTCCACTATTACCCACTTAGCGCTACGAATGTCCAGTTGCATTTTCTACAGACAGAGTGTTTCAAAACTGCTCAATCAAAAGTATGGTTTAACTCTGTTAGCTGAATGCTCAGATCAGAAAGAAGTTTCACAGAATGCTTCTGTGTAGTTTATATTTGAATATATTCCTTTTTCCACTACTACGCTCTTAGCGCTCCAAATGTCCAGTTGCATTTTCTACAGAAAGAGTGTTCAGATCTGCTCAATCAAAAGTATGGTTTAACTCTGTTAGCTGAATGCACAGATCAGAAAGAAGTTTCACCGAATGATTCTGTGTAGTTTATATTTGAAGACATTCCTTTTTCCACTATTACCCTCTTAGCGCTCCGAATCTCCACTTGCATTTTCTACAAAAAGAGTGTTTCATAACTGCTCAATTAAAAATATGTTTTATCTCTGTTAACTGAATTTACAGATCAGAAAGAAGTTTCACAGAATGCATCTGTGTAGTTTTTATTTGAAGATATTCTTTTTCCCAATGTAGGCCTCTTAGCGCTTAGCATGTCCAATTGCAGTTTCTACAGAAAGAGTGTTTCAGAACGGCTCAATCAAAAGTAAGGTTCAACTCTGTTAGTTGAATGCACAGAACAGAAAGAATTTTCACAGAATGCTACTGTGTAGTTTATATTTGAATATATTCCTTTTTCCACTATTACCCTCTTAGCGCTCCGAATGTCCACTTGCATTTTCTACAGAAAGAGTGTTCAGAACTGCGCAATCAAAAGTATGGTTTAACTCTGTTAGCTTAATGAACATATCAGAAATAAGTTTCACACAATGCTTCTGTGTAGTTTTTATTTGAAGATATTATTTTTCTCAATAGAGGCCTCTTAGCGCTCAGAATGTCCAATTGCAGTTTCTACAGAAAGAGTGTTTCAGAAAGGCTCAATGAAAAGTAAGGTTCAACTCTGTTAGTTGAATGCACAGAACAGAAAGAAGTTTCATACAATGCTTCTGTGTAGTTTATATTTGAACATATTCTTTTTTCCACTATTACCCACTTAGCGCTACGAATGTCCAGTTGCATTTTCTACAGACAGAGTGTTTCAAAACTGCTCAATCAAAAGTATGGTTTAACTCTGTTAGCTGAATGCTCAGATCAGAAAGAAGTTTCACAGAATGCTTCTGTGTAGTTTATATTTGAATATATTCCTTTTTCCACTACTACTCTCTTAGCGCTCCAAATGTCCAGTTGCATTTTCTACAGAAGGAGTGTTCAGATCTGCTCAATCAAAAGTATGGTTAACTCTGTTAGCTGAATGCACAGATCAGAAAGAAGTTTCACAGAATGATTCTGTGTAGTTTATATTTGGAGACATTCCTTTTTCCACTATTACCCTCTTAGCGCTCCGAATTTCCACTTGCATTTTCTACAGAAAGAGTGTTTCAGAATGGCTCAATCAAAACTAAGGTTCAACTCTTTTAGTTGAACAAACAGAACAGAAAGAAGTTTCACACAATTCTTCTGTGTAGTTTTTATTTGTAGACATTCTTTTTCCCAATATAGGCCTCTTAGCGCTCAGAATGTCCAATTGCAGTTTCTACAGAAAGAGTGTTTCCGAACGGCTCAATCAAAAGTAAGGTTCAACTCTGTTAGTTGAATGCACAGAACAGAAAGAAGTTTCATACAATGCTTCTGTGTAGTTTATATTTGAACATATTCTTTTTTCCACTATTACACACTTAGCGCTACGAATGTCCAGTTGCATTTTCTACAGACAGAGTGTTTCAAAACTGCTCAATCAAAAGTATGGTTTAACTCTGTTAGCTGTATGCTCAGATCAGAAAGAAGTTTCACAGAATGCTTCTGTGTAGTTTATATTTGAATATATTCCTTTTTCCACTACCACGCTCTTAGCGCTCCAAATGTCCAGTTGCATTTTCAACAGAAAGAGTGTTCAGATCTGCTCAATCAAAAGTATGGTTTAACTCTGTTAGCTGAATGCACAGATCAGAAAGAAGTTTCACCGAATGATTCTGTGTAGTTTATATTTGAAGACATTCCTTTTTCCACTATTACCCTCTTAGCGCTCCGAATCTCCACTTGCATTTTCTACAAAAAGAGTGTTTCATAACTGCTCAATCAAAAATATGTTTTTTCTCTGTTAACTGAATTTACAGATCAGAAATAAGTTTCACAGAATGCATCTGTGTAGTTTTTATTTGAAGATATTCTTTTTCCCAATGTAGGCCTCTTAGCGCTTTGCATGTCCAATTGCAGTTTCTACAGAAAGAGTGTTTCAGAACGGCTCAATCAAAAGTAAGGTTCAACTCTGTTAGTTGAATGCACAGAACAGAAAGAATTTTCACAGAATGCTACTGTGTAGTTTATATTTGAATATATTCCTTTTTCCACTATTACCCTCTTAGCGCTCCAAATGTCCACTTGCATTTTCTACAGAAAGAGTGTTCAGAACTGCGCAATCAAAAGTATGGTTTAACTCTGTTAGCTTAATGAACATATCAGAAATAAGTTTCACACAATGCTTCTGTGTAGTTTTTATTTGAAGATATTATTTTTCCCAATAGAGGCCTCTTAGCGCTCAGAATGTCCAATTGCAGTTTCTACAGAAAGAGTGTTTCAGAAAGGCTCAATGAAAAGTAAGGTTCAACTCTGTTAGTTGAATGCACAGAACAGAAAGAAGTTTCATACAATGCTTCTGTGTAGTTTATATTTGAACATATTCTTTTTTCCACTATTACCCACTTAGCGCTACGAATGTCCAGTTGCATTTTCTACAGACAGAGTGTTTCAAAACTGCTCAATCAAAAGTATGGTTTAACTCTGTTAGCTGAATGCTCAGATCAGAAAGAAGTTTCACAGAATGCTTCTGTGTAGTTTATATTTGAATATATTCCTTTTTCCACTACTACTCTCTTAGCGCTCCAAATGTCCAGTTGCATTTTCTACAGAAAGAGTGTTCAGATCTGCTCAATCAAAAGTATGGTTTAACTCTGTTAGCTGAATTCACAGATCAGAAAGAAGTTTCAGAGAATGATTCTGTGTAGTTTATATTTGGAGACATTCCTTTTTCCACTATTACCCTCTTAGCGCTCCGAATCTCCACTTGCATTTTCTACAGAAAGAGTGTTTCAGAACGGCTCAATCAAAACTAAGGTTCAACTCTTTTAGTTGAACAAACAGAACAGAAAGAAGTTTCACACAATTCTTCTGTGTAGTTTTTATTTGTAGACATTCTTTTTCCCAATATAGGCCTCTTAGCGCTCAGAATGTCCAATTGCAGTTTCTACAGAAAGAGTGTTTCAGAACGGCTCAATCAAAAGTAAGGTTCAACTCTGTTAGTTGAATGCACAGAACAGAAAGAAGTTTCATACAATGCTTCTGTGTAGTTTATATTTGAACGTATTCTTTTTTCCACTATTACCCACTTAGCGCTACGAATGTCCAGTTGCATTTTCTACAGACAGAGTGTTTCAAAACTGCTCAATCAAAAGTATGGTTTAACTCTGTTAGCTGAATGCTCAGATCAGAAAGAAGTTTCACAGAATGCTTCTGTGTAGTTTATATTTGAATATATTCCTTTTTCCACTAATACGCTCTTAGCGCTCCAAATGTCCAGTTGCATTTTCAACAGAAAGAGTGTTCAGATCTGCTCAATCAAAAGTATGGTTTAACTCTGTTAGCTGAATGCACAGATCAGAAAGAAGTTTCACCGAATGATTCTGTGTAGTTTATATTTGAAGACATTCCTTTTTCCACTATTACCCTCTTAGCGCTCCGAATCTCCACTTGCATTTTCTACAAAAACAGTGTTTCATAACTGCTCAATCAAAAATATGTTTTATCTCTGTTAACTGAATTTACAGATCAGAAATAAGTTTCACAGTATGCATCTGTGTAGTTTTTATTTGAAGATATTCTTTTTCCCAATGTAGGCCTCTTAGCGCTTAGCATGTCCAATTGCAGTTTCTACAGAAAGAGTGTTTCAGAACGGCTCAGTCAAAACTAAGGTTCAACTCTTTTAGTTAAACAAACAGAACAGAAAGAAGTTTCACACAATTCTTCTGTGTAGTTTTTATTTGTAGACATTCTTTTTCCCAATATAGGCCTCTTAGCGCTCAGAATGTCCAATTGCAGTTTCTACAGAAAGAGTGTTTCAGAACGGCTCAATCCAAAGTAAGGTTCAACTCTGTTAGTTGAATGCACAGAACAGAAAGTAGTTTAATACAATGCTTCTGTGTAGTTTATATTTGAACGTATTCTATTTTCCACTATTACCCACTTAGCGCTACGAATGTCCAGTTGTATTTTCTACAGACAGAGTGTTTCAAAACTGCTCAATCAAAAGTATGGTTTAACTCTGTTAGCTGTATGCTCAGATGAGAAAGAAGTTTCACAGAATGCTTCTGTGTAGTTTATATTTGAATATATTCCTTTTTCCACTAGTACGCTCTTAGCGCTCCAAATGTCCAGTTGCATTTTCAACAGAAAGAGTGTTGAGATCTGCTCAATCAAAAGTATGGTTTAACTCTGTTAGCTGAATGCACAGATCAGAAAGAAGTTTCACCGAATGATTCTGTGTAGTTTATATTTGAAGACATTCCTTTTTCCTCTATTACCCTCTTAGCGCTCCGAATCTCCACTTGCATTTTCTACAAAAAGAGTGTTTCATAACTGCTCCATCAAAAATATGTTTTATCTGTATTAACTGAATTTACAGATCAGAAATAAGTTTCACAGAATGAATCTGTGTAGTTTTTATTTGAAGATATTCTTTTTCCCAATGTAGGCCTCTTAGCGCTTAGCATGTCCAATTGCAGTTTCTACCGAAAGAGTGTTTCAGAACGGCTCAATCAAAAGTAAGGTTCAACTCTATTAGTTGAATGCACAGAACAGAAAGAATTTTCACAGAATGCTACTGTGTAGTTTATATTTTAATATATTCCTTTTTCCACTATTACCCTCTTAGCGCTCCGAATGTCCACTTGCATTTTCTACAGAAAGATTGTTCAGAACTGCGCAATCAAAAGTATGGTTTAACTCTGTTAGCTTAATGAACATATCAGAAATAAGTTTCACACAATGCTTCTGTGTAGTTTTTATTTGAAGATATTATTTTTCCCAATAGAGGCCTCTTAGCGCTCAGAATGTCCAATTGCAGTTTCTACAGAAAGAGTGTTTCAGAAAGGCTCAATCAAATATAAGGTTCAACTCTGTTAGTTGAATGCACAGAACAGAAAGTAGTTTCACACAATGCTTCTGTGTAGTTTATATTTGAACATATTCTTTTTTCCACTATTACCCACTTAGCGCTACGAATGTCCAGTTGCATTTTCTACAGACAGAGTGTTTCAAAACTGCTCAATCAAAAGTATGGTTTAACTCTGTTAGCTGAATGCTCAGATCAGAAAGAAGTTTCACAGAATGCTTCTGTGTAGTTTATATTTGAATATATTCCTTTTTCCACTACTACTCTCTTAGCGCTCCAAATGTCCAGTTGCATTTTCTACAGAAAGAGTGTTCAGATCTGCTCAATCAAAAGTATGGTTTAACTCTGTTAGCTGAATGCACAGATCAGAAAGAAGTTTCACAGAATGATTCTGTGTAGTTTATATTTGGAGACATTCCTTTTTCCACTATTACCCTCTTAGCGCTCCGAATCTCCACTTGCATTTTCTACAGAAAGAGTGTTTCAGAACGGCTCAATCAAAACTAAGGTTCAACTCTTTTAGTTGAACAAACAGAACAGAAAGAAGTTTCACACAATTCTTCTGTGTAGTTTTTATTTGTAGACATTCTTTTTCCCAATATAGGCCTCTTAGCGCTCAGAATGTCCAATTGCAGTTTCTACAGAAAGAGTGTTTCAGAACGGCTCAATCAAAAGTAAGGTTCAACTCTGTTAGTTGAATGCACAGAACAGAAAGAAGTTTCATACAATGCTTCTGTGTAGTTTATATTTGAACATATTCTTTTTTCCACTATTACCCACTTAGCGCTACGAATGTCCAGTTGCATTTTCTACAGACAGAGTGTTTTAAAACTGCTCAATCAAAATTATGGTTTAACTCTGTTAGCTGTATGCTCAGATCAGAAAGAAGTTTCACAGAATGCTTCTGTGTAGTTTATATTTGAATATATTCCTTTTTCCACTGCTACGCTCTTAGCGCTCCAAATGTCCAGTTGCATTTTCAACAGAAAGAGTGTTCAGATCTGCTCAATCAAAAGTATGGTTTAACTCTGTTAGCTGAATGCACAGATCAGAAAGAAGTTTCACCGAATGATTCTGTGTAGTTTATATTTGAAGACATTCCTTTTTCCACTATTACCCTCTTAGCGCTCCGAATCTCCACTTGCATTTTCTACAAAAAGAGTGTTTCATAACTGCTCAATCAAAAATATGTTTTATCTCTGTTAACTGAATTTACAGATCAGAAATAAGTTTCACAGAATGCATCTGTGTAGTTTTTATTTGAAGATATTTTTTCCCAATGTAGGCCTCTTAGCGCTTAGCATGTCCAATTGCAGTTTCTACAGAAAGAGTGTTTCAGAACGGCTCAATCAAAAGTAAGGTTCAACTCTGTTAGTTGAATGCACAGAAAAGAAAGAATTTTCACAGAATGCTACTATGTAGTTTATATTTGAATATATTCCTTTTTCCACTGTTACCCTCTTAGCGCTCCGAATGTCCACTTGCATTTTCTACAGAAAGAGTGTTCAGAACTGCGCAATCAAAACTAAGGTTCAACTCTTTTAGTTGAACAAACAGAACATAAAGAAGTTTCACACAATGCTTCTGTGTAGTTTTTATTTGTAGACATTCTTTTTCCCAATATAGGCCTCTTAGCGCTCAGAATGTCCAATTGCAGTTTCTACAGAAAGAGTGTTTCAGAACGGCTCAATCAAAAGTAAGGTTCAACTCTGTTATTTGAATGCACAGAACAGAAAGAAGTTTCATACAATGCTTCTGTGTAGTTTATATTTGAACATATGCTTTTTTCCACTATTACCCACTTAGCGCTACGAATGTCCAGTTGCATTTTCTACAGACAGAGTGTTTCAAAACTGCTCAATCAAAAGTATGGTTTAACTCTGTTAGCTGAATGCTCAGATCAGAAAGAAGTTTCACAGAATGCTTCTGTGTAGTTTATATTTGAATATATTCCTTTTTCCACTACTACGCTCTTAGCGCTCCAAATGTCCAGTTGCATTTTCTACAGAAACAGTGTTCAGATCTGCTCAATCAAAAGTATGGTTTAACTCTGTTAGCTGAATGCACAGATCAGAAAGAAGTTTCACCGAATGATTCTGTGTAGTTTATATTTGAAGACATTCCTTTTTTCACTGTTACCCTCTTAGCGCTCCGAATCTGCACTTGCATTTTCTACAAAAAGAGTGTTTCATAACTGCTCCATCAAAAATATGTTTTATCTCTATTAACTGAATTTACAGATCAGAAATAAGTTTCACAGAATGAATCTGTGTAGTTTTTATTTGAAGATATTCTTTTTCCCAATGTAGGCCTCTTAGCGCTTAGCATGTCCAATTGCAGTTTCTACCGAAAGAGTGTTTCAGAACGGCTCAATCAAAAGTAAGGTTCAACTCTGTTAGTTGAATGCACAGAACAGAAAGAATTTTCACAGAATGCTCCTGTGTAGTTTATATTTTAATATATTCCTTTTTCCACTATTACCCTCTTAGCGCTCCGAATGTCCACTTGCATTTTCTACAGAAAGAGTGTTCAGAACTGCGCAATCAAAAGTATGGTTTAACTCTGTTACCTTAATGAACATATCAGAAATAAGTTTCACACAATGCTTCTGTGTAGTTTTTATTTGAAGATATTATTTTTCCCAATAGAGGCCTCTTAGCGCTCAGAATGTCCAATTGCAGTTTCTACAGAAAGAGTGTTTCAGAAAGGCTCAATCAAATGTAAGGTTCAACTCTGTTAGTTGAATGCACAGAACAGAAAGAAGTTTCACACAATGCTTCTGTGTAGTTTATATTTGAACATATTCTTTTTTCCACTATTACCCACTTAGCGCTACGAATGTCCAGTTGCATTTTCTACAGACAGAGTGTTTCAAAACTGCTCAATCAAAAGTATGGTTTAACTCTGTTAGCTGAATGCTCAGATCAGAAAGAAGTTTCACAGAATGCTTCTGTGTAGTTTATATTTGAATATATTCCTTTTTCCACTACTACGCTCTTAGCGTTCCAAATGTCCAGTTGCATTTTCGACAGAAAGAGTGTTCAGATCTGCTCAATCAAAAGTATGGTTTAACTCTGTTAGCTGAATGCACAGATCAGAAAGAAGTTTCACCGAAAGATTCTGTGGAGTTTATATTTGAAGACATTCCTTTTTCCACTATTACCCTCTTAGCGCTCCGAATCTCCACTTGCATTTTCTACAAAAAGAGTGTTTCATAACTGCTCAATCAAAAATATGTTTTATCTCTGTTAACTGAATTTACAGATCAGAAATAAGTTTCACAGAATGCATCTGTGTAGTTTTTATTTGAAGATATTCTTTTTCCCAATGTAGGCCTCTTAGCGCTTAACATGTCCAATTGCAGTTTCTACAGAAAGAGTGTTTCAGAACGGCTCAATCAAAAGTAAGGTTCAACTCTGTTAGTTGAATGCACAGAACAGAAAGAATTTTCACAGAATGCTACTGTGTAGTTTATATTTGAATATATTCCTTTTTTCACTATTACCCTCTTAGCGCTCCGAATGTCCACTTGCATTTTCTACAGAAAGAGTGTTCAGAACTGCGCAATCAAAAGTATGGTTTAACTCTGTTAGCTTAATGAACATATCAGAAATAAGTTTCACACAATGCTTCTGTGTGGTTTTTATTTGAAGATATTATTTTTCCCAATAGAGGCCTCTTAGCGCTCAGAATGTCCAATTGCAGTTTCTACAGAAAGAGTGTTTCAGAAAGGCTCAATGAAAAGTAAGGTTCAACTCTGTTAGTTGAATGCACAGAACAGAAAGAAATTTCATACAATGCTTCTGTGTAGTTTATATTTGAACATATTCTTTTTTCCACTATTACCCACTTAGCGCTACGAATGTCCAGTTGCATTTTCTACAGACAGAGTGTTTCAAAACTGCTCAATCAAAAGTTTGGTTTAACTCTGTTAGCTGAATGCTCAGATCAGAAAGAAGTTTCACAGAATGCTTCTGTGTAGTTTATATTTGAATATATTACTTTTTCCACTACTACTCTCTTAGCGCTCCAAATGTCCAGTTGCATTTTCTACAGAAAGAGTGTTCAGATCTGCTCAATCAAAATTATGGTTTAACTCTGTTAGCTGAATGCACAGATCAGAAAGAAGTTTCACAGAATGATTCTGTGTAGTTTATATTTGGAGACATTCCTTTTTCCACTACTACCCTCTTAGCGCTCCGAATCTCCACTTGCATTTTCTACAGAAAGAGTGTTTCAGAACGGCTCAATCAAAACTAAGGTTCAACTCTTTTAGTTGAACAAACAGAACAGAAAGAAGTTTCACACAATTCTTCTGTGTAGTTTTTATTTGTAGACATTCTTTTTCCCAATATAGGCCTCTTAGCGCTTAGAATGTCCAATTTCAATTACTACAGAAAGAGTGTTTCAGAATGGCTCAATCAAAAGTAAGGTTCAACTCTGTTAGTTGAATGCACAGAACAGAAAGAAGTTTCATACAATGCTTCTGTGTAGTTTATATTTGAACATATTCTTTTTTCCACTATTACCCACTTAGCGCTACGAATGTCCAGTTGCATTTTCTACAGACAGAGTGTTTCAAAACTGCTCAATCAAAAGTATAGTTTAACTCTGTTAGCTGAATGCTCAGATCAGAAAGAAGTTTCACAGAATGCTTCTGTGTAGTTTATATTTGAATATATTCCTTTTTCCACTACTACTCTCTTAGCGCTCCAAATGTCCAGTTGCATTTTCTACAGAAAGAGTGTTCAGATCTGCTCAATCAAAAGTATGGTTTAACTCTGTTAGCTGAATGCACAGATCAGAAAGAAGTTTCACAGAAAGATTCTGTGTAGTTTATATTTGGAGACATTCCTTTTTCCACTATTACCCTCTTAGCGCTCCGAATCTCCACTTGCATTTTCTACAGAAAGAGTGTTTCAGAACGGCTCAATCAAAACTAAGGTTCAACTCTTTTAGTTGAACAAACAGAACAGAAAGAAGTTTCACACAATTCTTCTGTGTAGTTTTTATTTGTAGACATTCTTTTTCCCAATATAGGCCTCTTAGCGCTCAGAATGTCCAATTGCAGTTTCTACAGAAAGAGTGTTTCAGAACGGCTCAATCAAAAGTAAGGTTCAACTCTGTTAGTTGAATGCACAGAACAGAAAGAAGTTTCATACAATGCTTCTGTGTAGTTTATATTTGAACATATTCTTTTTTCCACTATTACCCACTTAGCGCTACGAATGTCCAGTTGCATTTTCTACAGACAGAGTGTTTCAAAACTGCTCAATCAAAAGTATGGTTTAACTCTGTTAGCTGAATGCTCAGATCAGAAAGAAGTTTCACAGAATGCTTCTGTGTAGTTTATATTTGAATATATTCCTTTTTCCACTACTACGCTCTTAGCGCTCCAAATGTCCAGTTGCATTTTCTACAGAAAGAGTGTTCAGATCTGCTCAATCAAAAGTATGGTTTAACTCTGTTAGCTGAATGCACAGATCAGAAAGAAGTTTCACCGAATGATTCTGTGTAGTTTATATTTGAAGACATTCCTTTTTCCACTATTACCCTCTTAGCGCTCCGAATCTCCACTTGCATTTTCTACAAAAAGAGTGTTTCATAACTGCTCAATTAAAAATATGTTTTATCTCTGTTAACTGAATTTACAGATCAGAAAGAAGTTTCACAGAATGCATCTGTGTAGTTTTTATTTGAAGATATTCTTTTTCCCAATGTAGGCCTCTTAGCGCTTAGCATGTCCAATTGCAGTTTCTACAGAAAGAGTGTTTCAGAAAGGCTCAATCAAAAGTAAGGTTCAACTCTGTTAGTTGAATGCACAGAACAGAAAGAATTTTCACAGAATGCTACTGTGTAGTTTATATTTGAATATATTCCTTTTTCCACTATTACCCTCTTAGCGCTCCGAATGTCCACTTGCATTTTCTACAGAAAGAGTGTTCAGAACTGCGCAATCAAAAGTATGGTTTAACTCTGTTAGCTTAATGAACATATCAGAAATAAGTTTCACACAATGCTTCTGTGTAGTTTTTATTTGAAGATATTATTTTTCTCAATAGAGGCCTCTTAGCGCTCAGAATGTCCAATTGCAGTTTCTACAGAAAGAGTGTTTCAGAAAGGCTCAATGAAAAGTAAGGTTCAACTCTGTTAGTTGAATGCACAGAACAGAAAGAAGTTTCATACAATGCTTCTGTGTAGTTTATATTTGAACATATTCTTTTTTCCACTATTACCCACTTAGCGCTACGAATGTCCAGTTGCATTTTCTACAGACAGAGTGTTTCAAAACTGCTCAATCAAAAGTATGGTTTAACTCTGTTAGCTGAATGCTCAGATCAGAAAGAAGTTTCACAGAATGCTTCTGTGTAGTTTATATTTGAATATATTCCTTTTTCCACTACTACTCTCTTAGCGCTCCAAATGTCCAGTTGCATTTTCTACAGAAGGAGTGTTCAGATCTGCTCAATCAAAAGTATGGTTAACTCTGTTAGCTGAATGCACAGATCAGAAAGAAGTTTCACAGAATGATTCTGTGTAGTTTATATTTGGAGACATTCCTTTTTCCACTATTACCCTCTTAGCGCTCCGAATTTCCACTTGCATTTTCTACAGAAAGAGTGTTTCAGAACGGCTCAATCAAAACTAAGGTTCAACTCTTTTAGTTGAACAAACAGAACAGAAAGAAGTTTCACACAATTCTTCTGTGTAGTTTTTATTTGTAGACATTCTTTTTCCCAATATAGGCCTCTTAGCGCTCAGAATGTCCAATTGCAGTTTCTACAGAAAGAGTGTTTCAGAACGGCTCAATCAAAAGTAAGGTTCAACTCTGTTAGTTGAATGCACAGAACAGAAAGAAGTTTCATACAATGCTTCTGTGTAGTTTATATTTGAACATATTCTTTTTTCCACTATTACCCACTTAGCGCTACGAATGTCCAGTTGCATTTTCTACAGACAGAGTGTTTTAAAACTGCTCAATCAAAATTATGGTTTAACTCTGTTAGCTGTATGCTCAGATCAGAAAGAAGTTTCACAGAATGCTTCTGTGTAGTTTATATTTGAATATATTCCTTTTTCCACTGCTACGCTCTTAGCGCTCCAAATGTCCAGTTGCATTTTCAACAGAAAGAGTGTTCAGATCTGCTCAATCAAAAGTATGGTTTAACTCTGTTAGCTGAATGCACAGATCAGAAAGAAGTTTCACCGAATGATTCTGTGTAGTTTATATTTGAAGACATTCCTTTTTCCACTATTACCCTCTTAGCGCTCCGAATCTCCACTTGCATTTTCTACAAAAAGAGTGTTTCATAACTGCTCAATCAAAAATATGTTTTATCTCTGTTAACTGAATTTACAGATCAGAAATAAGTTTCACAGAATGCATCTGTGTAGTTTTTATTTGAAGATATTTTTTCCCAATGTAGGCCTCTTAGCGCTTAGCATGTCCAATTGCAGTTTCTACAGAAAGAGTGTTTCAGAACGGCTCAATCAAAAGTAAGGTTCAACTCTGTTAGTTGAATGCACAGAAAAGAAAGAATTTTCACAGAATGCTACTATGTAGTTTATATTTGAATATATTCCTTTTTCCACTGTTACCCTCTTAGCGCTCCGAATGTCCACTTGCATTTTCTACAGAAAGAGTGTTCAGAACTGCGCAATCAAAACTAAGGTTCAACTCTTTTAGTTGAACAAACAGAACATAAAGAAGTTTCACACAATGCTTCTGTGTAGTTTTTATTTGTAGACATTCTTTTTCCCAATATAGGCCTCTTAGCGCTCAGAATGTCCAATTGCAGTTTCTACAGAAAGAGTGTTTCAGAACGGCTCAATCAAAAGTAAGGTTCAACTCTGTTATTTGAATGCACAGAACAGAAAGAAGTTTCATACAATGCTTCTGTGTAGTTTATATTTGAACATATGCTTTTTTCCACTATTACCCACTTAGCGCTACGAATGTCCAGTTGCATTTTCTACAGACAGAGTGTTTCAAAACTGCTCAATCAAAAGTATGGTTTAACTCTGTTAGCTGAATGCTCAGATCAGAAAGAAGTTTCACAGAATGCTTCTGTGTAGTTTATATTTGAATATATTCCTTTTTCCACTACTACGCTCTTAGCGCTCCAAATGTCCAGTTGCATTTTCTACAGAAACAGTGTTCAGATCTGCTCAATCAAAAGTATGGTTTAACTCTGTTAGCTGAATGCACAGATCAGAAAGAAGTTTCACCGAATGATTCTGTGTAGTTTATATTTGAAGACATTCCTTTTTTCACTGTTACCCTCTTAGCGCTCCGAATCTCCACTTGCATTTTCTACAAAAAGAGTGTTTCATAACTGCTCCATCAAAAATATGTTTTATCTCTATTAACTGAATTTACAGATCAGAAATAAGTTTCACAGAATGAATCTGTGTAGTTTTTATTTGAAGATATTCTTTTTCCCAATGTAGGCCTCTTAGCGCTTAGCATGTCCAATTGCAGTTTCTACCGAAAGAGTGTTTCAGAACGGCTCAATCAAAAGTAAGGTTCAACTCTGTTAGTTGAATGCACAGAACAGAAAGAATTTTCACAGAATGCTCCTGTGTAGTTTATATTTTAATATATTCCTTTTTCCACTATTACCCTCTTAGCGCTCCGAATGTCCACTTGCATTTTCTACAGAAAGAGTGTTCAGAACTGCGCAATCAAAAGTATGGTTTAACTCTGTTACCTTAATGAACATATCAGAAATAAGTTTCACACAATGCTTCTGTGTAGTTTTTATTTGAAGATATTATTTTTCCCAATAGAGGCCTCTTAGCGCTCAGAATGTCCAATTGCAGTTTCTACAGAAAGAGTGTTTCAGAAAGGCTCAATCAAATGTAAGGTTCAACTCTGTTAGTTGAATGCACAGAACAGAAAGAAGTTTCACACAATGCTTCTGTGTAGTTTATATTTGAACATATTCTTTTTTCCACTATTACCCACTTAGCGCTACGAATGTCCAGTTGCATTTTCTACAGACAGAGTGTTTCAAAACTGCTCAATCAAAAGTATGGTTTAACTCTGTTAGCTGAATGCTCAGATCAGAAAGAAGTTTCACAGAATGCTTCTGTGTAGTTTATATTTGAATATATTCCTTTTTCCACTACTACGCTCTTAGCGTTCCAAATGTCCAGTTGCATTTTCAACAGAAAGAGTGTTCAGATCTGCTCAATCAAAAGTATGGTTTAACTCTGTTAGCTGAATGCACAGATCAGAAAGAAGTTTCACCGAAAGATTCTGTGGAGTTTATATTTGAAGACATTCCTTTTTCCACTATTACCCTCTTAGCGCTCCGAATCTCCACTTGCATTTTCTACAAAAAGAGTGTTTCATAACTGCTCAATCAAAAATATGTTTTATCTCTGTTAACTGAATTTACAGATCAGAAATAAGTTTCACAGAATGCATCTGTGTAGTTTTTATTTGAAGATATTCTTTTTCCCAATGTAGGCCTCTTAGCGCTTAACATGTCCAATTGCAGTTTCTACAGAAAGAGTGTTTCAGAACGGCTCAATCAAAAGTAAGGTTCAACTCTGTTAGTTGAATGCACAGAACAGAAAGAATTTTCACAGAATGCTACTGTGTAGTTTATATTTGAATATATTCCTTTTTTCACTATTACCCTCTTAGCGCTCCGAATGTCCACTTGCATTTTCTACAGAAAGAGTGTTCAGAACTGCGCAATCAAAAGTATGGTTTAACTCTGTTAGCTTAATGAACATATCAGAAATAAGTTTCACACAATGCTTCTGTGTGGTTTTTATTTGAAGATATTATTTTTCCCAATAGAGGCCTCTTAGCGCTCAGAATGTCCAATTGCAGTTTCTACAGAAAGAGTGTTTCAGAAAGGCTCAATGAAAAGTAAGGTTCAACTCTGTTAGTTGAATGCACAGAACAGAAAGAAATTTCATACAATGCTTCTGTGTAGTTTATATTTGAACATATTCTTTTTTCCACTATTACCCACTTAGCGCTACGAATGTCCAGTTGCATTTTCTACAGACAGAGTGTTTCAAAACTGCTCAATCAAAAGTTTGGTTTAACTCTGTTAGCTGAATGCTCAGATCAGAAAGAAGTTTCACAGAATGCTTCTGTGTAGTTTATATTTGAATATATTACTTTTTCCACTACTACTCTCTTAGCGCTCCAAATGTCCAGTTGCATTTTCTACAGAAAGAGTGTTCAGATCTGCTCAATCAAAATTATGGTTTAACTCTGTTAGCTGAATGCACAGATCAGAAAGAAGTTTCACAGAATGATTCTGTGTAGTTTATATTTGGAGACATTCCTTTTTCCACTATTACCCTCTTAGCGCTCCGAATCTCCACTTGCATTTTCTACAGAAAGAGTGTTTCAGAACGGCTCAATCAAAACTAAGGTTCAACTCTTTTAGTTGAACAAACAGAACAGAAAGAAGTTTCACACAATTCTTCTGTGTAGTTTTTATTTGTAGACATTCTTTTTCCCAATATAGGCCTCTTAGCGCTTAGAATGTCCAATTTCAATTACTACAGAAAGAGTGTTTCAGAATGGCTCAATCAAAAGTAAGGTTCAACTCTGTTAGTTGAATGCACAGAACAGAAAGAAGTTTCATACAATGCTTCTGTGTAGTTTATATTTGAACATATTCTTTTTTCCACTATTACCCACTTAGCGCTACGAATGTCCAGTTGCATTTTCTACAGACAGAGTGTTTCAAAACTGCTCAATCAAAAGTATAGTTTAACTCTGTTAGCTGAATGCTCAGATCAGAAAGAAGTTTCACAGAATGCTTCTGTGTAGTTTATATTTGAATATATTCCTTTTTCCACTACTACTCTCTTAGCGCTCCAAATGTCCAGTTGCATTTTCTACAGAAAGAGTGTTCAGATCTGCTCAATCAAAAGTATGGTTTAACTCTGTTAGCTGAATGCACAGATCAGAAAGAAGTTTCACAGAAAGATTCTGTGTAGTTTATATTTGGAGACATTCCTTTTTCCACTATTACCCTCTTAGCGCTCCGAATTTCCACTTGCATTTTCTACAGAAAGAGTGTTTCAGAACGGCTCAATCAAAACTAAGGTTCAACTCTTTTAGTTGAACAAACAGAACAGAAAGAAGTTTCACACAATTCTTCTGTGTAGTTTTTATTTGTAGACATTCTTTTTCCCAATATAGGCCTCTTAGCGCTCAGAATGTCCAATTGCAGTTTCTACAGAAAGAGTGTTTCAGAACGGCTCAATCAAAAGTAAGGTTCAACTCTGTTAGTTGAATGCACAGAACAGAAAGAAGTTTCATACAATGCTTCTGTGTAGTTTATATTTGAACATATTCTTTTTTCCACTATTACCCACTTAGCGCTACGAATGTCCAGTTGCATTTTCTACAGACAGAGTGTTTCAAAACTGCTCAATCAAAAGTATGGTTTAACTCTGTTAGCTGAATGCTCAGATCAGAAAGAAGTTTCACAGAATGCTTCTGTGTAGTTTATATTTGAATATATTCCTTTTTCCACTACTACGCTCTTAGCGCTCCAAATGTCCAGTTGCATTTTCTACAGAAAGAGTGTTCAGATCTGCTCAATCAAAAGTATGGTTTAACTCTGTTAGCTGAATGCACAGATCAGAAAGAAGTTTCACCGAATGATTCTGTGTAGTTTATATTTGAAGACATTCCTTTTTCCACTATTACCCTCTTAGCGCTCCGAATCTCCACTTGCATTTTCTACAAAAAGAGTGTTTCATAACTGCTCAATTAAAAATATGTTTTATCTCTGTTAACTGAATTTACAGATCAGAAAGAAGTTTCACAGAATGCATCTGTGTAGTTTTTATTTGAAGATATTCTTTTTCCCAATGTAGGCCTCTTAGCGCTTAGCATGTCCAATTGCAGTTTCTACAGAAAGAGTGTTTCAGAAAGGCTCAATCAAAAGTAAGGTTCAACTCTGTTAGTTGAATGCACAGAACAGAAAGAATTTTCACAGAATGCTACTGTGTAGTTTATATTTGAATATATTCCTTTTTCCACTATTACCCTCTTAGCGCTCCGAATGTCCACTTGCATTTTCTACAGAAAGAGTGTTCAGAACTGCGCAATCAAAAGTATGGTTTAACTCTGTTAGCTTAATGAACATATCAGAAATAAGTTTCACACAATGCTTCTGTGTAGTTTTTATTTGAAGATATTATTTTTCTCAATAGAGGCCTCTTAGCGCTCAGAATGTCCAATTGCAGTTTCTACAGAAAGAGTGTTTCAGAAAGGCTCAATGAAAAGTAAGGTTCAACTCTGTTAGTTGAATGCACAGAACAGAAAGAAGTTTCATACAATGCTTCTGTGTAGTTTATATTTGAACATATTCTTTTTTCCACTATTACCCACTTAGCGCTACGAATGTCCAGTTGCATTTTCTACAGACAGAGTGTTTCAAAACTGCTCAATCAAAAGTATGGTTTAACTCTGTTAGCTGAATGCTCAGATCAGAAAGAAGTTTCACAGAATGCTTCTGTGTAGTTTATATTTGAATATATTCCTTTTTCCACTACTACTCTCTTAGCGCTCCAAATGTCCAGTTGCATTTTCTACAGAAGGAGTGTTCAGATCTGCTCAATCAAAAGTATGGTTAACTCTGTTAGCTGAATGCACAGATCAGAAAGAAGTTTCACAGAATGATTCTGTGTAGTTTATATTTGGAGACATTCCTTTTTCCACTATTACCCTCTTAGCGCTCCGAATTTCCACTTGCATTTTCTACAGAAAGAGTGTTTCAGAATGGCTCAATCAAAACTAAGGTTCAACTCTTTTAGTTGAACAAACAGAACAGAAAGAAGTTTCACACAATTCTTCTGTGTAGTTTTTATTTGTAGACATTCTTTTTCCCAATATAGGCCTCTTAGCGCTCAGAATGTCCAATTGCAGTTTCTACAGAAAGAGTGTTTCCGAACGGCTCAATCAAAAGTAAGGTTCAACTCTGTTAGTTGAATGCACAGAACAGAAAGAAGTTTCATACAATGCTTCTGTGTAGTTTATATTTGAACATATTCTTTTTTCCACTATTACACACTTAGCGCTACGAATGTCCAGTTGCATTTTCTACAGACAGAGTGTTTCAAAACTGCTCAATCAAAAGTATGGTTTAACTCTGTTAGCTGTATGCTCAGATCAGAAAGAAGTTTCACAGAATGCTTCTGTGTAGTTTATATTTGAATATATTCCTTTTTCCACTACCACGCTCTTAGCGCTCCAAATGTCCAGTTGCATTTTCAACAGAAAGAGTGTTCAGATCTGCTCAATCAAAAGTATGGTTTAACTCTGTTAGCTGAATGCACAGATCAGAAAGAAGTTTCACCGAATGATTCTGTGTAGTTTATATTTGAAGACATTCCTTTTTCCACTATTACCCTCTTAGCGCTCCGAATCTCCACTTGCATTTTCTACAAAAAGAGTGTTTCATAACTGCTCAATCAAAAATATGTTTTTTCTCTGTTAACTGAATTTACAGATCAGAAATAAGTTTCACAGAATGCATCTGTGTAGTTTTTATTTGAAGATATTCTTTTTCCCAATGTAGGCCTCTTAGCGCTTTGCATGTCCAATTGCAGTTTCTACAGAAAGAGTGTTTCAGAACGGCTCAATCAAAAGTAAGGTTCAACTCTGTTAGTTGAATGCACAGAACAGAAAGAATTTTCACAGAATGCTACTGTGTAGTTTATATTTGAATATATTCCTTTTTCCACTATTACCCTCTTAGCGCTCCAAATGTCCACTTGCATTTTCTACAGAAAGAGTGTTCAGAACTGCGCAATCAAAAGTATGGTTTAACTCTGTTAGCTTAATGAACATATCAGAAATAAGTTTCACACAATGCTTCTGTGTAGTTTTTATTTGAAGATATTATTTTTCCCAATAGAGGCCTCTTAGCGCTCAGAATGTCCAATTGCAGTTTCTACAGAAAGAGTGTTTCAGAAAGGCTCAATGAAAAGTAAGGTTCAACTCTGTTAGTTGAATGCACAGAACAGAAAGAAGTTTCATACAATGCTTCTGTGTAGTTTATATTTGAACATATTCTTTTTTCCACTATTACCCACTTAGCGCTACGAATGTCCAGTTGCATTTTCTACAGACAGAGTGTTTCAAAACTGCTCAATCAAAAGTATGGTTTAACTCTGTTAGCTGAATGCTCAGATCAGAAAGAAGTTTCACAGAATGCTTCTGTGTAGTTTATATTTGAATATATTCCTTTTTCCACTACTACTCTCTTAGCGCTCCAAATGTCCAGTTGCATTTTCTACAGAAAGAGTGTTCAGATCTGCTCAATCAAAAGTATGGTTTAACTCTGTTAGCTGAATTCACAGATCAGAAAGAAGTTTCAGAGAATGATTCTGTGTAGTTTATATTTGGAGACATTCCTTTTTCCACTATTACCCTCTTAGCGCTCCGAATCTCCACTTGCATTTTCTACAGAAAGAGTGTTTCAGAACGGCTCAATCAAAACTAAGGTTCAACTCTTTTAGTTGAACAAACAGAACAGAAAGAAGTTTCACACAATTCTTCTGTGTAGTTTTTATTTGTAGACATTCTTTTTCCCAATATAGGCCTCTTAGCGCTCAGAATGTCCAATTGCAGTTTCTACAGAAAGAGTGTTTCAGAACGGCTCAATCAAAAGTAAGGTTCAACTCTGTTAGTTGAATGCACAGAACAGAAAGAAGTTTCATACAATGCTTCTGTGTAGTTTATATTTGAACGTATTCTTTTTTCCACTATTACCCACTTAGCGCTACGAATGTCCAGTTGCATTTTCTACAGACAGAGTGTTTCAAAACTGCTCAATCAAAAGTATGGTTTAACTCTGTTAGCTGAATGCTCAGATCAGAAAGAAGTTTCACAGAATGCTTCTGTGTAGTTTATATTTGAATATATTCCTTTTTCCACTAATACGCTCTTAGCGCTCCAAATGTCCAGTTGCATTTTCAACAGAAAGAGTGTTCAGATCTGCTCAATCAAAAGTATGGTTTAACTCTGTTAGCTGAATGCACAGATCAGAAAGAAGTTTCACCGAATGATTCTGTGTAGTTTATATTTGAAGACATTCCTTTTTCCACTATTACCCTCTTAGCGCTCCGAATCTCCACTTGCATTTTCTACAAAAACAGTGTTTCATAACTGCTCAATCAAAAATATGTTTTATCTCTGTTAACTGAATTTACAGATCAGAAATAAGTTTCACAGTATGCATCTGTGTAGTTTTTATTTGAAGATATTCTTTTTCCCAATGTAGGCCTCTTAGCGCTTAGCATGTCCAATTGCAGTTTCTACAGAAAGAGTGTTTCAGAATGGCTCAATCAAAAGTAAGGTTCAACTCTGTTAGTTGAATGCACAGAACAGAAAGAATTTTCACAGAATGCTACTGTGTAGTTTATATTTGAATATATTCCTTTTTCCACTATTACCCTCTTAGCGCTCCGAATGTCCACTTGCAGTTTCTACAGAAAGAGTGTTCAGAACTGCGCGATCAAAAGTATGGTTTAACTCTGTTAGCTTAATGAACATATCAGAAATAAGTTTCACACAATGCTTCTGTGTAGTTTTTATTTGAAGATATTATTTTTCCCAATAGAGGCCTCTTAGCGCTCAGAATGTCCAATTGCAGTTTCTACAGAAAGAGTGTTCAGAAAGGCTCAATCAAAAGTAAGGTTCAACTCTGTTAGTTGAATGCACAGAACAGAAAGAAGTTTCATACAATGCTTCTGTGTAGTTTATATTTGAACATATTCTTTTTTCCACTATTACCCACTTAGCGCTACGAATGTCCAGTTGCATTTTCTACAGACAGAGTTTTTCAAAACTGCTCAATCAAAAGTATGGTTTAACTCTGTTAGCTGAATGCTCAGATCAGAAAGAAGTTTCACAGAATGCTTCTGTGTAGTTTATATTTGAATATATTCTTTTTTCCACTACTACTCTCTTAGCGCTCCAAATGACCAGTTGCATTTTCTACAGAAAGAGTGTTCAGATCTGCTCAATCAAAAGTATGGTTTAACTCCGTTAGCTGAATGCACAGATCAGAAAGAATTTTCACAGAATGATTCTGTGTAGTTTATATATGGAGACATTCCATTTTCCACTATTACCCTCTTAGCACTTCGAATCTCCACTTGCATTTTCTACAGAAAGAGTGTATCAGAACGGCTAAATCAAAACTAAGGTTCAACTCTTTTAGTTGAACAAACAGAACAGAAATAAGTTTCACACAATTCTTCTGTGTAGTTTTTATTTGTAGACATTCTTTTTCCCAATATAGGCCTCTTAGCGCTCAGAATGTCCAATTGCAGTTTCTACAGAAAGAGTGTTTCAGAACGGCTCAATCAAAAGTAAGGTTCAACTCTGTTAGTTGAATGCACAGAACAGAAAGAAGTTTCATACAATGCTTCTGTGTAGTTTATATTTGAACGTATTCTTTTTTCCACTATTACCCACTTAGCGCTACGAATGTCCAGTTGCATTTTCTACAGACAGAGTGTTTCAAAACTGCTCAATCTAAAGTATGGTTTAACTCTGTTAGCTGAATGCTCAGATCAGAAAGAAGTTTCACAGAATGCTTCTGTGTAGTTTATATTTGAATATATTCCGTTTTCCACTAATACGCTCTTAGCGCTCCAAATGTCCAGTTGCATTTTCAACAGAAAGATTGTTCAGATCTGCTCAATCAAAAGTATGGTTTAACTCTGTTAGCTGAATGCACAGATCAGAAAGAAGTTTCACCGAATGATTCTGTGTAGTTTATATTTGAAGACATTCCTTTTTCCACTATTACCCTCTTAGCGCTCCGAATCTCCACTTGCATTTTCTACAAAAAAAGTGTTTCATAACTGCTCAATCAAAAATATGTTTTATCTCTGTTAACTGAATTTACAGATCAGAAAGAAGTTTCACAGAATGCATCTGTGTAGTTTTTATTTGAAGATATTCTTTTTCCCAATGTAGGCCTCTTAGCGCTTAGCATGTCCAATTGCAGTTTCTACAGAAAGAGTGTTTCAGAACGGCTCAATCAAAAGTAAGGTTCAACCCTGTTAGTTGAATGCACAGAACAGAAAGAATTTTCACAGAATGCTACTGTGTAGTTTATATTTGAATATATTCCTTTTTCCACTATTACCCTCTTAGCGCTCCGAATGTCCACTTGCAGTTTCTACAGAAAGAGTGTTCAGAACTGCGCGATCAAAAGTATGGTTTAACTCTGTTAGCTTAATGAACATATCAGAAATAAGTTTCACACAATGCTTCTGTGTAGTTTTTATTTGAAGATATTATTTTTCCCAATAGAGGCCTCTTAGCGCTCAGAATGTCCAATTGCAGTTTCTACAGAAAGAGTGTTTCAGAAAGGCTCAATCAAAAGTAAGGTTCAACTCTGTTAGTTGAATGCACAGAACAGAAAGAAGTTTCATACAATGCTTCTGTGTAGTTTATATTTGAACATATTCTTTTTTCCACTATTACCCACTTAGCGCTACGAATGTCCAGTTGCATTTTCTACAGACAGAGGGTTTCAAAACTGCTCAATCAAAAGTATGGTTTAAGTCTGTTAGCTGAATGCTCAGATCAGAAAGAAGTTTCACAGAATGCTTCTGTGTAGTTTATATTTGAATATATTCCTTTTTCCACTACTACTCTCTTAGCGCTCCAAATGTCCAGTTGCATTTTCTACAGAAGGAGTGTTCAGATCTGCTCAATCAAAAGTATGGTTAACTCTGTTAGCTGAATGCACAGATCAGAAAGAAGTTTCACAGAATGATTCTGTGTAGTTTATATTTGGAGACATTCCTTTTTCCACTATTACCCTCTTAGCGCTCCGAATTTCCACTTGCATTTTCTACAGAAAGAGTGTTTCAGAATGGCTCAATCAAAACTAAGGTTCAACTCTTTTAGTTGAACAAACAGAACAGAAAGAAGTTTCACACAATTCTTCTGTGTAGTTTTTATTTGTAGACATTCTTTTTCCCAATATAGGCCTCTTAGCGCTCAGAATGTCCAATTGCAGTTTCTACAGAAAGAGTGTTTCCGAACGGCTCAATCAAAAGTAAGGTTCAACTCTGTTAGTTGAATGCACAGAACAGAAAGAAGTTTCATACAATGCTTCTGTGTAGTTTATATTTGAACATATTCTTTTTTCCACTATTACACACTTAGCGCTACGAATGTCCAGTTGCATTTTCTACAGACAGAGTGTTTCAAAACTGCTCAATCAAAAGTATGGTTTAACTCTGTTAGCTGTATGCTCAGATCAGAAAGAAGTTTCACAGAATGCTTCTGTGTAGTTTATATTTGAATATATTCCTTTTTCCACTACCACGCTCTTAGCGCTCCAAATGTCCAGTTGCATTTTCAACAGAAAGAGTGTTCAGATCTGCTCAATCAAAAGTATGGTTTAACTCTGTTAGCTGAATGCACAGATCAGAAAGAAGTTTCACCGAATGATTCTGTGTAGTTTATATTTGAAGACATTCCTTTTTCCACTATTACCCTCTTAGCGCTCCGAATCTCCACTTGCATTTTCTACAAAAAGAGTGTTTCATAACTGCTCAATCAAAAATATGTTTTTTCTCTGTTAACTGAATTTACAGATCAGAAATAAGTTTCACAGAATGCATCTGTGTAGTTTTTATTTGAAGATATTCTTTTTCCCAATGTAGGCCTCTTAGCGCTTTGCATGTCCAATTGCAGTTTCTACAGAAAGAGTGTTTCAGAACGGCTCAATCAAAAGTAAGGTTCAACTCTGTTAGTTGAATGCACAGAACAGAAAGAATTTTCACAGAATGCTACTGTGTAGTTTATATTTGAATATATTCCTTTTTCCACTATTACCCTCTTAGCGCTCCAAATGTCCACTTGCATTTTCTACAGAAAGAGTGTTCAGAACTGCGCAATCAAAAGTATGGTTTAACTCTGTTAGCTTAATGAACATATCAGAAATAAGTTTCACACAATGCTTCTGTGTAGTTTTTATTTGAAGATATTATTTTTCCCAATAGAGGCCTCTTAGCGCTCAGAATGTCCAATTGCAGTTTCTACAGAAAGAGTGTTTCAGAAAGGCTCAATGAAAAGTAAGGTTCAACTCTGTTAGTTGAATGCACAGAACAGAAAGAAGTTTCATACAATGCTTCTGTGTAGTTTATATTTGAACATATTCTTTTTTCCACTATTACCCACTTAGCGCTACGAATGTCCAGTTGCATTTTCTACAGACAGAGTGTTTCAAAACTGCTCAATCAAAAGTATGGTTTAACTCTGTTAGCTGAATGCTCAGATCAGAAAGAAGTTTCACAGAATGCTTCTGTGTAGTTTATATTTGAATATATTCCTTTTTCCACTACTACTCTCTTAGCGCTCCAAATGTCCAGTTGCATTTTCTACAGAAAGAGTGTTCAGATCTGCTCAATCAAAAGTATGGTTTAACTCTGTTAGCTGAATTCACAGATCAGAAAGAAGTTTCAGAGAATGATTCTGTGTAGTTTATATTTGGAGACATTCCTTTTTCCACTATTACCCTCTTAGCGCTCCGAATCTCCACTTGCATTTTCTACAGAAAGAGTGTTTCAGAACGGCTCAATCAAAACTAAGGTTCAACTCTTTTAGTTGAACAAACAGAACAGAAAGAAGTTTCACACAATTCTTCTGTGTAGTTTTTATTTGTAGACATTCTTTTTCCCAATATAGGCCTCTTAGCGCTCAGAATGTCCAATTGCAGTTTCTACAGAAAGAGTGTTTCAGAACGGCTCAATCAAAAGTAAGGTTCAACTCTGTTAGTTGAATGCACAGAACAGAAAGAAGTTTCATACAATGCTTCTGTGTAGTTTATATTTGAACGTATTCTTTTTTCCACTATTACCCACTTAGCGCTACGAATGTCCAGTTGCATTTTCTACAGACAGAGTGTTTCAAAACTGCTCAATCAAAAGTATGGTTTAACTCTGTTAGCTGAATGCTCAGATCAGAAAGAAGTTTCACAGAATGCTTCTGTGTAGTTTATATTTGAATATATTCCTTTTTCCACTAATACGCTCTTAGCGCTCCAAATGTCCAGTTGCATTTTCAACAGAAAGAGTGTTCAGATCTGCTCAATCAAAAGTATGGTTTAACTCTGTTAGCTGAATGCACAGATCAGAAAGAAGTTTCACCGAATGATTCTGTGTAGTTTATATTTGAAGACATTCCTTTTTCCACTATTACCCTCTTAGCGCTCCGAATCTCCACTTGCATTTTCTACAAAAACAGTGTTTCATAACTGCTCAATCAAAAATATGTTTTATCTCTGTTAACTGAATTTACAGATCAGAAATAAGTTTCACAGTATGCATCTGTGTAGTTTTTATTTGAAGATATTCTTTTTCCCAATGTAGGCCTCTTAGCGCTTAGCATGTCCAATTGCAGTTTCTACAGAAAGAGTGTTTCAGAATGGCTCAATCAAAAGTAAGGTTCAACTCTGTTAGTTGAATGCACAGAACAGAAAGAATTTTCACAGAATGCTACTGTGTAGTTTATATTTGAATATATTCCTTTTTCCACTATTACCCTCTTAGCGCTCCGAATGTCCACTTGCAGTTTCTACAGAAAGAGTGTTCAGAACTGCGCGATCAAAAGTATGGTTTAACTCTGTTAGCTTAATGAACATATCAGAAATAAGTTTCACACAATGCTTCTGTGTAGTTTTTATTTGAAGATATTATTTTTCCCAATAGAGGCCTCTTAGCGCTCAGAATGTCCAATTGCAGTTTCTACAGAAAGAGTGTTCAGAAAGGCTCAATCAAAAGTAAGGTTCAACTCTGTTAGTTGAATGCACAGAACAGAAAGAAGTTTCATACAATGCTTCTGTGTAGTTTATATTTGAACATATTCTTTTTTCCACTATTACCCACTTAGCGCTACGAATGTCCAGTTGCATTTTCTACAGACAGAGTTTTTCAAAACTGCTCAATCAAAAGTATGGTTTAACTCTGTTAGCTGAATGCTCAGATCAGAAAGAAGTTTCACAGAATGCTTCTGTGTAGTTTATATTTGAATATATTCTTTTTTCCACTACTACTCTCTTAGCGCTCCAAATGACCAGTTGCATTTTCTACAGAAAGAGTGTTCAGATCTGCTCAATCAAAAGTATGGTTTAACTCCGTTAGCTGAATGCACAGATCAGAAAGAATTTTCACAGAATGATTCTGTGTAGTTTATATATGGAGACATTCCATTTTCCACTATTACCCTCTTAGCACTTCGAATCTCCACTTGCATTTTCTACAGAAAGAGTGTATCAGAACGGCTAAATCAAAACTAAGGTTCAACTCTTTTAGTTGAACAAACAGAACAGAAATAAGTTTCACACAATTCTTCTGTGTAGTTTTTATTTGTAGACATTCTTTTTCCCAATATAGGCCTCTTAGCGCTCAGAATGTCCAATTGCAGTTTCTACAGAAAGAGTGTTTCAGAACGGCTCAATCAAAAGTAAGGTTCAACTCTGTTAGTTGAATGCACAGAACAGAAAGAAGTTTCATACAATGCTTCTGTGTAGTTTATATTTGAACGTATTCTTTTTTCCACTATTACCCACTTAGCGCTACGAATGTCCAGTTGCATTTTCTACAGACAGAGTGTTTCAAAACTGCTCAATCTAAAGTATGGTTTAACTCTGTTAGCTGAATGCTCAGATCAGAAAGAAGTTTCACAGAATGCTTCTGTGTAGTTTATATTTGAATATATTCCGTTTTCCACTAATACGCTCTTAGCGCTCCAAATGTCCAGTTGCATTTTCAACAGAAAGATTGTTCAGATCTGCTCAATCAAAAGTATGGTTTAACTCTGTTAGCTGAATGCACAGATCAGAAAGAAGTTTCACCGAATGATTCTGTGTAGTTTATATTTGAAGACATTCCTTTTTCCACTATTACCCTCTTAGCGCTCCGAATCTCCACTTGCATTTTCTACAAAAAAAGTGTTTCATAACTGCTCAATCAAAAATATGTTTTATCTCTGTTAACTGAATTTACAGATCAGAAAGAAGTTTCACAGAATGCATCTGTGTAGTTTTTATTTGAAGATATTCTTTTTCCCAATGTAGGCCTCTTAGCGCTTAGCATGTCCAATTGCAGTTTCTACAGAAAGAGTGTTTCAGAACGGCTCAATCAAAAGTAAGGTTCAACCCTGTTAGTTGAATGCACAGAACAGAAAGAATTTTCACAGAATGCTACTGTGTAGTTTATATTTGAATATATTCCTTTTTCCACTATTACCCTCTTAGCGCTCCGAATGTCCACTTGCAGTTTCTACAGAAAGAGTGTTCAGAACTGCGCGATCAAAAGTATGGTTTAACTCTGTTAGCTTAATGAACATATCAGAAATAAGTTTCACACAATGCTTCTGTGTAGTTTTTATTTGAAGATATTATTTTTCCCAATAGAGGCCTCTTAGCGCTCAGAATGTCCAATTGCAGTTTCTACAGAAAGAGTGTTTCAGAAAGGCTCAATCAAAAGTAAGGTTCAACTCTGTTAGTTGAATGCACAGAACAGAAAGAAGTTTCATACAATGCTTCTGTGTAGTTTATATTTGAACATATTCTTTTTTCCACTATTACCCACTTAGCGCTACGAATGTCCAGTTGCATTTTCTACAGACAGAGGGTTTCAAAACTGCTCAATCAAAAGTATGGTTTAAGTCTGTTAGCTGAATGCTCAGATCAGAAAGAAGTTTCACAGAATGCTTCTGTGTAGTTTATATTTGAATATATTCCTTTTTCCACTACTACTCTCTTAGCGCTCCAAATGTCCAGTTGCATTTTCTACAGAAAGAGTGTTCAGATCTGCTCAATCAAAAGTATGGTTTAACTCTGTTAGCTGAATGCACAGATCAGAAAGAAGTTTCACAGAATGATTCTGTGTAGTTTATATTTGGAGACATTCCTTTTTCCACTATTACCCTCTTAGCGCTCCGAATCTCCACTTGCATTTTCTACAGAAAGAGTGTTTCATAACGGCTCAGTCAAAACTAAGGTTCAACTCTTTTAGTTAAACAAACAGAACAGAAAGAAGTTTCACACAATTCTTCTGTGTAGTTTTTATTTGTAGACATTCTTTTTCCCAATATAGGCCTCTTAGCGCTCAGAATGTCCAATTGCAGTTTCTACAGAAAGAGTGTTTCAGAACGGCTCAATCCAAAGTAAGGTTCAACTCTGTTAGTTGAATGCACAGAACAGAAAGTAGTTTAATACAATGCTTCTGTGTAGTTTATATTTGAACGTATTCTATTTTCCACTATTACCCACTTAGCGCTACGAATGTCCAGTTGTATTTTCTACAGACAGAGTGTTTCAAAACTGCTCAATCAAAAGTATGGTTTAACTCTGTTAGCTGTATGCTCAGATGAGAAAGAAGTTTCACAGAATGCTTCTGTGTAGTTTATATTTGAATATATTCCTTTTTCCACTAGTACGCTCTTAGCGCTCCAAATGTCCAGTTGCATTTTCAACAGAAAGAGTGTTGAGATCTGCTCAATCAAAAGTATGGTTTAACTCTGTTAGCTGAATGCACAGATCAGAAAGAAGTTTCACCGAATGATTCTGTGTAGTTTATATTTGAAGACATTCCTTTTTCCTCTATTACCCTCTTAGCGCTCCGAATCTCCACTTGCATTTTCTACAAAAAGAGTGTTTCATAACTGCTCCATCAAAAATATGTTTTATCTGTATTAACTGAATTTACAGATCAGAAATAAGTTTCACAGAATGAATCTGTGTAGTTTTTATTTGAAGATATTCTTTTTCCCAATGTAGGCCTCTTAGCGCTTAGCATGTCCAATTGCAGTTTCTACCGAAAGAGTGTTTCAGAACGGCTCAATCAAAAGTAAGGTTCAACTCTATTAGTTGAATGCACAGAACAGAAAGAATTTTCACAGAATGCTACTGTGTAGTTTATATTTTAATATATTCCTTTTTCCACTATTACCCTCTTAGCGCTCCGAATGTCCACTTGCATTTTCTACAGAAAGATTGTTCAGAACTGCGCAATCAAAAGTATGGTTTAACTCTGTTAGCTTAATGAACATATCAGAAATAAGTTTCACACAATGCTTCTGTGTAGTTTTTATTTGAAGATATTATTTTTCCCAATAGAGGCCTCTTAGCGCTCAGAATGTCCAATTGCAGTTTCTACAGAAAGAGTGTTTCAGAAAGGCTCAATCAAATATAAGGTTCAACTCTGTTAGTTGAATGCACAGAACAGAAAGTAGTTTCACACAATGCTTCTGTGTAGTTTATATTTGAACATATTCTTTTTTCCACTATTACCCACTTAGCGCTACGAATGTCCAGTTGCATTTTCTACAGACAGAGTGTTTCAAAACTGCTCAATCAAAAGTATGGTTTAACTCTGTTAGCTGAATGCTCAGATCAGAAAGAAGTTTCACAGAATGCTTCTGTGTAGTTTATATTTGAATATATTCCTTTTTCCACTACTACTCTCTTAGCGCTCCAAATGTCCAGTTGCATTTTCTACAGAAAGAGTGTTCAGATCTGCTCAATCAAAAGTATGGTTTAACTCTGTTAGCTGAATGCACAGATCAGAAAGAAGTTTCACAGAATGATTCTGTGTAGTTTATATTTGGAGACATTCCTTTTTCCACTATTACCCTCTTAGCGCTCCGAATCTCCACTTGCATTTTCTACAGAAAGAGTGTTTCAGAACGGCTCAATCAAAACTAAGGTTCAACTCTTTTAGTTGAACAAACAGAACAGAAAGAAGTTTCACACAATTCTTCTGTGTAGTTTTTATTTGTAGACATTCTTTTTCCCAATATAGGCCTCTTAGCGCTCAGAATGTCCAATTGCAGTTTCTACAGAAAGAGTGTTTCAGAACGGCTCAATCAAAAGTAAGGTTCAACTCTGTTAGTTGAATGCACAGAACAGAAAGAAGTTTCATACAATGCTTCTGTGTAGTTTATATTTGAACATATTCTTTTTTCCACTATTACCCACTTAGCGCTACGAATGTCCAGTTGCATTTTCTACAGACAGAGTGTTTTAAAACTGCTCAATCAAAATTATGGTTTAACTCTGTTAGCTGTATGCTCAGATCAGAAAGAAGTTTCACAGAATGCTTCTGTGTAGTTTATATTTGAATATATTCCTTTTTCCACTGCTACGCTCTTAGCGCTCCAAATGTCCAGTTGCATTTTCAACAGAAAGAGTGTTCAGATCTGCTCAATCAAAAGTATGGTTTAACTCTGTTAGCTGAATGCACAGATCAGAAAGAAGTTTCACCGAATGATTCTGTGTAGTTTATATTTGAAGACATTCCTTTTTCCACTATTACCCTCTTAGCGCTCCGAATCTCCACTTGCATTTTCTACAAAAAGAGTGTTTCATAACTGCTCAATCAAAAATATGTTTTATCTCTGTTAACTGAATTTACAGATCAGAAATAAGTTTCACAGAATGCATCTGTGTAGTTTTTATTTGAAGATATTTTTTCCCAATGTAGGCCTCTTAGCGCTTAGCATGTCCAATTGCAGTTTCTACAGAAAGAGTGTTTCAGAACGGCTCAATCAAAAGTAAGGTTCAACTCTGTTAGTTGAATGCACAGAAAAGAAAGAATTTTCACAGAATGCTACTATGTAGTTTATATTTGAATATATTCCTTTTTCCACTGTTACCCTCTTAGCGCTCCGAATGTCCACTTGCATTTTCTACAGAAAGAGTGTTCAGAACTGCGCAATCAAAACTAAGGTTCAACTCTTTTATTTGAACAAACAGAACATAAAGAAGTTTCACACAATGCTTCTGTGTAGTTTTTATTTGTAGACATTCTTTTTCCCAATATAGGCCTCTTAGCGCTCAGAATGTCCAATTGCAGTTTCTACAGAAAGAGTGTTTCAGAACGGCTCAATCAAAAGTAAGGTTCAACTCTGTTATTTGAATGCACAGAACAGAAAGAAGTTTCATACAATGCTTCTGTGTAGTTTATATTTGAACATATGCTTTTTTCCACTATTACCCACTTAGCGCTACGAATGTCCAGTTGCATTTTCTACAGACAGAGTGTTTCAAAACTGCTCAATCAAAAGTATGGTTTAACTCTGTTAGCTGAATGCTCAGATCAGAAAGAAGTTTCACAGAATGCTTCTGTGTAGTTTATATTTGAATATATTCCTTTTTCCACTACTACGCTCTTAGCGCTCCAAATGTCCAGTTGCATTTTCTACAGAAACAGTGTTCAGATCTGCTCAATCAAAAGTATGGTTTAACTCTGTTAGCTGAATGCACAGATCAGAAAGAAGTTTCACCGAATGATTCTGTGTAGTTTATATTTGAAGACATTTCTTTTTCCACTATTACCCTCTTAGCGCTCCGAATCTACACTTGCATTTTCTACAAAAAGAGTGTTTCATAACTGCTCAATCAAAAATATGTTTTATCTCTGTTAACTGAATTTACAGATCAGAAATAAGTTTCACAGAATGCATCTGTGTAGTTTTTATTTGAAGATATTTTTTTCCCAATGTAGGCCTCTTAGCGCTTAGCATGTCCAATTGCAGTTTCTACAGAAAGAGTGTTTCAGAACGGCTCAATCAAAAGTAAGGTTCAACTCTGTTAGTTGAATGCACAGAACAGAAAGAATTTTCACAGAATGCTACTGTGTAGTTTATATTTGAATATATTCCTTTTTCCACTATTACCCTCTTAGCGCTCCGAATGTCCACTTGCATTTTCTACAGAAAGAGTGTTCAGAACTGCGCAATCAAAAGTATGGTTTAACTCTGTTAGCTTAATGAACATATCAGAAATAAGTTTCACACAATGCTTCTGTGTATTTTTTATTTGAAGATATTATTTTTCCCAATAGAGGCCTCTTAGCGCTCAGAATGTCCAATTGCAGTTTCTACAGAAAGAGTGTTTCAGAAAGGCTCAATCAAATGTAAGGTTCAACTCTGTTAGTTGAATGCACAGAACAGAAAGAAGTTTCACACAATGCTTCTGTGTAGTTTATATTTGAACATATTCTTTTTTCCACTATTACCCACTTAGCGCTGCGAATGTCCAGTTGCATTTTCTACAGACAGAGTGTTTCAAAACTGCTCAATCAAAAGTATGGTTTAACTCTGTTAGCTGAATGCTCAGATCAGAAAGAAGTTTCACAGAATGCTTCTGTGTAGTTTATATTTGAATATATTCCTTTTTCCACTACTACTCTCTTAGCGCTCCAAATGTCCAGTTGCATTTTCTACAGAAAGAGTGTTCAGATCTGCTCAATCAAAAGTATGGTTTAACTCTGTTAGCTGAATGCACAGATCAGAAAGAAGTTTCACAGAATGATTCTGTGTAGTTTATATTTGGAGACATTCCTTTTTCCACTATTACCCTCTTAGCGCTCCGAATCTCCACTTGCATTTTCTACAGAAAGAGTGTTTCAGAACGACTCAATCAAAACTAAGGTTCAACTCTTTTAGTTGAACAAACAGAACAGAAAGAAGTTTCACACAATTCTTCTGTGTAGTTTTTATTTGTAGACATTCTTTTTCCCAATATAGGCCTCTTAGCGCTCAGAATGTCCAATTGCAGTTTCTACAGAAAGAGTGTTTCAGAACGGCTCAATCAAAAGTAATGTTCAACTCTGTTAGTTGAATGCACAGAACAGAAAGAAGTTTCATACAATGCTTCTGTGTAGTTTATATTTGAACATATTCTTTTTTCCACTATTACCCACTTAGCGCTACGAATGTCCAGTTGCATTTTCTACAGACAGAGTGTTTTAAAACTGCTCAATCAAAATTATGGTTTAACTCTGTTAGCTGTATGCTCAGATCAGAAAGAAGTTTCACAGAATGCTTCTGTGTAGTTTATATTTGAATATATTCCTTTTTCCACTGCTACGCTCTTAGCGCTCCAAATGTCCAGTTGCATTTTCAACAGAAAGAGTGTTCAGATCTGCTCAATCAAAAGTATGGTTTAACTCTGTTAGCTGAATGCACAGATCAGAAAGAAGTTTCACAGAATGCTTCTGTGTAGTTTATATTTGAATATATTCCTTTTTCCACTACTACTCTCTTAGCGCTCCAAATGTCCAGTTGCATTTTCTACAGAAAGAGTGTTCAGATCTGCTCAATCAAAAGTATGGTTTAACTCTGTTAGCTGAATGCACAGATCAGAAATAAGTTTCACAGAATGATTCTGTGTAGTTTATATTTGGAGACATTCCTTTTTCCACTATTACCCTCTTAGCGCTCCGAATCTCCACTTGCATTTTCTACAGAAAGAGTGTTTCAGAACGGCTCAATCAACACTAAGGTTCAACTCTTTTAGTTGAACAAACAGAACAGAAAGAAGTTTCACACAATTCTTCTGTGTAGTTTTTATTTGTAGACATTCTTTTTCCCAATATAGGCCTCTTAGCGCTCAGAATGTCCAATTGCAGTTTCTACAGAAAGAGTGTTTCAGAACGGCTCAATCAAAAGTAAGGTTCAACTCTGTTAGTTGAATGCACAGAACAGAAAGAAGTTTCATACAATGCTTCTGTGTAGTTTATATTTGAACATATTCTTTTTTCCACTATTACCCACTTAGCGCTACGAATGTCCAGTTGCATTTTCTACAGACAGAGTGTTTTAAAACTGCTCAATCAAAATTATGGTTTAACTCTGTTAGCTGTATGCTCAGATCAGAAAGAAGTTTCACAGAATGCTTCTGTGTAGTTTATATTTGAATATATTCCTTTTTCCACTGCTACGCTCTTAGCGCTCCAAATGTCCAGTTGCATTTTCAACAGAAAGAGTGTTCAGATCTGCTCAATCAAAAGTATGGTTTAACTCTGTTAGCTGAATGCACAGATCAGAAAGAAGTTTCACCGAATGATTCTGTGTAGTTTATATTTGAAGACATTCCTTTTTCCACTATTACCCTCTTAGCGCTCCGAATCTCCACTTGCATTTTCTACAAAAAGAGTGTTTCATAACTGCTCAGTCAAAAATATGTTTTATCTCTGTTAACTGAATTTACAGATCAGAAATAAGTTTCACAGAATGCATCTGTGTAGTTTTTATTTGAAGATATTTTTTCCCAATGTAGGCCTCTTAGCGCTTAGCATGTCCAATTGCAGTTTCTACAGAAAGAGTGTTTCAGAACGGCTCAATCAAAAGTAAGGTTCAACTCTGTTAGTTGAATGCACAGAACAGAAAGAATTTTCACAGAATGCTACTATGTAGTTTATATTTGAATATATTCCTTTTTCCACTGTTACCCTCTTAGCGCTCCGAATGTCCACTTGCATTTTCTACAGAAAGAGTGTTCAGAACTGCGCAATCAAAACTAAGGTTCAACTCTTTTAGTTGAACAAACAGAACAGAAAGAAGTTTCACACAATGCTTCTGTGTAGTTTTTATTTGTAGACATTCTTTTTCCCAATATAGGCCTCTTAGCGCTCAGAATGTCCAATTGCAGTTTCTACAGAAAGAGTGTTTCAGAACGGCTCAATCAAAAGTAAGGTTCAACTCTGTTAATTGAATGCACAGAACAGAAAGAAATTTCATACAATGCTTCTGTGTAGTTTATATTTGAACATATGCTTTTTTCCACTATTACCCACTTAGCGCTACGAATGTCCAGTTGAATTTTCTACAGACAGAGTGTTTCAAAACTGCTCAATCAAAAGTATGGTTTAACTCTGTTAGCTGAATGCTCAGATCAGAAAGAAGTTTCACAGAATGCTTCTGTGTAGTTTATATTTGAATATATTCCTTTTTCCACTACTACTCTCTTAGCGCTCCAAATGTCCAGTTGCATTTTCTACAGAAAGAGTGTTCAGATCTGCTCAATCAAAAGTATGGTTTAACTCTGTTAGCTGAATGCACAGATCAGAAAGAAGTTTCACCGAATGATTCTGTGTAGTTTATATTTGAAGACATTTCTTTTTTCACTATTACCCTCTTAGCGCTCCGAATCTACACTTGCATTTTCTACAAAAAGAGTGTTTCATAACTGCTCAATCAAAAATATGTTTTATCTCTGTTAACTGAATTTACAGATCAGAAATAAGTTTCACAGAATGCATCTGTGTAGTTTTTATTTGAAGATATTTTTTTCCCAATGTAGGCCTCTTAGCGCTTAGCATGTCCAATTGCAGTTTCTACAGAAAGAGTGTTTCAGAACGGCTCAATCAAAAGTAAGGTTCAACTCTGTTAGTTGAATGCACAGAACAGAAAGAATTTTCACAGAATGCTACTGTGTAGTTTATATTTGAATATATTCCTTTTTCCACTATTACCCTCTTAGCGCTCCGAATGTCCACTTGCATTTTCTACAGAAAGAGTGTTCAGAACTGCGCAATCAAAAGTATGGTTTAACTCTGTTAGCTTAATGAACATATCAGAAATAAGTTTCACACAATGCTTCTGTGTATTTTTTATTTGAAGATATTATTTTTCCCAATAGAGGCCTCTTAGCGCTCAGAATGTCCAATTGCAGTTTCTACAGAAAGAGTGTTTCAGAAAGGCTCAATCAAATGTAAGGTTCAACTCTGTTAGTTGAATGCACAGAACAGAAAGAAGTTTCACACAATGCTTCTGTGTAGTTTATATTTGAACATATTCTTTTTTCCACTATTACCCACTTAGCGCTGCGAATGTCCAGTTGCATTTTCTACAGACAGAGTGTTTCAAAACTGCTCAATCAAAAGTATGGTTTAACTCTGTTAGCTGAATGCTCAGATCAGAAAGAAGTTTCACAGAATGCTTCTGTGTAGTTTATATTTGAATATATTCCTTTTTCCACTACTACTCTCTTAGCGCTCCAAATGTCCAGTTGCATTTTCTACAGAAAGAGTGTTCAGATCTGCTCAATCAAAAGTATGGTTTAACTCTGTTAGCTGAATGCACAGATCAGAAAGAAGTTTCACAGAATGATTCTGTGTAGTTTATATTTGGAGACATTCCTTTTTCCACTATTACCCTCTTAGCGCTCCGAATCTCCACTTGCATTTTCTACAGAAAGAGTGTTTCATAACGGCTCAATCAAAACTAAGGTTCAACTCTTTTAGTTAAACAAACAGAACAGAAAGAAGTTTCACACAATTCTTCTGTGTAGTTTTTATTTGTAGACATTCTTTTTCCCAATATAGGCCTCTTAGCGCTCAGAATGTCCAATTGCAGTTTCTACAGAAAGAGTGTTTCAGAACGGCTCAATCCAAAGTAAGGTTCAACTCTGTTAGTTGAATGCACAGAACAGAAAGTAGTTTCATACAATGCTTCTGTGTAGTTTATATTTGAACGTATTCTTTTTTCCACTATTACCCACTTAGCGCTACGAATGTCCAGTTGTATTTTCTACAGACAGAGTGTTTCAAAACTGCTCAATCAAAAGTATGGTTTAACTCTGTTAGCTGTATGCTCAGATGAGAAAGAAGTTTCACAGAATGCTTCTGTGTAGTTTATATTTGAATATATTCCTTTTTCCACTAGTACGCTCTTAGCGCTCCAAATGTCCAGTTGCATTTTCAACAGAAAGAGTGTTGAGATCTGCTCAATCAAAAGTATGGTTTAACTCTGTTAGCTGAATGCACAGATCAGAAAGAAGTTTCACCGAATGATTCTGTGTAGTTTATATTTGAAGACATTCCTTTTTCCACTATTACCCTCTTAGCGCTCCGAATCTCCACTTGCATTTTCTACAAAAAGAGTGTTTCATAACTGCTCCATCAAAAATATGTTTTATCTCTATTAACTGAATTTACAGATCAGAAATAAGTTTCACAGAATGAATCTGTGTAGTTTTTATTTGAAGATATTCTTTTTCCCAATGTAGGCCTCTTAGCGCTTAGCATGTCCAATTGCAGTTTCTACCGAAAGAGTGTTTCAGAACGGCTCAATCAAAAGTAAGGTTCAACTCTATTAGTTGAATGCACAGAACAGAAAGAATTTTCACAGAATGCTACTGTGTAGTTTATATTTTAATATATTCCTTTTTCCACTATTACCCTCTTAGCGCTCCGAATGTCCACTTGCATTTTCTACAGAAAGATTGTTCAGAACTGCGCAATCAAAAGTATGGTTTAACTCTGTTAGCTTAATGAACATATCAGAAATAAGTTTCACACAATGCTTCTGTGTAGTTTTTATTTGAAGATATTATTTTTCCCAATAGAGGCCTCTTAGCGCTCAGAATGTCCAATTGCAGTTTCTACAGAAAGAGTGTTTCAGAAAGGCTCAATCAAATATAAGGTTCAACTCTGTTAGTTGAATGCACAGAACAGAAAGTAGTTTCACACAATGCTTCTGTGTAGTTTATATTTGAACATATTCTTTTTTCCACTATTACCCACTTAGCGCTACGAATGTCCAGTTGCATTTTCTACAGACAGAGTGTTTCAAAACTGCTCAATCAAAAGTATGGTTTAACTCTGTTAGCTGAATGCACAGATCAGAAAGAAGTTTCACAGAATGATTCTGTGTAGTTTATATTTGGAGACATTCCTTTTTCCACTATTACCCTCTTAGCGCTCCGAATCTCCACTTGCATTTTCTACAGAAAGAGTGTTTCAGAACGGCTCAATCAAAACTAAGGTTCAACTCTTTTAGTTGAACAAACAGAACAGAAAGAAGTTTCACACAATTCTTCTGTGTAGTTTTTATTTGTAGACATTCTTTTTCCCAATATAGGCCTCTTAGCGCTCAGAATGTCCAATTGCAGTTTCTACAGAAAGAGTGTTTCAGAACGGCTCAATCAAAAGTAAGGTTCAACTCTGTTAGTTGAATGCACAGAACAGAAAGAAGTTTCATACAATGCTTCTGTGTAGTTTATATTTGAACATATTCTTTTTTCCACTATTACCCACTTAGCGCTACGAATGTCCAGTTGCATTTTCTACAGACAGAGTGTTTTAAAACTGCTCAATCAAAATTATGGTTTAACTCTGTTAGCTGTATGCTCAGATCAGAAAGAAGTTTCACAGAATGCTTCTGTGTAGTTTATATTTGAATATATTCCTTTTTCCACTGCTACGCTCTTAGCGCTCCAAATGTCCAGTTGCATTTTCAACAGAAAGAGTGTTCAGATCTGCTCAATCAAAAGTATGGTTTAACTCTGTTAGCTGAATGCACAGATCAGAAAGAAGTTTCACCGAATGATTCTGTGTAGTTTATATTTGAAGACATTCCTTTTTCCACTATTACCCTCTTAGCGCTCCGAATCTCCACTTGCATTTTCTACAAAAAGAGTGTTTCATAACTGCTCAATCAAAAATATGTTTTATCTCTGTTAACTGAATTTACAGATCAGAAATAAGTTTCACAGAATGCATCTGTGTAGTTTTTATTTGAAGATATTTTTTCCCAATGTAGGCCTCTTAGCGCTTAGCATGTCCAATTGCAGTTTCTACAGAAAGAGTGTTTCAGAACGGCTCAATCAAAAGTAAGGTTCAACTCTGTTAGTTGAATGCACAGAAAAGAAAGAATTTTCACAGAATGCTACTATGTAGTTTATATTTGAATATATTCCTTTTTCCACTGTTACCCTCTTAGCGCTCCGAATGTCCACTTGCATTTTCTACAGAAAGAGTGTTCAGAACTGCGCAATCAAAACTAAGGTTCAACTCTTTTAGTTGAACAAACAGAACAGAAAGAAGTTTCACACAATGCTTCTGTGTAGTTTTTATTTGTAGACATTCTTTTTCCCAATATAGGCCTCTTAGCGCTCAGAATGTCCAATTGCAGTTTCTACAGAAAGAGTGTTTCAGAACGGCTCAATCAAAAGCAAGGTTCAACTCTGTTATTTGAATGCACAGAACAGAAAGAAGTTTCATACAATGCTTCTGTGTAGTTTATATTTGAACATATGCTTTTTTCCACTATTACCCACTTAGCGCTACGAATGTCCAGTTGCATTTTCTACAGACAGAGTGTTTCAAAACTGCTCAATCAAAAGTATGGTTTAACTCTGTTAGCTGAATGCTCAGATCAGAAAGAAGTTTCACAGAATGCTTCTGTGTAGTTTATATTTGAATATATTCCTTTTTCCACTACTACGCTCTTAGCGCTCCAAATGTCCAGTTGCATTTTCTACAGAAAGAGTGTTCAGATCTGCTCAATCAAAAGTATGGTTTAACTCTGTTAGCTGAATGCACAGATCAGAAAGAAGTTTCACCGAATGATTCTGTGTAGTTTATATTTGAAGACATTTCTTTTTCCACTATTACCCTCTTAGCGCTCCGAATCTACACTTGCATTTTCTACAAAAAGAGTGTTTCATAACTGCTCAATCAAAAATATGTTTTATCTCTGTTAACTGAATTTACAGATCAGAAATAAGTTTCACAGAATGCATCTGTGTAGTTTTTATTTGAAGATATTTTTTTCCCAATGTAGGCCTCTTAGCGCTTAGCATGTCCAATTGCAGTTTCTACAGAAAGAGTGTTTCAGAACGGCTCAATCAAAAGTAAGGTTCAACTCTGTTAGTTGAATGCACAGAACAGAAAGAATTTTCACAGAATGCTACTGTGTAGTTTATATTTGAATATATTCCTTTTTCCACTATTACCCTCTTAGCGCTCCGAATGTCCACTTGCATTTTCTACAGAAAGAGTGTTCAGAACTGCGCAATCAAAAGTATGGTTTAACTCTGTTAGCTTAATGAACATATCAGAAATAAGTTTCACACAATGCTTCTGTGTATTTTTTATTTGAAGATATTATTTTTCCCAATAGAGGCCTCTTAGCGCTCAGAATGTCCAATTGCAGTTTCTACAGAAAGAGTGTTTCAGAAAGGCTCAATCAAATGTAAGGTTCAACTCTGTTAGTTGAATGCACAGAACAGAAAGAAGTTTCACACAATGCTTCTGTGTAGTTTATATTTGAACATATTCTTTTTTCCACTATTACCCACTTAGCGCTGCGAATGTCCAGTTGCATTTTCTACAGACAGAGTGTTTCAAAACTGCTCAATCAAAAGTACGGTTTAACTCTGTTAGCTGAATGCTCAGATCAGAAAGAAGTTTCACAGAATGCTTCTGTGTAGTTTATATTTGAATATATTCCTTTTTCCACTACTACTCTCTTAGCGCTCCAAATGTCCAGTTGCATTTTCTACAGAAAGAGTGTTCAGATCTGCTCAATCAAAAGTATGGTTTAACTCTGTTAGCTGAATGCACAGATCAGAAAGAAGTTTCACAGAATGATTCTGTGTAGTTTATATTTGGAGACATTCCTTTTTCCACTATTACCCTCTTAGCGCTCCGAATCTCCACTTGCATTTTCTACAGAAAGAGTGTTTCAGAACGGCTCAATCAAAACTAAGGTTCAACTCTTTTAGTTGAACAAACAGAACAGAAAGAAGTTTCACACAATTCTTCTGTGTAGTTTTTATTTGTAGACATTCTTTTTCCCAATATAGGCCTCTTAGCGCTCAGAATGTCCAATTGCAGTTTCTACAGAAAGAGTGTTTCAGAACGGCTCAATCAAAAGTAATGTTCAACTCTGTTAGTTGAATGCACAGAACAGAAAGAAGTTTCATACAATGCTTCTGTGTAGTTTATATTTGAACATATTGTTTTTTCCACTATTACCCACTTAGCGCTACGAATGTCCAGTTGCATTTTCTACAGACAGAGTGTTTTAAAACTGCTCAATCAAAATTATGGTTTAACTCTGTTAGCTGTATGCTCAGATCAGAAAGAAGTTTCACAGAATGCTTCTGTGTAGTTTATATTTGAATATATTCCTTTTTCCACTGCTACGCTCTTAGCGCTCCAAATGTCCAGTTGCATTTTCAACAGAAAGAGTGTTCAGATCTGCTCAATCAAAAGTATGGTTTAACTCTGTTAGCTGAATGCACAGATCAGAAAGAAGTTTCACAGAATGCTTCTGTGTAGTTTATATTTGAATATATTCCTTTTTCCACTACTACTCTCTTAGCGCTCCAAATGTCCAGTTGCATTTTCTACAGAAAGAGTGTTCAGATCTGCTCAATCAAAAGTATGGTTTAACTCTGTTAGCTGAATGCACAGATCAGAAATAAGTTTCACAGAATGATTCTGTGTAGTTTATATTTGGAGACATTCCTTTTTCCACTATTACCCTCTTAGCGCTCCGAATCTCCACTTGCATTTTCTACAGAAAGAGTGTTTCAGAACGGCTCAATCAAAACTAAGGTTCAACTCTTTTAGTTGAACAAACAGAACAGAAAGAAGTTTCACACAATTCTTCTGTGTAGTTTTTATTTGTAGACATTCTTTTTCCCAATATAGGCCTCTTAGCGCTCAGAATGTCCAATTGCAGTTTCTACAGAAAGAGTGTTTCAGAACGGCTCAATCAAAAGTAAGGTTCAACTCTGTTAGTTGAATGCACAGAACAGAAAGAAGTTTCATACAATGCTTCTGTGTAGTTTATATTTGAACATATTCTTTTTTCCACTATTACCCACTTAGCGCTACGAATGTCCAGTTGCATTTTCTACAGACAGAGTGTTTTAAAACTGCTCAATCAAAATTATGGTTTAACTCTGTTAGCTGTATGCTCAGATCAGAAAGAAGTTTCACAGAATGCTTCTGTGTAGTTTATATTTGAATATATTCCTTTTTCCACTGCTACGCTCTTAGCGCTCCAAATGTCCAGTTGCATTTTCAACAGAAAGAGTGTTCAGATCTGCTCAATCAAAAGTATGGTTTAACTCTGTTAGCTGAATGCACAGATCAGAAAGAAGTTTCACCGAATGATTCTGTGTAGTTTATATTTGAAGACATTCCTTTTTCCACTATTACCCTCTTAGCGCTCCGAATCTCCACTTGCATTTTCTACAAAAAGAGTGTTTCATAACTGCTCAATCAAAAATATGTTTTATCTCTGTTAACTGAATTTACAGATCAGAAATAAGTTTCACAGAATGCATCTGTGTAGTTTTTATTTGAAGATATTTTTTCCCAATGTAGGCCTCTTAGCGCTTAGCATGTCCAATTGCAGTTTCTACAGAAAGAGTGTTTCAGAACGGCTCAATCAAAAGTAAGGTTCAACTCTGTTAGTTGAATGCACAGAAAAGAAAGAATTTTCACAGAATGCTACTATGTAGTTTATATTTGAATATATTCCTTTTTCCACTGTTACCCTCTTAGCGCTCCGAATGTCCACTTGCATTTTCTACAGAAAGAGTGTTCAGAACTGCGCAATCAAAACTAAGGTTCAACTCTTTTAGTTGAACAAACAGAACAGAAAGAAGTTTCACACAATGCTTCTGTGTAGTTTTTATTTGTAGACATTCTTTTTCCCAATATAGGCCTCTTAGCGCTCAGAATGTCCAATTGCAGTTTCTACAGAAAGAGTGTTTCAGAACGGCTCAATCAAAAGTAAGGTTCAACTCTGTTATTTGAATGCACAGAACAGAAAGAAGTTTCATACAATGCTTCTGTGTAGTTTATATTTGAACATATGCTTTTTTCCACTATTACCCACTTAGCGCTACGAATGTCCAGTTGCATTTTCTACAGACAGAGTGTTTCAAAACTGCTCAATCAAAAGTATGGTTTAACTCTGTTAGCTGAATGCTCAGATCAGAAAGAAGTTTCACAGAATGCTTCTGTGTAGTTTATATTTGAATATATTCCTTTTTCCACTACTACGCTCTTAGCGCTCCAAATGTCCAGTTGCATTTTCTACAGAAAGAGTGTTCAGATCTGCTCAATCAAAAGTATGGTTTAACTCTGTTAGCTGAATGCACAGATCAGAAAGAAGTTTCACCGAATGATTCTGTGTAGTTTATATTTGAAGACATTTCTTTTTCCACTATTACCCTCTTAGCGCTCCGAATCTACACTTGCATTTTCTACAAAAAGAGTGTTTCATAACTGCTCAATCAAAAATATGTTTTATCTCTGTTAACTGAATTTACAGATCAGAAATAAGTTTCACAGAATGCATCTGTGTAGTTTTTATTTGAAGATATTTTTTTCCCAATGTAGGCCTCTTAGCGCTTAGCATGTCCAATTGCAGTTTCTACAGAAAGAGTGTTTCAGAACGGCTCAATCAAAAGTAAGGTTCAACTCTGTTAGTTGAATGCACAGAACAGAAAGAATTTTCACAGAATGCTACTGTGTAGTTTATATTTGAATATATTCCTTTTTCCACTATTACCCTCTTAGCGCTCCGAATGTCCACTTGCATTTTCTACAGAAAGAGTGTTCAGAACTGCGCAATCAAAAGTATGGTTTAACTCTGTTAGCTTAATGAACATATCAGAAATAAGTTTCACACAATGCTTCTGTGTATTTTTTATTTGAAGATATTATTTTTCCCAATAGAGGCCTCTTAGCGCTCAGAATGTCCAATTGCAGTTTCTACAGAAAGAGTGTTTCAGAAAGGCTCAATCAAATGTAAGGTTCAACTCTGTTAGTTGAATGCACAGAACAGAAAGAAGTTTCACACAATGCTTCTGTGTAGTTTATATTTGAACATATTCTTTTTTCCACTATTACCCACTTAGCGCTGCGAATGTCCAGTTGCATTTTCTACAGACAGAGTGTTTCAAAACTGCTCAATCAAAAGTACGGTTTAACTCTGTTAGCTGAATGCTCAGATCAGAAAGAAGTTTCACAGAATGCTTCTGTGTAGTTTATATTTGAATATATTCCTTTTTCCACTACTACTCTCTTAGCGCTCCAAATGTCCAGTTGCATTTTCTACAGAAAGAGTGTTCAGATCTGCTCAATCAAAAGTATGGTTTAACTCTGTTAGCTGAATGCACAGATCAGAAAGAAGTTTCACAGAATGATTCTGTGTAGTTTATATTTGGAGACATTCCTTTTTCCACTATTACCCTCTTAGCGCTCCGAATCTCCACTTGCATTTTCTACAGAAAGAGTGTTTCAGAACGGCTCAATCAAAACTAAGGTTCAACTCTTTTAGTTGAACAAACAGAACAGAAAGAAGTTTCACACAATTCTTCTGTGTAGTTTTTATTTGTAGACATTCTTTTTCCCAATATAGGCCTCTTAGCGCTCAGAATGTCCAATTGCAGTTTCTACAGAAAGAGTGTTTCAGAACGGCTCAATCAAAAGTAATGTTCAACTCTGTTAGTTGAATGCACAGAACAGAAAGAAGTTTCATACAATGCTTCTGTGTAGTTTATATTTGAACATATTCTTTTTTCCACTATTACCCACTTAGCGCTACGAATGTCCAGTTGCATTTTCTACAGACAGAGTGTTTTAAAACTGCTCAATCAAAATTATGGTTTAACTCTGTTAGCTGTATGCTCAGATCAGAAAGAAGTTTCACAGAATGCTTCTGTGTAGTTTATATTTGAATATATTCCTTTTTCCACTGCTACGCTCTTAGCGCTCCAAATGTCCAGTTGCATTTTCAACAGAAAGAGTGTTCAGATCTGCTCAATCAAAAGTATGGTTTAACTCTGTTAGCTGAATGCACAGATCAGAAAGAAGTTTCACAGAATGCTTCTGTGTAGTTTATATTTGAATATATTCCTTTTTCCACTACTACTCTCTTAGCGCTCCAAATGTCCAGTTGCATTTTCTACAGAAAGAGTGTTCAGATCTGCTCAATCAAAAGTATGGTTTAACTCTGTTAGCTGAATGCACAGATCAGAAATAAGTTTCACAGAATGATTCTGTGTAGTTTATATTTGGAGACATTCCTTTTTCCACTATTACCCTCTTAGCGCTCCGAATCTCCACTTGCATTTTCTACAGAAAGAGTGTTTCAGAACGGCTCAATCAAAACTAAGGTTCAACTCTTTTAGTTGAACAAACAGAACAGAAAGAAGTTTCACACAATTCTTCTGTGTAGTTTTTATTTGTAGACATTCTTTTTCCCAATATAGGCCTCTTAGCGCTCAGAATGTCCAATTGCAGTTTCTACAGAAAGAGTGTTTCAGAACGGCTCAATCAAAAGTAAGGTTCAACTCTGTTAGTTGAATGCACAGAACAGAAAGAAGTTTCATACAATGCTTCTGTGTAGTTTATATTTGAACATATTCTTTTTTCCACTATTACCCACTTAGCGCTACGAATGTCCAGTTGCATTTTCTACAGACAGAGTGTTTTAAAACTGCTCAATCAAAATTATGGTTTAACTCTGTTAGCTGTATGCTCAGATCAGAAAGAAGTTTCACAGAATACTTCTGTGTAGTTTATATTTGAATATATTCCTTTTTCCACTGCTACGCTCTTAGCGCTCCAAATGTCCAGTTGCATTTTCAACAGAAAGAGTGTTCAGATCTGCTCAATCAAAAGTATGGTTTAACTCTGTTAGCTGAATGCACAGATCAGAAAGAAGTTTCACCGAATGATTCTGTGTAGTTTATATTTGAAGACATTCCTTTTTCCACTATTACCCTCTTAGCGCTCCGAATCTCCACTTGCATTTTCTACAAAAAGAGTGTTTCATAACTGCTCAATCAAAAATATGTTTTATCTCTGTTAACTGAATTTACAGATCAGAAATAAGTTTCACAGAATGCATCTGTGTAGTTTTTATTTGAAGATATTTTTTCCCAATGTAGGCCTCTTAGCGCTTAGCATGTCCAATTGCAGTTTCTACAGAAAGAGTGTTTCAGAACGGCTCAATCAAAAGTAAGGTTCAACTCTGTTAGTTGAATGCACAGAACAGAAAGAATTTTCACAGAATGCTACTATGTAGTTTATATTTGAATATATTCCTTTTTCCACTGTTACCCTCTTAGCGCTCCGAATGTCCACTTGCATTTTCTACAGAAAGAGTGTTCAGAACTGCGCAATCAAAACTAAGGTTCAACTCTTTTAGTTGAACAAACAGAACAGAAAGAAGTTTCACACAATGCTTCTGTGTAGTTTTTATTTGTAGACATTCTTTTTCCCAATATAGGCCTCTTAGCGCTCAGAATGTCCAATTGCAGTTTCTACAGAAAGAGTGTTTCAGAACGGCTCAATCAAAAGTAAGGTTCAACTCTGTTATTTGAATGCACAGAACAGAAAGAAGTTTCATACAATGCTTCTGTGTAGTTTATATTTGAACATATTCTTTTTTCCACTATTACCCACTTAGCGCTACGAATGTCCAGTTGAATTTTCTACAGACAGAGTGTTTCAAAACTGCTCAATCAAAAGTATGGTTTAACTCTGTTAGCTGAATGCTCAGATCAGAAAGAAGTTTCACAGAATGCTTCTGTGTAGTTTATATTTGAATATATTCCTTTTTCCACTACTACTCTCTTAGCGCTCCAAATGTCCAGTTGCATTTTCAACAGAAAGAGTGTTCAGATCTGCTCAATCAAAAGTATGGTTTAACTCTGTTAGCTGAATGCACAGATCAGAAAGAAGTTTCACTGAATGATTCTGTGTAGTTTATATTTGAAGACATTCCTTTTTCCACTATTACCCTCTTAGCGCTCCGAATCTCCACTTGCATTTTCTACAAAAAGAGTGTTTCATAACTGCTCAATCAAAAATATGTTTTATCTCTGTTAACTGAATTTACAGATCAGAAATAAGTTTCACAGAATGCATCTGTGTAGTTTTTATTTGAAGATATTTTTTTCCCAATGTAGGCCTCTTAGCGCTTAGCATGTCCAATTGCAGTTTCTACAGAAAGAGTGTTTCAGAACGGCTCAATCAAAAGTAAGGTTCAACTCTGTTAGTTGAATGCACAGAACAGAAAGAATTTTCACAGAATGCTACTGTGTAGTTTATATTTGAATATATTCCTTTTTCCACTATTACCCTCTTAGCGCTCCGAATGTCCACTTGCATTTTCTACAGAAAGAGTGTTCAGAACTGCGCAATCAAAAGTATGGTTTAACTCTCTTAGCTTAATGAACATATCAGAAATAAGTTTCACACAATGCTTCTGTGTATTTTTTATTTGAAGATATTATTTTTCCCAATAGAGGCCTCTTAGCGCTCAGAATGTCCAATTGCAGTTTCTACAGAAAGAGTGTTTCAGAAAGGCTCAATCAAAATAAGGTTCAACTCTGTTAGTTGAATGCACAGAACAGAAAGAAGTTTCATACAATGCTTCTGTGTAGTTTATATTTGAACATATTCTTTTTTCCACTATTACCCACTTAGCGCTACGAATGTCCAGTTGCATTTTCTACAGACAGAGTGTTTCAAAACTGCTCAATCAAAAGTATGGTTTAACTCTGTTAGCTGAATGCTCAGATCAGAAAGAAGTTTCACAGAATGCTTCTGTGTAGTTTATATTTGAATATATTCCTTTTTCCACTACTACTCTCTTAGCGCTCCAAATGTCCAGTTGCATTTTCTACAGAAAGAGTGTTCAGATCTGCTCAATCAAAAGTATGGTTTAACTCTGTTAGCTGAATGCACAGATCAGAAAGAAGTTTCACAGAATGATTCTGTGTAGTTTATATTTGGAGACATTCCTTTTTCCACTATTACCCTCTTAGCGCTCCGAATCTCCACTTGCATTTTCTACAGAAAGGGTGTTTCAGAACGGCTCAATCAAAACTAAGGTTCAACTCTTTTAGTTGAACAAACAGAACAGAAAGAAGTTTCACACAATTCTTCTGTGTAGTTTTTATTTGTAGACATTCTTTTTCCCAATATAGGCCTCTTAGCGCTCAGAATGTCCAATTGCAGTTTCTACAGAAAGAGTGTTTCAGAACGGCTCAATCAAAAGTAAGGTTCAACTCTGTTAGTTGAAAGCACAGAACAGAAAGAAGTTTCATACAATGCTTCTGTGTAGTTTATATTTGAACATATTCTTTTTTCCACTATTAACCACTTAGCGCTACGAATGTCCAGTTGCATTTTCTACAGACAGAGTGTTTCAAAACTGCTCAATCAAAAGTATGGTTTAACTCTGTTAGCTGAATGCTCAGATCAGAAAGAAGTTTCACAGAATGCTTCTGTGTAGTTTATATTTGAATATATTCCTTTTTCCACTACTATGCTGTTAGCGCTCCAAATGTCCAGTTGCATTTTCTACAGAAAGAGTGTTCAGATCTGCTCAATCAAAAGTATGGTTTAACTCTGTTAGCTGAATGCACAGATCAGAAAGAAGTTTCACCGAATGATTCTGTGTAGTTTATATTTGAAGACATTCCTTTTTCCACTATTACCCTCTTAGCGCTCCGAATCTCCACTTGCATTTTCTACAAAAAGAGTGTTTCATAACTGCTCAATCAAAAATATGTTTTATCTCTGTTAACTGAATTTACAGATCAGAAATAAGTTTCACAGAATGCATCTGTGTAGTTTTTATTTGAAGATATTTTTTCCCAATGTAGGCCTCTTAGCGCTTAGCATGTCCAATTGCAGTTTCTACAGAAAGAGTGTTTCAGAACGGCTCAATCAAAAGTAAGGTTCAACTCTGTTAGTTGAATGCACAGAACAGAAAGAATTTTCACAGAATGCTACTGTGTAGTTTATATTTGAATATATTCCTTTTTCCACTATTACCCTCTTAGCGCTCCGAATGTCCACTTGCATTTTCTACAGAAAGAGTGTTCAGAACTGCGCAATCAAAAGTATGGTTTAACTCTGTTAGCTTAATGAACATATCAGAAATAAGTTTCACACAATGCTTCTGTGTAGTTTTTATTTGAAGATATTATTTTTCTCAATAGAGGCCTCTTAGCGCTCAGAATGTCCAATTGCAGTTTCTACAGAAAGAGTGTTTCAGAACGGCTCAATCAAAACTAAGGTTCAACCCTTTTAGTTGAACAAACAGAACAGAAAGAAGTTTCACACAATTCTTCTGTGTAGTTTTTATTTGAAGATATTATTTTTCCCAATAGAGGCGTCTTAGCGCTCAGAATGTCCAGTTGCAGTTTCTACAGAAAGAGTGTTTAAGAAAGGATCAATCAAAAGTAAGGTTCAACTCTGTTAGTTGAATGCACAGAACAGGAAGAATTTTCACAGAATGCTACTGTGTACTTTATATTTGAATATATTCCTTTTTCCACTATTACCCTCTTAGCGCTCCGAATGTCCACTTGCATTTTCTACAGAAAGAGTGTTCAGAACTGCGCAATCAAAACTAAGGTTCAACTCTTTAATTGAACAAACAGAACAGAAAGAAGTTTCACACAATGCTTCTGTGTAGTTTTTATTTGTAGACATTCTTTTTCCCAATATAGGCCTCTTAGTGCTCAGAATGTCCAATTGCAGTTTCTACAGAAAGAGTGTTTCAGAACGGCTCAATCAAAAGTAAGGTTCAACTCTGTTATTTGAATGCACAGAACAGAAAGAAGTTTCATACAATGCTTCTGTGTAGTTTATATTTGAACATATTCTTTTTTCCACTATTACCCACTTAGCGCTACGAATGTCCAGTTGCATTTTCTACAGACAGAGTGTTTCAAAACTGCTCAATCAAAAGTATGGTTTAACTCTGTTAGCTGAATGCTCAGATCAGAAAGAAGTTTCACAGAATGCTTCTGTGTAGTTTATATTTGAATATATTCCTTTTTCCACTACTACGCTCTTAGCGCTCCAAATGTCAAGTTGCATTTTCTACAGAAAGAGTGTTCAGATCTGCTCAATCAAAAGTATGGTTTAACTCTGTTAGCTGAATGCACAGATCAGAAAGAAGTTTCACCGAATGATTCTGTGTAGTTTATATTTGAAGACATTCCTTTTTCCACTATTACCCTCTTAGCGCTCCGAATCTACACTTGCATTTTCTACAAAAAGAGTGTTTCATAACTGCTCAATCAAAAATATGTTTTATCTCTGTTAACTGAATTTACAGATCAGAAATAAGTTTCACAGAATGCATCTGTGTAGTTTTTATTTGAAGATATTTTTTTCCCAATGTAGGCCTCTTAGCGCTTTGCATGTCCAATTGCAGTTTCTACAGAAAGAGTGTTTCAGAACGGCTCAATCAAAAGTAAGGTTCAACTCTGTTAGTTGAATGCACAGAACAGAAAGAATTTTCACAGAATGCTACTGTGTAGTTTATATTTGAATATATTCCTTTTTCCACTATTACCCTCTTAGCGCTCCGAATGTCCACTTGCATTTTCTACAGAAAGAGTGTTCACAACTGCGCAATCAAAAGTATGGTTTAACTCTGTTAGCTTAATGAACATATCAGAAATAAGTTTCACACAATGCTTCTGTGTATTTTTTATTTGAAGATATTATTTTTCCCAATAGAGGCCTCTTAGCGCTCAGAATGTCCAATTGCAGTTTCTACAGAAAGAGTGTTTCAGAAAGGCTCAATCAAAAGTAAGGTTCAACTCTGTTAGTTGAATGCACAGAACAGAAAGAAGTTTCATACAATGCTTCTGTGTAGTTTATATTTGAACATATTCTTTTTTCCACTATTACCCACCTAGCGCTACGAATGTCCAGTTGCATTTTCTACAGACAGAGTGTTTCAAAACTGCTCAATCAAAAGTATGGTTTAACTCTGTTAGCTGAATGCTCAGATCAGAAAGAAGTTTCACAGAATGCTTCTGTGTAGTTTATATTTGAATATATTCCTTTTTCCACTACTACGCTCTTAGCGCTCCAAATGTCCAGTTGCATTTTCTACAGAAAGAGTGTTCAGATCTGCTCAATCAAAAGTATGGTTTAACTCTGTTAGCTGAATGCACAGATCAGAAAGAAGTTTCACCGAATGATTCTGTGTAGTTTATATTTGAAGACATTTCTTTTTCCACTATTACCCTCTTAGCGCTCCGAATCTACACTTGCATTTTCTACAAAAAGAGGGTTTCATAACTGCTCAATCAAAAATATGTTTTATCTCTGTTAACTGAATTTACAGATCAGAAATAAGTTTCACAGAATGCATCTGTGTAGTTTTTATTTGAAGATATTTTTTTCCCAATGTAGGCCTCTTAGCGCTTAGCATGTCCAATTGCAGTTTCTACAGAAAGAGTGTTTCAGAACGGCTCAATCAAAAGTAAGGTTCAACTCTGTTAGTTGAATGCACAGAACAGAAAGAATTTTCACAGAATGCTACTGTGTAGTTTCTATTTGAATATATTCCTTTTTCCACTATTACCCTCTTAGCGCTCCGAATGTCCACTTGCATTTTCTACAGAAAGAGTGTTCAGAACTGCGCAATCAAAAGTATGGTTTAACTCTGTTAGCTTAATGAACATATCAGAAATAAGTTTCACACAATGCTTCTGTGTATTTTTTATTTGAAGATATTATTTTTCCCAATAGAGGCCTCTTAGCGCTCAGAATGTCCAATTGCAGTTTCTACAGAAAGAGTGTTTCAGAAAGGCTCAATCAAATGTAAGGTTCAACTCTGTTAGTTGAATGCACAGAACAGAAAGAAGTTTCACACAATGCTTCTGTGTAGTTTATATTTGAACATATTCTTTTTTCCACTATTACCCACTTAGCGCTGCGAATGTCCAGTTGCATTTTCTACAGACAGAGTGTTTCAAAACTGCTCAATCAAAAGTATGGTTTAACTCTGTTAGCTGAATGCTCAGATCAGAAAGTAGTTTCACAGAATGCTTCTGTGTAGTTTATATTTGAATATATTCCTTTTTCCACTACTACTCTCTTAGCGCTCCAAATGTCCAGTTGCATTTTCTACAGAAAGAGTGTTCAGATCTGCTCAATCAAAAGTATGGTTTAACTCTGTTAGCTGAATGCACAGATCAGAAAGAAGTTTCACAGAATGATTCTGTGTAGTTTATATTTGGAGACATTCCTTTTTCCACTATTACCCTCTTAGCGCTCCGAATCTCCACTTGCATTTTCTACAGAAAGAGTGTTTCAGAACGGCTCAATCAAAACTAAGGTTCAACTCTTTTAGTTGAACAAACAGAACAGAAAGAAGTTTCACACAATTCTTCTGTGTAGTTTTTATTTGTAGACATTCTTTTTCCCAATATAGGCCTCTTAGCGCTCAGAATGTCCAATTGCAGTTTCTACAGAAAGAGTGTTTCAGAACGGCTCAATCAAAAGTAATGTTCAACTCTGTTAGTTGAATGCACAGAACAGAAAGAAGTTTCATACAATGCTTCTGTGTAGTTTATATTTGAACATATTCTTTTTTCCACTATTACCCACTTAGCGCTACGAATGTCCAGTTGCATTTTCTACAGACAGAGTGTTTTAAAACTGCTCAATCAAAATTATGGTTTAACTCTGTTAGCTGTATGCTCAGATCAGAAAGAAGTTTCACAGAATGCTTCTGTGTAGTTTATATTTGAATATATTCCTTTTTCCACTGCTACGCTCTTAGCGCTCCAAATGTCCAGTTGCATTTTCAACAGAAAGAGTGTTCAGATCTGCTCAATCAAAAGTATGGTTTAACTCTGTTAGCTGAATGCACAGATCAGAAAGAAGTTTCACAGAATGCTTCTGTGTAGTTTATATTTGAATATATTCCTTTTTCCACTACTACTCTCTTAGCGCTCCAAATGTCCAGTTGCATTTTCTACAGAAAGAGTGTTCAGATCTGCTCAATCAAAAGTATGGTTTAACTCTGTTAGCTGAATGCACAGATCAGAAAGAAGTTTCACAGAATGATTCTGTGTAGTTTATATTTGGAGACATTCCTTTTTCCACTATTATCCTCTGAGCGCTCCGAATCTCCACTTGCATTTTCTACAGAAAGAGTGTTTCAGAACGGCTCAATCAAAACTAAGGTTCAACTCTTTTAGTTGAACAAACAGAACAGAAAGAAGTTTCACACAATTCTTCTGTGTAGTTTTTATTTGTAGACATTCTTTTTCCCAATATAGGCCTCTTAGCGCTCAGAATGTCCAATTGCAGTTTCTACAGAAAGAGTGTTTCAGAACGGCTCAATCAAAAGTAAGGTTCAACTCTGTTAGTTGAATGCACAGAACAGAAAGAAGTTTCATACAATGCTTCTGTGTAGTTTATATTTGAACATATTCTTTTTTCCACTATTACCCACTTAGCGCTACGAATGTCCAGTTGCATTTTCTACAGACAGAGTGTTTTAAAACTGCTCAATCAAAATTATGGTTTAACTCTGTTAGCTGTATGCTCAGATCAGAAAGAAGTTTCACAGAATGCTTCTGTGTAGTTTATATATGAATATATTCCTTTTTCCACTACTATGCTGTTAGCGCTCCAAATGTCCAGTTGCATTTTCTACAGAAAGAGTGTTCAGATCTGCTCAATCAAAAGTATGGTTTAACTCTGTTAGCTGAATGCACAGATCAGAAAGAAGTTTCACCGAATGATTCTGTGTAGTTTATATTTGAAGACATTCCTTTTTCCACTATTACCCTCTTAGCGCTCCGAATCTCCACTTGCATTTTCTACAAAAAGAGTGTTTCATAACTGCTCAATCAAAAATATGTTTTATCTCTGTTAACTGAATTTACAGATCAGAAATAAGTTTCACAGAATGCATCTGTGTAGTTTTTATTTGAAGATATTTTTTCCCAATGTAGGCCTCTTAGCGCTTAGCATGTCCAATTGCAGTTTCTACAGAAAGAGTGTTTCAGAACGGCTCAATCAAAAGTAAGGTTCAACTCTGTTAGTTGAATGCACAGAACAGAAAGAATTTTCACAGAATGCTACTGTGTAGTTTATATTTGAATATATTCCTTTTTCCACTATTACCCTCTTAGCGCTCCGAATGTCCACTTGCATTTTCTACAGAAAGAGTGTTCAGAACTGCGCAATCAAAAGTATGGTTTAACTCTGTTAGCTTAATGAACATATCAGAAATAAGTTTCACACAATGCTTCTGTGTAGTTTTTATTTGAAGATATTATTTTTCTCAATAGAGGCCTCTTAGCGCTCAGAATGTCCAATTGCAGTTTCTACAGAAAGAGTGTTTCAGAACGGCTCAATCAAAACTAAGGTTCAACCCTTTTAGTTGAACAAACAGAACAGAAAGAAGTTTCACACAATTCTTCTGTGTAGTTTTTATTTGAAGATATTATTTTTCCCAATAGAGGCCTCTTAGCGCTCAGAATGTCCAGTTGCAGTTTCTACAGAAAGAGTGTTTAAGAAAGGCTCAATCAAAAGTAAGGTTCAACTCTGTTAGTTGAATGCACAGAACAGGAAGAATTTTCACAGAATGCTACTGTGTACTTTATATTTGAATATATTCCTTTTTCCACTATTACCCTCTTAGCGCTCCGAATGTCCACTTGCATTTTCTACAGAAAGAGTGTTCAGAACTGCGCAATCAAAACTAAGGTTCAACTCTTTTAGTTGAACAAACAGAACAGAAAGAAGTTTCGCACAATGCTTCTGTGTAGTTTTTATTTGTAGACATTCTTTTTCCCAATATAGGCCTCTTAGCGCTCAGAATGTCCAATTGCAGTTTCTACAGAAAGAGTGTTTCAGAACGGCTCAATCAAAAGTAAGGTTCAACTCTGTTATTTGAATGCACAGAACAGAAAGAAGTTTCATACAATGCTTCTGTGTAGTTTATATTTGAACATATTCTTTTTTCCACTATTACCCACTTAGCGCTACGAATGTCCAGTTGCATTTTCTACAGACAGAGTGTTTCAAAGCTGCTCAATCAAAAGTATGGTTTAACTCTGTTAGCTGAATGCTCAGATCAGAAAGAAGTTTCACAGAATGCTTCTGTGTAGTTTATATTTGAATATATTCCTTTTTCCACTACTACGCTCTTAGCGCTCCAAATGTCCAGTTGCATTTTCTACAGAAAGAGTGTTCAGATCTGCTCAATCAAAAGTATGGTTTAACTCTGTTAGCTGAATGCACAGATCAGAAAGAAGTTTCACCGAATGATTCTGTGTAGTTTATATTTGAAGACATTTCTTTTTCCACTATTACCCTCTTAGCGCTCCGAATCTACACTTGCATTTTCTACAAAAAGAGTGTTTCATAACTGCTCAATCAAAAATATGTTTTATCTCTGTTAACTGAATTTACAGATCAGAAATAAGTTTCACAGAATGCATCTGTGTAGTTTTTTATTTGAAGATATTTTTTTCCCAATGTAGGCCTCTTAGCGCTTAGCATGTCCAATTGCAGTTTCTACAGAAAGAGTGTTTCAGAACGGCTCAATCAAAAGTAAGGTTCAACTCTGTTAGTTGAATGCACAGAACAGAAAGAATTTTCACAGAATGCTACTGTGTAGTTTATATTTGAATATATTCCTTTTTCCACTATTACCCTCTTAGCGCTCCGAATGTCCACTTGCATTTTCTACAGAAAGAGTGTTCAGAACTGCGCAATCAAAAGTATGGTATAACTCTGTTAGCTTAATGAACATATCAGAAATAAGTTTCACACAATGCTTCTGTGTATTTTTTATTTGAAGATATTATTTTTCCCAATAGAGGCCTCTTAGCGCTCAGAATGTCCAATTGCAGTTTCTACAGAAAGAGTGTTTCAGAAAGGCTCAATCAAAATAAGGTTCAACTCTGTTAGTTGAATGCACAGAACAGAAAGAAGTTTCATACAATGCTTCTGTGTAGTTTATATTTGAATATATTCTTTTTTCCACTATTACCCACTTAGCGCTACGAATGTCCAGTTGCATTTTCTACAGACAGAGTGTTTCAAAACTGCTCAATCAAAAGTATGGTTTAACTCTGTTAGCTGAATGCTCAGATCAGAAAGAAGTTTCACAGAATGCTTCTGTGTAGTTTATATTTGAATATATTCCTTTTTCCACTACTACTCTCTTAGCGCTCCAAATGTCCAGTTGCATTTTCTACAGAAAGAGTGTTCAGATCTGCTCAATCAAAAGTATGGTTTAACTCTGTTAGCTGAATGCACAGATCAGAAAGAAGTTTCACAGAATGATTCTGTGTAGTTTATATTTGGAGACATTCCTTTTTCCACTATTACCCTCTTAGCGCTCCGAATCTCCACTTGCATTTTCTACAGAAAGGGTGTTTCAGAACGGCTCAATCAAAACTAAGGTTCAACTCTTTTAGTTGAACAAACAGAACAGAAAGAAGTTTCACACAATTCTTCTGTGTAGTTTTTATTTGTAGACATTCTTTTTCCCAATATAGGCCTCTTAGCGCTCAGAATGTCCAATTGCAGTTTCTACAGAAAGAGTGTTTCAGAACGGCTCAATCAAAAGTAAGGTTCAACTCTGTTAGTTGAAAGCACAGAACAGAAAGAAGTTTCATACAATGCTTCTGTGTAGTTTATATTTGAACATATTCTTTTTTCCACTATTAACCACTTAGCGCTACGAATGTCCAGTTGCATTTTCTACAGACAGAGTGTTTCAAAACTGCTCAATCAAAAGTATGGTTTAACTCTGTTAGCTGAATGCTCAGATCAGAAAGAAGTTTCACAGAATGCTTCTGTGTAGTTTATATTTGAATATATTCCTTTTTCCACTACTATGCTGTTAGCGCTCCAAATGTCCAGTTGCATTTTCTACAGAAAGAGTGTTCAGATCTGCTCAATCAAAAGTATGGTTTAACTCTGTTAGCTGAATGCACAGATCAGAAAGAAGTTTCACCGAATGATTCTGTGTAGTTTATATTTGAAGACATTCCTTTTTCCACTATTACCCTCTTAGCGCTCCGAATCTCCACTTGCATTTTCTACAAAAAGAGTGTTTCATAACTGCTCAATCAAAAATATGTTTTATCTCTGTTAACTGAATTTACAGATCAGAAATAAGTTTCACAGAATGCATCTGTGTAGTTTTTATTTGAAGATATTTTTTCCCAATGTAGGCCTCTTAGCGCTTAGCATGTCCAATTGCAGTTTCTACAGAAAGAGTGTTTCAGAACGGCTCAATCAAAAGTAAGGTTCAACTCTGTTAGTTGAATGCACAGAACAGAAAGAATTTTCACAGAATGCTACTGTGTAGTTTATATTTGAATATATTCCTTTTTCCACTATTACCCTCTTAGCGCTCCGAATGTCCACTTGCATTTTCTACAGAAAGAGTGTTCAGAACTGCGCAATCAAAAGTATGGTTTAACTCTGTTAGCTTAATGAACATATCAGAAATAAGTTTCACACAATGCTTCTGTGTAGTTTTTATTTGAAGATATTATTTTTCTCAATAGAGGCCTCTTAGCGCTCAGAATGTCCAATTGCAGTTTCTACAGAAAGAGTGTTTCAGAACGGCTCAATCAAAACTAAGGTTCAACCTTTTAGTTGAACAAACAGAACAGAAAGAAGTTTCACACAATTCTTCTGTGTAGTTTTTATTTGAAGATATTATTTTTCCCAATAGAGGCCTCTTAGCGCTCAGAATGTCCAGTTGCAGTTTCTACAGAAAGAGTGTTTAAGAAAGGCTCAATCAAAAGTAAGGTTCAACTCTGTTAGTTGAATGCACAGAACAGGAAGAATTTTCACAGAATGCTACTGTGTACTTTATATTTGAATATATTCCTTTTTCCACTATTACCCTCTTAGCGCTCCGAATGTCCACTTGCATTTTCTACAGAAAGAGTGTTCAGAACTGCGCAATCAAAACTAAGGTTCAACTCTTTTAGTTGAACAAACAGAACAGAAAGAAGTTTCACACAATGCTTCTGTGTAGTTTTTATTTGTAGACATTCTTTTTCCCAATATAGGCCTCTTAGTGCTCAGAATGTCCAATTGCAGTTTCTACAGAAAGAGTGTTTCAGAACGGCTCAATCAAAAGTAAGGTTCAACTCTGTTATTTGAATGCACAGAACAGAAAGAAGTTTCATAAAATGCTTCTGTGTAGTTTATATTTGAACATATTCTTTTTTCCACTATTACCCACTTAGCGCTACGAATGTCCAGTTGCATTTTCTACAGACAGAGTGTTTCAAAACTGCTCAATCAAAAGTATGGTTTAACTCTGTTAGCTGAATGCTCAGATCAGAAAGAAGTTTCACAGAATGCTTCTGTGTAGTTTATATTTGAATATATTCCTTTTTCCACTACTACGCTCTTAGCGCTCCAAATGTCCAGTTGCATTTTCTACAGAAAGAGTGTTCAGATCTGCTCAATCAAAAGTATGGTTTAACTCTGTTAGCTGAATGCACAGATCAGAAAGAAGTTTCACCGAATGATTCTGTGTAGTTTATATTTGAAGACATTCCTTTTTCCACTATTACCCTCTTAGCGCTCCGAATCTACACTTGCATTTTCTACAAAAAGAGTGTTTCATAACTGCTCAATCAAAAATATGTTTTATCTCTGTTAACTGAATTTACAGATCAGAAATAAGTTTCACAGAATGCATCTGTGTAGTTTTTATTTGAAGATATTTTTTTCCCAATGTTGGCCTCTTAGCGCTTTGCATGTCCAATTGCAGTTTCTACAGAAAGAGTGTTTCAGAACGGCTCAATCAAAAGTAAGGTTCAACTCTGTTAGTTGAATGCACAGAACAGAAAGAATTTTCACAGAATGCTACTGTGTAGTTTATATTTGAATATATTCCTTTTTCCACTATTACCCTCTTAGCGCTCCGAATGTCCACTTGCATTTTCTACAGAAAGAGTGTTCAGAACTGCGCAATCAAAAGTATGGTTTAACTCTGTTAGCTTAATGAACATATCAGAAATAAGTTTCACACAATGCTTCTGTGTATTTTTTATTTGAAGATATTTTTTTTCCCAATAGAGGCCTCTTAGCGCTCAGAATGTCCAATTGCAGTTTCTACAGAAAGAGTGTTTCAGAACGGCTCAATCAAAACTAAGGTTCAACTCTCTTAGTTGAACAAACAGAACAGAAAGTAGTTTCACACAATTCTTCTGTGTAGTTTTTATTTGTAGACATTCTTTTTCCCAATATAGGCCTCTTAGCGCTCAGAATGTCCAATTGCAGTTTCTACAGAAAGAGTGTTTCAGAACGGCTCAATCAAAAGTAAGGTTCAACTCTGTTAGTTGAATGCACAGAACAGAAAGAAGTTTCATACAATGCTTCTGTGTAGTTTATATTTGAACATATTCTTTTTTCCACTAACACCCACTTAGCGCTACGAATGTCCAGTTGCATTTTCTACAGACAGAGTGTTTCAAAACTACTCAATTAAAAGTATGGTTGAACTCTGTTAGTTGAATGCTCAGATCAGAAAGAAGTTTCACAGAATGCTTCTGTGTAGTTTATATTTGAATATATTCCTTTTTCCACTACTACTCTCTTAGCGCTCCAAATGTCCAGTTGCATTTTCTACAGAAAGAGTGTTCAGATCTGCTCAATCAAAAGTATGGTTTAACTCTGTTAGCTGAATGCACAGATCAGAAAGAAGTTTCACAGAATGATTCTGTGTAGTTTATATTTGGAGACATTCCTTTTTCCACTATTACCCTCTTAGCGCTCCGAATCTCCACTTGCATTTTCTACAGAAAGGGTGTTTCAGAACGGCTCAATCAAAACTAAGGTTCAACTCTTTTAGTTGAACAAACAGAACAGAAAGAAGTTTCACACAATTCTTCTGTGTAGTTTTTATTTGTAGACATTCTTTTTCCCAATATAGGCCTCTTAGCGCTCAGAATGTCCAATTGCAGTTTCTACAGAAAGAGTGTTTCAGAAAGGCTCAATCAAAAGTAAGGTTCAACTCTGTTAGTTGAATGCACAGAACAGAAAGAAGTTTCATACAATGCTTCTGTGTAGCTTATATTTGAACATATTATTTTTTCCACTATTACCCACTTAGCGCTACGAATGTCCAGTTGCATTTTCTACAGACAGAGTGTTTCAAAACTGCTCAATCAAAAGTATGGTTTAACTCTGTTAGCTGAATGCTCAGATCAGAAAGAAGTTTCACAGAATGCTTCTGTGTAGTTTATATTTGAATATATTCCTTTTTCCGCTACTACTCTCTTAGCGCTCCAAATGTCCAGTTGCATTTTCTACAGAAAGAGTGTTCAGATCTGCTGAATCAAAAGTATGGTTTAACTCTGTTAGCTGAATGCACAGATCAGAAAGAAGTTTCACAGAATGATTCTGTGTAGTTTATATTTGGAGACATTCCTTTTTCCACTATTACCCTCTTAGCGCTCAGAAGGTCCAATTGCAGTTTCTACAGAAAGAGTGTTTCAGAACGGCTCAATCAAAACTAAGGTTCAACTCTTTTATTTGAACAAACAGAACAGAAAGAAGTTTCACACAATTCTTCTGTGTAGTTTTTATTTGTAGACATTCTTTTTCCCAATATAGGCCTCTTAGCGCTCAGAATGTCCAATTGCAGTTTCTACAGAAAGAGTGTTTCAGAACGGCTCAATCAAAAGTAAGGTTCAACTCTGTTAGTTGAATGCACAGAATAGAAAGAAATTTCATACAATGCTTCTGTGTAGCTTATATTTGAACATATTCTTTTTTCCACTATTACGCACTTAGCGCTACGAATGTCCAGTTGCATTTTCTACAGACAGAGTGTTTCAAAACTGCTCAATCAAAACTATGGTTTTACTCTGTTAGCTGAATGCTCAGATCAGAAAGAAGTTTCACAGAATGCTTCTGTGTAGTTTATATTTGAATATATTACTTTTTCCGCTACTACTCTCTTAGCGCTCCAAATGTCCAGTTGCATTTTCTACAGAAAGAGTGTTCAGATCTGCTCAATCAAAGGTATGGTTTAACTCTGTTAGCTGAATGCACAGATCAGAAAGAAGTTTCACAGAATGATCCTGTGTAGTTTATATTTGGAGACATTCCTTTTTCCACTATTACCCTATTAGCGCTCCGAATCTCCACTTGCATTTTCTACAGAAAGAGTGTTTCAGAACGGCTCAATCAAAATAAGGTTCAACTCTCTTAGTTGAACAAACAGAACAGAAAGGAGTTTCACACAATTCTTCTGTGTAGTTTTTATTTGTAGACATTCTTTTTCCCAATATAGGCCTCTTAGCGCTCAGAATGTCCAATTGCAGTTTCTACAGAAAGAGTGTTTCAGAACGGCTCAATCAAAAGTAAGGTTCAACTCTGTTAGTTGAATGCACAGAACAGAAAGAAGTTTCATACAATGCTTCTGTGTAGTTTATATTTGAACATATTCTTTTTTCCACTATTACCCACTTAGCGCTACGAATGTCCAGTTGCATTTTCTACAGACAGAGTGTTTCAAAACTGCTCAATCAAAAGTATGGTTTAACTCTGTTAGCTGAATGCTCAGATCAGAAAGTAGTTTCACAGAATGCTTCTGTGTAGTTTATATTTGAATATATTCCTTTTTCCACTACTACGCTCTTAGCGCTCCAAATGTCCAGTTGCATTTTCTACAGAAAGAGTGTTCAGATCTGCTCAATCAAAACTATGGTTTAACTCTGTTAGCTGAATGCACAGATCAGAAAGAAGTTTCACCGAATGATTCTGTGTAGTTTATATTTGAAGACATTCCTTTTTCCACTATTACCCTCTTAGCGCTCGGAATCTCCACTTGCATTTTCTACAAAAAGAGTGTTTCATAACTGCTGAATCAAAAATATGTTTTATCTCTGTTAACTGAATTTACAGATCAGAAATAAGTTTCACAGAATGCATCTGTGTAGTTTTTATTTGAAGATATTCTTTTTCCCAATGTAGGCCTCTTAGCGCTTAGCATGTCCAATTGCAATTTCTACAGAAAGAGTGTTTCAGAACGGCTCAATCAAAAGTAGGGTTCAACTCTGTTATTTGAATGCACAGAACAGAAAGAATTTTCACAGAATGCTACTGTGTAGTTTATATTTGAATATATTCCTTTTTCCACTATTACCCTCTTAGCGCTCCGAATGTCCACTTGCATTTTCTACAGAAAGAGTGTTCAGAACTGCGCAATCAAAAGTATGGTTTAACTCTGTTAGCTTAATGAATATATCAGAAATAAGTTTCACACAATGCTTCTGTGTAGTTTTTATTTGAAGTTATTATTTTTCCCAATAGAGGCCTCTTAGCGCTCAGAATGTCCAATTGCAGTTTGTACAGAAAGAGTGTTTCAGAAAGGCTCAATCAAAAGTAAGGTTCAACTCTGTTAGTTGAATGCACAGAACAGAAAGAAGTTTCATACAATGCTTCTGTGTAGCTTATATTTGAACATATTCTTTTTTCCACTATTACCCACTTGGCGCTACGAATGTCCAGTTGCATTTTCTACAGACAGAGTGTTTCAAAACTGCTCAATCAACAGTATGGTTTAACTCTGTTAGCTGAATGCTCAGATCAGAAAGAAGTTTCACAGAATGCTTCTGTGTAGTTTATATTTGAATATATTCCTTTTTCCACTACTACTCTCTTAGCGCTCCAAATGTCCAGTTGCATTTTCTACAGAAAGAGTGTTCAGATCTGCTCAATCAAAAGTATGGTTTAACTCTGTTAGCTGAATGCACAGATCAGAAAGAAGTTTCACAGAATGATTCTGTGTAGTTTATATTTGGAGACATTCCTTTTTCCACTATTACCCTCTTAGCGCTCCGAATCTCCACTTGCATTTTCTACAGAAAGGGTGTTTCAGAACGGCTCAATCAAAACTAAGGTTCAACTCTTTTAGTTGAACAAACAGAACAGAAAGAAGTTTCACACAATTCTTCTGTGTAGTTTTTATTTGTAGACATTCTTTTTCCCAATATACGCCTCTTAGCGCTCAGAATGTCCAATTGCAGTTTCTACAGAAAGAGTGTTTCAGAACGGCTCAATCAAAAGTAAGGTTCAACTCTGTTAGTTGAAAGCACAGAACAGAAAGAAGTTTCATACAATGCTTCTGTGTAGTTTATATTTGAACATATTCTTTTTTCCACTATTAACCACTTAGCGCTACGAATGTCCAGTTGCATTTTCTACAGACAGAGTGTTTCAAAACTGCTCAATCAAAAGTATGGTTTAACTCTGTTAGCTGAATGCTCAGATCAGAAAGAAGTTTCACAGAATGCTTCTGTGTAGTTTATATTTGAATATATTCCTTTTTCCACTACTATGCTGTTAGCGCTCCAAATGTCCAGTTGCATTTTCTACAGAAAGAGTGTTCAGATCTGCTCAATCAAAAGTATGGTTTAACTCTGTTAGCTGAATGCACAGATCAGAAAGAAGTTTCACCGAATGATTCTGTGTAGTTTATATTTGAAGACATTCCTTTTTCCACTATTACCCTCTTAGCGCTCCGAATCTCCACTTGCATTTTCTACAAAAAGAGTGTTTCATAACTGCTCAATCAAAAATATGTTTTATCTCTGTTAACTGAATTTACAGATCAGAAATAAGTTTCACAGAATGCATCTGTGTAGTTTTTATTTGAAGATATTTTTTCCCAATGTAGGCCTCTTAGCGCTTAGCATGTCCAATTGCAGTTTCTACAGAAAGAGTGTTTCAGAACGGCTCAATCAAAAGTAAGGTTCAACTCTGTTAGTTGAATGCACAGAACAGAAAGAATTTTCACAGAATGCTACTGTGTAGTTTATATTTGAATATATTCCTTTTTCCACTATTACCCTCTTAGCGCTCCGAATGTCCACTTGCATTTTCTACAGAAAGAGTGTTCAGAACTGCGCAATCAAAAGTATGGTTTAACTCTGTTAGCTTAATGAACATATCAGAAATAAGTTTCACACAATGCTTCTGTGTAGTTTTTATTTGAAGACATTATTTTTCTCAATAGAGGCCTCTTAGCGCTCAGAATGTCCAATTGCAGTTTCTACAGAAAGAGTGTTTCAGAACGGCTCAATCAAAACTAAGGTTCAACCTTTTAGTTGAACAAACAGAACAGAAAGAAGTTTCACACAATTCTTCTGTGTAGTTTTTATTTGAAGATATTATTTTTCCCAATAGAGGCCTCTTAGCGCTCAGAATGTCCAGTTGCAGTTTCTACAGAAAGAGTGTTTAAGAAAGGCTCAATCAAAAGTAAGGTTCAACTCTGTTAGTTGAATGCACAGAACAGGAAGAATTTTCACAGAATGCTACTGTGTACTTTATATTTGAATATATTCCTTTTTCCACTATTACCCTCTTAGCGCTCCGAATGTCCACTTGCATTTTCTACAGAAAGAGTGTTCAGAACTGCGCAATCAAAACTAAGGTTCAACTCTTTTAGTTGAACAAACAGAACAGAAAGAAGTTTCACACAATGCTTCTGTGTAGTTTTTATTTGTAGACATTCTTTTTCCCAATATAGGCCTCTTAGTGCTCAGAATGTCCAATTGCAGTTTCTACAGAAAGAGTGTTTCAGAACGGCTCAATCAAAAGTAAGGTTCAACTCTGTTATTTGAATGCACAGAACAGAAAGAAGTTTCATAAAATGCTTCTGTGTAGTTTATATTTGAACATATTCTTTTTTCCACTATTACCCACTTAGCGCTACGAATGTCCAGTTGCATTTTCTACAGACAGAGTGTTTCAAAACTGCTCAATCAAAAGTACGGTTTAACTCTGTTAGCTGAATGCTCAGATCAGAAAGAAGTTTCACAGAATGCTTCTGTGTAGTTTATATTTGAATATATTCCTTTTTCCACTACTACGCTCTTAGCGCTCCAAATGTCCAGTTGCATTTTCTACAGAAAGAGTGTTCAGATCTGCTCAATCAAAAGTATGGTTTAACTCTGTTAGCTGAATGCACAGATCAGAAAGAAGTTTCACCGAATGATTCTGTGTAGTTTATATTTGAAGACATTCCTTTTTCCACTATTACCCTCTTAGCGCTCCGAATCTACACTTGCATTTTCTACAAAAAGAGTGTTTCATAACTGCTCAATCAAAAATATGTTTTATCTCTGTTAACTGAATTTACAGATCAGAAATAAGTTTCACAGAATGCATCTGTGTAGTTTTTATTTGAAGATATTTTTTTCCCAATGTTGGCCTCTTAGCGCTTTGCATGTCCAATTGCAGTTTCTACAGAAAGAGTGTTTCAGAACGGCTCAATCAAAAGTAAGGTTCAACTCTGTTAGTTGAATGCACAGAACAGAAAGAATTTTCACAGAATGCTACTGTGTAGTTTATATTTGAATATATTCCTTTTTCCACTATTACCCTCTTAGCGCTCCGAATGTCCACTTGCATTTTCTACAGAAAGAGTGTTCAGAACTGCGCAATCAAAAGTATGGTTTAACTCTGTTAGCTTAATGAACATATCAGAAATAAGTTTCACACAATGCTTCTGTGTATTTTTTATTTGAAGATATTTTTTTTCCCAATAGAGGCCTCTTAGCGCTCAGAATGTCCAATTGCAGTTTCTACAGAAAGAGTGTTTCAGAAAGGCTCAATCAAAAGTAAGGTTCAACTCTGTTAGTTGAATGCACAGAACAGAAAGAAGTTTCATACAATGCTTCTGTGTAGTTTATATTTGAACATATTCTTTTTTCCACTATTACCCACTTAGCGCTACGAATGTCCAGTTGCATTTTCTACAGACAGAGTGTTTCAAAACTGCTCAATCAAACGTATGGTTTAACTCTGTTAGCTGTATGCTCAGATCAGAAAGAAGTTTCACAGAATGCTTCTGTGTAGTTTATATTTGAATATATTCCTTTTTCCGCTACTACTCTCTTAGCGCTCCAAATGTCCAGTTGCATTTTCTACAGAAAGAGTGTTCAGATCTGCTCAATCAAAAGTATGGTTTAACTCTGTTAGCTGAATGCACAGATCAGAAAGAAGTTTCACAGAATGATTCTGTGTAGTTTATATTTGGAGACATTCCTTTTTCCACTATTACCCTATTAGCGCTCCGAATCTCCACTTGCATTTTCTACAGAAAGAGTGTTTCAGAACGGCTCAATCAAAACTAAGGTTCAACTCTCTTAGTTGAACAAACAGAACAGAAAGGAGTTTCACACAATTCTTCTGTGTAGTTTTTATTTGTAGACATTCTTTTTCCCAATATAGGCCTCTTAGCGCTCAGAATGTCCAATTGCAGTTTCTACAGAAAGAGTGTTTCAGAACGGCTCAATCAAAAGTAAGGTTCAACTCTGTTAGTTGAATGCACAGAACAGAAAGAAGTTTCATACAATGCTTCTGTGTAGTTTATATTTGAACATATTCTTTTTTCCACTAACACCCACTTAGCGCTACGAATGTCCAGTTGCATTTTCTACAGACAGAGTGTTTCAAAACTACTCAATTAAAAGTATGGTTGAACTCTGTTAGTTGAATGCTCAGATCAGAAAGAAGTTTCACAGAATGCTTCTGTGTAGTTTATATTTGAATATATTCCTTTTTCCACTACTACTCTCTTAGCGCTCCAAATGTCCAGTTGCATTTTCTACAGAAAGAGTGTTCAGATCTGCTCAATCAAAAGTATGGTTTAACTCTGTTAGCTGAATGCACAGATCAGAAAGAAGTTTCACAGAATGATTCTGTGTAGTTTATATTTGGAGACATTCCTTTTTCCACTATTACCCTCTTAGCGCTCCGAATCTCCACTTGCATTTTCTACAGAAAGGGTGTTTCAGAACGGCTCAATCAAAACTAAGTTTCAACTCTTTTAGTTGAACAAACAGAACAGAAAGAAGTTTCACACAATTCTTCTGTGTAGTTTTTATTTGTAGACATTCTTTTTCCCAATATAGGCCTCTTAGCGCTCAGAATGTCCAATTGCAGTTTCTACAGAAAGAGTGTTTCAGAAAGGCTCAATCAAAAGTAAGGTTCAACTCTGTTAGTTGAATGCACAGAACAGAAAGAAGTTTCATACAATGCTTCTGGGTAGCTTATATTTGAACATATTATTTTTTCCACTATTACCCACTTAGCGCTACGAATGTCCAGTTGCATTTTCTACAGACAGAGTGTTTCAAAACTGCTCAATCAAAAGTATGGTTTAACTCTGTTAGCTGAATGCTCAGATCAGAAAGAAGTTTCACAGAATGCTTCTGTGTAGTTTATATTTGAATATATTCCTTTTTCCGCTACTACTCTCTTAGCGCTCCAAATGTCCAGTTGCATTTTCTACAGAAAGAGTGTTCAGATCTGCTGAATCAAAAGTATGGTTTAACTCTGTTAGCTGAATGCACAGATCAGAAAGAAGTTTCACAGAATGATTCTGTGTAGTTTATATTTGGAGACATTCCTTTTTCCACTATTACCCTCTTAGCGCTCAGAAGGTCCAATTGCAGTTTCTACAGAAAGAGTGTTTCAGAACGGCTCAATCAAAACTAAGGTTCAACTCTTTTATTTGAACAAACAGAACAGAAAGAAGTTTCACACAATTCTTCTGTGTAGTTTTTATTTGTAGACATTCTTTTTCCCAATATAGGCCTCTTAGCGCTCAGAATGTCCAATTGCAGTTTCTACAGAAAGAGTGTTTCAGAACGGCTCAATCAAAAGTAAGGTTCAACTCTGTTAGTTGAATGCACAGAATAGAAAGAAATTTCATACAATGCTTCTGTGTAGCTTATATTTGAACATATTCTTTTTTCCACTATTACGCACTTAGCGCTACGAATGTCCAGTTGCATTTTCTACAGACAGAGTGTTTCAAAACTGCTCAATCAAAACTATGGTTTTACTCTGTTAGCTGAATGCTCAGATCAGAAAGAAGTTTCACAGAATGCTTCTGTGTAGTTTATATTTGAATATATTACTTTTTCCGCTACTACTCTCTTAGCGCTCCAAATGTCCAGTTGCATTTTCTACAGAAAGAGTGTTCAGATCTGCTCAATCAAAGGTATGGTTTAACTCTGTTAGCTGAATGCACAGATCAGAAAGAAGTTTCACAGAATGATCCTGTGTAGTTTATATTTGGAGACATTCCTTTTTCCACTATTACCCTATTAGCGCTCCGAATCTCCACTTGCATTTTCTACAGAAAGAGTGTTTCAGAACGGCTCAATCAAAATAAGGTTCAACTCTCTTAGTTGAACAAACAGAACAGAAAGGAGTTTCACACAATTCTTCTGTGTAGTTTTTATTTGTAGACATTCTTTTTCCCAATATAGGCCTCTTAGCGCTCAGAATGTCCAATTGCAGTTTCTACAGAAAGAGTGTTTCAGAACGGCTCAATCAAAAGTAAGGTTCAACTCTGTTAGTTGAATGCACAGAACAGAAAGAAGTTTCATACAATGCTTCTGTGTAGTTTATATTTGAACATATTCTTTTTTCCACTATTACCCACTTAGCGCTACGAATGTCCAGTTGCATTTTCTACAGACAGAGTGTTTCAAAACTGCTCAATCAAAAGTATGGTTTAACTCTGTTAGCTGAATGCTCAGATCAGAAAGTAGTTTCACAGAATGCTTCTGTGTAGTTTATATTTGAATATATTCCTTTTTCCACTACTACGCTCTTAGCGCTCCAAATGTCCAGTTGCATTTTCTACAGAAAGAGTGTTCAGATCTGCTCAATCAAAACTATGGTTTAACTCTGTTAGCTGAATGCACAGATCAGAAAGAAGTTTCACCGAATGATTCTGTGTAGTTTATATTTGAAGACATTCCTTTTTCCACTATTACCCTCTTAGCGCTCGGAATCTCCACTTGCATTTTCTACAAAAAGAGTGTTTCATAACTGCTGAATCAAAAATATGTTTTATCTCTGTTAACTGAATTTACAGATCAGAAATAAGTTTCACAGAATGCATCTGTGTAGTTTTTATTTGAAGATATTCTTTTTCCCAATGTAGGCCTCTTAGCGCTTAGCATGTCCAATTGCAATTTCTACAGAAAGAGTGTTTCAGAACGGCTCAATCAAAAGTAGGGTTCAACTCTGTTATTTGAATGCACAGAACAGAAAGAATTTTCACAGAATGCTACTGTGTAGTTTATATTTGAATATATTCCTTTTTCCACTATTACCCTCTTAGCGCTCCGAATGTCCACTTGCATTTTCTACAGAAAGAGTGTTCAGAACTGCGCAATCAAAAGTATGGTTTAACTCTGTTAGCTTAATGAACATATCAGAAATAAGTTTCACACAATGCTTCTGTGTAGTTTTTATTTGAAGTTATTATTTTTCCCAATAGAGGCCTCTTAGCGCTCAGAATGTCCAATTGCAGTTTGTACAGAAAGAGTGTTTCAGAAAGGCTCAATCAAAAGTAAGGTTCAACTCTGTTAGTTGAATGCACAGAACAGAAAGAAGTTTCATACAATGCTTCTGTGTAGCTTATATTTGAACATATTCTTTTTTCCACTATTACCCACTTGGCGCTACGAATGTCCAGTTGCATTTTCTACAGACAGAGTGTTTCAAAACTGCTCAATCAACATTATGGTTTAACTCTGTTAGCTGAATGCTCAGATCAGAAAGAAGTTTCACAGAATGCTTCTGTGTAGTTTATATTTGAATATATTCCTTTTTCCACTACTACTCTCTTAGCGCTCCAAATGTCCAGTTGCATTTTCTACAGAAAGAGTGTTCAGATCTGCTCAATCAAAAGTATGATTTAACTCTGTTAGCTGAATGCACAGATCAGAAAGAAGTTTCACAGAATGATTCTGTGTAGTTTATATTTGGAGACATTCCTTTTTCCACTATTACCCTCTTAGCGCTCCGAATCTCCACTTGCATTTTCTACAGAAAGAGTGTTTCAGAACGGCTCAATCAAAACTAAAGTTCAACTCTTTTAGTTGAACAAACAGAACAGAAAGAATTTTCACACAATTCTTCTGTGTAGCTTTTATTTGTAGACATTCTTTTTCCCAATATAGGACTCTTAGCGCTCAGAATGTCCAATTGCAGTTTCTACAGAAAGAGTGTTTCAGAACGGCTCAATCAAAAGTAAGGTTCAACTCTGTTAGTTGAATGCACAGAACAGAAAGAAGTTTCATACAATGCTTCTGTGTAGTTTATATTTGAACATATTCTTTTTTCCACTATTACCCACTTAGCGCTACGAATGTCCAGTTGCATTTTCTACAGACAGAGTGTTTCAAAACTGCTCAATCAAAAGTATGGTTTAATTCTGTTAGCTGAATGCTCATATCAGAAAGAAGTTTCACCGAATGCTTCTGTGTAGTTTATATTTGAATATATTCCTTTTTCCGCTACTACTCTCTTAGCGCTCCAAATGTCCAGTTGCATTTTCTACAGAAAGAGTGTTCAGATCTGCTCAATCAAAAGTATGGTTTAACTCTGTTAGCTTAATGAACATATCAGAAATAAGTTTCACACAATGCTTCTGTGTAGTTTTTATTTGAAGATATTATTTTTCCCAATTGAGGCCTCTTAGCGCTCAGAATGTCCAATTGCAGTTTCTACAGAAAGAGTGTCTCAGAAAGGCTCAATCAAAAGTAAGGTTCAACTCTGTTAGTTGAATGCACAGAACAGAAAGAATTTTCATACAATGCTTCTGTGTAGTTTATATTTGAACATATTTTTTTTCCACTATTACCCACTTAGCGCTACGAATGTCCAGTTGCATTTTCTACAGACAGAGTGTTTCAAAACTGCTCAATCAAAAGTATGGTTTAACTCTGTTAGCTGAATGCTCAGATCAGAAAGAAATTTCACAGAATGCTTCTGTGTAGTTTATATTTGAATATATTCCTTTTTCCGCTACTACTCTCTTAGCGCTCCAAATGTCCAGTTGCATTTTCTACAGAAAGAGTGTTCAGATCGGCTCAATCAAAAGTATGGTTTAACTCTGTTAGCTGAATGCACAGATCAGAAAGAAGTTTCACAGAATGATTCTGTGTAGTTTATATTTGGAGACATTCCTTTTTCCACTATTACCCTCTTAGCGCTCCGAATCTCCACTTGCATTTTCTACAGAAAGAGTGTTTCAGAACGGCTCAATCAAAACTAAGGTTCAACTCTTTAAGTTGAACAAACAGAACAGAAAGAAGTTTCACACAATTCTTCTGTGTAGTTTTTATTTGTAGACATTCTTATTCCCAATATAGGCCTCTTAGCGCTCAGAATGTCCAATTGCAGTTTCTACAGAAAGAGTGTTTCAGAACGGCTCAATCAAAAGTAAGGTTCAACTCTGTTAGTTGAATGCACAGAACAGAAAGAAGTTTCATACAATGCTTCTGTGTAGTTTATATTTGAACATATTCTTTTTTCCACTATTACCCACTTAGCGCTACGAATGTCCAGTTGCATTTTCTACAGACAGAGTGTTTCAAAACTGCTCAATCAAAAGTATGGTTTAACTCTGTTAGCTGAATGCTCAGATCAGCAAGAAGTTTCACAGAATGCTTCTGTGTAGTTTATATTTGAATATATTCCTTTTTCCACTACTACGCTCTTAGCGCTCTAAATGTCCAGTTGCATTTTCTACAGAAAGAGTGTTCAGATCTGCTCAATCAAAAGTATGGTTTAACTCTGTTAGCTGAATGCACAGATCAGAAAGAAGTTTCACAGAATGATTCTGTGTAGTTTATATTTGGAGACATTCCTTTTTCCACTATTACCCTCTTAGCGCTCCGAATCTCCACTTGCATTTTCTACAGAAAGAGTGTTTCAGAACGGCTCAATCAAAACTAAAATTCAACTCTTTTAGTTGAACAAAGAGAACAGAAAGAAGTTTCACACAATTCTTCTTTGTAGTTTTTATTTGTAGACATTCTTTTTCCCAATATACGCCTCTTAGCGCTCAGAATGTCCAATTGCAGTTTCTACAGAAAGAGTGTTTCAGAACGGCTCAATCTAAAGTAAGGTTCAACTCTGTTAGTTGAATGCACAGAACAGAAAGAAGTTTCATACAATGCTTCTGTGTAGTTTATATTTGAACATATTCTTTTTTCCACTATTACCCACTTAGCGCTACGAATGTCCAGTTGCATTTTCTACAGACAGAGTGTTTCAAAACTGCTCAATCAAAAGTATGGTTTAACTCTGTTAGCTGAATGCTCAGATCAGAAAGAAGTTTCACAGAATGCTTCTGTGTAGTTTATATTTGAATATACTCCTTTTTCCACTACTACGCTCTTAGCGCTCCAAATGTGCAGTTGCATTTTCTACACAAAGAGTGTTCAGATCTGCTCAATCAAAAGTATGGTTTAACACTGTTAGCTGAATGCACAGATCAGAAAGAAGTTTCACCGAATGATTCTGTGTAGTTTATATTTGAAGACATTCCTTTTTCCACTATTACCCACTTAGCGCTCCGAATCTCCACTTGCATTTTCTACAAAAAGAGTGTTTCATAACTGCTCAATCAAAAATATGTTTTATCTCTGTTAACTGAATTTACAGATCAGAAATAAGTTTCACAGAATGCACCTGTGTAGTTTTTATTTGAAGATATTCTTTTTCCCAATGTAGGCCCCTTAGCGCTTAGCATGTCCAATTGCAGTTTCTTCAGAAAGAGTGTTTCAGAACGGCTCAATCAAAAGTAAGGTTCAACTCTGTTAGTTGAATGCACAGAACAGAAAGAATTTTCACAGAATGCTACTGTGTAGTTTATATTTGAATATATTCCTTTTTCCACTATTACCCTCTTAGCGCTCCGATTGTCCACTTGCATTTTCTACAGAAAGAGTGTTCAGAACTGCGCAATCAAAAGTATGGTTTAACTCTGTTAGCTTAATGAACATATCAGAAATAAGTTTCACACAATGCTTCTGTGTAGTTTTTATTTGAAGATATTATTTTTCCCAATAGAGGCCTCTTAGCACTCAGAATGTCCAATTGCAGTTTCTACAGAAAGAGTGTTTCCGAAAGGCTCAATCAAAAGTGAGGTTCAACTCTGTTAGTTGAATGCACAGAACAGAAAGAAGTTTCATACAATGCTTCTGTGTAGTTTATATTTGAACATATTCTTTTTTCCACTATTACCCACTTAGCGCTACGAATGTCCAGTTGCATTTTCTACAGACAGAGTGTTTCAAAACTGCTCAATCAAAAGTATGGTTTAACTCTGTTAGCTGAATGCTCAGTTCAGAAAGAAGTTTCACAGAATGCTTCTGTGTAGTTTATATTTGAATATATTCCTTTTTCCACTACTACTCTCTTAGCGCTCCAAATGTCCAGTTGCATTTTCTACAGAAAGAGTGTTCAGATCTGCTGAATCAAAAGTATGGTTTAACTCTGTTAGCTGAATGCACAGATCAGAAAGAAGTTTCACAGAATGATTCTGTGTAGTTTATATTTGGAGACATTACTTTTTCCACTACTACCCTCTTAGCGCTCCGAATCTCCACTTGCATTTTCTACAGAAAGTGTGTTTCAGAACGGCTCAATCAAAACTAAAGTTCAACTCTTTTAGTTGAACAAACAGAACAGAAAGGAGTTTCACACAATTCTTCTGTGTAGTTTTTATTTGTAGACATTCTTTTTCCCAATATAAGCCTCTTAGCGCTCAGAATGTCCAATTGCAGTTTCTACAGAAAGAGTGTTTCAGAACGGCTCAATCAAAAGTAAGGTTCAACTCTGTTAGTTGAATGCACAGAACAGAAAGAAGTTTCATACAATGCTTCTGTGTAGTTTATATTTGAACATATTCTTTTTTCCACTATTACCCACTTAGCGCTACGAATGTCCAGTTGCATTTTCTACAGACAGAGTGTTTCAAAACTGCTCAATCAAAAGTATGGTTTAACTCTGTTAGCTGAATGCTCAGATCAGAAAGAAGTTTCACAGAATGCTTCTGTGTAGTTTATATTTTAATATATTCCTTTTTCCACCACTACGCTCTTAGCGCTCCAAATGTCCAGTTGCATTTTCTACAGAAAGAGTGTTCAGATCTGCTCAATCAAAACTATGGTTTAACTCTGTTAGCTGAATGCACAGATCAGAAAGAAGTTTCACCGAATGATTCTGTGTAGTTTATATTTGAAGACATTCCGTTTTCCACTATTACCCTATTAGCGCTCCGAATCTCCACTTGCATTTTCTACAAAAAGAGTGTTTCATAACTGCTCAATCAAAAATATGTTTTATCTCTGTTAACTGAATTTACAGATCAGAAATAAGTTTCACAGAATGCATCTGTGTAGTTTTTATTTGAAGATATTCTTTTTCCCAATGTAGGCCTCTTAGCGCTTAGCATGTCCAATTGCAATTTCTACAGAAAGAGTGTTTCAGAACGGCTCAATCATAAGTAGGGTTCAACTCTGTTATTTGAATGCACAGAACAGAAAGAATTTTCACAGAATGCTACTGTGTATTTTATATTTGAATATATTCCTTTTTCCACTATTACCCTCTTAGCGCTCCGAATGTCCACTTGCATTTTCTACAGAAAGAGTGTTCAGAACTGCGCAATCAAAAGTATGGTTTAACTCTGTTAGATTAATGAACATATCAGAAATAAGTTTCACACAATGCTTCTGTGTAGTTTTTATTTGAAGATATTATTTTTCCCAATAGAGGCCTCTTAGCGCTCAGAATGTCCATTTGCAGTTTCTACAGAAAGAGTGTTTCAGAAAGGCTCAATCAAAAGTAAGGTTCAACTCTGTTAGTTGAATGCACAGAACAGAAAGTAGTTTCTTACAATGCTTCTGTGTAGTTTATATTTGAACATATTCTTTTTTCCACTATTACCCACTTAGCGCTACGAATGTCCAGCTGCATTTTCTACAGACAGAGTGTTTCAAAACTGCTCAATCAAAATTATGGTTTAACTCTGTTAGATGAATGCTCAGATCAGAAAGAAGTTTCACAGAATGCTTCTGTGTAGTTTATATTTGAATATATTCCTTTTTCCACTACTACTCTCTTAGCGCTGCAAATGTCCAGTTGCATTTTCTACAGAAAGAGTGTTCAGATCTGCTCAATCAAAAGTATGGTTTAACTCTGTTAGCTGAATGCACAGATCAGAAAGAAGTTTCACAGAATGATTCTGTGTAGTTTATATTTGGAGACATTCCTTTTTCCACTATTACCCTCTTAGCGCTCCCAATCTCCACTTGCATTTTCTACAGAAAGAGTGTTTCAGAACGGCTCAATCAAAACTAAGGTTCAACTCTTTTAGTTGAACAAACAGAACAGAAAGAAGTTTCACACAATTCTTCTGTGTAGTTTTTATTTGTAGACATTCTTTTTCCCAATATAGGCCTCTTAGCGCTCAGAATGTCCAATTGCAGTTTCTACAGAAAGAGTGTTTCAGAAAGGCTCAATCAAAAGTAAGGTTCAACTCTGTTAGTTGAATGCACAGAACAGAAAGAAGTTTCATACAATGCTTCTGTGTAGTTTATATTTGAACATATTCTTTTTTCCACTATTACCCACTTAGCGCTACGAATGTCCAGTTGCATTTTCTACAGACAGAGTGTTTCAAAACTGCTCAATCAAAAGTATGGTTTAACTCTGTTAGCTGAATGCTCAGATCAGAAAGTAGTTTCACAGAATGCTTCTGTGTAGTTTATATTTGAATATATTCCTTTTTCCACTACTACACTCTTAGCGCTCCAAATGTCCAGTTGCATTTTCTACAGAAAGAGTGTTCAGATCTGCTCAATCAAAACTATGGTTTAACTCTGTTAGCTGAATGCACAGATCAGAAAGAAGTTTCACCGAATGATTCTGTGTAGTTTATATTTGAAGACATTCCTTTTTCCACTATTACCCTTTTAGCGCTCGGAATCTCCACTTGCATTTTCTACAAAAAGAGAGTTTCATAACTGCTGAATCAAAAATATGTTTTATCTCTGTTAACTGAATTTACAGATCAGAAATAAGTTTCACAGAATGCATCTGTGTAGTTTTTATTTGAAGATATTCTTTTTCCCAATGTAGGCCTCTTAGCGCTTAGCATGTCCAATTGCAATTTCTACAGAAAGAGTGTTTCAGAACGGCTCAATCAAAAGTAGGGTTCAACTCTGTTATTTGAATGCACAGAACAGAAAGAATTTTCACAGAATGCTACTGTGTAGTTTATATTTGAATATATTCCTTTTTCCACTATTTCCCTCTTAGCGCTCCGAATGTCCACTTGCATTTTCTACAGAAAGAGTGTTCAGAACTGCGCAATCAAAAGTATGGTTTAACTCTGTTAGCTTAATGAACATATCAGAAATAAGTTTCACACAATGCTTCTGTGTAGTTTTTATTTGAAGATATTATTTTTCCCAATAGAGGCCTCTTAGCGCTCAGAATGTCCAATTGCAGTTTGTACAGAAAGAGTGTTTCAGAAAGGCTCAATCAAAAGTAAGGTTCAACTCTGTTAGTTGAATGCACAGAACAGAAAGAAGTTTCATACAATGCTTCTGTGTAGCTTATATTTGAACATATTCTTTTTTCCACTATTACCCACTTAGCGCTACGAATGTCCAGTTGCATTTTCTACAGACAGAGTGTTTCAAAACTGCTCAATCAAAAGTATGGTTTAACTCTGTTAGCTGAATGCTCAGATCAGAAAGAAGTTTCACAGAATGCTTCTGTGTAGTTTATATTTGAATATATTCCTTTTTCCGCTACTACTCTCTTAGCGCTCCAAATGTCCAGTTGCATTTTCTACAAAAAGAGTGTTCAGATCTGCTCAATCAAAAGTATGGTTTAACTCTGTTAGCTGAATGCACAGATCAGAAAGAAGTTTCACAGAATGATTCTGTGTAGTTTATATTTGGAGACATTCCTTTTTCCACTATTACCCTATTAGCGCTCCGAATCTCCACTTGCATTTTATACAGAAAGAGTGTTTCAGAACGGCTCAATCAAAACTAAGGTTCAACTCTCTTAGTTGAACAAACAGAACAGAAAGGAGTTTCACACAATTCTTCTGTGTAGTTTTTATTTGTAGACATTCTTTTTCCCAATATAGGCCTCTTAGCGCTCAGAATGTCCAATTGCAGTTTCTACAGAAAGAGTGTTTCAGAACGGCTCAATCAAAAGTAAGGTTCAACTCTGTTAGTTGAATGCACAGAACAGAAAGAAGTTTCATACAATGCTTCTGTGTAGTTTATATTTGAACATATTCTTTTTTCCACTAACACCCACTTAGCGCTACGAATGTCCAGTTGCATTTTCTACAGACAGAGTGTTTCAAAACTACTCAATTAAAAGTATGGTTTAACTCTGTTAGCTGAATGCTCAGATCAGAAAGAAGTTTCACAGAATGCTTCTGTGTAGTTTATATTTGAATATATTCCTTTTTCCACTACTACTCTCTTAGCGCTCCAAATGTCCAGTTGCATTTTCTACAGAAAGAGTGTTCAGATCTGCTGAATCAAAAGTATGGTTTAACTCTGTTAGCTGAATGCACAGATCAGAAAGAAGTTTCACAGAATGATTCTGTGTAGTTTATATTTGGAGACATTCCTTTTTCCACTATTACCCTCTTAGCGCTCCGAATCTCCACTTGCATTTTCTACAGAAAGAGTGTTTCAGAACGGCTCAATCAAAACTAAGGTTCAACTCTTTTAGTTGAACAAACAGAACAGAAAGAAGTTTCACACAATTCTTCTGTGTAGTTTTTATTTGTAGACATTCTTTTTCCCAATATAGGCCTCTTAGCGCTCAGAATGTCCAATTGCAGTTTCTACAGAAAGAGTGTTTCAGAACGGCTCAATCAAAAGTAAGGTTCAACTCTGTTAGTTGAATGCACAGAACAGAAAGTAGTTTCATACAATGCTTCTGTGTAGTTTATATTTGAACATATTCTTTTTTCCACTATTACCCACTTAGCGCTACGAATGTCCAGTTGCATTTTCTACAGACAGAGTGTTTCAAAACTGCTCAATCAAAAGTATGGTTTAACTCTGTTAGCTGAATGCTCAGATCAGAAAGAAGTTTCACAGAATGCTTCTGTGTAGTTTATATTTGAATATATTCCTTTTTTCACTACTACGCTCTTAGCGCTCCAAATGTCCAGTTGCATTTTCTACAGAAAGAGTGTTCAGATCTGCTCAATCAAAACTATGGTTTAACTCTGTTAGCTGAATGCACAGATCAGAAAGAAGTTTCACCGAATGATTCTGTGTAGTTTATATTTGAAGACATTCCTTTTTCCACTATTACCATCTTAGCGCTCCGAATCTCCACTTGCATTTTATACAAAAAGAGTGTTTCATAACTGCTCAATCAAAAATATGTTTTATCTCTGTTAACTGAATTTACAGATCAAAAATAAGTTTCACAGAATGCATCTGTGTAGTTTTTATTTGAAGATATTCTTTTTCCCAATGTAGGCCTCTTAGCGCTTAGCATGTCCAATTGCAGTTTCTACAGAAAGAGTGTTTCAGAACGGCTCAATTAAAAGTAAGGTTCAACTCTGTTAGTTGAATGCACAGAACAGAAAGAATTTTCACAGAATGCTACTGTGTAGTTTATATTTGAATATATTCCTTTTTCCACTATTACCCTCTTAGCGCTCCGAATGTCCACTTGCATTTTCTACAGAAAGAGTGTTCAGAACTGCACAATCAAAAGTATGGTTTAACTCTGTTAGCTTAATGAACATATCAGAAATAAGTTTCACACAATGCTTCTGTGTAGTTTTTATTTGAAGATATTATTTTTCCCAATAGAGGCCTCTTAGCGCTCAGAATGTCCAATTGCAGTTTCTACAGAAAGAGTGTTTCAGAAAGGCTCAATCAAAAGTAAGGTTCAACTCTGTTAGTTGAATGCACAGAACAGAAAGAATTTTCATACAATGCTTCTGTGTAGTTTATATTTGAACATATTCTTTTTTCCACTATTACCCACTTAGCGCTACGAATGTCCAGTTGCATTTTCTACAGACAGAGTGTTTCAAAACTGCTCAATCAAAAGTATGGTTTAACTCTGTTAGCTGAATGCTCAGATCAGAAAGAAGTTTCACAGAATGCTTCTGTGTAGTTTATAATTGAATATATTCCTTTTTCCACTACTACGCTCTTAGCGCTCCAAATGTCCAGTTGCATTTTCTACAGAAATTGTGTTCAGATCTGCTCAATCAAAAGTATGGTTTAACTCTGTTAGCTGAATGCACAGATCAGAAAGAAGTTTCACAGAATGATTCTGTGTAGTTTATATTTGGAGACATTCCTTTTTCCACTATTACCCTCTTAGCGCTCCGAATCTCCACTTGCATTTTCTACAGAAAGAGTGTTTCAGAACGGCTCAATCAAAACTAAGGTTCAACTCTTTTAGTTGAACAAACAGAACAGAAAGAAGTTTCACACAATTCTTCTGTGTAGTTTTTCTTTGTAGACATTCTTTTTCCCAATATATGCCTCTTAGCGCTCAGAATGTCCAATTGCAGTTTCTACAGAAAGAGTGTTTCAGAACGGCTCAATCAAAAGTAAGGTTCAACTCTGTTAGTTGAATGCACAGAACAGAAAGAAGTTTCATACAATGCTTCTGTGTAGTTTATATTTGAACATATTCTTTTTTCCACTATTACCCACTTAGCGCTACGAATGTCCAGTTGCATTTTCTACAGACAGAGTGTTTCAAAACTGCTCAATCAAAAGTATGGTTTAACTCTGTTAGCTGAATGCTCAGATGAGAAAGAAGTTTCACAGAATGCTTCTGTGTAGTTTATATTTGAATATATTCCTTTTTCCACTACTACGCTCTTAGCGCTCCAAATGTCCAGTTGCATTTTCTACAGAAAGAGTGTTCAGATCTGCTCAATCAAAAGTATGGTTTAACTCTGTTAGCTGAATGCACAGATCAGAAAGAAGTTTCACCGAATGATTCTGTGTAGTTTATATTTGAAGACATTCCTTTTTCCACTATTACCCTCTTAGCGCTCCGAATCTCCACTTGCATTTACTACAAAAAGATTGTTTCATAACTGCTCAATCAAAAATATGTTTTATCTCTGTTAACTGAATTTACAGATCGGAAATAGGTTTCACAGAATGCATCTGTGTAGTGTTTATTTGAAGATATTATTTTTCCCAATGTAGGCCTCTTAGCGCTTAGCATGTCCAATTGCAGTTTCTACAGAAAGAGTGTTTCAGAACGGCTCAATCAAAAGTAAGGTTCAACTCTGTTAGTTGAATGCACAGAACAGAAAGAATTTTCACAGAATGCTACTGTGTAGTTTATATTTGAATATATTCCTTTCTCCACTATTACCCTCTTAGCGCTCCGAATGTCCACTTGCATTTTCTACAGAAAGAGTGTTCAGAACTGCGCAATCAAAAATATGGTTCAACTCTGTTAGCTTAATGAACATATCAGAAATAAGTTTCACACAATGCTTCTGTGTAGTTTTTATTTGTAGACATTCTTTTTCCCAATATACGCCTCTTAGCGCTCAGAATGTCCAATTGCAGTTTCTACAGAAAGAGTGTTTCAGAACGGCTCAATCTAAAGTAAGGTTCAACTCTGTTAGTTGAATGCACAGAACAGAAAGAAGTTTCATACAATGCTTCTGTGTAGTTTATATTTGAACATATTCTTTTTTCCACTATTACCCACTTAGCGCTACGAATGTCCAGTTGCATTTTCTACAGACAGAGTGTTTCAAAACTGCTCAATCAAAAGTATGGTTTAACTCTGTTAGCTGAATGCTCAGATCAGAAAGAAGTTTCACAGAATGCTTCTGTGTAGTTTATATTTGAATATACTCCTTTTTCCACTACTACGCTCTTAGCGCTCCAAATGTGCAGTTGCATTTTCTACAGAAAGAGTGTTCAGATCTGCTCAATCAAAAGTATGGTTTAACACTGTTAGCTGAATGCACAGATCAGAAAGAAGTTTCACCGAATGATTCTGTGTAGTTTATATTTGAAGACATTCCTTTTTCCACTATTACCCCCTTAGCGCTCCGAATCTCCACTTGCATTTTCTACAAAAAGAGTGTTTCATAACTGCTCAATCAAAAATATGTTTTATCTCTGTTAACTGAATTTACAGATCAGAAATAAGTTTCACAGAATGCATCTGTGTAGTTTTTATTTGAAGATATTCTTTTTCCCAATGTAGGCCTCTTAGCGCTTAGCATGTCCAGTTGCATTTTCTACAGAAAGAGTGTTCAGATCTGCTCAATCAAAAGTATGGTTTAACTCTGTTAGCTGAATGCACAGATCATAAAGAAGTTTCACAGAATGATTCTTTGTAGTTTATATTTGAATATATTCCTTTTTCCACTATTACCCTCTTAGCGCTCCGAATGTCCACTTGCAGTTTCTACAGAAAGAGTGTTCAGAACTGCGCGATCAAAAGTATGGTTTAACTCTGTTAGCTTAATGAACATATCAGAAATAAGTTTCACACAATGCTTCTGTGTAGTTTTTATTTGAAGATATTATTTTTCCCAATATAGGCCTCTTAGCGCTCAGAATGTCCAATTGCAGTTTCTACAGAAAGAGTGTTTCAGAAAGGCTCAATCAAAACTAAGGTTCAACTCTGTTAGTTGAATGCACAGAACAGAATGAAATTTCATACAATGCTTCTGTGTAGTTTATATTTGAACATATTCTTTTTTCCACTATTACCCACTTGGCGCTACGAATGTCCAGTTGCATTTTCTACAGAAAGAGTGTTCAGATCTGCTCAATCAAAAGTATGGTTTAACTCTGTTAGCTGAATGCACAGATCAGAAAGAAGTTTCACAGAATGATTCTGTGTAGTTTATATTTGGAGACATTCATTTTTCCACTATTACCCTCTTAGCGCTCCGAATCTCCACTTGCATTTTCTACAGAAAGAGTGTTTCAGAACGGCTCAATCAAAACGAAAGTTCAACTCATTTAGTTGAACAAACAGAACAGAAAGAAGTTTCACACAATTCTTCTGTGTAGTTTTTATTTGTAGACATTCTTTTTCCCAATATAGGCCTCTTAGCGCTCAGAATGTCCAATTGCAGTTTCTACAGAAAGAGTGTTTCAGAACGGCTCAATCAAAAGTAAGGTTCAACTCTGTTAGTTGAATGCACAGAACAGAAAGAAGTTTCATACAATGCTTCTGTGTAGTTTATATTTGAACATATTCTTTTTTCCACTATTACCCACTTAGCGCTACGAATGTCCAGTTGCATTTTCTATAGACAGAGTGTTTCAAAACTGCTCAATCAAAAGTATGGTTTAACTCTGTTAGCTGAATGCTCAGATCAGAAAGAAGTTTCACAGAATGCTTCTGTGTAGTTTATATTTGAATATATTCCTTTTTCCACTACTACGCTCTTAGCGCTCCAAATGTCCAGTTGCATTTTCTACAGAAAGAGTGTTCAGATCTGCTCAATCAAAAGTATGGTTTAACTCTGTTAGCTGAATGCACAGATCAGAAAGAAGTTTCACCGGATGCTTCTGTGTAGTTTATATTTGAAGACATTCCTTTTTCCACTATTACCCTCTTAGCGCTCCGAAACTCCACTTGCATTTTCTACAAAAAGAGTGTTTCATAACTGCTCAATCAAAAATATGTTTTATCTCTGTTAACTGAATTTACAGATCAGAAATAAGTTTCACAGAATGCATCTGTGTACTTTTTATTTGAAGATATTCTTTTTCCCAATGTAGGCCTCTTAGCGCTTAGCATGTCCAATTGCAGTTTCTACAGAAAGAGTGTTTCAGAACGGCTCAATTAAAAGTAAGGTTCAACTCTGTTAGTTGAATGCACAGAACAGAAAGAATTTTCACAGAATGCTACTGTGTAGTTTATATTTGAATGTATTCCTTTTTCCACTATTACCCTCTTAGCGCTCCGAATGTCCACTTGCATTTTCTACAGAAAGAGTGTTCAGAACTGCGCAATCAAAAGTATGGTTTAACTCTGTTAGCTTAATGAACATATCAGAAATAAGTTTCACACAATGCTTCCGTGTAGTTTTTATTTGAAGATATTATTTTTCCCAATAGAGGCCTCTTAGCGCTCAGAATGTCCAATTGCAATTTCTACAGAAAGAGTGTTTCAGAAAGGCTCAATCAAAAGTAAGGTTCAACTCTGTTAGTTGAATGCACAGAACAGAAAGAAGTTTCATACAATGCTTCTGTGTAGTTTATATTTGAACATATTATTTTTTCCACTATTACCCACTTAGCACTACGAATGTCCAGTTGCATTTTCTACAGACAGAGTGTTTCAAAACTGCTCAATCAAAAGTATGGTTTAACTCTGTTAGCTGAATGCTCAGATCAGAAAGAAGTTTCACAGAATGCTTCTGTGTAGTTTATATTTGAATATATTCCTTTTTCCACTACTACTCTCTTAGCGCTCCAAATGTCCAATTGCATTTTCTACAGAAAGATTGTTCAGATCTGCTCAATCAAAAGTATGGTTTAACTCTGTTAGCTGAATGCACAAATCAGAAAGAAGTTTCACAGAATGATTCTGTGTAGTTTATATTTGTAGACATTAATTTTTCCACTATTACACTCTTAGCGCTCCGAATCTCCACTTGCATTTTCTACAGAAAGAGTGATTCAGAACGGCTCAATCAAAACTAAGGTTCAACTCTTTTAGTTGAACAAACAGAACAGAAAGAAGTTTCACACAATTCTTCTGTGTAGTTTTTATTTGTAGACATTCTTTTTCCCAATATAGGCCACTTAGCGCTCAGAATGTCCAATTGCAGTTTCTACAGAAAGAGTGTTTCAGAACGGCTCAATCAAAAGTAAGGTTCAACTCTGTTAGTTGAATGCACAGAACAGAAAGAAGTTTCATACAATGCTTCTGTGTAGTTTATATTTGAACATATTCTTTTTTCCACTATTACCCACTTAGCGCTACGAATGTCCAGTTGCATTTTCTACAGACAGAGTGTTTCAAAACTGCTCAATCAAAAGTATGGTTTAACTCTGTTAGCTGAATGCTCAGATCAGAAAGAAGTTTCACCGAATGCTTCTGTGTAGTTTATATTTGAATATATTCCTTTTTCCACTACTACTCTCTTAGCGCTCCAAATGTCCAGTTGCATTTTCTACAGAAAGAGTGTTCAGATCTGCTCAATCAAAAGTATGGTTTAACTCTGTTAGCTGAATGCACAGATCAGAAAGAAGTTTCACCGAATGATTCTGTGTAGTTTATATTTGGAGACATTCATTTTTCCACTATTACCCTCTTAGCGCTCCGAATCTCCACTTGCATTTTCTACAGAAAGAGTGTTTCAGAACGGCTCAATCAAAACTAAAGTTCAACTCTTTTAGTTGAACAAACAGAACAGAAAGAAGTTTCACACAATTCTTCTGTGTAGTTTTTATTTGTAGACATTCTTTTTCCCAATATAGGCCTCTTAGCGCTCAGAATGTCCAATTGCAGTTTCTACAGAAAGAGTGTTTCAGAACGGCTCAATCAAATGTAAGGTTCAACTCTGTTAGTTGAATGCACAGAACAGAAAGAAGTTTCATACAATGCTTCTGTGTAGTTTATATTTGAACATATTCTTTTTTCCACTATTACCCACTTAGCGCTACGAATGTCCAGTTGCATTTTCTATAGACAGAGTGTTTCAAAACTGCTCAATCAAAAGTATGGTTTAACTCTGTTAGCTGAATGCTCAGATCAGAAAGAAGTTTCACAGAATGCTTCTGTGTAGTTTATATTTGAATATATTCCTTTTTCCACTACTACGCTCTTAGCGCTCCAAATGTCCAGTTGCATTTTCTACAGAAAGAGTGTTCAGATCTGCTCAATCAAAAGTATGGTTTAACTCTGTTAGCTGAATGCACAGATCAGAAAGAAGTTTCACCGAATGATTCTGTGTAGTTTATATTTGAAGACATTCCTTTTTCCACTATTACCCTCTTAGCGCTCCGAATCTCCACTTGCATTTTCTACAAAAAGAGTGTTTCATAACTGCTCAATCAAAAATATGTTTTATCTCAGTTAACTGAATTTACAGATCAGAAATAAGTTTCACAGAATGCATCTGTGTAGTTTTTATTTGAAGATATTCTTTTTCCCAATGTAGGCCTCTTAGCGCTTAGCATGTCCAATTGCAGTTTCTACAGAAAGAGTGTTTCAGAACGGCTCAATTAAAAGTAAGGTTCAACTGTGTTAATTGAATGCACCGAACAGAAAGAATTTTCACAGAATGCTACTGTGTAGTTTATATTTGAATATATTCCTTTTTCCACTATTACCCTCTTAGCGCTCCGAATGTCCACTTGCATTTTCTACAGAAAGAGTGTTCAGAACTGCGCAATCAAAAGTATGGTTTAACTCTGTTAGCTTAATGAACATATCAGAAATAAGTTTCACACAATGCTTCTGTGTAGTTTTTATTTGAAGATATTATTTTTCCCAATATAGGCCTGTTAGCGCTCAGAATGTCCAATTGCAGTTTCTACAGAAAGAGTGTTTCAGAAAGGCTCAATCAAAACTAAGGTTCAACTCTGTTAGTTGAATGCACAGAACAGAATGAAATTTCATACAATGCTTCTGTGTAGTTTATATTTGAACATATTCTTTTTTCCACTATTACCCACTTGGCGCTACAAATGTCCAGTTGCATTTTCTACAGACAGAGTGTTTCAAAACTGCTCAATCAAAAGTATGGTTTAACTCTGTTATCTGAATGCTCAGATCAGAAAGAAGTTTCACCGAATGCTTCTGTGTAGTTTATATTTGAATATATTCCTTTTTCCACTACTACTCTCTTAGCGCTCCAAATGTCCTGTTGCATTTTCTACAGAAAGAGTGTTCAGATCTGCTCAATCAAAAGTATGGTTTAACTCTGTTAGCTGAATGCACAGATCAGAAAGAAGTTTCACAGAATGATTCTGTGTAGTTTATATTTGGAGACATTCCTTTTTCCACTATTACCCTCTTAGCGCTCCGAATCTCCACTTGCATTTTCTACAGAAAGAGTGTTTCAGAACGGCTCAATCAAAACTAAAGTTCAAATCTTTTAGTTGAACAAACAGAACTGAAAGAAGTTTCACACAATTCTTCTGTGTAGTTTTTATTTGTAGACATTCTTTTTCCCAATATAGGCCTCTTAGCGCTCAGAATGTCCAATTGCAGTTTCTACAGAAAGAGTGTGTCAGAACGGCTCAATCAAAAGTAAGGTTCAACTCTGTTAGTTGAATGCACAGAACAGAAAGAAGTTTCATACAATGCTTCTGTGTAGTTTATATTTGAACATATTCTTTTTTCCACTATTACCCAATTAGCGCTACGAATGTCCAGTTGCACTTTCTACAGACAGAGTGTTTCAAAACTGCTCAATCAAAAGTATGGTTTAACTCTGTTAGCTGAATGCTCAGATCAGAAAGAAGTTTCACGTAATGCTTCTCTGTAGTTTATATTTGAATATATTCCTTTTTCCACTACTACGCTCTTAGCGCTCCAAATGTCCAGTTGCATTTTCTACAGAAAGAGTGTTCAGATCTGCTCAATCAAAAGTATGGTTTAACTCTGTTAGCTGAATGCACAGATCAGAAAGAAGTTTCACCGAATGATTCTGTGTAGTTTATAGTTGAAGACATTCCTTTTTCCACTATTGCCCTCTTAGCGCTCCGAATCTCCACTTGCATTTTCTACAAAAAGAGTGTTTCATAACTGCTCAATCAAAAATATGTTTTATCTCTGTTATCTGAATTTACATATCAGAAATAAGTTTCACAGAATGCATCTGTGTAGTTTTTACTTGAAGATATTCTTGTTCCCAATGTAGGCCTCTTAGCGCTTAGCATGTCCAATTGCAGTTTCTACAGAAAGAGTGTTTCAGAACGGCTCAATCAAAAGTAAGGTTCAACTCTGTTACTTGAATGCACAGAACAGAAAGAATTTTCACAGAATGCTACTGTGTAGTTTATATATGAATATATTCCTTTTTCCACTATTACCCTCTTAGCGCTCCGAATGTCCACTTGCATTTTCTACAGAAAGAGTGTTCAGAACTGCGCAATCAAAAGTATGGTTTAACTCTGTTAGCTTAATGAACATATCAGAAATAAGTTTCACACAATGCTTCTGTGTAGTTTTTATTTGAAGATATTATTTTTCCCAATATAGGCCTCTTAGCGCTCAGAATGTCCAATTGCAGTTTCTACAGAAAGAGTGTTTCAGAAAGGCTCAATCAAAACTAAGGTTCAACTCTGTTAGTTGAATGCACAGAACAGAATGAAATTTCATACAATGCTTCTGTGTAGTTTATATTTGAACATATTCTTTTTTCCACTATTACCCACTTGGCGCTACGAATGTCCAGTTGCATTTTCTACAGACAGAGTGTTTCAAAACTGCTCAATCAAAAGTATGGTTTAACTCTGTTAGCTGAATGCTCAGATCAGAAAGAAGTTTCACCGAATGCTTCTGTGTAGTTTATATTTGAATATATTCCTTTTTCCACTACTACTCTCTTAGCGCTCCAAATGTCCAGTTGCATTTTCTACAGAAAGAGTGTTCAGATCTGCTCAATCAAAAGTATGGTTTAACTCTGTTAGCTGAATGCACAGATCAGAAAGAAGTTTCACAGAATGATTCTGTGTAGTTTATATTTGGAGACATTCCTTTTTCCACTATTACCCTCTTAGCGCTCCGAATCTCCACTTGCATTTTCTACAGAAAGAGTGTTTCAGAACGGCTCAATCAAAACTAAAGTTCAACTCTTTTAGCTGAACAAACAGAACAGAAAGAAGTTTCACACAATTCTTCTGTGTAGTTTTTATTTGTAGACATTCTTTTTCCCAATATAGGCCTCTTAGCGCTCAGAATGTCCAATTGCAGTTTCTACAGAAAGAGTGTTTCAGAACGGCTCAATCAAAAGTAAGGTTCAACTCTGTTAGTTGAATGCACAGAACAGAAAGAAGTTTCATACAATGCTTCTGTGTAGTTTATATTTGAACATATTCTTTTTTCCACTATTACCCACTTAGCGCTACGAATGTCCAGTTGCATTTTCTATAGACAGAGTGTTTCAAAACTGCTCAATCAAAAGTATGGTTTAACTCTGTTAGCTGAATCCTCAGATCAGAAAGAAGTTTCACAGAATGCTTCTGTGTAGTTTATATTTGAATATATTCCTTTTTCCACTATTACCCTCTTAGCGCTCCGAATGTCCACTTGCATTTTCTACAGAAAGAGTGTTCAGAACTGCGCAATCAAAAGTATGGTTTAACTCTGTTAGCTTAATGAACATATCAGAAATAAGTTTCACACAATGCTTCCGTGTAGTTTTTATTTGAAGATATTATTTTTCCCAATAGAGGCCTCTTAGCGCTCAGAATGTCCAATTGCAGTTTCTACAGAAAGAGTGTTTCAGAAAGGCTCAATCAAAAGTAAGTTTCAACTCTGTTAGTTGAATGCACAGAACAGAAAGAAGTTTCATACAATGCTTCTGTGTAGTTTATATTTGAACATATTCTTTTTTCCACTATTACCCACTTAGCACTACGAATGTCCAGTTGCATTTTCTACAGACAGAGTGTTTCAAAACTGCTCAATCAAAAGTATGGTTTAAATCTGTTAGCTGAATGCTCAGATCAGAAAGAAGTTTCACAGAATGCTTCTGTGTAGTTTATATTTGAATATATTCCTTTTTCCACTACTACTCTCTTAACGCTCCAAATGTCCAGTTGCATTTTCTACAGAAAGATTGTTCAGATCTGCTCAATCAAAAGTATGGTTTAACTCTGTTAGCTGAATGCACAGATCAGAAAGAAGTTTCACAGAATGATTCTGTGTAGTTTATATTTGGAGACATTCCTTTTTCCACTATTACCCTCTTAGCGCTCCGAATCTTCACTTGCATTTTCTACAGAAAGAGTGTTTCAGAACGGCTTAATCAAAACTAAGGTTCAAATCTTTTAGTTGAACAAACAGAACAGAAAGAAGTTTCACACAATTCTTCTGTGTAGTTTTTATTTGTAGACATTCTTTTTCCCAATGTAGGCCTCTTAGCGCTCAGAATGTCCAATTGCAGTTTCTACAGAAAGAGTGTTTCAGAACGGCTCAATCAAAAGTAAGGTTCAACTCTGTTAGTTGAATGCACAGAACAGAAAGAAGTTTCATACAATGCTTCTTTGTAGTTTATATTTGAACATATTCTTTTTTCCACTATTACCCACTTAGCGCTACGAATGTCCAGTTGCATTTTCTACAGACAGAGTGTTTCAAAACTGCTCAATCAAAAGTATGGTTTAACTCTGTTAGCTGAATGCTCAGATCAGAAAGAAGTTTCACAGAATGCTTCTGTGTAGTTTATATTTGAATATATTCCTTTTTCCACTACTACGCTCTTAGCGCTCCAAATGTCCAGTTGCATTTTCTACAGAAAGAGTGTTCAGATCTGCTCAATCAAAAGTATGGTTTAACTCGGTTAGCTGAATGCACAGATCAGAAAGAAGTTTCACCGAATGATTCTGTGTAGTTTATATTTGAAGACATTCCTTTTTCCACTATTACCCTCTTAGCGCTCCGAATCTCCACTTGCATTTTCTACAAAAAGAGTGTTTCATAACTGCTCAATCAAAAATATGTTTTATCTCTGTTAACTGAATTTACAGATCAGAAATAAGTTTCACAGAATGCATCTGTGTAGTTTTTATTTGAAGATATTCTTTTTCCCAATGTAGGCCTCTTAGCGCTTAGCATGTCCAATTGCAGTTTCTACAGAAAGAGTGTTTCAGAACGGCTCAATTAAAAGTAAGGTTCAACTCTGTTAGTTGAATGCACAGAACAGAAAGAATTTTCACAGAATGCTACTGTGTAGTTTATATTTGAATATATTCCTTTTTCCACTATTACCCTCTTAGCGCTCCGAATGGCCACTTGCATTTTCTACAGAAAGAGTGTTCAGAACTGCGCAATCAAAAGTATGGTTTAACTCTGTTAGCTTAATGAACATATCAGAAATAAGTTTCACACAATGCTTCTGTGTAGTTTTTATTTGAAGATATTATTTTTCCCAATAGAGGCCTCTTAGCGCTCAGAATGTCCAATTGCAGTTTCTACAGAAAGAGTGTTTCAGAAAGGCTCAATCAAAAGTAAGGTTCAACTCTGTTAGTTGAATGCACAGAACAGAAAGAAGTTTCATACAATGCTTCTGTGTAGTTTATATTTTAACATATTTTTTTTCCACTATTACCCACTTAGCGCTACGAATGTCCAGTTGCATTTTCTACAGACAGAGTGTTTCAAAACTGCTCAATCAAAAGTATGGTTTAACTCTGTTAGCTGAATGCTCAGATCAGAAAGAAGTTTCACAGAATGGTTCTGTGTAGTTTATATTTGAATATATTCCTTTTTCCACTACTACACTCTTAGCGCTCCAAATGTCCAGTTGCATTTTCTACAGAAAGAGTGTTCAGATCTGCACAATCAAAAGTATGGTTTAACTCTGTTAGCTGAATGCACAGATCAGAAAGAAGTTTCACCGAATGATTCTGTGTAGTTTATATTGGAAGACATTCCTTTTTCCACTATTACCCACTTAGCGCTCCGAATCTCCACTTGCATTTTCTACAAAAAGAGTGTTTCATAACTGCTCAATCAAAAATATGTTTTACCTCTGTTAACTGAATTTACAGATCAGAAATAAGTTTCACAGAATGCATCTGTGTAGTTTTTATTTGAAGATATTTTTTTCCCAATGTAGGCCTCTTAGCGCTTAGCATGTCCAATTGCAGTTTCTACAGAAAGAGTGTTTCAGAACGGCTCAATCAAAAGTAGGGTTCAACTCTGTTATTTGAATGCACAGAACAGAAAGAATTTTCACAGAATGCTACTGTGTAGTTTATATTTGAATATATTCCTTTTTCCACTATTACCCTCTTAGCGCTCCGAATGTCCACTTGCATTTTCTACAGAAAGAGTGTTCAGAACTGCGCAATCAAAAGTATGGTTTAACTCTGTTAGCTTAATGAACATATCAGAAATAAGTTTCACACAATGCTTCTGTGTAGTTTTTATTTGAAGATATTATTTTTCCCAATGGAGGCCTCTTAGCGCTCAGAATGTCCAATTGCAGTTTGTACAGAAAGAGTGTTTCAGAAAGGCTCAATCAAAAGTAAGGTTCAACTCTGTTAGTTGAATGCACAGAACAGAAAGAAGTTTCATACAATGCTTCTGTGTAGCTTATATTTGAACATATTCTTTTTTCCACTATTACCCACTTAGCGCTACGAATGTCCAGTTGCATTTTCTACAGACAGAGTGTTTCAAAACTGCTCAATCAAAAGTATGGTTTAACTCTGTTAGCTGAATGCTCAGATCAGAAACAAGTTTCACAGAATGCTTCTGTGTAGTTTATATTTGAATATATTCCTTTTTCCGCTACTACTCTCTTAGCGCTCCAAATGTCCAGTTGCATTTTCTACAAAAAGAGTGTTCAGATCTGCTCAATCAAAAGTATGGTTTAACTCTGTTAGCTGAATGCACAGATCAGAAAGAAGTTTCACAGAATGATTCTGTGTAGTTTATATTTGGAGACATTCCTTTTTCCACTATTACCCTATTAGCGCTCCGAATCTCCACTTGCATTTTCTACAGAAAGAGTGTTTCAGAACGGCTCAATCAAAACTAAGGTTCAACTCTCTTAGTTGAACAAACAGAACAGAAAGGAGTTTCACACAATTCTTCTGTGTAGTTTTTATTTGTAGACATTCTTTTTCCCAATATAGGCCTCTTAGCGCTCAGAATGTCCAATTGCAGTTTCTACAGAAAGAGTGTTTCAGAACGGCTCAATCAAAAGTAAGGTTCAACTCTGTTAGTTGAATGCACAGAACAGAAAGAAGTTTCATACAATGCTTCTGTGTAGTTTATATTTGAACATATTCTTTTTTCCACTAACACCCACGTAGCGCTACGAATGTCCAGTTGCATTTTCTACAGACAGAGTGTTTCAAAACTACTCAATTAAAAGTATGGTTTAACTCTGTTAGCTGAATGCTCAGATCAGAAAGAAGTTTCACAGAATGCTTCTGTGTAGTTTATATTTGAATATATTCCTTTTTCCACTACTACTCTCTTAGCGCTACAAATGTCCAGTTGCATTTTCTACAGAAAGAGTGTTCAGATCTGCTGAATCAAAAGTATGGTTTAACTCTGTTAGCTGAATGCACAGATCAGAAAGAAGTTTCACAGAATGATTCTGTGTAGTTTATATTTGGAGACATTCCTTTTTCCACTATTACCCTCTTAGCGCTCCGAATCTCCACTTGCATTTTCTACAGAAAGAGTGTTTCAGAACGGCTCAATCAAAACTAAGGTTCAACTCTTTTAGTTGAACAAACAGAACAGAAAGAAGTTTCACACAATTCTTCTGTGTAGTTTTTATTTGTAGACATTCTTTTTCCCAATATAGGCCTCTTAGCGCTCAGAATGTCCAATTGCAGTTTCTACAGAAAGAGTGTTTCAGAACGGCTCAATCAAAAGTAAGGTTAAACTCTGTTAGTTGAATGCACAGAACAGAAAGAAGTTTCATACAATGCTTCTGTGTAGTTTATATTTGAACATATTCTTTTTTCCACTATTACCCACTTAGCGCTACGAATGTCCAGTTGCATTTTCTATAGACAGAGTGTTTCAAAACTGCTCAATCAAAAGTATGGTTTAACTCTGTTAGCTGAATCCTCAGATCAGAAAGAAGTTTCACAGAATGCTTCTGTGTAGTTTATATTTGAATATATTCCTTTTTCCACTACTACGCTCTTAGCGCTCCAAATGTCCAGTTGCATTTTCTACAGAAAGAGTGTTCAGATCTGCTCAATCAAAAGTATGGTTTAACTCTGTTAGCTGAATGCACAGATCAGAAAGAAGTTTCACCGAATGATTCTGTGTAGTTTATATTTGAAGACATTCCTTTTTCCACTATTACCCTCTTAGCGCTCCGAATCTCCACTTGCATTTTCTACAAAAAGAGTGTTTCATAACTGCTCAATCAAAAATATGTTTTATCTCTGTTAACTGAATTTACAGATCAGAAATAAGTTTCACAGAATGCATCTGTGTAGTTTTTATTTGAAGATATTCTTTTTCCCAATGTAGGCCTCTTAGCGCTTAGCATGTCCAATTGCAGTTTCTACAGAAAGAGTGTTTCAGAACGGCTCAATTAAAAGTAAGGTTCAACTCTGTTAGTTGAATGCACAGAACAGAAAGAATTTTCACAAAATGCTACTGTGTAGTTTATATTTGAATATATTCCTTTTTCCACTATTACCCTCTTAGCGCTCCGAATGTCCACTTGCATTTTCTACAGAAAGAGTGTTCAGAACTGCGCAATCAAAAGTATGGTTTAACTCTGTTAGCTTAATGAACATATCAGAAATAAGTTTCACACAATGCTTCCGTGTAGTTTTTATTTGAAGATATTATTTTTCCCAATAGAGGCCTCTTAGCGCTCAGAATGTCCAATTGCAGTTTCTACAGAAAGAGTGTTTCAGAAAGGCTCAATCAAAAGTAAGGTTCAACTCTGTTAGTTGAATGCACAGAACAGAAAGAAGTTTCATACAATGCTTCTGTGTAGCTTATATTTGAACATATTCTTTTTTCCACTATTACCCACTTAGCGCTACGAATGTCCAGTTGCATTTTCTACAGACAGAGTGTTTCAAAACTGCTCAATCAAAAGTATGGTTTAACTCTGTTAGCTGAATGCTCAGATCAGAAACAAGTTTCACAGAATGCTTCTGTGTAGTTTATATTTGAATATATTCCTTTTTCCGCTACTACTCTCTTAGCGCTCCAAATGTCCAGTTGCATTTTCTACAAAAAGAGTGTTCAGATCTGCTCAATCAAAAGTATGGTTTAACTCTGTTAGCTGAATGCACAGATCAGAAAGAAGTTTCACAGAATGATTCTGTGTAGTTTATATTTGGAGACATTCCTTTTTCCACTATTACCCTATTAGCGCTCCGAATCTCCACTTGCATTTTCTACAGAAAGAGTGTTTCAGAACGGCTCAATCAAAACTAAGGTTCAACTCTCTTAGTTGAACAAACAGAACAGAAAGGAGTTTCACACAATTCTTCTGTGTAGTTTTTATTTGTAGACATTCTTTTTCCCAATATAGGCCTCTTAGCGCTCAGAATGTCCAATTGCAGTTTCTACAGAAAGAGTGTTTCAGAACGGCTCAATCAAAAGTAAGGTTCAACTCTGTTAGTTGAATGCACAGAACAGAAAGAAGTTTCATACAATGCTTCTGTGTAGTTTATATTTGAACATATTCTTTTTTCCACTAACACCCACTTAGCGCTACGAATGTCCAGTTGCATTTTCTACAGACAGAGTGTTTCAAAACTACTCAATTAAAAGTATGGTTTAACTCTGTTAGCTGAATGCTCAGATCAGGAAGAAGTTTCACAGAATGCTTCTGTGTAGTTTATATTTGAATATATTCCTTTTTCCACTACTACTCTCTTAGCGCTACAAATGTCCAGTTGCATTTTCTACAGAAAGAGTGTTCAGATCTGCTGAATCAAAAGTATGGTTTAACTCTGTTAGCTGAATGCACAGATCAGAAAGAAGTTTCACAGAATGATTCTGTGTAGTTTATATTTGGAGACATTCCTTTTTCCACTATTACCCTCTTAGCGCTCCGAATCTCCACTTGCATTTTCTACAGAAAGAGTGTTTCAGAACGGCTCAATCAAAACTAAGGTTCAACTCTTTTAGTTGAACAAACAGAACAGAAAGAAGTTTCACACAATTCTTCTGTGTAGTTTTTATTTGTAGACATTCTTTTTCCCAATATAGGCCTCTTAGCGCTCAGAATGTCCAATTGCAGTTTCTACAGAAAGAGTGTTTCAGAACGGCTCAATCAAAAGTAAGGTTAAACTCTGTTAGTTGAATGCACAGAACAGAAAGAAGTTTCATACAATGCTTCTGTGTAGTTTATATTTGAACATATTCTTTTTTCCACTATTACCCACTTAGCGCTACGAATGTCCAGTTGCATTTTCTATAGACAGAGTGTTTCAAAACTGCTCAATCAAAAGTATGGTTTAACTCTGTTAGCTGAATCCTCAGATCAGAAAGAAGTTTCACAGAATGCTTCTGTGTAGTTTATATTTGAATATATTCCTTTTTCCACTACTACGCTCTTAGCGCTCCAAATGTCCAGTTGCATTTTCTACAGAAAGAGTGTTCAGATCTGCTCAATCAAAAGTATGGTTTAACTCTGTTAGCTGAATGCACAGATCAGAAAGAAGTTTCACCGAATGATTCTGTGTAGTTTATATTTGAAGACATTCCTTTTTCCACTATTACCCTCTTAGCGCTCCGAATCTCCACTTGCATTTTCTACAAAAAGAGTGTTTCATAACTGCTCAATCAAAAATATGTTTTATCTCTGTTAACTGAATTTACAGATCAGAAATAAGTTTCACAGAATGCATCTGTGTAGTTTTTATTTGAAGATATTCTTTTTCCCAATGTAGGCCTCTTAGCGCTTAGCATGTCCAATTGCAGTTTCTACAGAAAGAGTGTTTCAGAACGGCTCAATTAAAAGTAAGGTTCAACTCTGTTAGTTGAATGCACAGAACAGAAAGAATTTTCACAAAATGCTACTGTGTAGTTTATATTTGAATATATTCCTTTTTCCACTATTACCCTCTTAGCGCTCCGAATGTCCACTTGCATTTTCTACAGAAAGAGTGTTCAGAACTGCGCAATCAAAAGTATGGTTTAACTCTGTTAGCTTAATGAACATATCAGAAATAAGTTTCACACAATGCTTCCGTGTAGTTTTTATTTGAAGATATTATTTTTCCCAATAGAGGCCTCTTAGCGCTCAGAATGTCCAATTGCAGTTTCTACAGAAAGAGTGTTTCAGAAAGGCTCAATCAAAAGTAAGGTTCAACTCTGTTAGTTGAATGCACAGAACAGAAAGAAGTTTCATACAATGCTTCTGTGTAGCTTATATTTGAACATATTCTTTTTTCCACTATTACCCACTTAGCGCTACGAATGTCCAGTTGCATTTTCTACAGACAGAGTGTTTCAAAACTGCTCAATCAAAAGTATGGTTTAACTCTGTTAGCTGAATGCTCAGATCAGAAACAAGTTTCACAGAATGCTTCTGTGTAGTTTATATTTGAATATATTCCTTTTTCCGCTACTACTCTCTTAGCGCTCCAAATGTCCAGTTGCATTTTCTACAAAAAGAGTGTTCAGATCTGCTCAATCAAAAGTATGGTTTAACTCTGTTAGCTGAATGCACAGATCAGAAAGAAGTTTCACAGAATGATTCTGTGTAGTTTATATTTGGAGACATTCCTTTTTCCACTATTACCCTATTAGCGCTCCGAATCTCCACTTGCATTTTCTACAGAAAGAGTGTTTCAGAACGGCTCAATCAAAACTAAGGTTAAACTCTCTTAGTTGAACAAACAGAACAGAAAGGAGTTTCACACAATTCTTCTGTGTAGTTTTTATTTGTAGACATTCTTTTTCCCAATATAGGCCTCTTAGCGCTCAGAATGTCCAATTGCAGTTTCTACAGAAAGAGTGTTTCAGAACGGCTCAATCAAAAGTAAGGTTCAACTCTGTTAGTTGAATGCACAGAACAGAAAGAAGTTTCATACAATGCTTCTGTGTAGTTTATATTTGAACATATTCTTTTTTCCACTAACACCCACTTAGCGCTACGAATGTCCAGTTGCATTTTCTACAGACAGAGTGTTTCAAAACTACTCAATTAAAAGTATGGTTTAACTCTGTTAGCTGAATGCTCAGATCAGAAAGAAGTTTCACAGAATGCTTCTGTGTAGTTTATATTTGAATATATTCCTTTTTCCACTACTACTCTCTTAGCGCTACAAATGTCCAGTTGCATTTTTTACAGAAAGAGTGTTCAGATCTGCTGAATCAAAAGTATGGTTTAACTCTGTTAGCTGAATGCACAGATCAGAAAGAAGTTTCACAGAATGATTCTGTGTAGTTTATATTTGGAGACATTCCTTTTTCCACTATTACCCTCTTAGCGCTCCGAATCTCCACTTGCATTTTCTACAGAAAGAGTGTTTCAGAACGGCTCAATCAAAACTAAGGTTCAACTCTTTTAGTTGAACAAACAGAACAGAAAGAAGTTTCACACAATTCTTCTGTGTAGTTTTTATTTGTAGACATTCTTTTTCCCAATATAGGCCTCTTAGCGCTCAGAATGTCCAATTGCAGTTTCTACAGAAAGAGTGTTTCATAACGGCTCAATCAAAAGTAAGGTTAAACTCTGTTAGTTGAATGCACAGAACAGAAAGAAGTTTCATACAATGCTTCTGTGTAGTTTATATTTGAACATATTCTTTTTTCCACTATTACCCACTTAGCGCTACGAATGTCCAGTTGCATTTTCTATAGACAGAGTGTTTCAAAACTGCTCAATCAAAAGTATGGTTTAACTCTGTTAGCTGAATCCTCAGATCAGAAAGAAGTTTCACATAATGCTTCTGTGTAGTTTATATTTGAATATATTCCTTTTTCCACTACTACGCTCTTAGCGCTCCAAATGTCCAGTTGCATTTTCTACAGAAAGAGTGTTCAGATCTGCTCAATCAAAAGTATGGTTTAACTCTGTTAGCTGAATGCACAGATCAGAAAGAAGTTTCACCGAATGATTCTGTGTAGTTTATAGTTGAAGACATTCCTTTTTCCACTATTGCCCTCTTAGCGCTCCGAATCTCCACTTGCATTTTCTACAAAAAGAGTGTTTCATAACTGCTCAATCAAAAATATGTTTTATCTCTGTTATCTGAATTTACATATCAGAAATAAGTTTCACAGAATGCATCTGTGTAGTTTTTACTTGAAGATATTCTTGTTCCCAATGTAGGCCTCTTAGCGCTTAGCATGTCCAATTGCAGTTTCTACAGAAAGAGTGTTTCAGAACGGCTCAATCAAAAGTAAGGTTCAACTCTGTTAGTTGAATGCACAGAACAGAAAGAATTTTCACAGAATGCTACTGTGTAGTTTATATATGAATATATTCCTTTTTCCACTATTACCCTCTTAGCGCTCCGAATGTCCACTTGCATTTTCTACAGAAAGAGTGTTCAGAACTGCGCAATCAAAAGTATGGTTTAACTCTGTTAGCTTAATGAACATATCAGAAATAAGTTTCACACAATGCTTCTGTGTAGTTTTTATTTGAAGATATTATTTTTCCCAATATAGGCCTCTTAGCGCTCAGAATGTCCAATTGCAGTTTCTACAGAAAGAGTGTTTCAGAAAGGCTCAATCAAAACTAAGGTTCAACTCTGTTAGTTGAATGCACAGAACAGAATGAAATTTCATACAATGCTTCTGTGTAGTTTATATTTGAACATATTCTTTTTTCCACTATTACCCACTTGGCGCTACGAATGTCCAGTTGCATTTTCTACAGACAGAGTGTTTCAAAACTGCTCAATCAAAAGTATGGTTTAACTCTGTTAGCTGAATGCTCAGATCAGAAAGAAGTTTCACCGAATGCTTCTGTGTAGTTTATATTTGAATATATTCCTTTTTCCACTACTACTCTCTTAGCGCTCCAAATGTCCAGTTGCATTTTCTACAGAAAGAGTGTTCAGATCTGCTCAATCAAAAGTATGGTTTAACTCTGTTAGCTGAATGCACAGATCAGAAAGAAGTTTCACAGAATGATTCTGTGTAGTTTATATTTGGAGACATTCCTTTTTCCACTATTACCCTCTTAGCGCTCCGAATCTCCACTTGCATTTTCTACAGAAAGAGTGTTTCAGAACGGCTCAATCAAAACTAAAGTTCAACTCTTTTAGCTGAACAAACAGAACAGAAAGAAGTTTCACACAATTCTTCTGTGTAGTTTTTATTTGTAGACATTCTTTTTCCCAATATAGGCCTCTTAGCGCTCAGAATGTCCAATTGCAGTTTCTACAGAAAGAGTGTTTCAGAACGGCTCAATCAAAAGTAAGGTTCAACTCTGTTAGTTGAATGCACAGAACAGAAAGAAGTTTCATACAATGCTTCTGTGTAGTTTATATTTGAACATATTCTTTTTTCCACTATTACCCACTTAGCGCTACGAATGTCCAGTTGCATTTTCTATAGACAGAGTGTTTCAAAACTGCTCAATCAAAAGTATGGTTTAACTCTGTTAGCTGAATCCTCAGATCAGAAAGAAGTTTCACAGAATGCTTCTGTGTAGTTTATATTTGAATATATTCCTTTTTCCACTACTACGCTCTTAGCGCTCCAAATGTCCAGTTGCATTTTCTACAGAAAGAGTGTTCAGATCTGCTCAATCAAAAGTATGGTTTAACTCTGTTAGCTGAATGCACAGATCAGAAAGAAGTTTCACCGAATGATTCTGTGTAGTTTATATTTGAAGACATTCCTTTTTCCACTATTACCCTCTTAGCGCTCCGAATCTCCACTTGCATTTTCTACAAAAAGAGTGTTTCATAACTGCTCAATCAAAAATATGTTTTATCTCTGTTAACTGAATTTACAGATCAGAAATAAGTTTCACAGAATGCATCTGTGTAGTTTTTATTTGAAGATATTCTTTTTCCCAATGTAGGCCTCTTAGCGCTTAGCATGTCCAATTGCATTTTCTACAGAAAGAGTGTTTCAGAACGACTCAATTAAAAGTAAGGTTCAACTCTGTTAGTTGAATGCACAGAACAGAAAGAATTTTCACAGAATGCTACTGTGTAGTTTATATTTGAATATATTCCTTTTTCCACTATTACCCTCTTAGCGCTCCGAATGTCCACTTGCATTTTCTACAGAAAGAGTGTTCAGAACTGCGCAATCAAAAGTACGGTTTAACTCTGTTAGCTTAATGAACATATCAGAAATAAGTTTCACACAATGCTTCCGTGTAGTTTTTATTTGAAGATATTATTTTTCCCAATAGAGGCCTCTTAGCGCTCAGAATGTCCAATTGCAGTTTCTACAGAAAGAGTGTTTCAGAAAGGCTCAATCAAAAGTAAGGTTCAACTCTGTTAGTTGAATGCACAGAACAGAAAGAAGTTTCATACAATGCTTCTGTGTAGTTTATATTTGAACATATTCTTTTTTCCACTATTACCCACTTAGCACTACGAATGTCCAGTTGCATTTTCTACAGACAGAGTGTTTCAAAACTGCTCAATCAAAAGTATGGTTTAAATCTGTTAGCTGAATGCTCAGATCAGAAAGAAGTTTCACAGAATGCTTCTGTGTAGTTTATATTTGAATATATTCCTTTTTCCACTACTACTCTCTTAGCGCTCCAAATGTCCAGTTGCATTTTCTACAGAAAGATTGTTCAGATCTGCTCAATCAAAAGTATGGTTTAACTCTGTTAGCTGAATGCACAGATCAGAAAGAAGTTTCACAGAATGATTCTGTGTAGTTTATATTTGGAGACATTCCTTTTTCCACTATTACCCTCTTAGCGCTCCGAATCTCCACTTGCATTTTCTACAGAAAGAGTGTTTCAGAACGGCTTAATCAAAACTAATGTTCAACTCTTTTAGTTGAACAAACAGAACAGAAAGAAGTTTCACACAATTCTTCTGTGTAGTTTTTATTTGTAGACATTCTTTTTCCCAATATAGGCCTCTTAGCGCTCAGAATGTCCAATTGCAGTTTCTACAGAAAGAGTGTTTCAGAACGGCTCAATCAAAAGTAAGGTTCAACTCTGTTAGTTGAATGCACAGAACAGAAAGAAGTTTCATACAATGCTTCTTTGTAGTTTATATTTGAACATATTCTTTTTTCCACTATTACCCACTTAGCGCTACGAATGTCCAGTTGCATTTTCTACAGACAGAGTGTTTCAAAACTGCTCAATCAAAAGTATGGTTTAACTCTGTTAGCTGAATGCTCAGATCAGAAAGAAGTTTCACAGAATGCTTCTGTGTAGTTTATATTTGAATATATTCCTTTTTCCACTACTACGCTCTTAGCGCTCCAAATGTCCAGTTGCATTTTCTACAGAAAGAGTGTTCAGATCTGCTCAATCAAAAGTATGGTTTAACTCGGTTAGCTGAATGCACAGATCAGAAAGAAGTTTCACCGAATGATTCTGTGTAGTTTATATTTGAAGACATTCCTTTTTCCACTATTACCCTCTTAGCGCTCCGAATCTCCACTTGCATTTTCTACAAAAAGAGTGTTTCATAACTGCTCAATCAAAAATATGTTTTATCTCTGTTAACTGAATTTACAGATCAGAAATAAGTTTCACAGAATGCATCTGTGTAGTTTTTATTTGAAGATATTCTTTTTCCCAATGTAGGCCTCTTAGCGCTTAGCATGTCCAATTGCAGTTTCTACAGAAAGAGTGTTTCAGAACGGCTCAATTAAAAGTAAGGTTCAACTCTGTTAGTTGAATGCACAGAACAGAAAGAATTTTCACAGAATGCTACTGTGTAGTTTATATTTGAATATATTCCTTTTTCCACTATTACCCTCTTAGCGCTCCGAATGTCCACTTGCATTTTCTACAGAAAGAGTGTTCAGAACTGCGCAATCAAAAGTATGGTTTAACTCTGTTAGCTTAATGAACATATCAGAAATAAGTTTCACACAATGCTTCTGTGTAGTTTTTATTTGAAGATATTATTTTTCCCAATAGAGGCCTCTTAGCGCTCAGAATGTCCAATTGCAGTTTCTACAGAAAGAGTGTTTCAGAAAGGCTCAATCAAAAGTAAGGTTCAACTCTGTTAGTTGAATGCACAGAAGAGAAAGAAGTTTCATACAATGCTTCTGTGTAGTTTATATTTGAACATATTTTTTTTCCACTATTACCCACTTAGCGCTACGAATGTCCAGTTGCATTTTCTACAGACAGAGTGTTTCAAAACTGCTCAATCAAAAGTATGGTTTAACTCTGTTAGCTGAATGCTCAGATCAGAAAGAAGTTTCACAGAATGCTTCTGTGTAGTTTATATTTGAATATATTCCTTTTTCCACTACTACACTCTTAGCGCTCCAAATGTCCAGTTGCATTTTCTACAGAAAGAGTGTTCAGATCTGCTCAATCAAAAGTATGGTTTAACTCTGTTAGCTGAATGCACAGATCAGAAAGAAGTTTCACCGAATGATTCTGTGTAGTTTATATTGGAAGACATTCCTTTTTCCACTATTACCCACTTAGCGCTCCGAATCTCCACTTGCATTTTCTACAAAAAGAGTGTTTCATAACTGCTCAATCAAAAATATGTTTTACCTCTGTTAACTGAATTTACAGATCAGAAATAAGTTTCACAGAATGCATCTGTGTAGTTTTTATTTGAAGATATTTTTTTCCCAATGTAGGCCTCTTAGCGCTTAGCATGTCCAATTGCAGTTTCTACAGAAAGAGTGTTTCAGAACGGCTCAATCAAAAGTAGGGTTCAACTCTGTTATTTGAATGCACAGAACAGAAAGAATTTTCACAGAATGCTACTGTGTAGTTTATATTTGAATATATTCCTTTTTCCACTATTACACTCTTAGCGCTCCGAATGTCCACTTGCATTTTCTACAGAAAGAGTGTTCAGAACTGCGCAATCAAATGTATGGTTTAACTCTGTTAGCTTAATGAACATATCAGAAATAAGTTTCACACAATGCTTCTGTGTAGTTTTTATTTGAAGATATTATTTTTCCCAATGGAGGCCTCTTAGCGCTCAGAATGTGCAATTGCAGTTTGTACAGAAAGAGTGTTTCAGAAAGGCTCAATCAAAAGTAAGGTTCAACTCTGTTAGTTGAATGCACAGAACAGAAAGATGTTTCATACAATGCTTCTGTGTAGCTTATATTTGAACATATTCTTTTTTCCACTATTACCCACTTAGCGCTACGAATGTCCAGTTGCATTTTCTACAGACAGAGTGTTTCAAAACTGCTCAATCAAAAGTATGGTTTAACTCTGTTAGCTGAATGCTCAGATCAGAAAGAAGTTTCACAGAATGCTTCTGTGTAGTTTATATTTGAATATATTCCTTTTTCCGCTACTACTCTCTTAGCGCTCCAAATGTCCAGTTGCATTTTCTACAAAAAGAGTGTTCAGATCTGCTCAATCAAAAGTATGGTTTAACTCTGTTAGCTGAATGCACAGATCAGAAAGAAGTTTCACAGAATGATTCTGTGTAGTTTATATTTGGAGACATTCCTTTTTCCACTATTACCCTATTAGCGCTCCGAATCTCCACTTGCATTTTCTACAGAAAGAGTGTTTCAGAACGGCTCAATCAAAACTAAGGTTCAACTCTCTTAGTTGAACAAACAGAACAGAAAGGAGTTTCACACAATTCTTCTGTGTAGTTTTTATTTGTAGACATTCTTTTTCCCAATATAGGCCTCTTAGCGCCCAGAATGTCCAATTGCAGTTTCTACAGAAAGAGTGTTTCAGAACGGCTCAATCAAAAGTAAGGTTCAACTCTGTTAGTTGAATGCACAGAACAGAAAGAAGTTTCATACAATGCTTCTGTGTAGTTTATATTTGAACATATTCTTTTTTCCACTAACACCCACTTAGCGCTACGAATGTCCAGTTGCATTTTCTACAGACAGAGTGTTTCAAAACTACTCAATTAAAAGTATGGTTTAACTCTGTTAGCTGAATGCTCAGATCAGAAAGAAGTTTCACAGAATGCTTCTGTGTAGTTTATATTTGAATATATTCCTTTTTCCACTACTACTCTCTTAGCGCTACAAATGTCCAGTTGCATTTTCTACAGAAAGAGTGTTCAGATCTGCTGAATCAAAAGTATGGTTTAACTCTGTTAGCTGAATGCACAGATCAGAAAGAAGTTTCACAGAATGATTCTGTGTAGTTTATATTTGGAGACATTCCTTTTTCCACTATTACCCTCTTAGCGCTCCGAATCTCCACTTGCATTTTCTACAGAAAGAGTGTTTCAGAACGGCTCAATCAAAACTAAGGTTCAACTCTTTTAGTTGAACAAACAGAACAGAAAGAAGTTTCACACAATTCTTCTGTGTAGTTTTTATTTGTAGACATTCTTTTTCCCAATATAGGCCTCTTAGCGCTCAGAATGTCCAATTGCAGTTTCTACAGAAAGAGTGTTTCAGAACGGCTCAATCAAAAGTAAGGTTCAACTCTGTTAGTTGAATGCACAGAACAGAAAGAAGTTTCATACAATGCTTCTGTGTAGTTTATATTTGAACATATTCTTTTTTCCACTATTACACACTTAGCGCTACGAATGTCCAGTTGCATTTTCTATAGACAGAGTGTTTCAAAACTGCTCAATCAAAAGTATGGTTTAACTCTGTTAGCTGAATCCTCAGATCAGAAAGAAGTTTCACAGAATGCTTCTGTGTAGTTTATATTTGAATATATTCCTTTTTCCACTACTACGCTCTTAGCGCTCCAAATGTCCAGTTGCATTTTCTACAGAAAGAGTGTTCAGATCTGCTCAATCAAAAGTATGGTTTAACTCTGTTAGCTGAATGCACAGATCAGAAAGAAGTTTCACCGAATGATTCTGTGTAGTTTATATTTGAAGACATTCCTTTTTCCACTATTACCCTCTTAGCGCTCCGAATCTCCACTTGCATTTTCTACAAAAAGAGTGTTTCATAACTGCTCAATCAAAAATATGTTTTATCTCTGTTAACTGAATTTACAGATCAGAAATAAGTTTCACAGAATGCATCTGTGTAGTTTTTATTTGAAGATATTCTTTTTCCCAATGTAGGCCTCTTAGCGCTTAGCATGTCCAATTGCAGTTTCTACAGAAAGAGTGTTTCAGAACGGCTCAATTAAAAGTAAGGTTCAACTCTGTTAGTTGAATGCACAGAACAGAAAGAATTTTCACAGAATGCTACTGTGTAGTTTATATTTGAATATATTCCTTTTTCCACTATTACCCTCTTAGCGCTCCGAATGTCCACTTGCATTTTCTACAGAAAGAGTGTTCAGAACTGCGCAATCAAAAGTATGGTTTAACTCTGTTAGCTTAATGAACATATCAGAAATAAGTTTCACACAATGCTTCCGTGTAGTTTTTATTTGAAGATATTATTTTTCCCAATAGAGGCCTCTTAGCGCTCAGAATGTCCAATTGCAGTTTCTACAGAAAGAGTGTTTCAGAAAGGCTCAATCAAAAGTAAGGTTCAACTCTGTTAGTTGAATGCACAGAACAGAAAGAAGTTTCATACAATGCTTCTGTGTAGTTTATATTTGAACATATTCTTTTTTCCACTATTACCCACTTAGCACTACGAATGTCCAGTTGCATTTTCTACAGACAGAGTGTTTCAAAACTGCTCAATCAAAAGTATGGTTTAAATCTGTTAGCTGAATGCTCAGATCAGAAAGAAGTTTCACAGAATGCTTCTGTGTAGTTTATATTTGAATATATTCCTTTTTCCACTACTACTCTCTTAGCGCTCCAAATGTCCAGTTGCATTTTCTACAGAAAGATTGTTCAGATCTGCTCAATCAAAAGTATGGTTTAACTCTGTTAGCTGAATGCACAGATCAGAAAGAAGTTTCACAGAATGATTCTGTGTAGTTTATATTTGGAGACATTCCTTTTTCCACTATTACCCTCTTAGCGCTCCGAATCTCCACTTGCATTTTCTACAGAAAGAGTGTTTCAGAACGGCTTAATCAAAACTAAGGTTCAACTCTTTTAGTTGAACAAACAGAACAGAAAGAAGTTTCACACAATTCTTCTGTGTAGTTTTTATTTGTAGACATTCTTTTTCCCAATATAGGCCTCTTAGCGCTCAGAATGTCCAATTGCAGTTTATACAGAAAGAGTGTTTCAGAACGGCTCAATCAAAAGTAAGGTTCAACTCTGTTAGTTGAATGCACAGAACAGAAAGAAGTTTCATACAATGCTTCTTTGTAGTTTATATTTGAACATATTCTTTTTTCCACTATTACCCACTTAGCGCTACGAATGTCCAGTTGCATTTTCTACAGACAGAGTGTTTCAAAACTGCTCAATCAAAAGTATGGTTTAACTCTGTTAGCTGAATGCTCAGATCAGAAAGAAGTTTCACAGAATGCTTCTGTGTAGTTTATATTTGAATATATTCCTTTTTCCACTACTACGCTCTTAGCGCTCCAAATGTCCAGTTGCATTTTCTACAGAAAGAGTGTTCAGATCTGCTCAATCAAAAGTATGGTTTAACTCTGTTAGCTGAATGCACAGATCAGAAAGAAGTTTCACCGAATGATTCTGTGTAGTTTATATTTGAAGACATTCCTTTTTCCACTATTACCCTCTTAGCGCTCCGAATCTCCACTTGCATTTTCTACAAAAAGAGTGTTTCATAACTGCTCAATCAAAAATATGTTTTATCTCTGTTAACTGAATTTACAGATCAGAAATAAGTTTCACAGAATGCATCTGTGTAGTTTTTATTTGAAGATATTCTTTTTCCCAATGTAGGCCTCTTAGCGCTTAGCATGTCCAATTGCAGTTTCTACAGAAAGAGTGTTTCAGAACGACTCAATTAAAAGTAAGGTTCAACTCTGTTAGTTGAATGCACAGAACAGAAAGAATTTTCACAGAATGCTACTGTGTAGTTTATATTTGAATATATTCCTTTTTCCACTATTACCCTCTTAGCGCTCCGAATGTCCACTTGCATTTTCTACAGAAAGAGTGTTCAGAACTGCGCAATCAAAAGTATGGTTTAACTCTGTTAGCTTAATGAACATATCAGAAATAAGTTTCACACAATGCTTCCGTGTAGTTTTTATTTGAAGATATTATTTTTCCCAATAGAGGCCTCTTAGCGCTCAGAATGTCCAATTGCAGTTTCTACAGAAAGAGTGTTTCAGAAAGGCTCAATCAAAAGTAAGGTTCAACTCTGTTAGTTGAATGCACAGAACAGAAAGAAGTTTCATACAATGCTTCTGTGTAGTTTATATTTGAACATATTCTTTTTTCCACTAACACCCACTTAGCGCTACGAATGTCCAGTTGCATTTTCTACAGACAGAGTGTTTCAAAACTACTCAATTAAAAGTATGGTTTAACTCTGTTAGCTGAATGCTCAGATCAGAAAGAAGTTTCACAGAATGCTTCTGTGTAGTTTATATTTGAATATATTCCTTTTTCCACTACTACTCTCTTAGCGCTCCAAATGTCCAGTTGCATTTTCTACAGAAAGAGTGTTCAGATCTGCTGAATCAAAAGTATGGTTTAACTCTGTTAGCTGAATGCACAGATCAGAAAGAAGTTTCACAGAATGATTCTGTGTAGTTTATATTTGGAGACATTCCTTTTTCCACTATTACCCTCTTAGCGCTCCGAATCTCCACTTGCATTTTCTACAGAAAGAGTGTTTCAGAACGGCTCAATCAAAACTAAGGTTCAACTCTTTTAGTTGAACAAACAGAACAGAAAGAAGTTTCACACAATTCTTCTGTGTAGTTTTTATTTGTAGACATTCTTTTTCCCAATATAGGCCTCTTAGCGCTCAGAATGTCCAATTGCAGTTTCTACAGAAAGAGTGTTTCAGAACGGCTCAATCAAAAGTAAGGTTCAACTCTGTTAGTTGAATGCACAGAACAGAAAGTAGTTTCATACAATGCTTCTGTGTAGTTTATATTTGAACATATTCTTTTTTCCACTATTACCCACTTAGCGCTACGAATGCCCAGTTGCATTTTCTACAGACAGAGTGTTTCAAAACTGCTCAATCAAAAGTATGGTTTAACTCTGTTAGCTGAATGCTCAGATCAGAAAGAAGTTTCACAGAATGCTTCTGTGTAGTTTATATTTGAATATATTCCTTTTTTCACTACTACGCTCTTAGCGCTCCAAATGTCCAGTTGCATTTTCTACAGAAAGAGTGTTCAGATCTGCTCAATCAAAACTATGGTTTAACTCTGTTAGCTGAATGCACAGATCAGAAAGAAGTTTCACCGAATGATTCTGTGTAGTTTATATTTGAAGACATTCCTTTTTCCACTATTACCCTCTTAGCGCTCCGAATCTCCACTTGCATTTTATACAAAAAGAGTGTTTCATAACTGCTCAATCAAAAATATGTTTTATCTCTGTTAACTGAATTTACAGATCAAAAATAAGTTTCACAGAATGCATCTGTGTAGTTTTTATTTGAAGATATTCTTTTTCCCAATGTAGGCCTCTTAGCGCTTAGCATGTCCAATTGCAGTTTCTACAGAAAGAGTGTTTCAGAACGGCTCAATTAAAAGTAAGGTTCAACTCTGTTAGTTGAATGCACAGAACAGAAAGAATTTTCACAGAATGCTACTGTGTAGTTTATATTTGAATATATTCCTTTTTCCACTATTACCCTCTTAGCGCTCCGAATGTCCACTTGCATTTTCTACAGAAAGAGTGTTCAGAACTGCGCAATCAAAAGTATGGTTTAACTCTGTTAGCTTAATGAACATATCAGAAATAAGTTTCACACAATGCTTCTGTGTATTTTTTATTTGAAGATATTATTTTTCCCAATGGAGGCCTCTTAGCGCTCAGAATGTCCAATTGCAGTTTGTACAGAAAGAGTGTTTCAGAAAGGCTCAATCAAAAGTAAGGTTCAACTCTGTTAGTTGAATGCACAGAACAGAAAAAAGTTTCATACAATGCTTCTGTGTAGCTTATATTTGAACATATTCTTTTTTCCACTATTACCCACTTAGCGCTACGAATGTCCAGTTGCATTTTCTACAGACAGAGTGTTTCAAAACTGCTCAATCAAAAGTATGGTTTAACTCTGTTAGCTGAATGCTCAGATCAGAAAGAAGTTTCACAGAATGCTTCTGTGTAGTTTATATTTGAATATATTCCTTTTTCCGCTACTACTCTCTTAGCGCTCCAAATGTCCAGTTGCATTTTCTACAGAAAGAGTGTTCAGATCTGCTCAATCAAAAGTATGGTTTAACTATGTTAGCTGAATGCACAGATCAGAAAGAAGTTTCACAGAATGATTCTGTGTAGTTTATATTTGGAGACATTCCTTTTTCCACTATTACCCTATTAGCGCTCCGAATCTCCACTTGCATTTTCTACAGAAAGAGTGTTTCAGAACGGCTCAATCAAAACTAAGGTTCAACTCTCTTAGTTGAACAAACAGAACAGAAAGGAGTTTCACACAATTCTTCTGTGTAGTTTTTATTTGTAGACATTCTTTTTCCCAATATAGGCCTCTTAGCGCTCAGAATGTCCAATTGCAGTTTCTACAGAAAGAGTGTTTCAGAACGGCTCAATCAAAAGTAAGGTTCAACTCTGTTAGTTGAATGCACAGAACAGAAAGAAGTTTCATACAATGCTTCTGTGTAGTTTATATTTGAACATATTCTTTTTTCCACTAACACCCACTTAGCGCTACGAATGTCCAGTTGCATTTTCTACAGACAGAGTGTTTCAAAACTACTCAATTAAAAGTATGGTTTAACTCTGTTAGCTGAATGCTCAGATCAGAAAGAAGTTTCACAGAATGCTTCTGTGTAGTTTATATTTGAATATATTCCTTTTTCCACTACTACTCTCTTAGCGCTCCAAATGTCCAGTTGCATTTTCTACAGAAAGAGTGTTCAGATCTGCTGAATCAAAAGTATGGTTTAACTCTGTTAGCTGAATGCACAGATCAGAAAGAAGTTTCACAGAATGATTCTGTGTAGTTTATATTTGGAGACATTCCTTTTTCCACTATTACCCTCTTAGCGCTCCGAATCTCCACTTGCATTTTCTACAGAAAGAGTGTTTCAGAACGGCTCAATCAAAACTAAGGTTCAACTCTTTTAGTTGAACAAACAGAACAGAAAGAAGTTTCACACAATTCTTCTGTGTAGTTTTTATTTGTCGACATTCTTTTTCCCAATATAGGCCTCTTAGCGCTCAGAATGTCCAATTGCAGTTTCTACAGAAAGAGTGTTTCAGAACGGCTCAATCAAAAGTAAGGTTCAACTCTGTTAGTTGAATGCACAGAACAGAAAGTAGTTTCATACAATGCTTCTGTGTAGTTTATATTTGAACATATTCTTTTTTCCACTATTACCCACTTAGCGCTACGAATGCCCAGTTGCATTTTCTACAGACAGAGTGTTTCAAAACTGCTCAATCAAAAGTATGGTTTAACTCTGTTAGCTGAATGCTCAGATCAGAAAGAAGTTTCACAGAATGCTTCTGTGTAGTTTATATTTGAATATATTCCTTTTTTCACTACTACGCTCTTAGCGCTCCAAATGTCCAGTTGCATTTTCTACAGAAAGAGTGTTCAGATCTGCTCAATTAAAACTATGGTTTAACTCTGTTAGCTGAATGCACAGATCAGAAAGAAGTTTCACCGAATGATTCTGTGTAGTTTATATTTGAAGACATTCCTTTTTCCACTATTACCCTCTTAGCGCTCCGAATCTCCACTTGCATTTTATACAAAAAGAGTGTTTCATAACTGCTCAATCAAAAATATGTTTTATCTCTGTTAACTGAATTTACAGATCAAAAATAAGTTTCACAGAATGCATCTGTGTAGTTTTTATTTGAAGATATTCTTTTTCCCAATGTAGGCCTCTTAGCGCTTAGCATGTCCAATTGCAGTTTCTACAGAAAGAGTGTTTCAGAACGGCTCAATTAAAAGTAAGGTTCAACTCTGTTAGTTGAATGCACAGAACAGAAAGAATTTTCACAGAATGCTACTGTGTAGTTTATATTTGAATATATTCCTTTTTCCACTATTACCCTCTTAGCGCTCCGAATGTCCACTTGCATTTTCTACAGAAAGAGTGTTCAGAACTGCACAATCAAAAGTATGGTTTAACTCTGTTAGCTTAATGAACATATCAGAAATAAGTTTCACACAATGCTTCTGTGTAGTTTTTATTTGAAGATATTATTTTTCCCAATAGAGGCCTCTTAGCGCTCAGAATGTCCAATTGCAGTTTCTACAGAAAGAGTGTTTCAGAAAGGCTCAATCAAAAGTAAGGTTCAACTCTGTTAGTTGAATGCACAGAACAGAAAGAATTTTCATACAATGCTTCTGTGTAGTTTATATTTGAACATATTCTTTTTTCCACTATTACCCACTTAGCGCTACGAATGTCCAGTTGCATTTTCTACAGACAGAGTGTTTCAAAACTGCTCAATCAAAAGTATGGTTTAACTCTGTTAGCTGAATGATCAGATCAGAAAGAAGTTTCACAGAATGCTTCTGTGTAGTTTATAATTGAATATATTCCTTTTTCCACTACTACGCTCTTAGCGCTCCAAATGTCCAGTTGCATTTTCTACAGAAAGAGTGTTCAGATCTGCTGAATCAAAAGTATGGTTTAACTCTGTTAGCTGAATGCACAGATCAGAAAGAAGTTTCACAGAATGATTCTGTGTAGTTTATATTTGGAGACATTCCTTTTTCCACTATTACCCTCTTAGCGCTCCGAATCTCCACTTGCATTTTCTACAGAAAGAGTGTTTCAGAACGGCTCAATCAAAACTAAGGTTCAACTCTTTTAGTTGAACAAACAGAACAGAAAGAAGTTTCACACAATTCTTCTGTGTAGTTTTTCTTTGTAGACATTCTTTTTCCCAATATAGGCCTCTTAGCGCTCAGAATGTCCAATTGCAGTTTCTACAGAAAGAGTGTTTCAGAACGGCTCAATCAAAAGTAAGGTTCAACTCTGTTAGTTGAATGCACAGAACAGAAAGAAGTTTCATACAATGCTTCTGTGTAGTTTATATTTGAACATATTCTTTTTTCCACTATTACCCACTTAGCGCTACGAATGTCCAGTTGCATTTTCTACAGACAGAGTGTTTCAAAACTGCTCAATCAAAAGTATGGTTTAACTCTGTTAGCTGAATGCTCAGATCAGAAAGAAGTTTCACAGAATGCTTCTGTGTAGTTTATATTTGAATATATTCCTTTTTCCACTACTACGCTCTCAGCGCTCCAAATGTCCAGTTTCATTTTCTACAGAAAGAGTGTTCAGATCTGCTCAATCAAAAGTATGGTTTAACTCTGTTAGCTGAATGCACAGATCAGAAAGAAGTTTCACCGAATGATTCTGTGTAGTTTATATTTGAAGACATTCCTTTTTCCACTATTACCCTCTTAGCGCTCCGAATCTCCACTTGCATTTTCTACAAAAAGATTGTTTCATAACTGCTCAATCAAAAATATGTTTTATCTCTGTTAACTGAATTTACAGATCGGAAATAAGTTTCACAGAATGCATCTGTGTAGTGTTTATTTGAAGATATTATTTTTCCCAATGTAGGCCTCTTAGCGCTTAGCATGTCCAATTGCAGTTTCTACAGAAAGAGTGTTTCAGAACGGCTCAATCAAAAGTAAGGTTCAACTCTGTTAGTTGAATGCACAGAACAGAAAGAATTTTCACAGAATGCTACTGTGTAGTTTATATTTGAATATATTCCTTTCTCCACTATTACCCTCTTAGCGCTCCGAATGTCCACTTGCATTTTCTACAGAAAGAGTGTTCAGAACTGCGCAATCAAAAATATGGTTCAACTCTGTTAGCTTAATGAACATATCAGAAATAAGTTTCACACAATGCTTCTGTGTAGTTTTTATTTGAAGATATTATTTTTCCCAATATAGGCCTCTTAGCGCTCAGAATGTCCAATTGCAGTTTCTACAGAAAGAGTGTTTCAGAAAGGCTCAATCAAAAGTAAGGTTCAACTCTGTTAGTTGAATGCACAGAACAGAAAGAAATTTCATACAATGCTTCTGTGTAGTTTATATTTGAATATATTCTTTTTTCCACTATTACCCACTTGGCGCTACGAATGTCCAGTTGCATTTTCTACAGACAGAGTGTTTCAAAACTGCTCAATCAAAAGTATGGTTTAACTCTGTTAGCTGAATGCTCAGATCAGAAACAAGTTTCACAGAATGCTTCTGTGTAGTTTATATTTGAATATATTCCTTTTTCCACTACTACTCTCTTAGCGCTCCAAATGTCCAGTTGCATTTTCTACAGAAAGAGTGTTCAGATCTGCTCAATCAAAAGTATGATTTAACTCTGTTAGCTGAATGCACAGATCAGAAAGAAGTTTCACAGAATGATTCTGTGTAGTTTATATTTGGAGACATTCCTTTTTCCACTATTACCCTCTTAGCGCTCCGAATCTCCACTTGCATTTTCTACAGAAAGAGTGTTTCAGAACGGCTCAATCAAAACTAAAGTTCAACTCTTTTAGTTGAACAAACAGAACAGAAAGAAGTTTCACACAATTCTTCTGTGTAGCTTTTATTTGTAGACATACTTTTTCCCAATATAGGCCTCTTAGCGCTCAGAATGTCCAATTGCAGTTTCTACAGAAAGAGTGTTTCAGAACGGCTCAATCAAAAGTAAGGTTCAACTCTGTTAGTTGAATGCACAGAACAGAAAGAAGTTTCATACAATGCTTCTGTGTAGTTTATATTTGAACATATTCTTTTTTCCACTATTACCCACTTAGCGCTACGAATGTCCAGTTGCATTTTCTACAGACAGAGTGTTTCAAAACTGCTCAATCAAAAGTATGGTTTAACTCTGTTAGCTGAATGCTCATATCAGAAAGAAGTTTCACCGAATGCTTCTGTGTAGTTTATATTTGAATATATTCCATTTTCCGCTACTACTCTCTTAGCGCCCCAAATGTCCAGTTGCATTTTCTACAGAAAGAGTGTTCAGATCTGCTCAATCAAAAGTATGGTTTAACTCTGTTAGCTTAATGAACATATCAGAAATAAGTTTCACACTATGTTCGGTGTAGTTTTTATTTGAAGATATTATTTTTCCCAATTGAGGCCTCTTAGCGCTCAGAATGTCCAATTGCAGTTTCTACAGAAAGAGTGTTTCAGAAAGGCTCAATCAAAAGTAAGGTTCAACTCTGTTAGTTGAATGCACAGAACAGAAAGAATTTTCATACAATGCTTCTGTGTAGTTTATATTTGAACATATTTTTTTTCCACTATTACCCACTTAGCGCTACGAATGTCCAGTTGCATTTTCTACAGACAGAGTGTTTCAAAACTGCTCAATCAAAAGTATGGTTTAACTCTGTTAGCTGAATGCTCAGATCAGAAAGAAATTTCACAGAATGCTTCTGTGTAGTTTATATTTGAATATATTCCTTTTTCCGCTACTACTCTCTTAGCGCTCCAAATGTCCAGTTGCATTTTCTACAGAAAGAGTGTTCAGATCTGCTCAATCAAAAGTATGGTTTAACTCTGTTAGCTGAATGCACAGATCAGAAAGAAGTTTCACAGAATGATTCTGTGTAGTTTATATTTGGAGACATTCCTTTTTCCACTATTACCCTCTTAGCGCTCCGAATCTCCACTTGCATTTTCTACAGAAAGAGTGTTTCAGAACGGCTCAATCAAAACTAAGGTTCAACTCTTTTAGTTGAACAAACAGAACAGAAAGAAGTTTCACACAATTCTTCTGTGTAGTTTTTATTTGTAGACATTCTTATTCCCAATATAGGCCTCTTAGCGCTCAGAATGTCCAATTACAGTTTCTACAGAAAGAGTGTTTCAGAACGGCTCAATCAAAAGTAAGGTTCAACTCTGTTAGTTGAATGCACAGAACAGAAAGAAGTTTCATACAATGCTTCTGTGTAGTTTATATTTGAACATATTCTTTTTTCCACTATTACCCACTTAGCGCTACGAATGTCCAGTTGCATTTTCTACAGACAGAGTGTTTCAAAACTGCTCAATCAAAAGTATGGTTTAACTCTGTTAGCTGAATGCTCAGATCAGCAAGAAGTATCACAGAATGCTTCTGTGTAGTTTATATTTGAATATATTCCTTTTTCCACTACTACGCTCTTAGCGCTCTAAATGTCCAGTTGCATTTTCTACAGAAAGAGTGTTCAGATCTGCTCAATCAAAAGTATGGTTTAACTCTGTTAGCTGAATGCACAGATCAGAAAGAAGTTTCACAGAATGATTCTGTGTAGTTTATATTTGGAGACATTCCTTTTTCCACTATTACCCTCTTAGCGCTCCGAATCTCCACTTGCATTTTCTACAGAAAGAGTGTTTCAGAACGGCTCAATCAAAACTAAAATTCAACTCTTTTAGTTGAACAAAGAGAACAGAAAGATGTTTCACACAATTCTTCTTTGTAGTTTTTATTTGTAGACATTCTTTTTCCCAATATACGCCTCTTAGCGCTCAGAATGTCCAATTGCAGTTTCTACAGAAAGAGTGTTTCAGAAGGGCTCAATCTAAAGTAAGGTTCAACTCTGTTAGTTGAATGCACAGAACAGAAAGAAATTTCATACAATGCTTCTGTGTAGTTTATATTTGAACATATTCTTTTTTCCACTATTACCCACTTAGCGCTACGAATGTCCAGTTGCATTTTCTACAGACAGAGTGTTTCAAAACTGCTCAATCAAAAGTATGGTTTAACTCTGTTAGCTGAATGCTCATATCAGAAAGAAGTTTCACCGAATGCTTCTGTGTAGTTTATATTTGAATATATTCCATTTTCCGCTACTACTCTCTTAGCGCTCCAAATGTCCAGTTGCATTTTCTACAGAAAGAGTGTTCAGATCTGCTCAATCAAAAGTATGGTTTAACTCTGTTAGCTTAATGAACATATCAGAAATAAGTTTCACACTATGTTCGGTGTAGTTTTTATTTGAAGATATTATTTTTCCCAATTGAGGCCTCTTAGCGCTCAGAATGTCCAATTGCAGTTTCTACAGAAAGAGTGTTTCAGAAAGGCTCAATCAAAAGTAAGGTTCAACTCTGTTAGTTGAATGCACAGAACAGAAAGAATTTTCATACAATGCTTCTGTGTAGTTTATATTTGAACATATTTTTTTTCCACTATTACCCACTTAGCGCTACGAATGTCCAGTTGCATTTTCTACAGACAGAGTGTTTCAAAACTGCTCAATCAAAAGTATGGTTTAACTCTGTTAGCTGAATGCTCAGATCAGAAAGAAATTTCACAGAATGCTTCTGTGTAGTTTATATTTGAATATATTCCTTTTTCCGCTACTACTCTCTTAGCGCTCCAAATGTCCATTTGCATTTTCTACAGAAAGAGTGTTCAGATCTGCTCAATCAAAAGTATGGTTTAACTCTGTTAGCTGAATGCACAGATCAGAAAGAAGTTTCACAGAATGATTCTGTGTAGTTTATATTTGGAGACATTCCTTTTTCCACTATTACCCTCTTAGCGCTCCGAATCTCCACTTGCATTTTCTACAGAAAGAGTGTTTCAGAACGGCTCAATCAAAACTAAGGTTCAACTCTTTTAGTTGAACAAACAGAACAGAAAGAAGTTTCACACAATTCTTCTGTGTAGTTTTTATTTGTAGACATTCTTATTCCCAATATAGGCCTCTTAGCGCTCAGAATGTCCAATTGCAGTTTCTACAGAAAGAGTGTTTCAGAACGGCTCAATCAAAAGTAAGGTTCAACTCTGTTAGTTGAATGCACAGAACAGAAAGAAGTTTCATACAATGCTTCTGTGTAGTTTATATTTGAACATATTCTTTTTTCCACTATTACCCACTTAGCGCTACGAATGTCCAGTTGCATTTTCTACAGACAGAGTGTTTCAAAACTGCTCAATCAAAAGTATGGTTTAACTCTGTTAGCTGAATGCTCAGATCAGCAAGAAGTTTCACAGAATGCTTCTGTGTAGTTTATATTTGAATATATTCCTTTTTCCACTACTACGCTCTTAGCGCTCTAAATGTCCAGTTGCATTTTCTACAGAAAGAGTGTTCAGATCTGCTCAATCAAAAGTATGGTTTAACTCTGTTAGCTGAATGCACAGATCAGAAAGAAGTTTCACAGAATGATTCTGTGTAGTTTATATTTGGAGACATTCCTTTTTCCACTATTACCCTCTTAGCGCTCCGAATGTCCACTTGCATTTTCTACAGAAAGAGTGTTTCAGAACGGCTCAATCAAAACTAAAATTCAACTCTTTTAGTTGAACAAAGAGAACAGAAAGATGTTTCACACAATTCTTCTTTGTAGTTTTTATTTGTAGACATTCTTTTTCCCAATATACGCCTCTTAGCGCTCAGAATGTCCAATTGCAGTTTCTACAGAAAGAGTGTTTCAGAAGGGCTCAATCTAAAGTAAGGTTCAACTCTGTTAGTTGAATGCACAGAACAGAAAGAAATTTCATACAATGCTTCTGTGTAGTTTATATTTGAACATATTCTTTTTTCCACTATTACCCACTTAGCGCTACGAATGTCCAGTTGCATTTTCTACAGACAGAGTGTTTCAAAACTGCTCAATCAAAAGTATGGTTTAACTCTGTTAGCTGAATGCTCAGATCAGAAAGAAGTTTCACAGAATGCTTCTGTGTAGTTTATATTTGAATATACTACTTTTTCCACTACTACGCTCTTAGCGCTCCAAATGTGCAGTTGCATTTTCTACACAAAGAGTGTTCAGATCTGCTCAATCAAAAGTATGGTTTAACACTGTTAGCTGAATGCACAGATCAGAAAGAATTTTCACCGAATGATTCTGTGTAGTTTATATTTGAAGACATTCCTTTTTCCACTATTACCCCCTTAGCGCTCCGAATCTCCACTTGCATTTTCTACAAAAAGAGTGTTTCATAACTGCTCAATCAAAAATATGTTTTATCTCTGTTAACTGAATTTACAGATCAGAAATAAGTTTCACAGAATGCATCTGTGTAGTTTTTATTTGAAGATATTCTTTTTCCCAATGTAGGCCTCTTAGCGCTTAGCATGTCCAGTTGCATTTTCTACAGAAAGAGTGTTCAGATCTGCTCAATCAAAAGTATGGTTTAACTCTGTTAGCTGAATGCACAGATCAGAAAGAAGTTTCACAGAATGATTCTTTGTAGTTTATATTTGAATATATTCCTTTTTCCACTATTACCCTCTTAGCGCTCCGAATGTCCACTTGCAGTTTCTACAGAAAGAGTGTTCAGAACTGCGCGATCAAAAGTATGGTTTAACTCTGTTAGCTTAATGAACATATCAGAAATAAGTTTCACACAATGCTTCTGTGTAGTTTTTATTTGAAGATATTATTTTTCCCAATATAGGCCTCTTAGCGCTCAGAATGTCCAATTGCAGTTTCTACAGAAAGAGTGTTTCAGGAAGGCTCAATCAAAACTAAGGTTCAACTCTGTTAGTTGAATGCACAGAACAGAATGAAATTTCATACAATGCTTCTGTGTAGTTTATATTTGAACATATTCTTTTTTCCACTATTACCCACTTGGCGCTACGAATGTCCAGTTGCATTTTCTACAGAAAGAGTGTTCAGATCTGCTCAATCAAAAGTATGGTTTAACTCTGTTAGCTGAATGCACAGATCAGAAAGAAGTTTCACAGAATGATTCTGTGTAGTTTATATTTGGAGACATTCATTTTTCCACTATTACCCTCTTAGCGCTCCGAATCTCCACTTGCATTTTCTACAGAAAGAGTGTTTCAGAACGGCTCAATCAAAACTAAAGTTCAACTCATTTAGTTGAACAAACAGAACAGAAAGAAGTTTCACACAATTCTTCTGTGTAGTTTTTATTTGTAGACATTCTTTTTCCCAATATAGGCCTCTTAGCGCTCAGAATGTCCAATTGCAGTTTCTACAGAAAGAGTGTTTCAGAACGGCTCAATCAAAAGTAAGGTTCAACTCTGTTAGTTGAATGCACAGAACAGAAAGAAGTTTCATACAATGCTTCTGTGTAGTTTATATTTGAACATATTCTTTTTTCCACTATTACCCACTTAGCGCTACGAATGTCCAGTTGCATTTTCTATAGACAGAGTGTTTCAAAACTGCTCAATCAAAAGTATGGTTTAACTCTGTTAGCTGAATGCTCAGATCAGAAAGAAGTTTCACAGAATGCTTCTGTGTAGTTTATATTTGAATATATTCCTTTTTCCACTACTACGCTCTTAGCGCTCCAAATGTCCAGTTGCATTTTCTACAGAAAGAGTGTTCAGATCTGCTCAATCAAAAGTATGTTTTAACTCTGTTAGCTGAATGCACAGATCAGAAAGAAGTTTCACCGAATGCTTCTGTGTAGTTGATATTTGAAGACATTCCTTTTTCCACTATTACCCTCTTAGCGCTCCGAAACTCCACTTGCATTTTCTACAAAAAGAGTGTTTCATAACTGCTCAATCAAAAATATGTTTTATCTCTGTTAACTGAATTTACAGATCAGAAATAAGTTTCACAGAATGCATCTGTGTACTTTTTATTTGAAGATATTCTTTTTCCCAATGTAGGCCTCTTAGCGCTTAGCATGTCCAATTGCAGTTTCTACAGAAAGAGTGTTTCAGAACGGCTCAATTAAAAGTAAGGTTCAACTCTGTTAGTTGAATGCACAGAACAGAAAGAATTTTCACAGAATGCTACTGTGTAGTTTATATTTGAATATATTCCTTTTTCCACTATTACCCTCTTAGCGCTCCGAATGTCCACTTGCATTTTCTACAGAAAGAGTGTTCAGAACTGCGCAATCAAAAGTATGGTTTAACTCTGTTAGCTTAATGAACATATCAGAAATAAGTTTCACACAATGCTTCTGTGTAGTTTTTATTTGAAGATATTATTTTTCCCAATATAGGCCTGTTAGCGCTCAGAATGTCCAATTGCAGTTTCTACAGAAAGAGTGTTTCAGAAAGGCTCAATCAAAACTAAGGTTCAACTCTGTTAGTTGAATGCACAGAACAGAATGAAATTTCATACAATGCTTCTGTGTAGTTTATATTTGAACATATTCTTTTTTCCACTATTACCCACTTGGCGCTACAAATGTCCAGTTGCATTTTCTACAGACAGAGTGTTTCAAAACTTCTCAATCAAAAGTATGGTTTAACTCTGTTAGCTGAATGCTCAGATCAGAAAGAAGTTTCACCGAATGCTTCTGTGTAGTTTATATTTGAATATATTCCTTTTTCCACTACTACTCTCTTAGCGCTCCAAATGTCCTCTTGCATTTTCTACAGAAAGAGTGTTCAGATCTGCACAATCAAAAGTATGGTTTAACTCTGTTAGCTGAATGCACAGATCAGAAAGAAGTTTCACAGAATGATTCTGTGTAGTTTATATTTGGAGACATTCCTTTTTCCACTATTACCCTCTTAGCGCTCCGAATCTCCACTTGCATTTTCTACAGAAAGAGTGTTTCAGAACGGCTCAATCAAAACTAAAGTTCAAATCTTTTAGTTGAACAAACAGAACTGAAAGAAGTTTCACACAATTCTTCTGTGTAGTTTTTATTTGTAGACATTCTTTTTCCCAATATAGGCCTCTTAGCGCTCAGAATGTCCAATTGCAGTTTCTACAGAAAGAGTGTGTCAGAACGGCTCAATCAAAAGTAAGGTTCAACTCTGTTAGTTGAATGCACAGAACAGAAAGAAGTTTCATACAATGCTTCTGTGTAGTTTATATTTGAACATATTCTTTTTTCCACTATTACCCACTTAGCGCTACGAATGTCCAGTTGCATTTTCTACAGACAGAGTGTTTCAAAACTGCTCAATCAAAAGTATGGTTTAACTCTGTTAGCTGAATGCTCAGATCAGAAAGAAGTTTCACGTAATGCTTCTGTGTAGTTTATATTTGAATATATTCCTTTTTCCACCTCTACGCTCTTAGCGCTCCAAATGTCCAGTTGCATTTTCTACAGAAAGAGTGTTCAGATCTGCTCAATCAAAAGTATGGTTTAACTCTGTTAGCTGAATGCACAGATCAGAAAGAAGTTTCACCGAATGATTCTGTGTAGTTTATAGTTGAAGACATTCCTTTTTCCACTATTGCCCTCTTAGCGCTCCGAATCTCCACTTGCATTTTCTACAAAAAGAGTGTTTCATAACTGCTCAATCAAAAATATGTTTTATCTCTGTTAACTGAATTTACATATCAGAAATAAGTTTCACAGAATGCATCTGTGTAGTTTTTACTTGAAGATATTCTTGTTCCCAATGTAGGCCTCTTAGCGCTTAGCATGTCCAATTGCAGTTTCTACAGAAAGAGTGTTTCAGAACGGCTCAATCAAAAGTAAGGTTCAACTCTGTTAGTTGAATGCACAGAACAGAAAGAATTTTCACAGAATGCTACTGTGTAGTTTATATATGAATATATTCCTTTTTCCACTATTACCCTCTTAGCGCTCCGAATGTCCACTTGCATTTTCTAAAGAAAGAGTGTTCAGAACTGCGCAATCAAAAGTATGGTTTAATTCTGTTAGCTTAATGAACATATCAGAAATAAGTTTCACACAATGCTTCTGTGTAGTTTTTATTTGAAGATATTATTTTTCCCAATATAGGCCTCTTAGCGCTCAGAATGTCCAATTGCAGTTTCTACAGAAAGAGTGTTTCAGAAAGGCTCAATCAAAACTAAGGTTCAACTCTGTTAGTTGAATGCACAGAACAGAATGAAATTTCATACAATGCTTCTGTGTAGTTTATATTTGAACATATTCTTTTTTCCACTATTACCCACTTGGCGCTACGAATGTCCAGTTGCATTTTCTACAGACAGAGTGTTTCAAAACTGCTCAATCAAAAGTATGGTTTAACTCTGTTAGCTGAATGCTCAGATCAGAAAGAAGTTTCACCGAATGCTTCTGTGTAGTTTATATTTGAATATATTCCTTTTTCCACTACTACTCTCTTAGCGCTCCAAATGTCCAGTTGCATTTTCTACAGAAAGAGTGTTCAGATCTGCTCAATCAAAAGTATGGTTTAACTCTGTTAGCTGAATGCACAGATCAGAAAGAAGTTTCACAGAATGATTCTGTGTAGTTTATATTTGGAGACATTCCTTTTTCCACTATTACCCTCTTAGCGCTCCGAATCTCCACTTGCATTTTCTACAGAAAGAGTGTTTCAGAACGGCTCAATCAAAACTAAAGTTCAACTCTTTTAGCTGAACAAACAGAACAGAAAGTAGTTTCACACAATTCTTCTGTGTAGTTTTTATTTGTAGACATTCTTTTTCCCAATATAGGCCTCTTAGCGCTCAGAATGTCCAATTGCAGTTTCTACAGAAAGAGTGTTTCAGAACGGCTCAATCAAAAGTAAGGTTCAACTCTGTTAGTTGAATGCACAGAACAGAAAGAAGTTTCATACAATGCTTCTGTGTAGTTTATATTTGAACATATTCTTTTTTCCACTATTACCCACTTAGCGCTACGAATGTCCAGTTGCATTTTCTATAGACAGAGTGTTTCAAAACTGCTCAATCAAAAGTATGGTTTAACTCTGTTAGCTGAATCCTCAGATCAGAAAGAAGTTTCACAGAATGCTTCTGTGTAGTTTATATTTGAATATATTCCTTTTTCCACTACTACGCTCTTAGCGCTCGAAATGTCCAGTTGCATTTTCTACAGAAAGAGTGTTCAGATCTGCTCAATCCAAAGTATGGTTTAACTCTGTTAGCTGAATGCACAGATCAGAAAGAAGTTTCACCAAATGATTCTGTGTAGTTTATATTTGAAGACATTCCTTTTTCCACTATTACCATCTTAGCGCTCCGAATCTCCACTTGCATTTTGTACAAAAAGAGTGTTTCATAACTGCTCAATCAAAAATATGTTTTATCTCTGTTAACTGAATTTACAGATCAGAAATAAGTTTCACAGAATGCATCTGTGTAGTTTTTATTTGAAGATATTCTTTTTCCCAATGTAGGCCTCTTAGCGCTTAGCATGTCCAATTGCAGTTTCTACAGAAAGAGTGTTTCAGAACGGCTCAATTAAAAGTAAGGTTCAACTGTGTTAATTGAATGCACCGAACAGAAAGAATTTTCACAAAATGCTACTGTGTAGTTTATATTTGAATATATTCCTTTTTCCACTATTACCCTCTTAGCGCTCCGAATGTCCACTTGCATTTTCTACAGAAAGAGTGTTCAGAACTGCGCAATCAAAAGTATGGTTTAACTCTGTTAGCTTAATGAACATATCAGAAATACGTTTCACACAATGCTTCCGTGTAGTTTTAATTTGAAGATATTATTTTTCCCAATAGAGGCCTCTTAGCGCTCAGAATGTCCAATTGCAGTTTCTACAGAAAGAGTGTTTCGGAAAGGCTCAATCAAAAGTAAGGTTCAACTCTGTTAGTTGAATGCACAGAACAGAAAGAAGTTTCATACAATGCTTCTGTGTAGTTTATATTTGAACATATTCTTTTTTCCACTATTACCCACTTAGCGCTACGAATGTCCAGTTGCATTTTCTACAGACAGAGTGTTTCAAACTGCTCAATCAAAAGTATGGTTTAACTCTGTTAGCTGAATGCTCAGATCAGAAAGAAGTTTCACAGAATGCTTCTGTGTAGTTTATATTTGAATATATTTCTTTTTCCACTACTACTCTCTTTGCGCTCCAAATGTCCAGTTGCATTTTCTACAGAAAGATTGTTCTGATCTGCTCAATCAAAAGTATGGTTTAACTCTGTTAGCTGAATGCACAGATCAGAAAGAAGTTTCACAGAATGATTCTGTGTAGTTTATATTTGGAGACATTCCTTTTTCCACTATTACCCTCTTAGCGCTCCGAATCTCCACTTGCATTTTCTACAGAAAGAGTGTTTCAGAACGGCTCAATCAAAACTAAGGTTCAACTCTTTTAGTTGAACAAACAGAACAGAAAGAAGTTTCACACAATTCTTCTGTGTAGTTTTTATTTGTAGACATTCTTTTTCCCAATATAGGCCTCTTAGCGCTCAGAATGTCCAATTGCAGTTTCTACAGAAAGAGTGTTTCAGAACGGCTCAATCAAAAGTAAGGTTCAACTCTGTTAGTTGAATGCACAGAACAGAAAGAAGTTTCATACAATGCTTCTGTGTAGTTTATATTTGAACATATTCTTTTTTCCACTATTACCCACTTAGCGCTACGAATGTCCAGTTGCATTTTCTACAGACAGAGTGTTTCAAAACTGCTCAATCAAAAGTATGGTTTAACTCTGTTAGCTGAATGCTCAGATCAGAAAGAAGTTTCACATAATGCTTCTGTGTAGTTTATATTTGAATATATTCCTTTTTCCACTACTATGCTCTTAGCGCTCCAAATGTCCAGTTGCATTTTCTACAGAAAGAGTGCTCAGATCTGCTCAATCAAAAGTATGGTTTAACTCTGTTAGCTGAATGCACAGATCAGAAAGAAGTTTCACCGAATGATTCTGTGTAGTTTATAGTTGAAGACATTCCTTTTTCCACTATTACCCTCTTAGCGCTCCGAATCTCTACTTGCATTTTCTACAAAAAGAGTGTTTCATAACTGCTCAATCAAAAATATGTTTTATCTCTGTTAACTGAATTTACATATCAGAAATAAGTTTCACAGAATGCATCTGTGTAGTTTTTATTTGAAGATATTCTTTTTCCCAATGTAGGCCTCCTAGCGCTTAGCATGTCCAATTGCAGTTTCTACAGAAAGAGTGTTTCAGAACGGCTCAATCAAAAGTAAGGTTCAACTCTGTTAGTTGAATGCACAGAACAGAAAGAATTTTCACAGAATGCTACTGTGTAGTTTATATTTGAATATATTCCTTTTTCCACTATTACCCTCTTAGCGCTCCGAATGTCCACTTGCATTTTCTACAGAAAGAGTGTTCAGAACTGCGCAATCAAAAGTATGGTTTAACTCTGTTAACTTAATGAACATATCAGAAATAAGTTTCACACAATGCTTCTGTGTAGTTTTTATTTGAAGATATTATTTTTCCCAATATAGGCCTGTTAGCGCTCAGAATGTCCAATTGCAGTTTCTACAGAAAGAGTGTTTCAGAAAGGCTCAATCAAAACTAAGGTTCAACTCTGTTAGTTGAATGCACAGAACAGAATGAAATTTCATACAATGCTTCTGTGTAGTTTATATTTGAACATATTCTTTTTTCCACTATTACCCACTTGGCGCTACAAATGTCCAGTTGCATTTTCTACAGACAGAGTGTTTCAAAACTGCTCAATCAAAAGTATGGTTTAACTCTGTTAGCTGAATGCTCAGATCAGAAAGAAGTTTCACCGAATGCTTCTGTGTAGTTTATATTTGAATATATTCCTTTTTCCACTACTACTCTCTTAGCGCTCCAAATGTCCTGTTGCATTTTCTACAGAAAGAGTGTTCAGATCTGCTCAATCAAAAGTATGGTTTAACTCTGTTAGCTGAATGCACAGATCAGAAAGAAGTTTCACAGAATGATTCTGTGTAGTTTATATTTGGAGACATTCCTTTTTCCACTATTACCCTCTTAGCGCTCCGAATCTCCACTTGCATTTTCTACAGAAAGAGTGTTTCAGAACGGCTCAATCAAAACTAAGGTTCAACTCTTTTAGTTGAACAAACAGAACAGAAAGAAGTTTCACACAATTCTTCTGTGTAGTTTTTATTTGTAGACATTCTTTTTCCCAATATAGGCCTCTTAGCGCTCAGAATGTCCAATTGCAGTTTCTACAGAAAGAGTGTTTCAGAACGGCTCAATCAAAAGTAAGGTTCAACTCTGTTAGTTGAATGCACAGAACAGAAAGAAGTTTCATACAATGCTTCTGTGTAGTTTATATTTGAACATATTCTTTTTTCCACTATTACCCACTTAGCGCTACGAATGTCCAGTTGCATTTTCTATAGACAGAGTGTTTCAAAACTGCTCAATCAAAAGTATGGTTTAACTCTGTTAGCTGAATCCTCAGATCAGAAAGAAGTTTCACAGAATGCTTCTGTGTAGTTTATATTTGAATATATTCCTTTTTCCACTACTACGCTCTTAGCGCTCCAAATGTCCAGTTGCATTTTCTACAGAAAGAGTGTTCAGATCTGCTCAATCAAAAGTATGGTTTAACTCTGTTAGCTGAATGCACAGATCAGAAAGAAGTTTCACCGAATGATTCTGTGTAGTTTATATTTGAAGACATTCCTTTTTCCACTATTACCCTCTTAGCGCTCCGAATCTCCACTTGCATTTTCTACAAAAAGAGTGTTTCATAACTGCTCAATCAAAAATATGTTTTATCTCTGTTAACTGAATTTACAGATCAGAAATAAGTTTCACAGAATGCATCTGTGTAGTTTTTATTTGAAGATATTCTTTTTCCAATGTAGGCCTCTTAGCGCTTAGCATGTCCAATTGCAGTTTCTACAGAAAGAGTGTTTCAGAACGGCTCAATTAAAAGTAAGGTTCAACTCTGTTAGTTGAATGCACAGAACAGAAAGAATTTTCACAGAATGCTACTGTGTAGTTTATATTTGAATATATTCCTTTTTCCACTATTACCCTCTTAGCGCTCCGAATGTCCACTTGCATTTTCTACAGAAAGAGTGTTCAGAACTGCGCAATCAAAAGTATGGTTTAACTCTGTTAGCTTAATGAACATATCAGAAATAAGTTTCACACAATGCTTCCGTGTAGTTTTTATTTGAAGATATTATTTTTCCCAATAGAGGCCTCTTAGCGCTCAGAATGTCCAATTGCAGTTTCTACAGAAAGAGTGTTTCAGAAAGGCTCAATCAAAAGTAAGGTTCAACTCTGTTAGTTGAATGCACAGAACAGAAAGAAGTTTCATACAATGCTTCTGTGTAGTTTATATTTGAACATATTCTTTTTTCCACTATTACCCACTTAGCACTACGAATGTCCAGTTGCATTTTCTACAGACAGAGTGTTTCAAAACTGCTCAATCAAAAGTATGGTTTAAATCTGTTAGCTGAATGCTCAGATCAGAAAGAAGTTTCACAGAATGCTTCTGTGTAGTTTATATTTGAATATATTCCTTTTTCCACTACTACTCTCTTAGCGCTCCAAATGTCCAGTTGCATTTTCTACAGAAAGATTGTTCAGATCTGCTCAATCAAAAGTATGGTTTAACTCTGTTAGCTGAATGCACAGATCAGAAAGAAGTTTCACAGAATGATTCTGTGTAGTTTATATTTGGAGACATTCCTTTTTCCACTATTACCCTCTTAGCGCTCCGAATCTCCACTTGCATTTTCTACAGAAAGAGTGTTTCAGAACGGCTTAATCAAAACTAAGGTTCAACTCTTTTAGTTGAACAAACAGAACAGAAAGAAGTTTCACACAATTCTTCTGTGTAGTTTTTATTTGTAGACATTCTTTTTCCCAATATAGGCCTCTTAGCGCTCAGAATGTCCAATTGCAGTTTCTACAGAAAGAGTGTTTCAGAACGGCTCAATCAAAAGTAAGGTTCAACTCTGTTAGTTGAATGCACAGAACAGAAAGAAGTTTCATACAATGCTTCTTTGTAGTTTATATTTGAACATATTCTTTTTTCCACTATTACCCACTTAGCGCTACGAATGTCCAGTTGCATTTTCTACAGACAGAGTGTTTCAAAACTGCTCAATCAAAAGTATGGTTTAACTCTGTTAACTGAATGCTCAGATCAGAAAGAAGTTTCACAGAATGCTTCTGTGTAGTTTATATTTGAATATATTCCTTTTTCCACTACTACGCTCTTAGCGCTCCAAATGTCCAGTTGCATTTTCTACAGAAAGAGTGTTCAGATCTGCTCAATCAAAAGTATGGTTTAACTCTGTTAGCTGAATGCACAGATCAGAAAGAAGTTTCACCGAATGATTCTGTGTAGTTTATATTTGAAGACATTCCTTTTTCCACTATTACCCTCTTAGCGCTCCGAATCTCCACTTGCATTTTCTACAAAAAGAGTGTTTCATAACTGCTCAATCAAAAATATGTTTTATCTCTGTTAACTGAATTTACAGATCAGAAATAAGTTTCACAGAATGCATCTGTGTAGTTTTTATTTGAAGATATTCTTTTTCCCAATGTAGGCCTCTTAGCGCTTAGCATGTCCAATTGCAGTTTCTACAGAAAGAGTGTTTCAGAACGACTCAATTAAAAGTAAGGTTCAACTCTGTTAGTTGAATGCACAGAACAGAAAGAATTTTCACAGAATGCTACTGTGTAGTTTATATTTGAATATATTCCTTTTTCCACTATTACCCTCTTAGCGCTCCGAATGTCCACTTGCATTTTCTACAGAAAGAGTGTTCAGAACTGCGCAATCAAAAGTATGGTTTAACTCTGTTAGCTTAATGAACATATCAGAAATAAGTTTCACACAATGCTTCCGTGTAGTTTTTATTTGAAGATATTATTTTTCCCAATAGAGGCCTCTTAGCGCTCAGAATGTCCAATTGCAGTTTCTACAGAAAGAGTGTTTCAGAAAGGCTCAATCAAAAGTAAGGTTCAACTCTGTTAGTTGAATGCACAGAACAGAAAGAAGTTTCATACAATGCTTCTGTGTAGTTTATATTTGAACATATTCTTTTTTCCACTATTACCCACTTAGCACTACGAATGTCCAGTTGCATTTTCTACAGACAGAGTGTTTCAAAACTGCTCAATCAAAAGTATGGTTTAAATCTGTTAGCTGAATGCTCAGATCAGAAAGAAGTTTCACAGAATGCTTCTGTGTAGTTTATATTTGAATATATTCCTTTTTCCACTACTACTCTCTTAGCGCTCCAAATGTCCAGTTGCATTTTCTACAGAAAGATTGTTCAGATCTGCTCAATCAAAAGTATGGTTTAACTCTGTTAGCTGAATGCACAGATCAGAAAGAAGTTTCACAGAATGATTCTGTGTAGTTTTTATTTGGAGACATTCCTTTTTCCACTATTACCCTCTTAGCGCTCCGAATCTCCACTTGCATTTTCTACAGAAAGAGTGTTTCAGAACGGCTTAATCAAAACTAAGGTTCAACTCTTTTAGTTGAACAAACAGAACAGAAAGAAGTTTCACACAATTCTTCTGTGTAGTTTTTATTTGTAGACATTCTTTTTCCCAATATAGGCCTCTTAGCGCTCAGAATGTCCAATTGCAGTTTCTACAGAAAGAGTGTTTCAGAACGGCTCAATCAAAAGTAAGGTTCAACTCTGTTAGTTGAATGCACAGAACAGAAAGAAGTTTCATACAATGCTTCTTTGTAGTTTATATTTGAACATATTATTTTTTCCACTATTACCCACTTAGCGCTACGAATGTCCAGTTGCATTTTCTACAGACAGAGTGTTTCAAAACTGCTCAATCAAAAGTATGGTTTAACTCTGTTAGCTGAATGCTCAGATCAGAAAGAAGTTTCACAGAATGCTTCTGTGTAGTTTATATTTGAATATATTCCTTTTTCCACTACTACGCTCTTAGCGCTCCAAATGTCCAGTTGCATTTTCTACAGAAAGAGTGTTCAGATCTGCTCAATCAAAAGTATGGTTTAACTCTGTTAGCTGAATGCACAGATCAGAAAGAAGTTTCACCGAATGATTCTGTGTAGTTTATATTTGAAGACATTCCTTTTTCCACTATTACCCTCTTAGCGCTCCGAATCTCCACTTGCATTTTCTACAAAAAGAGTGTTTCATAACTGCTCAATCAAAAATATGTTTTATCTCTGTTAACTGAATTTACAGATCAGAAATAAGTTTCACAGAATGCATCTGTGTAGTTTTTATTTGAAGATATTCTTTTTCCCAATGTAGGCCTCTTAGCGCTTAGCATGTCCAATTGCAGTTTCTACAGAAAGAGTGTTTCAGAACGACTCAATTAAAAGTAAGGTTCAACTCTGTTAGTTGAATGCACAGAACAGAAAGAATTTTCACAGAATGCTACTGTGTAGTTTATATTTGAATATATTCCTTTTTCCACTATTACCCTCTTAGCGCTCCGAATGTCCACTTGCATTTTCTACAGAAAGAGAGTTCAGAACTGCGCAATCAAAAGTATGGTTTAACTCTGTTAGCTTAATGAACATATCAGAAATAAGTTTCACACAATGCTTCCGTGTAGTTTTTATTTGAAGATATTATTTTTCCCAATAGAGGCCTCTTAGCGCTCAGAATGTCCAATTGCAGTTTCTACAGAAAGAGTGTTTCAGAAAGGCTCAATCAAAAGTAAGGTTCAACTCTGTTAGTTGAATGCACAGAACAGAAAGAAGTTTCATACAATGTTTCTGTGTAGTTTATATTTGAACATATTCTTTTTTCCACTATTACCCACTTAGCACTACGAATGTCCAGTTGCATTTTCTACAGACAGAGTGTTTCAAAACTGCTCAATCAAAAGTATGGTTTAAATCTGTTAGCTGAATGCTCAGATCAGAAAGAAGTTTCACAGAATGCTTCTGTGTAGTTTATATTTGAATATATTCCTTTTTCCACTACTACTCTCTTAGCGCTCCAAATGTCCAGTTGCATTTTCTACAGAAAGATTGTTCAGATCTGCTCAATCAAAAGTATGGTTTAACTCTGTTAGCTGAATGCACAGATCAGAAAGAAGTTTCACAGAATGATTCTGTGTAGTTTATATTTGGAGACATTCCTTTTTCCACTATTACCCTCTTAGCGCTCCGAATCTCCACTTGCATTTTCTACAGAAAGAGTGTTTCAGAACGGCTTAATCAAAACTAAGGTTCAACTCTTTTAGTTGAACAAACAGAACAGAAAGAAGTTTCACACAATTCTTCTGTGTAGTTTTTATTTGTAGACATTCTTTTTCCCAATATAGGCCTCTTAGCGCTCAGAATGTCCAATTGCAGTTTCTACAGAAAGAGTGTTTCAGAACGGCTCAATCAAAAGTAAGGTTCAACTCTGTTAGTTGAATGCACAGAACAGAAAGAAGTTTCATACAATGCTTCTTTGTAGTTTATATTTGAACATATTCTTTTTTCCACTATTACCCACTTAGCGCTACGAATGTCCAGTTGCATTTTCTACAGACAGAGTGTTTCAAAACTGCTCAATCAAAAGTATGGTTTAACTCTGTTAGCTGAATGCTCAGATCAGAAAGAAGTTTCACAGAATGCTTCTGTGTAGTTTATATTTGAATATATTTCTTTTTCCACTACTACGCTCTTAGCGCTCCAAATGTCCAGTTGCATTTTCTACAGAAAGAGTGTTCAGATCTGCTCAATCAAAAGTATGGTTTAACTCGGTTAGCTGAATGCACAGATCAGAAAGAAGTTTCACCGAATGATTCTGTGTAGTTTATATTTGAAGACATTCCTTTTTCCACTATTACCCTCTTAGCGCTCCGAATCTCCACTTGCATTTTCTACAAAAAGAGTGTTTCATAACTGCTCAATCAAAAATATGTTTTATCTCTGTTAACTGAATTTACAGATCAGAAATAAGTTTCACAGAATGCATCTGTGTAGTTTTTATTTGAAGATATTCTTTTTCCCAATGTAGGCCTCTTAGCGCTTAGCATGTCCAATTGCAGTTTCTACAGAAAGAGTGTTTCAGAACGGCTCAATTAAAAGTAAGGTTCAACTCTGTTAGTTGAATGCACAGAACAGAAAGAATTTTCACAGAATGCTACTGTGTAGTTTATATTTGAATATATTCCTTTTTCCACTATTACCCTCTTAGCGCTCCGAATGTCCACTTGCATTTTCTACAGAAAGAGTGTTCAGAACTGCGCAATCAAAAGTATGGTTTAACTCTGTTAGCTTAATGAACATATCAGAAATAAGTTTCACACAATGCTTCTGTGTAGTTTTTATTTGAAGATATTATTTTTCCCAATAGAGGCCTCTTAGCGCTCAGAATGTCCAATTGCAGTTTCTACAGAAAGAGTGTTTCAGAAAGGCTCAATCAAAAGTAAGGTTCAACTCTGTTAGTTGAATGCACAGAACAGAAAGAAGTTTCATACAATGCTTCTGTGTAGTTTATATTTGAACATATTTTTTTTCCACTATTACCCACTTAGCGCTACGAATGTCCAGTTGCATTTTCTACAGACAGAGTGTTTCAAAACTGCTCAATCAAAAGTATGGTTTAACTCTGTTAGCTGAATGCTCAGATCAGAAAGAAGTTTCACAGAATGCTTCTGTGTAGTTTATATATGAATATATTCCTTTTTCCACTACTACACTCTTAGCGCTCCAAATGTCCAGTTGCATTTTCTACAGAAAGAGTGTTCAGATCTGCTCAATCAAAAGTATGGTTTAACTCTGTTAGCTGAATGCACAGATCAGAAAGAAGTTTCACCGAATGATTCTGTGTAGTTTATATTGGAAGACATTCCTTTTTCCACTATTACCCACTTAGCGCTCCGAATCTCCACTTGCATTTTCTACAAAAAGAGTGTTTCATAACTGCTCAATCAAAAATATGTTTTACCTCTGTTAACTGAATTTACAGATCAGAAATAAGTTTCACAGAATGCATCTGTGTAGTTTTTATTTGAAGATATTTTTTTCCCAATGTAGGCCTCTTAGCGCTTAGCATGTCCAATTGCAGTTTCTACAGAAAGAGTGTTTCAGATCGGCTCAATCAAAAGTAGGGTTCAACTCTGTTATTTGAATGCACAGAACAGAAAGAATTTTCACAGAATGCTACTGTGTAGTTTATATTTGAATATATTCCTTTTTCCACTATTACCCTCTTAGCGCTCCGAATGTCCACTTGCATTTTCTACAGAAAGAGTGTTCAGAACTGCGCAATCAAAAGTATGGTTTAACTCTGTTAGCTTAATGAACATATCAGAAATAAGTTTCACACAATGCTTCTGTGTAGTTTTTATTTGAAGATATTATTTTTCCCAATGGAGGCCTCTTAGCGCTCAGAATGTCCAATTGCAGTTTGTACAGAAAGAGTGTTTCAGAAAGGCTCAATCAAAAGTAAGGTTCAACTCTGTTAGTTGAATGCACAGAACAGAAAGATGTTTCATACAATGCTTCTGTGTAGCTTATATTTGAACATATTCTTTTTTCCACTATTACCCACTTAGCGCTACGAATGTCCAGTTGCATTTTCTACAGACAGAGTGTTTCAAAACTGCTCAATCAAAAGTATGGTTTAACTCTGTTAGCTGAATGCTCAGATCAGAAAGAAGTTTCACAGAATGCTTCTGTGTAGTTTATATTTGAATATATTCCTTTTTCCGCTACTACTCTCTTAGCGCACCAAATGTCCAGTTGCATTTTCTACAAAAAGAGTGTTCAGATCTGCTCAATCAAAAGTATGGTTTAACTCTGTTAGCTGAATGCACAGATCAGAAAGAAGTTTCACAGAATGATTCTGTGTAGTTTATATTTGGAGACATTCCTTTTTCCACTCTTACCCTATTAGCGCTCCGAATCTCCACTTGCATTTTCTACAGAAAGAGTGTTTCAGAACGGCTCAATCAAAACTAAGGTTCAACTCTCTTAGTTGAACAAACAGAACAGAAAGGAGTTTCACACAATTCTTCTGTGTAGTTTTTATTTGTAGACATTCTTTTTCCCAATATAGGCCTCTTAGCGCCCAGAATGTCCAATTGCAGTTTCTACAGAAAGAGTGTTTCAGAACGGCTCAATCAAAAGTAAGGTTCAACTCTGTTAGTTGAATGCACAGAACAGAAAGAAGTTTCATACAATGCTTCTGTGTAGTTTATATTTGAACATATTCTTTTTTCCACTAACACCCACTTAGCGCTACGAATGTCCAGTTGCATTTTCTACAGACAGAGTGTTTCAAAACTACTCAATTAAAAGTATGGTTTAACTCTGTTAGCTGAATGCTCAGATCAGAAAGAAGTTTCACAGAATGCTTCTGTGTAGTTTGTATTTGAATATATTCCTTTTTCCACTACTACTCTCTTAGCGCTACAAATGTCCAGTTGCATTTTCTACAGAAAGAGTGTTCAGATCTGCTGAATCAAAAGTATGGTTTAACTCTGTTAGCTGAATGCACAGATCAGAAAGAAGTTTCACAGAATGATTCTGTGTAGTTTATATTTGGAGACATTCCTTTTTCCACTATTACCCTCTTAGCGCTCCGAATCTCCACTTGCATTTTCTACAGAAAGAGTGTTTCAGAACGGCTCAATCAAAACTAAGGTTCAACTCTTTTAGTTGAACAAACAGAACAGAAAGAAGTTTCACACAATTCTTCTGTGTAGTTTTTATTTGTAGACATTCTTTTTCCCAATATAGGCCTCTTAGCGCTCAGAATGTCCAATTGCAGTTTCTACAGAAAGAGTGTTTCAGAACGGCTCAATCAAAAGTAAGGTTCAACTCTGTCAGTTGAATGCACAGAACAGAAAGAAGTTTCATACAATGCTTCTGTGTAGTTTATATTTGAACATATTCTTTTTTCCACTATTACCCACTTAGCGCTACGAATGTCCAGTTGCATTTTCTATAGACAGAGTGTTTCAAAACTGCTCAATCAAAAGTATGGTTTAACTCTGTTAGCTGAATCCTCAGATCAGAAAGAAGTTTCACAGAATGCTTCTGTGTAGTTTATATTTGAATATATTCCTTTTTCCACTACTACGCTCTTAGCGCTCCAAATGTCCAGTTGCATTTTCTACAGAAAGAGTGTTCAGATCTGCTCAATCAAAAGTATGGTTTAACTCTGTTAGCTGAATGCACAGATCAGAAAGAAGTTTCACCGAATGATTCTGTGTAGTTTATATTTGAAGACATTCCTTTTTCCACTATTACCCTCTTAGCGCTCCGAATCTCCACTTGCATTTTCTACAAAAAGAGTGTTTCATAACTGCTCAATCAAAAATATGTTTTATCTCTGTTAACTGAATTTACAGATCAGAAATAAGTTTCACAGAATGCATCTGTGTAGTTTTTATTTGAAGATATTCTTTTTCCCAATGTAGGCCTCTTAGCGCTTAGCATGTCCAATTGCAGTTTCTACAGAAAGAGTGTTTCAGAACGGCTCAATTAAAAGTAAGGTTCAACTCTGTTAGTTGAATGCACAGAACAGAAAGAATTTTCACAGAATGCTACTTTGTAGTTTATATTTGAATATATTCCTTTTTCCACTATTACCCTCTTAGCGCTCCGAATGTCCACTTGCATTTTCTACAGAAAGAGTGTTCAGAACTGCGCAATCAAAAGTATGGTTTAACTCTGTTAGCTTAATGAACATATCAGAAATAAGTTTCACACAATGCTTCCGTGTAGTTTTTATTTGAAGATATTATTTTTCCCAATAGAGGCCTCTTAGCGCTCAGAATGTCCAATTGCAGTTTCTACAGAAAGAGTGTTTCAGAAAGGCTCAATCAAAAGTAAGGTTCAACTCTGTTAGTTGAATGCACAGAACAGAAAGAAGTTTCATACAATGCTTCTGTGTAGTTTATATTTGAACATATTCTTTTTTCCACTATTACCCACTTAGCACTACGAATGTCCAGTTGCATTTTCTACAGACAGAGTGTTTCAAAACTGCTCAATCAAAAGTATGGTTTAAATCTGTTAGCTGAATGCTCAGATCAGAAAGAAGTTTCACAGAATGCTTCTGTGTAGTTTATATTTGAATATATTCCTTTTTCCGCTACTACTCTCTTAGCGCTCCAAATGTCCAGTTGCATTTTCTACAAAAAGAGTGTTCAGATCTGCTCAATCAAAAGTATGGTTTAACTCTGTTAGCTGAATGCACAGATCAGAAAGAAGTTTCACAGAATGATTCTGTGTAGTTTATATTTGGAGACATTCCTTTTTCCACTATTACCCTATTAGCGCTCCGAATCTCCACTTGCATTTTCTACAGAAAGAGTGTTTCAGAACGGCTCAATCAAAACTAAGGTTCAACTCTCTTAGTTGAACAAACAGAACAGAAAGGAGTTTCACACAATTCTTCTGTGTAGTTTTTATTTGTAGACATTCTTTTTCCCAATATAGGCCTCTTAGCGCTCAGAATGTCCAATTGCAGTTTCTACAGAAAGAGTGTTTCAGAACGGCTCAATCAAAAGTAAGGTTCAACTCTGTTAGTTGAATGCACAGAACAGAAAGAAGTTTCATACAATGCTTCTGTGTAGTTTATATTTGAACATATTCTTTTTTCCACTAACACCCACTTAGCGCTACGAATGTCCAGTTGCATTTTCTACAGACAGAGTGTTTCAAAACTACTCAATTAAAAGTATGGTTTAACTCTGTTAGCTGAATGCTCAGATCAGAAAGAAGTTTCACAGAATGCTTCTGTGTAGTTTATATTTGAATATATTCCTTTTTCCACTACTACTCTCTTAGCGCTCCAAATGTCCAGTTGCATTTTCTACAGAAAGAGTGTTCAGATCTGCTGAATCAAAAGTATGGTTTAACTCTGTTAGCTGAATGCACAGATCAGAAAGAAGTTTCACAGAATGATTCTGTGTAGTTTATATATGGAGACATTCCTTTTTCCACTATTACCCTCTTAGCGCTCCGAATCTCCACTTGCATTTTCTACAGAAAGAGTGTTTCAGAACGGCTCAATCAAAACTAAGGTTCAACTATTTTAGTTGAACAAACAGAACAGAAAGAAGTTTCACACAATTCTTCTGTGTAGTTTTTATTTGTAGACATTCTTTTTCCCAATATAGGCCTCTTAGCGCTCAGAATGTCCAATTGCAGTTTCTACAGAAAGAGTGTTTCAGAACGGCTCAATCAAAAGTAAGGTTCAACTCTGTTAGTTGAATGCACAGAACAGAAAGTAGTTTCATACAATGCTTCTGTGTAGTTTATATTTGAACATATTCTTTTTTCCACTATTACCCACTTAGCGCTACGAATGCCCAGTTGCATTTTCTACAGACAGAGTGTTTCAAAACTGCTCAATCAAAAGTATGGTTTAACTCTGTTAGCTGAATGCTCAGATCAGAAAGAAGTTTCACAGAATGCTTCTGTGTAGTTTATATTTGAATATATTCCTTTTTTCACTACTACGCTCTTAGCGCTCCAAATGTCCAGTTGCATTTTCTACAGAAAGAGTGTTCAGATCTGCTCAATCAAAACTATGGTTTAACTCTGTTAGCTGAATGCACAGATCAGAAAGAAGTTTCACCGAATGATTCTGTGTAGTTTATATTTGAAGACATTCCTTTTTCCACTATTACCCTCTTAGCGCTCCGAATCTCCACTTGCATTTTATACAAAAAGAGTGTTTCATAACTGCTCAATCAAAAATATGTTTTATCTCTGTTAACTGAATTTACAGATCAAAAATAAGTTTCACAGAATGCATCTGTGTAGTTTTTATTTGAAGATATTCTTTTTCCCAATGTAGGCCTCTTAGCGCTTAGCATGTCCAATTGCAGTTTCTACAGAAAGAGTGTTTCAGAACGGCTCAATTAAAAGTAAGGTTCAACTCTGTTAGTTGAATGCACAGAACAGAAAGAATTTTCACAGAATGCTACTGTGTAGTTTATATTTGAATATATTCCTTTTTCCACTATTACCCTCTTAGCGCTCCGAATGTCCACTTGCATTTTCTACAGAAAGAGTGTTCAGAACTGCGCAATCAAAAGTATGGTTTAACTCTGTTAGCTTAATGAACATATCAGAAATAAGTTTCACACAATGCTTCTGTGTAGTTTTTATTTGAAGATATTATTTTTCCCAATGGAGGCCTCTTAGCGCTCAGAATGTCCAATTGCAGTTTGTACAGAAAGAGTGTTTCAGAAAGGCTCAATCAAAAGTAAGGTTCAACTCTGTTAGTTGAATGCACAGAACAGAAAAAAGTTTCATACAATGCTTCTGTGTAGCTTATATTTGAACATATTCTTTTTTCCACTATTACCCACTTAGCGCTACGAATGTCCAGTTGCATTTTCTACAGACAGAGTGTTTCAAAACTGCTCAATCAAAAGTATGGTTTAACTCTGTTAGCTGAATGCTCAGATCAGAAAGAAGTTTCACAGAATGCTTCTGTGTAGTTTATATTTGAATATATTCCTTTTTCCGCTACTACTCTCTTAGCGCTCCAAATGTCCAGTTGCATTTTCTACAAAAAGAGTGTTCAGATCTGCTCAATCAAAAGTATGGTTTAACTCTGTTAGCTGAATGCACAGATCAGAAAAAGTTTCACAGAATGATTCTGTGTAGTTTATATTTGGAGACATTCCTTTTTCCACTATTACCCTATTAGCGCTCCGAATCTCCACTTGCATTTTCTACAGAAAGAGTGTTTCAGAACGGCTCAATCAAAACTAAGGTTCAACTCTCTTAGTTGAACAAACAGAACAGAAAGGAGTTTCACACAATTCTTCTGTGTAGTTTTTATTTGTAGACATTCTTTTTCCCAATATAGGCCTCTTAGCGCTCAGAATGTCCAATTGCAGTTTCTACAGAAAGAGTGTTTCAGAACGGCTCAATCAAAAGTAAGGTTCAACTCTGTTAGTTGAATGCACAGAACAGAAAGAAGTTTCATACAATGCTTCTGTGTAGTTTATATTTGAACATATTCTTTTTTCCACTAACACCCACTTAGCGCTACGAATGTCCAGTTGCATTTTCTACAGACAGAGTGTTTCAAAACTACTCAATTAAAAGTATGGTTTAACTCTGTTAGCTGAATGCTCAGATCAGAAAGAAGTTTCACAGAATGTTTCTGTGTAGTTTATATTTGAATATATTCCTTTTTCCACTACTACTCTCTTAGCGCTCCAAATGTCCAGTTGCATTTTCTACAGAAAGAGTGTTCAGATCTGCTGAATCAAAAGTATGGTTTAACTCTGTTAGCTGAATGCACAGATCAGAAAGAAGTTTCACAGAATGATTCTGTGTAGTTTATATTTGGAGACATTCCTTTTTCCACTATTACCCTCTTAGCGCTCCGAATCTCCACTTGCATTTTCTACAGAAAGAGTGTTTCAGAACGGCTCAATCAAAACTAAGGTTCAACTCTTTTAGTTGAACAAACAGAACAGAAAGAAGTTTCACACAATTCTTCTGTGTAGTTTTTATTTGTAGACATTCTTTTTCCCAATATAGGCCTCTTAGCGCTCAGAATGTCCAATTGCAGTTTCTACAGAAAGAGTGTTTCAGAACGGCTCAATCAAAAGTAAGGTTCAACTCTGTTAGTTGAATGCACAGAACAGAAAGTAGTTTCATACAATGCTTCTGTGTAGTTTATATTTGAACATATTTTTTTTCCACTATTACCCACTTAGCGCTACGAATGCCCAGTTGCATTTTCTACAGACAGAGTGTTTCAAAACTGCTCAATCAAAAGTATGGTTTAACTCTGTTAGCTGAATGCTCAGATCAGAAAGAAGTTTCACAGAATGCTTCTGTGTAGTTTATATTTGAATATATTCCTTTTTTCACTACTACGCTCTTAGCGCTCCAAATGTCCAGTTGCATTTTCTACAGAAAGAGTGTTCAGATCTGCTCAATTAAAACTATGGTTTAACTCTGTTAGCTGAATGCACAGATCAGAAAGAAGTTTCACCGAATGATTCTGTGTAGTTTATATTTGAAGACATTCCTTTTTCCACTATTACCCTCTTAGCGCTCCGAATCTCCACTTGCATTTTATACAAAAAGAGTGTTTCATAACTGCTCAATCAAAAATATGTTTTATCTCTGTTAACTGAATTTACAGATCAAAAATAAGTTTCACAGAATGCATCTGTGTAGTTTTTATTTGAAGATATTCTTTTTCCCAATGTAGGCCTCTTAGCGCTTAGCATGTCCAATTGCAGTTTCTACAGAAAGAGTGTTTCAGAACGGCTCAATTAAAAGTAAGGTTCAACTCTGTTAGTTGAATGCACAGAACAGAAAGAATTTTCACAGAATGCTACTGTGTAGTTTATATTTGAATATATTCCTTTTTCCACTATTACCCTCTTAGCGCTCCGAATGTCCACTTGCATTTTCTACAGAAAGAGTGTTCAGAACTGCACAATCAAAAGTATGGTTTAACTCTGTTAGCTTAATGAACATATCAGAAATAAGTTTCACACAATGCTTCTGTGTAGTTTTTATTTGAAGATATTATTTTTCCCAATAGAGGCCTCTTAGCGCTCAGAATGTCCAATTGCAGTTTCTACAGAAAGAGTGTTTCAGAAAGGCTCAATCAAAAGTAAGGTTCAACTCTGTTAGTTGAATGCACAGAACAGAAAGAATTTTCATACAATGCTTCTGTGTAGTTTATATTTGAACATATTCTTTTTTCCACTATTACCCACTTAGCGCTACGAATGTCCAGTTGCATTTTCTACAGACAGAGTGTTTCAAAACTGCTCAATCAAAAGTATGGTTTAACTCTGTTAGCTGAATGCTCAGATCAGAAAGAAGTTTCACAGAATGCTTCTGTGTAGTTTATAATTGAATATATTCCTTTTTCCACTACTACGCTCTTAGCGCTCCAAATGTCCAGTTGCATTTTCTACAGAAAGAGTGTTCAGATCTGCTGAATCAAAAGTATGGTTTAACTCTGTTAGCTGAATGCACAGATCAGAAAGAAGTTTCACAGAATGATTCTGTGTAGTTTATATTTGGAGACATTCCTTTTTCCACTATTACCCTCTTAGCGCTCCGAATCTCCACTTGCATTTTCTACAGAAAGAGTGTTTCAGAACGGCTCAATCAAAACTAAGGTTCAACTCTTTTAGTTGAACAAACAGAACAGAAAGAAGTTTCACACAATTCTTCTGTGTAGTTTTTCTTTGTAGACATTCTTTTTCCCAATATAGGCCTCTTAGCGCTCAGAATGTCCAATTGCAGTTTCTACAGAAAGAGTGTTTCAGAACGGCTCAATCAAAAGTAAGGTTCAACTCTGTTAGTTGAATGCACAGAACAGAAAGAATTTTCATACAATGCTTCTGTGTAGTTTATATTTGAACATATTCTTTTTTCCACTATTACCCACTTAGCGCTACGAATGTCCAGTTGCATTTTCTACAGACAGAGTGTTTCAAAACTGCTCAATCAAAAGTATGGTTTAACTCTGTTAGCTGAATGCTCAGATCAGAAAGAAGTTTCACAGAATGCTTCTGTGTAGTTTATATTTGAATATATTCCTTTTTCCACTACTACGCTCTCAGCGCTCCAAATGTCCAGTTGCATTTTCTACAGAAAGAGTGTTCAGATCTGCTCAATCAAAAGTATGGTTTAACTCTGTTAGCTGAATGCACAGATCAGAAAGAAGTTTCACCGAATGATTCTGTGTAGTTTATATTTGAAGACATTCCTTTTTCCACTATTACCCTCTTAGCGCTCCGAATCTCCACTTGCATTTTCTACAAAAAGATTGTTTCATAACTGCTCAATCAAAAATATGTTTTATCTCTGTTAACTGAATTTACAGATCGGAAATAGGTTTCACAGAATGCATCTGTGTAGTGTTTATTTGAAGATATTATTTTTCCCAATGTAGGCCTCTTAGCGCTTAGCATGTCCAATTGCAGTTTCTACAGAAAGAGTGTTTCAGAACGGCTCAATCAAAAGTAAGGTTCAACTCTGTTAGTTGAATGCACAGAACAGAAAGAATTTTCACAGAATGCTACTGTGTAGTTTATATTTGAATATATTCCTTTCTCCACTATTACCCTCTTAGCGCTCCGAATGTCCACTTGCATTTTCTACAGAAAGAGTGTTCAGAACTGCGCAATCAAAAATATGGTTCAACTCTGTTAGCTTAATGAACATATCAGAAATAAGTTTCACACAATGCTTCTGTGTAGTTTTTATTTGAAGATATTATTTTTCCCAATATAGGCCTCTTAGCGCTCAGAATGTCCAATTGCAGTTTCTACAGAAAGAGTGTTTCAGAAAGGCTCAATCAAAAGTAAGGTTCAACTCTGTTAGTTGAATGCACAGAACAGAAAGAAATTTCATACAATGCTTCTGTGTAGTTTATATTTGAATATATTCTTTTTTCCACTATTACCCACTTGGCGCTACGAATGTCCAGTTGCATTTTCTACAGACAGAGTGTTTCAAAACTGCTCAATCAAAAGTATGGTTTAACTCTGTTAGCTGAATGCTCAGATCAGAAAGAAGTTTCACAGAATGCTTCTGTGTAGTTTATATTTGAATATATTCCTTTTTCCACTACTACTCTCTTAGCGCTCCAAATGTCCAGTTGCATTTTCTACAGAAAGAGTGTTCAGATCTGCTCAATCAAAAGTATGATTTAACTCTGTTAGCTGAATGCACAGATCAGAAAGAAGTTTCACAGAATGATTCTGTGTAGTTTATATTTGGAGACATTCCTTTTTCCACTATTACCCTCTTAGCGCTCCGAATCTCCACTTGCATTTTCTACAGAAAGAGTGTTTCAGAACGGCTCAATCAAAACTAAAGTTCAACTCTTTTAGTTGAACAAACAGAACAGAAAGATGTTTCACACAATTCTTCTGTGTAGCTTTTATTTGTAGACATTCTTTTTCCCAATATAGGCCTCTTAGCGCTCAGAATGTCCAATTGCAGTTTCTACAGAAAGAGTGTTTCAGAACGGCTCAATCAAAAGTAAGGTTCAACTCTGTTAGTTGAATGCACAGAACAGAAAGAAGTTTCATACAATGCTTCTGTGTAGTTTATATTTGAACATATTCTTTTTTCCACTATTACCCACTTAGCGCTACGAATGTCCAGTTGCATTTTCTACAGACAGAGTGTTTCAAAACTGCTCAATCAAAAGTATGGTTTAACTCTGTTAGCTGAATGCTCATATCAGAAAGAAGTTTCACCGAATGCTTCTGTGTAGTTTATATTTGAATATATTCCATTTTCCGCTACTACTCTCTTAGCGCCCCAAATGTCCAGTTGCATTTTCTACAGAAAGAGTGTTCAGATCTGCTCAATCAAAAGTATGGTTTAACTCTGTTAGCTTAATGAACATATCAGAAATAAGTTTCACACTATGTTCGGTGTAGTTTTTATTTGAAGATATTATTTTTCCCAATTGAGGCCTCTTAGCGCTCAGAATGTCCAATTGCAGTTTCTACAGAAAGAGTGTTTCAGAAAGGCTCAATCAAAAGTAAGGTTCAACTCTGTTAGTTGAATGCACAGAACAGAAAGAATTTTCATACAATGCTTCTGTGTAGTTTATATTTGAACATATTTTTTTTCCACTATTACCCAAGTAGCGCTACGAATGTCCAGTTGCATTTTCTACAGACAGAGTGTTTCAAAACTGCTCAATCAAAAGTATGGTTTAACTCTGTTAGCTGAATGCTCAGATCAGAAAGAAATTTCACAGAATGCTTCTGTGTAGTTTATATTTGAATATATTCCTTTTTCCGCTACTACTCTCTTAGCGCTCCAAATGTCCAGTTGCATTTTCTACAGAAAGAGTGTTCAGATCTGCTCAATCAAAAGTATGGTTTAACTCTGTTAGCTGAATGCACAGATCAGAAAGAAGTTTCACAGAATGATTCTGTGTAGTTTATATTTGGAGACATTCCTTTTTCCACTATTACCCTCTTAGCGCTCCGAATCTCCACTTGCATTTTCTACAGAAAGAGTGTTTCAGAACGGCTCAATCAAAACTAAGGTTCAACTCTTTTAGTTGAACAAACAGAACAGAAAGAAGTTTCACACAATTCTTCTGTGTAGTTTTTCTTTGTAGACATTCTTTTTCCCAATATAGGCCTCTTAGCGCTCAGAATGTCCAATTGCAGTTTCTACAGAAAGAGTGTTTCAGAACGGCTCAATCAAAAGTAAGGTTCAACTCTGTTAGTTGAATGCACAGAACAGAAAGAATTTTCATACAATGCTTCTGTGTAGTTTATATTTGAACATATTCTTTTTTCCACTATTACCCACTTAGCGCTACGAATGTCCAGTTGCATTTTCTACAGACAGAGTGTTTCAAAACTGCTCAATCAAAAGTATGGTTTAACTCTGTTAGCTGAATGCTCAGATCAGAAAGAAGTTTCACAGAATGCTTCTGTGTAGTTTATATTTGAATATATTCCTTTTTCCACTACTACGCTCTCAGCGCTCCAAATGTCCAGTTGCATTTTCTACAGAAAGAGTGTTCAGATCTGCTCAATCAAAAGTATGGTTTAACTCTGTTAGCTGAATGCACAGATCAGAAAGAAGTTTCACCGAATGATTCTGTGTAGTTTATATTTGAAGACATTCCTTTTTCCACTATTACCCTCTTAGCGCTCCGAATCTCCACTTGCATTTTCTACAAAAAGATTGTTTCATAACTGCTCAATCAAAAATATGTTTTATCTCTGTTAACTGAATTTACAGATCGGAAATAGGTTTCACAGAATGCATCTGTGTAGTGTTTATTTGAAGATATTATTTTTCCCAATGTAGGCCTCTTAGCGCTTAGCATGTCCAATTGCAGTTTCTACAGAAAGAGTGTTTCAGAACGGCTCAATCAAAAGTAAGGTTCAACTCTGTTAGTTGAATGCACAGAACAGAAAGAATTTTCACAGAATGCTACTGTGTAGTTTATATTTGAATATATTCCTTTCTCCACTATTACCCTCTTAGCGCTCCGAATGTCCACTTGCATTTTCTACAGAAAGAGTGTTCAGAACTGCGCAATCAAAAATATGGTTCAACTCTGTTAGCTTAATGAACATATCAGAAATAAGTTTCACACAATGCTTCTGTGTAGTTTTTATTTGAAGATATTATTTTTCCCAATATAGGCCTCTTAGCGCTCAGAATGTCCAATTGCAGTTTCTACAGAAAGAGTGTTTCAGAAAGGCTCAATCAAAAGTAAGGTTCAACTCTGTTAGTTGAATGCACAGAACAGAAAGAAGTTTCATACAATGCTTCTGTGTAGTTTATATTTGAACATATTCTTTTTTCCACTATTACCCACTTGGCGCTACGAATGTCCAGTTGCATTTTCTACAGACAGAGTGTTTCAAAACTGCTCAATCAAAAGTATGGTTTAACTCTGTTAGCTGAATGCTCATATCAGAAAGAAGTTTCACCGAATGCTTCTGTGTAGTTTATATTTGAATATATTCCATTTTCCGCTACTAATCTCTTAGCGCCCCAAATGTCCAGTTGCATTTTCTACAGAAAGAGTGTTCAGATCTGCTCAATCAAAAGTATGGTTTAACTCTGTTAGCTTAATGAACATATCAGAAATAAGTTTCACACTATGTTCGGTGTAGTTTTTATTTGAAGATATTATTTTTCCCAATTGAGGCCTCTTAGCGCTCAGAATGTCCAATTGCAGTTTCTACAGAAAGAGTGTTTCAGAAAGGCTCAATCAAAAGTAAGGTTCAACTCTGTTAGTTGAATGCACAGAACAGAAAGAATTTTCATACAATGCTTCTGTGTAGTTTATATTTGAACATATTTTTTTTCCACTATTACCCAAGTAGCGCTACGAATGTCCAGTTGCATTTTCTACAGACAGAGTGTTTCAAAACTGCTCAATCAAAAGTATGGTTTAACTCTGTTAGCTGAATGCTCAGATCAGAAAGAAATTTCACAGAATGCTTCTGTGTAGTTTATATTTGAATATATTCCTTTTTCCGCTACTACTCTCTTAGCGCTCCAAATGTCCAGTTGCATTTTCTACAGAAAGAGTGTTCAGATCTGCTCAATCAAAAGTATGGTTTAACTCTGTTAGCTGAATGCACAGATCAGAAAGAAGTTTCACAGAATGATTCTGTGTAGTTTATATTTGGAGACATTCCTTTTTCCACTATTACCCTCTTAGCGCTCCGAATCTCCACTTGCATTTTCTACAGAAAGAGTGTTTCAGAACGGCTCAATCAAAACTAAGGTTCAACTCTTTTAGTTGAACAAACAGAACAGAAAGAAGTTTCACACAATTCTTCTGTGTAGTTTTTATTTGTAGACATTCTTATTCCCAATATAGGCCTCTTAGCGCTCAGAATGTCCAATTACAGTTTCTACAGAAAGAGTGTTTCAGAACGGCTCAATCAAAAGTAAGGTTCAACTCTGTTAGTTGAATGCACAGAACAGAAAGAAGTTTCATACAATGCTTCTGTGTAGTTTATATTTGAACATATTCTTTTTTCCACTATTACCCACTTAGCGCTACGAATGTCCAGTTGCATTTTCTACAGACAGAGTGTTTCAAAACTGCTCAATCAAAAGTATGGTTTAACTCTGTTAGCTGAATGCTCAGATCAGAAAGAAGTTTCACAGAATGCTTCTGTGTAGTTTATATTTGAATATATTCCTTTTTCCACTACTACGCTCTTAGCTCTCTAAATGTCCAGTTGCATTTTCTACAGAAAGAGTGTTCAGATCTGCTCAATCAAAAGTATGGTTTAACTCTGTTAGCTGAATGCACAGATCAGAAAGAAGTTTCACAGAATGATTCTGTGTAGTTTATATTTGGAGACATTCCTTTTTCCACTATTACCCTCTTAGCGCTCCGAATCTCCACTTGCATTTTCTACAGAAAGAGTGTTTCAGAACGGCTCAATCAAAACTAAAATTCAACTCTTTTAGTTGAACAAAGAGAACAGAAAGATGTTTCACACAATTCTTCTTTGTAGTTTTTATTTGTAGACATTCTTTTTCCCAATATACGCCTCTTAGCGCTCAGAATGTCCAATTGCAGTTTCTACAGAAAGAGTGTTTCAGAAGGGCTCAATCTAAAGTAAGGTTCAACTCTGTTAGTTGAATGCACAGAACAGAAAGAAATTTCATACAATGCTTCTGTGTAGTTTATATTTGAACATATTCTTTTTTCCACTATTACCCACTTAGCGCTACGAATGTCCAGTTGCATTTTCTACAGACAGAGTGTTTCAAAACTGCTCAATCAAAAGTATGGTTTAACTCTGTTAGCTGAATGCTCATATCAGAATGAAGTTTCACCGAATGCTTCTGTGTAGTTTATATTTGAATATATTCCATTTTCCGCTACTACTCTCTTAGCGCTCCAAATGTCCAGTTGCATTTTCTACAGAAAGAGTGTTCAGATCTGCTCAATCAAAAGTATGGTTTAACTCTGTTAGCTTAATGAACATATCAGAAATAAGTTTCACACTATGTTCGGTGTAGTTTTTATTTGAAGATATTATTTTTCCCAATTGAGGCCTCTTAGCGCTCAGAATGTCCAATTGCAGTTTCTACAGAAAGAGTGTTTCAGAAAGGCTCAATCAAAAGTAAGGTTCAACTCTGTTAGTTGAATGCACAGAACAGAAAGAATTTTCATACAATGCTTCTGTGTAGTTTATATTTGAACATATTTTTTTTCCACTATTACCCACTTAGCGCTACGAATGTCCAGTTGCATTTTCTACAGACAGAGTGTTTCAAAACTGCTCAATCAAAAGTATGGTTTAACTCTGTTAGCTGAATGCTCAGATCAGAAAGAAATTTCACAGAATGCTTCTGTGTAGTTTATATTTGAATATATTCCTTTTTCCGCTACTACTCTCTTAGCGCTCCAAATGTCCAGTTGCATTTTCTACAGAAAGAGTGTTCAGATCTGCTCAATCAAAAGTATGGTTTAACTCTGTTAGCTGAATGCACAGATCAGAAAGAAGTTTCACAGAATGATTCTGTGTAGTTTATATTTGGAGACATTCCTTTTTCCACTATTACCCTCTTAGCGCTCCGAATCTCCACTTGCATTTTCTACAGAAAGAGTGTTTCAGAACGGCTCAATCAAAACTAAGGTTCAACTCTTTTAGTTGAACAAACAGAACAGAAAGAAGTTTCACACAATTCTTCTGTGTAGTTTTTATTTGTAGACATTCTTATTCCCAATATAGGCCTCTTAGCGCTCAGAATGTCCAATTGCAGTTTCTACAGAAAGAGTGTTTCAGAACGGCTCAATCAAAAGTAAGATTCAACTCTGTTAGTTGAATGCACAGAACAGAAAGAAGTTTCATACAATGCTTCTGTGTAGTTTATATTTGAACATATTCTTTTTTCCACTATTACCCACTTAGCGCTACGAATGTCCAGTTGCATTTTCTACAGACAGAGTGTTTCAAAACTGCTCAATCAAAAGTATGGTTTAACTCTGTTAGCTGAATGCTCAGATCAGCAAGAAGTTTCACAGAATGCTTCTGTGTAGTTTATATTTGAATATATTCCTTTTTCCACTACTACGCTCTTAGCGCTCTAAATGTCCAGTTGCATTTTCTACAGAAAGAGTGTTCAGATCTGCTCAATCAAAAGTATGGTTTAACTCTGTTAGCTGAATGCACAGATCAGAAAGAAGTTTCACAGAATGATTCTGTGTAGTTTATATTTGGAGACATTCCTTTTTCCACTATTACCCTCTTAGCGCTCCGAATCTCCACTTGCATTTTCTACAGAAAGAGTGTTTCAGAACGGCTCAATCAAAACTAAAATTCAACTCTTTTAGTTGAACAAAGAGAACAGAAAGATGTTTCACACAATTCTTCTTTGTAGTTTTTATTTGTAGACATTCTTTTTCCCAATATACGCCTCTTAGCGCTCAGAATGTCCAATTGCAGTTTCTACAGAAAGAGTGTTTCAGAAGGGCTCAATCTAAAGTAAGGTTCAACTCTGTTAGTTGAATGCACAGAACAGAAAGAAATTTCATACAATGCTTCTGTGTAGTTTATATTTGAACATATTCTTTTTTCCACTATTACCCACTTAGCGCTACGAATGTCCAGTTGCATTTTCTACAGACAGAGTGTTTCAAAACTGCTCAATCAAAAGTATGGTTTAACTCTGTTAGCTGAATGCTCAGATCAGAAAGAAGTTTCACAGAATGCTTCTGTGTAGTTTATATTTGAATATACTACTTTTTCCACTACTACGCTCTTAGCGCTCCAAATGTGCAGTTGCATTTTCTACACAAAGAGTGTTCAGATCTGCTCAATCAAAAGTATGGTTTAACACTGTTAGCTGAATGCACAGATCAGAATGAAGTTTCACCGAATGATTCTGTGTAGTTTATATTTGAAGACATTACTTTTTCCACTATTACCCCCTTAGCGCTCCGAATCTCCACTTGCATTTTCTACAAAAAGAGTGTTTCATAACTGCTCAATCAAAAATATGTTTTATCTCTGTTAACTGAATTTACAGATCAGAAATAAGTTTCACAGAATGCATCTGTGTAGTTTTTATTTGAAGATATTCTTTTTCCCAATGTAGGCCTCTTAGCGCTTAGCATGTCCAGTTGCATTTTCTACAGAAAGAGTGTTCAGATCTGCTCAACCAAAAGTATGGTTTAACTCTGTTAGCTGAATGCACAGATCAGAAAGAAGTTTCACAGAATGATTCTTTGTAGTTTATATTTGAATATATTCCTTTTTCCACTATTACCCTCTTAGCGCTCCGAATGTCCACTTGCAGTTTCTACAGAAAGAGTGTTCAGAACTGCGCGATCAAAAGTATGGTTTAACACTGTTAGCTTAATGAACATATCAGAAATAAGTTTCACACAATGCTTCTGTGTAGTTTTTATTTGAAGATATTATTTTTCCCAATATAGGCCTCTTAGCGCTCAGAATGTCCAATTGCAGTTTCTACAGAAAGAGTGTTTCAGGAAGGCTCAATCAAAACTAAGGTTCAACTCTGTTAGTTGAATGCACAGAACAGAATGAAATTTCATACAATGCTTCTGTGTAGTTTATATTTGAACATATTCTTTTTTCCACTATTACCCACTTGGCGCTACGAATGTCCAGTTGCATTTTCTACAGAAAGAGTGTTCAGATCTGCTCAATCAAAAGTATGGTTTAACTCTGTTAGCTGAATGCACAGATCAGAAATAAGTTTCACAGAATGATTCTGTGTAGTTTATATTTGGAGACATTCATTTTTCCACTATTACCCTCTTAGCGCTCCGAATCTCCACTTGCATTTTCTACAGAAAGAGTGTTTCAGAACGGCTCAATCAAAACTAAAGTTCAACTCATTTAGTTGAACAAACAGAACAGAAAGAAGTTTCACACAATTCTTCTGTGTAGTTTTTATTTGTAGACATTCTTTTTCCCAATATAGGCCTCTTAGCGCTCAGAATGTCCAATTGCAGTTTCTACAGAAAGAGTGTTTCAGAACGGCTCAATCAAAAGTAAGGTTCAACTCTGTTAGTTGAATGCACAGAACAGAAAGAAGTTTCATACAATGCTTCTGTGTAGTTTATATTTGAACATATTCTTTTTTCCACTATTACCCACTTAGCGCTACGAATGTCCAGTTGCATTTTCTATAGACAGAGTGTTTCAAAACTGCTCAATCAAAAGTATGGTTTAACTCTGTTAGCTGAATGCTCAGATCAGAAAGAAGTTTCACAGAATGCTTCTGTGTAGTTTATATTTGAATATATTCCTTTTTCCACTACTACGCTCTTAGCGCTCCAAATGTCCAGTTGCATTTTCTACAGAAAGAGTGTTCAGATCTGCTCAATCAAAAGTATGTTTTAACTCTGTTAGCTGAATGCACAGATCAGAAAGAAGTTTCACCGAATGCTTCTGTGTAGTTTATATTTGAAGACATTCCTTTTTCCACTATTACCCTCTTAGCGCTCCGAAACTCCACTTGCATTTTCTACAAAAAGAGTGTTTCATAACTGCTCAATCAAAAATATGTTTTATCTCTGTTAACTGAATTTACAGATCAGAAATAAGTTTCACAGAATGCATCTGTGTACTTTTTATTTGAAGATATTCTTTTTCCCAATGTAGGCCTCTTAGCGCTTAGCATGTCCAATTGCAGTTTCTACAGAAAGAGTGTTTCAGAACGGCTCAATTAAAAGTAAGGTTCAACTCTGTTAGTTGAATGCACAGAACAGAAAGAAGTTTCATACAATGCTTCTGTGTAGTTTATATTTGAACATATTCTTTTTTCCACTATTACCCACTTAGCGCTACGAATGTCCAGTTGCATTTTCTACAGACAGAGTGTTTCAAAACTGCTCAATCAAAAGTATGGTTTAACTCTGTTAGCTGAATGCTCATATCAGAAAGAAGTTTCACCGAATGCTTCTGTGTAGTTTATATTTGAATATATTCCATTTTCCGCTACTACTCTCTTAGCGCCCCAAATGTCCAGTTGCATTTTCTACAGAAAGAGTGTTCAGATCTGCTCAATCAAAAGTATGGTTTAACTCTGTTAGCTTAATGAACATATCAGAAATAAGTTTCACACTATGTTCGGTGTAGTTTTTATTTGAAGATATTATTTTTCCCAATTGAGGCCTCTTAGCGCTCAGAATGTCCAATTGCAGTTTCTACAGAAAGAGTGTTTCAGAAAGGCTCAATCAAAAGTAAGGTTCAACTCTGTTAGTTGAATGCACAGAACAGAAAGAATTTTCATACAATGCTTCTGTGTAGTTTATATTTGAACATATTTTTTTTCCACTATTACCCAAGTAGCGCTACGAATGTCCAGTTGCATTTTCTACAGACAGAGTGTTTCAAAACTGCTCAATCAAAAGTATGGTTTAACTCTGTTAGCTGAATGCTCAGATCAGAAAGAAATTTCACAGAATGCTTCTGTGTAGTTTATATTTGAATATATTCCTTTTTCCGCTACTACTCTCTTAGCGCTCCAAATGTCCAGTTGCATTTTCTACAGAAAGAGTGTTCAGATCTGCTCAATCAAAAGTATGGTTTAACTCTGTTAGCTGAATGCACAGATCAGAAAGAAGTTTCACAGAATGATTCTGTGTAGTTTATATTTGGAGACATTCCTTTTTCCACTATTACCCTCTTAGCGCTCCGAATCTCCACTTGCATTTTCTACAGAAAGAGTGTTTCAGAACGGCTCAATCAAAACTAAGGTTCAACTCTTTTAGTTGAACAAACAGAACAGAAAGAAGTTTCACACAATTCTTCTGTGTAGTTTTTCTTTGTAGACATTCTTTTTCCCAATATAGGCCTCTTAGCGCTCAGAATGTCCAATTGCAGTTTCTACAGAAAGAGTGTTTCAGAACGGCTCAATCAAAAGTAAGGTTCAACTCTGTTAGTTGAATGCACAGAACAGAAAGAATTTTCATACAATGCTTCTGTGTAGTTTATATTTGAACATATTCTTTTTTCCACTATTACCCACTTAGCGCTACGAATGTCCAGTTGCATTTTCTACAGACAGAGTGTTTCAAAACTGCTCAATCAAAAGTATGGTTTAACTCTGTTAGCTGAATGCTCAGATCAGAAAGAAGTTTCACAGAATGCTTCTGTGTAGTTTATATTTGAATATATTCCTTTTTCCACTACTACGCTCTCAGCGCTCCAAATGTCCAGTTGCATTTTCTACAGAAAGAGTGTTCAGATCTGCTCAATCAAAAGTATGGTTTAACTCTGTTAGCTGAATGCACAGATCAGAAAGAAGTTTCACCGAATGATTCTGTGTAGTTTATATTTGAAGACATTCCTTTTTCCACTATTACCCTCTTAGCGCTCCGAATCTCCACTTGCATTTTCTACAAAAAGATTGTTTCATAACTGCTCAATCAAAAATATGTTTTATCTCTGTTAACTGAATTTACAGATCGGAAATAGGTTTCACAGAATGCATCTGTGTAGTGTTTATTTGAAGATATTATTTTTCCCAATGTAGGCCTCTTAGCGCTTAGCATGTCCAATTGCAGTTTCTACAGAAAGAGTGTTTCAGAACGGCTCAATCAAAAGTAAGGTTCAACTCTGTTAGTTGAATGCACAGAACAGAAAGAATTTTCACAGAATGCTACTGTGTAGTTTATATTTGAATATATTCCTTTCTCCACTATTACCCTCTTAGCGCTCCGAATGTCCACTTGCATTTTCTACAGAAAGAGTGTTCAGAACTGCGCAATCAAAAATATGGTTCAACTCTGTTAGCTTAATGAACATATCAGAAATAAGTTTCACACAATGCTTCTGTGTAGTTTTTATTTGAAGATATTATTTTTCCCAATATAGGCCTCTTAGCGCTCAGAATGTCCAATTGCAGTTTCTACAGAAAGAGTGTTTCAGAAAGGCTCAATCAAAAGTAAGGTTCAACTCTGTTAGTTGAATGCACAGAACAGAAAGAAGTTTCATACAATGCTTCTGTGTAGTTTATATTTGAACATATTCTTTTTTCCACTATTACCCACTTGGCGCTACGAATGTCCAGTTGCATTTTCTACAGACAGAGTGTTTCAAAACTGCTCAATCAAAAGTATGGTTTAACTCTGTTAGCTGAATGCTCATATCAGAAAGAAGTTTCACCGAATGCTTCTGTGTAGTTTATATTTGAATATATTCCATTTTCCGCTACTAATCTCTTAGCGCCCCAAATGTCCAGTTGCATTTTCTACAGAAAGAGTGTTCAGATCTGCTCAATCAAAAGTATGGTTTAACTCTGTTAGCTTAATGAACATATCAGAAATAAGTTTCACACTATGTTCGGTGTAGTTTTTATTTGAAGATATTATTTTTCCCAATTGAGGCCTCTTAGCGCTCAGAATGTCCAATTGCAGTTTCTACAGAAAGAGTGTTTCAGAAAGGCTCAATCAAAAGTAAGGTTCAACTCTGTTAGTTGAATGCACAGAACAGAAAGAATTTTCATACAATGCTTCTGTGTAGTTTATATTTGAACATATTTTTTTTCCACTATTACCCAAGTAGCGCTACGAATGTCCAGTTGCATTTTCTACAGACAGAGTGTTTCAAAACTGCTCAATCAAAAGTATGGTTTAACTCTGTTAGCTGAATGCTCAGATCAGAAAGAAATTTCACAGAATGCTTCTGTGTAGTTTATATTTGAATATATTCCTTTTTCCGCTACTACTCTCTTAGCGCTCCAAATGTCCAGTTGCATTTTCTACAGAAAGAGTGTTCAGATCTGCTCAATCAAAAGTATGGTTTAACTCTGTTAGCTGAATGCACAGATCAGAAAGAAGTTTCACAGAATGATTCTGTGTAGTTTATATTTGGAGACATTCCTTTTTCCACTATTACCCTCTTAGCGCTCCGAATCTCCACTTGCATTTTCTACAGAAAGAGTGTTTCAGAACGGCTCAATCAAAACTAAGGTTCAACTCTTTTAGTTGAACAAACAGAACAGAAAGAAGTTTCACACAATTCTTCTGTGTAGTTTTTATTTGTAGACATTCTTATTCCCAATATAGGCCTCTTAGCGCTCAGAATGTCCAATTACAGTTTCTACAGAAAGAGTGTTTCAGAACGGCTCAATCAAAAGTAAGGTTCAACTCTGTTAGTTGAATGCACAGAACAGAAAGAAGTTTCATACAATGCTTCTGTGTAGTTTATATTTGAACATATTCTTTTTTCCACTATTACCCACTTAGCGCTACGAATGT